>NC_059077.1:46236190-47570832 GCF_020497125.1 Mauremys mutica
ATCTCATTGTTCTGAAATATAATTCTTCAGCATGTCTTATTTTGGCAGTGGACTTTGATTGTAAGTATGTGAGGTTCAATAGGATTGTGTTGCATGTACTTTTGTGTTCACACCAGAAAGCATCTACCCACTAAGGGCCCAAGCCCCAGCTCACCACTGTCATGTCAAGTTAGTAAACAACTCCTTGGCTTCGTTGTGTGCAGAGCTGAATCAAGGCCCCACAAGAGGGGCTCCATGGATCAGTCAATGTCAATGGGAGAGTAACATACATTATAAAAGGTCATCACGTTTTAAATAGTGTTTTTCATTTGTACGGCTTGAAATCTCCCTTAAATATGATCCGTTATTTTTGGGCTGGTTGAACATCCAAACTATTGGCTAGAATTGTATCTAGCTCGTAACCATAGCTGAGCACAGGAGCAGAAAGGAGGAGCCTTCCTCATTCTCCCAGGAGTTGAAGGCAGCAGGGAGTAGGCAAAGTTATGGCTCTGTCCCCCTCAAGTGCTGGCCAAACAGTAATGTAGGGTGAAAATGTGGGAGGGAAGTGTGCTGCACCCCATAAAGTGATCTCACAAGTTACCCTCCCTCGAGTACAATAGGGCAGATCTGGGCTGGAACTGTTGACACTCCAAGGTGGACAACATGCCTATGCTCCCATGTGCCCTTCCCTATGGGCTCTGTTCCTTCTAAGGCTATGTTGGTCCACACGTGGGTGTCGGGTGGTGGGGGGGATGGTTGTGTTGTGACCTAAGATACTCAACTTGCAGCTTTGCCTAAGTCGGCGTGATCTTATGGTTCGATTTACCTGGCCGTGAGGATGGCGGCGAGTCGACCAACTGCCATCCCCCGTCAACTCTGTTTCTGCCTCTCGCCGCAGTGGAGTTCCGGCGACGTCGACGGGCTCAGGAGGCAATCGGGGAATCGATTTTATTCACGTCTACACTAGACGCAATAAACTGATCCCGATAGATCAAATCACTACCATGCCGATTCTGGCGTTGGTAGTGTAGATGTTAACCCTATAGAGGGCTCCTTTCGTACTAGTATCCGCAAAGACCATTTTGTTTTAAGCTTCTTAATATGGAAAACAAGTGTTCTTAAGGCCAACGTTTACACTTACCTGCTGGGTCAACGCGGGCGGAGGTTCGACTGGCTCGGACAGTTCGAACTATCGCGTCTGCATCTAGTCGCGATAGTTCGAACCCCGGAAGCGCTAGTTCGGAACTCCTGGTACCTACACCCGCGGGCAGGAGGAGTTGCCGGAGTCTGACCTTGGAAGCCGCGGACGTTCGCTTCCGCGGCGTTTTGGACGGGTAAGTAAGTCGAATCTAGGGGTAGTTCGAATTCAGCTATCGTTCATTCACGTAGCTGAAATTCGCAGTACCCCTAGTTCGAACCCCCGACCTTGAGTGTAGATTGTAGACCACGTGCTAAATGTTTTTTCACACATTTAATTTATTCACATGGCCACAACTAGACAGTTAATTTACCCAAACAGGTCTAAGTATAATGGAAGTTGCCTACACAATTTTTCACTGTTATTGGCAAGTGTGGAATTATATCATATCCATCTTTTTTTTTTCTTCTGATGGACACCGTTTCCTCCTTCTTCTCTGTGGACTTTTCTGAAGGAGTTTGGTTATCCAGGCTCAAAGGGTAATTTCCTTTAGTTTTCATGCACCTTTTTTCATTCAGTCTTCGCTCAGACAAAATTACCATTGAAAGTCAATGGGAAAATTTGCTTTCCTGAAATTCTGAACATCCAATTTCCCGTATTGACACTGCACTGTTGATTGTAAGACTTTGGGGGGAGGGAAAAAATCTGTTTCATTGTATGTGGCATAAATTGCCTAGCATAATGGGGCCCTGATCGGGGCATACAGATGCCTACTGTGACACAAATAATGATGAATTAATTTAGTTCAAAATTCCCTACTCTCTCTTTTTCAATACAATTTCTCCCTCTCAAAGAGTTAGATTCATTATCACTTCTCTCTGGTATGATGCTGTGGGTTTTGGATCACAAAAACAATCCTTTTTCATAAGCAAGGATTCTTCTTGGTTGATGCCATGTTTTGCTGTCTTTCTTACCCACTAGATGTCTGGGTTAGTTAAAAATCGAGGGTATGGCTAGAAGCCTGTACTTTCAAAACCTTGAAAGTCAGTCAAGGAATTTGTTGTTTTCACTCTCTATCCCAGGTGGCTGTGGCAGAGCCCTGATGTAGCTTTTCCATTATTTCATTTTTCATTTCCTTGTATCTTTAGGGAAAAAGATCTGACAAACTAACTTTTCTTTAAAAATCAGGCATTAATTTTTGGTGTATGTTCTTATTCATATAACCATGTACTGATAAAGGTACATGTTCACAAATACCTGTAATGGGTTTCAATTTGGGTCTTAAGGAACTATGCCCACTCACCTACCAGAAAGAAACATCCTGAAAGAAGAAAATAATTAAGAAGTTAATTAACCTAACTAGCCCAGGTGTTTTGCCCAAGCACCCTGGAGAGAGGAAACATCCTCTGAAAAGTTATCAGAGGATCAAAAGAATTTTGAAATGCTTATGCAGTTGCAGAAGGAAATGATGATTGTACCTCAAAGTACAATTAACTGAAGTAAGTTGTAATATAGAGATGCCTTTATAGGGATAGGCTATATGTTTTGTTGACTTCTGAGAAAAACAGCCACCACAGGTCTTGGCTACACTAGCATTTTGTTTCTAATTTCCCATCCCTTGCACTAGCAGCAAAGCTCCATCAGTACAGACTGCCCATGGCTGGCAGCATTTTAACCATACTATTGTCTACATATGCTCTGAGCAAGTTTTAGATGGCACACTAGTTAAAACTCCAGCTGCTGGTCTGCACTAGTTCTTCCACCATTGCTACTACCTAAACTAAGCTACAGTGGTGGCAACAGTGGGAAATCTGAAGAAAAATGACGGTGTAGACAGAGCCTTGATATCTTAACACATTAGAAAGGAAGGAGCATCTGGAGGTTAGGGTACTATCCTAGGATTTGTGAAACTGGGTTCAAGCACCTGTTCTACCCACAGACTTCCTGCATAACCTTAGGCAAGTCACTTCGATTCTCTGTCCCTTAGCCCCCATTTGTAAAATGGGAATAACAGCACATCTCACGGGGTGATGCGAACATAAATAAGATTGTTCGGCACTTGGATTTTATGGTAATGGAGCCCACATAAGTACCTAAGAATTAAATGTAGGACACCTCCAAGCAGGGCCGGCTTTAGGCCGATTCCCCCGAATCGGGCCCCTTGCTTAAGGTGCCTTAATTTTTTTTACTCACCCTGCAGCAGTCCAGGTCTTTGGCAGCACTTCAGCGGCAGGGGATCCTTCAGTGCCGGGGAGCGAGTGAAGGACCCCCCCCCCCGCTGCCGAAGACCCGGACCGCCGCTGGGTATTCGAATCGGGCCCCACAGTTCCTAAAGTCAGCCCTGCCTCCAAGAACCTTACCAAGAACAAAGCACTGACCCAAACAAAAACAACAGGACAAGCCAAGGAACAGGTATCTATAGCTGGTCTGAAAATCCACATTTTTCCCACAGAAATTTAATTGGAAAAACCTACTTTTAAAGTTTTCTACTGAAAATTTTTGGGGTTTCTGTGGAAATTTTCATTTTGTTTTGATTTAAAAGGATATTTCAAAACAGAAAACGTTCATTTTTGTTTTCAGACTTTTGAAAAAAATGAAATATTTTGCTTCATTTTCTAACTGTTACCAGCTGGAACAAAGTAAAAAGTGTGAAAAGTGGGCTTTTCCACAATTTCTTTTAACACCTAAAGGAGTGGGAGTAAAAAAGTGAGTGAAAGCTCCCAAAATCAAAAAAGGGAAACACATTTTTTTTGTTTCCAAAAATCCAAAACAAAATGACTTTGTAGTCAAAACAAAACAAATGCATTTATTTTTAAAGTGTCAGATCAAAATGAAATTTTTCATTTTCAATTATCCAAGTGGTACATCTTTTTTTCTTTTTTAAATCTACTTTTTTTTTTTAAATACCAGACACATTTCCCAGCAGAAAATTTATTGTGAGAATTTTTTTTACCAGCTCTAACGGTCAGTTTCACTGTTTGCCTGGTATAGCCTGTTAGCCAATTTCCTCTGTTGCTTACATGGGTCCTTAATACAGCAGAAGTGAATGGGATTATTATTTTTTTAAATAGGAGAGTTTAACTGTAAAATCATAAAAATTGGCAGGGAAACTAAGGGGCAGATGTAGTACCTGAAGCTTCTGCTAACTCCATTTATTTTTTTAAGATAAGATTTCAAGTTGACACTGCCTTTTAACAATTCTGTTAATGATGTGTGAGAACATGTCATTTGACCAACGCTGAATTGGCTCTGCAATGCTACAGGAGTACAAAGCAGTAATGACTTACTGCAGGAGCAAACTGTGTCCTGTGTGGCAAAAACCCACAAAAGCACCAAGGAAACGTCATGAATTAAAAAAACTGGGGTTAGTGTCCCAATGTTCCTTTGGGACGGACAGAATCGACACACTACCAAACAAGATGGAAGAGAGGCCTACCCAATCCTTATGGGTTGTAGGGGAATCTTATGGATATCAAGACAGCTACATGAAGACCCGGTGGCTCCATATTGCTCTCCTGGCCTCTTCTCCCCTGTAGCAACATGGCTCCTTATGGAGAACAGCCTCGCAGAAGCGAATTTCACAGCACAGAAGGTGAATCTGCTTGAAGATGATACGAACTGGGGCACTGTTATGTTCTACAAGGAAATATCTGCAGCTGTGTGAGTTGATGGTGCCTTAGGCCTTGTGTACAGTGGTGGTGGCGTCTAGGGTACATGTAGCTACGTGCAGCAATGAAAGGCAGGCTGCATCCACACTGTGGTATGTAGCTACGTGCAGCAGTGAAAGGCTCTGGCAGTGGGAAAAAGGTTCCAGCAGCTGCCAGAGCCTTTCCCCCTGCCTCTGCCTACCAGAATCTTCCCTGCTGCTAGAGTGTTTTAGTGGCAGGCAAAGGCTCCAGCAGCAGGAAGCTGCTGGAGCCTTTCCCCACCACAGGGAGCTAATGGAGACTTTCCCCACTGCCGGAGCCTTTCCCAGCAGCACAGAAAGACTCCAGCAGCAGAGAGTCAGCAGGACACTACCTGCTAAAAATATTTCATGTTATAGCATAGGGGTCGGCAACCTTTCAGAAGTGGTGTGCCGAGTCTTCATTTATTCACTCTAATTTAAGGTTTCGCGTGCCAGTAATACCATCTAAAAACATCAAAATGTCTCTTTCTACAAGTCTATAATATATAACTAAACTATTGTTGTATGTAAAGTAAATAAGGTTTTTAAAATGTTTAAGAAGTTTCATTTAAAATTAAATTAAAATGCAGAGCCCCCCCAGAACAGTGGCCAGGACCCAGGCATTGTGAGTGCCACTGAAAATCAACTCGCATGCTGCCTTCGGCACACGTGCCATAGGTTGCCTACCCCTGTTACAGCATGTTTTATATCACTGTTATAGCAGTCTCTGATAATGACCCAGCACATGTTGTTCATTTTAAGGACACTTTCATTGCAGATTTGACAAAACACAAAGGTACCAATGTGAGATTCCTAAAGTTAGCCACAGCACTCGACCCTAGATTTAAGAATCTGAAGTGCCTTCCAAAATCTGAGAGGGACGAGGTGTGGAGCATGCTTTCAGATGTCTTAAAAGAGCAACAATCCAATGTGGACACTACAGAACGTGAACCACCAAAAAGGAAAATCAACCTTCTACTGATGGCATCTGACTCAGATGATGAAAATGAACATGCGTTGGTCCGCACTGCTTTGGATGGTTTTCGAGCAGAACTAATCATCAGCGTGGATGCATCACGCATGTCACCTGGAATGGTGGTTGAAGCATGAAGGGACATGTGAATCTTTAGCACATCTGGCACGTAAATATCTTGCGACACCAGCTACAACAGTGCCATGAGAACACCTGTTCTCACTTTCAAGTGACATTGTAAACAAGAACCGGGCAGCATTATCTCCTGCAAATGTAAACAAACTTATGTCTGAGTGACTGAACAAGAAGTAGGACTGAGTGGACTTGCAAGGCTCTAAAATTTTACATTGTTTTATTTTTGAATTCAGGTTTTTTTGTACATAATTCTACATTTGTAAGTTCAACTTTCATGATACAAATACTGAAGTGCAATCTGTTTATTAGGTAAATTGAAAAAATACTATTTATTTTGTTTTTTCACAGTGCAAATACTTGTAATCAAAAATAAATATAAAGTGAGCACTGTACACTTTGTATTCTATGTTGTAATTTAAATATATTTGAAAATGTAGAAAACATGCAAAAATATTTAAATAAATGGCATTCTATTATTGTTTAACAGTACGATTAATCGCAATTAATTTTTTAATCACTTGACAGCCCTACTTTTAACATCTTGCAAGTGTTTGATCAAATGCTTATTTTCTCTCTGTCATTTTACTCTGTTCAAGTTAAAAATTAAAATAATAACTTTTACGAGGAAGGAAGCAAATATACTATTGTAAGTTCAAGTTACCTGAACTAAAACTACATTGACTCAAATGATTTATCATAATTATTGGACATGGACTACACAGAATCACATGATGTTATTTTATTAATCAGGTATTTCTGGTTTGAGTAACCCTGAACATTTGCGTGGTTTACAAGGGAAAATTCTGTAACGTGGACAATAATACTTTGCTTTCTAGAAGCTGGAAACAGGTCCTTCAATTAGCTGAAAAACATGTGCTTGAAACCTCCAATTTTCTCTTTCATTATAATTTATTTTTGAAACCATGACGTTTATAGGTGTGGTAATAAGATTGTGATCCTGTTGCTGTCACTGAAATTATGTATATGGAAAATGTATCAAAATAATGCATTTTCTAAATTGAGGCATAACATGGACCATATGTATCTGATTATACTTCACATAAAATCAGATAACCCAACAATGACTGATTTTTCTGAATATATTTCCTTTTAAATAACAAAAAATAAACATAAGTCATTATTCATTTGACTAGATTAGACTATACTATGCTGGTAAAATCTTAGACTTGCAAAGAATTTTAGGTGTTGAGTGACTACTCTAAATAACACTGCATTACACACACCAATCCCAATAAGCCTTTTGAAGGCTTTTAATGGTAGCGTGCACACAGGTGGTTAAAAATTCATCTCCTACCTGATCTTCATGATTATTAGAGTTACAGCAGGATAACATAATACTAGACATATCCTATGATTATTCTGTTATCATTATTATTATTCATTATTAGAATACATTTTGTATACATCACTGAGGCTGTCTTATATTTACTTCAGATATTCTCAGATTATGGAGGCAGTATAGTCCAGTAGATACTAGTAAACACAGATGCTAAAAATATTGAGAAAGAGTTTGAAAAGCAAACACCCCACGGGGCCAATTTTAGCCTTAATATGTACCACCTGGCGTAGATACAAAAATGTGGATCCGTATCTGCCAAGATCAACCCGCAATCCGACCCGCAATCCACTAGCTGTCTTTTACCTGTATCTGCATCCACACCCACAGGCAGCAGCAAGCCATCTCACAAAGTCTAGCCATTGGGGGTGGGGGAGAAAGGAAGTGAGTGGGGGGGGGGCAGGGTCTTGTGGGAAAGAGGCAGTGCGAGGGTGAGGACTGGGGGTAAGGGTCAGCGTAGGGGCAGTGTTGCGAGGAGAAGGGGCAGCGCGGAGGGGGGGACAGGAGGGAAGGAGCATTGCATTGCGTCCTGCTCCTGGGAGCTTGTGAACGATGGCACACGGCAGCAGCAGTGCATGTTGCATCACAGAAGGGTGGAGGGATGGGATGCCGGGGCTCCACCCGCTCCAATCCCCATGGGCACAGATGGGCCCTGCTGCCCAGAGCTGGCAGGCCATGCCCAGGACTGGGAGCTCAGCCAGTGCTGCCAGGCAGGGCCATGGTGGGGACACTGGTGCTGCCCAAGGGGCCCAAGCTGCTGGACAGGAAGTGGCACAATGAGTGGGTGCTGGACAGCCCCGACTCCAACCTGCTGCCAAGTCCCAGCCACTGGCTGCCAGCCCCGAGCACACTGCGCCCCCCAGGCTGCCCACGCCGGATGCCGCGGGCCAGGTGCCACTAACAAATAGAGCCCTGCATGGTTCTATCTGCATCTGATCCACAAGCCACAAAAATGGTCCATGGCTATCTGCATATTTGCAAGGCTCTACTAATACAAAGTAGATAAGTCAGTCTTGAACTACAACCAGTGCATTTTTCCTTTTCTGCCAGTTTTCACTGTGAGATTCTCCAACAGACTGAGTGGAGAGGACATTGAGCTAAAAATCATTCTATCCTATTGGGCATAATACCTTACAATGTAACACTGAATTTTGTCAAGTTACATGTGCTCAGTATATAAGCATCATCATTTTTCTTTCTGTGCCCTCTCCCCCCACCTTCTGCCCCCTCCTTCAAAACAGACAGCTCAATGAATTCCATTATTTTTCGAATTAATGCAAAAACTCACCTCAGGCACTTCTTCAAAGTCTTCTTTAGAGACCAAAATTCAGGGTATTTCAGACAAACTCAAAAAGCCAGAAAATTGCTTAGTGAAAATGGACAAAAGAAGCACTTTCACATCTAATTTAAATACTGACTAGATTGTGTTTTCCACGAAAGCCATGCAAATAAGGCAGGAGTTGCTCTAATAGAAGGAACTTCCAAGATACATGTGTACACTAATTGGACCTGGCTAAAAGAAAATGCCCTTACTCAAGGGCTCCTTCATAGAGGATAGAACAGACTTCTCAGTTGTTTTCAGATCTAAATTGAAAATTACCCAGGCAGGGGAAAAATATCATGACTGGCAAGATCCTAAAGAAAGAAGCCTGTTGCCTGTGAACCCTGGGAGGGGGGTGCCCAGAAATAGACTCCACCTGAGTAAATTTATCAACCTCCTGTTGAGCCTCATGAGGTTTGTCAGGGAGTCTCCATGATCTAGTTTATAGACTCATAGATTTAAGGTCAGAAGGGACCATTATGATCATCTAGTCTCACCTCCTGCACAATGCAGGCCACAGAATCTCACCCACCCACTCCTGTAACAAACCCCTAACCTATGTCTGAGTTACTGAAGTCCTCAGGAACCATCTATCTCTCCCATTGGCCCAAAGAGGCTTATAGGGTCCCCCATAAGCCCTAGAAGATTTGCATCTCCCAACACCTCTATGCCAGTCTTAATAGGCTATTCAGGGATATCTTGAACTCCAGCTTCTGAGAGACTTACAAAACTCATCAGGACACCAGCGGCTCCAGGAACTCCCTCTACTAATCCTAGGAAGTTCAAATCTCACCATCTCTCAGCCCTGGCAGGGATCATTAGTGCCCTCCCAAACCACAACCACCACCCCAGCAAGCCTCAGAGGAAGAGTTGGTAGCTGTCCAAATGCAAACCACATTATGCTCATGAGGCCTCCAATAAGAACCGCCATACTGGGTCAGACCAAAGGTCCATTTAGCCCAGTATCCTGTCTTCTGACAGTGACCAATGCCAGGTGTCTCCCCAGAGGGAATGAAAAGAAGAAGTAATCATCAAGTTATCCACCCCTGTCACCCATTCCCAGCTTCTGGCAAACAGAGGCTAGGATACCATCCCTGCCCAAATAGTCAAAATAAGCTTATCTGGGACTAAGGTTTATGTGAGATTGAGGATGACCTTCAATGAGCCTCCCAAAGCTCAAATATAGTGACGGGCGCTCACTGATTCTAAAGTTTGGGGGATTAACCCAGCAAGCCCCTTAAGGCCTGCAGGGGGGCTGATAAGTCCTCCTAAGGCTCACTACTGGTTCTCCTCTCCTGTAAACCTCAGTAGCTCCACAGGAAAGAGGGAATGCCCAGCTCCTAACCACCACCCCAAACCCTGCTCTCCACAGCCCCTTAGACTGAGCAGGGGGCTTGGAAAAGAAGGCGATCAGAAGGATACCCCCTTTCTTGTGAACTTTCTGAGGTCTGCAGGAAGGGAGAACCCCTGGAGAGCTTTAGAAGGATCATCATTCCCTCTGCAAGCCTTTTTGCAGCCATTTTCTCTTTCTTCCATCAATAAGGCTCTCAGCAGGTTACAACATTTTGAAGTCTACATTTGCAAGGAAAAGAGACTTTGTTGTTGTTAATGAAAGATCAGAATTCCAGCAGTCCTTTGATGACCAAATACTAAGCTCGCTGCAGCAGATAGCACCATTACAAATCTGAACATTAATAACTTTTGAAATTAAAAGTTTAATCCTCTAACTTTTCATCCTGGACACCAGATCATGGCTAGGGAGTCCAATAAACTAAATTTTATTCACTGTATGTCCTATTTTGCTTCAAATCAGGTGGCTTTTTGAACTCTGGTGAGTGCCTCTATTTTTAGGGTGTCGTCATGCAAAAACTTCTTGTCCAATTCCGCATATTGTTGAAAAACTGTACCTTAGCCCCAACTATAGACTATCAATTTTGAGGCTGAGAGGACTTTTTTGTATATGCTGAGGAAGGAAAAGGGGGGGACAATGAAAAATTTGGGTTTATAGCAGAAACACAGTTGCAACTTTAAACTATGGAGTAACTGGTTTCCTTCCCTAAGTATTATCTATGTTTCTAAGTACTAAAATTAAGAAAATCTAGAATAATGACCATGAAGGGAAAATAATTTTAAACTGACTTCAGCAATGTGAGCCATAATATTCAAAGAGCACTATCCCCAGAAACGCCTGAATTAAACAGTAACATTCAGCGGCCTAAAGTCTCAGTCAACAAGAGAACAGCTTTCTGTTTCATTCATTCGCCTTGAATAAGCTGTTATCCAAAAGAAAGAGCCTCTTAGGGCAAAAGCCTAATGTTGTAGAACTTACATAAAGAGGTACTTCAGTGCAGCTCAGCTTCATTGTTACAGCATCTACAAACAGAATAAACCAGAGTAATTATCACACACTGAATCACAGGGCACTGATACTATTCAGGTTCTTATAGCACGCCAATCACCATGGTGTCTGAATAGCTTCCAGAATGAGGACATTAAGAGACTAACTTTATCAAATGTGCAGTTCTTCTCCATTTTCTTACCTCACGGGGAAAAGAAATGCATGCATGTATATTACTGGAGGAGGGCTTGTTTCTAGTTAATATGCTGCATGTTAATATGTTTTTTTCAATACTGTACACAGTAAACTAAACTAAACAGGTCAGTGAACATTTCTGAGTCCAGCCACCAAGATGTTAATATTGACAGTAAGTGAAGTATTAAAACTTGTTGAGTATATCAACAGAGGCAGAGGAAGGAATTGTAAATTTGATCCAGGGATGTAGTTGCACCTACCCTTGTAAGTAACACCAAAAATCAAGTGTCTGGATTTTGGGTTTTTTTTTTTTTTAACTCCTTCATTTAAGAACCCCACAGGCTTCAGTTTGTCATTGGTTGCCTAAAAAAGCACCTAAAGTGACAAGCAACTGCTTAGAGTAATTTAACAAATGAATTTTAGACGATCAATTTCAATTATTACTATTTTAATATAGTCGAGATAACACTGATTTCTAGTATTATATTTTGATTTCCTTCTCCGATGCATCTACCATTCCCTAAAAATAACATTTTTTTTAAAAATTAGAAAAAAATCAACCTGGAAGCAACCAAGCCTTTAGAAAGCCCACGTGGACAAACATACTTACAAATCCTCTTCCTCAACTCACCAAAACAGAAAAGAAAGCCTGTCCTAAAAGGAGGCTCTCTCAACTCGGATGTGGCTGTGCTGTTAAAGTTGAACCCTTTCCAGTAATAATATGATTATGTTGTGCACAGCCTGTTCACGCATATGCATAGCCTGCTATGAGTCAGATATAACTGGAATGTTTCCCCTTTTACATACTGCAAAATTTACTTACAGAGTTTCCACCATGAACACAAAATTTCTTTAGCAAACGGTTTATTTATACTAGACTGATACAGCCCATCTTTTCATATGCACACAAGCAAAACTGGGCATGCTGCTAGGTTTTGATTTTCACACAATTTTGACAAAAAGGCAAAATCTTTTGCAAGAACATTGAGCACAAACGTCAGACCAAGGCCAGTCTTTCACACCATAAGCTTTGTAGATTTCCCCCTATATCGTACTCATTCTGAAACCAACGTCTGGATTAACAGGTCAGACATCACCTGCTAACCCCTCCCAAACAGTAGTTAAATGAAGTCAATATTTAATCAATATCTACACTCAGATAGAAGCTCTTGTTTTGTTTTTGGGGGGGGGGGGGCGAGAGGAGGAAGTTGGTTTCAAGGTGCCTTGTTCTGACTGCCAAATACAGACAAGGTTCTTTAGTTATTCTGCAGCCAGCCCTGAATCTGACCCAATCTGAGATTAACATCTGAAGCACACTCATGTTTGTGCAGACTAAAGGGGGGTACGAAACGTAACCCAAAAAGTTGTTTCTTGAGGAATTATCAAAAACACTGTTTTCCAAAAGTGTCATATTTCAGAAAGGATGAAGCCCATTACCTCCTATCTTGGATCTCTCATCAAGCCATAGTTATTGCTGCCAACATGTTATATTTATAAACAAGTCAGCAGGAACTGCATATTTGGTGTCATGCATGACAATGAAATAAAAGGCATGTCACATCTGCTTTTGAGCTGCAACATGCCAGCTAGCAGAATCTCCACAATGTTTCTCTTCTATTTTCTAGGGAATCTATTAATCTCCAATTGTCCATGTTCATAAAGGAGTTCACAGACCATCAGACTTAAACCCACACAACCTCTTTTACAACATGAACGCTGACCCTCACATAAATTGTAGTAGCATCTCAATAAAACAAAACATGCATCTAATTATGGTCACACAATAGATACAATTCCAAGCGATATACACCAACCCCCTCTCGTTTTGCACGAGTGCACAGAGGAATGGGAAAGGCAGGGCTCCCTATGCCCTCTCCCTATTCCAGTGCATTTATGCAAGGGGAGGCATAATTTAGTACCTAATTTGGGGATTATGATTGTGCAAATGATCAGACTTGTACAACTCTTCATTTATTAGGAAGTGAAGTTCATAACATGTATACAGCACACACAATAAATAACATCCACTAAAAACATGGACCTAGCACACACATTCCCTCATGCTTTATTTATATGCTATTTAGATCATAGGCTCTTCAGGACATAAAGTGTCTAGCATAATGTTGATGCCATCGAGATAAATAATAATATAAATACAGTAGATCATTTGAATGGCAATTTCCCCTAGTAAATGATGTTTACTAACCTAGCCTTTCAGTTATTAGCATTAATTGGTTAATGTTTGTTTGTATAGCACTACAAAAATGTAAATCACAATTAACATACTAAGAAGCTATTACATTTCCAATGAGGCCTTGAATTTGACCTATGCTCTTGCTCACATGAGATGTATACCAATATGAAGATCAAAAACACACACAATTTTTATTGAATTCCTAATGTGTCACTGAGTTACAAGAACAAACTCGCAGAACTCAATGAAATTTAAATTTTAAATTTATTTACACAAAGATCAATTTCTCAAGCAGGCAGTTCTATTAGTATTTTTATATTCTTCTAATAAATACCTATAACCTGCAAACTGCCTGGCCTTATGAAAACGTTAAACGTGGTGTAGAATGCTAGCTGTACTGGTTTAAAATATACTTGTGATTGTCTATAAACAAACCTTATAATCACCAACTTTTAATGGTGTTTCTTAGAAACAAAAGGGCACTTAATTGATCCTCTTTTCACTTCCTGCATAGGAACTTGTTAACGTCAACATATATTATAGTAAGTTCTAAGCAAACAGTTCTGCTTTGCTGTTTTTTTCACATTTGTTTTCATGGCAGTTGTTTAGAAAAAGTTCCGCACAAATGATCCAAGTCTTCCCCACAGTGTTTAGCCCAATTCACTCACCTGGCTGCTGGGAATCTTTGAAATTTACTAAAAACAAATGCAAAGCACTATATTTAGGAAGGAAAAAATCAAATGCACAGCTACAAAATTGGAAATAATTACTAGCTAGGCAATAGTACTACCGAAAAGGATCTAGAGATTATAGCAGATCACAAACTGAATATGAGCCAACAACGTGATGCTGCTGCAAAAAAGGCAAATGTCATTCTGGGATATGTTAGCAGAAGTGTTGTCTACAACCGTGGTGCTCAACCAGGGGTCCAGGCAGGGGTGAAAGTAACTTAAAGGACTTGCCGGTACTCCAGAGTCCTGCCAAGGGGAGGGGCTCAACCGGAAGAGGCGTGGCCTCTATTGGAAGAGGTGGGGCCTTTAAATCCTGGGGCTTTTAAATCAGGATTTAAAGGGCTCTGGGAGTCAGCTGAAGCTAGGAGCTGGGCCCTTTAAATCACCCCCGGAGCTACCAGCTGCAGAGGCGGCTGGGAGCCCTGGGGTTGTCCGGGACCCCCTGGGGGACCACGAGCAGGTTTCAGGGGGTCCATCAAGCAGGGCCAGCATTAGATTCGCTGGGGCCCCGAACAGACAGCCAAAGCCCCACCACATGGGACTGAAGGCCGGGGCCCTGAGTCACGTCACCCAGGGCTGAAGCTGAAGCCTGAGCAATGTAGTTTCATGGGGGCCTCGGTCTCATGGGGCGCCAGGCAATTACCATGCTTGGTGCCCCTTAATGCTGGCCCTGTCTTTTATATGCAGAAAACCAGTTGGTGTAGTACAGGTGGGCCATGGAGTTTTTATAACATGGGGGGATTCAAAAAGAAAAAGGTTGAGAACCCCTGGCCTACAAGACATGGGAAATAATTGTTCCATTCTATTCATCACTGGTAAAGCCTCAGCTGGAGTACTGTGTCCAGTTTCGGGCACCACACTGTAAGAAATATATGAACAAATTAAAGAGAGTTCAAAGGAGAGCAACAAAAATGATAAAAAGTTTGGAAAACATGACATATGAGGAAAGGTTGAAAGAATTAGGCATGTTTAGTCTAGAGAAGAGAAGGCTGAAGGGGGACATGATAGGAGTCTTCAAATATGTTGAGGGCTGTTACAGAGGGAATGGTAATCAACTGTTTTCCCTAACCACTTAAAAGTAGGATAAGAAGTAATCAGCTTATTTTGCAGGAAGAGAGATTCAGGTTAGATACTGGGGAAAATGTCTAACAATAAGACTATTAAGCTCTGGAACAGTTTACCTCGGGAGTCTGTGGAATTCCCACCATTGAAAGTTTTTAGGAACAGGCTAGACAAACCACTTTTCAGGGATGGTCGAGGTGTACTTCATCTTGCTCAGCATGGCAGGATGGACTAGCCGACCTCCTGTGGTCCCTTCCAGCCCTGCATTTCTATCATTCTATGACTACGGGAGTAATTCTCCCACCGCGGCCATGGAACCAGAACAAAGTTGCTCTGCAGTCACTATGGAAGGAATGCAGTCACAGCCTAAGGAATGGAGGAGATTTCCAGGGTCCTGACACCACATCACCCACCATCTCTGGAGGATTCATGAAACAGCAGATTCTCTAGTGCAAGCCAAACTGCCACCACCATAGACCAACTGCACACAATTGCACTGAGAGGCACTAGGGAGTAGCTGCACTGAGCACAATGAGTGCAGACCCCATGCAGTTTCCTGGCATACACATATCCCTCCACATAGCAGAACTACATGAGTTCCCTTGTGTCAGGGTCAATCTGGGTGATGGGAGAGAGAATTGGGAAGGATTTGGGCCTAAAAAAACACCATTTCCAATTTCAGCCTTCTCCCACTGAAGTCAAACTCCCATTAATTTTAATAGTGGCAGGATCAGCCTATAAATCAGATCTTTCCTCATTAAATGCAAATTTGAGTCAGTTCAGTAGTGAACTTGACAAAAAATGTTGCGTGATTATGTGCCATAATTTGGAGAAGTCCAAGGCATAGGCTTATTGTCCAGTATAGTTGAATATCTATGCTTTATCTAAGAAAATCTGCACCAAGTACATCAATTTTACACTATCTTACCGCTGGAGTGAATGGGAAATCTGTGAATTTCAGAACATGCATCTGACGAAGTGGGTATTCACCCATGAAAGCTCATGCTCCAATACTTCTGTTAGTCTATAAGGTACCACAGGACTCTCTGTCACTTTTTACAGATCCAGACTAACATGGCTACCCCTCTGATACTCAGAATTGCTGTAGGTAAATTATATCTCAAGGTAAATTCTATCAGTGATTATCCCCAAAGTTTAAAAGAAAAGAATTTACCCAACAAGAGTTTTGAAAATGTCTAGTTTGCCACCTTCCCCACTGGAAATTGAATTTTTGTGTGTCCTAACCTACTTGGGATGGTTAAGAATGTTTATTACTTTTATCGTAGTTAAGATATATTTTAACAATTTTTACCTATTTACTTCACAAGAATCTTAAATTATATTTCAGGTTTTTTGGGGGTTTTTTTGTTTTTTGGTGGGTTTTTTTTGTTTGTGTTGTTGTTGTTGTTGTTTTTAAATACACCACTACTTCTAGCTTTTAACTGTGTTTTTCCCAAGTACCTTTAATAAGGGACCTGGGAAGGAAATCTGTCACTAGAAAATGTGAATGGAAGTGTGTCATGCTGAGAACACGTTAATGGAAAAGGTTTCTGTTATCAAACCTTTTCAGTTTGTACATACTAGAGAAATTAGATAATGGAAAGTACACAGGAGAAATTCCAGCAATAATGCCTTTTATCGTGCTTGACAAGGTGGACGGCCAATTTACTTTATGAATGGTGTTTTTTTCAAGGAGAATTTTCTGAGACTAATATTTGGATTGCAGCAGCACCTACTGTGTGTTAGATGCTTTCTAAACGGATGAGGACATATTTCCTGGCCCAAAAGTCAAAGGCCCTGTGTGACGAAATGGGTCTGTTTCCTCTGAATATGGTAGGGGTGCCTCAGTTTCCCCTATGCATTTCTTAAGTCTCTAGGGGGTGAGATTGTTGCAGAGCAAAAGCCCAGTGTGCATAAATGGCTGGCACTCTGTCTCCTGGCAACTAATGTCCGGGGCCCTTCCCCCCTGCAAGGAGATAGCTAAAGGTGTGGGAGAACAAAGAGATCAGGTGACCTCCTGGCCCAGGAAAGGAACAAAGCCCAGAGAGGAGGGGCTGGAGGGTGAGGCAGTTTGGAGCTAGCTGGGGAAGAGAGGTGAGGGCAGACGTGGGTATCTGGCTTGCTGCCCTCCAGGATGGACCCGGCTGAGGGGTCCTTTCTCTGTACCTACAAGCTCTCTTTTAGACCTTGCTCCTGTCATCTAATAAACCTCTGTTTTACTGGCTGGCTAAGAGTCATGTCTGACTGCAAAGTGGGGGTGCGGGACCCTCTGGCTTCCCCAGGACCCTGCCTGGGAGGACTCACTGTGGGAAGCGCACGGAGGGGCAGAGGATGCTGAATGCTCCAAGGTCAGATCCAGGAAGGTGGAAGCCGTGTGAGCTTCTTGCCCTGAAGACAGTCTGCTCACAGAGAGGAGACTTCACCAGAGTCCTGACTGGCTTCGTAGGGAGCAGTTCCAGACCATCACCTGGGGACTCCGTGACACCCTGATCCCATAAGTTGGCCTGCAACTCAGTATTTGAGCCTCACCTTCCCCAAAAATGAGGTGTTTACTCCTAAGATAAATAAATTAAGTACATAAGTAGAGGACTTAGGCCCCAATCATGCACTGAGAGCCAAGAAAGGCAAACTGCTGTACCATTAAACTTCAGGGCTCCACCCAGGTAAGGAGTCGGACTGCCTGGATCAGATTCAGAATCAGAATTGGGGCATCAGTCATTTAGTGTTTGTAGGCCTTTCAGAATAAAGTATAGTATAAAAAATTAAATTCATATTTCTATTGCCTTTTAAACTGTATGTAGAATACAAAGTTGTGTGTAGAGACAACATTTATATGTTCCTTTTTGTATAATAGTCCAACACCTCTGTACCACACAGACCTATTGTCATCCCATAATTTGGGGTGTAAATTACTGAAATCAAAATGCTGACCTGTGAAAATAAACCTGCAGTTAAAAACCATGAGTGCCTTGGAATGTATATCCTATTTCCATTATTGTGATGCCCCATACTTTAATACATGTTTGTAAAACACTTTGAGGAATACAAGTCCTATTATTAGTTTAGAGGCCAGCACCCCATATTTGATTTTTGATAGATTAAGAGCAACATGAAACAAACGGGGTCTTTATATTTTAACAATAGTGGCCCATATAAAGGTCATTAGCAGGCAAGAAAATACTTCCACTGCGCACATACAACCTGCCCCCCCCACACACACACACACCCATGATACCCTTATTGCTCCTTATACAAAATTATGAGATTCTGAGTGGTGCTTATAAAACCAGAGATTTCTAATAAAATACTGCTGGCCAGAACTGCTTTATTGCAACATATGTGGCAACTGGACCACAATACATTATATACCAAAAAGCACTATCATTGTTTCCTGACTGTCAGGACACATTGCACAGAGATCAGATATTATTCAGTACAGAATGTACTTTTATGCACAGCTTCTTGCCCTCGACCAAAACTAAAAGATCTTAAAATAATTCAGTGACAGAAAAAAAGTAGCCAGTTGAAGCAAGCATATGATGACTACTTAATTCCAAAATGCATGGATTTGTACCATTATAACCAAGGTTTTTCAAATCAGTCCTAATTCTAATTCTGATGAAGATACGTAGCATGAAGTGGGGGGAGAGGAGGGAACAGCCACCAGCCTTGAAGTCATTTACTTCATTCTAATATTATTTAAATTGAGAAGTAAAATAATCCCTTGCCTATAAATGTATAAGGAAGCAGCTTGCATAGGTTTTGATCACCTCACTTTGCACTAGTCTGCTCTTGAAAACAAGCAACTGGAGAAACTCAGCTAAAATTTATTTTACAACACTCTTCATATCAACAAGAAAAACACACTTCTCATCTTATTTGGGGCTAAAATAAAAGATCACTTATCTTCCTGAAGATTATCACCCAATTCACTGCTCAGTTAACATACTAATGCTTTCATTAGTTAAAGCCACCACTGTTTTGTGTTGCATTGCAGAGAAAATATTTAAAGAGCCAAAATAAAAATGGGAGTTGTTCAAAAATTTAAGGCTAAGGTTACACCTTATTTTTATATATATATATATATATATATTAGTTAAGATCACTCAAACCAACTAAATGTTCCTATAGCATTGCCAGACTCCCAGTGTACCATTCTTGCTCCTTTAGTACCAGTTTTGGAAGCCGTGTTACTTTTTAAGAGTGTTTTTTCTAACAGTTTTAGAAGGCACCAGCCTATTGAAGAAGATATTTTAAATACTAAAGAAGCCATTATACTGGGGCAATAATTTTGTACCACCATTAAAACCAATCTTTCTTTCTCCATCGTTTCTCATAAGGGTCCCACAAAGCTCACAGTCATAGGCAGGAGGTATCATAAAAACTCTGCCCCTGTAGTTCGCTGGTAAGAGTACTGAACAAGTGAATCCTAGAACACTGCTTTTATAACTGTGTTCAAACATATAATCCAATACTAAGTGTGATGGTTCATCACCTCTTCAACCTTTGACTTTTCTACATAAGTGCTCTAACTTCATGAATAAAGTTTAGGAGGTTTCTGTACCAAGCTATACTAACTGTGTGTCTCATGACACTTTTGTAATTTGCAGTTCATCTGCCTTTTTGAGCAGTGGAAAAGGTTGCTTTGGATACGCTATTTGTCTAAATCAGGAATTGCTGAAATACATCTATGTTGACATAAGGTTGTCTCAGCATTCTGTCTTGTTCTGAGGGTGATTCTATGGAACGGAGTTAAGATGTTTGTGTAACTTTAGCTATATATCTGCATACTTTCATTTCAGCCCTGAGTGGCGGGGCTCAGGCTTCAGCTTTAGCCCTGGCCAGCAGGGCTCAGGCTACAGTCCCCCCACCCAGGGCTAAAGCCCTTGGGCTTCGTCCACCCTGCCCATTGCGATGGGGCTCGGGCTTTGGCTTTGGCCCCCGCTCCTGGGATCATGCCGTAATATGTAGCAATCATGCAGGGATCACAGTACAATGGAGTTTGAGAACCCTTGGCCTAAAGCGATACATGCTTTCAATTTTAACTGCAGGTTCAAGGGGGGTTTTTTTGCTAGGAAACTCCCTCAGGTTTTTCAAAATCCACAAGCTCTTCCAGCAGCCACCCGCCCCTTCTCTTCCCCCTCTTGCAGAACTAATTTCTTAAGAATGAAGGTTCCCTTTGCTCCTCCCTCTCCCAATGGGGAGCTCATGAGCGCTGCTCTTTTAGTGATTTCAGCTCTTAGTGATTTCAGCTTGTAGTAGGGGAGCCCCAGTGCTGGTGCACTACTGACCCAATGTGAATTCAACTCAGCAGCCTCTAGATGGACTCCTAATGGAATCAAAATTAGCTCTGCTCTTCAAACAGTGGAGAGAGGAGGAGGTGCAATGGGTGCTCCAGGCCCTCAAAAGGGGCCCATACCATAAGGTACACACACCAGTGAGCTCTGCAAGTGAGAGTTTGACAGTTCCACAAGAAGGGCTGGAGGTAAATCCATTCCTCCTTAGCATGTGCTGTAGATGTACAAAGGCTCACAAAAGTTACATTTTCAGTCCTGGACTGTAGCAGACTAATCTACTTTTCCTGCTATCTTCCTTAAAATGTGGCAGCACTATGGAAATCTCCCCCCTCCCCGTCAACTGCCAGCAATGCAAATCCAACCTGAGCTCTAAGAATCAAGGTGTGGTTGTTTTATTCACACGCCGTCATTAGTAATAACGTTTCTACAATTTAAACTTGCTTAAACAATTATGTTAATGATGCATGAGGCAGAACGGATTTCTGTTCACTCTCCCATGGCCACGTTAGCATTGCAGAGCAATCAAGGAGTAAGTAATAGTAACATTTTTGTCAGTAAAGTCATCAGATATGACTCAGAGTGTCGCAGGGAGCAGACTTGGTTGGGTAAGATGGCATTATTTTTAAACTGTCTCTTTCTGATCATAAATACAATTCAGTGTGTTGTTTATGGCAGTGGTTCTCAAACTTTTGTATTGGTGCCCCCTTTCACACAGCAAGCCTATGAGTGCAACCCCCCCACTTATAAATTAAAAACGCAAATGTTTATATTTAACACTATTATAAATGCTGGAGGCAAAACGGGCTTTGGGGGTGGAAGCTGACAGCTCGTGACCCCCCACCTAATAACCCTGAGGGGTCGCAACCCCAAGTTTGAGAACCCCTGGTTTACAGCTTTCAGTATCCATCTTAATGATACTCAGACTGTAAGTGATCATATGGATCAAAGAGTCTGTAGTAAGTTAAAAATCAATATATATTTGTAAACAGTTATCAACGTACAACTTTGAAGAAAATATTGAAACTCTACCTGAAAAGTGTCAAGATGCTTAGAAAAGCGATTCAGAACCAAAAGGAGTAAAACACAATCAGTAGATAGAGTTGAGAAGTGACATCTAAGGAAGTTTAGATGCACGAAAAGCTGTGGTTGTAGCAGTATATGTGAGCTGATTTACAAGTATACTAAATACAGTTTTTATTACAAAGTTACACTATAAATTAAGTGTTTGGGTATAGACAAACACAAATTGTCAAATGTAGATCTGAAATGCATGTGCAAATCCTGTGGTCTGCATTTGCAAATGGGCTCTTGCACGTACAAAATGATGAACTGTGCACTTAAGTGTTCATATATGCATGCAAATAAGGAATCTGCATTCTAGGCAGCCACTTCTGAAAACCGAGTCCATTGTTTTCAAAACTATGTAGCTCAGCTCAAATGATTAATGCAACAACAGTTAATTTGCTTTTTGATGTACAATAGCATTTCCCAATCTCTAGATAAGGCATTAGTAAAATAGATCAATTTCTACCATACACACCACACACTCCTGATAATATGGTCTCTTTCTTCAATTTTGCCTCAGACACCTGCATCACCTAAGCAGGCAACAAGAGTTGTGTGACCTCTTACTTTTATATTAATGAAGGGAGTCACACATTAGTTGATAGCTGGAATAAGAAATCATCTTTTCTGTTGTCTAAAAATATCTAGGTTTTAGAAATGTAGTGAAGGTTCTCTCATCCACCTTGGCCCAGTGAATGTTTATATAACTTCCACAATGAGTGCAAGTTTCTGGGTGATGCAGATATAAGCCTAAAGCTATGTGTTGCTCTTGCTCCATGGAAATGCTCCAAATGCTACCAATAGGAGCTGTGTGCAGAGACTGAGCCTTTTAAGTTACCCTTCTAACTATTGTTGCTGGATCCACTTCTCCCTTCGGTACTATTAAACTGTTTTGTAACCTATTTTGGGTCTTGTATATGAAAATATCACAGACCTCATCACATTTGACTACAGTCTATAAATGCAAGTACAATCCATCTATGCAGACTGCAGTATATCACACAGGTAGCATCTATAGAAGTGGTATGGCTGGTTGGAAAATGATTCATGGAGAGTGAATGGGTGTGGGTCTCTGAGCAGCTCCGTTTCCCAGGATTTTATTATTATAATGAACATTAAATGTTAATGTGCCAGGCTGAAGAGAGATTTTGAGGCAGAATCTGAATAGTCAATAGGAAAATTCTTGAGTTTTTAAGGACTTCAAATGTATCAGTGTGTGCACCCTGTGTACAGCATGGAGCTCTGCTCTGTGTGGCTGCCTGAGTAGCAGCATGCAAGTTCTCCCATCATCCACCAAGCACAGCTACGTAGGGGCCCATGGAGGCTATCTGATACATTGTGCCGGAATGGCTCAGCTGCCTGTGGGAACAAGGAGAATTCCTCCCTTGAGCCCCCCTTCCCTTCCCTATATCTGTGCAATGCATAGCCCAGATCTACGCTGGGCACTCGGAAAAAGGTTTGTTTTATATTCCTTTTATATTTTACCTTGCACCAGGCCACAAGATAGAGCAGCTTTCTCCAAAGTCTTGCTTGTGCAAGTAAAAGCAACAAAGCATGGCTGTGATTTTGGTGACTTGGGAAGCTTTACATCTCTACAGTAAAAACAGTAAACCACATTGAACCAATAAAATACAGTTGGATGCATTTTTAGTAAACCAGAAGAGCCTGCTGAACAACCTGGGTTGAGTATCATGTCATCACCAACTAGTGTTGCTAGAATAAAGGATCTTTCAGTGTAAATAATTTCCAGAAATTCATCACTTGACCATAATCTTTGACTATGTTAAGATGAAACCTAGCAGTACAGGTATCATTTTTATTATCAGTATTACAGTAGCACCTACTAGCCTCTTTCTACTGAGCATTGTACAAACACATACTAAGTAAGAGTATATGCCCCAAAGAGTCTACAGTATTATCATCATCCCATTTTACAGATTAGAAATTAGGGCACAGAAGTATTAAGTGTTAAGTATCCAAGGCCACACAGGAAGTCTGTGGCAAAGATGGGAACTGAAGCCAGATCTCTGAATCATAGCCCAGTGCCTTAGCCATAGATCATCTTTCCTATCATCACTGAAGCACATATTTTAAAACTCTTATTTGGATTAAAAGAAAGTTAAACCATTCTGTACAGCATAGTTTTCTGAAATGTCACTGGCGCCCAATGCTGAAGTCTCCACAGGGAAAGCTCCCAATGGAGTCAATAGGATTTTTGGCTGAATTAGGACAGCAGTTTTAAGCTCATTGGGAGAACATTGCTGTATATTAAATAACTGACTGTGGGCTTCAAAACCCCACAAGCATTTCTGCCTAACCGAGAAACTCAAGCATTTCTGCCTAACCGAGAAAACCAGCTCAATTACCTGACCTTTTATTTTTAAAACATTCCAGGCCATAGGATCTGCTCATCAATTTCATTATTTTATCAAGTACACAAAAACTGCCCTGAAAGAAGAAAACCAAAACAAACATATTTTTAGTATAAACATTTATGAAAATACCAGTCTCTGATTTTTGTTTTTGGCTTGCTAATATATACAGTTTTGTGGAGACAAAGATAACTCTTTGTCTCTGTAGGAATCTGACACATGGCCCTTTAACATTCCTCCACTCATGATCTCTTGTATACTGCACCAAGTTGAAGTATCTCATCCTCACCTTCAAGGCCTTGGCACAGCTCCCTCATCATACATGCCAGATGTTGTCTCCTTCCACATTTTCCCTTTCTTTCCCTCCACTAGTGACACCAGACTTAATGCCTTGTTCCTACACCCATTCTCATATCTGATCCTATTTCACGCAGTCACCTATGCCATTTTGCCAAGCCTTTTCTCATGCAAATTCCTCCTAAAAACCTATTTCTGCAAAGCATACAAGAAGTCAACTTATAATAATTATAAAAAAAATACAAAAGGCTCTCAATTATCCCCCCTCTAGATTTATCAGTACATCCCGTCTTTCATGTGTCTGCATATTAGAATGCAAATTCTTTGGCGGGGGGGTGGACTATCTTCATTTTTGTCATTGTACAGTGCTCAGTATATCAGCAGCAATAAATCAATTTTAAAAAGTTATTTTAAAGCCTCTCCTTGTATCATATCAATGATCAGGGTGAAA
Organism: Mauremys mutica; assembly: GCF_020497125.1. Taxonomy (NCBI): domain Eukaryota; kingdom Metazoa; phylum Chordata; order Testudines; family Geoemydidae; genus Mauremys; species Mauremys mutica. The sequence goes on from NC_059077.1 coordinate 46,260,763, forward strand.
ATTCATGTAATTCTACAGTGCAAGTATGAGTTTGGAAGCTCAGAGGCAATTTGATAAAACACCTACAAGCATGGCAGAAACCATTCCCATCAGAGTCTCAAATAAACTTCCTATTTTCTTTCAGAATTTTATTTCTTCTGGCTCTCCAGTTCATTTTTGTGATTGTTGATGTTCAGTTGAAACAATGCTTTGCTCCAGTTCAGAAGTACCAGTATAAGCATTTTTCAATACAGCTATAACAGGGGTAGGCAAACTTTTTGGCCCGAGGGCCACATCTTAGAATAAAAATTGTATGGCGGGCCATGAATGCTCACAAAATTGGAGTTGGGGTGCGGGAGTGGGTGAGAGCTCTGGTTGGGGGTGCAGGCTCTGGGGTGGGGCTGGGGATGAGAAATGAGGAGTTCAGGGTGCGGAAGGGGGCTCTGGGCTGGGGCACAGAGGGTAGGGGGTGAGGGTTCCAGCTGGGGGTGCAGGCTTTGGGGTGGGGTTGGGGATGAGGGGTTTGGGGTGCAGGAGAGTGCTCCAAGCTGGGATCGAGGGTTAAGAGGGCGGGAGGAGAATCAGGGCTGGGGCAGGGGGTTGGGGCATGGGGAGAGGCTCAGGGGTGCAGGCTCCGGGCGGCGCTTACCTCAAGCAGCTCCCAGAAGCAGCAGCCATGTCCTCACTCCAACTCCTACACAGAGCCGCGGCCCCATTCACAGGCACCACCCCTGCAGCTCCCATTGGCCACAGTGGCGCTTGGGGCAGGAGCTGCATGTAGAGCAGAGCCCCCAGATGCCCCTATGCGTAGCAGCCAGAGCAGGGCCATGCCGCTGCTTCCGGGAGCTGCATGGAGCAGCCCCTGACCCTGCTCCCCAGCCTGAGCACAAGGGCTGGATTAAAATGGCTGGTGGGCCAGATCCGGCCCAGGGGCCACAGTTTGCCCACTCCTGAGCTATAATGTAAGTGACTCACTGAAAGTCCCAGTTTATTATTTCTGCCTTCTGCTACTCAGTTGTTAATTGAGATACTATAAAACAAGCAAAAGTGCTGGTGCTTAGCTCAAACTTGGGGGAAAATTAGCAGGAGCATAACTGCTGCTTCCTTCACATCCTGGGTCAGTACAGCCAGAATCATTCTGGGAATCCACTTGTTGGCTGGAAGCCAGCGCCTGGTTCACCAGATGCCCTGACGACAGCCCAGTCAGATCTGCACACTCATAAGACCAGCCTCGGAGCATAAATTCATAACTTTGCTAGACACTAGAAATCATGGTCTTAATAAAGACACTGGATTTACAGCTTATTACAACAATCTATAACCCACTAATCCCCCTTTTTTGTCCAATGATTTTGTTGTCCTATAGTGTTAATAGGCCAGTTCACCTTGAATCGTCCCTTAGTTTAGCACAGAGGTAGGCAATAGGCAGACCACGGGCCAAATCCAACCTTGCTGGGACAAGGTTTGTCAGACCTACAGAAGAGCTCTGTGTAGCGCCAAAGCAGGTCTCTCTCACCAACAGAAGTTGGTCCAGTCCAAGATCTTACCTCACTCACCCACCTTGTCTCTCTAATATCCTGGGACCCCCGCGGCTACAACACACATCCTAGGGCACAGACTCCTGGCAGACGCGAGTTCTCCCTGCGCAGCCCTAGCAGGAACCCCGCTGCGCGTGGAAGGGAGGTGATGGGCTCCTCATCAGAGCAGACCGTCCCTCAGGTGTGCGAGTTCTCCAGCAAACACATCCTTAGCCGGGCAGCCCCCAAAGGAGTCGGACCCTAGTACTCGTGGCGGTCAGTTCTGCCCCCCGCACGCTGCATGTCACACTGCCCAAGGGGCAGCTCGCCCCGCCCGCAGGGGGCACTGACTAGCCCTGGGACACGAACCCGCAGCAGAGGCGAGAACAGCCGCCTCGGGCGAAGGCACCTGTCCCAGGGCCACAGCTGGACACAGCCCCCGGCACCGCGCAAACGCCGGGCTGCAGCCTTTACCTGGGAGGGAGGCTCAGCCCCGCTCTGGGCGGCCGGCGCTAGGCTTCACCTGCGGGGCCGTCTTGGCAGGGGAGGCGGGCAGCCGGGCTGGAGACCCGCTGATGGAGAAGGCGCCCTACACTGCCCAGAGACCAGCGCCCGCCGGGCTCGCTGCCTGCAGCGCCGCCCCCCTGCCGGCTGCCGAGGGGAGGAGCCCGGCGCTGCACAGCCCCGCGGACCTGCAGCTGCGTGTGAGCGCCGCCGCCTTTCCCCGCGCCTGAGTGGCGGGGCGGGGGGCGGGAGCGCTCAGCTCTCTCCAGCGGCCGAGACGCACTGGCCCTGCTGCCACTTCCTGGGGAGCTTTGGCTGCTGCCCAGCTGGGGGGACTGAGGCATCGGGAAAGGGCCCGGCTGCCTCTATAGCACCCCTCAGCGGAGCATGGGGGCCCCAAACCTTCAAAACGCCTGAGTCAGGCTGCCAGGCATCCTAAGATTTTATTATTTATTAAAAAGGGCCCCAAATTGTCCCTTCTTTGCCTTCTGGTTTGTGATCATTTTCAAAGGTTATTTTCCCCCCTCACACCTGCACTTTGGAGGGGCTCAGGGACTCACCAGCCTCCAGCAGCTGGGGCTTTAAGGAAAACCATCAGCTATAATGAGATGAGGTTACTGGGGGCAGTACCATGGCATTTTCCCTGGGTGGAAGTCAGGAATTGTGTTAAGGATAGTTAGCTCCAGCCATACGGTGGTAGCACACAAAAGCTGCAGTGTTAGGGACACCGTTGTAAATGCATTGTCAGACTCACTCAGTTCCTCACAAGGTATTTAGGCACCTAAATCCCACCAATTTCAATGGGAGTTGGTGCCTAAATACCTTTGAGGTCTGGGCCACAGTCTGCCCTGAAGTGCTTACAACTTTAATTCCATGAACCTAGAAAAAGAAAGCTTAATGATCTGCAATGTCCTTAATCTAACCCTAAGGAAGCCCTATTATAGATGTTATTTTAGGATTAATCTATTGCTGTTAATTTCTAAAAAAAACAACCTATTGCTATGTTTGTATGCAGTGTTACTGTAGACATGTTAGCCCAGGATATTAGAGAGACAACATCGGTGAGGTAATATCTTTTATTTCAAAAGCTTGTCTCTCTCACCACCAGACATTGGTCCAATAAAAGGTATTACCTCACCCACCTTGTCTTTCTAGTACGGCTGTGCTTGTAATTCATGCTCTAGGGTGGTACCACTGCCCTCTACTGGATGGATTCACAAGGCATGAGGGATGAACTGTGTGCCATAGTCTGTGTATAGCTAGCAACGTTTCTTTCCTTTTACTCATTTTGTAGGAGGCTGTGCATTGGGATCAAAGTTCTAAATTCTACACTCCGCCATCACCTTTTGAGCAGCTAGAATGCATAGTGAGAAATGTTCATTCTTCGAATGCCAGAGATTTGCCACACTATTACTAATCATTATATGGTTTGTGCTCTAATAATACAGAGAGCACTACACAAACTTTAATCCTTATGCCCCTCAGCCCCCAGTGAGGTGTATAAATATTCTTATCCCCACTTCACAGACAAGGCAACAGATACAAAAAAGATTTCTTGACTAGCTCAAAGCCACACAGCAAGGCAGTGGTACTGCAACATATACCTTAGAGTCCAGATAATGCAATATAGTCTTTCACAGAATAGAACTTTCATTTTAAAGGATCACATTACATTGTGCTTTCCATACCATCCTGAATGTACAGAATATTATATTATATGCCCTTTGTAGTGCTAATGTGATAATTTATCTATTCAGGTATACACTGGTCATTGTCTGTAGCATTTTCCTAGTATGATACAACAGGTGCAATTACAGTGAAACTTTTGTTAACAGTCACCTACTAACCCTGGCCACCTGTCTTTATGGGCAATGAAATCTCTGTTATACTACATTATACAGCTGCTTGTTAAAACTTCACGGAAAATAGTTACTTAGATGCCCACCATTAACAGTTTTCCCTGTATTTTTTTTAGTCTCATCCCCAAATGAAATGGTCCACTGCAGTGTCATTGAATAGGCAGAATAAGGGATGTCTTAGTTCAGTTATTAATGTTTACAATTTTAATAGATAATAAAATGATAAATAACCTATTGTCTTCTTGACTCCGATTGGCTGAATTTTTTTTTTCTTGATTCCCTACCCATTTTTAAATGATATTGTATAGGCTCTTATTAAAATAATCAAACAGCACAAAATTTACATTTGCAACATGTTTTAAAAGGTTACTATGGTTGTCCTGAGTTTTAGCATCTTACTTCATGAGTCTTAACCTGAATTGCTGGAAATGCTGGTCCTGATGAATGCACAACCTCTTCGATCATGCTGGAAGTATTTCCTACAGAATCTTCCACAGAGCCTGTTGTGCCTACCCATGGTGTTGCTCACCTCCCATTCAAACTGCTTGCATTATGTTTTGTGATTGCCTCTACCAGACAAGGAGAAAATCCTCAAAGTGCTCTCCCCGCCTTCCTTCAGACTTGATTGTTGACTTTTCCGCACAGTAGCTGACCTGGCAGTGGGCCAACAGCCTCCTCTACACTGTGAAAATTACTATATTAGAGTGCCCACTTAATTCAAATATTGCTGGGTTATAGCACAGTTTGGTAAGAAAGTTAAGACATGGTTTGATCCTATCTACACAGGTATGACCAAAAATCACGTGTTAAGCCTATGAGGGCATTAGTCTGTAGTAACCAATCAGCCCAAAGGGTAGAATTTATAGTGTAGCTTGGAACAAAGGTGTACAGAACTGGGAAAGTGGTTCCTTACCAAGCATGTATTTATATTTTTATGTTTCTTTCACAGGACCTGTTATTCCAACAATACACACAGATGCTAATGTGACGAGTTCACTTTGCTAGAGGTTTTGTTACTGTGCTCTGTGGGAGCCTCCCTTGGAATTAAAAAAAATATTATCTGGAAAGCAATTGTCTTCCTTTGGTTCCTTGCCTGGGAGAATCCTTATAAACCTGCTGCATATGCAATATTTCTTTTTCCCATACTTACAATGCTCTCCCTATCGCAGTGTTCCGAGTGCCCACTCTTTTCATTCAAATCGCCCCTGAAATCCCACTTCAGCAAGGTTCACAATATTAACCCACTGACTGAAAAGCAGTGTATGTATTACAAGGCTCAAGGGATTCCAATCTATTGTTTCTGATCTTTGTGTGCCTTTCAGACTACCAGCTCCTTGCAGCAAGGATGTCTGCATTTAGTACAGCACTTGGTAAGCTGTCTGCATGCATAAAACATTCTGCATCGAGAGCAGCTAAAGAATTAGGTCCAAAATTGTCTGTGTTAGAAGCAAGAGCCACACATTAAATTAATTATAGAAAAGTTGTGACCAAGAATGTCAATACACTGGAGGCTCCTTGCTAAGAACGTGAGGTCATTCACAGACTCAAAATTATATAATGGAAGACTCAAGCGTCTCATTTATGGTCTTCTCACTAGATGCCCTCAATGTAATTATTGGCTTACCTACCCATCATTTTCTTGTATTTAAAAATAAATAGTTTTGCCATCCCTTTTAAAGAGGCAGACCTATCACCCGGCTGCAACAAAAATACAGCTCAAAGAGGCAGTCCTGCCCCCCGGGGTTTGAATTGGATCTCTGAAGGAGATCAGAACAAGGTGATGTACTCACTGTTTGCAAGGCTAGGAACCTTGCCCTCCACAAGGAAAATAAACCTGCCTTCAGAATCTGCTGACTATCATTCGTTCCTCCATTCTTTGTAGCTTAACACCAAGCTTGTCACTTCCAGGGCTCTCAGCCAAATCCAGGGTACAGTGAGGTCCAATGGCAAAACACCCCATTGACTTCCGTGGGACCAGGATGTGATCTCACATACTGGTCTTTTAGATGTGCTTTACAGACAGCATACAGAGAGATCGCTTCACTGCCATTGAAATCCAGCCACCTCTCATCTGCAAGCAATCCATCTGGCACCTGCACACTTCATTAAAATTTATGAAGCAAATGAAGAATTACTTATACAAATGAAGATCTCTTTTCCCTTCCCCCCTCCCTTTGCAAAAAGTTCTATGGAAACTTTCGTGAAAATAAGTGCTCAGGATCTTTCATTTACATCTCACCTCCAACCATATAGTGGCCTCTAGCATTAGGCTGGGACATTGATTCATAACTGAATTAGAGAGGTGTCACTTAAGCCCTGATCCTACAAAACACTGGAGCACTTGCATAAACTTTATTCTTGTTAGCAGTCCCAGTGAAATCAATGGGCCTACAAATTGCCAACCCAAGCATTTAATTCTCATGGTAGAAAAAAAAAAAGTCAGAAGATTGGCTTTAAAAACATGACATTTAAAAAATAATTACTGTCTCTTTTGCTTTGCCTTCAGTGCCACGCTGTAGAGAAATATCAGCTAAAATCACCTCATCCTGTGGAAAATGGTGCCAGTAGTCAGTACCAATTCTTTATACTCATAGCTTTATGCAATTGAACAATTCCCTCACCTCTGGCAGGCAGTACTCACCATGGCTGGTGCTGTGAGTGACACCATGCAAAAGTACTCTGAAAGGAGAAGCACCAATCAGCGTGTCTTGTTTAAAACTTTGAGGGATGAAGAGAAGGAAGATTATACCAACAATGGTACCTCTGTGTTTTATCTGTAGCAGCTGCCAGTGCAGCTTTGAGGGGTTCCCCTTCCACACCCGTGGAACACCCGAGCCAGATAAGGAGAAAGAGGATTCTGGATGACATGTTCAGTGAGCTCCTGCGAGCCAGTGCTGCATCAGACTGTGAACAGAAGGCCTGGAGGATGAATAATGCAGATTGTATGGAGAAGGAAAGAGCGGACAGGGGAAAGATCCAGGAATTGGAGAGGGACATAATGTACCAGGACATAATGGGGTTTCCTTCTGCAGAAAACACAAATGTTTCAGACTGTTGTGGACCTGCAAGTTCAACAATCCTGGACTCACCTCCCTTTGCAGCCCTTTGAGAACTCCAGAATAGCATCTCCCTCAACTTTCCATGTGGCGTCAGGGGCTGCATCCTGTTCTTACCACTACATGCTGGGGCGGGGAGGAGAATATCAAGGACAAATCACAGCTTCACACAGGGGCGGCTCTAGGTATTTTGCCGCCCCAAGCACGGCAGGCAGGCTGCCTTCGTTGGCTTGCCTGTGGGAGGTCCCAGGTCCCACGGATTCGGCGGCACGCCTGCGGGAGGTCTGCCGAAGCCGCAGGACCAGTGGACCCTCCGCAGGCATGCCGTTGAAGGCAACCTGCCTGCTGCCCTCGCGGTGACCGGCAGAGCACCCCCCGTGGCTTGCCGCCCCAGGCACGTGCTTGGCATGCTGGTGCCTGAAGCCGCCTCTGGCTTCACATACATTGACCTGAGAGGCCACAGTTGATGCATGTGTAGCTAAAATGAGGGGCAATGCAAGGATGTTTCACGCCCTAGGTGTGAAAAACACCTATTTTAAAGCGGCAACTGGAGAACACATCCCATCAAAAGCCTTCCTAAAAATCAGATAGATGCACATTTTGTATAACAACTGGACTGGTGAAAGTGTACTAATTGTGCATTTCAAAGACATACCAACCTTGTAATACCAAAGTGACCTGCACATGAAAGGTATCTTCCTCTTGCCCCCTTTAAGGTGAGAAAAACCCCACACATACACCCAGAAAGCTAAATTCAAGAAGCAACACACATGGTTAAGGTTCTTATAGCAATTTAAAGCCATCCTACTGCATTCTAATGTTTTTGGATTAGTAGATTGTTTGGCATATAATATTAGTCTGTAGTACATGCACTTCAGGAGAATTAATGATATTATGAGAACCTTAGCTTCTCTTTAAGTATGCTTACATTTGCAATCAACAATGCATTAGTGCTTTAAAAAAAAATAAGCACATATGCTAGCATACATAAAGAGACCATTGTAGATATTTACTTGTCTATATTAGTTTCAGTCATTTGTTCAGTTTGATAGTCTCTCCCATTATAATGCTAAAATTAGAAAAATTACAGAAGCCCTATTGGTAACAAATAACCCTCATCTTTACAGACCCTCAGAGAAAAAGGTAAAATAAGTATATATTTTAATGCATTTACAATGTAGTCTCTCAAATCCTGCTAACTATGGAAGACCAGGGGTAATTTTCAGAACAGACAGCATGAACACAATCCTGATAAGCAGTAGAAGCTGTAGGTGCAGCCATCACATCAGACATCCCCAGCCAGCTAAAACTTGATGCCATACGAGGCAGTGAACCTGATTACAACCCAGATAACTCCCAGTTTCTGTTAGTGCTGTTGTGTCAGAATAGCAATGGCTACCTGACCTACCATTAGAGAGAAACTCATCTCAAGCAAGATGACATGAATCTTAGGATCATAGAATTTTTCACTGGTACAAGATTGTATCAAAAGCCTGCAAGGTTATTTAGTAATCTTCCTAAAATTAAGGTCTCAAATATCACTAGCAGTACAAGAGAACCATGCTTCTGTTTTAATTATATATTTCTAATTACACTCTACCTCCACTGTTTTACTATAACAAACAATTCATATATGCAATAAGGCAGATTTAAGTGCATTGCACAATGCAAGTGAAGGGATTCAGCTGATATGGGGAGAGTGGGAGAGGAAGGAGCAAAAGTTAATATGATGCTGGAACTGTAACGGAGGATTTCCTCACTGATGAGTAATTTAGTTAGATTTATTTATTTTTTTAAAACTAAGTTGCTCTAAGGGAAAAACTCAATCCAAATAAGAAAACTCAATTCTAGGCAAAATAGGTTATGAGTTAGCATTCACTTTTCAAAAGTGAATACATTGCAAGGATTTGAGTAAAGATATTGAGCTCAGAATCTTCCTGTATCCCTAAAAAATGCTTCACTATTGTCCACTATTTTCTGACAGAGAGAGAAAGAGAGAGAATTGCTTTTTACTAAGATACCAAAGATTTGAACTGGGTAATGAAAAGAGAATGAAAAAATGCCACAATGCAGTCAAGCTATGTCAAAGTCATACTTGGTTTTATTCCTGTGGCCAAGTACCGGAGATTTGAGATATACCAATTCTTACAGAATTGATGTATATTAAAGTTAAACAAACAATTATTATTTGGGGGGGGGGGGGGAGAGGGGAGAACAATGGAGGAGAAAAGAGGAGCAATATAAAATGAAGTTCATAAACGTATTTGGAGGAACAAAGTCTCTCTTTGTACTGATCCGCAAGATGTATTTTAGTAGTTAAATAGCTTTGGAATAAAACTTTAAAATCTTTGTGGTCAAAAAATTACATGGAAAGTTTGTCTTGAAAGGGTCCGTTCTTTCTGTCATCATTAATCCAGTCTCTTCAAAACACATCCTGCAGGAGTTGTTTCCATTTCCTGAAGCAAAATAATTTTTTTTTTCTGTAGCAGCTTTCAAAATACTATCTGGGGAAAGCTTCGTAGATTTCAAATCCAATGAATTTTCCACAAATATGATGTATGGAATTAGACAGTTAGTTACTTGTAGCTTGTTCCAGAACCCTCAAAATACCATTAGTTTTGTTCTCCTCTAGAGAAGTGGCCTTTTTCTTCGTCATGGTAGCAAACAGTGTATCCATCATTCCCAAAACTTCAAGTAGTTCCGCCTGGTAATCAATTTCTTTTTCTATGATCTCTTGGAGTCTTAAGAATTGTTTATCAATTACTGCCGATTGTCCAACCACAGGGAGATAAATATCTGGAGAAAGGAATGTTACTTAAGTTAGTCTATGTGCAGATATCCATTTCACTTGGTTTATATTTTATAAGCATGTATTATATTTTTTAAATAGTTATTTCTGATAAGTCTTGCTTTGTGGTAAGATGGAGAATATTTTAATAGCTTTCTGAAAAGTTATTGATATAGTCTTACAGTAACTTTCATGCTAGTAAGCCTGAGGGGGGGCTTAACTTTTGTTTAAATGTTTACTACTTGTGGTATTATGCACTGGGAGAAGTTGGGGAAGCTAGTCATACCACACAACTGCATAAAAATAGCGCCGAGGGCATTCAGCGCCTGGGACAGGTGCTCTTCTGTACAGTGAGCATTAATCAAAGTGAAGTGTACAGTCTGATCAATCATCTGGCAAGAAAAAATAAAGCCTGGAATTTTCTGATTTTATTTTGACCACTGGCTTTTTTATTACCGTATTTTCCAGCGTATAAGGTGACTGGGCGTATAAGACGACCCCCTAATTTTCCAGTTAAAACATAGGTTTTGGCCTATACTCGCCGTATAAGACTACCCCCCCCTTCCGAGGCAACACCATTTAATAACATCAGATTTGATTTAAATAATTTTAATTAAAATGGTTTTGACTTACCGGTACTTACAGGGAGTCAGAGGGCTCTGGGCTGCCCGCTGCGGCGGGGAGCCCAGAGCCTTTTAAATCCCAGCCGCGGCGGGGAGTCAGAGGGCTCTGGGCTGCCCGCTGCGGCGGGGAGCCCAGAGCCTTTTAAATCAGCACAGGGACGTTCTGTATGTAGCCGAAGCTACAGTATGTTTATACCCGGCGTACAAGACGACCACCGATTTTTGGGGGTTGTATTTTAGTATAAAAAGTCATCTTATATGCCGGAAAATACGGTATATCAGTTTTAAATTCCACCCTGGGTGGTTAGGCAAAAATGTAGAACTTTACTCTTTGGAACAGCATAAGCTTAGCTTGGAATACTAGTAGTTTCCTTTTGGTACATTACTTACAGAACATTCATTTGACGAAGTGGGTATTTGCCCACGAAAGCTTATGCTCCAATACATCTGTTAGTTTATAAGGTGCCACAGGACTCTTTGTCGCTACTTACCAATAATCATTTCTGCAACTTTTATCAGCATAGGGGCAAATCTTGGCTCAACCACATACCTGCAGAGACAGAGCAATTCTTAAAATTGGGGAGAGGGATAGCTCAGTGGTTTGAGCATTGGCCTGCTAAACCCATGGTTGAGAGTTCAATCCTTAAGGGAGCCATTTACAGATCTGGGGCAATAAAAATACAACAACAAAAAACACTGTCAGGGACAGTATTTGGCTCTGCTAGTGAAGGCAGGAGACTGGACTCGATGACTTTCCAAGGTTCCTTCCAGCTCTATGAGATAATTTTATACCTAAGATACTAGCCATTTACTCCCATTCCACCAGTATGAATAAACAAACAGTTTTCCTATACGTATATACAATTTACCACACAAAAGTTTAACTAGACAACTTTTCATTCACATGAAGGGGTAAAAGCAGTCCAAGGGATGGGATAATCAGGAAGTCACACGTAGCAACCCCTCAATGAGGAAAGCACTGGGGCTTGGAAAGGTGGCAATATTCTTTTTAAATAAAGGAAGATAAAACACAAGCTTCAGACAACAGGGCTCATTAAGATGGAGTGGGAGGGTAGCAGGCAAAGGGGCAATAAGGCAAGTTTAAAGAAACCTCATCCTCTTTTTGGTGGGTCTCATACTTCCTCTAAAAAGAGAGCAGCAAACTTGATCAACATACATTTTATAAACAAAAGGCAGTGTAGTTACCATACAAGCACAAGTCCATTAAGAACACAAAGTAATTGTGAACAATGGTAGGGGTAAATTCTAAACTTGTGCCTCCACTGAGGTCAGTGGCAAAATTCCTGTTGACATCAGTCGGGCCAAGGTTTCACTCGAAAGAGGTGTCTGCAGGTAAGTGTGGCAAAAGCTGGCAACAAGAAATATCTGCCTGATGAAATAGCCTTGTCAGAGGTAATTTAGGTGAGTGATACCTTATCAAGAAAGCCAGGAGGACGCTAAGTTGTGTTTCATCTCGTCCTGCAAGTGCATTTTGAAGTGTTCCTCTGCGATTTAGCTCCTGCATGACTGCAACTGTAATTTCAGGCGTCCTGTTACGGGCCTAAGTGTAGTAAAGAGTTTAGTACCAGTGCTCATCTTCAACATGAAATGAAACTTGCATAAGCAGGTCTATGTACACAAGAGAGATTTCTTCCCCTTCTAGCCTTGTCTAAAAGTTATATTATTTCATAATATGTAAATATAAATGTCAAATGAAGGCACTGAGTATTGATGCACAAAGCAGTAATGGCCTTACCTCAAGTACTACATCAAGAGCCTTGGTGACCTGGAAGCTTTTTAGTAGTTTGTCATACTTTTTTAAGTGACTTCTCACAGGTTTACTGACAAAGAAATCCTCCTAGAATTGAAAGGACAGTTCAGGACTGAGCAAACATGTTTAATATGTATTTTTTCAGCACTAACACTACTTCTCAATTTCTTTATATTGCTTTTCCAGATAGTGCAATTTGCTGTCCAGGTGTCTTTTGTTCTTATCAGAGTTCTGGGAAAGTTTTCAAGGGGGGGGAGGGAGGAGGAATGTTGTATTTGGAAAGTCATGTTAAAAATACAGTTGTCAGCACAGCTAATTAGATCATTCCCTTTAAAACCCTTCATACTAATATTAGGTGTATAGATTTTTTTTTTTTTTTTTAAAAGCGCAATTTTTATTTTGAAGAGTTATACAGAATGCAGCTACCACACACACACACCTTCCTCTCCCCCATACCTGCTTCGGCATGTAGTTTCTTCCTTTTACAAAGGTTCTGTATCCTGGCCGTTTCTTCTTTGGAAAACGTTCTTTGCTTTCTTCGTGTTTTCTGTTTCTCACATTTAGTACCCCATTGGTCATACCTACAACTATAGTTTCATCTTCAGGCTAAAATGAACACGAAATTGAGTTAGTAACAAAGTGTTTTTGCTGTGATGAAGCTTTCCATAGCAGGCAGAGTTCTCTGGTTATATAAACATTGTTAATCTATTTTGTATGAAACAGGTCTGATAAAAACCCCAAAATACTAAGGCCTGCTGATCTAAACAAAATTTTTGGACACAAGGGCATGGAACAACTCCCAGAGGAGAGACTAAAGATTAGGGATGGTCGTCTTAATAAAGAGATGATTGTGGGGGAATATGATAGAGGTCTACAAAATCATTACTGGTGTGGAAAAAAAAATTCTCTTTCCCACAATACAAAAACCAGGGATCACCTGATGACAGGTGGCAGCAGGTTCAATACAAACAAGAGGAAGCAGGTTTAATACAAACAGGAAGCCCTTCTTCACACAATACAGTTAACTTGCGTAACTCATTGCCAGTGAATGTTGTGAAGGCTCAAAAGTATACGGTAAGTGGATTAAAAAAAAAACTAAATTAGTTCATGGAGACAGGTCCATCACTTGCTATTAGCCAAGATAGTCAGGAATGTAACCTCATGCTCAGGGCAAATCTAAATCTCTGATTGCCAAAAGCCAGGAAGGGAAAATGAGGTGGATCTCTCCAAACTTGCCCTGTTCTGTACACTCACCCGGAAGCTCTGGTGCTGACCACAGATGGAAGACAGGATACTGGACTTGACAGTCCATTGGTCTAACCCAGTATGGTAGTTCTTATGTTTGCCATGGTACTAAAAACAGGCTGAGGTCTCTATACTCTGAACCTTGACCTTTGTTTAAAACTGTTAATGTTGTACAGTGACAGGGTCATGTTAGCATCTTTGACTCTTTGGGCTCATATTTATCTAAATACCACAGACCCCCCTAGGACTCAATACCTCCCTTCCCCCCTGGTCCCCAAGAGATGGCTGTGAGGGGCCAAGACAAGGAGACCTCCAGAAGAGCCAGAGAAGGGGGGGGGGGGTTTGGGAAGGGAGAAGAGGTAGTCAATTGATGCCAGACTCTCTACCAACTATGAGGGTGGCCCTCTGAACTACCACTGGGGGGAGAAGGGAGCTGTGTCTGACCAGCCTTCTCAGCCCCACCAAGCAGAGAATTTGGCTCTTCCCTTGACTCTCAGGCAGGGAAGGTAAAGGGATGGCTTGCCAAGCAGTTCATTCCCTTCCTCCTCTGCAGAAGTTCTGACAGGAGAGCAGCCACAGCTAGCTCTGCCTGCAGTAGGAGTGAGCTGTCAGGCAGCCAGAGAAAAGCAAAGCCAGCCCCTGCATTCCCTGCCAGGAGGTTGTTTGTCCACAGCTCCTCCTATGGAAACTAGTTTCTAATGTCTCTATCCTTAACCCTTCATCACAGGGGAAGCCTGTTTGTAGAGTGAGGAAGGTTTCGGCAGGTGAACTGTTTGATTCTATCCATGTCTTCCCAGACCAGATTGGCTCTAAAAGGCTCCTGGGGCAGGTCCTCCCACAACCACTGACTAGCTTCAACAACTGGTCCACTTCCAGCTGGAGCTGCAGAAGGCTCCCCAACAAGAAAAAGTACAGCCTTCTTTACAAAGTGAAGGTCAGACCACAGCAACATTCCCTTCCCAATCACTCACTCCTTGGGGGAGCGCACTGCTCAAGACACTCCCAGCTCAGAGTACACTGCTAAGACCAGTGCCAGACTCAGCTGCGGGACAGCATGTTAAGCCAATGGATTGTTATGACAGCCTAATGTATAATACTCAAAGTCTCCAGGTAATATTTGTATGTGTAGAATTCACTTAGTGACACACACACCCCACATACACACCCCATCCCTCTGACATTTAGAGATTGCAACAAAAGCTAACATGAATTATGTAGACCACTTACTTTTTTTTTTTAAATACACCAGTTCCCAAAGAGCCTAAAAATTATTTTTTATATTATACTTACGGCCAATGCAAGACTCAGAATTGACGCAGCATAATCAAAGCTGTGGACTACTTTGTAGGAGGCTGTACTGTAAACCTTCACATGCCTGCATAGAAAAGCAACTTATTTACAACTTCACATTTCCATGTCTCAGTCTAGATATTTTACAGGAATTTCACCTCTTACAAATGTCACAGACTCGTCTAGAGAGAGTTCAACAAATTTTACATAAAAGTTTCTTCATTGTACAACAGATTCTACTTTTATTGGTCTCTTCAGATATCTAGCCTGCAGAAAGATTTCATACTCTCAAATTCTTACACTTGCTGTACCATCAGGCCATCAGGTAGTGGTTCAAACATCTGGCTCATGGTCCAGACCTGGCCTCCACAATATATTTACGTGGTTGGTCTAGGATATGCAGATTCTGCAGAAACTAAGCTTTCATTTAAAATAATATTTCAATTTCTAACTTTCAAATAACCTTCCAAACATGAACCGAGTGTCAGGGTACTACTGCCTTCCCTAGGCACCAAAGGAAAAGCCAGAAACAATGGCTCAATCATTTGAACCTTTTATCTTTTTAATCTCTTCTTGCACTAGGTACGTCCCTCTGTGGGTTTGGGCCCCTCTTGCTAGTGAGTTAGAAGGAAATACTCAGAAGAAAGTAGAGGAGACAGTTTCCCTTGGAGCTCTTATGCTGAGCTGTGACTCAATCCAGGGATCAAGGACCAGGGCAGCCACTTTTGGGGGTAGGGAACAACTGCTAATATGAATAAAGAGTGGGGTGGAGGTTGCCATTTTTGATGTAAGGTGCAAGTGAGGATTATTAGCAAGAGAGGACTCTGACCTAGACTGAAATCAGAGGCACTAGTAAGTAAGTAAGTAAGTGCAGCTCTCTTTTCATATTAAAATGGGACCAACTGGCATGGGGGGGGACTTAAGTTTGGAGTTTCAGGAAACAGAATAGCAATTTGGTGAAAAGTCACAGTTTGGCCCTTTGAATGATTTATGCATTTGCCACTTAAGTCAGTCAATGGGAATTACGAGTGCACAATTAAAGGTAGAACAAGGCCCCAGAATGTGTTTCAAAGTTACTTGCACCAGTAACTGTAATATGAAAAATATTGCTTTTATTACTTTTAGTCTGGTGTTAGTCTCCTGCCTTGATCTATAGCAGTCATGATTACAATGTGTTTTTCCCAAATTTAAAAATAACAAAACCCCTAAAAAGTTAGATCAAGTGAAAGATACTAACCTGTCCAATGAGCCTGAGAGCAGCCTTTGCCCAGAGCTACTGAGGCATAAACAGGTTACAGTTTTATGGTGATTTTTCAGCGACACTAGTAATTGCCCTCCTTTTAGAATGTCCCAGACTTTAACATACCGGCCTCCTGTAAATAGGAAACACATGCAAAGCAGTTTTGACATATACATGTTTAAGTTTCTTTGCATAAATTTTCAAGTTAAGAGCACAAAAGAACACACTAGCGGAAAGTCATGGTTTCCTTTTAACACTAAGTTTACTGCCTCCACCCTTGTCCACTTATGATTATGGCATAAGTACCTGTCAAACAAACAATTTGAGTTTATATTCTATAGGAGACATGAACTTCCTCTAGAAGCAACTGGGAGAAAAATATTGTATCACTCAGGTTATAGCAGCTGTGGGCGTCAATCATGGTCTGTTAGAGATGTTAAAAAAGGAGAAAATTTATAACTTCCCTCTATAAGAACATTATGGAGGCTCAGCATGGAGTTGGGGATCTTCTGTTTGTGTTCAAGCAAATCGAGGGGGGGGGGGGGGGAACGGACCCTGAAGAAAATAAAGATTCTTAGCTCTACAGATCAAGAGTGAAAAATTGACATCTTTCAAGAATAATCTTTGTCCCATGAAACAATTTATCCCATTCTTCCACCCTTGCACACTATGGCACTACGCCAATGAGAGTCAGTTTCCAGTCCTAAGGTTTCTTATTTTAAGTTTTGATTAACAGCAAGTGGGAGCAGATTACAAAGATGAAGACCCTCTTCTGAGAATGCCCTGCTGCCTACTCCTTGAGTTTAGCTCTTAGGACAGACTGCAAATTCACTACTATAGTAGGATCTCTAAGACAGCTGGAACCAGGCCACTCATGGCTGCATGACAATCGAGAGTTCAATGCATTATTAATTCATAAGGCAGTAGAAGTGTGCAGCCTTGGTGTTTCAGTCTCAGCAATGACAAATGTGATACCTACTCTGTGGCTGCAAGTTAAGGGGGCGAAGAAAGGAAAGAAATTTCATTTTGTTCAAATACCTGCAGACACTAGAAGACCCCCAGAAGGGAAGAGAAGAACACTCTCCACAGGCTGTCCATGCTCTACAGTCATAACACTTTTTTCTGTCCGTACATCAAATACTTTCACAGTGTGATCGTACGAACCTGAAAAATACCCCAGTGAACAATTTAAGAACCCATAACATTTCAAGTACCAAAAAACCCCACACACTCATCTAAGATTAAATGTTCAATCTCAAACACAAGTCCATAGGAACTGCTGACCAACAGAAAAGCATTTTGCTTCAGTTTAAATAGCCAGTATCTTACATAAGTGAATTTCCCTCTTTCAGATGTTATAAGGATCTCACCTTTAGTCCTACTACCAAGACACTGGACCTTACAAACCCTGTCATTCAGATCAGTTTTCTTCCTACCCACCCTTGAATTCATATGACTATAGCAGCAAGAATCACTAGAACCACTAGAGCTAAAACACGTTTTATACCATGTAAAAACTTGGAATATCAGTTTTCAAGTGTAATGAAGCATAACTATAGTCCAACCAGTGGTCTGATAACCATAACTTTACGTTAGTAGTGTTCTGTGTAAGAGTTATCCATCAGTTATATTGTGCTATAGGAGTGCATGGTATTTAATCTAGATTATGATGAAAATATCAGGAAACTCAGTAGCAGTTGGTTCTAATAGCTACTTAAGCTGCATTTGTTCCAGTTTTGAAACTTCAACTTTTAGACCACACAAGCCATGTTCACTGGTGCCATCTTTTCCTAAAGTCTTAGCAAAAATTTTCAATTGCATTGATGTATTAGGTTTTTGCTAATTGCTGCCCAGAGGATTCAGGGGGCCTGGGGCAAAGCAATTTCCAGAGGCCCCTTCCATAAAAAAAAAGTTGCAATACTATATTCTCGTCGGGTCCCCTGTAGGGCCCAGGGCAAATTGCCCCACTTGCCCCCCCCGGGCAACCCTGTATTAGGAAAGTGGAATGCTTGCTTACTTATTCTTAAAAAGTCAAGAAATAGTCTAGTATTTTAGCAGAATCATTAACCTTAAAGGACTAGTGTAATGTTCTAATCACTATGAAACATGTAACACACAAAAAAACCCAAAGAACTGGCATAAGAGGCAAGCCCACTGTCGTACTGTAATAACAAGAGTCATCCTGTAAAGATAAATGCTAAGATAATCAATATTTTAAACAGAAAAAATCAAGGAGAGAGAGAACACATGAAAGGCAGGAGACTCCCAGTGCAGGGGAGGGGAAATTAGTGCCATTTAGATGTAGAACCCAGGTCAAGAAGAAACTGCTTTTCTGAGTTTCTTATATGAGACCAATTCAAGACAGACAAGTATTTTACAGAACAAACCTGTTACAAAAAGATCTGTGTTCAGTTTACTTGTACAGCCACATCTCACGTAATCCATATGCTCGCTGTATGACACAATTTCTGTTGCACTTGGAATATCCCACAACTTCGAAGTATAATCGTCAGCACCAGAGACTATACGGTATTTATCAGACAGAAAGTCCACTACGTGTACTGCTCTAGAAACCAAAATGAACGATGTCCAAGATTACTACAAGTACTTCAAACTTTGAATACACAGTTATTATAGGAAAATATGTCCACTTAATCTGAAGTGCTATAATAAACTGGCTAACAAAATATCTGCTACTGTAAGGTATAGTGCCGCAGCTTGCAAGTCAGATATGCCTTCAACGGTTCAAAGTTTATATTAAAAATACAGATCACAAAATATGGGCTATGCTGACTTTTTTCTTAGAATATGCATTAATACCACTCCACCCCTCCATCAAGGGCAATTACATATTCTTTTGTATATAAAGAGAAGATTCAAATAGGGTAGGAGCCTAGTAATTCTATATAAAAGTTGTAAGGGATTTTGGTATGAGTGTTAGTCTGATGTTAATATTTCTTGTTAAGGAGTGCCTGAGTGTGGTTATCAATAAAGCCGGATGCCTGTGTTTGAGTGACATCTACCCCATCCCATTCTGTGACTGGTTGGCCGCCACCCACAGAATGGTAATATCAGATTGTACCATCATTTAAATGTACTTACATAATAATTCTAGATGCGATACAGGAATATTCCATATAATCTGTGTCTTTTATTTTGGTGCGCCGCTTTAATTATACGATTCTTTAAAATGTAATTCTATTGTGTTTTATTCTATTGTGCTCTATATACCGGGTATTCTTTCTTGCTTTATTAAAAACATTGTAACCACTTATTTCTTTTAAATAAATAATTATTTTGTTTTCGAAGAAATTCTGCTTGCGTCCATAACACCCTAGCAATTCCTTTAGGGCAGGCCACAACCTTGTTTCCCTTTCGTTAAATTAGAAATGCTAATGCATGCTAATTTTAATTGGCGTGTAAAATTTAGGGTAACAAACTTATCTAGTTCTGAACCCTGTTAATGTCTTCACCTTCACAAAGTATTCCGTGGTATTTCAATCATAAAATGTACACGAGAAAGCTTTTATACACAATGAATAAAACCATGTTGTCTTTCTTACTTAGTGTGACCATCATATTGTCTCAGTGCTGCTCTTCCATGGATATCAAAGAGCCGAACGACACCTTCTTCACTTCCAGCAACAAGCAGCTTGCCATCATCTCTATATGTAGCACAATAAGCAGCATCTTTGAAGCGAGAGAATGTTTTGATTGGCTCCTGAGAGTACCGACCATAAATATGGATCTAATAAAAATAAATTTTAAATTAGTACATTCTCATACAACACTAATTGAAAAACAAAATAGGGCTAATTATGAAAACTTACCCTTGAAGAGGCTGTGACTGCATAATTATGTGGAGGAATTGGAGAGAAGTCAATTTTATTCACTGCACCAAATTCCTTTATCTGAACAGGAGTCTAAATGAATTGAAATGAGATTAAAGAAATTTAATCTTTACCAAAGATTTTTATTAGCAGTAGTCTTACAAAGACATGAAAGCTTGACATGGATATTCTACCATTGTCTAGTTTCTAAACTGAATTACAAAATCCTTTTAAAGAATTAGAACAGAAAAAATCATGGCTGTATTTAAAAAAAAAAAAAAAAGTTTTTGCCCCTCCCAAAATTTTACTTCCTCTTTTTTGCTTTAAGAATTTTTTTTTCTAATTTTATGTTTAAAGTGTAAGGTTGTTTCATTACTAGGGAATTTTCCAAAATGCAAAACATGCTCATATTGTATAAAATATGTACTTTTCAAATACCCATATGTACATTATACCTAAATTGTCTGGTATACATTTTCATTTTTAAAAAAGAGACTTACTACAACAAACTTATTGTAATGATTGCCAGTAAGATAAATGAAGGTGACCATATTTATTAGAGTGATCTGCATATATTAGAGGAAGAAATTTGTGATTCAAGTCAGTCTGGGGTCTTGAAATGTTGACAAACTCATTACACGAGTAAGATGCAAACTTGATTTTAAAAACAAACATAGGCAAGCTGTCACCTCTACTGAAGCTATTTTGCTATAAAGTGCACAAAGAGAGAGTCCAGTTACAACAATGGATAGGAAAGTCATTTTTGTTTTTAAGTTTTGGCCATTTATACTGTTGCATAAAAGCAAGACAAAAATCTTTAAGCAAAAACTACTACACAAACGCTTAAGTTATATTCCCATATATTAACTATGCATTCTTACCTTGTAATTCTTCCAATACAAAGTATCTTGTGTGATTTTCTCACCAAGCTTGGGAAATGACTGAACCACTACAGGTTTATAACTAGCCATTTTTTCGTATAATTAGGTTCCCAAAAGCAGTAAGTGCAGCCCCTGCTGTTATGCTCTCGGTAAAGCAAAAGTGTGGTATTTCTTTTTTTAAATGCAAGTGGAGCTGAAAAAAACAAGAGTTTACAATAAATTTTAAATTTGAACCATAAAAAAAAAAAACAAATGAAATTCCATTATGCATGTGCTGAAATATCTTATCCAGCTTCCTGATTTTAAGTTTTGGGGGCAAGGGCCAAGGATGAAGGGGACAGTGTGGAACATAAGGCCAGGGCATGCAGTAGATTCATATAGCAGCCTTACATCTAGAGTGTTGAAGCTGGATCAGATCACACGTGAGCTCACCTTAGCTTCCATCCACGCTCATCACAACAGACACAGGTCAGTAACACAGCGCCCTGCTCAAGAGACATTTCAGACCAAGACTACGGACTCACTAGTCAGCGCCTGCACAACGCAGCCACTGTGATAACTCCCCTTTCCACACCACCCCGGCTACCCCCTCCCCGCCACCGTGACAGCCCCTCCCCAGTCAGCACAGCAGGGCTCCAGCTTGGCCAATAGTTGCGGAGCTGCCGGTGCCTGAGACAGGGGCAGCCCCGTTGCTCAGCAGCAGGCCCCGCCTGAAGGACACGGGACGGGGCAGCCCAACGCGGGTCGGGCCCGGCTCACGCGGGCTGGCGCCGCGCTCTGCACGGGGCGGGGGTATCTAGGCACAGGGGCTCGTTACCCAGCAGCGGAGTTACAGGGTCGAGCGGAGCAGAAGGAGCCGGCAGCTCACCAGCCTCAGGAGGCGGGCGGGAGAGACCGGGGCCCGGCTGCTCTCCGGGCCGAGCGGCGCGGCGCGGCTCCCTCCCGGGCCATGCGGGGCGCGGAGGGGGGGGGGGTCTCTGCCATCGCGATCCCCACCTCGCAGCAGGCTCCCGTCCCGACTGGATGTCACTGGGGCAGCGCCGGACGAAGGAGCCCGGTTCCGCCTCAGCAGGCAGAAGTCACGTTGCGTCCCACGGCAGCTGCCATCGAGCATCAGGTCGGTCCTGTCGCGGAAGAACTGCGTCATCACTGCTGCGCCTCGCGTCACCTCTCACACCCACGTCTCTGACCCGCGTGACCTCTTGAGAGGCCCAATGAGAAAAAGGAAAAGGGCACCAGGGTGTCCAATCGCACCGAGTGTTATTGGTAACGTAAATGAGAACTCCCTTCCGGGACGCGCGCGCCCGTGAGGCTGGAAGACACTTCATTGCTCCGGATCCTGTAAACAGAGGGGAAGTGACGTTCCGGAGAACAATAACAACAACGCCAGTAACAATACCGAGGAGGAGCCGCCGCAGGTGAGACGGTCCGACCCCAGAGACCTGCCACGGCTCGCGCCTAGAGCTCCCTCCCCACCCCCTTCTTCGCCGTGCGAATAACGGTGACACCAGGCGCGCGGCCGAGTATTAAAGTGGCTGCGGGCGGTAGCGGGCCTGAGGTTCGCCCCGGGCAGCGTTGGGTGAGTCTCTGCCAGCGGCGTTGTCTTAATAAGGCAACAAAGGTTTCCGGAAATGAAGTGCACTTGTCACGTGGTGCTCTTGCTTGATTAACAGCTGGTTTAGAAGCCGTGGCCCAGCGAGCGCAACGTTTGTTCGGGATGTGGATCACGCTGCCATTAGCTGCTGTCTTTGCCGCTTCAAGCCTCGGGTTTATAGGAGGTCACCGCTTAAAATGAATGGGAAGCTGGAACTGGAGTAGAAACTGGTTGCTTGCTTAGTAAGCAGGACACCTTATAGCGATCAGCTGACTCCTATACTCAGGATCTGTAGTTGGTATCTGTGAGCTTACAGATAGATTTTAAGTGTTGGGTTATATATATGTCTATAGTCATAAATAACCAACATCTAGCCTACCTCCATAATACACTGCTGCAGATGTAATCATTGGAGGCAGTGATGCCAACTCCACCTTAGTATAATAAGGACCCCAGCACTCTGGACTGCCTTTCTGCCCCCGTCTGAAATAGCTTGGATTTACCATCTTTCAGTGCTTGTTTCATTTGACCTATGAAGAGAGTCAATTATTAAAAATTCTTGCCATTTTAGGGTCCCTGTACTTATGTTTACAATCTTTTTCCATCTTGTTTTCTTCCTTTTCCTTCCTACCTCATCTTTGTTCTTGCTGAAAAACTGAGTTACAGAAGACTCTGAATTTGGAGGAACTAAACATGTACTTCTGCACAGTCTAATTTACATAGAGACATTTTTAGTACCGATCGTGACAGTTTTTGAGTAGCTCATAAACATTAACAAATTAGGCTTTGTAATATGCCTGCAGGTTAGGGAAATATCCTTATTTTACGCAGACACAGGAAGACTTACATGAGTGACTTCCCAAAGATTACAAGAACTGGGAATGCCCTAACCCATAAACCATTCTTCCTCCCTATAGGATCTAGCACTTGGAGTTTATCATTTTTTTTTATTTATTTATTTTGAAAAAAGAAGGAGAAGACTGGAGTCCTGAACTCTGTTCTGGTTTAATAATAGTCTGGATTTTATCTACACAAGTTAGAGATTTGAATTAGTTCTGAATGTATTGCAGTTCACACACATTTCTTTTAGAGCAAATTAGCTTGAACAGATTTTCCTAGATAACAGTGAAAGGAATGGCCGCTTGTTTCACCTAACCCATAGTAACTCTGTTAAGATCTTAATTCTGCAAGGTGACATACAGTACAATAAAGGACAACAACTATTTCTTGCTAACTTGCTAATTGGAGCCTGTCTATGACAATTTAGGCTTTGATGTAGGATACAGTCCGATGAGATGTGAAGTCACCTAACTCGCATGGATCAGTGAATTATTATGCTTATTGAAATCCAAAAGCTTTGTTTAACAACATTGTGTCTAGTCCTGATATCCAAAAAAAAATTTTTTTGATTTACATTTTTGTAAGTTAATTGAGTTATAATAGTGTAAAACAACCATAAGTGGATCAGAATCAGACTTAATAATTGTGTTGCAGTTTCACTATAAACCAGCAGGCTACACTCAGGATTAGTTTGTTTTCTGAGACACACAGTCATGCTATGAGGAGGGGGGATGGGGGGGAATAAAACCAAATACTGAAACGGTACTGTTTTCCTGAACAATTTTCTTTTCTGTTCAAAGAAAAATTATTTCCTTCTGTATGTAGCCTTAGGCCCAAATCCTACAGTTCTTACTGAGGCAAAGCTCTTAATGAAGCCTACAAGATATGGCCCTATGAGGAGAAGCTTTTCTCAAGCTGCTTTAGAGCAAAGTTTATGCACTGTATAGAGTCAAAAAGACCAAGTTCCCCCCCCCCCCCCGCCCCTTCCCCGGGTATCTTTAATACAGAAATTAACAACAGAGTTCAGGTTAAGCCTTCTCCTGAGATGTGACTGATTCTAGGATTCCTACCTCACTACTGCTCTTGATTCTTTTTCTCTAATGAGTCACTTATGTCCACGTGGGACAAAGTGAACCACCTACCTCAATGAGTCATAAAATGCACCTACTGTAGTCCTTTCTTCCCAAGTATTCACTAAAAGGGTGAGTGTTTCAGGCAGGCACATAGTAATAAATCAGAGTTTCAAACTACACATTTTCAGTGCTTCCTCAAACCACGTTTTCCGTGTAATAGCTGGGGACAGCTAAATTATAGTCAAAGAAGCAAAATCCCTTGTTATCGACAATTTTATGTCTTATTTCTTTGCATTGAGCTGGCTGTAACCTTAGTAATTAAAAGGTCAAATCCTGAAATCCTTATTTAGGTACAATTGTTGTTTGCTTCAATTAGAATTTTGTTTGAATAAAAACTAAATAAAATCTAATACCGATTTTGTGATTTGGCCTGAAGTTTGTAGCCATAGTAACATAATTGCAGCTACTTTAAAGGAAGAAGTAATAATGTATTTTTATAGCATTATGAAGTTGTGACATTGTATTCAAACCTTAAGAATATTTGTGTTCAATTGTAGATTGTTCTGAAGTCCAGATCTCTTCAAAGACTGCTTGACTGGTTGGAAATTATGCTAGTAAACCACTACCAACTGGAAACCATGAAGCAACATTTTACATAATTGAGATTGAAATTATGGCATCTTCAACAAATCTAGATGTTGGGGCACAGATAATTGTGGAAGAGTGCACCAGCAGCTATAGTCTGTCTCACATGCCAGACATTAAAGTAGAGCATCAGCTTGACTCCACCACTGAAGAAGGCCCAGCTCAGAGTGTCGCCATGGGAATGAAATTCATTTTGCCTAATAGATTTGATATGAATGTCTGTTCTCGGTTTGTGAAGTCATTGAATGAAGAAGATAGTAAAAATATTCAAGACCAGGTCAACTCTGACCTTGAAGTGGCATCTGTCTTATTTAAAGGTTGAACTTTATGGTACAAGTTGTGTGTGGACTATCTTCCCCTTCTCCTCCCGCCCCCCCCCCCTTCACTTTTCAATATTTTTCTTTGCTTTTTATCCTCAAGATTATAGATCAATTCATATAGTTTCCTAACATTCTAGAGTGGTTTTAAAACTAAAAAACAAAGTTCAGGATGATTATGTCACTGTCTTCTATTTGCAAAAGATTGCATAGGGAAATATAAGTAGTGCAGTAACTCCCATTAAAGTCTTTGGAAAATTTTAGGTGCAGGAAGCAAGTTCCATTGCAAAGCATGCAAGCTGACTTGTAAAACTATCTTGCCTAGCCTATTGATGTTTAAATTATAGAAAATTGCTAATGATTAATTCCTTAACATTTCTGTTACACATCCAGTTCAAAAATGGTTTAATTCAAACCTCATTTCCCTCCTGAGAGTACATACGTATACATATCTTTCAGGCTTTTAAAAAAAAAAAAAAAAGGCAACAGGACTGAAGAAAAGTCATAAATGTACTTAGACCATGAGTCTACACTGAGGCAGATGTCTATATTTTTTTGAAAAATTAAACTACTGCCACATTGAGAATATAATCATCTTTTGATGGCTTAGTCCATAACCCTGCAATGTGTTGCACACAGGTAGACTCTTGCACCCACACAGTGCCCCACTGAAAGAATTGCAGGATCACTTGTTAGCTTTAATACACTTTTGGGGGAAGTTTAGAGAGTTTTCTCTTTTCCCTAATATTGATACAAACTTTTAAGTTATTTTGTCGCTGACAGTGGCCTCTTTTGATCTTGTTTTATCAGTATGATGCTGCTAGACCTGCAATCATTGCAATAATTGCCTTGTTGAGTCATTTTCACCTATTTTTGAAAGCGGTTAGTGATTCTGGGTCCAATTCTGTGAGCTGTTCCATGTGGGCAGACCCTAACACCTGTGTGTGCAGTCCCATTGAAGTAGAGGGGGGCTCTGTGCAGGCATTGGGCTGCTCACACAGAACAGCTTTCAGAACTAGGCTTATGTCTGTTACTTCTTAAATATCTGCGCTTTTAAACTTAATTTTCACATTTCTGTACTATATCAAACAATCAGTGATCAATCTTGTCATGGTGTTGAATCTAATCAATTTGCCATAATGAATACAAGCTTTGACTGGTTACGGGTTTCCATTTCCCCCCCTCTTGTATTTGGCTGCAGTTCAGCCACCAGGTTAGGGCATTTAACTTTGTAACCACAGCTGCAGCTATTTGACCTACAAGCAAAATGTAATTTTGCTTGAACTACATTTGCCCCAGGGTGTCACACTTTTTTTAATCAGTTCTCTTCCTGAATTTGCACTCAGAAGTTCTTTACAGTATGACTCCAGAGTTATTGGACCTGTTAATTAACCTCAAATCATTTAATTACTATTGCATACTAATGCCAAATCAATTCAGCCAGTAATGCAGCTTAATCCTAGTTATGACTTCCTACATTTAAAGTGTTTGGTTTGGTTTTGTTTTTTTAATTCTGTGGCTTCTAATCTAAGTTCCCAGAAGTAATATAGCCACTCCTAAGAATTGGAATCCAAAGGACAACGTCTATAATAGATCCTTTTAAATTACTGTTCCTATGCTCATCTAATGGAAAGCTAGGAAAATAAGCCCATGGAAAGTGCAGATAAAACATGGCATAGAGTGACCTTTAGGACTCTAGCTTCCCCACACTATAACAGCTAGTCATCAATTAATTTGGGAGGTCTCCATTTCTATTAGATCAATAGTCATAAGACATCATTCACAATGCAATTGTAGTTTTGCTAAAGAAATGGTGAAACTGTACCAATAAGGAAACATAGTTAATGTAGACACCTGGTAGAAAATTTTTATTATTTATCATCTTTGGATGATTGTAGGTCATATTCATCCCTAGAGCATCACTGATTTAGGGATGAATTTGGCCCTTTCACTTTATTATTCTGTACATGTAATTAATAGTGGAAAGAAATACATTCCATCACTCTTATTTAATGCAGGTTTTAAATATTCTATAACATTAACGTATCCTAGTTTGATTTAGAATCTGTAGCTTTCCTTTTAGCGTTCTTACAGTCACTAAAATCAATTATCTTTTCCCTGTTGAATTTAGCTGAATGCAACATCCATACTTCCCCTTCTCCTGGAATTCAAGTAAGACATGTCTACACCCCATCAACAACTAAACATTTTTCGCCCATAAAACAGTCAACTACTTTAACTAACAAACATAGGGGAAATGAGGTCTCTACAACACCTCTCCTTGTAAATTGTAAGTATTCTGTGGTATAGTAAATGTTGTGAGTTGTAAGTTAGATGTTTGACTTTTTCATTGGGACCTTTCATAGAATAATGCCAGAAGAGACCATTAGATCATCTAGCCTGACCTGCATAGCACAGGTCATAGAATTTCATCCATTCACTCTGTATTGAAGCCAATGAGTTATGCTTTAGCTAAGCACATCTTCAGGAAAAGTATCCAAGTCTTGAGCTGAAGACCTTGCAGACGACCTTTTTGATTCTTTGTAGTCTTTAAATGAAAGTACTTGATTTTTTTTAACCCTATTAATCTGTTATCAGTGTAGGTACAGCAAGTAGAACTTATTAATTAATGGGTAAGTGCCAACAATGTCCTGGATGTTATACAATAAATATTCAGGCAGTCTCTGCTCTGTAGTGATTATAATCAAGGAGACAGAAGATGCACTGACAGAGGAAGTTGTAAAATTATTTTTTTTAATGTAAACTGATAACCTAGTAGAGTTTTCACCTACAAATGGCCACAATTTGAAATCTTAAGCATACATCCCTCTTAAACTTAGAAGTTCAGTTATAAAATTTCCCCTTTCCTACTGGGCTAGTGAATACAGAGATATACCATACAATGCCCTTTTCTGAATAAAAGGTGTATCCTTTCTGAGAAATCAAACTAACAGTGAATAGGAATAGCACAATGGACATTTATTTAATGGACCACTGGCAAACAACACGAAGTGTTATCAATTAATATGTATAACTGTGGCCTTTCCCCAAGACAGAATGGTTGTACCCACAGTGAGCTTGACATAGGCAGACCCCCTGTGCCTGTACAAAGCACGTTGCAGGATTAAGGCCTTAAATGTTTGCTCTTAGATTATTAAAGCACTCTGCTGTAATAACTGATTCCATCCCCAAGTTTTTTTGGGGGGATGGGGTGGGGAGAGGGAGGTTAATGGAAATATTTTCCTCCCCGATATAAAAGTAGGTCATGTTGTGTATGCTTACAAAAGACTTGATCCAATGCTTATTGTACTCAATGGGAGTTATGCTATTGACTTCAACAAGCAGTCAACTAGATTCATACAGAACACTGTGTGACCCGTCACAGAGTATTTTGGATATTCTAATGCAACAAAGAGTTTGATAAGTGCTTGCAGCTTTCTTAAGTCTTAAAATAAGTAAGAATATTCCCTTTGTCTGACCATTATCAGCAGCAGGTCTCTATAAAAATTCAGTGCTGATGAAGCAACCTGAGATAAGCTTAAGAATTAAACAGAAAGGAAGGAACATTGGAGGAAACATTGGTTAATAGTTTCAAAACGGGAAAACACTGAGGACATGTTCATCAGTGATTTGGTATTTTTAATCTTTCTCCTTTAAACGTTCTTGAAGGCAATATAATCTTGATGGCAAAGTGACATTAAATTACAAGCCGGGTGGCAAGAAGCCATCTCATGGAGATATTGAGAACATAATAAAGTTTGTAATTCAACATCAGTGGAAAATATTTTGCCCTAATATGATAGAGAGTTGGTGGAAAAATGGAACCACTTTTAAGAAGACTGCAAACCTGATTCAGAAGTTAAGCTGACATCAGTATGAGCACTTCCTTTTGTCATTGGCTTCAGGTGGAGCAGGACCATGCCTTATGTGCACATAATACATCTTTGTGCTCTTTTTGCAGCTCTGTCAGTTCACCAGCTGGCTGCTCAAGGGGAAATGCTTTATTTGGCCACACGTATTGAACAAGGTGAGAGTCTGAGGGGCTTTAAACCTCATCTTTTCTTTGGAGGATTTTTAACCTTGTTACATGGGATTATATCCCCCAACATTCATCAGCTGCATAGAAAATCCCCCACAGATCTATCACAAACCCCATAAACTCATGATGGACATGGATTTTTTTTATATCTGTCTGTACTTTTAAAGATGTCGAGTTGCCCATCACTGCAGTTCGGGTGTGCAAAGTAACATTAGTCTTAATGGGAATTACATGTAAATCCTTTCTGTACTGAAGCAGGGGGAAAAAACCCTATAGACTGCATATAGATAAACTGTGAAAGTGAGATATGCAAAAATCTGCAAATTAGTTATGAGATGATTTAACTGTAGTGTTCTTTACTGCATTTATAGTCTGATACACTCACTTTAGTGGGAATTTGTATTTATATTCATAATTTTATCAGTTAACCTATACAGCATTATATTGTAGTTTCAGACGGCTCTTCACTGCTTATCATTCCAAATCTGAGTTATGCAATATCCTGCAGTGAAACTATTGTAATTTTATAATAGATATTATTTTCTGTAAAATAAACTGCGAAATAGCATCCACTGTACTGTACATCACTCCTTTTAAGTAATTATATTAGCGTGAATATGGATGACTCGCTGGCTGGCTCAACAGGCTATACAAGCATTTACATTAACTTCTCTGGTACGAATCTGGCCATTGTAGGCAGTCATTGAAAGTCATTACCATCTGACATCTGTTTGTTGGCCTAAGGCGGTGTTATGCTTGAATATACAAATTTGAAATTTGCTTTTTGTTGGCATTTATTCAAGTAAAACTGTCTCGCCTTTGTAGGAGGCAAAGGATTGGGAATCCAGAGAAAGCAAATTCATTTTTAAAAATTTGAGCATATATTTATTTAGATTTGACTAATGGTTTAAAAAAAAAAAAAAAAAAAAGTTACCCTTATAAGAGCTTTGGGCACCCTGACACCTAATTTATCTTACAACAATGTAAATATACTCAGCAGCATTGAAAAAACAAACATCCATCAGGAACAAATTAACTCAACTCATCCAGCCAATGAATCAGCTACAAAAACACACTTACCACCCCCCTTCATTTCTGGGAACACGCTTAACCCTCTGCACAGAACCCCAATCAAATACATGAAATTGCCAACTCTTTATTCTAGACCTTAGATTTACATGTTATTTATTTGAGAGACTAGAATGGCTCATTATCTTGGAAAAGCACATTTTAGATTGCCTAATAACTATTAATATGGAACGTTTGTTTATTTTGGGGGCATCTGCTGTACTATCTCCAAAAATATCCATAGCCAACATTATGGTTAAATGACCTGCAATATTTTAGTATAAAAATAAAGCTTTATTTGTGGAAATGTGAAAGTCATCAGAAGCTAGGTTTTCCTTCCCCCTCCCCCCACACAGAATAGATAAGTGTATTTCTGTCACTGTCAGGGTTAGATTTTGTATGTAAAATGTCAGGCCAGAGTGGACTTTATGGTAGAACTATAAACGCAGCTGTTCATAACAGAAATGTTGACACAACCTTTACTCTAACAGCACTTGCAGTACAGCAGCAAAAATGATCATTGAACTGTATTTTTCTTTTAAACAGAAAATGTAATCAACCATAAAGATGAAGAAGGTTTTACCCCTCTGATGTGGGCCGCAGCGCATGGGCAGATAGCAGTGGTAGAGTTTCTGCTTCAGAATGTAAGGAGAAAATACAGTTCTTCTCAAAATCTTTAGTTCATTTTATATTGCTAAGTTTAGAGATGTAGCATCTGCAAAAGTAGTAACATTAATTGCCCCACAAAGGGGAAATAAAAGGCAAATGTGGTAGGGGCACACTCCACTTTGGAGTTCTGTCTTATGTCAGTGCATAATGTCATTGGTATCCTGAGCTCCAGCACTTCCTGCAAGTATCTTCTGTGGCTCAGCCCTCCAGCCAAGTCGCATAAAGCTTAAATCCCCGTTGGGGTAACTAAAAGGTCCAAATGAAAATCCAAACAAATCTGAATAAAGTTCTTGCTACATTCAGCTACTGAAGTCTTCTGCTTACAAATTCTATCTCAGGGCCACCCCACAGGAGCCTACTCTACTCCCTTTGGGTGTCTTTGGGACTACCCCCCACCCCTCCATCCCTGTGGGTTTCTGTCTGTAGTAGAGTTCTGCTGCCTCTGTAGTCTCTCTCAGACCCCAGCTGCAGCTCTAATCACTCTAACTCTAGTGCACCAGGCTGGGATCACTAATTGCCCTTTCGGGGCAAGTCTGAGCCCAGCTTGCCTTAAAGGGCCCTCTAGCCTGTGACAGTAAGGTTTCTAAATAGGACTGGTAACACCTTTTTTTTTTTTTTTTGTTCCCTTCAGGGTGCAGATGCTCAGATTTTGGGGAAAGGGCGAGAAAGTGCACTCTCATTGGCCTGTAGTAAGGGATACACAGATATTGTCAAAATGCTGCTTGATTGTGGAGTTGATGTAAACGAGTATGACTGGGTAAGTCTGTCACTGGAGTGTACATTATCTTAGTGTGCATTGGTCAGAAATTTGCTCCTAACTCTAGAACAGACATGGATTTGAAAACCATATTAAGTTTTCAGAAATGTAAGCTTGGAAAACCTAGGACATGGTGTACTAATTGATTGTCCCTGGGAGGACTTTTTTGTACAGGACCAAGAGAGTTTTTTCAGGTCTCCGTGGCCAACTGTAGTCTCTTGGTGGTATGGATGGGGAGTGTCTTCTAAGCCGAAATAGGAGGGCTAGATGAGATTGTTCCTGGGCTCACATGATGGCTGTGAATCAGGGACCTTAAGTGTTTGTCCTCACACCCCAGGACTTACTATGGACCTTTTGGAAAGGTGAAATGTTTGTTTTTCTCCAAACTAGTGGGGTGTTCCCTACCCAGGTCTTCTTGCCACAGAAGAACTTTGCTATATCAGTACTTACTATAGAAGAGTTCCTTATGCAGAAAATTACAGAGAATTACTTATGATATTATTAGCACAGGGGAGGGCTACTCCCTGAAGCCAGGAAAAAATATCTCTGGGACGAGGGCAAAATCTGAGGTAACCTTTAAAATGCAGTTGCTTTTAGAAGACAGAAACTGGCCTTTGACTCTTGTGAATTTTGCATTTCAAAGGAGATGTCATTGATTAAACTGCACTGTCAGAAACATAAGGGCAAAAAAGCCAGTATGATTACATAACAGAGAAAGGGTCTAAGTTAAAAAAGTATTCACTTACTCAATTTTCCCTTTTTTAACATAAATGTCAAGTTAATCAATTTTTATGGTGTGATGAATCTTACTGTTGAATTATTTACATTTCACCATAAGGATTCCTTTAGAACAATGGCAGCAGTACAAAATATAAATAAGAGAGATGAGAATGTATTTCAGGTTAATAGTCACATTTGAAAAGGTTTCAGTTTTCAGATTTTGAATTTATAGACAGTTTTCTAAAGTGGCTGGAATTTACATACGTGATGAGTGCTTCAGAAGATTTTGTACAAGTTAAATATTTTTCCATATTAATGCAGTAAAAATGTCTGTTGCCACTTTATTTATATTGCATCAACAGTGTGCTCAGTACTAAGCAATAGCAGTAAAAACAGTGATCCAGAATTGAGGTGTGGATTGGTTAATTTGTGCCACTCTGGAGTCTGGGCATGGAACTGGCATAACCAGCCCTTGTGATCACCCCTTGTGTAGGAGTTGATCTGCTAATTCCTGCTCTTTGGGCTGTTGGCAATTGCTATAATTTAGAACAGCCTTCATGGAAACACAAACAATTTGGGCCAGTTTCTGCCTTGAAGAGTCTACAAACTTCAGGTTCTGCAGTCTGACCCACAGAGACAGATTTGCCCATGCAAAGCTCCTTTCACTTCACTAGGACTCCTCACAGGGACAGGGGTCTGCAGACACAACCCACTTCCAGGATTGTGGCCTAAAATAGACCCATAGAAGATGGGGGACACAGAAAACCATAGTTGGAGAAGAGCTGGTGACCTTTTCATTGCACATTATGACCCCTGTTATCTGAAGGACTCACATATGTGTACTACTTATTATCAGGGGGGAATTACAGATACAGTCTGTTCAGTTTTTGAACTAGCTACATGAACTCCAGCTATTAAAGACTGTAAGTCTTTTTTCTCCTTTTGCAGAATGGAGGGACACCTCTTCTATATGCAGTACATGGAAACCATGTGAAATGTGTAAAAATTCTCTTAGGTGAGCACATTAAGGATAACATTAAGAAATCAAACCTAAAATAATTTTATTATTGATAATGATAAACTACTAATTATCAGAATAATTTAGGGATTTTGTTCCTTCTATTTTACATAGAAAATGGTGCTGATCCAACTATTGAGACAGATTCTGGCTATAATTCCATGGATTTGGCTGTGGCTTTAGGCCATCGGAGCGGTAAGGATTTAGAGCCCTTTACGTTTGGCTGTTTTTATTGCAGTTTGTTTATGTAGTTACAGTAACAGTGTTTTACACATGTAAGAAG
Source organism: Mauremys mutica (assembly GCF_020497125.1). Lineage (NCBI taxonomy): Eukaryota > Metazoa > Chordata > Testudines > Geoemydidae > Mauremys > Mauremys mutica. The sequence goes on from NC_059077.1 coordinate 46,294,369, forward strand.
ATAAAAGTCCCTGTCCCAAAATAGTTTTAGATTGCTAAATCTGTTAGGGCTGTTGTTTTCAGTTGATTATGGGCTAGTTAAACATCTTAATTATGTAAATATTAATTGACTAAACTCACGTTGTTTTATTTGCTTGACTTGTGCTTTCAAAATCTATTAAAATGTTAGCTCTAGCAGCACGCACTGTGTACATCTTACAATATGTAATTTAGAGGACAGACCTGGATTGTTCAAGGAACTAGTAACAGGTCTTTCACCTCTAGTTCACGAGCCCAGGTCAGTAGTGAAAGAGAGTCACTGTTCTTGAGCCATGTCTTTAGGCACAGTTGGGAGTGTATCTAATTTACAAACTCCTTTGTCTATGTGGAGACAAATGTACCAGAGAGAGGATTTATTCTAGGAGAGGGCAGGCAGTGACACTACTACCCCCTCCATCCTGAAGGGTTTGGCCATAGGAAGACAGCGTTAAACCGTGTGTTGGGATACACAGGAGCCCTGTCTGCTGAGGCTGCTCTCCCTCTCCCGGCAGCCTTTCAGCCTGGGGTCCAGCTTTCTCTGAGAGGGAGACATTGTTGTTCGGTTTTTTGAGCACTTGGGCCAGGCATCTGCTCTCACGTACATTAAATAGTCACAGGATTCTTGGACTTACCTCTGTGAACTATTTGAAATTGTTTGTATTTTCATCTAAAACCACAAACATTTCCTGGGGGTAGAGGGCATTTCTTCCGGGGTCCTGCATGGTTGTACAGAGTCAAAAAGGGGCCTCTTCAGTGGTGACCCTGGCTTCTGAACCATGTGAAATCTTTGGTTTTTTTAAACCCTGAAGTGAATAAAAAATGATAAGCCTACCCAGGCATGTAACTGCTGCAAGCCCCTGGGCTTATGTTGGAATTGATAACTTCATGGATGGCTCAGATGTGGAACCCATAGCGGGTTCAGTGTGTAAATTCTGAACACTGAGGAAAATCACTACAAAGTTTCCAACAGTGACTATGATTTTACCCCCTAGTACTCACATGCTCTCCACTTCTAGGTTAGAATCCCCCATACCCTACCTTAACCTATCCCATCTACATTTCCAAACCAGGCCACAGACCAGGGCTTCCTCCCATGCTCACTCAACATACTGGCCCTCTGTTAGTGTATTTATTGTTTTGCATTATATGATGTTTTAATTTTCATAGGTGATACAAATCCATAGTGCATTAGTTCGTCTTGTACAATCATCTAATCAAAATAAACAAGTCAGCATCTAGCAGTAAAATACAAGAACAGTAGTGATTTGGAAATCATTGAACAGTAATTAACTAGGTTGTTTCTCCACTTTAGTTCAACAGGTTATTGAGGCTCATTTATTGCAGCTCCTTCAAAATATCAAGGAGTAATGGCCTGCTGTTAATAGAAAATTGTTCCAGGCCTGAAGATTTGGACTGTGTTTTAGCCCCACAATCAGTGATAAAGGCTTGTTAACTTATTTAACTTTATCTCAGTGAAAATATTTGCTGGTTTTAGTCAGATTTTAGTATACTTTATGTATTTCACTGATGTTCATAGACATCTCTGATCATTGATCCTTTTGTAAATGTATTTTATGTAAATTTTAAAAAATTTAATCGGTGTGTGTTGCATGAAAACCTTGAATAAAAATATAATTATAGCAGCATAAATGTTCACATTAAGTACAGTAGTTCACTTTCTACAGAGTATTCCACTAGGTTGTGTCAATGATATGGTATCCACATAGACTTCGTTTTAGATTTTTAGGTGTGTACCACAGAAGATAAGTGTCTTTATTGTTTATAGGACAAAAAAAGTGCACAATGTGTGGTTGTTTACAAATTCTTATGCAGTTGAATTAAAATACTTTGTCAATTTCTGTATTTGTCTGATTAAACTGTTTTTTGGGGGGGGGGAAAGCAATTCGGCATTGGGAGCTCAATTCCGCTCAGTAGTTTGCCCCAAAGGATTTAAGGACCTAAATCAGAAACAGACTCTCTGCTCTGCTGCTTTTTTGCCAGTCAGGTGGTGCAGAGACAGCATCCCCTTAGCTGGGATTCCCCTGGCGTTGGGGAGTCCCCAGCAGTCTTATACCCAGCATACCTGGCTCCTAAACCACCCTCTTCAGAGTGCCTGGCATAGTGGATGTCAGTGATCGGTGGGGCAGGGGGGAGAAGAGTACCTAGAGAGCACTGTATCTCAGCCAGCTATTTTCAGCTGAGATAGTCCCTTGAGTATCTCCTTGCCAGCTGATGCAGATTTAGAGCAGTCATTAGGCCAATTTAACCTGCACTGGGGAAAGGCAGAGAATCAGGAAGGGTGACTGGCTCCCTGGTAGGCTCCCCTCTGCTTTGCCAAGTCTAAACTCAAAAAGGCAAAGAATGTGATTCTTTATCTTTGCACAAACAACAAATCAGCTTCTGAAACAGAATGTTAGAGTGTTATGGATTCTTAGCACTGTTTTTCCACTACATGTCCCTTACACTATGCTGTTTAAGAATTATCCTCAAAAATATAACAGGATGAAATTAACACCACGTAAAATGTCAGAACAAAGGGCTTGGGAAGGCCCATGGACCCCCAGACTAGTCCTTGGGTCAGAGCCAGAGATATAATAAAATACAAAATACTGGTTTCATTGTTTCAAAGTGAATGAAACAACCAGGGGGCAAATTTAAATAGCTACATGAATTTAGCTTGAATTCGGGCCCAATTCTCCCCTAACTTACACTGTACCTTCACTGAGGTTATACCAGGTGTAAGTCAGGGCAGAATTTTGGTTGCTAGGAAAGCCAGTTAAACATCTGTGACAGTGAGTTCTCTTTCGGAGAGTCAAAACCTTAGAGTGAACCATAAAGAAGGAGCTTTGAACAGAAGAATGTCATTGATCTTCATGGTTTGCTAAAATCCTAGCTAACGCTGACTGAGCATTATTATTATGTGTACCACTTCATCTTTCAACATCTTTAACTGCCCTTTTTCTTATGTGGGTGAGGTCACGACCTTCTCTCTCTAATATCCTGGGACCAACACAGCTACAACTACAGTACATACTTTTTCTTACGTAGCATTTATATCTCTTGCATCCCATCACGGCTCTAGTTAAATTGTATATATTCATCAAGTAAAAAGAACACCAAATCTGAGGTCGAGGGGGGAGGAAGGTAAAAATGTTCTATTATAATTTTTAGAAATATATTAGCAAGTTTTTAAATCTATCTATTGCTTGTAATGTGAGTAAACTCTTTAATAATAATAATAATAAAAAGCCTGAAGTAGATGGTAATTATTGTAGAATTGCAATATTGGAAATATTTAGATGTAATAGCCTTTGTGGGGAAGTTAACTGATGTTTAAAGTTGTTTTTAATTTGTTTTCATGTCTGTTTATACAATGTGTATATATACTGGAAACATTTTTTTTCTTGAAATTAATGGTTTTATGATCTGTCAAATACTTCATTTCAAATATATTTCATGTATATATGGCATATAAATATGTATAAAGAACAAAAAAATCCTTTTTCCTGTGGATTTATATAATAGAAAGCGGGTCACTTAAAGTATAAGCATTCAATAGCTGTTTCACATTTTGTTTTAACCTTCAGTTGGTACTGAATAAATTTAATGGATATAAATTAATTTATTGCCATCCAATAGTTTTGAAATGTGATTTCACCTAACTTGGATTTTCAGATTGGGTGGATAAAAGATAGAATAAATGGAAAGAAACGAAGTAGGAAAAACTATTTGTCTTCTCCTTTTTGCTGTAGAATTTCAAACCATTTTGTGGGCTCTACAGTGATGTGTCATACAAATGCCTCTGAATAAAGTTGAAAATGTTCATCTTTAGAAAGTTACCTATTTTCTGAAGTCAGGAGCACTTTCTGTAGCTTGACCTTTTGCTGTTAGAGCAATGCAACTGGAATTGAAGTTCACTCAGTAGCCATTGTGATGGCACTATAGGGAATAGATAAGTGTTTCATGAACTATGATTCTAGCATCCTGGGGGAGGCTCAGTCAAGAGCAGGAGAACTGGGAAGGGAGAGTTTAAGTGGGAGGGGGGGGAGCTCTTCTACCTTTATTGTTCTGTTTTCATTTGAGTCAAAAAAAAGTGCAGACATCTGTTACTGTTCTGTATTCAACAGGGTGGCCTAGTCCACATGTAAGTGCACTCTTTTATTGGTGTAAACACTACTTAGTATAAAAATACAATAGTGGTACAAAATACAAAAGGGTTTGTTTTGTACCTTAAAGGAGGAAAATTGGAACAAGCTGAGAAACCCTGATACAATTGCTAACATTCCAAAAGTTAGGCCACCGCACTAGCTTTGATGGAATAAATGACTTCTTTAGCCTTCATCTTCTGAGTCATATGGTTTTGATGGTACTACTGGTTACCTGTGAGCCAGACCCTGGGTTTGAATATAGATGTATCTTATGATTGGGCCATAGGACTGGGAAATGAGAAGGTTCTTAATTTTGATTGCAGCTCTTAGGCCGACTCCCTCTGTGACTTTGGCCAAGTCACTTGATCTCTCTTCTTCAGTCTCTTCCTATGGGAAATGAAAATAATGCTTCCCTACTTACCTCACAAGGATGCTGAAATGCTCTGAAAATGAAGGATTTCTTTCTTCTTTTCAGTGTAAATCAACAAGAACTCCAGTGAAATTAATGGAGTAAAGCTGGTGTGAGAGAGTAGCAAATCAAGCTCAAAACATATTTTTGTTGGAAAATGCCGATTCATCAAAACTGAAACCTTTCATGGGAAAAGGTTGGTGTTGATGAATTTCCCATTTCAATACATTTTGGACTTTCTTTTTAAATTGTCAATATCCCATTTTGGCATTTTTGAAAGAAAAAGTTCAATTTTTGGTTGAACACAACCTGTTTTTTTTTTCATTATTTAATTTATTATAATTAAGAAAAAATGTAAAATTTTAAAAGGTCAAAATCTAAAGGAAATGTGAAAATTATTGAAACAAAAATGTTTTGACTGACCCATTCCAAAAAACTTTTTGGATTTTTGGTGTGCAAAAATGTTCAAGTTTTTAACATTCCATCCTGATGTAAGAGAAGGTTTTGTTTTTTATATCAGATTCTCATGGCACAAGAAAAACAATTTCCCTGCACAGTTTTACCAAGTGTTATATTCAGTGTTGCCACTCTGCATTTGTTAGTCAAAAATGTTTTTTCACAGAAAAATTGATTTTTTTTTGCAGAAGAAATTCAAAAAACCCAAATATATCTATTTGAAAATACTCCCATGGTGTATCACAGGAATTGTAATTCAGGAGCCTTATGCTCCAAGTCTCCTCTACATGCTGAGCTCCCTGGTTAGACTGTTCCCCATGGTACACCACAGTCTCACATATTGAGAAGTGAAGTGGTGTATATTGGGAGTCCCTGACCCTGGTGTATCATGGGACACAGTCTGGTCAGGGTATCCAGCCTATACAGGAGAACATTTGCCTCGTATCCCCAAACTACAACTCCCATGAGGCCCTGGAGCTGCATTTCCAAGTTGAAATATTTTGATTTTCAGATAAAATATTTCAATTTTGGGGCATTTGTTTTTCTGACAAAAAGATCAACATTTTCCTTGGAAAGTAGACAATTTGCAAAAAAAAGTTCAGTAAAAATCCCAGTTTTCTGATAAGTTTCAACAGAAAATTTTTGACCAGCCCTACTCTGCATACCATGGGCTTGTTACCACCAGAGCAGCTCTTACATCCTAGATGTATTACAGTCTGCCTCACAAAGGACAGACTGCTTTTTACACTTTTATGTGGTGCAGTATCTAATACATTTCCAAAGCGGTGTAAAGCCTTTCTCCTGTTCATTCATGTTTCCAAGTTGCAGTGTATTGTGATCTACTTTGTGGAGGGCACATAATAAATTAATTAGAACTAAAATTACGTGACTGCAATACATTGACAGCTGCTACTTTGTTAGTGACAGGCTTAGATCCCTTGGCAACGGAAGACAGCCTTGAGTGATCTTAAAGACAGGCTAATGAAAGACAAAGAAAAAAGTGAAGCTCTGTTCATGTAATGCAGCAGTGAAGACAGTATGAGTTACATCAACTAAAAATTGAAAATTAACACTTCTGCTTTGAGTGTCATTTCAAGAGTTAATGGTCTAGATAGGGGAACTGTTGTTTGACTTGTGGTCATGATTAGAGAAAGGGGCAGCAGTGGTGAGAGAAGGCAGAGCTGATGGAAAGATGAAAAATAAAGAATAACCTCAAATAAAACACTTTAAATATTTACACTATTAAAAAATAAGGTCTGTTCATTTAATAGTCCTCATAAGAGAATATAAATAGATACACAATTTACATAGCAAGATATTACAATCCTGTGAAGAGAGTTTTATACAAAAGATGAAATTTAAGAACTTGTTTTTCTGAAATCCATATGCATCTCCCTGTGGTAGCTTGTAGTGATTGGCAGGCCCAAAGAAACCATGTAGTCTTTTAGCAGATGTGAATTAGAGCCAGTGCTCCATCCAGTCCCGTGTCTGCCTCTGACCAGAGCCAGTAACACATGCTTCAGAAGGAGATGCAAGAATCTCTATAATGACTAATGGGGGTTGGGGGGAATCTGTCTATTAGGGAAATTTCTTCTCAACCACAAGAAATGGAAATAACTTTATTATTTAGCATCCAAAGTGTGCTAGGCACTTTATAAAACTGCAAGGTAGTATATATAACCCTGCTGCTTCTCCTCTGCTATGGGGCCCTGCATTCTTGACTCCACTCTGTTGCGCTCTCGGTCCATCAGCCTCCCAGTCTGAATTCCTTACTTGTGCTTATGAGACAGGTACACGCAACCAGCCAAACAGAAGACACTGCCAAAGTTTAAGGAGCCAAAGGTAGTCTCTGGGGCTTCCCCTTGTGTCCTTAAGCAACGCCTGTTGCTGCCTGGAGTGAGCCCGTATGGGTATGTCTGCACAAGCCTCCTAGCTGAGGTAGACAGGTACATCGCACTAGTGGGGCTCAAGCTGGGACACTACAAACATCTGTGTGGACTGTGCGGCTCTGGCAGAGACTTGGACTAGCCACCTGCGCTCAAGCCTGGGGGGATGTGACATTATCTAATTAGAATATGACCACGCAAATCATTGTTGCTACCCCACTGTTATATAATTGCAACGAATCTTATACAAACTGTAGTACATGGCCAGAAAGGGTTAAGCATCCTGCAGGCTAAATGACCCAGAGTCAACCTGTAGAGCCATGTTAGAAAAGTATATAAATGGTAATTAGGGCCACTCCATGTTAGATAGGCTAGAACTTCGAAGTTCAAACCTGTATTGTTAGAGAATTGGAGGTGATACTAATTGTGTGTGTATTTATATCATGTTAGATGTTAGCCGTGTAAACAAACAGTTCCTGTGTGTCACTATAGCTATTAATTCAGCGATCAAAAGGAAATATTAACATTTAAATGAACTGTAAACATAGTAAATCACTGTATTCCTCTCTTTGAAATGTATAGCAAATCACCTGAGAATGGTGGAAAACAGGCAATTGCCTTATGTTTAGCCATGTAGCTAATTATTGGTGATGCTTAGGAAAAAGGCTATTTCAACGTCTCCGTAATTGCCTATTGTGGCCTGAGGATTCCGAGCTGTCAAAGAAGACCTAGAACAGTACAAGAATGTCTGAGGTCCTGATCCTTTTTATCTCAGATCTGCTTGATGCTTCATGCAGGGGAAGCTTAAGCCAAAAGGCTGAGCTCTCCAGTCCTAACCTGGAATCACCCTGAATATAAACATTGGACTATAACCTATGAACTAATTATGAAAGGACTCTTTGCAACTACAAAGCTCACCATCTCTACTATGAATCTGAATCTCAAGAACTGTACTCATGTCTGTATGTATATGGTTCTTTTAACCAATACCCTCTCTCTTTTCTTTTTTAATACATTTTAGTTTAGTTAATAAGAATTGGCTGTAAGCATGTATTTGGGTAAGAGATGGAATATTCATTAACCTGGGAGATAATGTGTCTGATCCTTTGGGATTGGTAGAACTTTCTTATATTATGAATAAAATTTTCAGTAATCCTCATCATATTTGACTTGGGTGTCTGGGTTGCTTTAAGGCAGGGGTTCTCAAACTGGGGGTCGTGAGGTTATTACATGGGGGGTCACGAGCTATCAGCCTCCACCCCAAACCCCACTTTGCCTCCAGCTTTTATAATGGTGTTAAATATATTTAAAAGTATTTTTAATTTATAGAGGGGGTCGCACTCAGAGGCTTGCTATGTGAAAGGGGTTACCAGTACAAAAGTTTGAGAATCACTGCTTTAAGGCTTCTAGGTAACCACTAAGGTATTACAGAAGCTGTTTTGTGCTGGTTTGTTAAATCTAAGTATTGGAATATTCACCAGCTTTGGGGATTGTCTGCCCCATTCTTTGCAGTTCACCCTAACTGAGTAACTCCAGTGTGGCCCCCCCAGGACTCTGGTCACAGGGAGTTGAGCCGCCTAGCCTGAATCACTGCTGGAGCCTCAACATCCACACTGATAATTTTAGTGCACTATCTCAAGCCCTGCTAGCATGAGTCTGTCTACTTGAGCTGGGAGGCTTGCTCCCACCTGCAATGTGAACATACCCTTTGTGGGGCCAGCTGGGAGTTGGAGGCAGGTTCTGGCTACATAACCTCTCCTACCCTTTCCCCACCACCATGTCTCATGCCTCCTGGGCCTCTTGAGACAGCCGGCCTTTCATTCCCCCAGTGCAAATAATGCAATTGAGCTTAGCCTTTGCATGTGGGGGAAAGGTGGCTCCTGGCTCCCCTGCGTGTGCCCTCATGCACAGGCCAATCACAATTTGGCCCTAAATTAGACATAAAACAACCTGGGATGACAGACAAAGGGTCACAACAGGGTCAGATTAGAGATACTTCTTATTCCATTTGCATTTTACTAGTTTGTTTTTTTATTTTGTCTACATCTGGGGGCAAAACCAAGACAGAGGCTGGGAGTGGATGTCAGTGATGAAATGGCAAGGCACACTACAGCACTGTATGATTGCTGGCAAGTCTCTCTCTAAAGTTTGGTTGTTAAAGACCTGTACTAGAAAAGGGCCCTGCTCTTACTGGAGCCAGGTGGGCACTTTGTCATTTGGCTTCAATGGGAGCAGCAGAAGATACAAAATTCTCTCCTGTTAGCTTCCTTTGACTCATTCATCCATCCACTCCCAGCTTGGTGTGCTCTTTCACAACCCTAGGGGAGGCAGGGATAGCTCAGTGGTTTGAGCATTGGCCTGCTAAACCCAGGGTTGTGAGTTCAATCCTTGAGAGGGCCATTTAGGCATTGGTTCTCCTTTGAGCAGGGGGTTGGACTAGATGATCTCCTGAGGTCCCTTCCAACCCTAATAATCTATGATTCATGTACCCTATACTCTTCAAAAAGCTCCCAATTAATGTATTCTAAACTCCCCTCTCTCCTACACTTGAGGGTGACCATATATAAGGTCCTACTTCATTCACAATATTGTGAAAATTGCAAATTCCACAATATTAGGTTTTCACCACAATTTTGTTTTAAATGAGCTTACTTTGCCCAGTTCACAATTTTGCACACATTTTGAGGTTTGCAACACACACTTTGCCCCCCATTAGTACATTAAAATGATCTTGGACAGTTTGGGGATTCACCTGCAGTTGTACAGCATTGTCCAGAGAGAGCAAAGGGATCACTTTTGATCTTGCCTAATTCTGTGGAGGCCGAGCATGCAGTATTTTGGTACGGACAAGTTTTCACAAAGGAAAGACAGGGCATGAAGGAAACCACTGCAGCAGAGCGTACTGCACGAACATTCAATTCCTGAAAAATGTAAATGGCTGAAGTGACTGGGCTCAATTTCTACAGCAGTTGTGTTAAGACTTTTAGTCTTCTGAATTTTATATTGTACTGGTCATTTTTTTAATGAATGTAATATAGATGCACCAAATTGTCTGGTTATCAAAAAATTTCACAGGTATAACAATAGTTAAGTGTTTATATCATTCCAGCAATTTTTTCTTAAGCAAATAAGTCTAGTGTGGCTTTTCCAAATTACCTCTATTAATAAAGGTCCATTATTACTTATCTCCGATTTTCCATGTCTTGTCTGCAACTCAGCTGCAATTATTTGAAGATCATCCCATGATTCAGGTGGGGTCTTAACCATATACCATTTTCTTCATGGTGCTTGCTGCTTGGTGTTTTTGGTAGGGATGTGGCTGAACAGAGAGGGACTGAAGCCAGCATTTGCTGCTCTGCAGCCTTCTTCCCCTTCACCCTTGTGTGGATTTTCCATCATGTTTTTGAACCTATCAGCATGCTGTGCTGTTACTCCTCCTTCCCCGCAACCAAGGATAGGTTTGGTATGGGTGGGGAGCCAATGGGAATCCTGCAGCACAGTATCAGGCTTCCACATTGTCTTGAGATCCAGGATGGGAGACCACAACCCTTGGCCATACCAGTGGGAGTAGGCTGTGTTCCAAAGGGCTGATGCAAAGGAAAACTCGTGAGTCCCACTCCCTGGCCATTCTGCGGTCTCTCATGTAGAGATGATCTAGCTCTCTGCGTGTAGCTAATTCAAACCATTTGTGTACAAATGTTATCCAGGTCTGAAGAAACATGCTGATTACGGATCTCTAGAGGGGACTAAAATCAGCCATTAAATAGTAATAAAAGAGTAGTTTGGTATCCACACAAGGAATCCTGTGAGCCAGATTTGAAAACTGTCCACTTCCTTTCCTTTATTCTTGGCCTGTTTTCATTATACCTCTTATGTTTCCTTGTGCAAATAAAATGGTCTATCTCAAGCACACTCCACAGAGTAAACATGCCTTGAGCAACAATCTCATTGTCAGTCATTAACGAGCTGCCCTTTTTATAGCCATGACAAACTAGGACTAATTTTAGATTTCCATAGAGAAGGTGCCTCTTTTCTTATGCCTCATCCTTTAATGACCTTTATATGATTTTGAAGCAAGCTTTGAGTCCTGAATCAACTGAGAACATTTATAGAGAGCAATAAACTAGAGACAAAGATATTTTATTGCTCTTATTTTTATTTTAGGATTGCTTTCATTTTTGGACAAGCATGTTGGAAGCAGTATATCATCACCAATGAAAGATGCAGTCAAACAGAGTTTATCCACAATTTCAGGTAATCTATTCCTCCTAAATAGTTCACATTTACTGCAAAATGAACCACATGTGACTCCATAGTCTCATGACTCACTAAAGAAAATGTTTTTCATCATTCTTATGGCAGGAGGATGGAAACAAGAAAAGGCTGATCATGTGATGACTGCTCCAGTCCTTCACTCCTACACCAGAAAGATGGTTAGCATTCCAGCACAGTTTCCCTGACCATTGTGGACAGCAATTTTTTCTCCAAACAATGGTATAAAACCATGGAGTGTAGACATAGCCTGGTAATGGACAGATCTTCATTAGTATTGTTATAGCAGTTCCGCTTGCATGCACCTCCTGCTGTGCAACATGTATGCTTCAGGAAGTATACTGCAATGTCTGGCAACGAATGTATCAACTGGGTGAATTAAGAATCCAGTCACTTGGAACGTTAAAGATCAAAGATATTGTTAGGGGTTATTCCCAGGGAAGATGTCTGAATAGATCTCTCAGTTGAGGTTGATTTATCACCAAATGAAGCTAGCAGTTCTTTAGGCGTACAGGACTGAAGGGCACATCCGTCTTCAACAGACAAGCACTGATGAAGTCAACCATGCACACAAGAGAATTAGAGGATCTGGGGAGAGCAGCAAAACTAGGTGGAAAGAAGGAAACAGTCTGGAACACAAAGTGGCCACAGCAGCAAGAGGGCCAGGAAGGTGAATTGCAGCAGTTTATCCACACACAGGTATTTGTATGGGTTTTGTGAATTTCCTGCTGAAGGAGGCTAAGTAATCCTGGGTACCCCAAAGAAATTCTGAACTGTTAGAAATCCAACAAGCAGCACTGCTTGTATTGGTGGTAAGTTACTTGGACTCATTTGTTCTGTGGAGCAGCTGCATGAAAGGGTGGCGAATACAGCTGGATGACAGATCTTTTCATAGCCAGCACAATTTTATGATATGTTAGCTGTTTTATTTCTCTGATACAAAATGTGCCCTTAGGGCTGGCATTCTCTTCACATACTGTATCTTTGAAATCCAGTTATTTTCTTGCACGCATCCTGAGATAATATGGTATGAATGAACCAACCCTTCCAGAACATTATCAGCCAGAGAATGATGGATGTCATTTTGCCCTTTTAGCATGTTTAATGTGCTGGCACTTATCTACGTTACACTGGTCCTGGGGGCTTTAGGCTGCTCTAAATTACACTGGCAGGAACAGTCTGTTGAAGACCATTCTTCTGGCTAGGGATTACTGGAGCATCACACACTCCAGTCATGTCCCATCGTATCCCCACATTGCACCAATCATGTCCCCCTATCCCTAACCCTGGAGACAAGAGTGGCTGGCTGGCAGAGAGCTGGCTATGATGGCTTTACACCGTCCAAGAATTCCCCTGTACCAGAGGGAGCCCCAGCTACCTCTATAAGGCAACTTTCCAGCTCCTGTGTGCTGTCTGAGCAGTGCAAAGCAGCCAGAAGGGTGACTGATGAGCATTTTTATGATATCTCTGTCTCCTATCCCTTGTTTGTCCCTTGTCCTGGGAACAAAAATAAAAATGCCCAATCAAAAGCTGGAACTATGCTATGTGCCCTGTCACTTTGGTATTATATGTTGTCCAGCTCTCCCTCACTTAATCTGGTTTTTGGTTTCATCCCAATCCTGCAAACACTTACACTCCTGTGTAACTTTACAGGATTGGGACCTTCGATTGTAAAATATATGGGACAGTGACTCTCTCTGACTATCTGCTTATGCAAGGCCCAATTTTGTTTGGCACCTTTGGGAATTGCCATAATGCAGTAATATAGAATATTAATGTTGGTTGAGTGGCCGGCATAGCTGAGGCCAAGCAATTTTAGAAACCAGTTTGACTGCAATGGAACTTAAAGTGGGGTTCTACTCTGAAAAAAAATTGTAAAAATGGTACCTACTTTCTTCCTTTGGGTATTCAGAGCCATATCTTAGCGGCTAAAATGAGTTTTCACTGCTTTTTACTCATGTTAGCCCTGCAGAGACAACACAGTTGACACAGAAGCTGGATTCTATTCTAGCTTGTGCAGGATCAACATAATTTTTTATTAAGTTGCAGATAGTTTCATACAGGGATTATGACTGTAGGCATAATGTGACAGGATGGGTAAGCCAGGATGGGTAAGGAAAGGTGTCCCTAGCCTCTGTTTGTCAGAGGATGGAGATGGATGGCAGGAGAGAGATCATTTGATCATTACCTGTTAGGTTCACTCCCTCTGGGGCACCTGGCATTGGCCACTGTCGGTAGACAGGATACAGGGCTGGATGGACCTTTGGTCTGACCCAGTATGGCCATTCTTATGTTCTTAACAATATGGCTTCATATATGTCGCTGAGGGACTGATTTTGCCTGCAGAACCTTTTTTACAGGTCCTAATGCATGAGAAGCAAAGACCGCAGCTTAACTCTTAGATCCCAATTGAGTCTTCAGGACTGACAGTTAAAATATCTTTTTATTTGTAAATGGAGCACAGTTGCTATGGAAATCACTAAGACACAAACATGGAACCTTGCACTGCCACTTAAAGGTCACTTTTCAGAGCAGATCTGACATTTAGACTATGTTTAAATGGAGTTGTAAAGCCAGTGTAAAAGAGGTCTTAGACAGTCTGCTCCTCCATTACTGACTGATTCTCTTGAAATAACAGGGCTCAAGCCTGGTGTGACCTAGCAGAGTTCCTACAGTCAGCACATTTCAATATTCTCATTGGCTTTTTTTTTTTTTTTTAACCACTGGATCAAACTGTACTGCAGTTTTGTTTCCTGTACGACCCAGAGGTTTCTTCTGCTTCAACTGCAGTGTCATGAGAGTGGTACAGCCAATCACCCTTTGGGGGAGAGGTGGAGGGGCATTATGGTCCTGCAGCTTAGTTTGAACGACTGCCCCTAATTTCTGAGCCGTATGGCCCAATGTCTGGGGTCGACAAGGTGGCCTTCCTATGCTGGGCTTTCCTATGCAGCTCAATAGCCAGAGTCAATGGGGTTTCCCTCCCAAGTGGCACTGTGTGGCCTAATGGCCAGAGTCAATATGACTGCCCTCTCTGTCAGGGCGGTGTGACCTAATGGCCAGACTCCCTATAGTTGCCCTCCCAGTCAGGGCTGTGTGGCCTAATGGCCGAGGTCAATAGGGCTCCCTCTCTGTCAGGGCAGTGAGGCCTAGTGGCTGATGGGTTGGAGGGGTAGGCTCCCACCTCAAAGTGGGTGGTGGCCAGGTCCAGGCCCTCCCTTCTCCATTGGGTCCCAACCAAGGGCCCTGGCGGTGGCAGGGTTGCCCACCACTAGCTTGGCAGGGATCCTGCCAAAAAAATGCCACTCTAATCTCTGGTTCTACGACCCATTCCCCATTAAATTCCCATGGGTTATTTCTACCTGTTTCTCTGCAGCTTGTCATCTCGGGGTTCATGGTCTCTCCTCCCTCTGTGGCCTCAGAAGCCTTGGGGTCATGGGTCATCACCATCTGGCTGGCCTATGAATCCTGAAGTGTCGGCAGTCCTTCCACAGAAGCCTGCAGCGCACCTCCACTCCCTCTGGTAGTCAGCCTAGACTGAGCTAAGTTGCTCCCTTTTATATCCTGGTTCCAACTGGAGCATGCTCAGCACAGCCGAGGGAGCATGGCCTCCTTGGCCCACAGAGTAGGATTAACCCCTGCTGAACACCCCATCACATGCAACAAGACAGAACTCTCAAATGTCTTTGAATACTTAATTTGGGAAAAAATGAAATGAAACACACCAGTTCTGCATTTTAAATTAATAGCAATGTTAAAATATTAATCAAATATTTGTAACAGCTGTGAATACTTGCCATTTAAGCATGGAACCAGCAGGCAGTGCACAAAGAGTCACATGATGGTTGCAGAAGAAATGCATTACCCAGTGTGTTTGGAAAGAGGGTTCAGAGTGAGGCAGAGGTTGCCATTGTATGTCATCTGAGACCTTGTGCAGCATATCAAACCTCTGGCTGAGTGGGAATAACTGAGAAAGTGTTGCATAGGCATAATGTGGGTTATGATTGGATACCATAGGCCAATATAATCACCTTAGGTTGCTTTAAATTACTCCAGGCCATTTTGATCTTCAACTGGCCTAGGATCGGGGATGAGGGGGGCAAAAAGTTCCCTTAGAATTTACACTTTGCTCAGTGGAGGATAGAGCCTCTAATTTCTAAAACCTACATAATAATAATTGGCATAGAGACACAATGAATAATAATGATGGTGCTTATGCATCTCAATGCTCTTTACAAACATTACTTAGCCTAAGATTTGTTCAGAATCATTAGTAAAGCAAAGGGCTTGGTTTGTAGTTTCAATGCCATAAAAGCATCATTAATCCCTGCAGAACAGAGGACTATTTATTAGGATGACTCTTGCCTTACCAAGCTATAACTTCAGTGTGGTGTATAGGTGACAGCAATAAACACTCCTGCTTTAAACATACTTCTCACAAGGGCATTGAATCTAGCAACAGGAAATGTAATATCATTATGTAAAATGTTTTCTTTCTGCTGGGCACCATCATTCCCTAATGGTGAGCCATTTATGAAAAGTAATTACAGAAGAAGAGTGACTATCATGGCAATAGAAAAGCCAAAAAGACCTGTTCTGCTCTGCTAAGTGCTTCAGCCTAGGGGCTCAAATAACTCACAATTTTAACCTATAAATTACTGCTTAAAATCAGATTTTAGTACACAAAAGAATCAGGGTAAATAAATAAGTCCTGTTCAGTATCACAGCTACAAAATTAGCTCCTTCTTTTCAGTTTCTCTAAAACTATCCAGGTTTATTCACAAAGTAAGATCAATATTTTTCCACTGTATGTACAGTATCACTCAGATTACATGGATGAGAGTTTTCCTTTCAGTTCCTTCTCCATAGAAAGATTTCATTAGAACTTTCAAATCCCATTCTATGCTCTAAATGCCTGCTCTAATGCCCACTGACTTCAATGGGTGCTGGAACAAGCCCTAAGTCAGGGGTATAAAACAGGTGTTAAGAACAGCCTAGAAAAGTACACAATCCTGTTCCATGCATTTATGAAAACACAAGATGTGCCCAACATTTGCATCAATGAAAGGTCTTTAAATTACAATAATATTGCACTGGTTTTAAAAAGTCCTCTCTTCCCCTGATGAGTTTTTCTGTATAAGTGAATGATCTAGCACTGGATTACTGCGACACATATTGCAACCACATGCAATATCTTTAGCGACCATATTGTATTAAGGGTCTGAATGGTTTATGTATCACTGTGAGCCAGAGACTGTATGCAACTCCGGGGGGGAGGGTTGCCAAAGCTTTGCCAGGACCTAAGAACAGTGCAGGGTGTTGCAGAGAGGCAGCTCCCTGGCTCCTTCCCCAGCATACATTTCTGTCATCCATTTATCCATCCATCAGAAT
Source organism: Mauremys mutica (assembly GCF_020497125.1). Taxonomy (NCBI): domain Eukaryota; kingdom Metazoa; phylum Chordata; order Testudines; family Geoemydidae; genus Mauremys; species Mauremys mutica. The sequence continues at coordinate 46,310,945 of NC_059077.1, forward strand.
GTATACAGACCTCATCACTGTAGCAGTAGGTATTTGTGCACCTCATTTTAAAATCTCAGGATACCTCAAATCCTCAGTTGGGACAAATGCTTTGGTAGCTTTCCCTCCCTTTTTACTTTAATTTCCTCCTCTCCTCACCATAAGTGGAAAAGGAGCCCAGAACCCACAGTCCTTACTCAGGCAAAACTCCCTCTAGCTTTTGTGGGAGTTTTCCCTAGTAGAGTTCCAGACCAGGCCCATAATAATGGGAGTATTTGGTTTTAAATGACAAACACAAATTCACGAATCACCAAATGATGGTGGGCAGTTGTGACATGCAGTGAATTTTTTTGTTAGTTTTGTTTAAACTATGCATAGTCAACAGCCCCATTTACTAATGGTGCCTATACACACCACAATAAAATACAGTAGCACATCTACCCCAGAGAGAGCTTTATTATTGACCTGCAACATCCTTTATTACAAACCCCTCCCCCCCCAATAGAAAACATTTCCAATCTAATTTATGTTGTTTCTTTGCTCACTGAACATGTAACTGGAAATCCTATTTTTTAAATCCACTATGCCTTTACTGTGTGAAAACATCTACAGCATAAGAAGCAATTTACCTAGAAATCCTACCCTTTTCTACTTTCATGCTAGATTAGAGGTCATGCTTCTATCTAGGAGATAGGTCCTTATTATCTGTTGTGACAAAGACAGGCTGGATGGCTGCAGGAGGGTCTAGGAAAAGAGGTATGTTAGCCCTAGAATGCTAAAGGCCTTTTTTCCTACAAGCTGGAAAGGGGTTACTTCAGGTCAATTAGGGACACCTGAGTCCAATTCAGGGCTGCCTGAAACCTGTTAAAATCTCTCTCCCGGTGAGAGGGGACCCAAACTGCTGCAAGGCTGGTGGCAGCAGGGAGATAGGCTTCTCCAGTGTGAGAGACTGCACTACTGCCCATAGGGAAGACACCGAAACCCAATGCCTGTTTAGGGGAAGGACTGACACCCTGGGGCCAGTGACAGGACAACATCTGTCCCAGTGAGGGGGCCAGGGAAAGGCATTTCCTTTTTGTTTTGGTGCTTTATAGACTTGTTCCCCTTTGTTTGGCAGAGTACCATGCCTCAGGCCTGCCCAGAAACCTACCAGGAAGGCGCCGAGAAAAACCCCAAAGAGGGAAGACAGAGACACTCCAGAGTGGGGGCTGATTGACCCCAGGCCCTGGCCCTGTCAGAGGAGGGAGCGCTAAGCCCGGAGAGGCAGGAGGAGTGCCCTTGCCACACAGTATAACAGTTGCTGCTAGCAGCCTAGGAATTCATTTTGGAATACCAGGGCAACCATCAAGTAAGCAGTTGGTCTGTGAACTGTAACAGTCTGTAGCTTACATGTGAAGCTATTGGAAAAAGAGGCTAATACTATATTGAAACGTGTGAGAGAAGAGGGAATTAGTAATTCCTTTGTATACAGCCTTGCTAAGACTTGTACTGTTAGGTATCTCATTACTATAAAATGACACAGGATTCACTTATGACTCAGAACAATTAAAGGGAAAAAAACCACAACTGAGGACAGGTACATCTGTTTTATGAAACAGTAATCGCTGGATAGTTACAGTTGCAACTGAGTTGTCATTCTAAGCCCTGTTTTGAGCCTCTCTCAAAAATCCACAAAGTAACATAATAGCCTCAAAATTAGATGATTAGACCTAAGGTAGAGACTGAATTGTATTACAAAATTTGAAGAAAATTGGATAGGGTGTTTGTTCTTCATAACACCCTAAATACAGGGATGGCGCAAAGTTAAAGAAGTTTTGTAACAGTTTATGCCATTGTCACAAAAAAATCCCAAAAGAAAAAGGCCCCACCAGAAAGCAGGAGAGAAATAAGTCTTAGTTCACTGAACTCCCCCAGTGATCTAGTGCCCATAGCCAAAATGTCATTGATTAAAGTTTAATTTCAAAAAGGTTTTAACTTAGTAATATTGTTATGGAACATCAGTGCTTAGGGTAGGATGTAAAAAAAAAGTGCTGGAGACCTAATTTTTTAATTTTAGAAAGTAACAAAAGCTAGTCCTTTTCCTTGCAGAGAAAGAGACCTACCTCATCATACAACTCCAATTCTAGCAAGTCTTGTTGCGCGGTTGGGGGAGAGGAATTTTCCACCTGAAGTTCTTGAAGAGGGGCTGACTAGGACTCCCTTGTGGGTTGAGCCTATTGAACCTTTGCTTTATTAAGGCAACCCCACCTTTGCTCTATCACCACTGCCAGCATTGATTGCCCATTTGTCAAGTTTTCCTACAACCACCTTCTTTCTTTTCCCCATAGCCTCTCTCTTTATGCATGGAAGGAGTTCCCTGTACAATACCACTACATTATCTTCCCTTAATATTTCACTTAAAAACCTGTGCATTTCTGCACATCTTTTTCTCAGAAATCGCAAGCAGAAATACTTTGACTGGCTTTTTTTTTAAAGAGTATTTCTAGTCCTGATGAAACCAGTAGGACTAGCAATCTTGGAAGAAAGCACTTCCTTGTAAGATCTCCACCTCAACATCCAATAAAAAGAGCTCTACTTATGCATGAAAGTGTTTGGATCTTCTCAAGTTGAAATTTGAGGTGTCACAGCAATAAGCCTGATCCAAAGCCATTTGAAATCTGTAGAAAAACTCCACTGACTTCAATGGACTTTGAATCAGATCCAACATGCATGCTGCAGTGGTCTCAGCACAGGGCTGGGATCTAGGAAGTCTTAAATACTGCCCCCTGGCTCTGCTGCTAACTACCTCTGACCTTGGGCATGTCACCTAGCCTCTCTGTGCTGCAGTTTCCCCATCTGTAAAAAGGAGGTAATAGTCCTACCTTGCAATGGGACTGAGAGAATGAAGTAATTCGTAAAGCCCTTTGAAGATGAAAGTCATTGTATAAGAGTGGTAAATATATCTATTAAGAAGTTATATTTTAATTCTCATCTGAACAGGTAATCTACCTAGTAGGCTTCCACAACACTTGATATTTAAGTGCCCTAACAAGAAGGTCTGGCTTTCCGAACAGTTTGAGATGCAAGGCTGCAGAGACTGTCCAGGTAAGACCTTAAAGAAGCAAACTTCTGATGCTTGTTTTCCATAAATTCTTATATAACAGTCTCTTACCACACATGGATTGCAGAGTTAAAAATAGTCATTCAGCCAGCAGTTTACCTCAATCTGAACCACAACAGCAGCTGGAAATAGCAGCTTTGGCAGTGAAGGTGTGGAGAGGTGGCTCAGACAATAAGAATGTCCCTATTTGAGAGGAAGGGGAGTCACTCCAGTGATGGAGAGAGCCACAGTGGAAGGTTATATCTGGTCCAGGGATAGAGAAAAAACTGCCAGGGCAGGAGTAAACATTTTGGGACTGCTCAAAAAAGAGAAGGCAGCAGATAGGAGCCATTAGTGGCAGACTGAAGGGAGATAGCAGCATCAACAGAAAGTCAGAGAGGACCAAGGAATAGCAGCAGAAGAGGTTGAGACAGAAGGGCAAGAGGGTGTCTGGACATGGATCAGTTACTTGGGTCCATAGGCAATTTTTAAATTACAGGGCTATAAATTTTTATCTCAAAGTCTTAGTGCCTTGAGTCCAGTTCTCAAGGTTTGTCAAAGCCCCTTGACAGAATGATAGCACCCAAATTCAAAGGTGCCTTGTATTTCCTGGGTGCCCTTGCTAAGTTTTAGTTAGATCTCAAATATAAAATACAAATCCACTTGTACTCTTTGATAAGCCAATTTCTTAAATAGCTATGTTTTGCAATCTCCACTCTTACGAAAAGGATCAACAGCTTAGACACTAAATAAATTATATCCCCAAAATGATCTAAACATTTAAAATGATGAGAAACTAAGTAATAGGCAAAGGTGAAAAGATGTTAGATTAAATACTCAGTGCTATGGAGATACAGGAAACTATTCCAGCTGAAGCATGAATCTATAGGATTTTCTATACACAAACTGTATTTAGGCAAGTAAAAATAGTTTTGTTTACCGTAGGTACTCTGTACCTACAACCTCCACTGAAACATTTGTTTAGGTTTTTAAGAATTGATTTTTGGGGTATCTAATGTTAGGCACAAGCTTGAAAATTTTGGCACTCATATTCAAGTGATCTCTCCTAATACCATTAGCAGAGTCACTGAAGCTAAAACTCCCATTTAAACTACTGACAAGGCAATCTCTGTGAGCCTTCTCAACTTTGGAGCTTATGGCCCCTGTTCCACAATAGCCTGAAATGTTTTGATCCTTAAAATATACTCCAAAGGGTAACTTCTGGAATAGCTATTTAGGGACATGCTGAGTGAGGTCTGTGCATCAGGTGGATTGAGAAGGTTCTTTCAAACAGCTGTGAAAGGGAAAGATTGTTTGGTAGTTTTGCTGACTTGCTGTTGTCCATCCACAGGGCTCTGCAGCTGCTTTGGTTTTTATTATGGACTTTATTTTTTGATTGACAGCAGGACAGCTACAGCCTGGAATAGGTAGCAAGTTTAAAATAAACTAGATTAAAGCTCAAACTGTGACCCTAGAAACTGGTAAAGAATGCCCTTTCAGCACTGAACTACTATACTAGAATCCAGGTGTTCTAAGGTTTAATTTGACATTTACAGGGAAGCTAGGTCAGTTTTAATGATTTGCAAAGACCTTTGTTTTAAACAGAAATGTGAACATGTTTGCAGTTCTGCATTGTCAAAGCTGTTCAGAATATAGGTATGAAGTTTTCTTTGCTGATTGTGACTATACCTAGTGTTGTAATAGTTGCAGTCAACATGGAATGGACTGGAGTGATGAAAGTACACGTTAATAAAAAAAGTCAGCTCATAACTTCCAGAAAACTGCCAATACTTAGTGACAACCTCTAAATGTTTAGGGCAATCAATCAGTTAACTTCAAGAGGTAGAGACAACAGAACATGGAATCAGACTGAGCACATACAGAGAAAAATTAGAATCTGTTAGTCAATTATATTACCATGAACCACAACAAAAGTGTGCCCTCTCGCACCTTCTTAGGATCTACTGTAATCATGGTTTGATAGATATTTGGATAGTCCTCTAAATTAGTCAAACTATCTTAGGAAATGCAAGTATTTCTTAAGTGCTGCATGCCCTGAACTCCAGTAGACTCCATTAAGAGTATTAGATCTGCCTAGTTAATTTACAAAATGGAAACTTTTACAAGCAAGTTTCTGCCTAGTTCTATAGGTGGGCAGAAATGCTGCTATTCTGAGATAGTCAAGTAAAGTGTTGTGAAAATGGTTCTCCATTTGTACCTCTTGGAAGTCTCTGCTAAGGGACAGTTCTTCACCAGCATCCTATATCAAATCTTGGAATGTGTTGCACAAAATCATCAACCATCTTTATGCCACTGCTCTTCTAAGTGCTTTGAGACATTACAGCAGTCCATTATTACTGAAATACCCCATATTTTACTATTGACAGAAACTAGATTAATTGAAGCATGGAAGTGTGACAGTACGAATATTCCAGTTTAATGCTAGATAGTAAGTGTGCACTGTGAAACAGAATTCCTCCTCCATAAAGTAGGAAACTAAACTGCAACGATTACTGTTTGAATTCTTAGACCAGACACACCCAACTTCTACCCTGACTCAAATTGTGGCCGTTAAGAAATAGTGGAGAAACTTGTTACAAGTTGCACAATAAAGTCATGGCATGACTTACATGGCTTGGCAAGTTACACGGAGCCCCATCCTTTCTTGGTTATGAGGAAACAAGACTGGTTTGCTACCAGTTTTCAAAGTATCATATTTGGGATCACTGCTGAAGTGTGGTTTTAGTCAAAGTTACTCTAAACATGACATTGTACACGTAGTTTATTTTAGAAGAAATAATTGCCCTGTAGAAATCCACAAAAGGAAAAAAATCATCTTTTTAGCTGCCAGGACTACATTCTCAACCTCAAAGAAACTAAAGTTCTCTCTCATCCATCACCAGAAACAGGCTCTCCAATCCAAAGTCTGGCTTTCAACTCCACTCCCTTCAAGTATTAGCCCAAGTCAGACTAAATAAATATCCCTTTTTATATATGAGTATAATCCATTTTAGTCTTAGCCCATTACAACAAATGCTGCTCAAAGAAACACAAACTTGCCATTAAAGCAAGCAGAGGTGACCAGACAGTTAACAGTTCTGTTGTGTTTTAAAAAAAATAAAAATTACAAACTCACTTTTCAGAGAACAGCCATTAGCTCTACTGAATCTTTCCCTTTCCCAAACTCCATAGTACAGCCTAGCTTCCCTACAGTAACTATAGTGCTTTAAGTGAAAATTGATATTGGGACAATTTTAGTGAGAAAAATAATTTTGCTATAATCCACTGGATTGGGTTTCTCTATGTATCTGTAATTTCTGAACACAAGATTTGACATTAATACCTAGTTTTCCCAAGTTATCTGCAACCCTTAGTTTTATTACAGACCAATAATATGGATTTAACTGTCAATCTGAGCACCAAAGCAATACCACAGTGTAGAAGAAATTTTGATCAAACGCCGTTGGGTCAAAAGAAAAAAAGTTCCTGAAACCCAACAGGTATTGTACTGGGCTACAACTATCAGGGGGCTTCCCTGCTTAATCATGAGCATTTCAAACTTATGACAATCAATTCTAGAACTAACACTTTAAGCAGCATTGTTCTGTGACATGGCAATTGGGAGATGCTTTGCAGAGAAGCAAGATCTTCTAGGAATACGATTATTCAACATTTAGACCAGATTTCCCAATTAAAAATATTTGCTTTTCTAATAAAAGCCACACTAAACAAGTTTTCAATTTTACATCTTTTATTATATGCCAAAATTCACTAAAGCCAGGTTTTTGCTTGTATACAAGTTACTCAGAAAATTAACTGTATAGGCAAAGATTGTTAGCAATTTGATTTTAAACTAATTTTTAGGTTTGTTCAGTTCAACCAGGCTGATTATTAATGTTGTGTACAAGCAATAACAGAAAAGAGCTGCAATGTTCAAGGAGTTTCCAAATATTACAGATTTTAGACCTCATCAGATCAGTAAACATAATACAAAAAAATTACAAATAAAAGCAGTCACAATATAAAATAGCAGCTCATGTAGCTTTTTTCAAGTTTTAATTTTATTCAGAAAGTGACATTTAGTTCAGTTTGCCTCATTCTTTGAAGCTTCATCAAAATTTTCAACAAGATCTAGAAAGAAAGAAAAGTACATGTTGAAACCAAAGCATCAGTACCTTTTTCACCTTACCAAATATATCGAGTCTAAGATTTTTATCTTAAAGTTGACTAAGTATTTTAATTATGAGATGTAAATGCTAAAGCTGTAACAACGATACAATTTCTACATAAAAATATAAATGCCACATAAGACACTGGTGTAGATGAACCACTAGTATCTTATGAATCCTGTCTTCAACAACCACCAACACCAGATTGCACACTTAATTGTGCTATACCACACTTGTGTGGTGGGAAGTGGAGAGGGAAGAGAAGAGGAGGTTTCCTCTGTACCCTCGTGATACGTATTAGGCCAATTCCTTGATTCACACCATTGATAGCATGTATTATTTTTAGTTTACCAACATTAAAAACTGCAGATGCTATTATTTCTACAAAATGCCTAAAAGAGTGGATTAAGCCAGAGGCCCATCTAGTCTCATACCCTGACAGCAGCCAGTACCAGATACTTCAGAGGAAGGTGCAAAAAAATTTAATAGTTGTCCACCATGGAATAACTTGCCCATAGGGAAGTTTAACTATTAGTGGCTGACTAATCCCCTAACCATTTCTCCACCATGCCCCCGACCCCAAGTCTATTTCATGTGTGTGATGTTCTCATTGTCAAACACCTAATCTTTTTCTTTTTAATCCTACTGAATTCTTAGCCTCAATTCTGCATGTATGTATTATGTACTTTGCGGGACAGTTTCATCAGTTTCTATTTTATGTTTGTTCTTACCTGGGACTTCATCATCATCGTCCTCTCCAGTAGCAAGCGGTGCTTTTCCATCCACAGCTGTAACCATAAATAATGTAATGTCCATTTTAAATGCCAAGCTTATTTGTAAAAATCTCAATTTACAAAATAATTCTTTTGGAATAAAGCCAAAACTGAAGTTTGATGTTAACTTGAAATACATTTTCAGCAGGGGAAGTGTCTGTGATGCAAGTTTATTACATAATTGTGAAATAAGACCCAGCTAGGAGTATTTTTTTTTTTTTTTGGTTTCAGAGTAACAGCCGTGTTAGTCTGTATCCGCAAAAAGAACAGGAGTACTTGTGGCACCTTAGAGACTAACCAATTTATTTCAGCATGAGCTTTCGTGAGCTACAAATTTGCTCCGAAGAAGTGAGCTGTAGCTCACGAAAGCTCATGCTGAAATAAATTGGTTAGTCTCTAAGGTGCCACAAGTACTCCTGTTCTTTTTTGGGGGGAGCTATTTCATTATGTCTCATCAGAAGACACCCAGCACATCAGTAAAAATAGTTGTATCATGTATCCTGTTTCCTTGGTCAACTTCTTACAGCAATGTACACTTATTTCAATCAACACTGCAAATTAAGTGCCTTGCATGAATAATCATTTTCATCTGCAAATGCAAAAGCTGGGATTTTACTCAGATTAAAACAGCATCTTGATCCATTGATAATTCATTTGTTCTCTGTCTATCCCAGACACTAAACCAGGGGTCGGCAACCTACAGCACACGTGCCAAAGGTGGCACGTGAGCCGATTTTTGATAGCATGCAGTGACGGGCTGAGTGGCTCAGCCAACCACTGCTCTGGGGTTCCGGATGCTGCCCCATTGCCAGCCGGGGTCCTGGCTGCCGGCCCCACTCAGCACCCACTGCTGGCCTGGGGACCTCCAGGGAACCCCAGGCTGGCAGCGGGCTGAGCAGGCCGGCAGCTGAGACCCTGGCTGGCAGGAGCCGGCAGCCAGAACCCCAGAGTGGCGGCGGGCTGAGCTGCTCAGCCTGCTGCCAGCCTGGGGTTCCATTCACTCAGCCGGTGGCGGGTTGAGTGGCTCAGTCCGCTGCCAGTCTGGGGGTGCCGACAGCACTCAGCGGGGTGCCGGTCTGGGGTTCCAGCTGCTGGTCCTGCTCAGCCTCCTGCTGGCCTGGGGGAGCAGAACCCCAAGCTGGTAGCGGGGGCCAGCGTCTGGGATCCCGGCTGGCAGGAGCTGGCGGACAGAACCCCAGACCAGACCAGCTCCTGCCAGCCAGGATCCTGGACGCCGGCCCCCCTCAGCCCTCTACCAGCCTGAGGTTGTACTCCCCCAGGCCAGCAGGAGGCTGAGCGGAGCCGACGGCTGGGACCCCGACTGGCAAGAGGCCGGCGGGGGGCTGAGTGCTGCCGGCACCCCAGACTGGCAAGCGGACTGAGCCACTCAGCCCCCCGCCGGCCCCTCTCAGTCTGCCACCGGCCCGCTCAGCCCGCTGCCGGCCGAGTGAATGGAACCCCAGATCAGCAGCGGGCTGAGCGGGACGGGTGGCTGGAACCCCAGACAAGGATCACACTGAACTGATAAGATCTGCATTTTAATTTTATTTTAAATGAAGCTTCTTAAATATTTTTAAAGCCTTGTTTACTTTAAACACGACAGTTTATTTATAAAATATAGACAGAGAGAGACCTTCTACAAACGTTAAAACTTATTACTGGCATGTGAAACCTTAAATTACAGTGAACTTGGCACACCACTTCTGAAAGGTTGCCGACCTCTGCTCTGAACAATAAGCTACAGCATGCTTAATTGTGCTTATCCTGGAGATTATAAAAGAAGTGAGTGTGTTTACCAGAATTTTGAGTTGGGAAGACTGAACACCTTCATCACCCCACCAATCAATCCTTCCCATTAAAAGTCTGGGAAGAGTGTGATGACTTTGCAGCAGATCTCTGAAATCACTAAATCCTGGCTCTGGGGACCAAAAGGGTAGGTGGGAAGTAAATTTAAGCCCCTGCCTCCCAACCAAGAGCATCCTGCACCACATTGAAACCAGAAAGGAGGTTGTTCACTTCAAGTACTCCACCACAAGATGAAAGAGGGAAAACCCATTTTGGGCTTGATAGGTCAAAAAATCAATCTTAAATCAGTATTAAAAGCAGGCTACTAAGAAGTCAAACTTTGTAGCTTACATCTGAGCTTATTCACACACAGAAGGGCTCCTTACATCCATCCCCAATCACAAGCTCCCTCTATACCACACTCCCCCACCCCATTATTTTTTAGGGAGTCCCTGCAATTCACCCTAATCTCCCCCCCCGCTTGGGTCTCTGTGCCCCCTATTACCCACCCCCCTCATCCCACACCAGAGTCCCACATTCTGGCAGCTCTATGTGCCCCTTGTTCACTCTCCCCATTCTCCTTCCCATGGCAGGGACTCTGTGCACACTTCTATTTCTCCCTTCCCCACCTCCACTTATTCCGGCATCCCCAATTCTGCCCCCTTCCCCTCCACATACCAAGTCCCCCATTCTTTGCCCCATGGCTGGGGCTGTGTGTATGCCTCCATTCCCCCTTGCCCCCACCATTCTTCTGTCTGGGACAGAAGTCATTCAGAGTGTCAACATGTTAAACTCTATTGGGAGGATAACAGGAGATGAGATACACTTTAGCTGGAAAGCATTAAAGGGTTCCGCCAACCAGTCTGATCTATAGCCAATTGCAGAGGTACTCAAGGTTGTGGCTGTGCTAAAGAGCTTCATGTGTCCCCCATTTTCCCCCAAATCAATAAGGTTCTGGCCAGTGATGTCTAGCACATTTCCTGAAATTACTGATCAGATGCAGCACTCAAAAGCTGGCATTCTACAGAGACTCCAAGTGTAAGGCCTCCACAAGCTTAGCCAATAAACTGGAGGAAATCAGCTATTTCAGGCCGTTATAAATTGAGCAGTTTTAATAAAACAGCATGGGCAAGTCACTTTTCAACAATTACAGATTCCCAAATCCAATAAGCAATATTGCATGGTGGATTTAAGCAACTGTTTATCAATTCAAAGTTGAGTGTTTTACTGACTCAAAGTAACATTTTAAACTTTTTAATATTAGACCTTCGAAGTTTTGGTGTATCCAAGATTAGCACTTGGTCATATAAAAGAGAGTCAAGGTCCATTATGGTGTCACGGGGTCCTTTTATTTTTGAGGATTTAGGAGTTCCAAGGAATCTTGCTACCACTGTCCTGAGGAAATCTAAAAGGATGACAGGAGGAAGGGAGGGATCTGAACTCCTGGTGAGATAGGAACAGGATGCCCAGCTGCTGAAGATGTTCTGCAGATTCCTCTGGGCCACAGGAAAGCATAAAGAACCTTCTAGTCTATCAGAGGGGATCGAGCAACCTCCTCATCCACATCTGAATTAACAGCAGAAAACAGGAGACCCACCACCCTCCCCCATCCATAGAATAGACAACTACGCCTCCCCTACCCAGAAAAGGGCCGTGCTGGAGGAGACTCGGTATGTCTACACTGCAATTAGACACTTGTGACTAGCCTATGCCAGCTGACCCAGGTTCGCAGGGCTTGGGCTAAGGGACTGTTTAACTGCAGTGTAGACATTCAGTTTCAGGCTGCAGCCTGAGCTCTAGGACCGACCCTCCCACCTCGCAGGGTCCCAGAGTCTGGATTCCAGACAGAGCACCTACACTGCAATTAAATAGCCCCTTAATCTAAACCCCTTAGCCCAAGTCAGTTGACATGGGCCAGACACAGGTTTTTAATTGCAGTGTACACAACACCTAAGCCATTCACTACCTGACCGCAGATATAAAAGCAGCAGGCGGGGCCAGAGGACTGTCCAAGCAACATTTCTGCACCCCCGAAAAAACAAATGCCTTAGATTCTGAGGGGGGTGCATTGGAACAGGGAAAGCTGCAGCCAGGCTCACTATTGCTGGAAACTGGCTATCATCCCAACTGCTCGCAAAGGCCTCATCCTCTGAAGGAGAGGGGATAAGCTTGAGCAAACAGTTTGTGATTCCTCTCCCAGGTATTTCAAAAATTTAACCTGGAAGAGAAGAGCAAGACCAGGAAGCCCCCATCCACAGGCAGTGAGAGAGATGCCCAGTGACAGTTAAACTAGCCACATTCCACCAATTCACTCTCCTCCAAACCCTGCTCTGTAGCAGCAGCACCTTTCTGGGCGGAGGGGACCCACCCTCATTTCTACTTACCTCTTTACAATTCAGGCATATGGCATTGATGGTACCTATCTCAGCCCCTACCTGTGGTAATCCAAGACTGCACGGTGATGATTGCTTCTGCTGCTGGTGGGAGCTGTCTTGCTCCCCTCTTCTCATTTACCTAGGAATTTGGAGGTGGAAGCCTTGATACTCTCTCTCCCCCATACCAACTCTAGGAACTCCCTGATACTGCTTCATTGCCTCCTGGCTACTGAAACATTTCGCCAGGCAGACCTACCTTTGCTAAACCAGACGGGGAGCATGACATTAGAGCTCCTTAGTGCCTCTAAATCCCCTCCTGAAATTCTGTGCAAGTGAACACAGCCAGCTCAAGAGGAAAAACAGCCCAGGCTACCTTTTTAAAAGATAAATGTAAATTAATAAATTTTCCAGATAAAAATGTGCTAACCTATTTTACAGATGAGTGTGCTCAAATTAAGCAAGCTGACCTAGAGGAGTAAAATAACCATTAATTACTTTGCTTCCAATTTCTTGGAATTTGGAAAACTACATGCAGGTTAAGGGATATGGGCCAGTTTCTTTTATTTTACTATATCATGTTGGAAACTGATGTGCAAACAGGATCTGAGAATTAAATTTCTCTTTTGATTACATTTATTAGTTTATGGGTGGAACACTGAATTTTTACGCCTGAAGTTCACTGCTGAGATAAAAAAAAAAAAAATGTATAAATCTGCTGAAAAAGTATGTTGAGGTTACTACTTACGTTGCTTGGGTAGAGCCTCTGCCAATCTCCTCAAGCTAGTCAGACTATCAGCTCCAAGCTGGTTTAAGATGCTGGGAAGCATTTCCGTCAGCTGCTTTGTCTCAGCATGGCCTGTGATAGTGAAAGTGTTGGCAGCCAGAGATGCCTGAACTTTAGGGTTATTGAAGTGGATGACTGTTCCCTGGTTGGTAAACATGTTTACCTGCAAGAAAAAGTAAAATCATATAAAGACAGTCAAATTTTGGACTACAATTTAATGTCAATAGAAACCTTGAACAACTAAGCATTGTTCAAGCTCAAGGCTTACTTGCAACATTTCTAACAGTTCAAGAGGGTACTCAGAAGTAGATATAACAAACTTCACAAAACTAATTAAAATTACTTAAATAAAGCAGTTACCTCTTCAATACCAGAGATGTTGTTGACTCCCAGTTTCTTTAAGGAGAACTGAAGTTTCTTGTCATCTGCTGTAGCTGTTCTGTGGACAACCTTCTTCTTTCTGCGAGCAGTTCCCTTTGTGGAAAGAACATATGTTTTACCTTTATACTACAGCAGTTCTCAAATTAAAGTACTCTTATTTCACACATCACTCACAGGGGATGATGATAGTATAAATGTAAAGAAGGAACAACTGGTAAATTTGACATCTATGTCAACATCATGGGCTAAAGATTTCAAACAAACATCCCATCTTAGCACACTTTAAAGATTTGCCACATATACTTTATGGAAAGTCTATCAAATCCTCTTTCCAAGAGAACCATTTCTAGAAAGGAGAATCGAAACCTTTCTAGGTTTCTTAAATTATATCCAAATTCTGATATTTTTATAAACTTGAAATTAAAGGAAATAAGTACAAGAATGATTTCCTCAAGTTATCAGAAATCAATTACTATTCAAAAAGAAATGAGAAAAACTATACAAAATCCCAAGAATAATAAGACATGCTACAGCACTAAATAGGAATGTGTCACTCAAACACAGAGAAACTTTGCCCCAAGCAGATGATACTTATGTCTGACAGATTGGGATCGGTCTTTTCTGACCTGGCAACTCATATTTTGCACATCAATAAATGTCCTATTGAACTGAATTCTAGGTCATACCCATTTACAAAGCAGATGAGATGAGTTCTCCCCTTGCTGAGGGCCAACTCCCCCCAACCAAAGAGCCCTAGATTTGTGATTTGGTGCAGTTATTTGGCAGGGAAGACTGCTCTTCTCCATGTCAAAGATCCGCATTGCCACTTAATGTTTCTATTACGGTCACAAGAAATTGGCATCCCCTGAACTAAAGAGCACAAAACTGATGGCTCTATTAACCTCATTCCTTTTCCTTCCCAAGTCTGCTGTCCCAAACCCTGCTGGTTCTGCTTCAGGCCAGCCAGGTCTTAGCAATAAGAAACGGTTGCACATCCATTTAGACATAATTCTCTCAGCGAGAGTACCGATCAGCGAATTGGTGTAAAGAAAAATGTGGGTGGACATTATAGGCTTTAATCCAGTCGAAGCAAAAAGCCCAGCCCCTTTTAAAGTTGTGTGTGGAGAAAGATGCGTAGGCTAGTATAGGAAGACCAAACGTAGCCCCAGTTAAGGTGAAATTCTACCACCAAATTGGAAAGGAATCTCAGCCTGAAACTCGGCCTGCCTAGAGTCTGAACCCAGCTCACTCAGCAATTTGAAAGTCACTACAACCAGAACAGTGACCTTTCATGTAAGGAGTGATCCAAAAGGAGCTTTTTATCAGCTTGTCAGGACTACATTAATATTTCAGAACAAAGGGCTTTTTAATAGGTCTAAAGTCATGCCTTGCAGGAATCTGACCAAAAAAAAGGTTTTTTTGGCATGTGCCTGCAGAGACACCTGCCAATTCACAATAGGTTAAGATAGGTGTCAAATGCATTTGGACTGGTTTAAGTCTTTATGCTGGAGTTGTCTGCTAGCTGAATCTCATAGTTAATTTCCATTAAGTGGATAGCAGCTGCTTTCATCTTTACAGAATTGAAGCCTGTAAAGATTACAGGTCTCTGACACATAATCCACCGTGATCCTGCTGAGACATGCACAATTCCTGGGGTTCCACCTATGTATTAAAGATGAGTGGCTGCTGCAGAGTATGTTTGGAATACTGCGAAATACATCTGGCCAACCCTGCCCTAAAATTAAAAAAAATTTGAAGTGTCCTTGCTAAATGGCAACGACTATATCTTAGGCAAAAACGGCAAGTAATAATAGTATCGTCAAGTGGCATAATAATTCTGAAACTCCACCCAAATGAATTGAAAGAAATTTTGCTAAAGCTAGATATGGAGCTGACAGAGAAGTCTTACAAAACAACCTTGAAAATTTTCTAGAGTAGGCACATTCTATTCTTTGCATGATTAGCAAGTTTTCCCCATGAGTAAAATAGTACTTATACCAAGTGAGTGGAGGAGCAGGATATTGCAATGCTGCAATAAAGTACTTCTGACAGTATTAGACACCATCAAATCCAGTCTATTTTTTAAATAGCATATTCAGGTACTACCTCTGCCCCAATTCTCCCAGGCCGATTTGAAACTGAACTATAGCATCTCTAGCATATTAAACTCCACTGTTTTCAGTTACAGTCACAAAGCAGCTAGTATGCCTACAAACGCACCCAGTTTTGACACTTATCAACACTACAATGAGCAAGTTGTGCACACCTAGTTTGCTCCAGATTACATGTACGTGACTAGAATAAAAATGTTTATAGCCAGCACTGCCATATCAAGTTTATCTAGACTAGGTATGTAACCAGACAAGCCTCATTAACAAGACACTTCAATTTGTGGCTGAAAGCATTTCTGTGTTCTTTATAAACCAGATTTATGTAATGACTATGCTACTTAAATGCTTTCAGGCAGAAAAATCCTGTTTAGTTCGCTATAATCTGTATTTATAGAGATCGCAATCTGCATTTGTTATTTCTTGGTTCTGCAGCAATTTTAAACAAAACAAAGACAAGACAAAGTTTGCCTTTAAAGAAAACTACAGATCTATTCCCTCAAGGGTGGGTATAGCAGACAGCCATCAATAGGTTCCCTCCACCTCTTCTAATTTTCACACTACGTATGTGAAACAACTCCACATCTCAGCAAAGATAATATGCAGTAGTTTTTTCCTGAAAAAATTCCCTTAACATTACTGAAATGATTTAAAATAAGCCTAGCTTAAGTAGTTAACAGCTGTAGATGTAAAATTACAGAAAGGCCTATTTCAAAGACTAACTGAAAGGTTTTCATCCAGCCAACACAATAATTGAGAAAATGTTTCCCCTGCAAGAATTGATGACATCACTAACATCTAAACAAGGCACTACTTCTGGTACTAGTGATATCAGTTCTTGCAGGAAGACACAGAACCTTTAGTCCCTCTTTACAAACAAAGGACTGACTGGTTTTAAAATTTTTTAAATGACAAATAATTTTGTGTCTACAGATTTGTTAATGATTTGGATCTTGTTTTAAAGACATGGAACTGATACTTCAGGAAGTAGCTTACCTATTCAATACAATGATACCGGACAAATGCAGAAAAACCTAGTCAGTCTGAAAACTAGAACATACATATGGGCAATTAATCTTGTTGGGTAAGAAATATGGTATCCAGTTTCATAAATGTAATTTTGGTTTCTTTTTATGAAAACCCGTATGCTTAAACTGAATGTATATTTTGCTTTTGAAAATCCAAAGGTTTCCCAATCTAAGTTATGAACCACACATTTAATGAGAGACTCGATCAGCCTTACTTTTGCCAGATTTCACTGGAAAATCAATTAGAAGAATTTCCATTCTATTTTTACTACTGACCTAGAAGAACATAAATACACAGGTAATATGTAGCCATAAGGAAAGTATGTTGGATTTGATAGGCAAGAGACTGGGGGAAAACATATTACTAACAGGTTTCAGAGTAGCAGCCGTGTTAGTCTGTATCCGCAAAAAGAACAGGAGTACTTGTGGCACCTTAAAGACTAACAAATTTATTTTAGCTCACTTCTTCGGATGCATAGAATCCATTCTATGCATCCGAAGAAGTGAGCTTTAGCTCACGAAAGCTCATGCTAAAAAAAATTTGTTAGTCTTTAAGGTGCCACAAGTACTCCTGTTCATATTACTAACAGAAACAGTACATTGGTTAGATCATATCCATACCTCGCCAAGATAAAACAGTAAGTTTAGATAGATTTAAAGTTTCACGTACGCTACTTTGTGCCCATCTGCATGGCGGAGCTGTGCCTTACCTTTCCCCCAATGCGCACTTGAGCCTGGAGTTTGGCTAGTTTTTCTTGATTCATGATTGTTTCTTTCATCTAAAAAGGAAGGGCAGTAACGACACTATGGACACGGCTCTGCTCGCTGGGGAGATCAGCCCCGCGGCGGGCAGCGCCTACAACGCAGCGCAGGCCCCGGCTATCTCCGGAACGAGGGGAAGCCTCCCTTGCCCCCCACCCCACGCTCCGTACCGGGACGGCCAGTCAGGGAGCAAGGCCGCTCTGCGGACACCAGCCATATCCCGGGGACAGGATGGGGAAGCAGGAGGCGAAACCAGGGAGCGGAGGCAGGGGCTCGAGGCCTCTCGCTGGGGGGGGGGGGCGGACAATTTACTCAGCCCCGAGTAACTCCCATAGCCGCATCCCGGCCCTTCCCCAGCAGCAGGGCCGCGCCCCCGCCGCGGCTTATCGCTCCCCGACTGCAGGGCCCCGCGCGGCCTAACCCGCCGGTGTCTCCCCCGACTCACAGGCCCGAGCCCGGCAGCGCTGCGCCAGGGAACCTCCCCGCGACCCGAGCCAGCCCCGGGCCCCTTTGTACCTTCCCGGGCGGAAGCGGCTCTGTCCCGGCAGAGGACAGGGCGGGGAGCGCGGAACTGAGCGCACACACGCGGAGAGGCGCAAGATGGTGGCCGGAAGGAAGGAAGGAGCTGGGGGCGGGCGGGCGACGCGACGCGCCGACGACACCCAACGTCCGGCGCGCGCGCTCCTCCTACCTCAGCCCAGGAACTCGGCGCGCGCTCCCCGCGTGACGCCGCTGGGGTGAGCCCAGCCAGCGCGGGGCCGTCACACAGGTGGGGCGGATGGGAGCCTGGGGCCCGAGCGCGCCCCCCTCACAGCCCCAGAGGTGGCGCGGGCTGCTGGACCGAGCGTCCTGGGAAACCCCAGCTGGGCACCTTTGTCAGGCGCCTGCCTGCAGCAACCGCGGCACGAAACCAGGTCGCCGCCGTTGGTCTGTGTTTTGCCGTCCTAGCTGCTGCAATCGTGATTGCAGGAGAATTGCAGCTCTGTCTCTGGGCACTCGCGTGGGCTTTCTTCTTCATCTCCCTAAACCCTGTTCTTCTTTCTGCTAGAATACAGCTAAACTCTGGCCATTCCCTCCTATCTACATTGCTAAAACCTTGTTGTTTTAATCACTTCTTCCCTGTATTGCAGTAACCTCTGTTCCTCTGGCCTCTGTGCCTGTTATTTTCTATTCGCTTTCATTTTATCCCCAGATACCACTGCTAAAATCATTCTCCTCCTCCAAGCTTCCTTCTATCAAATCATCCTTCCTTCACTCTCTTGATTGCCTGCCTGTATTTCACGATATATAATTCAGGCTCCTTGGATTTTCTTTCAAGGCCCTATATAATCTCAATCCTGCCTACATCTCTGTTTTTATCTTCAGGTACTCTTTCCCTTTCCATCTTACTCCTCTCACCTCAAGACTCCCTTTGGCTTCATACCTTTTTTCATATTATACCCTACACTTAGAACAGTTTCCCATTTCTTGTCTAACAAACCCTCTGTGGTCATCTCCAAGAGTCTTCCCTACATTAATGTTTTTATCAATGATTCTTCACACCCTCTTTACCTGGACCGTTGCCCTGCATTTTGGTATTGTCTGAACTGGATCCTGATCCTGCAAATGATTAAACACATAACTCCACACTGAGAATACTTATGTGTGGAATGGGACACCCAAATACTCAGAAAATCTGTTTCAATACAGGAAAAAACAAACATTGATCACACACTTTTAGTTGTCACCTACCACACCATACTAGAACCCAGACAGGTATCATCAAACAAATACAACCTGTGCCTGATGGGGACCACATCATGAAAGAAAATTTTCCCAAACCTTCAAACAACCCACCAGCCTTGCTAAAGTCATCATCAGAAGCAAGCTCCCTACAGACTGGGACACACCAACTCAAATCAACACCAGATCCTGCCAGAACAACAGATGTAAAACCTGAAGACCTATCTCCACTGCTACAATGATCACTACTTCAAAATACCACCTTTTAAGATTCATGGGTCCTACATATGCCTATCACAACATGTGGTGTAGCTCACCCAGTGCATTAAATACCCCAGCCACAACTATATGGGTTAAACCAGACAAGCACTATGCTCTTGAATGAATTCACACAGAAAAATTATAAAAGACAAAAACATCTTGTCACCTGTGGGTGACACTTTTCACAAAGTGATCACTGTATATCTGGCCTCTCAGTCCTCATCCTCAAAGGAAACCTGCACAACACCTTTGAAAGGTGAGCCTGGAAACTTAAATTCATAACTCTGCTGGATGCTAAACACCATGGACTTAGCAGAGAGACTGGTTTTCTGGCTCATTACAACAACTTGCTGCCTACTAACCCTTCATAGTCCTATGACTTCAAAGGTATTAATTGGCCACTTCATTCTAAGTGATCTCCTACATGTATGAACTTATGGTTAACAATCTGTCCTACCTTGTATTTAGCTTGGACACTCTTGTTTTCTTCTCCAGATCTGAAGAAGAGCTCAGTGATTCATCTCAAAAGCTTATCCCTTCCTCCAAAAGAAGTTGGTTCAATAAAAGATATGACCTCATCCACTTTGTCTCTCTCATATGCATAGTTATTCAGGTATGTACATGTTTGCAGGATCAGGGCCTTAGGTTGTAAATTCTTCATGGCAGGGACCATTTCTTAGGCTTTGGCTACACTTACACTTCAAAGCGCTAAGTGTAGTCAAAGCACTGTCCGTACTCCACCTCCCTGTGGGGAATAACGGACAGCGCTGGGAGCGCGGCTCCCAGCACTGGGGCTTTGACTACACTGGCGCTTTGTAGCGCCGCAATTTGCAGCGCTGCAGAGGGTGTGTTTTCACACCCTGCTGCAGCACTGCAAATTTGTAAGTGTAGCCAAGCCCTTAGTCTAAGGCCCGATTCTGCACAGACTTAGACCAGGTCTACATTATAAACTTACATCAGTATAATATCACTCAGGGGTGTGAAAAATCCATACCCCTGAGCAATGCAGTTATGCCAGCCTAACCCCCAGTGTTGACAGTGCTGTGTCCACAAGAGGGCTTCTTCCATCAACATAGCTACCACCTCTCATGGAAGTGGATTAAGTAAGCCAACTGGAGAAGCTCTCTGGTCAGCGTAGTACTGTCTTCACTAAAGCACTGCAGAAGCATAGTGGCACTAGTGCTGCTGTGCTGCTGCAACTTTTTAGGTGTAGACCTGCCCTTAGCAATGTGCTTGACTTTGCTCACTGTGAGGAGGCAAGTGGGACAACTCACATGATTAACTGGGACTCACATGATTGACTTCAATGGGACTAATCACCATGCATAAAAGTAAGCACATACATAAGCCTTTGCAGAATCTGGGCCTACATTTTGTAAAGTTCAGTGTATGTTGTTGGCGCTATATACATTAATAATAATACAACATTAACTTGTCCTGTAACTTTGATAACTTTTTGGTGACTTATTTGCTAGGAATTTCATGACTAAATTACAGTTTTAATATTTGTTGTTATAACAAGACATTTTAAAAGACTGTCAAAAAACTTAGCCCCAAAATATAGTTTTATTTGTTTTAACAAGTCTACAGAAAAGTAATATGAATATAAAATTATGTAATCAATTTTAAAAAATGAGAATGTTTTTTGTTTTAAGTATTTAAATATTTCCCTCCGGTACTCAAGGCCAATCAGAGGGTGGGCCAGGAGGGCCATTTGGCCTGGGCCTCAAGCTCAAAGGGGGCCTCAAATTTAGACACTCGTGAAACTTATCAAATGCCAAAAAATTAACAACTTATTTTTTGTGCATCCCTATCAGACCAAAATGTGACACATTCTCGCAGATTAGAGCGGCAAATTTAAGCAAATAGAAGATTTGCTTTGGTAAAACACATTTTTTTTTGTTAACTGATATAGATTTTGTCATATTAAAGAGTTACAAATGTTCATAAATATTAATAAAAATATGTCCGTTTTGATGGCATAAGATTAGACCGTGATGAATGTGTCCTCAGATCAGCTGATTATATAAAGAAACCACTACTAGTGGCTGGTGCTGGATCAAGTGTGTGTTGAAAGGTAGAGAATTGTTACATTTTAGTGTCTTTATAGTTTTACATCTAGTTGACTAAGGAATTATTTATGTGTGAGAATTCCTCATTATTATCTTCATATGGTAGCTAAAATTGGTGACTGGTTGGTTGATTGAGCCCTAGCTTGGTAGCTTGGCTATCATCAGAGGCTTTTGTAGTCTATGGGCTCAGATTCAAGGTGAAAATTTGAGAGGACAATCTTGTACAGTGATTTTCGTTGGGACACATGTTCATGGGCAGCGAGTTCTATGGGCCCGAAGTGCCTGGGCACCAGGAATATTCCTGGTGCCCAGGCACCACGGGCCTGGCTCCAGCACTGGTTTCTCCCTCAGCCCTGCCTTCTGTCCCCTCCGCCCCGTGCATTCCCCAGGCCATTTAAAACAGCCCAGGGCCACCACTCACCAGCAGTGTAGCAGAGCTGAGTAGCTTCCTGCCTGCTTGCTCCACGTGGTAGCCGGCCCCTACCTGAGGCCCCTGGGTGGGGTGGGTTTTTGTCCCACCCCAAGCACCCCTGTGGCCAATGGGAAGCTGCTAGGGCAGTGTCTGGGGGTAGCAGTGTGCGGAGACCCCTGGCCTGCCCTGCCTAGGAGCCCCAGGTAAGCACCCCCCCCCACAGCCTGCACCCCCACCCCTTTCCCACACCCTCTCTCCAGCCCCCAAACTACCTCCCAGAGCCTGCACCCCCTCCCTCCACACCCCCTCTGAGAGCCTGCACCCAAACTCCTTCCCAGAGCATGCACCCCCAGCCCAGAGCCCGCACCCAAACTCTGTCCCAGAGCCTTCACCCCCACCCTTTGCCCAAGCCCAGAGCCTTCACCCAGCACCCAAACTCCGTCCCAGAGCGTGCACCCCCACCCCCTTCCCACACACCCTCTCCCACCCTCAAGCTCCCTCTAAGAGCCTGCACCCAAACTCTCTCCCAGAGCCTGCACCCCAACCTCTTGCCCCAGCCCAGAGCCTATACCCAAACTCCATCCCAGAGCCTGCACCCCAAACCCCCTCCTGTACCCCCACCTCCTGCCACATCCCACAGCCTGCAACCAACACCCAAATTCCATCCTAGAGTCTGCACCTCAGACCCCCTTCTGCACACCTGCCCCAGCCCAGGGCCTGCACCCCAGATTCCTCCCCTCACCCAAACTCCTTCCCAGAGCCTTAGGCAGTGGGGGAGGAGTTTGTGGGGGCGTGGTCTGGGCGTTCTAGGCACCACCAACATTTCTACAAACCTGCTGCCCCTGCACACATTTGAAATTTTTTGACATTATCCCTCTGTCTGTATCCGTGTCTGTGTTTACTATATATATGTCATCCCTTTGTCTTCAGCTCAGCCTGTTATATTATACCTTGCGTACTTGAGACTTGACTCAGTGATGTCCCTGCCAGCAGGTAGGGGATCTTGGGGGACAATTACTGCACTGGTGGGGTGCAAAATAAACTTTATTAAGCAAATGCAAAAACAGAGAAAATTCAATAGTGAGGGGTGTGGGGTTTGTTAAGGTAGACAATTGGGGAGGGGTTTCTTTTGGTGAACAGTAAGGGGGTTTCAATAGTGGGGTACAATACAGTAGGATACAATACAGTGGGTAACCAATTAACACAGAAATATAAATGTAACAGGTAGCTAACAATTTCTATGTAAAGGGTGTGTTACAGCAGCATATAACCAACTAACAGTTATGGATAAAATATGTTAAATAGCAAACAAT
The DNA here is from genome assembly GCF_020497125.1 of Mauremys mutica. Lineage (NCBI taxonomy): Eukaryota > Metazoa > Chordata > Testudines > Geoemydidae > Mauremys > Mauremys mutica. Next base: position 46,333,948 of record NC_059077.1, read on the forward strand.
TCTAGGTAAAAATATGTCACAGTGGTGTAAATGTACAATGTGAGGTGTATCAGAGAGAAAAAGGGTAACCAATGGGGTTTTATGCTAGATATTTAAACTCAGTGAGACACAGAGAAAGCTCGGGGGTTGGGGGCTGACAGTGAGAAGACAGACTTAATTACAATCATACAGAACACAGCAAAATCTTATCTATGATCTAACTTAACCAAGGCTACACAAATTAGCAAGTAACAAAACACAATGCAACATTTCTCTAAGCCTAACTTACAGAGTACAATGCTAAACCTAACTTAACCACAGCTATGCAAAATGAAATTACAATTTATCTAGACTAAAGGCTAAACCTAACCTAATGGGTGCACCTTATACTAGGGGTAGTTCTCCAAGGGTGTGGCTGCAGCAGTGGGACAACTGTAAGTGGGCTGCCCAGGATAGAATCCAGGGAGGCACAGCTTGGCAGTGGCACAGGTTTATTTCTAGCAGCACAGACCACGGAGTTAGCTTAGGTCTGTCTGCTGGGGAAACAGAGCCAGCAGCCAGGACAGGGGGAGTCTGCAAGAGGGAGTTCTTACCAATCCCCAGGACAGCAGCAAAGGCAGAAGCAGGCACAGCAGTTTCAGCATTAGAGGACTCAATTCGCTCACAATAATCAGGAGATCTCCAGGCAAAATTCGTTGTTCGTGGGAGGGGAGTTTAAAAACGGGGGTACGCTCAAAAATAAAATGAGAGCGGAGAAAGGACCCCCCAGAACTCCTGGCTGATCAGACCAGGCAGCAATGCAGGAATCTTTCTAAGGTCTGATCAGAAAATGTCTGGTTATAAAGGCAAACTTAGGCAGTTTCCCGCCAGTAACTTTGATTGGTCCCCTTCTTACAGGGAGGAGAGAAAGCAGGGAAAAAACTGCAGGTAGGCATAGAACATGTCTGGGCAAGTTTTAAGCCACAGGCATGACTCATATGCTCAGCTATTTGGCCATATTAGGTCTTGCATACCTGGGCAGAGCACCCTACACCGAGCCCAGGTCTAAACAAAGGAGCCAAAAGCTCCCCCCCCCCCCCAAGCAGAGCAATGGCTCCAGTTAGTCTGCACAAGTCATTTCCATGGCCAGCAGGGCCAGGCTGTGACTTTTGTTAGCCCACGGCCAGGAGGGGCGGACACAGAACAACCAGAAAGGAGAGGGAGAAAAAAAAGTGCAGCAGGGGGGACAGCTGTAACAGACAAGTGATAAGGATAATAACTTGTCTGACTGTTTAATTTTGTGTTCTTAATTAGTATTCCTTCGTTTTAAGTCTTTTCAGCATTTGTGTACCATTCAGCAGTTGTGTACATGTTTACAGTAGAAGATTTCAAGTGTAAATAAGCTACTTATTTACAGCAGAATATTTCAAGTGTGAATAGGCTACATATTGACCAGATAGATCACTATGAAGAGGAGATTTGAAAGTGGTGCAAGCAAGAGACAGCGAAAACAAGTGAGTGAAGCAGCAGCTAAGAGCTCTATGCCAATAACGTCATTTCTCAAAACACTGGAAAACACATCTTACACAACAAACAATGCTACAGAAATATTAATAGTCAAGAAGATGTGCCAACAGTAACAGATGCAGCAGAAGATAACTGTGTAGGATCAAGAAACTCAACAGCAACGGGAAGATGTAGATCTTGCACATCAAGAGCAATTCATGAATACTACAGGTTTGACTGTGACAGACATTGGAATTATTGATAAGAGCAATGCTACCCAAATGCAATCTTTTCTTCAAATTAGTTGTTTTGAAATTCCAAGTAACATTCCACGAGATGCTGTTAATCATGCTTTCCCTATTCGTCTGCTGACAAAAACTTTTCCAAATGATGAGACCTGCACAAGAGACTGATTATGCTGGAGTACGGAAAAACAATCTCTGTACTGTGCACCCTGCTTCATTTTGAACAAAAGTGCTGCAAATGCATCAATTCTCTCTGATCAATCAGGCTGGAGCATCAACAGAGGTTGGAGGAAGTTGAAAGACCGAATACCATCACATGAGAGTTCAACGTCACACAAAGAAAACTATGTTGCATGGAAATCAGCTAGTAGGGCAGCATCAGCTGAAAGTTCAGTTGAAAATTTACTCTTGACTGAACTCTCCACAGAAACTAATAACTGGAAAAAACTTCTTGAGCACATCCTGAATGTCATCCTTTTTCTTTCTGAGTCGAGATTGGCTTTCTTTGGTTCCAGTCAACGTATTGGTGATCATGCAAATGGAAACTTTCTAGGCATACTTGAGCTCCTCAGAAAATATGACCCACTTTATCAGAGCATGTTAAACGTGTTCGAGAATCACAAGAGAGACAAAAGTGCATGCAAGTCCATTATCTCTCCACACGCATACAAAACGAGTTTATTGAGCTATGTGGGTCATTTGTACAAACAACAATTCTTGATGAGATTCGAAATGCCAAGTATTTTTCAATCATTGTTGATACCACTCCAGATTGTTCTCACAAGGAACAGACTACTATGGTTATTCGATATTTTAAGATTGTAGACAGCTCAACATTTTCAATTGAAGAAAGGTTTATTTTGTTTGATAATTTCACGAGAAAAAACAGAAAAGAAATTGCTGCTTGAGTATTAGCAATTCTAAAAGGTTTTAAGTGAGATTTTCAAGTCTGCATTGGTCAAGCCTATTACAATGGATCTAACATGGCTGGGAAGTACAAAGGTATACAAGCAGTTCATCTTGAACATAATTCAAATTGTATTTTCTCCAGCTGTGGAAACCACATACTAAACTTTGTAGGTGTTGACTGTGCTGAATCATGCAAGGAGGCAATTACTTACTTTGGAACTGTTCAGCAAATGTACAATCTCTTCAGTAGCAGTCCACAAAGGTGGGAAATTCTGAAGCAATATCGTCCCGTTTCACTGCATGGGATGTCCAAAACTAGATGGTCTGCATGGATTGATGGTGTTCAACCAGTTGTGCAACATTTGAATTCAGTGAGAAAGGCTTTAAATGAGCTTTAGTCTCTCAATCTCACTGCACAGGCTTGAACTGAACTTCAGTCTGTTCAGAAGCACATGTCCAAATTTTAATGCATTCTGATGTCATCTTTGTGGTTGAAGCTACTTACAATGATCCACCAAACGAATCTGGTAATTGAAGCATGCAATGCTACACTTGATGTTGAGAGGGATAACACTGAAAGTTTTATCAATGACATTCAACAAATTCGTGAACAATGGGATGCGATCCTGACTTAATCCATCTGAAGAAGTGGTGTTTTACCCACAAAAGCTTATGCTCAAATAAATCTGTTAGTCTTTAAGGTGCCACCAGACTCCTTGTTGCTTTTGTGGATACAGACTAACACGGCTACCCCCTGATACTTGAGTCCAAATTAGTAGCACAGAATATTGGCATTTCATCTGAGTTCTCCACCAATCGTATCTTACCTACTGAATCCAATGCCGAGCAGCATTATAGGGTCAATGTCTTCCTTGTCATCATTGACTCTATTCAGTCAGGTCTTACACGTCGATTTGAGTCACTGCGACTAATTTGTACCCTTTTGGGGTTTCTTTGTCAGTTCGACAGACTGAGTAATGATGATCTACTTTCTGCAGCTGAACAATTTCAGCAACAGTACAACAAAGAAATCTCAAAAGATCTCAGTGACGAGGTCATCTTCCACAAACGAATATATTCCATGAACTTTAAATTGGATTGCAAGACAAAGGAATTGCTTCAAAAAATACTCAAACTTGGACTCTCTGGGGTGCTTCCTAATATCACAATTGCATTGTGTATTTTTGTCAGTTTGCCTGCATCAGTGGTTTCAGCTGAACGCACCTTCACGTGTTGAAGCAGGTAAAGAACTATCACCGTTCAACTATGGGACAAGAGCGTTTGAATGGGCTCACCATGCTTAATATCAACTGTGACATTGCACGAAAGCTAAATTTTTCCTCAATAATTAGCGCATTTGCACAGAAAAAGGCTAGAAAAGCATTTGTTAAATAAAAAAATATTCAAATTGTCTCACTCTTTTTTTGGTGCCTTATTTTGTTTTCAACTGTCATCATCTTTTATTTTTATTATGGCTAGGGACCTCAAAAGCTGGAAGTGGCCCAGGCCTCTCTGGACCTCTGCGAGGGCCTGCCAGTACTTCAACAACAACATTGTTGCTCAGAGCAGGTCTACACTATCCCTGTCTTGCTCAGCACTTTCAAGCTTGTGTGTTTATATGTTCAGCACTCTACCTCAGACTCTTCACCTGTCTACACTGGCAAGTTTCTGCACAGTAAAGCAGCTTTCTGCGCTGTAACTCTCAAGGGGTACACACTGCCAAGCCACTTAGTGCGCAGAAACTGTGGAGTTGTAGCACTCTAAAAAAACCACCCGGACGAGAGGCGTAGAGCTTTCTGCGCCGGGGCTACAGCGCTGCAGTGCCAGTGTAGACACCCTGGTTGATTACAGCGCTGTGATTGGCCTCTGGGAGGTGTCCCATAATGCCTGTTCTCACCTCTGTGGTCATCAGTTTGACCTCTACTGCTCTGCCCTCAGGTGACCAACCGCCATCGCCACCCCATACATTCCTTTGAAAATTTGAAAGTCCCCTTCCTGTTTGCTTGGTGATGCGTGCAGTGGTCTCAGTGCATCTTTCCAGGTGGCCATGCCTGCTCCAGACACCAGGCGATCCCCTGCTTGGGGCAATGCCGAGCTGCTGGACCTCATTGGTATTTGGGGAAAGGAGGCTGTCCAGTCCCAGCTGCACTCCAGCCGTAGGAATTATGATACCTACGGACAGATTTCACGATGCATGACAGAAAACGGCCATGACCGGGACATATTGCAGTGCAGGGTAAAAGTGAAGGAGCTGTGGAATGCCTACCACAAGGTGCGTGAGTCAAACCGCTGCTCCAGTGCTGCACTGATGAGCTGCTGGTTCTACAAAGAGCTGGACATGATACAGTGATGACCTGACCTCCGCTACAAAGGTCCCTGTGGATACTTCATTGGCTCATGTGCTAGTTGAAAGTGGACCGAGTCAGGAGGAGGAAATCTTGGAAGAAGAGGGGGAGGGGTATCCAGAGGCAGAGGATGACTCAGAGGCCAGAGATGCATGCAGTCAGGAGCTCTTTTCTACCCCAGAGGAGGATAGCCAGTCACAGCTGTCAGATCTTGGTGAAGCGCAAACAGGAGAGAAGGCCCCTGGTAAGTGGATCTGATTTTGGGAATTGCTGAAGCGAGTTGTTGGGGGCAGGAGGGTTGCAGAAAGCAGGCTTGTCTCCCACCACATGCCTTGTCTGAGCAGTGGAACAGGCTGTTGATTGACTTCCTCACTTCACAGGAATCTCCCTCAGAGATCTCCAGGAAACTCTTGTGGAGATACTGGGTAATCCATTGCTGCAGGTTCCTCGGCAGAGCTGCTTTGTTTCTTGCCCAATTAACGGTAACTTTCCCGTGCCACTTTGCTATCACTGGAGGCAGGGGACCATTGCTGCACACAGGCAAGCCGCATAGGCACCAGGGCGGAAGCCGCAGTCTTGGAGAAGACCCTCCCTTGATTCCCTGCTCACCCTCAGCAGCAAGATATCTTCCATAATGATCACATCCTGTGGAAAGTGTGGGGACAGGAATGATTATCTGGCACCCCCTACAGTGCAGGCTCTCCCCAAGATCCATGTGCCCAGTGTACAGCAGAGTCCAGGAAGAGAGATTTACCCTGTTCTTGCGGTTACTCACTATTTTGGGGGTCTTGTGGCTCATGTGCGCTTGCCTGGGGTCAGACAGTTAGTGACAGGTGTGAGAGTACTGGCTGTGTTTTAAAGCACTAAATCAGTGTTGTCTGTGTTGCAAACAATACTGCTTCTGTAAAATTTAAACTTCACAGAGATGACCTTGGGAGCCCAGCCTCCCTCTTTGTTATCGGCAGCAGAACAGCTGTGCAGAATTAGAAAGCGGTCAGGAAGAACTAAGGAGGACTTTCTCCATGAGGTTCTGATACACTCCGCTGCCGAGAAACAGGAATTGACGGCGTGGCGGGACAGTGAGAAGAGTGACCTAAAGGAGAACGCAGAACACCAGAAAGAAGCCACGGAGCAGCTCTTAAACGTTATGGAGTGTCAAGTGGACACACTCCAGGTGATACTAGCTCTTCAAACTGAGCAGCTCTGTGCCTGCCCTCCCCTGCAGCTGCTGTTGCAAAACTCTTTCCCATGCGCTCCCCACACACCGCCAACACACAGTTATCAACCTCCTGGCTCCACTCTCTACCGGCAGCTCCACTCCTCCCTCCTCACAGTCCAGCAGTGTCGACTCCCACTACCCACTGCACTCAACACCCATCCCTCTGCAGTTTGGCCCTGCTGAAGTATAGCACCCACTGCATTGTACTCCAAAGGAGAAGGTTGGGTATGATCCCTGGACATACACAAATCTGTAGCTGTCCTGGGACCCCTCCTCCTCTTGAGACCTCCCCTTCCCCCATCCTCCTCCCTGCTGATGATTTTTTTCTTTTGACTGTCTCTTCCGGTTGTTGTCTTTTAATAAAATAATTGTGTTTGTTTGAAAGCAATCTTTATTCTATTAAGTGAAAAAGTGCACTGCAAAGCAACATACAATTATGTTAAGGCCCCTTCTTGCATCATGTGCACCAATCACCTCCAAGCATTACAAGCACAGCAATCCCAAGCATAGCAACAAATATTAGTGGCTTTCAGCTTCAAATTGCTGCCTTAAGGCATCCCTGATCCTTATATGCCCCTCTAATAGCAAGCCATCCTGGAAAAAGTGTTGGTTGGCAAACAATTCAAACTCACTATCGCTAAACCAGAACTCCTTATTTTTCCTCCTAAAATTGTCTTCTATGCTCCATTACTGTTGAAAACACCACCATCCTCTTCACCTTTTGTCCTCAAAACCTTGATTCCTCCAGAGTTTGCTTTCTGTTTGTCTGTTCGTCCAGGTTTTTGTAATGTCACCCTTTGTGGTCATCTCTGAATACCTCCTGAAGAGTTGCATACAAAATTTACAGCTGTCCCATAGCTTACATTTTCTCTCAACTTCCCCCAACGCAGTAGGGGAATTTTTTTATTTGAGATTTTATTTCCTCCTTTCCCCCTTCTTTTACTTCTCTCTTTCTTTCTTTTCCTCCTGGTTTTCACAACTTTTTATTCCTGTTCCACCTCCTCTCTACTTCTTTGTTGGTTTTAGTTGGGGATTTGGAAAAGCTAAGTCAAAGAAGTGAGTTTTACACTTCATTCTGAAGGTTGTGAAATTAGTTGTTATTCAAAAGCTCTGGTGCCAAGAAAGTCCTGTTGCCTGGTCTCATAAGTTTCATCCTTAAGGATGATAGTTTCTGAAGTATATAGCTGCTAAGGGAGAATGTTATCTGAGAAAGTGAGAGGCTTTCTGTGAGATACTTAAGGTCAGTTTCATGGAAAGCCTTGAAAATGGACCATGACTTTAACCTTGACTAGGTATTCTATGGGGAGCAGTGTAGTGAGTTAAGCATAGTTATTTATGCTCTCAATGACTGATATTACTGAGGAGACTGCATGCTGCATTCTGAACTAACTGAAGCTTTTAAAATGCAGAGTACTCATGCCTAGTATACCAAGTTGCAGTGATCTAGCCTGTAGGACATGAAGGTGTAACTGACCATGGCCAAGTCATCATCTAATAACATGGGACACAATTTTGTAAGACTCTGTTGCAAGAAGGCATATGTTGTAGCTGCAGGTATTTGAGAAGCCAGAAGTATTGAAGAATGCAAAAGGATCCCAATAATGTGGACTAATCTGACATTCTGGGTGCATATTCCTTGGAGAAAATATTATCTTTCAGCAATGGATGTTTAGTTTCTAAATTTCACAAGTGATGTAAAACCATATCTGTGTCACATTTTTCTTTCATTGTATTTCTTCTCCCCCCTCCCTGTCATGGTTGGAACCAACTTGTTCTTTTAATGATGTAACTGCTGGCTCACACCGGGTATCAACAAGGGATCAAACTTGGGACCTAAATGCATCAGCCTCTACTGTCTGGGCTAGAAGATATTTTACTCTTAGCTAAGGCTGTAGTAGGCTCATCAAGCACTAGCTGGCCTAGCCACCACCAGAAGGGAACAGAGGGCCACTCTGAGCAGGCAGAGGTTACAATGAAACCATCTTTCCAAATCACCCATTGGTCTGAACTGAGCTCCAATGAAGACTAAACACAAATACCATAATTGTGTGAAGCTCAACAGTGTTCCTGTTCCACAGCAATTACATCCAGCATGTCAATGTTGTAATTCATGAACAAGCTTTGAGTGGTCTGTGTGAAGGACACTTTGTGTCATCCTTGATAAATAATGTGTTTTAATGGGGCTTGTTTTATTCTGAGTGAGGTAAATCTGGGTACGCACTGAAGAACCTGTTTTATTAGCAGTGGCTCAAACAGCTGGCTGCACACACTCATGTGCTATTCCAGTCCACTCTGAGAATCCCAGCTGAATTTGGTTTGGTTTTTAACAGTGATTGCATTAAAAAAGTGATTCTCAAATTTATTTGATCAGGCCTCCCTTCTTTGTGTCTGTAGTTATTTATATCCCCTCCCCTTGCAAGTACATATACCGCCACCCAGCTCTGAAGGCAGAACAGAGAGCAGTGTCTGCTGACTGGGTGCCTAGCTCTGAAGGCAGCAGCACAGAAGTAAAGGTGGCAATGTGAAAAGTGATATTTGTCAATATCACTTTTCACAGCAGACTTAGCGCCCATATTGCCAGCTTTACTTCTGCACTGCTGCTGACAGCTGTTGCCCTGCTGCCTCCAGGTGATTGAATGGTGGGAGGGGAGAGACCGAGCCCAGGCTCCATCTGTCCGCTTTATCCCCACCTCTGGGGTGTGCAGGGCCCTTCTGCACAAGCCCCAGCCACCAAGGGCTGACAGCCAGAGCTCTTTAAAAAAACAAACAAAAAAACAAAAACCACACAGGTTATGCCTCCCTTCACACATTCCTGTGCCCCATGGTTTGAGAACTGCTGCATTAAAGTATACCATAGCATTCCAAAACTTACATTGTATATCTGTTTTTATCATATTAATTGTATTATTTTATTTTATTTGCAAAATGCTACATTTTTGCATACCTTCCATTAGGTCACTTCTGAAACCATGCGGGTCCCAACCTGTACTTTGGGGAATTGCCTTCAAAGTGAAGGAAAGCCACAAGTTTGTGTGACCTAACTGAGCTGTGAAGTGATCATGCACATCTCATTCACTGTATTATAAAGTACACACTGAATAAGGCATGGCTCCCTTCCTTCCAATATTCCCTGCATAGGGCATATTCCATTCACTTGCCTTACTTAAGAAAAGTAGTCCCAAAACTTAGGACCCCTTTCTGCCTCCTTCTTCACCATCATCTACTCCACAACATCCTTTCCACTCCTACCCTCCTTTCATTTCTTCTTCCTTCCAAGTCAATAGCTATAGCTCAACCCACCCACACTCAGCCAGTTTTTGAGCAGTGAATGGGAAGTTTTACAGACATGTACATACATATGTGAACTGTGTTTGAAAATATGTGAATCTAATTCGATGTTGAGCAGCCTTTGCATGAATTTATAGGTGAAATTCTCAACTTTTACAGATTCAGATAATATGCATTAATTTGAGAAAATCATCCTTAATGAATAAAAATATGCATGTTCCTGACTTCTCGAGAAAATGGGGAAGAGGCATCCTAATTCTTCCAAATCAGAAATAATTCCTGCAGATTTTTCCGATTTTCCCCTAAAATAATGTAGTTGTTAGTACTGCTGAGCAAGAGCAAAGTCTGATCTCATCCTAAATGCCTGGCAAAGTGTGCTCACATTCCCTGACTCCAGTGCCAACCCAAACATAAGGTTCAAAGGGTGCCTTGCTATATGCTGAACTAAAAATCACCTGGGGAAGGTTATTGTGTAGATCATTAGTTCTGAGCTATTATTTTTATAAGACTCAAAAGGCTCACCATCAACATAGCGGTGAAGCCACCCAGAACAGCCTAGATGACTAAAGTACCAGGTCAGATGGGAATTTACTCATCTCTTACAAGAAGCATATTTGATTTAGCAGGTGCTACATCTGTTTCCATATGCAATCCATCTAGAATGCCTCAGATGCTCAGGTTGTGACTAGCTAAGAGACTGCTTCTCTGCTTAGTCATCCTTCCCAACAGTGGAGATCAGCTAAAGAATTCTTGTTCCATCTCCAGATTTGAATCCTGGGGATTGGATACAGGGGAACATCCTTTGCTTTGGAACTTGCTCATCCCCAGCCTTCTTGAGACTGTGAACTTTTAAGGAACAGCATGGGACTAGTCTGTTGGATCAAATATGTGCTTGAAGGTGGTTTGGATATACAGGGATTTTAAAAGATGGGTTAGAATGAATAATAGTCAAGGGGACTATTTGCATTAGTAAACTAAGCAGGATTTGATCCTATGTATGTAGTTAAACCCTGGTCTACATTACGAGGTTAGGTCGAATTTAGCCATGCTGGGTGGATTTTATAAGCAATGCGTCTACACAACCAACCCCATTCTGTCGACCTAAAGGGCTCTTAAAATCAACTTCTGTATTTCTCCCCGGTGAGGGGAGTAGCACTAAAATCGACCTTGCTGGGTCGAATTTGGGGTAGTGCGGACACAATTCAATGGTATGGGCCTCTAGGTATCAGAGCCCATGCATGCTGCTTCTATGATCATCTGCATGCCATTCTAGGGGGGGACCCTACCACTACCCCACCACTGTCCATGGACACCTGCAAGGGGGGAGTCTCACACAACAGGGAGGAGGATTTGGGGATGAGGTAGAGGAGGAGGAGAATGTGCAGCAGGCAAGCAGTGAATCCGTTCTCCCCGGCAGCCAGGACCTTTTCATCACTCTGGAGCCAATACCCTCCCAAGGCGAGTTCCCGGACCCTGAAGGTGGAGAAGGCACCTCTGGTGAGTGCACATTTGTAACTACAGTACAGGGTTTTAAAGCAATTGTGTTTAATGTTTGATTTGCCCTGAAGAATTGGGATGCATTCGCGGCCAGTACAGCTACTGGAAAAGTCTGTTAACGTGTCTGGGGATGGAGCGGGAATCCTCCAGGGACATCTCCATTACTTCTATAAAATTGACCTAATTTTGTAGTGTAGAAATACCCTAAGGTATAAGTTATGGAGTATATGATACAAGCATTTTAGCAAGTGAAAAGAAGTAGGTGTATGTGTGTGGATACTTAAAAAAAAATCCCGACATTATTCTAATCATGTTGTCCTCCCCAGGGTAACAGAGCTAACCCAAACTTCCCTTCCTTCCCAGTTCTGGTATTTTAAACATTCCTGTTGTTTGAAAGTTCTAAAAAGACTGTTTCTTTTTAGGAAGTGTCTCATGTTATGTGTCTGCCAGTGAACCCAGGATAGAATACCTGCCATGATAATCATTCATGCCCAGGGATATTCCTGCTAATGACGCTGGCAATCTTACTCTGCATAAACAGAAGGACAAAGGATGATCCGAGTCTGAGTTATTGTGGATCATTATGATGATTATTTTGCAAATATAGCTGTAGTCTGGGTGTGAGAAACTGTTGGGGGATTTTGTCATGTTTATTCTTTTGTGCTGTATTGTGTAATTGTTGTAGCAGTGCCAAGGCCTTAGGAGAGGTGCCCTGAAGGAAATACAAATACATACATTACATTTACTATTTTGCTGCTTCTCTAGGGCTTCACAAACCTTTTACACACTACGATTTTCATGTTGTTTTGGTGTTCCAGGTTAAATCATGAATTTGCCCATTCCCCATTCTCATCTCTCCCACTTTATGTCTGTATTGTTCCCCCCCACCTTCACTTAGCAGCCTACATTATTTGTGCACCCTCATTGAAATCAATGGCAAAACTCCCATTAACCTAAAGGCCCTATAAGCGAACTAAATGGGGACTGGATAAAAAATGAATGATAGAAACAAGAAAACAAGCCTCTCTCCGGATAGTAATCCCATGGACTAAAATGGAACTATTTCTAGGAGTAAGGGTTTGCAGCTTTGGATTTATAGTTTCTCTCATTATATAATTGGCGTTGAAAAGGCCCATCCCTTACACCCCTGGGTCATATAGCAGCAGATACAGCCCAGGAAAATGTTTCTTTTATTACAAAAGCTCACGGATGATTGGTAAATTAAAAAAGAAATCTGAAAATACATTGGGACAAATTCTGCTCTCAGTCATACCCTTGAGATCATGATCATTGAAGTCAGTGAGGATCAAGGAATATAGGGTAGAATTTGGCCCAATTTTGGGCTGGGGACGGGGTCTGAATGGAAATCCTAATAGTTTCCTCTTGTCTAGAAGGTGGGTATAAAAATGATTAACCTGTCCACAATGCGACTGCTTTGGTTTATTAGACAATATCAGGGTTGGCAAATACTAGAGAGACTCTCTCCTCAGAAATGGCCTGTTCATTGCAGAGGATGTTCAGTGTTATCAGCAGTCATGAAAATTCCTTAGTCGGGGCAAATAATTGTCCCTTTTTGCATTGTCGGTTAAACCTTTGCTGACACCAACTCTTCCCGCTTGTGAAACCTGCTTAGAAAACAAGTTTCCTACTCAGTGTAATGTTCTGAATGGCAATCTCCTATTCACATTCCTGTATCAGTTGAAATATCCATATCGAATAAATGGCTAGAGTTGTTTGCCGTGAACGCTGAAGGCTGCATCTTTTTCTGTCCCCACCGACATCTTTCTTTTGTTTTCTTTTCTTTTCTTTATTGACTGTGGGTTTTCCAGAGGAATGCTTCCATTTAAATAAATGAACACAATAAATAAATGGGGACACATTTACATGAATATAGACTAGAAAGCAAGAATGTAATGAGTAAATGTATTTTCTATGAGCCTTATTGTGTCATCAATTTGAGGCAGAATTTGGGGGAATTCCGGTTACAAATCGATAGCATGATATGGCCCTATATTGTTTTAGCGAAGACTTTTATGTTTGCACACTCTGCTGTCTAGAATGAAGTATACAAATCGGTAGAATCATTGCCATTAACAGTTAATATCCGAATCTCTTCTGTTCACATTAAATAACAACACGCCATAACTTTCTGTAGAAATTATATTAACATGTTGCATATTACTAATGTATTCAGTTTCTAAAACCCTCTCCGGTATTATGAACTTGTAAAAAGAGCATTGTCAATAGAAGAATGAAGTGGTGGGAGCGCTTCCACACCTTGAAGTTAGCATTTGACAAGTGTACAAAGAATAGACACTTAAAAGTCAATCAGAATTAACCCCGGGAAAAAGCGCAGGGATATAAACAATGTAGTCTGGTAGTTTGTTTCCATAACAGCCCTACATATTTTCTCCAGTGGATTGCTGTTATTTGCAGATACTTGGAATCATATAAATTCCTGTGTTCTTCCTTTTAGTCTTTGCTTGTTGCATTCTCATCAAACTTTTTAATGCAAACTGCACTTCAGGACAAAGGGCAATATCTGTGCCATGGATCTGGAAGCAGAACTCCCTATTGATTTCACAATCGATAGCACAATGTGGCCCAAAGAATTCCATTTAGCTGCCAGGCACCGGCAGTGTCTTTTCCTGCAGCTGGAGCTGGAGCTAATCACCCCGTGGCAATGCTCAGCTTTCTGGGGTTGGGGACTAGGGCTGTCATCCCAGCACACTGTACTGAACAAACTACGAAAGCAAACTTGGCCGACCGCGGTGGAGAGCGCACAAATACCCGTGTTCCGGCATGCCAGCATCGTTGCCGGTAGGTGGCATCCCTTGTCCGCAGAGAATCTCCGCCAAAGAGAGCTCGCTGAAAGGAAATCTGCAGAGAAGCAGCGCGATTTCGGCTCTGATGGACAAACTCAACTTTGAGTTTCGCTGTCTTGTCTGTAAAAAGAGCAAAACATCAAATTGCTGGGCTGGCGGTTGTTTAGCAAAGAGCTCCTGTCTGGGCCCGACAGTTCTTCACGCCGAGCACTGTCGTTCATTTGACACATGCAAGGAGATGGACTTTGCTTTCTCCTTCTTTACCTGCTGTTTGATTTCCTGCACGAGCGAAACATAGCAAAGCTGTCCAGAGAACTGCAGCCAGGGCCTGCTCCCGAGGTCATTTCCCTGTTGAGCGTTGTTTGTTTCATTGTCTTCGGTCACACATTTTTAGCAAAGCCCTTCTAAGTTTGGAAGGAAAGTCAAATATTCTTTTGGAGAAAAAAAAATCACCATCACTCTGAGGGACTGCAATAAAACCTTATCTTAATTGTCTGTAGTCAGAGCTAACTCTCTGCCCTTCAGTAAACCCCACCTCTCTTTCCTCGAGTGAAAGATGATGACTTACAACATTGTCAAAGTGTGTAGGGAAGATACATTTTAATCACCTGACACAAAGGGGCTCAGGGTATGTGAATGTTTCAGTTTTTCATCGGCGTGTGCGTCAAAATCATGGAAATAGAATGTTGCGATACGGGTCAATATTCGAACACTGTTTTCTGCATGTGTTAGACATAAAAAATGTACGTAGATGAATCATGCACGGGTTTTGGCAGACAGGATAAAGGCAGGTCTGATTATCTTTGCATTCTTATTTCTGTGAAGCTGGTGCCGGCCCACGAATGTTAAACTCCATTCTTTTTATTTAGTTCTTTTGGGGCGACTATAAACATTCTGGGATGTAATAAAAAACACAATGGGAGGTACTAGAAGACAAGGAGAATTGAAAAAAACACTAATTAACAAGAAACTAGAACAAACAAAAACCAACTGTAAACACTTTTCAAGCAGGGAAACTTTATATAAGAACTTGCCTTGGTATCCAAAACGGAAAACTATTTTTCCACATAAACGATATTTCACTCACTATTTTTAAATACAACTCGAGTTACTTTATCATTTCTCCAGAGGTACAAAATCTATTAGCCAAAACATAGCTATTGCTTTAATTATTCTTTTGCTTTTGTAGCTTTTTGTGGTATGCTCCTTTGGCTTCTCAGTAATGAACACAATGTAAATAGGATTATTTGGAAATAGTAACAAGGATTATGTTCACAAATCCATGAACCTGAGTTTGAAACGGTTTTGCTTGCAACATTTGATTTAGAAAATATATTGAAAATGCATTTGAATAAAATATTTGGCATATGCGTTATAGCCCGTGGTTATTTTTTCTTTTCAAAATAATTGTAATCAGAATAAAAAGATAACTTGTATATACTGTCCTACATTAAAACAGATTATCATTTAGAGTTAATTCGGTAGAACTATGTATAATATGTATTTAAGATGGTTCTTTTAAATGTCAGAGTGCTTAGAAGTGCTCTAACGTCAGAAGTGATCCATTCAATGTGTGCGCCCTCTAATTGAGAGGAGTATGATCTTTTGTTATCATAAAGTGTGTCGTCTGACTTTGAAAAATATCATGATTTTATTAGGAAATATAATTTTGTTTCACTTTCTTATTACTTTTTCTCCACAGCTCAAAGGCGAAGAGAGTCTTAAAATATGATGTTTTGTTTTTCCTTGCAGGAGTTTTCTGTGTTTCCTACAACCGAAAGGGCTATACTTCTTCCTTTAAATAAAGTCCTTAAAATCAAATACGAAAATAGCGGGAGTATTTTTTATTCGGTTGACAGCTAGAGCTATACAGTGTGTGTGATACCACTCCTACGTGACACATACCCCGAAGAGAGGAAAAAAGAGTTTTCTAAAAGTTTCTGCCTAAGAAGCATGTTTCACTGGAGGTTTAGACCACTACCCCCATCCTGATGGTTAGGAAATGTTCCTTCTACCAAAAGTTCCATTCAGATCCTGTCCTGGACTCGAAGACCGACTTTAATTTTCAAGGGCTCGTATATTAAAATGATGTCTATATTTGTATCAGGCGTGTTCTCCTTTTCCTTCGGCTTAAATTGCAGTTATTGAATTAAAATCAAATTGTCTTCAGAAGAAATCCATCTGCAAAAACGACTATGTTCTGCTAACGTTCCGGGGAAAACAGATGGTTTTGCATCTTCTCCTCCTGTGTAGTAAAACCGCAGGAAAAAAAAGAAAACATGTCCGCTGGGGGTCTCAAAATCCTAATGAATGAAACAGTAAAATGCAGATTTCCCTGCCACCCGTGGGATATTTGCATGGACGGTTCCTGTATTTGGGATTGCCTCGCTCCCTTTTTGGTGCGATTTCCCCTTTTCCTGGGGAGGTTCGAGCTACAAAGGACATCAAGGGCGTTCTGTTGTTGCGATTTGGGCAGTGATTTGGGTAGCAAATGTGTTCTCCGGCGACTACTCAAAATAACCCCAGCAACAGAGTGCAGTTTGGTGTTGCGGCACATGGGGAGCGGAGGGCGGGGGGAGGAACTGCAATGGGGTGGCACACTGTATATTGGGAGAGGCAGCAGAAAGGGCTGCGTATTTCAGTTTCCCAACCCTGACCTTTAGCAGTGCGAGCAGTCGAGTTTCTTGGAAGCATCAGGACTGCGGGGGGGGGGGTAATTTTGTCGTGCCTCCCCCCGCACTCCCGTGCCCCCGGACTTTGCCTGCTCTGTGCTGGTTTGATTTCTCCAAGGAGGAATGCGTTGAGATGTTTCCCCAGTTGTGGCGCTGACGTTTGGAGCCATGTGATGGGCCCCCTTTCGCTATAAGGAGAGAAGAAAGGCCGCCCTCTTTTGGACTCAGCCCCAGCCTTTCAAGATCTTTCCCAAGACTCTCCCCCCACACCCCCCCCAATACTAATCGCTCTCCCTCCTCCCCTGGATCCATTAATGTCCGGGGGCTCCTGCGAGGAGGAGAAAGAGAGGAACCAACTCCAGGGCGCAGCCAAGGGGGAGAGATTTCCCGCTGCCTGCTCGGCGGAGGTTGCTGCTGGCTGCTGTGTTTGTTGCTTGTTCGCACCAGGGCGGCGGATCCTGGCCGAGTCTGAGCGGATTCGCCGCCTGGAGCAAAGCAGGGGGACTCCAGCGTGCACGGCTCCCCGGCCCCGATGAGCCGCTCCGCCAAGCCATGACTCTGAGCTCGGAGATGTCCGATGCCTCGGGGCTGGCTGAAGAGACCGACATCGATGTGGTGGGCGAGGGCGAGGAGGAAGACGAGGAGCCCCGGCGCGGCGGGCGCCCCTATGCCCAGGAGGAGGAAGAGGAGGAGGAGGAGGACGACGAGGAGGTGGGGGAGCTCCCCGATGACATCTCGCTGCCCAGGTCCCCGGCGTGCGGCGGCGCGGGCAGCTCCCCCGCCTCCTCCCAGCGCCCCTACAAGGCGGCGGCGGGCGGCGGCGGGGCCAGCAAGAACAGCCTGGTGAAGCCGCCCTACTCCTACATCGCGCTCATCACCATGGCCATCCTGCAGAGCCCCAAGAAGCGCCTGACGCTCAGCGAGATCTGCGAGTTCATCAGCGGCCGCTTCCCCTACTACCGGGAGAAGTTCCCCGCCTGGCAGAACAGCATCCGCCACAACCTCTCGCTCAACGACTGCTTCGTCAAGATCCCCCGCGAGCCCGGCAACCCGGGCAAGGGCAACTACTGGACCCTGGACCCGGAGTCCGCCGACATGTTCGACAACGGCAGCTTCCTGCGCCGGAGGAAGCGCTTCAAGCGGCAGCCGCTGCCGGCGCCCGAGCTGCTGCTGCGCGGGGTGGATCCCGGCACCTTCCTGCAGCAGCCGCCGCCGCCGCAGCAGCCGGCGCCCTACGGCTACGGACCCTACAGCTGTGGATATGGCATTCAGCTCCAGCCTTACCACCCCCACTCCGCCGCCCTCTTTGCCTTTCACCACCACTCCCCGCCGGCCCGGCAGCCGCCCCCGGGCGCCGCCGGCCCCGTCTTGCCTCCTGCCGCTGCTCCGGCAGCTCCTCCAGCCTCCTTACTGCCAGCGGCGGAGCTGGCCAGGACCTTCAGCTACCCGGCCCAGCTTAGCCCGTCCCTGACTTCTCTGCACGCTGCCAAATCCAGCAGCTCGGCTCTGGCCCGGTCCCCCTTCTCCATTGAGAGCATCATCGGGGGGGCTGGCAGCAGCTGTGCCTCCCAGTCTGCCGTGGTTCCCGTCTTAGCCAGGTCTCTGGTTTCCTCTTCCTCCGTTTCTTCTGCCGCCGCGGCCTTAGGGGCACTGCACCAAGGGACAGCCTTGTCCAATGTCGAGAACTTTACTGCTAGGATTTCAAACTGTTAACGATTTAAAGTCTTTCAGAAGGTAGGATTCGGGGTCTATCTTTTTTTCACCTTCACGAATTGAAACGGACATTTTATGCAGCCGATTTGTGTCCTACCACTTTGTTGTTCGGTACCTATATTTATGCAAAGCCAATTCTATATGCTGCATAGGCAGAAACTTTTGTTGTTGGAAAGTTATATCTTATTCCTTTAAAAAAAATCTCTAAACCATTGAAGTTCGGAGATTCTCAGGTCCAGGAATTCAAAAACAATAATGTACAAGAGAAATGAAAGGTCGTGAGGGAGGACAATAAAGCAATACTTTTTCATTTTAGTACACTTGTCTCATGTACTTTTATAAAAGGAAATTAACATGTTTACACCGAAGAAAGTCAAGATTATCCTTTCTTATTTTAACCTGTGTTTTGTATTATAATAGACATGTGGAGTTTTTATTTTGTACTTTATGCGTATTCTTTACAAAGAATGTTGTTAAAATTACTGGCAAGTATTATTGTACTATTCTAATGTACATTTTTTTACACATTTTCAAAAATAAATTTTTTAATTTCCAAAAAAGTCCCACCCATACAATTGGCTTTGAATGTTCCCCTCCTTAGCACTCCCCACCCCGTATAGAGTGAGAGTTCTGATTTGCGATTAGTAGAATAATAGAAAAGTTAATACAACAGTAACCAGGATACTTTACAGCAAATAGTTATTTATAAAAGGATTTGACCAAGAAGAAAATCAGAATATGATCTTCACAGTCTAGCCATTGTCAGCTATAACAGGTAATACAAAGTAAAAATATAAATGGGGGGAGGAGTAAGTAAATCTATTTGTTGTTGGAAGATATCCACTTCCTGCAAATTACAGTGCTCTAAAACTAAAACTATTTGTATTTGGGTCAATAAATGTAGACTATTTTAATACTTTTGGGTGTGTTTTAAATCATAACTACATCAGTTTAGTTTTCAAACGGTATGAAGGAAAAGAAAAATAAATTCTATATAAACAGCTCTTATGGGGAATTTTCCCCTTATACTTTTAGGTTGATGTAAAGACAATACGAGCACTTTCAGCTACTTTTCTATAGAGAGAGAGTACAAAAGGTACATTTAAATATATAGTATTTTTCTGTCGAAACCATTTATTAAATATTCAAGACATTTAAATATGAATATATAAGTATACAAAATATACGCAGTTATTATCATATCAGATTTAGATAAAAATGGAGACACTCAAAGTCTGAATTTGAAAAACACATTTGTAAAAAATGGGCCTGTGACTGAATGAAATATTATGAAGTACAAACATATGGATTCCAAATCAGAGAGTTCGGTTTAAAAGGTAGCCACTGTAATTTTATTTAACAAAGTATCCTGATTTCCTGAAAAACGGAAGTTTTTTTCAGTTATATGCTTTCACATTTCAAGGGGTTTTTTTTCGTCAGTTTACAGAATGCTGGTGGCCTGTGGTCTCGTGAATAGCTAAATAATGATTTCGTATTTCCTTTGTAGCAATGCGGTGTTAAAATTGTTTTTAATACGCAGAATGACTGGACGTCTGGTGTCCGCTGAGTTCTATTTGCAGCATATAGATGAAGGGCCGCTTTGGGTCGCCTGAGAACAACAATGTGTACAGTCACATTTAATTTTTAGAATAAGAGAAAAATCTCAAAGGCATCATATATTTGTCCTTGTAAGAAGATTGGAAAAATATTTTACTTCATTATTATTCACAAATGACCTATTAAATACGGGTTTATAAAAGTTCCTGAAGAAGAAATAGGTCTACATTTTTCAGAAACGTTTAAAGTCAACTATTGCAAGACATATTTGTTGATGGAGTAATATATTGCACTTCGAGTAAATATGTGTTAAATCTCGCAAACACTGTACTAATAGAGTTTAAATTAGCTGGCCAGTATCCTTAAACTCATAGTTTAATTATGAATTAAACTATTCGTAGCAGCCCTCTAAAAATATAGGCCAACATATTCAAACGTGGGTGACTAGTAAGCTCCCAATGGGAACTGCAAGTTCTCAGCACATTTGGAAATCATGCTACTTTTATTTAGGTGTCTAAAAATGGATTTAGTAGCCTAACAGTAGATAGCCAATTTTAAAAATGTTATCCATAGGAGTTAAGATTTAAAATTAATCAGTGGAAGTTTGTAGTGGGAAAACAGGTCTATATCTATTAATACTAAATAGAGTTGTCAAACACACCGAATAGTATTCATGCTTTTATTCTTCTTGCTAGCAAGACTGTGCTTTTAGATACAGAACTTGTAAATCTTCACCCTTTATCGGTGCAACAGGGAAAGTAGCTTCAGGCGGTCCACTTCCCATTACTTGTTTCTTTTAGCTTTATAACAACCAAACCCAGGAAGAAAGCCATGTTACATGTCCATAAGGCTGTGTCCACACACGCAGGTGTGTGTGTGCCTGCGTGTTACTTTCCCCTTGGGTACCTTTCACGAGTAAAGGTATATTAAGGACTTCTTGTATATTTCATGTCAGTGGTTTCCCTCGAATTTGGGCAGAGGCCTCCATTTGGAAACTGAAAGACACGATCATTAGTCGCTGGCAGCTAGAGTTGAAATGACTTCCCATCGCTAATTTGGGGACAAATGTGGCTGTTTAGTCTGACTCCACCGGCAAGACCTAACTTCTTTAGCTGTTGTGTCTTGTGCTTCTCCGAACAGCCATGGGCTCCGCAGAGCGCTCAGGACCCAGCGCCCCTGTGCCCGCTGCACTGAGCAGCTAGTGTCCAGGCTGCTCTGCCAGAGCAGGTGCTGTAACAAAGGCCGGCCGACCGGCCAGCCCTAAAGCCTTTGATGGGGCTAACAACATCTCTGAGCCAGGGGTCCCCATTCGCATGCAAATGTAGCGCAGTGTCCCCTTTTCTTTGAAGGCAAACAGAAGGACATTTGTAGTGTTTGCAGGGATGGAGCCCAGTGGAGCCATTCTTCCTAAATAGGCTGGCCTCTAATAAACAAACTGGTGGGGAGACAAACATGATGGTGTCGCCTCCTCCTCCTCCTCCCAGCTACAAAGTGTGGGTTCATTAACCCTGCTCTTTTCCTCCTCATATCCCCGTAGGGCTGAGAGACGAATTACTGGAGCTGAACTGGGCGGGGATTGCTCTATATGGGGGCTAATGTTTCAAGCAGTTCCTCCAGAAGGACCACACAAAAAGAAACTTTTTAGTTTATGGTGCTATTATGCAGCGTTTTAATTTAGGGATAGATTTAGCCAAATGTTATCTATTGGGAATTTAATGCAGCCCTTATGTGTTCAATCGCTTTTTATACCACACACGGTGCCTCTTTCCAGAAATGTTTCCTTCCACGTATTGCTTTGTTTCTATTGGATAATTTATTTATTTTTAATTCTTCTCGACCAGATTATATACCATTTCTCTCAGACATAAAACAAAATGTTGAGTCCTTCCCCACTCCTCCTTTAAGAAACCAAACTGTTCCCCAATTTCAAACCTGAGTAGTTGGCATATCTGCGTATTTCCTGCCTTACCAATGGTTCTATTACACCCAAAGGTTCTGCTGATGTAACTGAAAGTTGTGATAGTTTTGCTGTTAGCGTTAGTGTCAACGAACAAGAAAGAAAGAAAGAAAGAAAGAAAGAAAAGCGAAGGTCATTATACTCTTGGCTTTCTTTTTTATAGGTTGCCTCCTTTATAATATTGTCCAGAGATAGGGTGGCTATTATTTTGAGAATGCACTTGTTTCTGCTATTTAAAAAAAAATCTTCCTGCGGAATAACTGGATCTGTCTTTTCTGGATCTCTCCCTCCTTAGTCCCATATCTCTGAGTTCTCTGCTTGGCTGAGGGTTGAGTTTGAGTCAGGAGCTGCTTCTGTTACTGCCTGGGGAAGTAGATTTGCTGCTGATGATGATTCAGGCCATTTCTATGTAGTGTTATTTCAAGTATTGAGTGTCAGAATTGTCCTGGCTGTCTGCACAGGAAAACTGTTTCCACCTGTTCCCAGATCTATTTCAGCCTGGTGTGGTTCATTAGTCCAAAGACTATTAAGCACAAGAAGTAGCTTGCAGTTATTCTCACTAAGACTGAGGCCTGTGGATCTGTTGGAAAATGTGTGCGCTTTAATGGCCTCAGGTATGAACGATAGACAATACACTGTATGTAATATTTTCCTTCATTAGTCACAGTAAGTACCTGAGTAGTCTCCGATAATATTGAATTTGACAGAAATAATGGAAATTGTGACCATAACCCTGCTTTTCAGGGTTTATACTATCATAACCAAATCAATTTTCCTAGTATTCTTAACAGCATGTCTCTCCCAGCTCATACAAAGTTTCGTCGGCTTCCCTTTTAATTTCGAAAGAGGTTGTACCAATTATGCAGATTTTTATTTCTCGTATCGAGGAAGTTTCATCTGTTCGGAAGCTTTCCAGATCTGCAGCAGGTAAGTGTAATCTTGGTATTATATTCTATAATAACACATGCTAATTTTTTCTTGCAAACAAACTGACTTTTAAACCATTGTTGATATCCCCTTCCCTGCCCCAGAACTGCGTGTTGCTGTTTACCTGCTTTTCTGCTCTACTCTGTAGTTCTTTCTGTTTGTGTGCAAATACAAATCACTTTCAGCGCCACAAACAGCTGCATTCTTCTCCTAACATCCTATTTCCCGGCTGATTGTCCTCCAATCACCTTAAATGGATATTTCACTGAAAACCTGGAACACTTACTCATTTTGAATCCGTGCTGCTGTGATAAAACCAGAGAGCCATCTGCATGGGAGTCCTAATGATTACTATGTTCCGATTTATTTTATGAGACAGAGGCATGCCCGCTGGGAGCCACAGATTTGCAAATCGTTTGTTAATATTGTTCTCCGGTACAATAGTACTATATTTCACAGTCATAGGTTTATTGAACTGATTACTTTGCTCCATCCTTTGTTGTGTGTATATATTTCCCGAGCAGCTGTTATACCTTCCCGCGGGAATTCCCCACCTGTGCCCATCCCCAGCTGCAGATTATTTGAGGTGCACACTTCGGCAAGTCTTTCTCCTGCTAGAACATTTGACCAGCTGCACCAGGAAGCGGCCCCGCTTCGCCATTCCGAGGGTCTGCGGCGAGCAGGCAAGTGGACTCTGAGAGCCGTGTGGCCAGGGCGCTGGGGAAGGCTGTCCCGGGGAGGGAGCGGAATTCTGTTGGCTGGGGAAGAGGGAGCCAGA
Source organism: Mauremys mutica (assembly GCF_020497125.1). Taxonomy (NCBI): domain Eukaryota; kingdom Metazoa; phylum Chordata; order Testudines; family Geoemydidae; genus Mauremys; species Mauremys mutica. Next base: position 46,357,344 of record NC_059077.1, read on the forward strand.
GCGCGAGCCTGTTCTGTGGGTGCAAAGTGGGGACCGTTAGTCGCTGCAGTGTCCCTGGAGACGTTTTCTAGATATGCTCGTTGTAACACACATTGCGCTTCTGAGCTGAAAGGGATAGGAGCTGTCAGTATTGCCTGTCTGGATATGAAGCGGGTGAAAGAGGGAGTATATATACTCCAGGGATGGCCCAATCGGTAATTACCGGGTGTGGGGGGACCATGAAAGTGTCACACACCTTAAATCCACTATTCCCATCGTGAATAGTCTCTAAGGAAGGCGCGGGGACGCTTTTCAATGCAATATATTTGCTTGACACTTGGATGAAAATTTGACCTGGTTTTCAGTGCCTGAGGGCACTGCTGGTTCTCAGCACCTCTGGAAATGAGGCCACATGTTTACAAATATGGAAAGGTTCTAGCTCTCACAAAGACGTTGGTGGAGTATTTCTTGCAGTTCACATGGTCTTTTCTTCTGGGCTTTGAAAAGAGACAGTTGATTTAGGCCACGGAGTACAGTTTGTGGGTGCCAAGAAAGCAGTGTTAATTATGAACTGGATTACACAGAAGAATTGTTTTTAGATGCAGTGTCTAGTCAATTCCATAAATGACATCAGGGAACTGAATTCAGAGGGAAAGTATTTTTATCAAAACAATTAAACTTGTCCTTCCTCCAAATCAGGAAAGACACACTGCACTGATTCTAAAGTTTCCTTTCACTGACGGAGCAAAACAAAGGGCAGGCCTCTGCGGGGCCTTGTATTTAGATGATAAAGCACACAATTTAAATTGGAAGCGAAGAGATAAATAGATATTTAAATTGCATTAATTCTTTGGATGAAACTGGGAAAGAATTGTCTATGATTAAGTCTGAGGGTATTTTTGCAAATATATGTGTGTATCTCAGAAATTTTGTTGAATAAGATTGGGGAAGAAATGTCCACTCAACAAAAATATTTTATGAAAGAACAGTGGACATTTCTTTTCCAGTTATATTATGTATGTATGTGTTTCTACAGGTGGATTAGATTAGATTATGTTAAATAATACACATATATCTATAATCTTTTAAAAGTAAGACCCATAGCTCTGACGAATATATTTAGCAAGCACAACATGAAGCTAATAGTTTTCTCATCCATATGTATATGACGAGACTACAAGTTCCCTAGATGATTTATCTGCTTCAGTACTATTGGGCAACAAGAACTATTGCCTATGTAAAATAATCCTCATTGTTAAATCTAGGATTTATTCCTTCCTCTAACTTTACCATAGGACACCGCTTTGGGGTTGTTAGAAGATAGTGAATGTCAATGTAATATACCTAACATTGTGAAGTCTCCGCTGTACCGCTCCATCTCTTCACTAGTGACTGATTACAGTAAAACAAAACAACACAATGCCCCAAAGCTTTGTCGGCGAGGCCAAAAGGAGTCATTTTCCTGGAAATTTAACTTCTTTAGATCACTTTCAGCACATGACTCACCTTAAAATACTGAGGCTGTTTTCTTGATTTAAAAAAATTGCTCGCCTGCCTCTGTGATAATGTATTTAATAGGACGATACTTGCAATTTTTTTCTGATCCGGACGTATTTTTCAGAGGAACGTTCTGACAAGCCGACAACAAACTAGATAAACTTTCAGTCTCCAGCACAAGCAACCTAATCTGCGTCATTCAAGAGCAACATTTGCTTAACTCCTTTTAAAGAGTCACAAACATAGAATCCCGATAACTTTTTGATGTGTATGACCCTTAGGAGAGGCATTTTGCATATGTGTTTAAAACAACCCGACTGCCCGGAAGAAATTTTAATTTGAAATAAAATCTAAGTATATTAAGAGCCCAACATCCCCCTCCTCAGTCTGATACAGTTTGCTGAGCTGTTCTCTGTCAGTAAGTACCACAAGTTGCGCTATAGAATTTAGACAGAATTGAGTAGGTGGTTTGGGGTGTTGGACTGGAAAATACTTTTGTGCATTGTGTTCAGGATACTTCGGTCTTATCTGGTTTCTCTATAAACAAACACCAAAGTACACGGCTGTATCTCAGGGGAACTCAAGCGAATGTCACCTGCCTTGTACCTGCATAGAAGCAGCTCCTCCGAGTGACACAAATTGTCTAGAGCACTCAACGTTTGCTGACATTAGGAGTGAATGGTCTGGAACGTCTTTTAATTAACAAACTGCTTTAATAACAATAATAGATTATTTTGCTTTCTTCAGATTTTGAATCCCAAAGATCTCTGGCACACAAAAGGAAGAAGGGGAGAAGAGAAGTGATTTAAATCGCTTAAGTTTGGCCTAGAACATTCTTCACTGGTAAAAATCGCTGGCAGCATATAACTCCTAGTTTTAGGGATAGGTGTGTATGTATGTGCGTGTCTGTGTGTGAGAGAGATCTAAAATGTGAAGCCTCAAAGAGTTTAAGAATGACTAATAAAAAACCCTGCTTGTTCTGATAATTGATAGAGAAAGAAGTAGAAGTGTTTCAGTTAAATAACATAGTAAGGAAGGTAATACAGATATTGACATTTTGCTTGACTACAAGACTTTTAATCGTGATACTTTTGTGGTGCTGTTGCAAATAATCCAGTCGTGCCAGAGCCACGTTTACTGCTCTTAATGGCGAGCGCGCCCCAACAGGAGACAAATGTACCGGACTCCCCCTTCATCCTTTGAAATACAACAGTTGCTGATGTCCCGGGCTAGTTCTTGGATTCTGGACTGTACTAAGGAGGAGTTGGATTTATGGATCTGTTTACAGCCTCGTGCCTGTCTTTTACTTCTCTCGTTTTCATTGAGAATAAGTAAAAAGAAAGTCAGCTTTGCGGGGGGATCGTATGCATTGTGCCAAATTGTTGCAGACCCTCCTGGGATCCTCACATACAGGGTGGAGGGGGAAGAAGCAGAACGTTTGGAGTTGCAGGCTGATTCCTGTAGTTTGCTCGTGCAAACTAAATTCTTCACCAATTGAGTTCTGGATCGTTGATTTGAAAAATCGGATTCCTTGTGTGGAAGCAGTTGACAGGAACCTAAGAGGATTAGTTGCATTCCATACAGGATCATTTTTACTGGTAACATTCTGAAACGATTGATCCCTTCCAGACCGTAAACAATGTCCAGAAAAATGATCTAACTAGACTTCTATTGTTTTCCTTTGTCTGCGAATCCCTTCACGGCTTTTGCCAACGGCTTGATGGAGGCTTGACAGGGTTCTGCTCCTGAGCAGAGTATTTAATTTCAAATCGTTGGCAATTTTGTTTGTAATCTCAATCTGGCGGAGAATGAGTGGCGCTTCTAAAAATCAGCGCCGCTGAAAGGAAAAACCGGGTGTTTCCCTGTGATTTGTGTCTTGTGCGGTCTTGTGCTGACATGATGCAGAAAAGGGGGTGTGTGATAACAGATCTTTTACACGCTTGGGCATTTTATAATCTGGTTCATGCGAAAGGAAACGGAAATTCGCCGCACTCTCTCTCCCATAGGCACGGAAGGGGTTTGCATCCGTTTGTGGCCCTGGCATTGGGAGCACTTGGTTACATTTCTATGTTGTAATCCTTACCAGGCGGTTTCAGTGCAGCTGGAAGCGGGGTTGTGCCTGGAGAGGAGTTCAGTGGAGGGAGGAATTCCCGACCCACTTTTGCATGCCATTTGCAAAAGCCGAGCTACCCCCCTCATTCAAACTCAAGGCTCAAGTTTGCTGCTGTTTATGCGCAGGATGTGTTCAGATCCCGAGTCCCTTCCTTTCTCTAATTCTCCAGTGTTTATTCTGCTGTCAGTTGAGTTATCAGGGTGACAGTTCGGAGGGAGTTGTGACTTGCCCTGATGCGTTTGCTGATTGGCAGACTTTCCCTCTGTTTTTACACCTGCACACACTACCCCACACTTCTTTGGCTGATTTATAGCCCAATTAAAGGTTCAGTGTTCCCAAAACCACCCGCGCAGTTTCCCTTCAGTACCTTCTTCCTCTCTGCAGCAAGAATATGTGCTGGAATGCGCAGAACGTCAGCCAGAGCCTCATCTTTCATTCTCCCAGCCTTTGGTAGGCTGCAGCAGCAGGAAATCATATCAATCAGCTCTTGTAGAAATGCAATATAGTCAGCCATGAAAAAGCCCTTACATATTACACAGGGTATCTTCCTATGTCCATAACAGAACCGAACAAGGAACTGGAAACTAAATCCCGCTTTCGATCTCTCTTACAAAGCCCAGGACACTTTCTTCTTGCATAGAGTTCTACCTTTAGTTGGAAGGGAGGCTCCTATTACACAGCGCAAAATCCTAATTCATAGACACCGGACTATTTAACCATAAATTCCTAATCTACCAACAGCGATCATAAGTGTGGAAAAGGCCTGGCGGACCCGATCCTGCGGTCCTCGTTGAAACTGAGACGGCAGGATCGGGCCCAGCGACTTCTTCAAATGTAACAAATATCTTCGTTTTGGGACTCGGATAAATTAGTAAAATACATAGACTTTTCCTGATTGTAATTGGTAAACTGCGGCACAGATATAAACCTTTACACCAAGGCCACTTCGCACCAACTTTGTGTTTATTTTAGTAGGTATTTTAATAGTACAATGTCACTGCTTTGTCAGTAATTGAGGGGAGAGCATCTCCTTCGGCACAGGGAGCATTTATTGAACAAATGCAGGTGTTAACACGAGTTCTCTATTGTGTTTTGATGGCACGTGACGTACGGGAAGTTTATAATTTTGACTCCTCCTTTCAGGAGGTATTCTACAGAAAGGGGAGGTAGGTTGCGTTTCAGGGTAGATTTTCTTGAGGGTTTGATGGCTGACTACTTTTTAAGGGAGTCGGTGTCTTGCAAGTAGATTCGGCTGCTCGCCATAAAAGAATAATACTGGAATTTAGCCACCTCTCACGAAGGTAACAACTGGGGGCGGAGAGCTTAGTTTGGAAAACACACTTATCTGGGGAAAGAAACAAGGGCAGTTTCTCATTTTTTTTGCAACCCAAATAAAGTTCAGGAGAGTTTTTTTCTTCGCCAGCTTCATTATCTATCCCTGGGCACATCCTGAATCCCTTGCCACCATGTCAGACTCTACGACCTTCTTTTCACAGAGAATAAACAGCTCCCAAGTACAGATTGGCATCTTCCTAACTCAATTCTGTCTTCCGTACATCGATCAATCCACCTTTCTAATTAGACTAATTAGAAGATCTGTGGAGGGTTGCTGGGCCCATGGACTAAACTGCGTGGGGGTAGTGAAAAGAACCCTGAATTCCCACCATGGGAGGCAGCTATTCAGTGGGACTGTAACAGTTGCTACGTTTATCCCCTGCCATTGAAAAGAGCCCTGCTTAGGGCTCGATTAAAATGTTTGGAAACTAATGCCCCCCTGGATCCCTCTCTAATTAGAGGGCCTGGATAGATCGTCCTGATCACTCAAAAGAAACTCCTTCCGCTCCGGCTTCTGCCTTTCCCTAGCGCTGGAATGAGTTGTTTTAAAAGAGAAAGCAGGCCTAAAAACCCAGGAGAAAGATGTCAGCGGGCCGCAGCCTGGTGATGTCAAGCTCTCCGTTTACTGTATACAAAGGCAGGCTCCAGGAACCCCCAGCTTTTCGCCCCTTCTTTGCGGCTGGCTAAGAGCTTTCTCCGCAGGGCATCGGCCGCCCCCTTGGGCGCTTCGGTGGTCCCGGATGTGCTGAGCGCCACTTCAAAGTCTTCGTCAGAATGTTTTTAAAAGAGTAGCTCCCACTCAGCAACAGGACCGCACGGCAAGGATTCACGTTGTTAAGGTATTCCCCGCTCCCATCCACGCCAGCTTGGAGAGTACTGCACCAAGCAGGGGAACCGCGAGATTCGATTTTTCTTCCAAAAGCTCTCGCCTCCCTTGCCAAGGCCAGTATGCGATGACTGTGTCGGTATTTGACAGAAAAAGAGCGACGTCAGATGACAGCGTTCCCCGTTTAACTTTTCATGTCAGGCTAATTTAGTCACAACGGGATTTTTACTTAACTGCAGTGTGTTTCACGTCTATTAGAAATATTAGCAGTTTTATCAATTATCTGTCAAAATAATCATGCCTCAGTTTCTTAGACTGGTAGCCCTTCTGTTAGATCATATCTGGAAAATTATTCCTGCTTTGCTTTCTTAAGGTTTCAAAAACTTCACGTTTATGTACAGAAAAATGTATTGTTTCCAAGTGCAATTGAAATCAGCTATTTAGCCCAGCCACTTTGTTGCTAGTAACGATGAATTTTACATACAAAACTTGCTACATATTATCTCATCGTCCTGTACAGGATAACACGAAAACAGTCTAAAACAAAGCCGTTTGGAAGCAGTAAGGCCAGCTTCAGAGGCGAGGCTGTGAGGTCACGTTTCCCCTACAGTAGATCTCTTTGGCTCTGTTTGCAGTTTGGGTACAGGCAGTTTTGCAGACTGCATAGGCTGACATTCAGTTAAACAGCTTTTGCTGAGTTCCATGTTCTAACCTAACAAAATTAAGAACAGTGACCTGATGGTATTTCTTTTTACATCTGGCTCCTTTTCATTAAAAGGAATTACTGCTGCAGAACCAGTGGAAACCTTACGCCCGCGGAACACTCTGTTCCACAGCTGGAAAGCCTTGCTCCATCTTTGCGTAGGATGCAAACCTAAACCCAAGACCAGATGAGAGTTCAGGTGCATCTAAGCTCTTGCTCTCCGATTTGGAAAGCTCTTTTCATGTGAAACGCCTGATTAGTCTCACAACCAACCACCCATCCCCCGGACCAGTCTTGAAACTGTAGCCCCTTTTTCAAGCGAGTAATCCCACTAAAATAAATGGAGCTACTCGCTAGAGAAAGGCCTCGGGATCACCGCCCACTGTGCTCTTGAAAGTAAACCAGGTGGGGCTCAGTACTTCGGATAAAAGTAACCCGGGCAGTGCTAGCTGAAGCGGGGGAAAGCCTGTGTGATCATTAGCACGACGCACCTCCCCTCTGTCCCGCTGTCCCGAAACCCATCCCGCAGAAAGCACAAGGGGCACAAAGACCGCGCTTCGCGCAGCCCATTGATTAGTCGCGGCTCTGCCTCCCCTCCCGTGTGGGCTGCTGGAAGTCTTAAACGGTGAAGTTCTTCCTCCGATGGCTAAACCAGTATTGAACTAGCGGGGACAATCACTTTCCGTTTCTGACACCGTTCTCCCGAATGGTTCTGAGAAATGGATTTTAAATTGAAGACTTAATTACAAATCCAACTTCCCTCTCCTGCCGTCGTTAGATACTCTGGAATAAAAAGATATGTACATTTTGCTTTTAGTTTTATTAGTTGACATTAGTATATAACAGGATATGTTCATTACCTTATGTTTTTACTGGGAGCTTTTTTTGAAAGATAAATCTCTTAATATAAGTACAGGAGAACTGATTTATTAGAGTTAGTGCACATTCACAGCCCTATGACATAAATGTCTTTCTAAGCTTTTTTCCCCTGGGGTGTGTTATGCATCATTTTCATCCCTCCCTCCGCCCCTTTTCCTCTCTTTTAGTAAACTAATGTGTTCTTACCCCTAATCTTTAGCCCAGGCAGGACTCCCATAACTACCCCTGGTTATTTTCACCATAATTCTAGATATGGCTCTCCTCACGTAGAGTAAGTGCGAACTTTACAATGTCACCCTGACCCAAGGAAATCCACTCATAACCAACTACCGGATTTCAAGCCAGGGGTTTCGGGTTAGTCCTGGGCTTTTCTTACTGCTCTTCAGAGCCAACGGAGACAGATCATTCTATCTTCTAAACACTTCTGCTGCCATCATCCTTCCAAGCATAGAACAGCGACATTGAGATAATATAACCAAATAAAATTAAAAAACCCTCCACCGTCTCTTCATTAACTTTAGCCTGCTGCGCACAGATGCTTTAACTTACTGGCTTGATATGACCAAAGTGCCTTGAAAAAAAGCTCTCACTTATTACTTGGCAAGAGACGACCCCCCAAAAGTCAATCAACAAATTAGAGCTCATTTGAAGAGTTACATTCCCCTGCGTCTGACAGGCCGCTGAGACTCCAGTGTGTTTGCGCAGCAAGGAAGTGGGCATGCACAGCTGTTTTTGAAGATTGTCCTCATTTGGGAAATGAAGCCGAATGGCTGATAATTCTCCAAGCTGTTTAATTTGTCGGAGAGTTACACTGGGAAATGGCACTTACTCCGCTGCCGCCAATGGCAGGACTGGAATTTCTACCGGTCCAGCCTTATCCCAGCACATTCAGAGCTGACAACATAGGGCATCATGTTTGCCTCCAGAATTAATATGTGGGCTCTCTCTTTATACCCTCCTTTACCCCATTCTTAATGTTACAGCACAGAGCACTCCCAGCACGAGACGGCACGGAGGTGAGGATTGAAGCCAGCAGGTCTACCACGATCCCACCCCCAGATAGATTATATTTCCAATGCACGCTAGGTTAGTAGACTTGGGAGAAGTTTTACAAATATGCATTATTGGGTGGATTCATACCGCTCATTACTTAAACCTGTTAAATCCCAATCCCCACATTAAACATTGGCAGAGGGGGGAAGCATTCGGGGCCAAATCTGCTCCCAATATAATCAAGGGGTGTTTTGCTAGAGGACAGCCGGGAAGAATCTGGTTTTTGATCACAAAGGAGAGGAAAGTTGTGGAAATCCCACTATAGTGGTGGATGGTCCCAAACTTGTGAGAAGGAAGGGAATGGAACCAGTGTAGAACCTGCCCCGTCCCCGCCTAGGTGGCAGAGTCCCCTGCGAATGGCCCCCACTCCAGGCTGGCTGTGGCCAGCTGCAGAGTGAAGGAAGTCTGGTCTGCGGCACACACGGAAATGGCAGTGGGAGACACTGCCTCTGGCGGGTTCGGTATTAACTCCCACTCGCTGTCTTTTATTACTCATCGCCTTCGGAGAGGCGGCTCACGGGCAAGTTATGGATGGGCAGTTCCTTAGACGGTTATGCTGCCAGCGGGAGGGGAAGGCAAGGAGAGTTTTATGAAGGATAATTCACTCCTCAAGGCTACACCAAGAAACATGGGGTTTGCCTTCAGATCTCAACATTTCAGGGGGTGCATTCATTCCCTGTCTTCTCCTGCTTCTCCCAGCAGAGGGGTTGTAGTATCTGGAACTCTGTGCGGTTTCCAGGATAACTTTCCCCTTCTTGTGTGGGCTCTCCCCCGTCCCTATCCCCTGCAGGAGTTAATAATGTCAGGACAGAATCTGCACATGTGCGTAATCCTTACTCTTGTCTCAGTGAAGGCAATAGGGCTGGTCAAGTGCCTAAAGTCTTCTGGCCTGTAAAAAGGTGCAGGACCTGCCACGCTGAGTGTAATATAATCATTCCGTTAACTCTTCGCTGCAGTGTGATGGCTACAGAGGAGAAACTAGCTAAAGTAACTGGCCAGTACGGTTCTCTTTTCTACCGGAAGCCATGAGAAAAGCGTTTCCTTAAACAAGTAAAATAGAATAGTCCGTGTGTGTATGTATGTGTGTGTGTGTATATATAATATTAGGTATCCTGTGATAATGGGAGACATGCCTCAGATACAAAGTTTGGATCTGTAACTAGATCTTGACTTCTGCAAAAACTCAAGGGAGTTCAGCTCCTGTGTTCCAGTTTGGCTCCGCAAGAGGCTGAGAGTAGGCACAATTAAATGCATTTATGATCAAGAATTAATCTGTGGTGAATCCTGAAGGAAAAAAGCATATGGTCCTGAACACCATACTGGCGCTATCCATGTAAAATGCTAATAGAACATGTAATAAGTTAGGCCTTATTTTTCTCTCGTGCCAGTTTTAAGCCTTTTTAACTCCATGGTATTGAATGCAGTCCTGCCTCCCACACCCCCGATTTACACGGGGCTAGACCAGAGGAGGGTCAGTATCGCTGTGGAATGTTCTATTCGAATTTTAACAGATACAACACCAGTTCTGATAAAGGAAAGACGGGACATTAGTCCCATCTTTCTAAAAAAAGGAGTGACCACGGAGGTGTTTTTATTTGATAAATACCATGAGTCTGCAGGGCCTTTAGAGGTGACTCTGGTCAGCTGTAAGGAGGGAAAGATGTACGGTGCAATCGGTGCTTCTCCTACTAGTGACCACTAGCGTCCATCATGAAAGCTCAGGCACTCTTTTTCTGGACTGGCCGCAGACCAGATACTTAGAGAATGCGAGTCAGTGTTTTCCAATGATTTTTTGTCTTTCGGAGACTTTTACTCAGGGCCAAAGAATGACGAAGAATATGATTAATCCATCAATTGTTCCTACCCTAAGAGGACACTTTTGTTGTTTACATGTTATGCTTTTTGCATGTGAATGTTAAAAATGGATAGTTGTTTTCTGGAAGAGCAGACCAATACAAGAAGTCGGAGCACGCCTCTTTCTGGGATCCAGCAAAGTTCATATAGAATCGTTTGCTCCTCCTCTTTACACCTTCTTCGGGCAGACGTGTGAAACAGAAGAGAAAGTATGAAAATGAGCATCATAACCTCAAAAGCATCAAAAAATATGTATTACCAAATAACTTCAAGCTGTAAGTGGTTGCTGTTGATTTGCTCACAGTAGACACTTGGAGATAACACTGGCCATTCACAATATTTTCAGTTTATGTCAAAGGCAGGAAACATGCTTCTTATCCTATTTTGTTTCTGTAAATTGAAGAGGAGGGGGAAGGTGCAGAAGAGAGTAAAGACCTTGAGAGAACTCTCTAAGGGGCGGGGCCCCATACTGCATGCCCTAGATCTGTGTGCACAACTCTCATCTATGTCAGTGGGAGTTCTCTTGGACTGAGGTCACTATCTGGCCCCAAGTATTATCCAACATATTTGTATACTGTCTACACAGCCTGGAACTTTTAATCCTGCTGGGCAGTGCTGAACCTTCTCCTCTGGGCTGAGGAACCTGGATAACTTTTCATCTTGTTCATTTGGGCTGCTGTTTTAAAAATCGCAAAGCAACTAGTAAAACAAACCAAAATAAATAGACAGTGAATACATAAGTGTCATGGATGAATACATTATGGGAGCTGAGCTGGTGGTTTTTACAATCTTTTGGGACCAAATCCTGTTCCCTCTTCTTGTGCAGTTGGTCCTGTTGATTCTAGTGGGATTACCTGAGTGCGGCAGATAAGCGAGATTTGTTGATTTGTCCCTTTAGAGTTTAGCACTGCTTCCCCTGACTCTCCTGCCAACAGTAAATGCCCTTATACAGCCACGTCTGAAGAGGGCTCTGAAGTTTGCGTATGTAGAGTAACTATTTGTGCATAGCTGCAAGTAATTATATCTCCAGCTCAGTTAAATCTTGTGCTCCTTTCTTCTAAATCGCTGGTGTGGGGCCATTGCAGGGCCATTTGGAACCGGCTGCTAAACCTGTAGATTCGGGGACAGCAGGTGGTGAAGGAGGTATCTTCTTACAGCTGTGAGTCTACTTGAGTTTAGAGCTTCAGGGATTTCCCTAGGGCCAGTACCCGCGAAGCTATGAGCCTGATGACCTTTACAGTTCTAAAAACAAGTAGATCAATGGCTTAGGATGCGCCCTTCCCAGATCCAGGGTCTTCGCAGCTGAAGGCTTGGTAGCCAGTCTCAATCAGCAGGTGGTTGAAATGTTTGTCTAAGTTTTCTACATGCTTTTAGATTGTTTTCCTTGTGGGTGTTACTAGTCAGTCTTCCTTGTTAGCACCGGTGGAAATTTTTTTTAACCAAATGCTAGACAAAGTTGGGAACTCCGCTAATTAAAGTGAAATTACAATACAAAAGGTATAATTTAGACCAAATCAGTACTATCCCTTTCCTGTACTAACCCATTCCAAGGATCTGGCAGTCACCAGCCACCTTTGCCCCCTGCCAGACTTGCAATGGACCGGACCGCTGCATCTTGTAAACGTGATCAAAAGATCCACTTTATTCAACAAGGAAAAAACCCCACCAACTGTGCATTTCATTGCAGAGAAGAGCTACTGATAAGTAACAGCTGAGGAGCGACTTGTAATTAATATACACTAGGATACACAGCAGTTTAGAAGAACCTCAACAGCCCCGAACCAAGCACCCTAGCCCCTCTCCCACACTGGTCACACCCCCATGTCCACACTACGCCACCACGGGATTCCTCAGATGGTTGGTTCAGGTGGTTTTCTGTCTGCTTTGCATAGAAAGATGACCAGGATCGAGCCATGGGTTAGGGATAACTAATTTCCTGGCTTTTGTGGATTTCACATCTCAAATTCACTGTTGAAGTAAAGGGCCGGGTACTGCACATAGATATCAATGGGAGTTTGAGTAAGGGCTACAGGATCAAGACAATGATATAGGTTTCCAGCCATTGGACTATCATGCTTCCTTTCAAATACTTACTGGTATATTTCATTTCCCTTGCTTATATAGTTCGTTTTGCATAGGAATCAAAAGCAAGAAATGGTCTTCTAAGAAAATGGAGGTGTGAGCAGAAGGGAAAGTGTCTGAAAATAATGAATTACAACATCGTATTCTTGTGTTTTTGCTACTGATTACTCTCTCTCTGTCTCCCTGCTCCTAATAAAAAACTTGAAGACAAAATTAAAGACCATTGTGATTTTTAAACCATCTGCAATCTATAATTCTGTATAGTCCATTGCAGGTGATGGGAGGTTTGAGTGCATCAGGTCCAGTCCCTAGAGTAATTCAGAGCAGCTGGAAAAGCCAATGGAATCGGAGATTTCTAGGGCATAAGAAAGACTTTTCCTTGTGATGCCCCATACAAAGGAGGTTAGAGAGGGGTTGGTGTGGAGCCACTGCATCGCCTGGAGATTTTCTGTGCAGTGCGAGAAGAACTGGCCGTGTTTCCTACCAGAGCAAAGCAAAGCCTCGGAGTTAGATCACGCCATGATCTGAGATATCAGCCGAATATATTTCAAAAGTACTTCTCGAATTTTTCCAGGAGGAGTCAAATAGTGTTTAAATGGTCCAGGTTACCAAATACTCAAGAGAACGGCACTGGGAGTTCAGAAACAGGAATTTCTATTTCAATATCACAACCACAAAATGATAGTGGATGGGTTATTGACATGAGACTATGGCAGGAGTTCATCAGGTATATTGTATAGGTTATACCTGTTGCTACAAGCAGCAGGAACTTCTGAGGAGTGTAGGAGCTAGAATGCCTCAGCTACATCGTTCTATCGTTTCTTTTTATCTGCCCAACTGACAAGAACCCATGAACTTAAAAGGTTCACATTCTTCAGCTCAGTTAGTACAGTGCCTTATGATATGGTTATACGAAGAAACAATATTTTCTATAATCTGATGGTAAAAAAGAAAAATAAAATTAAAATAAATATTTCCCCGTCAGCAATGGAAGTTATTAAATTAACACACCAAAGGTTGCACCTTCTAATGAGTGCTGTCAGACATTATTTTGTAAAAGAAAAATAGGTCAAAATACATTGTTTTTCCTTTGGCCAACTCAGCCCAGCATAAGAAAAACCTATTAATGTACATCATCAAGCCATGTAAGTCAATATTGCACCCATATAACAGAAGGTAAATAGATTATTTTGTTTTACCATGCTGAAAGCTTTCGTGGAATAAAACTGGAGAGATCTAAATATTAATAGATTCGTTCAAGTGGAACAAAAGTTACAAATCATTAGCTGAAGAAAGCTGGCTTCCAGCCCACATTCTATAGGGGCACGAGGGAAGAGCAGTAACTGGGCTGTTAACATCTACAAAAAGGCCAATATTTGTATATAATTTATTTAGATGAAGTGTGCAGAATGTTTTTATTTGTTCTACATCTCGCTGTCTCACCTCTCTATGAACTCCCCAAACCCAGATCTACTCCAAATGCCGCTGCTCCCCTCTTCTGCACACTTCCCTCCAACGTGTTTGCTTTGGCAACTTTCATGTTCTTACAAACAATTCTTCCAACGATATCAATCACTCTTGCACCCAAAGAGAAATACTGTACACTCAATGCGATGACAAAATGAAACATGTTTGAAGCAAACCATGTGTTCTAGTGTGCCAGAGATTATGTTATTTGCTCGAGGAACCTGGGTAGAATGTGTTAGGTTTCCGTTACTCCTGTGATTGTAAATTTTGGAATTTATGATTTCAGAGACAACACAAATACCTTTTTATAATGGGATAATTTCCAAATGTGAAATCTACCAGGTATTGCATGGGGGAAATTTATTGGAGAATAGCAATTTTTTTTCGAATGTTGTTTGTCTTCGGATTCTTACAAAAACTCCGGCAAGTGCTTCTGAATCCTGACAGGAGCGTGTGGGTGAAGGTTTGATTTAAAACTCCTTTTCACTTTCAAATCTCGGGTGGAATAGGCAACCAGGGTCAAACCGAGAAGCTAGTGGGCTCATCAGTGCAAGGATAGGACACCCTTCTGTGCACTTATCACGCCAGACTTCCGAGAGGGATTCCAAGCTTTTACACAGTGGGAATAGCCCCGGGTCTCCCACCTCTCCTACGGCCTGCAGGAGAAGAAACCAGTCTGTAGGGGCAGATCGTCAGCAGCTGATGCAACTTGCCAGACATCAGCAGTTGAGGATTTGCCCCCACAGTATATGGACTCAAGCCACAGCCTGGCTCATTACTTACGGCTTAAGGAGTGCTGCTGCCTTCCTCAGCAGAGGGTTATCTCTGGGCGTTTGAATGGTGGCGGAGGAGCTAGCTTGTGATGCGTTGGATTCGACCGAATTTTATGGTACAAAAAATCGTCAATTAATTTTAAAACCAGCTTTTGTGTCACTTAGCAGAGCAGAGGCTGCCTGAAGATTGTGTGTGGAAGATAGGAAAGAGCTAGTGGTATTCAGTGAAACGTTGTCTATGGTCTTTTCACTCTCTCCTTGACTTGCGTAGGTGGCGGAGGGCGGACATATCTGATGCAGCACCCACCTTCAACATCTGTTCTGCAAGTCAGTGGAAAGGCACATAGAAGAAGGGTGGAAAGTGGCAATGCAATGCAGTTATAGGTATCGTGCATGCTCTTATTGCCACAGCACCTTGGCTTTGTCTCAATATTATTCTTCCCTATGGTGAATTTTCTATGAAATATTGGTGTGAACTTTAACTCCCATCCAGGAGATCACATATTTCATAAAGACTAGAATCCCGGTGAACTAAGCTTAACGAGCTCTTGTCTCCGTTTGTTCTGGGTTGAAATTAGATAGTCTGGAATGTTGTGTGTATCCCACAAATTAGAAAGTCTCACACTCTTGGCATCTTCCCTCTGTAGACCTCAAGGAGACGTGCATGATGTCCCCAGTTGTACACCTCGCTCACATATTGAGGCTACATTTGGTACTTGTAGTCTCTGAAGTAGAAAGGATTCATCTTTCAGTGTAACCGAGAATTCATGAATTACCTATCTAATGTCCATTTGTTCTGTTGGATTTAATGAGATATGATTAAAATCCTGGATTTTTTTTCACGCCTGTTTCTAAAAAATGGTCTGGGATGGACAAGTATAATACCTTTCCTACACGGAGAAGGACTTGGCCCATTAAAAAAGTGGGCCACTCTCTTCATCCCTATCAGTTTATCACCAAATTAGTTTATTCGTGACCATTATGATTTTATGTTGTTATTTCTCTGTATTACCTTAGCTCCCAGGAGCCCACTGTGCCAGGCGTTATATAAACACAGAACAAAAAACTGTTGATCTCTGTATTCAAACCTAACTCCTTGAGTAGACCATTGTCACCAAAGCCTCTTTAAAATGTTGGTCGACCTTTTTATAAACACAGGATGACAGAAAACAGCTGAAGAGAACATGGTTTATCAAGATCCCAATAAGATATGATGTAGTGTTTACATATTGTGTTGCTAGGAGTAATTCAGTATCTAGCAAGACTTGCAATATGCTAGAATATTAAACTCGTTTCTGTCATGAGATCTTTCTGTTTCAGGGTGTCTCTCTCTCAGGATATCTTTCTGCCTTTTGCCAAGGCTGATCGAGTCTTTTAGTCTGGAATTCTGATTGGACCTTGGAGAGATGTAATGGGGAGAGAGACAAACAGACCTCTTGAGGAAGGAGGTCAAATGTAAATGCGTCTCCCATATTTTACAACGACCTTTGTAAAAATCTCTATTTCATGTCAAGATTATTTTTCTTAGTGACAAGTGTTTTGCTCTTTTTCCTCTTTTCTCTCTTTTTACACAATGACCAAAAAGCAGAGGAGAGAACAGACATACACTAATGAAGACTAACCTTTTAGAGGATCAAGTTTTAACTATTGATTCCATTTCATGAACCAGAGTAGATAGTTCCCCTAGTCAGGGCGGGCAGGCTCTGTGTCTGTTTGTTTTTTAAATTACTATAAATCTTATTATTCTGTTTCCATAATATTTCCTATACTGCGATTGAAGCCCAGTCCTCCTTACCACAAGAGATGTTATGATTGTTTGGTTAACACAGAGAGAGAGCCTGTTCTTTAGCCATAACAAGGGGATGGCTTTGTCTCCCAACAGGTGACTTCAAATATCATAGGAAGTTTACTATTGGGTTTCATTATTGTATCATTTTCGATTTGGGCACTGCTTTTTTTAAAAAATGAGGTTTACTATGTCCCTCTGTGAATGATAATTCAGTGGATACAGGCATAGTTCTGGTCTGACCCTTCCTCTAGCCCAGTGGTTCCTAAACTTTAACAACCTATGCTGGGGCGGCATGCCTCGGGGGGCACTCTGCCGGTCCCTGGGAGGGCGGCAGGCAGGGTGCCTTCGGCTGCATGCCTGCGGAGGGTCTGCTGGTCCTGCGGCTTCGGGGGGGACAAGCGGACCCTCCTCAGGCACGCCTGCGGGAGGTCCACTGGAGCCGCGGGACCGGTGAGCTGCAGAGCGCCCCCACGGCATGACGCCGTGCTTGGGGCAGTGAAATGTCTAGAGCCCCCCCTGAACCTATGAACCCCTTTCACTAAAATGTCTAGTCTCCTGAACCCCCTCCTAAAAATGAATATTTCCAGTGATTTTCTCCTTTACCTGAGTATAAATTATAAAAGCAGTGATCTTGGGAGTATAAAATTTGTTTTATGACATGCTTATTATACACTTATTATTAATCATTACAGTATTTTATTACATTTATGAAAACGGCAACACTCTTCCAAGATCTTACTTTGGTAGCTTGTATCACTTTGAATAAGTCTGTTTATAAGACAAGGCTCCTATGTTTCATCAAGGAGTATCAGATGTGAAACAGCATGAAAGTATTTAAGAAGCCAACTCGGAGTTCCTCCTACATAAGCATTCAGGTCTTGAGCAGTTCAGGCAAACACGTTACAACAAAACTTAAACTTGTTCTTCATAATAATTTAAAAAACAATACCAGCTGCCTATTTAATTTAAAAAACAGCAAAAAAAATCCATCTCCCTTTCCATTTTTATAAGGAGTCTTGAAGTTTCAATCTCCTCAGTGTGATAGACATGCTTGCTTTGAGCTGCTTAGCTCTTGGAAGTCCAGGGGCTCCAGGCTGCTGGCCCCATGCTGCCCGAAGTCCCTAAGGGACAGCTCTGTCTGCCATTAGGGAATTTTTTCCAGAGAACCCCCTGTAACATTTCACAAACCCCAGTTTGGGAACCATGCCTATCTTCTGAACTTGTATGAGACAGTACAGTGGTGTGTCTGTGGGTCCACAGGCTTTGTCACTTCTCCTAAACCCTGGTCTCAGTTACACTGGTGGAAGTCTGCAGTAATTCCATTGAAGTTGACAATGACTCCAGATTTCCACCACTAGGGCTGCAATCAGAATCTGGCCTCGAAGGGTGATGGCATATGAGGACCAAAATCGCCCTACTGCGATGCACAGGCAGGCTATATGTGTCTGCAGACCATATTCTCTGGCATGTTTGTTTTATTTTGATTTAGAACAAAGTAATTTTATACTACTGAGTAATATATTGCTGAAGTGTCACCCGGCCAGTCACAGTATCTGCTTTCTACTGGGGCCCAGGAATGTAGGCCTTGCTTATTGGTGAATACTTCTGGCATTGGCCCATGCAGATATTGCTGTTACCATGCCGCAATGGGCCTGATTTTGATCTGGCTAACATCAGTTTTATACTTCAATGGAACTACTCTTTCAATTGAAGTAAATGAGAGCGGAATCAGGCCCTGTCTCTCTTAAAGTGCAATTATATTTTTGAAAGTGACTGGAGGTGATGTCACAGGGTTCCATGTTCCTGTGTCTCTGTTTCCTTAGCAAACTGGCTGTGTTCAAAAGTGAAAAGAAATTTCTGCTATTTGCCAGCTCTGCAAATTCAGCCTGAGTTCTGAAGGTCAAGTTGTGATATTTCTGGCTCAGTAAACAAGATAATCAGTAATGAAGATTCTTCAATTAGAACTTACATCATCAACACATTTGTTAGCTATGAGCCACGTTCTCCTGTAGTTGTATTGATTCTGATGTTAACAGAAGTAAAAGGTAGTACAAATTTGCTATTATCTTTAAAGTAAGCAGATGTGTCTCTGACAGGAAGCAAAACTGTTGAGTAAGTAGGTGTCCTAATTACACAGTCAGTTTTCTGATCCCAAACACGTTTAAAGAGAAGATCATACATTTCCACAGATCTAAATTTTCAACCTGTATGAATCTCATCTGGGAAGTGGTCAGGTTATGCAGTGATTATTACAAATGAAACAGCTCTGACTGAGTCAGGCAGGTAAAGAAAATATGCTGTAGGCCATAAAAGCCCCGAAGAGTGCTTTAATGGTCTCTGATGACAGTGTGGTTATGGTGAGAAAAGAGATTGGAAAAATTGGAGCTCAGCAAATCTATTTCCTGTTTGTATTTAGAATAAATACCTTTTAGTTTTCTGACAAAAATGGGTTGATTTTATATCTCCTGTTGGCACTATAGAAACAAAACAAGAAGATTATTTTATGGCTTAGGCATTGATATCTCACCACCTAGTCTGCAGTGAATATTTAATATTCAATAAGTTAGAATATGGGCTTGGTAGAGTTGGAGACCAAGCTTTTCAAAAGCAAGGCATGTAAAAGATTGAAGAGGATAAGTGTTCGGTATGTTTTCTAAATCAGGCTTCTTTTAAGGTAGACAACAAAAGTGGAGGCACGTACAATCACCAGGGTGGGGTTATTTGTTTTTTTTTTTTAAATCTCGTCTTTTTTTTAAATAAAAATATTCGTGATGATCATGAGCTTGTTTTAACACCCCTTTAAACACCTAAAGCCAAAGAACTGTACGTTCCATTATGTATGTTTGTTTCCTAGTCAGCGGCTGAACAGAGGGTAAATGTATGTTTTGTCTCTCAACCAGCACTCGCAGTCTCCTTTGCTTTCGGGAACATATGGTTATGGGACAGTGAAATGTGCTGGAAAATGCCAAGAGAGATGTGCTTGTGAATGTTCATTGCGCGTCCCAGAGAAACATCTCACGAATGATTGATCTCCGGCGTGATGGCAGAATAATCCCAACCACATTTGGTTTTATAGCACCATTAATACCGCAGCCTATATTGTTTAAGGGGAAGGCAAAAGCCAAACCAAAACCTCGTGAAAATAAATACTCATCAGCAAATATTTTGATTTAAGAACCTAAATTTTAAAAAGAAAATAATAATCAGAAAGGAGCGGAGGGTACTAACACCCCGGCCCACAGGCCATCTGTGAGCGAGAGAGAAAGGAGCCGCCAGTGATTAGTCCGCCATGGTGTGAGACACTAGGAATAGACTCATAAAGTTTTATTTGCTATTATGTCATTTAGTGGCTCTCGTGATGTTGCAATCCACCCATTCAGTTAAAGGGTACGAAAGGGCGCGGATTAAAACCAGCCCCCCTGACGACATCTCACCCTGCCGAAGGAGATAGAGATCTTATTGTTTTACGGCTAAGAGCACTTTCCACGTGCGGCTATTAGGGAATTGACAATTGCACTGGCTTTCTCCTTGGCGTGTTTGGAGAGAAGTCTAACAACTGCACCTCGTGCAACAATATTTCCTAGCAGTAAACTACATTTTCCCGACCACGCTGCTTGTATCAACATCCGAGCGTTGTTGTGCAGGTTATAAACAACCCATAGAGTTCTCAGCTTTCTGGTCTGCGGGGCAGGAGGCTGGAAACCTTAAATGTCCAAAGCTGCCACAGTTCACAAACTGAAACCTCTATAAACTGATTTCCCTTAAACTCTTTATTAACTACCCCCAAGGACCATTACTGCTGCTTCTGCTCTTGCACGGCGGTGGTCTGGCTCCTCCACGAAGCACACATGCTAAACAGATTAACATGCTTTGGCTGACCCACACTTCACAAACCAGGGATAGAGTTTCTACAGCTCCATGTGGAAATTAACCTATATGTAGCAATGGTCAGCTGCAAAGAGGGAGATCCAGCTCAGACCAGGCAATCTAAACAACCCACCGTGCTCTGTTACTCTTGGCCTTTCCCTCCCCTGCTCATGACTAAATATTTATTAAAAAGAAGCGATTTCCCCTCTTTGGCTGGGGTTGGGCATGTATCTGGAAGAGCTTTATTTGTAAGTGCTTTGGGGGCAACTCAAAGCTCTTTACAGAATGAATAAAGCCTTGGCTGAATGGCTTGTTAAATCCTCTTGAAGGCCAGTTTAGATGTAACTACAGGTTTGGGACTGTTTGTGTGGCATTAAAGCTTTCAACCTCATTACCTTATTGTCATCTTCCCCCTCTTTGCCCCTCCTCGCCCTTCAGTTAAAAGTAAAAGCACCCGGAGGTGGAGCTCCTTACGGAGGGAGACAAAGCCAGTGTTTGGGATATTAACCCGCACCGACCGCTTCCTACGCTGTACGTTTCGGAGTTCGAGTCCTCCTTTTCCTCCCCCAATTTAAACTCTGCATTTTTAGAGGGGGGTAGCAGCCAAATGAAAGTCACTGTTGGCTTGTGTCATGAAGGGCTGTCATGGTAATAAACACACAGTGTCTCCTCCAGGAATTCCTAATCCTCCCTGTGTGGCTCTAGCCCTGTGGATAATATCATTACAGGGCTAAACAAATAAACAGTCTCTCCAAATCAAGCAGGAGGCACTGGGGACTACAGTTCCTCTCTGCAAAGAAGATACAAGTAAATTTACACTCATGACTTGGAGTCAGTCCAGTAGCTATGAATAGCTGGTCAGTTCTATAGCGCTGGCTCTGAGCTGGGAAACAGCGCTGACCCTCCTGCTCTGTGTTTGCTGCAATCAATGTGAGCTATTCAGGGCTGTGTTTTCCTTACTATCCTCCGCGGGGAACATCAAGGACCAGGAACACTTTTATGAACCCAGGCTCAGCGAAGACGCTTTTAGTACAAAGTTAGCGTATTAAACCCACTGACATGAATGAAAGGTTAACCTACTTCTGCCAGCCAGGAGTCCAACGTGATCATGCGATTTCCTGTTGTTGCCGCTGCATCGCGTTTGACAAACGCACTCACTCATGTCCTGAAGTCCACAGCCACGTTCTTTCTAAACCTGTTAACAACACATACACACGCGAATCCAGTTGCAATAAAGGAGATCCAGCCTAACCAGACATTTTAATAACAACCCGTCCATTCTGGTGTCATGCCGCATGACGTATTGGAAGGGCTGAGGATTTACCTCCTCCCCCCGCAACAAAAAATTCAGGAATCCAAACTTATCTGTTTGCAATGGCATCAAAACGTTCCATGACCCCGGGTATTTTTAAAAATACAAATTCCGCACCAAATTCTACACCTTATTTCAGTGCGTTGGTGTTCTATGCATTTCTTAAAGATGTTTTTAAAGCACCTAAAACTTCTGCTTTCAGGGATGGATGTAATATTTTTTTCCTTCTTAGAAAGCGTAGTTTTCTTGCCGAAAATTACCTCCGCCAGGACTCGGCTGAAATGTGATTTCTGCAGCTGAGAATATTTATAGCTATTTAGCTCCACTTAAAACCCTTTGATGTTTGGACAAACACGGGTGAAAGGTTTACACTTTCGACGTAGCTTATTTTTCTCTCTCTCCAATTACTAAAAGCCAGACAGGAGTAATTAAATAGTGTGTTTTTTTTAAACGTGTGAAGATTATTGATTGAAGTGGAAAATCCAATGTGATACAACGCACCTAACCTACTGCCTGCCTGAGAATAGATAAAGTTGTATCATTTATGATAAACGTTGGGCAGGGCTGCCTCTTGCATGACACTGAGTTTGCTGAGAGGAAATAAAATCTGGAGCCAAGTTTGATTGTACAAGTTGACAAAGAATTTGCCACATTTCTCATGTTTGTTGCTAATCCTGTGATCACTTAATTATTTTGTTGGAAGTGGGAGGACAACAGAGATGTCATTCTGGCGACGCTTTCACTATGTCAGGACACGGTAGCTCTTGATACATATAGTACCATGGTGTATGGTTTATTCAAACGCCTTAGGCTGGCTCCGTGAAATCTCCCATCCCTCTTTCTAGGGCTATCCGTTATACTATCTGCACCGAAACCACACGGCTTCGCTGATTGTATTTGTCATCAGGTTTTCTGTACGTGAAACGGTTTTCTATTTAAATCCGATTTCCTTTCCACTCCTCCAGTGTGAATCCAGCTGGACTACTCTAATTGTTCAATCAAGTAAAAAAAAAGGAACGAGAGGGGGGCCGGATCTCGCAATCCGTAATGAGGCGTTTGCTTGAGTAGAAGAGGCAGGATCCGGGTTTGGAGGAGAAAACCTATTTGCTTTATTTTGCACTACCGAATCCTGAAGGGAAAGCAGCATATTTTGGTGTTGCCTTATGCTTTGTAGGATTGACATAGTTTCTGGGGTTGGAGGCTCCTTTAATCATGGATTTGTTAATGGACAATATTTCTGCGATCTCTAAAACTACTGCTCAGGTTGGTGAGTTAATCTGGATACACCGCAGGGCAATGAGCAACTGACCGCTGTGTGAAGTTGTGAATGTCACTTATGAGTGTTGTATAAAAACCATAACCATCACACAGCACTTAAAATCCACAACATTCAGCCCTCAAACCAAAGCGTGAACAGGAAACAATCTACTTTAAAAAATTGCAACAGCAGGTTGAGTTTGGTGTCGTTTTAACTGGGCGATAATAGCAAGCCAGACAATCATTGCTATTCCCCGCTCCTCCCCCCCCCCGCCCCCTATGGGCTGGATAATCTCACAGACCTCTCCTAGCCCAGCCCCTGGCACTCTCTCTTTCTGAGCCTGATGTTGCTGCTTTTCAAAAATGGTAAGAGCCAGGAGGGACAAACCATCCATAAATGAGCATATATACCCACTCACAATGCTGCTAAGCCGTCCTTGACAAGAAATCCAGGGCTTGATTCTGTTCCTATTCGAATCAAAGGGGATTGTGCCATCGACTTCAATGTGAGAACTTTGGTAGACCCCTCTATGACAATCATCATATTTAGATGATGTTCGCAAGAATTGGGACAGTCTCTGATACCAATTTTTAGGCGCCATTTTAAGTTTCCTGCTGACAGAGGGGAGACGGGGGTGGGGGTAGGTAGGGTGCTCCCAGTCAGATTGTTTCTTCTATGAAGTGAAATCACAATTGACAGCTCTTTCCAAAAATACATTGAACTGGGGGAAAGGGCAGGCACGTTTACTTCTTGGTAAAAGTGACTCTGGGATCCCCTGTTCTATTAGCGCCCTGTAATACAAACACCTTGGCCGGAGGGGATTTGCCTGAAATGCTTGTAAGATCGCTTCCTTAGAAACTCCCGAAGAGAATAATCAAATCTACTAGGTCTGCATTCAGTGCAGACAGAGTTCATCTATTCGAAGCAGGGGCCAGCAATGGAAGCCCGAGGAAAAGGCTCAGAGAAGAAATCGGATTCATTTTCTAAGTGAGATGCGTTCGGAGAATAGGGTTAGTTTCCTTGTGATGCTCAAACCACAAGAACAGTTATAAGATCTACTTTGCCTTCCCCAGGATCTGTCACTGCCTGCCCCGATGTTAGTCTAGTCTAGTCTTATAGGGGGGCTTACACCTCTGTACCTTCCTCAAGCACATTTATTGACACTGTCTGGTTGTCAGCAAAATCCAAGCATTACTGGCTCCTACATCTCTTTTCCATTCATAACCCCCAGCAGTTGAGTCATTGCCTCTGGCCTCCTTTCTGCTGCAGTCAGAGGATGTGGCTGCTTTTACTGGCAAAATTGTAGCTACCTCAATGATGTGAAAATGCAGGGCGAGATTTAGAGCTCAGCACAGGGTGGACTTTCTGGGCGAAAGGGCTCCTCTGTCAATCCCCCTCCTGAGACACTTAGGTTTAAGGAAATGTTTGCACTGCCCTGGAGAAAAAGTTGGCCGTGTGTTTTTCTTTTGTGTTTAGGCACTCTGGAAGGAATTCCTCGGGGCACAATTATCTCACATGTGGTGAGTCAGAAAAAGTCCAAAGAGACAGATCATTTGGATGCTTCGGCCCAGCACAGTAAAGGGGGAAATCCATCTTGGCGAATAAAACAGATTCAGGGAAAGCTGGAAACCAAGCTGTAGTCAAAGGAGCAGGCAACTGACCCCAAGATAACAAGCAGTTGACCAGTTAAAAACACCAAGGCAGAGTTCCATTCTGCACAGGGTCCAAATGAGTCATTGGGGATCTCAAGGGAAAGGGATGAGGTGATGAAACTGTACAGGGAAAAGTCACCCATACATGCCTCAGGGTTGGTAGGAAAATATCTGTATAAAACCCCAGAGAACTAAGAACTCAGCAGATTCAGGGGAGGTACACTGGAGACAACAGAGCTGTTTCACAGCAGCTGAAGATCTGGCCCTACATCTCCTATTAACTGCAACTGTAACCTTCAGTCCTTTGAATGGAGAATATTTAGCATTCCGTGGAGCTGCACAGAACAATTAATCACCACAGCATCCTTGGGAGAGAGAGGAGTAAAAATATCCCCATTTTACAGATGGTGAAATTGAGGCTGAGAGGTAATGAGAAATTAATCCAAATCCTCGCAGCTAGCAGGATAAGAACTGAGTGTCCTGATCCTCAGCAGCTTACTCCATCCTCCATGGCATAGAGCCACCCACGGGAAACAAATGAAAAGCAGGGGTGTGTTGTTTCATTCCGATTGCTTGAAAACCCCAGTAACTATACAGATGTCAATATTTACTACAGTAACTAACAAGGACCCATCTAATTCAATTCTAGGATGTCAATGTGTTGCTGTCTGCCATCTTGGCCCATACACTGGGGGACTGAACAGGGAACCCCAGAACTTAAAAGGATGAATTGCTACAGCTTCAGTTAAACAGCCAGCCTCTGTAACTAGGGCCTGTAATAGACTCACATATCCTGTAGATTAGGCACAGAGAGGGACACAACACACTGACTAGTGGGTAACAACAATTTCTTGTTCATAAAACCAAATTACCACCCACATCAGTTAAAATGGGAATATTCCAGTAATGCCTGAGAAGAGTTGGAGGTGTAGATAACAGAAGAAAGTTGAAAGGTTGGTAACAGAAAGTACAGGTGTAGGTGGGGAACAAGTGGACAGTTTATTGATTATAAGCAGCCCAGAGGCATTTAAAATAAGATTTCCAGTCATTTTGGAGCAATCATCAAGCTGAATCCTTACTCAAAAGCTCATTTTGTAAAGAGGAAACTGTTTACAGATCTCTTTACAATTCAAAGACTCATTAGCATCCGAGGAGTTTAAAAGCGCAGACAATTGCCCTATGCTATTTATCATAATTTTGTTGTTAAATGTTTGTGCCCGTTGTGACTGTGTATGGTGATTTGCAGAGAGAAAGTCCCTGTGCTGAACATCTTAGAATCTATTAGATTCCTTGGCCACTTTCAGCCGCCTCCTAGGCAGGTTCCTGCTGTACCGCTGGTGTAAGTGGCCTCAGAAGAATCAGTATAAGGGATCCTCTGGTGGTGAAGAACCAGCATTGGAAAACACTCAGTGCACTACTAGCCTTCCTCAGTATTAATACCACAGAGTGAATCCTAAAAATGATTCAGTACCTACTGAAGTCCATGGGAGCTGGATCCAGCCTCAAGTTCTGAAATCACAGAACTTGTCCGATTGGGTTGTGGGGTATCAACAGCATGGTAGACTCAGAGGTGTAAATATCAGGGAAACCCCAGCATACAGGACAGCTTCCCAGACTGTTAGCCTCTCTTGCTATCTATTTTGGTACTGAGAAAGACAAGGCCATGGCAATAGTGGGTAATTTGCATGCCTGATTTTAGTTTTTCTAGCTTTGTTATGCACTCAGATATAAGTACAGTGACTCACATGTTTACCCCAAATCTCAGTGTAGAATAATAAGGAGGTGACATATACAACAGGTTCGACTCCTACCAGCATCTATCAACTGGGAGAATTAGAAACCTGTGTGCCTCCCACCCGTGTTGCAGTGAAATAAAGAATAAGAAGAATATAACCTTAAACAGGAAGAAGATTTATCAAGAGATAGATACAACTGGGAAAAGATTCACTATGGGGAACACTACAAAATACTAGATTCCAGTAACAGGGGCATAAAGCCCAGGCCCTTAAACTCTCCCTTGGCTAAACTAATAAATGCCTACAAATAATTACTGTCTCTCTTTTAACTGTAGGTGGAGGACACTGGCAATGGATGGTCCGTCTTAGGATCTCTGGAACATCGGAGGATCTGTCTCTCTTACTGCCGAAGCAGATCAACAGATCTGAGCTGACAGCAAGCCTTCACTGGATCCTTTTGTGGATTACAGGAATCAGGTAAGTATCAGAGTCATTGACAGATGTTAGTAGCCAAAGTCTTGATCCGATGCCGCGCAAAGAACCTGGACGTGGCTGCTGACAGTTCCTTACA
The DNA here is from genome assembly GCF_020497125.1 of Mauremys mutica. NCBI lineage: Eukaryota > Metazoa > Chordata > Testudines > Geoemydidae > Mauremys > Mauremys mutica. Next base: position 46,384,090 of record NC_059077.1, read on the forward strand.
TGCTCTCTGTGGTGCGCCTTTCTGAGGCACACACTGACAGGCACATACTGACAGGCCCTGCCCCCAACCGGTTCCAGACAGTTCTCAGTCCCTCAAGTTCTGTCTGGAAACAGAGTTTTGGCAGGAAAATGCCGTGAAGAAGGGCATCAAGATGGAGTTCAAACTCTCCCTAACATATGCACCATCTTGAATTTCTAATCTCCATTTTGAATTGCAGCAACATTCCTAACAGAATATAATCATGTACCAAAAACACCTTACACACAATTGCACATATTTGTACTTACAGTGAATATGAGTCATACAGCCAGCCGATCACTACTATATATGCACCCGAAAAGGATACTTGTGATACATAAAACATTGGGGGCCAAATTGTGACCTGTGGCATGTATCCATGCTGGGCTATCCAAGGGTCACAGTGCAGGGGAGAGAGCATTCTCTGCTGGGCCTCTACTTCCTTTCCCAGACATGTGGGCAAGGAGTGGATGGAGCGTTGGCTCCATCCCTCTCCCATCATGCCAGTCATTGCAGCTGAACTGGAGGAAGCAGCAAACTCTGTCTCATTTCTGTCCCTGGTCTGCTCATCATGCACCAGAACTATGTGCTGACCCTTTGTCAGGATCTTGCTTACTCCCTAGTCTAGCTCCTTGTAAGCACTCACTTTAAACAACAACTTGTACTATAATTCTTAGGCAGCCATGAAGTAATGCTAAAATCTTTAACATTGGGTCAAATTCTTCCTTGATGTAATGATTTCAGCAAGTTTATACCCAAGATGGATTTGGTCCAATCTCAGTCACAGAGCACAAAGCTGAGACAAAGCTAGGTAGCATACTCAGTTCTTCCCAGACTTGACTTGTCCTGTAACAGGTTTTTTTGAGAGGTGGAAATATATATTATAGACGTGTAGACTTTAAGGCCAGAAGGGTCCATTATGATTATCTAGTCTGACCTCCAGCACATTGCAGGCCACAGAACCTCACCCACCCACTCTTGTAATAGACCTTTAACCTCTGGCTGAGTTACTGAAGTCCTCAAATCATGATTATAGTGTATTCCTGATTTTCTTAGTTAAATCTAGGAAACAGAATTTCTCTCAATCTCTTGTGAAACAGAGAGATTATTTTTATGCTACTTAACATTCCTTCAACTCTAGACTAAGAAAAAACTTGAGTGAGGAATTAAAATGAATCTTAATATAAGGACTTTTAAATAGTGCATGTTATACAAAGGAAATTCTGAAGATTGATGCATACTGTACCCATAAGTCTCCATTATGAGATACTTCTGGTATAAGATTTCTCTGTTATGAAATGCAAATCTGTTTCCATCCTGTGATAACACTGAAGACAATTGAGTCATATGGATGTAACGGAAGGTAGAATTTGGCCCAATATTTTTGCAGTTTGGATCTCATTATAAATAAAAAATGTTTGGCTTCCAAAAGCAGCCTCCTAGTAATTATAAAATTTTATACAGCATATACTACTGTATGTGTGTATGAAAGATGTACTGTTTATTTTTCTGGCACAGAGTTAACTTTAAAAAGAGATTACTTAATTGAAGAACATATTTCTTGACATGCAGAATCAACATTTGAACCAAATCTTCTCCTTTTGCATAAAGAGAGGATGGGTGCATTCTAGCCTGTTTAATCCATGAGACTCTCAGTTAATTCATTTTAAACCACTGAGACATTTGGTTGGTAAAACAAAATGTAGCACAGTGTGAAACAGCTTGCCATCAATTAAACAGTTTTGCTTAGGCAGATTGCTTTGGTCTTGCAGGACTTTAAATAACTCCCCTAGATATGTCCTATGAATGCAGTGTCTTTTTCTCTGTATATCTGACTGGCTGTTACTGAATCTATTTTGTTTTCTGAGTGGTTCAGATACTTTTACTATTATTCTTTTATGCTTTCTTTGGTGGTGGGGGATTAAGAATATTATGTAAATTTACTAACATTTCTATTTGTATCAGCATTCTTCAAACTGGAAGTATAGTGGGGCTGCCCAACTGTTAATATTTGACATTAAATGATGCTTTCTGAATATTGAATGGAGTCCTTTAATAGCCACATTATTAATACTGGAGGCCTGAGGTATTATTATATTTATTAAGTACAATATATTTAATATTGTTCAAAACAAAGATAAAGACAGTCTCTGTTCAAGGAATTTGCCTTCTAAGGCCTGCCTCAACACTGCTAGAGACTTACGCATGTGCTTAACTTTATATGTGAGTACCACTGGTGACGCCAATGGAACTGCCCACATGTCTAAAGTTACACATATATATAAGTCTTTGAAGGGGTGGAGCCTAAAAGACAGACACAGTAGACAAGATGCATTAGAGCAGTGGTTCTCAGCCAGGGGTCAGGGGCCCAGAGCACATTTCAGGGGGTCCACCAAGCAGGACCAACATTAGACTTGTTGTGGCCCAGGGCAGAAAGCTGAAGCCCAACACATGGGGCTGAAGTCTGGGGTTCCAAGCTCTGCCACCCAGGGCTGAAGCTGAAGCCTGAGCAACTTAGCTTTACAGGGCCCCCTGTGGTGTGGGGCCTCAGGCAATTGCCCTGCTTGCTACCCCCTGTCGCTGGCCCTGCCTTTTATATGCAGAAAAAGAATTGGTGTGGCACATGTGGGTTGTTTTTATAGCATGTTGTGGGGCCTCAGAAAGAAAAATGTTGAGAAACCCTGCATTAGAGAATCGGAGTACCTTGAGCCAAAATTTTCAAATTGGCAACTAAAATCCAGAATTAGGTACCTATATAAGCGACCTAACCTGTGGCTCTCATTGACTTCAATAGGATTTAGATGCCTAACATGGCCACATTTTAAAATCTTGATCTTAGATTTTTGTAACTGAATGAATGAATTTTATCCTTTATGCTGATCTCTCTCTTTTCTCCTCTCATGTATGCTTGGGGTGCAGAAGGCACATGCACAAAAATGTGCATGCAATTGCATGCCAGGGGACTTGCTGCAGCCAAAAGATTGGATAAGGAACATAGCAGCATGAGCAAGAGACTGCAGGGTCCAGAGTCAGGAACAGACCAATGTAGGAGAACGCTGGCTTGGATGAACTGACTAATATCACAATCCATTTTTTAAAGTATTTTTTTTAAACAGGCCTCATTAAGCATGAAGCATATTTTGACTTTTCCAAATAATTTTTGGTAGTTAGTTATGTAGAAAAATTAGTATTAAACCCTTTTATTTTATTGTATTGATTGGGTTTTTTATTCCCATCTTCCAAACAGCCAAACTACATAAATAACTTTACACACACACACACTCTCTCTCTCTCTCTCTCTCTCTCTCTCTCTCTCTCTCTCTCTCTCTGATATGCCAAGTTAGAGGCTGACAAAATATTTTGCTAAAATTATGAGCAATTGAAAAAAAGGGGGATTTTTTATTGGAACTCCTCAACCTTTAGTATAGCATCACTAGTACAGAACTATAATTCATATGCATTAAGGGAGGTTAAATGGGTTCAGAAACAGTCAGGTATTCTAGGCACAAAAGGGAGTAGTTGGCTACATTACAAATGGTACCCCATTGTGGCAAAATAGTGGAGGCTTAATCTTCAATGGTACATTTATTTTCCTGTTTAAACTTCACGCCAGGCCATTAATATTCTTTTATTGTAGTTTATGATAGGTTAATTTCCTCATGTTTCCTTTTCTCCTTGAAGATTCCATATAGTTTCTGCAGCCCAGAGACTAAAGTTAAATTTACTGACAGAAACATTAAAATGTTTTACTATGTGAACTCACTGAGTGTAGTACTTGCTTTACCTGTGCATAGTACATGATTTATATGGTTTCCACATCCAAATGATAGAAATCACATCTGTTGCATGTTAAGCCACATTAAGCCTTCAGTAAGTCTGCTTTCACAATGCCTTCAGTTTTCCTAGTGCATGAATATTTTCTAAAAATGCTAATATCTCTGTTATATTGGACTAATATCCAATTTTGAAATAACCACACCCAAAACCACTATAACAAGAAAAGCAAATTACAATTCATGTTAGTTATAGTGTAGAAGTACAAAAAGGAATTGTAAAACACCTCCTGCCACTCTTGTTATTCAGAACCCAACATCATTGTGTTTGGCTTATAAACTCCTATCCTCAAACATTCTAGTCAAGCTTTAGAAACCTGCATTTGATTTATAACTATAAAACGTAGGATTTGCCAAGCTGGACCACACCCATATCTTGCTCCTGGCAATTGTCGATACTTGATGCTTCAGAATAAGGTAAATCCTCTTCCACACACCCATAATCCACCTAGTTGACTGATGAATTCTGTCCATGTGGATGAAGGGTCCCTTCCTGACTCCTTCTCTGATCATCATGTACCCTGAAACACAATGCTTGGATTATTTTAACTATGTGGTTTTAAGAGAGGATATACAATTTTAGCACAATGTAATAATTGTATAACAGTTAAGTTTATAAGATTTTATTGTAGCTCGCGTTTCTAAATGACACAATAAGCCATGGCAGGCTGCACTGAGAGAGCTTTGTATCTGTGCCTCCCAGGGCACCAGTTCTGCAATGAAATCCATGTGGGTGGACCCTTGTGCTAATGCTTAGCTCTGCTGAGGCCAATGCACAAACATAAGGCTCCAGCCTTGTGGCTGAGAGTACAACTAAGGAATAAGGGAATTTTGCCAACAAAAGCAGTTTACTTACTGGGTAACAATGAAGGTTTCAGACCATGAAGCATCTCAAGGACAGTACTTATTTTACACACAGTATACATGCCTTCATACAGGCTCAACCAGACTATGTTCTGGGGTTGGTACATATCACACCACTGTTGCCTCTTCCAAAGAAACCATCTTATTTGGTGACTGCTTACTTCCTCCTAACTGTTCCCTAGTACAGGTTTGCCAATTTATAGGAATTTTATTCCCATCAGGCCTTTTGGGGGGGATGGCCGTTTAAATCTGGCAAAGTCTTAAAGTCCTTAAAATGGCCATTTTACAAGTAGGTGTGGTCTACTAGGTCTTCCTCTCCTCCATCTGGTAAGTAACCTTAATCCTTATGATGATTCCTTATCTTGTTCCTGAGGAGATAGCCCATTGTCACAGGGGATTTCAAGGTTTTTCATAGTGAGGAACACATCTTAATAGAGCAGGAGTGGGCAAACTGTGGCCCAGAGGCCACATCCGGCCCTTCAGACATTTTAATCTGTCCCTCGAGTTCCCGCCGAGGAGCAGGGTCCAGAGCTTGCCCTGGTCCGATGCTCCAGCTGGGCAGCAGGGTCAGGGGCTTGCCCCGCTCTGCACATGCCGTGGTGCTGTGTGGCTCCTGGAAGCAGTGGCATGTCCCCCTTTCCAGCTCCTATGCGTCGGGGCAGCCAGGGGGCTCTGCACGCTGCCCTTGCCCCAAGTGCCACCCATGCAGCTCCCATTGGCCTGGGAGCGCGGCCAGTGGGAGATGCAGGGGTGGCACCTGCAGACGGGGCGGTGCACAGAGCTGCCTGGCTGCCCCTCTGCGTAGGAGTTGGAGGGGGGACATGCTGCTGCTTCTGGGAGCTGCTTGAGGGAAGCACCACCTGGAGCCTGCACCCCTGACCCCTTCCTGTGCCCTAACCCTCTGCCCCAGCCCTGATCCTTCTCTCACCCTCTTAACCCCTCAGTCCCAGCCTGGAGCACCCTCCTGCACCCTCAACCCCTCATCCCCAGCCCCACCCCAGAGTCTGCACCCCCAGCCAGAGCCCTCACTCCCTCCTGCACCCCAACCCCTAATTTCATGAGCATTCATGGCCCGCCCTACAATTTCCATACCCAGATATGGCCCTCAGGCCAAAAAGTTTGCCCACCCATGTAATAGAGAAATGTTGTGGACATTTTCTTTCCTATTCATCATCATGTGCCATCCCTGTGGTGGCTACTGCAATACCTTTCATGGAATAGTAATAGGAGGAAAGTAACTTTTGTAGCTGTTTTAATGCAGTATGTGTTTTGGACTTTCAAAATCATCACATGATCTATTATGGGTTTTCATTGCTTTCGTCCCTTGCCTCCTGTCTCTTCATCTCTCTCCCACTGCTCCCTCCCCCCACACACCCCTTGTCCCAGCCCAGAGCCTGCACCCCGCACCCAAACTTCCTCCCAGAGCCCGACCCCCCCCCTCCTGCACCCCAACCCTCTGTCCCAATCAAGGTACCTCATTTTATTTTCAGCTACTTCCCATTACTTATAATATAGGAGGAGGATGAAGAAAAAAAGAATGAAAAACAGGGTGGGAGATAAGAGAATGTTCTTTTTCTTGGCTGGGTCCCGAGGGGGGCCCCCCAAAAATGAACCTTTGCACAGGGCACCAATAACTCTAAATCCACCACTGTCCAAGGGGCTGTTTAATTGCTGTGTAGATGTTTGGGTTCGGGTTGTAGCCCAAGCTCCGGGACCCTCCCACCTTGCAGGACTTTAGATCCCAGGCTCTCGCCCAAGCACAAATGTCTACACAACAATTAAGCAGCCCCTTAGGCTGAGCCCCAGTCACTTGGCATGGGCCAGTCACAGATGTTTAATTACCCTCTGATTCTATGTTTCCCTGCTGCATGGTTCCCCTTGCCCTTGGACAGACTTCCCAGCCATGTGGTCTTCACGTTCCCCTGGATGTCTTGCCTGGCTGCCTTGTTTGCTTCTCCCCAGACATTCCTCTCCTGCTGGTATCTGACAACTCTAGTTCCACTAGTGGCTACAGTCCCAGAGGGTGGCTCCTATCTCATTTTCTCTTTTTATAGAGGACTAGGCACTAAGTTCTTCTTTACAATAAAGAACCAAGAGGCCTGTAGAAGCAGCTGGAAACATAAAGGAAAGCAAGCACCATGTGGTCAGCCAACTTTCCATCAGCCACCAGCAAATGATCAGGGAACATCAGCGGAGCCGAATAACAGTTTAGGAATTGCTGGGCTAATGCACTGTGCAGTGCGGTCTAGTAATCAGAGCTGAGGAATAGGACCAGGAACTCCCAGGTTATAATCCTTGTTTTCTCACCTTCTGCTTCTTCTGTAAAATGGGGAGATTAATTTATTTACCTGCCTGACAGGAGGTTTTGGGGATCGCTTAGTTAATGTTTGTACAGCGCCCTGAAGATGAAAAGTAGTAAATGTTCTGAGAGTCCTTTTCACATGATGGTCCCAAGGTGATTTGTCAGGAAAAAGGCATTTTCAGTTCATATTTATGGCGTAAGAACAATATATAGTCCCTGGGAATCCTCCACTCTACAGGTACATTTCTGCTCGTTTTCCCTTTCATCCAGCATTTGTTTAATAACTTTAAAACATCAGTGGTTTTTATTTTTATCACCATTATGACAAATTCATAGCAAACATATATTAACTTATAAAAAAACCAACAACATACATTCATAGTGTTTTGATTAGAAAGATAAATGCTAAAAGGCACCTTGAGGAAAAAAAGAAATTGAATACAAATCTGATGTAGTGTATGAATCTCATGCAGTAAGTGTTGTTGCTCAGACTACCAGTGGTTTATGCAGCAGTAATGACAACTCTATCTATGCTTTTACAAGGCACCCATCACAATATTTGGTACCTTCTAAGTGTTGAGGAAAAGGTTTCTCTCTTGCTGCCTCACATTGGTTGGAACTTTTTTCTACCCTGCACTTAGAACACAGAACATCTGAATAGTTCTGCAGCAACCATTGGCTTAATCCTGCAGTGTCCTGAGTACCCTCAGCTCCTATTGGCTTCACTTGAAGTGGAGGGCTCTCAGCCTTTGGCTGAATTCAGGATTCAGGATTTGCCAAAGAACACTCCTAGGATTTTTATGCTCCTTATCCTTAAATTGCAACCTTCCCCATTCAGTGTCTGTAGCCACTCATTTTGATCACTTAGTTTCTGCATTTACGGCAAACAGCTTCCTCCGAGAGTGACAATACCACACAACTGCTATTGCCTTCTCTTCATAGAAGGTAAACAGGTCACAACTGCAAAGTACTCACACTCCAGTTTGGTCTGTAAGAGTTTCAGGGCTCCAGTTCCAAACTCAGTTTGAGTGACTGCAACACTGAGCTAACTTAAGTTTTCTAGCCCTTTGTTTGTAGTTCAGTCATTCTTTACATGCAGTTCTCACTGTACAAAGCTTTAGCTGCAGGGAATATAACAAACAGCATATCCAAGAAACAAAAAGACACTTGTCTGATTGTTTAGAGGAACAGATGTAAAATGTTAGAAACAACAACAAACTACACCTGCGGCAATATGTTTCAGTACAGATGGGTACCCCAGTTAAGACATTAGAGACAAAGGCATGTTTTTTTCTAAGTATCTGGAATTTGATTACAAAGCCCCCTTTCTGATTTTGCCAAATTACCCATTGTCTCATATTGTTTCTGCAAGACCACAATTATAATATGACTTATTGGAAGAAATAAGAGGCCTGGTGTACTCCAATGAAGATAAAGGCTGTAAACTGTAGTTTATAGACAAGCAATTTTTGCCATGCAACCGCCCATGGCTCTTTCAAAGTAAACAGGAAAAAAGTAACACTGTATTTGAATTGTACTTAACGAAAAAGCAGATTCAGCAAGTCATTGAATTGTCCAAAACAAGCACTTACTCCTTGAATACTAGCTCTACTAAACCCACCCATCCAATTTAGCTTTAACTACCTCATAATACATCCATTCCTGAGAACAGTTTGCCCATCTGACTCAGTAATGAGGTTGGAGAGCTAGGTGCCCAGTAGAAATCTCTCAGTTCACTGATGTTTGCATCACCTTATCAGAGATTTGTCTTTATAGCTTTCCTGTTTTAACCCAGGTCATAAACACTGTAACCATTAACAGGTTTCACTGTTCAGAATACACAAATGTGCTCATAAATGGAAGTGCAAGATGCTGATCTGTAATTTCAGGCCAGTAACCAGGCCTATAAAATTGGGAGTATGGGGAGATTGAGGAGGGAAGAATGAGGGATGTTCTTATCACTTATGAAATATGGACTTCCAGTGACTCCTTTTTCAGCTGTAAATTTAAAAAAAAGTCCTTAAAAGTGGGGGGAGAGGGGTCTTTTCAGAATCCCAAGGTTCCCTGCTATTCCTAACCCCACACTGCTTCTCCTTCTGTCCTCAACTCTGTGTCAGATTGACCATCACTTTAGTAAAGAAGGGCTGGATACAGCTTTCTCAGACCTTGTTGCTAGAGCTCCTGAGATGGTCAAACGGGCAGCTCAAAAACAATGTAAATTGTCCCTTCCTTGCTGGGGCATGGAAAGCATGTTGTGCCTGTAGCACTCCCAGTCTTGCAAATCTGGGCAGAAATGACCAAGCTAGAGTCCTGAACTCAGACTCCCCCTCCTCCCCAGTCCTTGTTACCTCTAAATTGCTGAGCTGGTTCCCAGAATTAATCTTTGAGTTTTCAGGAAGGGTGGGGGAGAGATCGTGATCTATATGTGTACACACCTTAATTTAGTCTTGAATTATAGCTTTGGATGTGCCTAGGAAGTGATTAGTGGATACATCCAGTGGCTACCAAATCCAGCTTGAAATAGGTTCTTTGGGCTTCAACTTTTTGACATTCCAGAATCATTGCTTAAATATCACACCAAAGGATTGGTGGATGCAGAGGAGGCATGGACCTTTCCTCCACAGCCATGTGACATCAAATAAATTCAACATTGGAGAGAACATTTTCAAAAACTCTTAGTTTAAGTGGCCAGAGAGACATCTAACTGAATACCTAAGTAGAAAATGGGACGTAAGCAATTTTCAGAGGGGTGCGTAAACCCATGCAAGTATTGTCTGAGTACAGGGTGGTTGTGCCTAATATGTGGGTGCAACAAGTGTGGCCAAAGGTGGGGGCACCTGAGGACACTTAGGTGGTTGAAAGCTAGAGATGGTCAGGTAATGCCGGAGGTGAAAGGTACTGGATTGCATGGCCCTTTGGTGCCAAGTCAGTGCTGGAGAAGTTGCTCATGGAGAACATGTGAGGCTTTTTGCTCATACAGAGAAAGGTTAAAGGAACCCTGCCTGAGTGAGTCTGAGGCACGTGTGAATTTGATTTTAAGTGGTGTGGGGATTAAAGGAAAATGTAAAGGTCTGAAGTGCAGTGGTGAGGGTGGGGTGTATGTGCTTCTTATTTTGTTTGTGGCTTTTCGGTTGGCAGTTCTGAGCTGAACTAATACTGTGCCCTCCCCAGCTGGGTGCTGCAACAGGCATTTACTCCACTTAACAAGTGGGCAGGGGCACTGGCCTATGTCTGGCAAACTTGGGTTGAAGGACAGAGTCTCAGACAGATTAAGCTGTGGGAGCACCCAACTGTACGGGTTGCCACCCCTAGAACATGGGACAGGCAAACTGGGATCCCTATGCATGGGAGGTCTGTCAATGATGCTGTTCTGGAGCCAGGGTGGTGCTCAGGGCCCACCCCCCTCTGATTCTCTGCCTTTGTGTGAACCCCAGTTAACAATTCTGAGTGCCATCTCTTGGGCTTCCTATGAACTGCAGCCTGATTCACTATGCAGCCCTGCCTCATTCAATGTCCGTCCTGTGCACTGAAGGTGACAGAGGTCCAATGGCAAAAATAGAGTGCAATAATGTAACTAAGGGTTCTGATAAACCATATGCACAAGGGAGCAACGTTACGATTACATGGCCACTTCCTACATTTTGAGTGCTTGACTTTCCAACCCCAGTAACCTTTTTAAAACAGGTTGTATTTGGATGGGTTATTCATTACTCTTGAGTTCTCTTTACAAGTGGAACACCACAGGACTCATTGTCTCCAGTGCAAAGAAGCACAAGAGAAAAAGGAGGCACCAATGTGTTAGTTTTCTGAATAGCTTTCCCAAGCCACAATTTTAATAATCAGATTTATTTCATGTGGGATTCCAATATGAGTAAAGAATGGGGAAAAATGCCTCCAGAAGGATCATACTCAGCTGTACAATGTTTCCACAACATTTGAAGAGCCAATATCAGGAGAAAAACCGAGCACAAAAGCTAATAATCATACTTCAATCTCTAACATGCTTTAGAGTAAAAACCCAGTGGTTACCAAATCCAACTTGGAATAGTTTCTTTGGCCTTAAACTATCTGTCATTCAGGAATTTCTGTTTACATATTTCACCAAATAATTTGAATTTGTCTAAACTGGCCTCTTTCCAGACTTATGATGACAGAAGTATTTTGAGTTGGCTGTTTTCTGAGCATTTGCTTTTTAAAATATATTTGGGTCAGACCCTCAGCTGCTGTGAGTCAGCATAGCTTCACTGACTTTAATGGGCTTTGCCCAGTGTTTCATTTGCCAGGGCTCAAGCAATTTTTTTACTTATATAACTGACGTGCAAAGCCTAGAAATGACAGAGCTATGAACCAGGAGCTACAGAAGCGCCTTAAAAGTGAGGGGCCACCGGTTCCCAAACCGAGGCCTTGTCCCTTCTCCCCAAGGCCCCACCCCTCTGCTTGCTCGCTCCTCTCTCCCCTGTCGCTCATCCTTACAGCTGGTAAGAAGGGGCTATGTCCTCCCACTTTTAAAAGCAATGGCGCCATGGCCCCCTGGCCTGCCCTGTTCCAGTGCCCCTGCTAATGAACTGCCAAGCTTGGAGGTGCTGGGGCTCGACCTAGCACAAATTAAGCACAGGCTTTGTCAGTTTCCATCAGAGGATCTGGTCCACTGATATTTATCTCTGCCTTGTGTGAGGTTTCAAGTGTAATGGATTCCATTAACCATATCCAGGTTCAGCCACTTGACTACCAGTTCATGTAATTTTAATAAGCATGTGTGTATGTCTTAAAAAAGCTGCATTTTTAACTTGTTGTGGGGTTTGCATAATGTGTAAATGGCCAGGCTGAGACTTACCTGCATACATGAGATGTTTGTTCAGGGTATGTTATGGTGCACACTCACAACTCACCACCAGAATTACGTGTATCTTTATCTCCAGCACCCCTTCCTTCTAGGCCATCTGCCTCTGTGCAATTCAGCCCTCCATCTGAGAAGCATCTAGTTCAGATCACTTTTGAGGTAACAAAAACCCAAACTAATATCCAAAGTCTGTCAGCAAATCAGCCCTACCTCTAGGCTCTGTCTTCAATCTCCTTTCCCCGCTAGTCCAGAGTATTCTCCCTGAACTCTGGGATTGAGCGCTGGCCCCTCAGACTGTCTTCCTGAAGTGTCTAGGTATTTTCCCTCTAGCCCCTTCACAGGAGTCCCCCTAGTCCCTGTGATTCCTCCTCTGACTGAACTCTCAACAGCCACCTGGGCCTCATAATTAGCCTATCGCCTGGAGTGAATATGGCTCTTTAACTGTTCCTAGCCCATGATGGAGTTTTATTCTATCACAAGGTAGTAGCAAAAGTAACTTAGTAGAAGCAACTTCTGTGGGAGTGGGACCTTTTTGGCTCCAAATGAAGAAAAAACTAGCTGTCTACTGTAAAACATCCAGTGCAACCCTGTCTAATGTTATTTTCTATAGAATCTTACACACCAGTGATTAGAAGTACCCTTTGCTAAGCTGCTTTAAAGCAGTGGCAGAGTGAAGTAATAAACACTAGCAGTGGAAGACAGCAGTTAGGAGCTAAAGGTAAGGAAAGAAAGACCATCTCAGCTGCATTTTAAACTGAGCTGGACAGTCAGCGCAGCAGGGAGAACCCAGAAGGTGTCCAAGGCTGCAGAGAAAAAGGATCTTGGATGGAAAGACTAGAGTTGAGGGAATTGTTTGTAATTAATGATTTATTCAAGGAGCGTATGTCTCCCCTCTTCTATTGGTGAATTATTCATAACCCTGCCACAATTTTTTCTCCAGTTCACCCATTGCTCACGGATACTTTCAGAATACCTGTGGGAAACAGACTGAGTGTCTGCACAGCTTTTGGGGACTAAACTAGAAGACCCCCTACTCCTTGTAAGGTTGCAAAGGAAGTAGCAGTCCCTATTCTCTTCCACCTCCCCCTGCAGGAAGCTGGATACTGAAAAGGAGGAGGAGAGCAGTGGGAGGAGGCAGCAGGGCCATATTACTGTATTTCCTCCATACCTCCTTTGGAATGGGACCAGCACAATGGTGGGGAGCATTCTGTGCTAGACTAATACCTGGGGTAAATGTTCACCACACATAGGGAGAAGCATCTGAGGCAGAATTTCCTTAGTTCCTCCTGTGTGGCCCTTCCCCACTCCCTACTCCGGGTTTATGGCTAAATGCCAGTCTAGACCAGAGTCTATAGATGGTTTGCAAGAGATTCAATGAGGAAACTCTGTATTTAAAATTTGAAATGTATTGGTAATTTTCGTTGGCCACATGATATCATTTCTGTTATCTGATTGGATGAGCATAGCTCTTAGAATTGGGTTTCTGGCATGAATACTCATACTGATGTATTCAAAATTCACCTCTGTGAATGTTCTGACATCTGTCTTCAAAATGTGCTGCTTCCATGACCATTCCTGCTAGTCAGTTCATTCACAATAGCCTAATGCCAAAGGCGTGTGAACACAGCTGAAGTAAATTAATTTTTGTATTCAAGTAAATTGTACTAGAACATTTTTCAAGGAATACACTTAGCTCCTGGAGGGACAAAAGGAGCAGATTGCTGAATGATCAGGAGCAAAGAAAGGAACAGAGAAAGAAAGAGAGACTACAGGAGAGAGCTCTCTGTGGAGAGCTTTAATAACAAAAAGGACAGTTTTGAACTGGGAGCCTATAGGATTGTTTGAAGTTGAAGTGAATGTTGTTTTTTGACACTTGCAAAAGAAACAGAAACAGAATCCTGCACATGCAGAAGAGGCCACACAGAAGAGAGCTGTGATAGTCCAGGTTACAGGACAGGTCCAGCCGATGCTGTGGAGTACACGTACAATGTGCAGAGGTAGGAGCAGGCAGACCTGCAAATCTGGGAGATGTGGAAGGAGAAAGAGGATTCCAAATGAGAGACTGTGCCAAGTTAACAGTCAATGGAGGTAAATCACAGGAGAGAAGAGGTGGAGAGTGAAGTCGCTCAAAATTCAAAGCGAAACTCTGCAGAAGTGGCAAGATTGGCCTGGTTTCAGGTTGAAAGTGTGGCCTGGAAACATATATTGTCCTACAGGTGCAGAAAGTTTTGCAAACCAGGCCTGAGTTTTGGGTTTGTGAGCAAATCAAAAACTAAGCAAACATTATTTTTGGGGAGATTGGGGTTTCAAAGCAAAAGTTTCTCCTGGCTGTTAGTGGTGGAGTGTGGAGAATTGGGTTCTCTTGGTTCCAAGTGCTTTCCTGGACAGGTCTCCCTTGATCCTCTAACCCAACTCTCTATTTATATTACACCCCTTGTGCCTATGCATTCTCTATTTAAGAAACTCATGCATTTTGCTTTGTTCTGAACCGCTGGGGGTCTTTCAGCAGAGTACTCACATTGCGTCAGTTGTGGTACAAATCAGAAGTGTATGCTGCATTTTGCCCAGCTTGGATTCTCTCATATTGAGCCAGCTAGAGCCATTGGCATCTACTTTTTCTAGTCACTCTCCTTTGCATCCTGAAGGGGGATATTTAAAGGATCTGAGGAGGCAAAGAGAGGGGAGAGAATGATGATTAGAGGCTTCTGAAGGGGGGAGTAAGGAATTAGGAACTATACCCTTTGAAAATTTGCGTGAGGCTTCTTAACGGTCCCTGACTCATTTTCCACTTGGCTGCTTTATGACTGAACTGTAAACTTAAAACGACATGGGCTCATTAATTTGGCAGTGACTGGCCAGATTTGGTCATTTAGCATACCCAGGAAACTATTGTTTAAGGCTGGGTCATGTCAAAGGTCAAGCTAAATATGGCTGAATCTCTGAAAGACTGAGTTTAGGAGTCCTAGAGCCTAAACCTCCTCTCTAACCTCTGATTGTCCTCAGCAGTGCGACCAGCTTGGTATTGCTGGGGAACACTTTACATACAGCTGCCAAGTTACTAGCAATATTATGTCAGTTTGACTTTTTTTTTTATAAAAGCTTTAATTATATCAGCCTCTCTTCACATCTGATAAACAGTGCAAAAGTGTTCACAATGTGTGCTTCAAAGGAAAGAAATTACTATGGTGCAGGGAACTATCATAAGGAACAGTTGCTAATATGGGATGAATCCCAGTCCAAATGCTTAACATGTCAAGTGCTGCAGAATCAGTGAAATATCCTTAGTACAGTGGTTCTCAACCAGGGGTATGTGTACCCCTGGGGGTACACAGAGGTCATCTAGGGGGCACATCAACTCATCTAGATATTTGCCTAGTTTTACAACAGACGACATAAAAAGCGCTAGCAAAGTCAATGCAAACTAATATTTCTTACAGACAATGACTTGTTTATACCGCTCTATATACGATACACTGAAATGTAAGTACAGTATTTATATTCCAATTGATTTATTTTATAATTATATGGTAAAAATGAGAAAGGAAGCAATTTTTCAGTTATAATGTGCTGTGACACTTTTGTATTTTTATGTCTGATTTTGTAAGCAAGTAGTTTTTAAGTGAGGGTACACAAGACAAATCAAACTCCTGAAAGGGGTACAGAAGTCTGGAAAGATTGAGAGACACTGCTTTAGTACATTGGGTCGATGCATCAGTTTGGTTTAGACCGTGGATTGTTAGTCCTCGTGTTGTCAAAAAAATGAACTTCCTGACAAGCAACCAGATCTCATGACTGAAGGCTGGAGGAGTTCTCTCCGAGCTTAGTTTTCATATATCCTCACGACGACTGCAGCCTGAGTAACATACAAACACATATACCTCTTTCAGATGTAAAAAGGGAATGAGAAAAAAATGGAGTCTTACAAAAGCCAGGGGCTTTCCCTCTCTCCCCCCCCCCCCTTCCTCTTTCACGTCTGGCAGAGATGTTCTTTGTGTCTTTTGTATTATATTTGCTTCCACTTTCCCTTGTATTGATCCTGATATAAAGGATGACAACCTGGCACAAACCTCTCTCTTGCCCAGAGCTGCCCCTCAGTCAGGCAGGGGACTTGGGGGAAAAAAAAATGCTTTCCCTGGCTGGTCCATTCCTGACCAGGACATCTACATCTGAAAATAATACCTCTACTATTTATGCACGTGGTCCTGTCATGACCTCGTCTACTAGGATAGATTAACCAAATTTCTCCAATGTTTTCTTTTCTCCTTGATGGCTGCTATTGACATTGCTGTGTGATGAAGGCTTTCGAAGGAGCTAAACATGTATCAGCGCAGGAAACTTGCCATGGTTGAACTTTGGGGTAGCTTGCTATTCTGAGAGCTTTCAAATGCAATTTCTTCCTTTTTAGATGAAGTCATACAAAGGCAAGAAGGACAAATAACTAGACAGGCATTTCCTCCCTTGTAAGCAGTAATCCTAATGAATTTCACAGAAGGCAGATCACAGTTCTTGAGTGTCGAAATTTAAGATTGCTTTATGAGTGCCAAAGAAAAACATTGGGAAATTTTTTGCAGGTTTACATTGCAGCGAAAAATGGTCACATTGATTTTTCATTTCTCACATTTTAAAGTTCAAAGACAAAAACAAATTAAAAAACCCCAACCCAATACACATCCCATTTTTGACAAACTCATATTCTTCTGCAACTGTTCTTTTAGGTCTAACGTATAAATGTCTCGCCATCCTGGTTAGCCATTCAAATGAAACTCCTTTCATGTCAAGGACAAGCTCATTCCCCTTTTCAGTTCTGGATCATTCTGTTCCCCCCCCCCACTTCGTTTCCAATTATTTTTTTTCTTTATATTTCTACATTTTTTTAAAGGAATTGCACATAGGATTGATTAATTTTAGCAAGTTTCCTAGAAATGACTTAGCCCCTTTATGCCTTAAGGTGAAATTTTGTGACATTTAGCAGCAAAGAAAACTATTTCCTCTCCCATTCAAAGCTAACCATGTTTAATTGGCCTAGAAGTCTGTTGTAGTTTGAGAAAATGTTTGTGATATCCCATATGTTTTTTCATCTAGCCATTCAAGTGAGTCTGTGTTTATCTTCTTGTCGAGAAAATTGGTTTACATGTACAGTGATTCTTGATATGATGAAGTATTCCCTTGAACTAATGCTCTGGATCATATAGTTTTTGTATTGTTAATAACCCTTTGTTAAATATGTCAAAAGAAATTTATGTAGACTTAATGGTAAATTTCATAAAGGAAATTAGATCTTAAGTTTATCATAACTATTTGGAAATCAAGTAATATCTGTTGATAACACACACACACACACTCAACTGGGAGTAAAGAACATTTGGAGTACTTAATGGGAACTATTTGTTAGCTTTAGTGTATAGTTTTCTATCTTTAGACTTTTGTTTGAAATTAATTTTTTTCTTACAACATGCAATCTCCTAGTGCTAAAGCTACTATTTGCATTTTCCCCTGCAGATCATTAAGCGGCTAAGATTTTAGGGTGACAAGCAATATATTTTGTAAAACAACAGGGATTTAAGATGCAGACATGTACAGATGTTGTGTTTTCCATACGTTTTTGTGGTCAGATAGCAATGTTTGAAGATGTATGTGTGAGGTCATTTGAATGCACTTAGAGATGGGGGCTTCGTAGGCAGAGACCATCTGGCGATCAGATGTGGACTGCAGGTAGACCCATTTGTTTTTAACTGGAGTCACTGAGAAATGGAAATGTCAAGTACCCTAACACTGCAGAAAAATGATAATCGCTAGCCACCCAGCACAGCATCTGCGTAACCAGGCTCACAAACGTAATCCAGTCAGTGAAGTCTGAACTTACAGGCTTTCTTTCTTTCTTTCTTTCTTTCTTTCTTTCTTTCTTTCTTTCTTTCTTTCTTTCTGTAGCATGCCAAGTCCTTGCTGGAGCAGTGAGAAACAGTGATCTTAGAGTGTCTGCCCATGGCGGTCCACATGAACAAAAAGACTGGTCATTGGAGAAATTATTCTAAACTCACTTAGCCTGGCGGGTCTGAAAAACTGTAATCAGACTTTGACGTGTGTAAATCCTGATCTTTTGGATGTTGTTTGACTCTGGTGGTAAAGCTTTCTGGCTAACTGCTCTGCTGCTAGGTTCAGTAGGGCTATGTGGAGCGGTGTAACTTGGAATATCTCTCAGCTCCCTTTCCAGGAATCCAGCTCTCAGATTTGGGTGTCAGTAAGACTGATGAGGGCATTTGACTGATGACACCGGCACCCGAGCTGTAAGAGAGAAGAGGTCTGGCTTAGTCTGTTTCAAGGTGCCAGAGACTACAGTAAAGTTGGTGGAGAGGGAGGGGAGAATCACAGTGGAAAATAGGAATGAAGACAGTCCCATGCCACCTGAAGACAGGGACATTCTTCCACAAGCTTTGGTATGTTTCCAGATATAAGAATGAGTTGCCCCTGGTCTGCATCTCAGCCTTTCTTTGAAAGGAAAAAAAAAAAAGAATCACACACACTTGTAAAAATTATCTTGATTGACAAGTAACATATAGCCTGATTTGCGTACTTTTAGTACGAAAACAAAACGTGAGGCATAAAACATGCTGGACTTGGCCCTGACAGCATGTCCTATAGCTACAGTTCATGCAAACTGGGAGTGCAGGGCACTAATAACTGGACATAGCTTTTTACCTTGAGTCATACTGAGAATTTGTGTCACACCTTACAGTTACCAGGTCATGTTCTATCCCAGTTTCGAAGTGACCCACATCATCTATTGTACTCTATAATGGCAGAGATATTGGGATTGAGGTAATAGCTTTTATTGGACCAACTTTTGTTGATGAAAGAGACAAGATTTGAGCTCCACAGAGCTCATCTTCAGAGCTTGTCTCTCTCACAAACAAAAGTTGGACAAATAAAAGATATGAGAGAGACAAGGTGGGCGAGGTAATATCCTGGTACCAACATGGCTACAACAACACTTCATACATGTAAAATGGCAGTTTGGTGTCCTTTGTGAAATGATTTGGTGGTCACGGTCCAGTTCCCAGTGGAAACGTATTTACAAGACAAAAGTCTCAGTCTGACTCCCTTGTTGGCAGTGTATTGGAAGGGGCTGGAGGCTGAACTATTCTCTCAGAACTGGAACACATTGCCATGGCAAAGGGGAAGAAGACTGCACAGTCAAGCAGTGAGTGAGCTGGGGCTAAGGCAAGCTCTCTCCCCCACCATGCCAGCTGGGCCTGCCCTTTCCCTTCACATACACTTACAAAGGAACTGTCCTCTTAGCTGCAAGGGAGGGAGGGGCAAACTTGCTCACTCTCCTCCTCACTCCCCTTGGCTGGCTGGAAGGAGAAGCCTTTGTGAATCTCATACCAGCTCCTTCACCCTCCATCTCATTGCTAAAAGGGAGACCAACTTCACTCAGGTGGGTGCTGCAGTACATCCCTCCTAGCTTCTAGAATGGTGTCTCGCCTCCCCTCTTCCTCTCTTGGGCAATGGAGTGAAAGCTCTGCATGGCTCTTTCTGTACCCTGGTATCTTCAGTATCTCTGGGGGTTTTGGATGCTAGGATTTCCACTCTGCTTGATCCTTCGATTGGCACTCAGCTCGCTTCATCCTAGACCAGGCTGAGAGAACGCAGCCCTGCTCAGTACTCAGCCCGAGACCTTTTGTGGGGGAGCTATCACTCCTGTCTGCCCTTGACCTGGCACAGGTCAAGCTCCAGTTAAAAAAATATAAATAAATTAGAGAATGGACTTGGGTTCCAGGGTCAACACTTGGAGGGCAAAGCTAGGTCTCTTGGTCTGAATCTGGGTGGGTGGCAACTGTGCCAGTTGGGTGGATAAACAAATAGTGTGTTCCTCAGAAGTGTCAATAGTGCATATTTCACTAGCACTAAATTCACTTAATACTGTAAAAATTTCCCTACGCTGGCAAATCCCCATAATTTTGTTGTGCCCCATACTGTCACCTTCAATCTTGAGAAAATAATGTTAACTGGATTATCAATTAATGAAAAAGCCATGGCTTCCTCTATTGCAATTCAACAGATGTTACAGTGCAGAAAGTGCAGAGCAGTTCTACCATCAAAGGATTAATCTAAAGGATTTAATTGGCTGAGAGTAACTTGTAGAAAATGCTTGATAAAATGTGATTACAAGGAAGAAAAATGTGTGGACTACTGAGTCTGTCCTGTGCCTGCTTTATTAAAAAGGACTCTTATCTTTTAAGCCTTTAACAAAATAATGTCTATCTTTGCAGATGCATTTGAGTTTGGTTTTCATGCGCATCTTAATGTGATTAAAACATTACAGTTAATGTTAAGCCATCTGATTTTTCTTCAGTCATATTTAATCTAATAGTATGTATATAATATTATATCTGATGTGTATAGAGTTTGATCAGCAGTAGAAAGCCAATGATTGGAAGACTGAATACAGATCTTCCACCCTTCCCACTCCTTCATTTTACCAAGTAGTGTTAAAAAATCAGCATAAATTAGGATGCTGTGCAGAAGGACTACAGGTCACTTTCTGATCTCCATTATATAAGTGTCAATCCAGAGTAACTCCAGTATTTTACCATCCCCCAGTCGAGTTATTCCAGATTGACACAAGAATAATGGAGATCAGAATCTGGCCTGAATGAAAACTGTAAGCACCATGATGGTGGTGCGAGGTACTAATATCTTCCCCTTAAAAAGTGGATTGTAAGTTCCTTGTCTCACAGGGTGAGGGATCCATGCAGAAATGTGTGTGATTCTCTTTGCAGGGAGAAAGACATCTGCTGGTCTTAATCTATTAAAGTGTTTTCAGTATGAATGCAAACTTGTAAGAGGTTGAAAACATGTCTGTTTTCATTGTCACTGAATTCTCATATTAATAAATTAATTTTTTCTCTTGTATTTGTAATAATGACTTAAATTGGTTAACTTGCTTTCAAATCTAGGATCAAAAATGGTTTTAGCCTGGTTCCAAATGCTTTCATTTCTAATGTATATTTAGGAAAAAGCTTACTTTTAAAAAATGCAACAACTTGGCAGATGCAAAAAGATTTATGCATGTAATTCTCATTACATATTAATGAGACTTAGAGTACATGTGTAAATTTTCCATGCATGGAGATGAGAATATTATCATTTGGGGCCAAATTTTACCCTTTTGAGGCTCTGCATGTATATGCATATCAACATTTGTTGCTGTCTGCATGATGCAGGGCAGCACAATTTACTTGAGTTGATGCCTTTACCTTCTTTGAAGATCTGTGTTGGATCTGGCTAAGGGCAGGGTTTCTGTCTCTGCATTTGGCTCTTCTACCCAGCCTTATATAGTAATGTTTTAATCCATCCTTTTGCTCATCTGGCATGTTTGTTTGTGCAGTGTCTCTCATTATGGCTCTCTAATATAGAACAAATTTCCTGGCAATTTCTTTGCTATCCTTCAGTCAGGAACAATGGGTCTGATTCTGATCTCTCTAACATCAGCTTTGCACCACTCTAACTCCACTTCAGTTACTACTGATTTACACTAGTGTAAATGCAATAAGAATAGGACCCCATGCCTTTTGTTTGCCTGTAAAGTGAATTATACACATATGATGTCTTGCAGATAACTTCTTTCGTATTTGATCATCTCACTATCCGTAAATCAAATCTGAAGGGCTCTGGAGTTTCAGAAGAATAAACAGCTAATTTGAAAGAATATTACTGGACTAGGTATCCTGGATCCAATTAGCAAATGGCTTGTACTCAGAGGAACAGAGTGTCTAGAGTAATGCTCTTTAGGATTGGCTGTTGGAGCAATGATTCTTCAGCCTATATAGTGTAATAATGCTAGTCACAGGCAGATGATCAGTAAACTTGTAAATAAAAATGTCTCATGAAATATCATTTGAAGGATAATACAGAAAAGTGAAACAATCAGAAAAAAACATCATCTTTGATTAACTGGAAGCATAAGATTCAACATGGTCCTCACTTCTATAACTTCTTTATAGCTAATATACATCAGACCTGGCTTTCAGTAATACCGGACATACAATTCTTGCAACAATTCCTCTAGGTAAATTCCACTCTCTCGTCACTGTTTGTATTTTGGAACTCCACTGGGATACCATCATTTTTTCACCTCTTGACTTTCCCCAGCACTCTCATTGTCTGCACCTTGCAGCAACTTTCCCTTTGGATGAGAAGGGCTGGATGGCCCTTTTTCTGAAGCCCATTAGTTCTGCTGCCTGGATCAGCCAGAGGACGTGGCTTGGGGAAAATGCTCCCTCCCTCCCTCAGTATTTAGCACATGGCTGCTGAAGCACTGCAGTCTATGCCATTGCAGGAAGCTTGGTACCAAGCTGCTTACCTGAATTCTGATCCATACATGGCAGTGCATTGTGCTGCTGCTAAAGTATTGGGTTGGCTAGACCACGTGTTCTTAAAGATCTAGGAAATGGAGAAGAGTCAAGAGTCTCTTCAGAGGTTAAAACTGCTCTGACAGAACCAGAGTTGTTTGATGTGCTGGGCATACAACAAGGTGGGGGTGTCTTGATGGGAGCATGTTTGTTTTTCAGGATCTGTCTCTTTATGTAGAGAAAGATAGGCATATCTTTTAAATAAAACAACTAAAGTTAATGGATCAGTGGTCAGGACAGTAGCCTAGGGCTTGTCCAAGGACTGGATTCAAGTCCCTGCTCTGCCACAACCTTCCTGTGTGACCTTGGCAAGTCACTTAGCTGCTCTGTGTATCAGTTCCCCATTTGTAAAATGGTGACAAAAAGCATTTCCTTACCACACTGACGTGTTGTGAGGATAAATTCATTAAAGACTGTGAGGAGCTCAGACACTACCGTGAAGAGTGCAATATAAAACGTAGGATAGCTAGATCAGGGTGATCCAGCCACCCTTGCTGAACCCCACAGATTCAATATGTCAGTGTGATGTTGCAAAGTAGAAGGTAAACAAAAATGTTTGCTAAAGTGAGTGCTTTGTACTGTTGTAACTATCTTGCTGGCCCATATCACAGAAGTATGCCCAGTGGTCTGTGATGGGATGTTAGATGGGGTGGGATCTGAGTTACTGTAGCAGGGTGGACCCCTGCTCCTGCCCTGAAGGAGTTAAAAACAGCCCTGGGAAGGGGCTATGGCTGGAGAAAGCAGCCTTTAGGCTGGTCTGATTGGGGAGGTGGCTGCAGCTGGGGCCATGCCCCAAACTGAGCAACAGGGCCTTATAAAAAGGCCAGGGAAGCCAGAAGCCAAGTCAGTCTCTCTCTGCATTTAGAGGGAGATGGGCCTGGCTGCTTAGGAGCTGAGATAGAGTACCTGGGTGGAGCAGGGCTGGGGAAAGGCTGAGGATCTGGGGAGCTCCTGCCTGGAAAGCCCCAGGCTGCACCCTAGCTTTAGGCCACGAGATACTGGCGGTTGCAGGGGGCAACCCAGGGGTAGGCAAAGGCAGCAGGTCCAAACCCCTTTGCCTATGATGAGTGGCTGATACTGCAGTCTGCCCCAGTGAACAGGGGCTAGATGGAGACTGGGCAGTAGCCAATACTGAGGCAAAGTGGGGATAGTGGGGTGGGGGTTCCCCTGGGAGGGGGAGACCCAGTTAAAGGGGCACTGGGGACCTGGGAGGGACACGGGGGCCAGTAGCTGGAAGGCGGATCACCAGCCTGCAGAGGGCGCTCTGGACGCTGGACTGAGCTAATTCCCGAGGACGACCAGTAGGAGGCGCCGCAGGGGTGAGTCCGACCCGTTACAGTTACTACAGAGAATTCTTTCCTGGTTTCTGGCTGGTGAGTCTTGCCCACATGCTCAGTTTTTAGCTGATCGCCATATTTGGGGTCGGGAAGGAATTTTCCTTCAGGGCAGATTAGCAGAGGCCCTGGAGGTTTTTCACCTTCCTCTGCAGCGTGGGGCATGGGTCACTTGCTTGAGGATTCTCTGCAGCTTGAACTCTTCAAACCACAATATGAGGACTTCAGTAACTCAGGCATAGGTCAGGATGGGCGGGTGAGATTCTGTGGCTTGCGTTGTGCAGGAGGTCAGACTAGATGATCATAATGGTCCCTTCTGACCTTAAAGTCTATGAGTCTAAGTGCAGGGGGCCTACATGGATGTAATTACCTCAATGCAAATTTCACTAATCAAGGCAAACTCTAATGTTATAATCTGATTTAAACTCTTAAAGGGAGGCAACAGGAGAGTTAGATCTGCTACTCCAGTTTTAAGTCACTTAAGACCCTCCCGCATCTCTGGGTTTCAGAACCCAGGCTCCAGCCTGATCCTGAAAGACTACACTGCTATTTTTGAACCCTGCAAGCCCAAGTTAGTTGATCTTGGCTCTGAGACTCCCTGCCACGAGTCTTTTTTTTGCTGTGTAGACGTACTTTTAGTGCCTAATTATTGTAGCACCTCCCACTATTCTGACGCTCCTGCCATATCTGTGGCCTTAGAGTGAGTTAAAGGTTCTAATATTGCTTACATCGGTATAAATCAGTGTTGAAGTCACAGGAGTTACAGTGCAACAGCAAACTAGTGTAAAGTCAGAATCCAGATCCTTAATGTTATTTTACCACAGTTTTTGTATTTATATGTATAAACACAGAGTATATTGCTGCCAATTGGCATAGATTGCGGTAAAAACTTATTTCCTCTTTACACATTCTAAATCAGTGCACAATAGCCTGCTTTATGTAAAACACATCAGTCTTGCTTCTCTGCATGTGCACGTTAATTTAACTAAATTAATACCATTATGATGTGTTCAAAGAGCAGATCTATGAATGAAGTAGGGAAGGAGCTTCTTAAGGTTGCTATTTTGAAGTTTGAATTGAAACACCATATTCAGAGAAGCATCTAATGGAAATTCATTTTAACAGGCTTTTGCTTGATGACTTGTGTATAATTTCATTAACCAAACACTTCTCTTGACAGAGTATGTTTTGGCTCACTGTTGCTCTTGACTCACTTCAACAGCACCGTAGACCAATTTATAGTAAATGAGTCCTTTGAAAAATTAGCCAAGTATCATTCTGATGCTATGACTTTTTAGGTGATAAGATGAAAATATTAGTTACAGGTCATTGAATATTGCCCGAGACTGGTTCAGAATGAGTGCTTGGCATGATCTCTGTGATGGTGTTTTGGTTTCTTTTGTCGCATCACTGAAAAACAGTTGAAATCAAAGTTTGATTTTGTGTATGTGATGAATTGATAAAGAATTTGGGGCCCAATCCTGCAAATCCTTGCTTACTTAATCCTTCAGTGGGACCATTTGCATAAGGACTATTGGCATGAAAAATGGTTTCAACTCTTCAGCCCGATTCAGCAAGGCACGTCAGCACATGCTTAATGTTAAGTGTGGGCATTGACTTCAATAGGACTACTGACACACTCAAAGTCAAGCATGTGCCTGAGTGATTAGTTGGATAAGGGCCTTGGCTTGTAACTTTACAAGTAGTGTAACTAGTTCCAGACCACTTTTTCCACTATATCATTCCTACGTAAAGTTTCCATAACACATAACAAATATGTTATTTGTTGTGCACCAATGGTGTAGTTGGGACAGTCCAAATATATAGCCCAAGAGGCATCCATTATACAAACCCAATCACAGTATTCCACATTAACGATTCAATACACTGCAGCGACAGTAAGGCGTATGGTTTGGGGAGCATTACCAGGGCATGCTGTAGTCCTCTTTTAAGAGGAATCAAAGATCTGCAAATTGGGGATCAACTTTTTATGTATGGTACTACAACATTATTAATGGAGCAGCGTTTTATTTCAGAGTAGGATTTATAGCTCATTGTTCCAGGGTTGCTTTCCATACAAATAATCCAATAACTGAGTTCAATTGGAAGAAAAAAGTATTTCTATGCCTTCATCCTAGTTAGCCCATATGTGTACAATAAATATTTCTCCAAGAGAATAACTCTTGTGGATAGGGAGGGGCTGCACACTGGCAGAAGCTCCCAGAGGCAGTGTGCTTGCAGCAAGCATAATGCCTCTGGGAGGGTTTAGAGAAGCACACACGCAGCAGCAGCAGCAGCATCTACTCTCTTCAATAGATTGCAGCATGCGCTCCCCACCGCCCTCCCTCACCAGCTCAACTCTGCTGGTTGATGTGGCTGGGAGAGTTAGGCCAGGCCTTGCTACTCCAAGTCAGCGGAGAAGCTGGGAATAGAATCCAGGTCGTTTGACTCTCCCCCAGACCATGCTATCTCCCAGAAGCTCTGCTTAGAGTGAAGAGGAATGAAACTCTCAAATTGTTTCAGTGCATTGCAATATGCAAACTGTAATTCCAGGTAGTAAAATTGCTTAGTGAAATTGTTGCATGTGCGACACTGATGAGATTTCCTCTGTATACTGTTCTTGTGTGCAAGCAAATGTTCGTGTCTTTATGGATCTGCATACATGCATCTCTATAGGTACAAAGTATGCAGGGTATATCCTATGGATATTTCTTTATATTAGTAAATCAACGAACGAACACGTAGATTTCATACATGAATATTTTTCCAATATTAGACACAATATTGTACAAGTAAAAGAACATTGTATCAGAAAAAACAGTGTGTGAAAAAACTGACTTATTTTGCTGCTTTGATCCTATTTTCTTGTAAATGCAGCAAGCTAAATTCTGCTCTGTTACACCACAAAAGTTAACTAGATTGCACTGGTGTAACTGAGAACAGAATCTGACATCTCCTGCCACTAGTAATAATTAAACAAAATCAGGAATGAAATCTGGGTAAAATAAAATTTCTCTTAACTGTGCCAAATACGTTAGGACCAGATGCCGGCTGCGTGTATATAATCACTTCACTAAAATATCATAAATGCCTAAATTAAAATCAGATTCACTCCTACAGTGCCTAATGTTAGCTGCTAGGATTTCTGTTACCACAGAATGGCACAAGACCAAAAAAATATAGCGCTTGCTGCTACAAAGAGCTGAACATCCTCAGCTCCCCTTGACTTTAATAGCACATGAGGATGCTTCACTGTCTTGCAGTTCTGGGCCCCTAGCCAGCAAGAATTTGGGCAAGTCCTTACTATGGGGAAACTATCTAAGATACATTTGTTAGTTACTTGGCAATGTCGTTCCATGTAATTGAAAGAGAAGGGACTGATGGAGCCTGCACTTTTAGCTTTTTGCCAATCTAACCAGTTACCATTTCTCACTGAAGGCCAGTTTGGATATTAACCTTTTCACCTAGGAAGCTGTATGACTAGTTAGTTTGTATACTGATGTGTGACCACCCTTCTGGTATTATGCTGGTAAAATTTACCGAGAGCTGCAATTAATAAATAAATCTTTTAAAGAATTAGTCTTTTCACAGCTATTCAGGAAAGAGAGTTTCATTGTTTCATGGACAATAGGAATGGGAGTATCCCAGTGTTGTGCTTTTGGTTTGATATAATAAAACCTATTCAGTTAATACCTTATTCCCTCTATAGGCAACTTTCTAGAATCATAGAAAGATTATTGGCTAGGTAGAAACCATGAGCCCCATCAGAGTTCAGCTTTGTACACCCTGAAATTATCATTTTTTTATTTTGAGCGGTACTTGTAGTTTACTCAGTATAATTTCTTGAACAGGTATTTGTGACACTCGTAGACCAGGTGCCAGCTCTTCTCAAGATCCCCATCCATGGGTGGCGGGTATCATATGCCGTGGGAGGCTGTGCCTCCCCAAACAGCCAGGCGTGTTCCCACCAACACTTTGCCTCCAGGTCCCCTCCTGCCAGTTCCCCTGTCCCTGTGTCATAGCCCCGGCTGGGGCCATGCAGCCCGCCCGGCGCTCCAAGGCTGGGGCCATGCCACCTGCCCTCCCATCACTCCTGGGGGCACTAGACTGGGGCAGGATGAGGGCTGGCAGCTGTGGGGGGGGCTCTGGGCTCTGGGGTGGGAGGCGCAGGGGGTGGGGTGGGGCTAGCCTCCGCCAGCCAGTGGTTCACATGCCGCCTATGTCCCCATCCATCAGTGCAGCACTGACAAATACATAGCTGGAATCATTCTGGCTCACCTGTGTGTTTGTATTGTTAAAATAGGTATTATAATTATAAAAATGTGCTTGTGTTTAGTCTTTGCCGAATGCTTGTAAATTCCATTAATCTCACTTATAACATCCATATCCCATATTGTATAAGTCTCTATGACAGGGTAAATCACCAGATGGGAGAGAGACATTAACTAGTGTAAAATGCTAATCTCCAACAGAAGGTGTTACATCCTGGCCAGCAAGGAAGGCCAATCAACACCAGATAAACTATTGTGGAACACTGAAGAGTACAAAAGACTTTGTTGATTGCTCTCTTCCACTGATCCCCCCCTGCCTCCTGAAGATGAGTCATGCAAGTGAATTCCTCCCATCTGCTGAGTTTGCAGCTCAAAGCAGAAGGGAGAAGGGAATAAAAACTTCTAACAAGAAAAAACTTTTTTTTATGATGCTTGGACTTGGGAAAGAGAGGGGTTACTAGGCATAAGCAAAAGATCCCCAGCGCTTAGCCTGGGTTAGCCTGAAGGACATACAGAGCCTGTTTATTATATAAGCTTCTATTACTTTTTGAAATTTAAGGTTGGAACTCATTAGTGTGTATATAAATTTACCTGCGTTAACCTTGTAAATCGCTTGTTTCCTTTTCCTATTTCATAAATCTTTATATAGTTTAATATAACATTGGCTACAAGTGTTGTCTTTGATGTGAGATCTAAAGTGCAATAGACCCGGGGTAAGTGACTGGTCCTTTGGGACTGAGAGTAATGTGAATATTGTTGTGATTTTTGGTGTAAGGGACCATCTATCACAAAGATAGGCTTGCTTGGGTAGCAAGACAGATTGGAGTACCCAAGAGGATTGTCTGTCACTCCATGTTAATGCTGTTATAGTGCTTGAGGAGTTCACAGTTGATAATTTATTGGTGAAATCTCGCTGTGAGTTCTATGCTTAATTTGGGGATTGGGCCCTGGTTCTTAACAGTCTGCCCTGAGGTTGGTACCCGCACTCTTGAATCACTGCAGGACAGCTTGCATCTAAAGTGATGTGACTGTACTTAGCATGATTGGTATGTGCAGAGACATTTGTCAGCTCCTACATGATACTGCAAGACTGAAGACAACAGGACCATTTAGGACACTTACAGTACTTTCTACTTGTTGCTGAGCTTTGTCTACATCGGTATGTCTTGTCTTTTAGACTGTGTGCTCGGTGGTACAGAGTCTGTGTTCTATGAGGTAGACAGGTTGCAGAGTAGTATCCATGTTAGTAGATATCAGCAGAAAGAATGAGGAGTCCTAGTGGCACCTTAGAGACTAACACATTTGTTTGAGCATAAGCTTTCGTGGGCTAAAACCCACTTCATTGGATGCATGCAGTGGAAAATACAGTAGGAAAACATGTATACACAGAGAATATGAAAAAATGGGTGTTGCCATACCAACTGTAATTAGAGTAATTGGTTAAGGTGAGCTATTATCAGCAGGAGAAAAAAACTTTGTAGTGATAATCAGGATGTCCCATTTCCAACAGTTGACAAGAAGGTGTGAGTAACAGTAGGGGGGGAAATTAGCATGGGGAAATAGGTTTTACTTTGTGTAATGACCCATCCACTCCCAGTCTTATTCAAGCCTAATTTAATGGTGTCCAATTTGCAAATTAATTCCAGTTCTGCAGTTTCTCACTGGAGTCTGTTTTTGAAGTTTTTTTGTTAGAGAATTGCAACTTTGAGGTCTGTAATCAAGTGACCAGGGAGGTTGAAGTGTTCTCCGACTGTTTTTTGAATGTTATAATTCTTGATGTCTGATTTGTGTCCATTTATTCTTTTGCGTAGAGACTGTCCAGTTTGGCCAATGTACATGGCAGAATTGGAATTAACTTGCAAACTATTTCCCCATGCTAATTTTTCCCCCTACTGTTACTCACACCTTCTTGTCAACTGTTGGAAATGGGACATCCTGATTATCACTACAAAAGTTTTTTTTCTCCTGCTGATAATAGCTCACCTTACCTGATTACCCTCATTACAGTTGGTATGGCAACACCCATTTTTTCATGTTCTCTGTGTATATATATTTTCCTACTGTATTTTCCACTGCATGCATCCGCTGAAGTGGGTTTTAGCCCATGAAAGCTTATGCTTAAATAAATTTGTTAGTGTTTAAGGTGCCACAAGGACTCCTCGTTCTTTTTTATGAGGGTAGAGTGACTAACACAATGGGATCCTGATCCTGTAATGGGGCTTATAGGTGCTATCAGAATACTACTAATGAATGGTCTCAGCTCCAGTCTATTGCTGGAGTTGGCCTTTACGCGCTAAACTACCCAAATTCAGCCAACAGGTTTACACATGTGGTGAACATGCTGAAGAGAAAAGAGATGAAGATCTGAGGAAAATCTAAGGAATTTGGAATGGGTGGAATTTGGCACTATACGTAGAAAATGTGCCACTTAATAGAGTTGTTCTCTCTTTTTCAATTACAGTTCTGCACTAGGTGTGTGCTAGTGTGTTTTAGGGTAATAAACTTGTCACACTGAATAATGGGGTAAAATGGCACAGTTACACACAGAGCCAAAACCAATCCTCTGAGCATTTTAATTCACTAACTCAACAAATCACATTTTAGGAAATAAAGAAGATGGAAAAATTAGAAAATTGAATGGAGCCTTACTTGTGTAGAAGCCACATGAGTCTGAATGAATCCAAATATTATTTATAGGAGGAAAATATTCATGTTCATTGCCAGCTATTAAATCTTGTTTATCCTCCTTTAAACTAACCAGAAACACATTTTGTCCAAATGCTTTTTAACAGTTTCAGTGCTGTGGTTATATTGTAACTCTGTTCCTGCTTTTTATATTTGTTAAAAAGAAAATAAATAATTCAGGCCCTGACCCTGCAGCTGGAAATCCCAGTGGGAGTTCTGCCTACGAACCCGATTCAGGCAGGGCGCTGAAGCACATTCCTCAATTTAAATAAGTGTTTAAGTCTATTGAAGTCAATGGCACTTGGGCATATCCTTAAGTGCCTTGTTGAAACTGGGACCCACTGGAGTGCCCACAGTCAGCCCCTCTTATTAAAGGATCATAGGCTCACTTCTGTAAACTTTGCCTCACCTGACTAACCTAAGCTAGTTCAGTGGCACTACTTATGGGAAGAAAGACTATAGATTCCAAAGCCAGAAGGGTCCATTGTGATAATATAGTCTGACCTCCTAGATAAAAGAACAGCCCCAAAATAATTCCTGGAGCATATCTCTTACAAAAACTTCCAATCTTGGTGAAAAAATTGTCAGTGATAGCGAATCCACTGTGCCCCTTGGTAAGTTGTTCCAGTGATTAATTAATCGCATTGTCAAAAATGTACACCTTATTTCCAGTCTGAATTTGTCCAGTTTCAACTTCCAGCCATTGGATCATTTCTCTGCTAGATTGAAGAGCCCATTATTAAATATTTGTTCCCCATGTAGACACTTATAGACTGTAATCAAGCTGTCTCTTAACCTTCTCTTTGTTAAGCTAAATTCATTGAGTCTTTGAGTCTATCACTATAAGACATGTTTTCTAATCCTTTAATCATTCTCATGGCTCTTCTCTGAACCCTCTCCAATTTATGCTCATGTGAGGAAAGGTTTGCCAATTTTAATTTCCTTTTTCTATTCTACACAGAAATGTTATAACTAGATAAAATGCAGCCAATGAAATCGAATACAAGTGCCACATCTACCATGCCTGCAAAGTTCCTATAGGACAGCGATACTATAAAATCAACCAAAATGTATCAACATAATCACTGCACAAACTTAACAATAATTCCAGTTGATTTCTTCTTTATGCTACGAACCACAAAAAAGCTTTATCTGTCTTCAGATAAAGGTGGGTTAGTTTCACCCTCTTTTAAACAATATGATATAAGCATTATTTTTCTTCCAAAAAATAAGTCAGAAGTGTACAGATTATCACACTTCAGTAATAAACATCAGTAGGTGCATGAGTAGCTTCTGCTGGAAGCAGATATAAAGAGTAAGCAGCTGTAGACAGCATTACAGTTGAGAACTGTATGTATCTTCATTCTTTTGGATGGCTGCAGTTGTGTTGACAGGTGTGTCCTCATATCTGTGGAGCCCTATGTAGCCTTGACATCTGGGACATTCTGGGTCACTTTATTGTCAGAAGTTATATTTGTTTGACGTATTACTCTCTGCCTGAAGAAAAACACAGCCAGGCTGAGGCTACCATAAAAGAGGACACTGACCTCTTAAGTTTTGTTTGGGAAAGCAATTGATGAACCAGGGATGGGATCAAAGGTAAAATTAAGATCTATATTTTTAAAGAATAGCTAATCAAGCAGCCTGCAGACAAATCTCTGTTAGCTGGACAGTCTCAGGTTCAGTGTCAGCAGTAGATTACAACCACTTGATGTAAAGTGGAAATGAATAGAACCCATGACTCTGAAGTTAGTTAACAATGCAGTTGACTTGAGAACAAATGTATTTCATATTGATATGGCTAAATTGTATTGGCTACTTCCAAGGATCACACAGGCCAAGTGAAGAAGGAAGGTGTGGAGGTGTCATAAAGCTCACTTTTGTTATCCCCTGGTGTTGGGGCTGCTTTCTATGGGGCCAGTCCCCAGGTGTAGCTAGAGCAGCCTGAAGAAGCATCTAACTTACACCAGCTGGTAAGGTCTGGAAAGGCTGAAGCAGCAGGCAGGAATCAGAATGCATGGTTGCCCTTTGATGCACATTCCTCCAGCCAAAGGCCTTACCCTTGTAGTTAGAAAGACAGGTAGCATAGCAGCCTCTCCATTGGCTCTGTGTGACAGGAGGAACTGCTGCTTGGACCATTAAAAAAGCACCTTTTCGGGGAGCTCTGGTTTCCTTGCATTTGGTATAGCTCCCCAGTGAAAGGACTACATATTTGCAAAGCACACAGACCATTCATGATACAAAGACACTTCCTCATGTTCTGTGTGTTTTTTCTCATTGGGTTCTCTACTTTAGCCTTTGATCAGCCTTTATGTAAGTTCTAAACTCAAGATGGGGCTTCAGTCTGAGGACTCCTTGCAGAGAGAAGGGAAACACTATCAATACAAAAAAAGTCGAATCCTCTCATCCCCGAAGAAATCAGTCCTCAAAGGGGCCTCTTTCAAGAAATCCTATCTGCATGAAGGCCTAGAAACCCCCTGCACTGATTAAGGGAATGGTGTGAAGTTGCTGACAGTGTGGGAGGGAAAACTGAATGCCCTTGAAAAAATAAAATAAAACAAATCCCTTCCAATAAATTTCCCATCGGGTGATGAGCTCACATGGCTCAATGCTTGCTATATTTTAATGTTCAGACCCTCTGCCATGCAATGAGAAATTGTACATTTAAAAAATATAATCCTACCATTTTATAAAGAAATGGACCTTTGATTGCTAATGTAACATAGACTTTACTTGATTACAAGTTTGCAAAAGATTTTAAAGCACTAACTCACATTTTCTGAGTATAGTTTCCACCAGCTGTCTGAGTGAAGAAATCAGGAGTTGAGCTGCATGCCATTAATACTAGCTTTGTAAGATTGTATTAATCCTACTGAGCCACTTGAGAAACATGTCATGGGAATTTGAATAGAAAGCAAAGAATTAAAAAGGCACGGAGACCTGCAGATTCCCAGCATTGTAAAAGGCAATTACTATAATCCTATTGTATCATCTTATATTCCTGTTGAAAGAGAACGATAACGTTATCCTAAAGAGCTAAGATACTAAGGAAAAAAAGACTCAAAGCAAGCCCTACAGACAGACATGTGCAGGCTGGTTATTACTGTTTGGAAATGATCAAGACTTCCTCCAGGATTCTTTTGCAAAGTGGACTTTATCAATTTGCAGTTTACACTTCTCTTTGAACAAGTATTGATGGAAAGGCAGAGGAGTTCAAAAGGGAATCCTTCCTGCTTGTATGAATTCAGGGTAAAGCACTAAATAATTCCACAGCAACAAATAATAAATATTTTACATTTATATGCAACCTTCATCTCAAATTGCTTTATATGCTATGGACCCCAATTCTGAATCCTTTATTCAGACTACAATAGGAATAAATCTTTAGATACCTGTGCCGGTCAGTTTTGCAGCTCAGGTGCTATGTAGACAAGAATCACGTCAATTACTGTTGAAATGCAGCCAACTCTGAGGTGGAATGTGGTAGCTTTTTGAAGAAATTTATAGGCAAAATATAATTACCTTTACAGGACTATAGCCAGGTAACTTGAGTTAACACTCTAATTTTGTGACTAGCTGGGCCAAACACTTTCAGTGATCACAGTTATCATATTACTTTAATAGCTCTTTTGAGTAACTGTGGGCTTGTCTACACCATGCAGCTTTTAGCAACAAGGCTGCGTCGACAAATGTCAGTGTGTGTATAGGCTTTTTGTCAGCACTTTTGCTGACAAAATACTTCCAGCTAGCAACTGTGAAAAATCAGGACATGGGGTGGGGGCTAATAAGTGTCTATATGAAGACAAAGCCCCAAATATCAAGACTATCCCTATAAAATCGGGACATCTGGTCACCCTAATTCCAGCCCTGCGAGCGGCCTTCGCTTTGTCGACAGGAGAGCACCGCGGCAAAACTTTTATCTTTTGGGGGGAAGGGAGCTTTTATAAATACCCATGAAAGACAAAAGTTTTGTCAACAACTTGGCAGTGTAGACAAGCCCTGTGTCTCTGAATCAGCACAGCGTCCCATGCCTTTTGCTGTGGTATTGGCTTAAGACTATCTCCCAGGGCTTGCCTCCACAATTGGGTCATGTTGGAGCATAACCTTGAGGAGTCATGTTAACTAATGCAACACTAAACATCTGTCAGTATTCAACATAGGCAGGGATGATCACATTTGATATCATATCAAATGATTGTAGATAAACTTATAGGATTATCTATGATTAATTGGCACAAGGCTAAATACGATGGTCCCTGTCTTCACAAAGTGAGGAGTTGTATTACATATTATGCTAATTAACACAACTCCTCAAGCCTGTGATGAGAACTGGTCATGAAAAGGAAAAGGGGGTTTTTTTTCCAAAAAATTGGAAATTTCAGTTTTCTTTCCAAAATGGAATGTGTTGGTTTTTAAAAAAAAATATTCATGAAACATTTTGTTGAAAATTTTTGAAATTTTTTTGTTTCCTCCTTTTCTTCCCCCTCCCTCCATATTTTCCTGTTCCCCACTGACTATAATATAACCAATTACATCCAAGTATTTTTCACTTTTCATTTTCCTTTATTTTGCTTTTTTCCTTTTGCAACTCTGTAAGTTTTCAAAAGTGAAAAAGGCCATTTTTCTATTGAAAACAAGTTTTGAACAAAAACAATTTGACCAGAATTGTATCCTAACTACTACACGAGGAGAACATAAACCATTCCCAAGGCAACGTGTCATCTTCTTTGCCATAATTCTTTATATTACTGTAAGAGCTAACTATAACTCTGCTTGATCTATAACTTTCTGTATATTCTTATTCATATACACTATGTTCAGAGACCCCTATACTCTGTGACAAGCTGGGCGTAAATATTCTGGCAACTTCATTTAATTAAAAATCACAATTTTTCATTTAAACATGCAAATGAAAAATGCAATCAGTACAGTAGCCCCTCCCTTGTTTCTTTGGATATTCAATGTATTTTATGCTGGTCTCACATTTTCAATTTTCAGTATGCCAAAGAAGCTGGAGGTTTTGGAATCCAGTTAGGTGACGACTGGGGCTTTCGGCCTTAGGGAAGCCTGGGGGGCATTTTGGGAGGATAGTTTTCCCAGGTTTCTGGGAGGGGACTTGAGCTGGTGTTATTTGATACCAGAAGGAACTCCTAGATAATTGAACCTAGTCCTTTTTGCCACCAGCAACACCTGGCAGAAGGGTTACAGGGAAATAGTTAACAAGGTTGGTATCTAAACTGTCATCTACACATTTTAAGAGTTAACATTTCATTGAGATGAATGAGTCCAGTTTGTACCTCTGAGCTATTGGAAGGCGTTTTCTATAATGACAGAGAAACAGTGACCCAAAGATGGGGGTGGGGGCAATAAACATACTGATACCCTTTTATGAACCCAGGGAAGGAGATAGGCTTCCATCTCCAAGGATTAATAATGGAAAGGAGAACCAAGTACAATTTCTAACATGTAAATTATAATTATCTGTAATCATAATTACTGCTGCTAACATGTAAGCTCTACTAGTGTGGCATTACTGGTCCCCTGATCCTCCTTCCCCCATTCCTACTGACTGGTTGTTGCACCCTCTTATTGCATCTTATCTTAATTAAATTTGTAAGTGATTCAGGTCAAGGACTATTTTTTACTGTTTGTACAGCACCGAGCACATTGGGGCTCAGGTGTGATTGCACCCTTATGGAGCTACCATAATATCAAAACATACAATTTTTCTTTGTTTTTACCTGTTTTTTTTCTCTCTCGTTCTTAGTTCTAGTTCCACAAGACACTATCATTTGGATTTGGCGGTCAGTGTGGGGATCCAGGGGCTGACTAAACATCCCAAGAGATGAACAAATCTCTGCATTATGTGGAGGAAGATAAAACAGTGGGGGTTAACTGGAACAGAGGTTCTCAAGGTAATAAAAGGCTCAAGATAGGTTGCAGCGCCTACTAGGGAAGGTCAAGAATTTTCCATTGAAAAAACAAAGTTTTAGACTAGATTAAATCTCTTGTGGGAAAAATATCTCTGCTTTCCATGGAAACTTTCCATTTTTCATCAAAAAGCAATGCCTGGAAATGGAAATATTTCAGTTCTGAGATGTCACAGTGATGTTTCCTTGGCACTGTAATTGGTGGGTATTTGGGAAAGTGTTGGTAAACCTGGAAAGTCTCACAAATTTCAGCACAAACTGATTATTCATCCAAAAATCAATACCAGAAGTACATTGATCAATTTCTAGTTGCTTTCTGTTTTTAGATATTCTCTTTAATATGTTTGTCAGCCAATCAGGAAGAAAAATCAACACCACGTTACTTAGGTGAACAATCACACAACCCATATAGCAAATAATGAATAACGCATTTCCAGTACATATTGGTGAACAAATAATAACTTGTACTAAAACTCATGGATCCAGGAAATGTCATGAACACATTAACAGAACCCAGAAGTTTTTCCCAACTGAATGCTGGAATAAAACTAGGTTGAGGCAGAATGTGTTTTGGGCCTGATCCCGTGCAGAGGGTGTTATCTGGTGGTAGACACAGGCAGCTTGATTTTCCTCTTGATTAAGAGTAAGTTAGAAATAATTCTATAGAAATCAATGGAAACATACTGGTCTAAAGCTAGTGAAAGGGAGAGGAGAATTGGGTGCAATTTATAGAATTTAGCAGGATCCAATGTAGATTTGTTCCAAGAGGCCAAACTCTGGGAGCTTGAGCTCACAATTTACACTGTATTGGTCATGCTGGCACCAAGAGTTTGTAGCCCAGTTAAGAGAAGCGTGGGTCATTAAACACTAGTGCAAACTCTGCTGACACCAGGGATGAATTAGGCCCCCTGTGTTGTTGGACGGGATAAAGGGAAAGGAAGGTTACTGAGCCACTCAACTCCTCTCTCCTTCATTAGGTCTCAACCGCACAACGTGTTCAGGAGAGTCCCAGTCTAAACTGGGAGAGAGAGAAAAATGGGGTGGGGGGAGCAATGGACTTCTTGATATTTGCTTTCCCACTGGAAATTGCAAGAAGACATTAAGCAACAGGATTTGCTCCACTCAGTTGACTTAGAACAGCTGCTCACCAATTTTTACAGCCCCGGGAGGAAAAGCAGAACTTTGCCCTGGGTCTGAGCAGCTTTTCAGAAGCAATCCAAGTCAACCTTCCACTCAATGACTTCATTCAAAGCTGGTTTACATCATGAAGAGAAACTCCATTTATTTATTTGTAATAACTTCGGGGTTTATGGACCTGCAAGGGGATGTAATTTAAGAAAACAGCGGCAAGCTTTTTCAAATACCAAGGTTTCAAAACAGGCCCTGTGAAAAACTCATCAATGGAAAGAGTTCATTATTAAAAATCAAAAACTACAGCAAAACATCTTTGTAGAGGACTTTGGAGAGAGAGCTTCTGAAACTTTCTGTCTGCAATACATAACCTTTAAATGGCTAAAGGAAAAGACGAGCTTCCTTCAAGGTCACTGAACTAGCTTCTGAACAGAATTGGTGATAGTGTAGTTTACTATCTCAATGGCACAATAAGCACCTTTTAAAATACCTCACCTAGCAATTTTAAATATATAGAAAGAGAATTTAACAGCTTTGATTTTAAAAAATACTCTAAGTCCCACTTCAAGCTCAGGAATGAGAGTCAGAGACTATCTTCCGAGCTCTGCCACGGAACCATTCCCACCATAGACCATTCTCCATGTGGATAGCAATACATTCCCATCTCCCAGACGTGTTTGTGGGTTTAGAATACTTTAGAAAAATTTAGAGTCTCAGCTGCTGGAAGGCAGTTTGAACTGGTGACTAAAACAGGGAACCGGCGTACAAAACCCCCGTGTTTCATTCGCAACCTACTCCATCATCTCGGGCAAGTCATTTCGCCTCTTGGTGCCTCACTATCTGTAAATGGGAGAAGGTTTACGCCTCATTGCAATGCACGTTGGGGCTCTTGGACAGAGGATGTTGTATAAATGCACGAGCCAATATAACCAGAAAATAAAACAGACACAACCCTTGTTAGTGACTCAGGCACTACCACACACTGCATGGTTTCAATTTGTCTGACAGAACAGACTGGCCATCCACCCAACAGCATGGAACAGTGTGTGTTCTCTTACCAACCCACACAGTGCAGCCAAAGCACAGGCTGCCAAGCTACCAAGACAGCTCATCCCAGCACACTGCTCATCCACCCATGTAACACAACACGCTGCTTCCCAACTGGACCACCATGAAACCCAGCTGTAGAGTGCAGTGACCTTGGGGCTACTAGTTTTTAATGGCTACAGCAAAGAAATGTTAACCCTTTCCTTCCTTTTTGTTAAATTCAGAGGTGGAGAGAAATCAGTATTGGTAGGAGCTTGTTGGAAGGGGAGAGTGGCAGCATTGAAAGAAGGGAGAGGGAACCAGAGAAGTTCAGCGTGAAGTATGAGAGGTTGGCATGGGAGGAAGAGCAGTGAGGGGAACTGTACAGGTGGGGAGGCCATAAGGATAATTTAATAATTACCACTCTAAGAGCCTACGGAAGGAAATCCAGCTACTACCAGGTGTGCACAGCAGAGGAGTGGCCTGCTGGATTGGTGCACCTGGGACTGGTGCCAACTCTGTGAAAAGAGTGACAGTGGGCACACTGCAACCCTTTGATCTGAGTGACATCTCAGTACTAACCAGGTAAGAATACAGAGACTCTGCCCATGATGTCAGGAGTTATGGGTACCTATTGGGCTGAGCCAGCCATGCTAATCTATGTGGACAGCACATATCAGACATCTCCTATAAGGAGATCACTGTTGCTCCTTAGGATTTGACACCATAACAGGCTCTCATAGCTTCCACAGTGAACACCAGTGGGATGGCTATTACATCCATAATTCTATTGTTCACTGTATGGAGGCGTTGGAGATTCCCAATGCCATGTGTGAGGACAATCTAACTTTGGAATCTCTGTATGGGCAGTACATTAGTATTCTTTTGCTTTCTATGTGTTGCATGTAGTCTTGAGGATGCCAGCACACGGCTAAATCAACTCTTTATAAATCCTCAGAAATCTTACATTGCAAATGTGGAGTGGAGGATGGTGCACTTAGTGCTTGTGAAAAGGCACTGTGACAGTGCCAGAGCCTGAAGACCTCTACTTATATAGCAAGTACAGCAACAATACAAACTTCCACATGGCACCTCAACAACAAGTCTCAGCCCTCTGGAGGGGTCACATAGGGGCAGGAGGAGAAGTCAGTCTCCATATCCATTCAGTTTTTGGCTTCTCTCATGAGAATGCTATCAGTGCTACTTCCACTGTTCTCAACCCATCTCCATGTCCCTCCCTTAGTGTTACTGCTGCCCTCCCACCTGAATACCCTCCCCCTTCCAAATAGAGTTGTCTTCTCCAAGCTCTCAAGACTGTTTATTTTCTCTTCCCAGTTGCAGTAGTCCTGAAACATCCCAGAATCCGTCTGTGCATGACAGGAGCAAAGCCACCTTCTGGGGGTCGTTAGGGTTGTTGAGGTGGGCAGGCAGCAGATGGAAAGTGAACGAGTTCAGGAAGTCTGAGAAACATGAGTAAGGAAGCAGGGAGGCAGACAATGGAAAATAAATCTAGATAAATAAAAGGCTTTTTTTTCTTTTGCTCCATCATGCTTTGCATTAGGGTGGGAACCCCAGTTCTGGAAGGGAAAGAATTGCCCTCTTGCAAATGACCCCTTTGAATCAGGAGCTTTACCAAGGTAACTACCCCAGTAGCAGTGCAATACGGTAGGATATTAAAAATCATATCATTTAAAAAACCTCTCCCCTCCCCCTGTCCCAAGCCTATGGCAACATTCACAGCTGACAAAATGTGCCTTCCAAATAAAACCGGGTATACATTATGTACCTTCCGCTACGCCTGGGAGGGACGCTTGGGAGCTTTCCTTCCCAAGCCCATCCCCTGCTGCTTTGGGGCAGAGTGTTCAGCTTTCCCACCAGGATGAGTAAGGAAAATGCCTTGTTTGGGCTCACAGACTGAATTGTTTTCCCAACAAAGCCTCAGCTTGGTTCAGGCAGCCCCGATATTCCCAAGTTTTCCAGGGCTTTTTTTCCTGCTCGAAGAACACATCACCTAGTGTCTGCCAGGCTTCTGCTTCTTGTTTGACATCCCTTATTTACAAAGCAAACAGAATGTTCCTTTTAACACACATCATGCTAAGTTTATTAATGAAGAAAACAATCCCAGGGGGTCAACCCAGGGGACCCTTGAAACCTGCCAGCAAAAACTCTTCAAACGCTCAACGCGTCAGATCCTCCAAAACGATATTTCACACAATGAAGTAAAAATAATATTTTCCTTTCGGCCTTTCCAGCCGCTTTTGGGGCAAGCAGACAGAAATTATTTTCTTACTCTGCTCCCAGAGCAGAGATCTGTATGAAGCTGCGTTTATTTGTTTAACACGATGATTTCATCCTAAATGTCTCGACAGCAAATAGTTGGTGGTTTAATAAAGGCCCTTTGAAAGAAGGGCCTGAGCAGTTATTTGTACAGGGAAAATGCAAAGTATGCAGCTCTCAGGAGGAGAGCTAGAAATGGCTGTTGTGATTAAGGGGGTGCGGGGAGGACCCTGAACTCCTCTCTGTCTGCGAGGGGAGAACAGTAACTCCTGGGGCTCTGTTTCCTCATACTGAGCTGCCACATCTGACTATAGGGATGGAAGGAGTCTGACCTTATTATTAACAAATGACTGATACTCCCTCTCCACCCCAAAGCAAATACTTTTACAAAAGACAAAGGACCCATTCTTTGTACATTGCTGTTAGATTATGAAAATAATAAAATGATGATAAACACACTTGTATTGGC
The DNA here is from genome assembly GCF_020497125.1 of Mauremys mutica. Lineage (NCBI taxonomy): Eukaryota > Metazoa > Chordata > Testudines > Geoemydidae > Mauremys > Mauremys mutica. Next base: position 46,425,482 of record NC_059077.1, read on the forward strand.
TTGTGGCACCAGTACAGTAATCTGAAGGGAGAAATATATGCTGAGGCTGCTAGAATAAATCCTCAGACTTTACGGGGCTAACTCATCATGGGCCAGGTTTTCCAAAGGTAAGTATAGGATTTGCACCTACCAAATCCCCATGTGCACCTGTTGTGCCTGCATAAACTCTCGTCTGTGTCTGCAAAAGTATCATTAACAGAGTGGATGCACACAAACACAACTGGGACTGCAAATTACCCTATTTGCACACACAAATGCCTGTTTGCAGGAACAATGGGGCCACACACAATTTTTGTGGATGCAATTAATACATGCTGTGTGGCAAAATTTGGCTTTAAAGGCACAGAGAAATAAAATCTTGGAGATATTTCATTTGGACTATTTTTCATCTGGCTGTGCAGTATTCTTTGTTTGGTTCTGCATACGAGAGTAAACAGTCATCTGATTCTTGACCTTGCATCTGCCTTTAAGTAGATGTGTGTCTGAACCACAGAGATTGGATCAAGATCAAAATCCAGGTCCAAACATTCCCAAAGCTCAATGTTTTTTGGATCTAAGATTTGATATTGGCCCACTTCTAATTTAAATGTCCTTTTTAAAAAGAAAAATGCAACCAGTACTGTTTGATGCTTGACAGTAGTTCTAAGATCTATCAGAACTTTATTATGCATAAATTATGGAGTTTGGATTAATGGTTCATCTTAGTTTAATGTTAGGATTTTTTTAATATGTTGTGCAATGTAATAACAATTACCCATAGCTATAAGTAATGAACCAGGCCAAATTCAGTTCTTTTAACCAGGTAGAAGTTTGGAGTAACTCTACTGAAGTTGAAGATACCTCAGAGGAGTTAGTCCAAGTTTTGTTTGGCATAAAACTGAGAACACAATTTGTCTCATAAGCTTTGCAAATATTTTTGTCATATATAAGGGGAAAGCATTTCTTGACAAATTCATTGTGAGGGTTTTAATTGCCTTTTCGCCTTCTGTTAATGATATTACTTACACTATCACTGACATTTGAAACAAAGTTAACGGAAGGGCTTCAGTGGATTCGAGCTTTTGTCCAAGGAACACTGTAGCACTTTGATGTGAAAAATAGTTGGGGGGTGTCCTTTATCTTACCCAATTTGTTCAGATTGTGCAATTTAGAGTGACGCATATGGCAGCAGAAGTATTGCAAAATTCAGTACCATCTAGTTATGCAATATTCAGCAAAACATATTATATATTATTTGGCTATGAACTGTACAATAATTGCAAACAGTCAAATAATGAAAAGAAGGGATCCAAACAATATGGATGTCCTAAACTTTAAAAATGTGGGGAGAATGCATAATATGCCCACAAAAAAGTGGGACTATGGAGTAGAAGGGAAGTTAAATAACATGGCATTGCGTCCTGGGTGAATGTGCAAAGTAACTATAAATTCTTTAGAATGGAGATTGTGGGCTTGCTTTCAGTTTTACTCAAAGCAGCATAACTGAGATCAGAATCTGGTCCATTGTATTTGAAGTGTTTGTAAAGTGACATCGACATTTATTCTACAGGAGAAATATTAACTGGAGCTGGTTGAATGGTGATAATTGAACACTAAAATTTGTAAACGTGGGGGAGAGGAGTTGGCTTGGTGAGGAATTCAGAAACCAGTCCTATTAGCTGAGCATCTATTCGGTTCAGAAATATTCAGTCAACAGCATGAGTGAGCAAATGGCAACTTGAGCTTTGAGTCATGTGACTTAGTTTCTGGTCCACGATTGGATGACCTAAGCTGGACACAACTCATTGAGGGTTTGATTGTCTCTGGTGGAATTGAGAGTGTGAGCACTCTTTGAGAGAGTTGCCAGGACATATTAACAGAGAAGCAGGAGCCCTAGGGAATTGACAGATGAAGGAGATTTATAAACATCTCTTTCCAGCTGGTTTCTCACAGCACTAGTGAATCCAATTATGTGTATTTGACCAAATCATCCAGACCACCTCTGAAGTGCTGTGAATTCATTCATGAATACCAATGCAAGAGGGCAAGGGGCTCACTGGTGTCTGGTAGTGAGTTTCAGCTGGCCTGACCAGTTGAATGTACCCCAACTTACTAACGTCATAACTTGTATCTAAAAGTTGCTATATAAGACATCAATAGAAAGCTAATATCTTAATGATAATTAATATTATTGTATGGTGTATATACGGAAGACAAATAGAAAATTACAAACATTGGGAATTATGTTCTGAAAGTGTGTCTGCCAGGCAGGGGTAACATAACCCCACCCTAGACAAAGGAATGTAGTTCTGCCATCTGGAAGATATTTCTAAGGTACATTGAGACAATGGGAATGCAATTGACATAGAAGGTAAACAGGAGCATCATGCCAGCAAGGGGAGGACACAACCACTCAGCATCACAGCACAGGGAGGAGATAGCAGGAAGCAGATCAATGTACATTTTAGCAAACACCAGCATGGGAAGAAGCCAGCCTGGAACTTCCTCTACTTGGAGACTACATGTTGCCTTCCTCACAGCTTGAATGAACTTTACTTTGGAGTGTAATCTTCAGAAGAATCAATTTCAAAGGTCCCCTGGACTATAAAAGAGAGGGGCAAAGAATCCCAAGTTGTCTTTCATCTAAGATGACAAAGAAAAAGAGCACTTTGGACTTTGTGGGAGAAACTGACCAGAGGGTTTGGTCAGCCATCTTGCTGGAAGATACATTGGAAAGGAAAATACCTTGAACAAAGACTGTAGCTTTTTGTGTTAGAAAGATTTGTTTCACTCCTATTTACTTGTAACCATTTCTAACACTTTTCTCTTATACTTGAATTCACTTAAAATCCTATTTCCTTTCTTTAATAAACTTGTTTTATTTTTAATCCTAACCACCACAGTGCTGTGTTTGAATTAGTGTTTGTTAACCCTGGCCAATGGGATAAGCTGTGAAGTTTGTCTCTTTTGAGATATTCTGAGTATTCCAGGACAGGGCTAGGCACTTCAGGGCAGATGGTTTTGGGGAAATTCAGGACAGGAAGTGTGCTGGGGTCACCTCTGCATAAGGTAACTGTGTGAGACATTCTACAGTGGTTCTGCTGTGTTGTAGACAGGCTGCTGGAATTGGAGTTGCTGAGTCAGAGCGGTTGAATGCACAGACACTCAGTGCATGCTTGTCTGCAGGTTGTCAGTGTCCAGGCTGTGAGCCACCAGATTTTGTGACAACCAATGAGACAGAACATGGTCAAAATTGTACCAATGTTACCCACACAAAATTCTCTGTTACTCGCACACCTAGGGCTCAAGGCGTAACCCTCTTAATTTAGGCACCCATCCTTACCCTTCCGTGGGCTCAGGGCATAACCTACACTCTGTGGGTTTGTGGGATCTTTTACCAGTGAAAGAGCCTTACACAGTAATATCCTCCTTAACCTTTATTTATTAACAATCACCAAAAGAGAATACACATGCTAAGAATATAATGCTCACTACTCCCAATAAGGCAGATGAACTTTTCTTGATGGCCTGTCAGGATCAGGTCAGCTGGGGACTTCAGCTTCTGCACAGTGTCATTAACAGAGTATTGAGGTCTGGCAGCTCTGATCTCGGGGCTGTGTCCTGGAGTTCATTCCAAATAACTTCCTTTTGGTCCTCAGTTTATATAGTGAAACATGCTTAGCTATACCTTAACACATCATTTTACTATAATATTGCTAAACAATTTTCTAAACAATCTTAATATATTGTAAAACAAATCCTTTTACCAATCATACCCCACCACCTTAATTGACTTAGCAAAATTAATTATGTAACAGACAGAAATAGTCAAAGAACCATACAGACCATACAGATAAACAGTAGAGAAGTAGGGACCAGAAAAGCAAAACAATAGAAGTATAGATTTTACAGTCACAACTGTTGATCAAGTGATTTCTTGCCAGACGGACGCTATCAAACAAAGTTTTCTTTAACCATCTTAAGCTCTGTTTATCTGGTGATGGTGGGTACTATTAGGACAGGATCACCTTCCTAACAGCCCGATATTACATTGTTTTAATGTAATTTAGATGGAATGTGAGGATGTGACTTTCTGCTTCTCAGCTAATGGCTGCTGCTCTCTGCAGAAAAAGGCCTTAGTCCTTAGAATATGGCTGCAGGAAAAGGCCTTATCCTTACACCATAGCCAAATTTTCAGAATATTCACATTCCCCCCCCCCCCCCCACCATCCCAGCAGTCTGCAGCTAGTTCTTAGAACCGCTCTGCGTACATTTTTTAAAATAGTTTGACCACAGCTTGCTATTTTTCTAAGACTGAGATGATGATCCAGGACCTATAATTCACACTTTATACTAATATTCCACATAAAACAGCTTTACAAAATACAGGCTTCCTATAAGTTTGAAAAATAATGTGCTTCCTATTAAATCAACCACTTGTGCAAAAATGACAAAAAACCCAGCTGGGAATAGTTCTGGAGTCCTCAATCATTTACGATACAGTACATGTAATTTCTAAGATTCAAATCAGCCTTTCTACTTAGTTTATTGTAACGCTGACAAATCAAAACCCACAAAGAGGTAGTGTGATGGGGAAGGTTGAAGCTGCATAACAAAGAGAAGCCTGGTTGGCTGGGAGTATGCACTGCATCTAGAGATTTACCTGGTCTGTTATTCCATATATATGAGGTTGAATTTTGCTAACGCTGTATAAAAAGGTGTCTGATCATAAGAGTTGCTGAGCACTCCCAATTCCCATTGACTTACATGGGGGTGAAGGCTAGAAAGCACTTTATAGGATTGGGCACTTGGTTTCAAATACATTTGTATTAAATTAGGCCATATCTATACATACAGCACTGCAGCAGCACAGCTGTACGGATGCAGCTGCACCACTGCAGTGTATCTGGTGAAGATGCTCTATGCCAATGGGAGAGAGCTCTCCCATCAGCATAAAAAAACCCACCTCCATGAGCAGCAGAAGCAATGTTGATGTGAGAAGCTCTCCCACCAACATAGTACTGTGTACACAAACGCTTATGTAGATGTAATTTATGTTGCTCGGGGGGCGGGGGGTATTCACATCCCTGAGCAGTGTAAATTATGCTGACATAGGTAGAGTGGCTAGGTGTCCGGTTTTCTATTAGAACACCCGGTCGAAGAGGGACCTTGGCGGCTCCGGTCAGCACCGCTTATTGAGCCATTAAAAGTCCAGTCAGCGGTGCTGCAGTGCTAAGGCAGGATAGTCCCTATCTGTCCTGGCTGGCTCCACACTGCATCCTGGAGGCGGCCAGCAGGTCCTAGGCAGGGGGCCATGGGGCTCCACACACTGCCCCCACTCTGAGCACCAACTCCACACTCCCATTGGCTGGGAATTGGCCAATGGGAACAGGAGGGATGGTACCTGCAGGTGACAGCAGCGTGTGGAGCCTCCTGGCCCCCCCTGCATAGGACCCGGACCTGCTGGCTGTTTCCAGGGTGCGTGCAGCAGGGTGCTAGGACAGGCAGGCAGCCTGCCTTAGCCTCCCCCCCCCATTGTGCCGCTGACCAGGAGCCGACCGAGGTAAGCCCACACCCCGACCCTCAGCCCAGAGCCCTCACCACCTGCTGCACCCCAACTTCCTGCCCCATCCCAGAGCCCCCTCCGGCACCCTGAACCCATAGGTGCTGGGACCAGGGGTGCAGGGGGTGCTGCAGCACCCCCTGGCTTGAAATGGTTTCCATCATATACAGGGTTTTACAGTTTTGGTCAATGGCTCCCAGCACCCCCACTATAAAAATTGTTCTAGCACCTCTGCCTGAACTCATTTCTGGCCCCATCCTGGAGCCTGCACCCCCAGGTAGAGCCCTCATCCCGCTCCCGCACCCCAAAACTCCCTGCCCCAGCCCAGTGAAAGTGAGGGAGGGTGGAGGAGAGCAAACCACTGAGGGAGGGGGAATGTAGTGAGCAGGGGGCAGGGCCTCAGGGAAGGGGCGGGGCAGGGATGGGGCCTCGGGGAAGGGTCGGGGCTAGAGTGTTGGGCAACTAGAAAGTTGGCAACCCTAGACATAGGCTGATGTGTAGACATAGCCTTAGGCCATGTCTACACTTACCGGGGATTGACGCTGCTGCAATCAATGCAGCGTGGGTCGAAGACCTGCTAAATCAATGGCACAGCGCTCTCCTGTCGACTCTGCTACTCCAGCAGAACGAGAAGAGTAAGATAAGTCCACAGGAGAGCGTCTCCTGTTGATGCAACATGGTGTAGACACCGCAGTAAGTCAACCTATGGGTACGTCTACACTACGGGATTATTCCGAATTTACATAAACCGGTTTAACAAAACAGATTGTATAAAATCGAGTGTGCGCGGCCACACTAAACACATTAAATCGGTGGTGTGCGTCCACGGTCCGAGGCTAGCATCGATTTCTGGAGCATTGCACTGTGGGTAGCTATTCCGTAGCTATCCCATAGTTCCTGCAGCCTCCCCCGCCCCTTGGAATTTCCGGGTTGAGATCCCAGTGCCTGATGCGGCAAAATCATTGTCGCGGGTGGTTCTGGGTAAATGTCGTCAGTCACTCCTTCCGCTGGGAAAGCAACGGCAGACAAGCATTTCGTGCCTTTTTTCCCTGGATTGCCCTGGCAGATGCCATAGCATGGCAATCATGGAACCTGTTTAGCCTTTTGTGACTGTCACCGTATGTGTACTAGATGCCGCTCACAGAGGCGATTCAGCAGCGCTACACAGCAGCATGCTTTTGCTTTTGCATGATAGCAGAGATGGTTACCAGCCATATTGTACCATCTACCATGCCATAAATTGGTAATAAGATGATTGTGGCTACCAGTCCTTTTGCACTGCTCCATCTGTTGCTGTCATAAGTGCCCCTGGCTGCTCTTAGCAAAAGCCAAAATTGGGAATGACTCCCTGAGTCAATCCCTCCTTTTTGGTATCTAAAAATAGAATCAGTCCTGCCTAGAATATGGGCAAGTGTACTAGAGAACCACTGTATCAGAGAACCAGAGAGCACAGCTGCTCTGTGTCAGATCCTGCAGAAATTATGAGCTGTATGCTATTCACAGGGGGTGCTCCTGCAACAACCCCACCTGTTGATTCCATTCTTCCCTCAGCCTTCCTGGGCTCCGTAGCATTGTCCCCCCACTTGTGTCATGAAGTAATAAAGAATGCAGGAATAAGACACAGTGACTTGTTAGTGAGATATGAGTGGAAGGCAGCCTCCAGCTGCTATGATAGTCCAGACAGGACAGTAAGGAGTATGTAGGAGAGGGGCCCAGCATCCCTCTGCTAGTCCAGGGGCAATTGAATCTTTTCTTTACACGTGAAGGGTGGGGGATGATGGAGCTCAGCCCCCTGTTGCTATGATGACGATGGTTATCAGCCATACTGTACCATCTACCAGGAAAAATTAGGGCCAGGCGCCCTTGATTGACCTTACTGATGCTAATCAGCATGGTTACCAGTCCTTTTGCACTGCCCCATGTGCCAATAGACTGATGATGAGGACGGATACCAGCCATATTGCACCATCAGCCATCCATAGCGTGGGGGGAGCAAGGATGTTGGTGTTGAGTGCTGCACCATCGCGTCTATCTGCAGCATTCAGTAAAGATAGGGTGACATGTAAAAGAGTCAGGAAAGGATTGTTTTCCCTTTCACTTCTGGGGGTGGGGGGGGGTGCGTAAATTGCCTAGCTATGCCCTGACCCACCGCGGACACTGTTTTTGACCCTAGAAGCATTTGGAGCTCAGCCAAGAATGCAAATGCTTTTCAAAGACTGCAGGAACTGTGGGATAGCTTGAGTCCTCCAGTCCATGAGCGTCCATTTGATTCTTTGGCTTTCCGTTACGCTTGTCACGCAGCAGTGCGCTGAGTCCCTGCTATGGCATCTGTCTGGAGATTTTTTAAAAACGATTTTGAATTTTGTCTTCTGTAACGGAGCGCTGATAGAACAGATTTGCCTGCCCTTACAGCGATCACGTCCGCATCGTCCATGCGGGAGCTCTTTCTTTATTTTGATTTTTAACTGCATCACCACACGTGCTGATCGGAGCTCCACGCTGGGCAAACAGGAAATATTCAAAAGTTCGCGGGGCTTTTCCTGTCTACCTGGCCACTGCATCCGAGTTCAGATTGCTGTCCAGAGCGGTCAGTGTTGCACTGTGGGATACCGCCCGGAGGCCAATACCGTCGATCTGCGGCCACACTAACCCCAATCCGATATGGTAATACCGATATTAGCGCTACTCCTCTCGTTAGGGAGGAGTACAGAAACCGGTTTAAAGAGCCCTTTATACCGATATAAAGGGCCTCTTAGTGTGGACGGGTGTGGCGTTAAATCGGTTTTACGCTCCTAAAACCGGTTTAAACGCCTAGTGTAGACCAGGCTTAAGCTATGTCGACTCCAGCTACATTATTCTTGCAGCTGGAGTAGAGTAATTTAGGTCGACTTACCCAGTGTGTATCTTCATGGGCACTCAAGTCCTGACATTTGAAAAAGGTTGGGTTTGAATGAACCCATTTCTCCATAGCAAAATCTCACTGCAAACCCAAAGGCCAGGATTGTGTTCAACTGGTTCTTTCATGTTCACTCAGATTCATCGGACTCCATGTGCGATTAGTGTCCAATATTGGAACACCAGGCAGCTTATCCCTGTACATTGCTAAGCAAACACAGTTCAAACTTACCAGCAATAGCAGCCTGGGGACATATGTGGGTAGCCTCATAAAGCAAAAAAATTTGCAAAGATCTTTGAACAGTTCAGAGACACACAAAAAAAGAAGTTCTAACAAACCACTTCTGGTTCATGGATGGAAGGCCAACTCAAATCAAAGTTGGTTTTGAGTGCTTGGTGGTTTGAAATAAACATTTCACACAACTCTAATTATTGTACATTGACATGAGGCTGCCTGAATCCTATTCTATGCTGCAGCTTCTATCATTGCTATTACCAGTGGAGCTGCACTGGTGATGAATTACAAGTACCATGTTTCCCAGGATAGATGCAGCCCTTATGAAAGGGAGAGCAGAAGTTTTCTCTAAATCCTGATGACTTTTTCAAATTGAAGTCTGTGAGGAGTTCTCTGCATGTGGTACCTACTCCTGCAGTCCTTGCTTAGGCAAAATTCCAAACAATTTCAATACTGGTGGACTAGAAACCCTTCTTGTTTTTGTTTTCATTCGTGTTTGGTGTCCTCAGAAGCATATTCAGCTCTTATGGGGTGCTGAAAGGAGGAAAGTGTTCACCAAAAACCAACCCACTCCCAGATCTGAAGTGTGTGGAGGGAAAACTCCCATTATCTCTAGCTGCAAGGGAGAGATTTGTCAAGGAAGTAGTTTCAGTGTAGAATGTTCCTTTAAATAGAATCCAAATCAATCAGGGTTCCAAGTGACATACAGGCTTGTGTTAATAAGGGTTAAACCCCTTCTATCGAACAGCTGTAATAGTTCATTACTGTCAAGCAAAATTCTCATTGACTTTGGGATTTGGCTGTGTAAGAACATCAGACTTTCACTCTGTATCTTTAACTTTTAACAATATAAAATTAATAAGCAGGACCAATACTGCACATTAGAAATGAACTAGCCAATACTAATAGTTGAAAAACTACAAACCATCAAGTATCTGCATGATGTTTGCAGTTCTTCAAATGAATGTCGCAGCATAGACTTGCCTAACTTTGACAGTGAAACCACAGAACAATAAATACTTACAGCATAATCCAATAATTCTATTTACAATAATTAACCCTTTTAATTATTTACAGAGTGCCACACCAAAGCAAATGCTGAAGGAATCTGAAAGCTGTTAAAGACTGAAAATAATTAGAGGCCAGAAAGTATTTCTAAAGAGTAATGTGAACGGTATTTAGCTAAAGAACTTATTGTGGAAATCTAATTAAGGGTTTGCATGCTCGTGAGTGAAAAAGCCTGGACATTTTCCTAATCTTGGCCAACATGTTATTCTGTGCCTTCATATCCATTTTCCACATTGTCAAATCAGTCAACATAGGTAAGTATATCTTACCTCTCCAAAATACAAAAGTTGTGGAATTCAAGTTCTATAGAACAAAGTTTGTACTTTGTTCTAGTTAGCTAATGACAGGATTATAGTATTAAATTCTGTAGTCATAAGACTCTAGAAAGGCAATGTTTTAAACAAAAAATATTATGTAATTCTATTATATTATTAATTTTTGTGTTTCTTTCACTCATTTACTTTTAGATGCTGACAATTTAAATCATATCCTATCAGTCACTAAACGTATACATTTTCATATCATGTTACTTTAAAGTATAATCTGCCTTTTGCATCACTTCTCTCTCCTTCCTTTTAGTCCTTTACCTATTAAACCAGTGTGTAAGGAAAAGGAAACAGAAGGTTGGAATAGTTCAGTGCCTTCTCATTGCAGTCAGGGGGCCTCAAAACTGAAAACCTTGGAATGAAGTTCATAATAAAATCATCTTTTAGACCGTACACATATCAAAAACCCTTGTTTGCCATAAAATTATTTCACTTGAAAGGGTTAACTGATGCATGACAAAGATACTGTGAACAATTCATAATGAAATGGCTACATTTCTGTTGATAAATATTGTTTTGATACCAGATGCCTAAGGAAGCCATGTCATCATTAGTATCAATAATGGAACAGATTCTGGCTTCTACCATGTCCAAGTGCAATCATGCATGGACATGTGATTTGCCCACCTGACTCCAAACACTATCTTGTCACCTGTGATTTTCCACTAGCTGTGCTGAGGGCTTCATTTGAAACAACGGGTTTCCTTCCACACTGCAGAAGCTATAAAAGGCCCTGGAAACACCTCCATTTTGCCTCTTTCCTGCTTAAACCTCTGGACTATGGACTTATATTAGTGGGAGCATTCAAACCAAGGGACTGAGGTCCTTCCAATGATTTGGAAGCAACCAGAGACTTGACTTAAACCAGCAATTTATTCCATCACTGCTACAAGCCTGAACCAAGAACTTTGCAATTACTGTATGTGATTCCTTTAACCAATTTTAACTCTCACCTTTCTTTCTTTCTTTCTTTCTTTCTTTAAATAAACCTTTAGTCTTTAGATATTTAAGGATTGGTATCAGTGTGATTTCTGGGTAAGATCTGAGTTATATATTGACCTGGGTGTGTGGCTGGTCCTTTGGGATCAGAAGAACCTTTTGTTTGATGAGGCTGGTTTTAAAGAACCACTCATCTTTAAATCCAGTGGGTTTGATGGTGATACAAGGACTGGAATACTTAAGGAAACTGTTTTCCTGACTTCTTATTAGCCAGTGTGGTGAGAGAGAAGTTTACTGTTGTTGCTGGTTTGGTATATCTTATGGGGGAATAACCACCAGTGTTGGGGTGTATCTGCCCTATTTCTCAGTTTGTCCTGAATTTGGTATTCTCAGTTGTGAGTTTGAGAGTTTGGGTTTATGGTCCAGTTTTTTAAAGGTACTTAGGTGTTGCTGTGCTAAGCTTTGTAATATTTAACTGATTTAGGAGCCTAAGTCTCATTTTCAAAATGGATTTCATCACTTAAGTCTAAATCCCATTGACAGACGATGGGGTTTAGACTCCAAAGTGCCTAAATCCCTTTTGAAAATTAGATTTAGACTCCTAACGCAGGTGTTGCAACAATGAAATCAGCAACACCTAAATACCTTTAAAATTCTGGGGCTAAATGCCTTGCCTAAGGTTACAGAGGAAGTTAGTGCTAGAGCTAGGATTCAGACCTACAGATTCCAGGTTTCCTGTCCTGTGCTCTCAGACCACTAAATCATATCACTCTGATTTTTAAAAAATAATGATATGGTAAACAAAAGTAAGGCTCCTTTAAGTACAAGGGGAAAAAATGCAAGCATGCACTCTGCACAGAAGCAGATATTATTTACATGAAAACAACACTGCTTTACAAGATTGGTTTTCATTGAGGTTTATATCATCAGTTAGCCTAATTTTTTTTCTTGGCACTCACAAAATGATAATGTAAGCTTTCAAAAGCAGTTGTACTACTTTGGTGAGGATCATACTATGACAGACATAATATCTGAAAAAAATTATATGGTAGTCTAAACCCAGAGGGGAAAACATCATTCAGCTTTGAAGAATTCATACCAAAAATCTTGGATCTGAGACTACAGTATCTATTATAAGAAATAAGTTAGATTCACAGGAATCCATGTCATGTGCCATCTTAGAAAAGGGCCAGTTTTCAAAAAGGGCAACCAGGATGATCCAGGTAACTATTGGTCAGTTAGGATTCAGTTGATAAAGAAGGAGGGGAATATAATTAAAGCCAGTGAACATGGTTTTACAGAAAGTAAGTCTTGTCAAACAAACTTGATTTCATTCTTTGATGAGATTGCAAGTTTGGTTAATTAAGGTAACTGCAGATGTTACATACTTAGAATTTTGTAAGGCGTTTGACCTAATACTACACAACATTCTGATTTTTAAAATTGGCACTATACAATGTCAATAGAGCACATGTTGAATGGATTAAGAACTGACTAACTGACAGCTCTCAAAAAGCAGTTGTCAGTGGGGAATCATCACTGATTGGCACTAGTCCCAATGCTATTCAACATTTTCATCAGTGGTCTGGCAGCAAATATAAAATCACTGATGATAAAATTTTCAGATGACAAAAAGATTGGTGGAGTGGTAAATGATGAGGATAGGGCAGTCATAAAGAGCAATTTGGATCGCTTGGTAACCAGGCTGCATTCAAACCAAATACATGTTAATACAACCAAATGCAAAATTATGCATCTAGGAACAAGGAATCTAGTCCATGCCTAGGAATGGGGGACTGTATCCTGGAAAGCAGTGACTCTGAAGAGGATTTAAGGGTTGTAGTGGATAATCAACTGAATGTGAGCTCCCAGTGTGATACTGTAGCAAAAAGGGCTAGTGCAATCGTTGGTTGTATAAACAGGGGAGCAGCAAGTATGAGCAGGGAGGTGATTTTACCTTTGTCTACAGCATTCGTGAGACAGATACTGCAATACTGCATCTGGTGTCCATATATTAAAAAGGGTGCTGAAATATTGGAGAGGATGCAGAAAAGAGACACAAAAATGATTCAAGAAATGGAGAAAATGCCTCACAGTGAGAGATTTAAAGAGCTCAATCTGTTTATCTTATCACAAAGATTGAGCACTAACTTGATTATGGTGTATAAGGATCTTCCTGGGGAGAAAATCCCAGGTATAAAGGACTCTTTAATCTAGTAGAGAAAGACATAACAAGAACCAATGGCTGGAAGGAAGCTGAAGCCAGACAAATTCAAAGTAGAAAAAAGGCACAAATTTTGAACCCAAAGGGTAATTAAACATGGGAACCAAACTGCTAAGGAAAGTGGTTGATTCTCCATCTGTTGATGTCTTCAAATCAAGACTGTATATTTTTTCTGGAAGTTATGTTTTAATCAAACACAAGTTCTAGGGCTCAATACAGGGTAATGGAGTGAAAAGTAATTGCCTGTTGTAGTGGCGTGATCACCCCACTCCGGCCCTGGAAGGGTGAAAGCAGCCCTGGAGAGGGCTGCAGCAGAGTAAGAGGGATTAAGAACAGCTGGGGAAGCTGAGGGGGTAGCTGGTTTAATGAGGGCCCAGCTGGCCCTTATAAGAGGGCTGGGGCCAGAAGCCAAAAGATAGTCTCTCTCTAGCTGTGGAGGGAGATGGGCTTGGCTGCTGGGGAGCTTAGAATAGGGTACCTAGAGTGGAGTAGGGCTGGGAGAAGGCCAAAGGAGCTGGGGAGCTCCAGCCTGGAAACTCCCCAGGCTGCAGGCTTTGTTAAAGGCTGAGAAGGGTACTGGGGTTGCAGAGGCGCAGCCCAGGGTAGGCAGAGGCAGCAGGTCCAAATCCCCCTTGCCAATGATGAGTGGCCTTTACAGACTGCAGTCTGCCCCAGTAAACAGGGGCTAGATGGTGACTGGCAGTAGCCACTGAGGTGAGGTGGGGAGAGCGGTTTGGGGGTTCGCCGGGGAGGGTCTATGGGGGTACTGCCAGGGGGCAGCACCCAACGTAAAGGGGCACTGCGGTCCGGGAGGGACATGGGGGCCAGCGGTAAGCGGGACATCGGCCAACAGAGGGCAGTCTGGAGCTGGAAAAGCTAATTCCCTGGACAATCAGCAGGAGGCACCACAGCGGTGAGTCGTTGCCCCACTACACCTGTGAAACAGGAATCAGACGTAATAATCTAGTGGACCCTTCTAGCCCCAAAACTCTATGAATCCACAAAAAGCAGCATAAAAAATTAAATGTATAATAAAGTGAAAAAGAGGGACGTTTATAGCAATGACTATAAATTAGCACTTATGAAATGCAGAAAAATGTTACGGGCAGCTAAAGGCATCAGTGAAAAATCTATGGCTGATAGGGATCAGGATAAGAAGAAGGAATTTGTAAAATATATCATGAGTAAAAGAAATCCTATCAATGGTTAGGTTCACTAATAGACAGGGATATTAAAATTGTGAATCATGATGCAGAAAAGGCAAAAGTGTTAGATAAATATTTCTGTTCTTTGTCTGGAAAGTACTGGATGATATATTCATATATTATATAGATAAAGAAATTCTTTCACTGTATATAACTTTAGCAAGCCATTACTGGAATACTGTGTCCAGTTCTGGTGTCCGCACTTTTTAAAGGATTTGGACAAATTCAGAAGGATTCAGCAAAAAGTTAGAAAAATTATTTGAGATCTAGAAAACCCACCTTACAGTGAGAGACTTAAAAAGCTCAATTTATGTAATTTATCAAAAGGATTTTATGGAATGTGTGTGAGTTGTTATATGCATTAATCTCACTTACAACATCTGTATTCCATATTGTAAGATAACTGAGTCTTTACACTGTAGCCTCTGTAACTTGTGTAAATCACCAGACAGGAGAGAGATATTAACTAGTGTGAAATGCTGGTCTCCAACAGAAGGGGCTATATCCTGCGCAGCAAGAAAGGCCCAATGACACTAGATAGACTAGAGTGGAACATTAATGAGGACAATATACTTTGTTGTTTACTCCCGCTCCCCATTAAGATGGGTTTTGCAAGTGAATTCCTCCCATCAGATGAGTTTGCAGCTCAAAGCAGAAGGGGTGAAGGGAATAAAAACCACTAACAAGGAAAACTGGATCTCATTGCTGCTTGGACTCTGGGGGATAGTTTTCTAGACATAAGCAAGGGATCCCCAGCTACCAAGTCTGGATTAACCCTAAAGGACATAGAGCTTTCTTATTATAGACGCATATATTATCTTTTTAAATTTAAGATTTGTGTATATATGTTTACCTGCTTTAACCTTGTAAATAACCCTCTTATCTCCTTTTCCTATTTAATAAATCTTTAGATCGTTTATTGTAGGATTGGATGCAAGCATTGTCTTTGGTTTGAAATCTAAAGTGCAATTGACCTGGGGTAAGTGACTGATCCTTTGGGACTGGAAGCTGAATGGCTGCTGTGATTCATGGTGTAAGGGACCATCTATCACAAAGTCAGGCTTACCTAGGGGACAAGATAGATCAGCATGCCCAAGGAGACTGTTTGTGATTCCATGTTAAGGCTGTTATAGTGCCTGTGGAATTTACACTTGATAATTGGACGGTGAAATCTAAATACAGAACTCACAGCCAATTTGGGGTTGATACCCTGGTTCTTAGCAGTCTGCCCTGATGTTGGTACCCATTCTCTTGAGTCACTGCAGGACAGCTTGACTTCTTGATCACAGTCTATAAATATCTACACTGGGAGAAGATTTCTGATAGTAGAGGGCTCTTTAATCTCTCAGACAAAGGCTTAGCAAGATCCAATGGCTGAAAGCTGAAACTAGACAAATTCAGGCTAGAAGTAAGGTACACATTTTTAACAGTGAGGGTAATTAAACATTGGAACATCTTATGTAGGGATATGGAAGACACTCTGTCACGTGAAGTCTTTAAGTCAAGATGGGGTGCTTTCTAAAAGATGTTCTAGCTCAGCGGTGCCCAACCTATGCCCCCCTGCCCAGAGCATTTCATCAAGCTCGCAGCCAGCTTCAACACAATATACTAGTGTTTTGTCATCATGTGGACATTATTTTAGTTTACACAAGTCTGTAAATAGGTTGTTTCTATGCACAGTATTACATACAGTATCTAAATACATTTGAAACAAGCTGAACTTAAAAGCTAAACCAGTACAGGTAATTTTAAAACTTATTAAAATATGTGGAATCCGTTTGACCTACACAAGGTCTTGCTTAGGTTTATGTGGCCCTCCTGTGTAATTAGGTTGGGCACCACTGTTCTAGCTCAGCCAGAAATAATGGACTTGAAGCAGGAATCACTTGATGACATTCTATGACTTGTGTTATGCAGGAGCATTCCTTCTGGCCTTAAAATCTATTAATCTATAGTATATAAGAATGGCCCTACTGGGTCAGACCAAAGGTCCATCTAGCCCAGTATCCTGTCTTCTGACAGTGGCCAGTGCCAGGTGCCCCAGAGGGAATGAACAGAACAGGTAATCCATCTAGTGATCCATCCCCTTTTGCTCATTCCCAGCTTCTTGCAAACAGAAGCTAGGGTCACCATTCCTGCCCATCTTGGCTAATAGCCATTGATGGACCTATCCTCCATGAATTTATCTAGTTCTTTTTTGAATGCTATTATGGTCTTGGCCTTCACAACATCCTCTGGCAAGGAGCTCCACAGATTGACTGTGCGTTGTGTGAAGAAATACTTCCTTTTATTTTTTTTAAATCTGCAGCCTATTAATTTCGTTTGGTGATCCCTAGTTCTTGTGTTATAAGAAGTAGTAAACAACACTTCCTTATCTACTTTCTCTACACCAGTCATGATTTTACAGACCTCTCCCCTTAGCCATCTCTTTTCCAAGTTGAAAAGTCCTCGTTTTATTAATCTCTCCTCATACAGAAGTCATTCCATACCCCTAATGATTTTTGTTGCCCTTTTCTGAACCTTTTCCAATTCCAATATATCTTTTTTTTTTTGAGATGGGGTGACCACATCTGCACACAGTATTCCAGATGTGGGCATACCATGGATTTTATATAGAGGCAACATGATATTTTCTGTCCTATTATCTATCCCTTTCTTAATTATTCTCAGCATTCTGTTTGTTTTTTTGACTGCCGCTGCACATTGAGTGGATATTTTCAGAGAACTATCCACAATTACTCCAAGATCTCATTCTTGAGTGGTAACAACTAATTTAGACCCCATCATTTTATATGTATAGTTGGGATTATGCTTTCCAATGTGCATTACTTTGCATTTATCAACATTAAATTTCATCTGCCATTTTGTTGCCCAGTCACGTAGTTTTGAGAGATTCTTTTGTAGCTCTTCACAGTCTGCATGGGTCTTAACTATCTTTAGTAATTTTGTATCATCTGCAAATTTTGCCACCTCACTGTTTACCCCAGGGGTCTGAAAGTCCCAGTCTGCGGGCCATCTGCAGCCCGAGAACCTCCCCAATATGGCCTGTGGGGCTCCAGCAATTTTGGGGCTGGATCTCTCCCTTGGCCCCGCCTGTGGCCCCCAGATGCTCTCCCCCACATGTCCCCCGGGTGACATAAAATGGCCTGGGGCCTGCTCGCTCCACGTGGCTGCCAGACCCTCCCTGAGGCCCCAGGGCGGGGCTGTGCCTCTGTGCACTGCCCTCCCCCCCCACGAGCACCCCTGCAGCCAATGGGAAGCTGCGGGGGTGGTGCCTGGTGGCAGCAGCGCACGGAGGCCTCCAGCCCTCCCTGCCTTGGAGCCCCAGGTAAGTGCTGCACCCCCCGACCCCTTCCCAGATCCTGCACCCCCACCCCTTTCCCATACCCCCTCCCACCGCCAAACTCCCTCTCAGAGCCTGCACCCCCCTCCCCACACCCTTCACCCTGAAACTCCCTCCAAGAGCCTGCACCCCCACCTCCTGCCCCAGACCAGAGCCTGCACCCAAACTCCATCCCAGAGCCTGCACTCCAGACACCCTTCCCCACCCAAACTCCCTCCCAGAGCCCAACCTCTCACCCCTTCTGCACCCAAACTCCCTCCCAGAGCCTGAACCCTGCACCCCAATCCCCTACCCCAGACCTCCTGCCCCATCCAAATTCCCTCCCAGAACCTTAGGCAGGTGGGAGTGGAGTTTTGGGGGGGAGGAATTTTGGGGGGCAAGTTTTGGGTGGCATGGGTGACATTATTGGCCCCCTGGGAGGATTTGAGAACTGGCACTGGCCCTACGGTAAACTGAGTTTGAGACCCCTGGTTTACCCCTTTTTTCCAGATCATTTATGAATATGTTGAATAGGACTGGTCCCAGCACAGACCACTGGGGGACACCACTATTTACCTCTCCATTCTGAAAACTGACCATTTATACCTATCCTTTGTTTCCTATCTTTTAACCAGTTACCAATCCAGGAGAGGACCTTCCCTCTTATCCCATGGCAGCTTACTTTGCATAAGAGCCTTTGGTGAGGGACCTTGTCAAAGGCTTTCTGAAAATCTAAGTATACTATATCCACTGGATCCCCTTGGTCCACATGTTATTGACCCCCTCAAAGAATTCTAGTAGATTGGTGAGGCATGATTTCCCTTTACTAAAACCACATTGACTCTTCCTCAGCAAATGATGTTCATCTATATATAGGCGTTTAATTCTTGTTTAGGCATTTTGAAATCCTGATGTGGAAGGTACCACATGTAAAATGTTGATAAACTCCAGAATCACTTTGCAAGAGACAAAGGTTTCTTCATTCTCCTTTTTAAAAATACAACCCTGTTTTTCACATCATATAACAAACAGCGATCTTTTCACAAGTGAGAGAGGTAGAAGATAATTAGTCCTTTCCGCGATAGCTAGTGTGACAGATGTGGAAATCATAATAACCTAAGAATACTGATATGCAACTTAGACTTGGTCTACACTACAGTTAGGTCGACTTAAGGCAGTTTATGTCTGCCTAACTATGTCAGTGTCTACAATAGAGCCTTGTTCCCACCGATGTAAGTGCCATACTACACCGACATAATAACTCCACCTCCATGAGGTGTAGGGCTTATGTTGGTGTCGTTAGGGTGATGCAGTGTCTGTGCAGACACTGTGCTCCTTACATTGGCTCTTGTCTGTCTTACATTGGCTGTTGGTGGAGCCATGAAATTGACAAGAAAGCCTGCTCCCAGCTCCCAAGCCACATTGTTGCAGGGTCTCCAGTCCAAGCTGGACTCCTGCCTTGTCTCCCCACTAGTTCCTGGCTCTCCATTCTCCCCCCCCCCCCCCCGCACACACACAGGTTCCCCCAGGTTCCTGGCTCCCAAATCCCTGCTGGGAGCACAGTAGCCAACTGGACTCCAGGCGTGGATCTCCCCACCAGAGGCAAGAAGTCCAGGGGCAGCGCTGAAAGCCCTGGCTCTCAGCCTCCAATACTGCCCCTCTTCAGTCGGTGGAAGCACTCCTGGTGAAAACACACACCACCGACAGAAGGCTGTAAGTCAACCTAACATAGGTCAACTTAATTTTGTAGTGTAGACATGCCCTTAGTTATTCTGATAGATTGTATAACTTATACTGAGAGTAGTGGAATGTTTATTATATGCTTATATTGTTCGATTTCAGTGAGGTCTGTGTGGAAGACAACACAATCCCCAGATAAGAATGTCTAGGCACACACTTGAAAGACAATGGGGCAGACTGTTAACTTCAAGGATCATGTCTCTAACAAGTTGCAAGCTTTGTTTTACCAAAGCTGGGGGCCAGGAGATCAAAAGAAAAATTAAAAAGCTCTTCTTTCTCTGGAGAACAAGAGGGGTCAGTTGTCAGCAGCTGTCAGGAAGACAGGCTGACACAGAGAGAGGGTCTATGCAGGCATGTGAAAGAGTTGGATCTTTCCCCAGTAGGGTGACCAGATGTCCCGATTTTATAGGGACAGTCCTGATTTTTTTGGGTCCTTTTCCTCACATAGGCACCTATTACCCCCCACTTCCTGTCCCGATTTTTGACACTTGCTATCTGGTCAGCCTATTCCCCAGATCCAGGGAATGGTAAGCCGTAGAGAAAGGCAGATGTGCAGACAGACTGCTTGATTGTTCTTAAGATCTGTTTTTCTTAAATGTTGTGTTTGAAATAAATAATGCTTTGCTTCAAGAAGGCTGATGGGTTACTGGTTACCATTATCATTTTTTCTGGAGGGAACAGAATTGCAGGTGCTGAAGATAAATCAAGCCAGCTGAGGTAACAACTGTTAGCACCTGGGGCCTGCAGCCCAAGGCCTGATCTGAGAGTGGAAGAACCATGTGACTCCATCCCAAGGGGGAGGTGATGGCTTGAAGCCGAGCAACTGAGGGGGCTTCAAGCCATTAAAGAGACCAGGAGCAGTCAGAGCTCAGGAACTGTGACAACCACGGTGAACCAGATTTTCTGAATAATTCAGCTCCCATTTAGACACCAAAATAACTGGCATTTGGGTACTGAGCTCTTTCTGTCCATTTAACTTGTGGAATGTTCTTTATACAAACTAACATAATGCCAAACAAATCATTAAATGAGCCAGGTTTTTATGGGCAGCATTTAGAATAGACGTTTCACTGAAAGAATGAGAGAGAAAACATAAAATGTCAATCCCCAGACACTTTAAACTGAAGTTTAGTTTATCCAAGAAAAGAGACAGACAGGTGAGTGTGATCAAGAATTCTAGACAGATTGCACAGGCCATGTAATAAGACATGTTCTTTCTCCTTGCAAAGGGGATGTCTTTCTTTCTCCCTCTCTCTTTCTCATGCTTTTAGGGAAGAGAGATAGCACTGAATTCAGGGTGACATAAACAGATACAGTTCTCATTGATTTCAGTTAGCAATATGTCTGTTTATACCAGCACTGAATTTGTCCCCCCAAAAGTTTAATACGAATATCTGTTAAAATTCAATATGATCCTCGTTATTGCCCTTGATCCACCTTAACTGAAGGCAATTAGTCTTTCCATTGATTTCAATGGTGGTTGAATCAGGCCCTTTTCAAATTGCTTTGGTGACGCTGATAGTATGTCTTCACTGCAGAGTTAACCTGCCCATTTTGCAGTGAGGACACAGGCTAAATCACTTGAGTGCTGATACTCTTCCAATACCTACCCACAGTTCACCCTGTGTGCCTGAACAGACAGACAAGTTCTCCCACAATTCATTGAGAATGAATGTGCCTCAGTTTACTGAAAGCGCAAAGAACCATGGGATATACCCCCCAGAAGTCCTAATGAGACACATGGAGAATGCAGCAGTAGGGAGGACACAGTAACTCGGGTAGGGCTTTGAGGTGTGGCTGCTCACTCCCAGGCGAGGCTGACCCCTGTGCCAATCACACAAGTTAACTCTGCAATAAAGACACACCCTAAATCAGTTTGGATAATTGAGAGTCAATACAAAAAGAATTAACGGCTAATCAGGATTCTACTGCATTAAGTGGGGGAAAACAAATTAATGCCTTGCCTAATAATAATCCTCACCAATATGTGAGAAACCCAATAACATTGTTTCAGTCAAATATCTTAAGTGAATATTTGAGATGCTGCAGTTCCCAGAAAGGAGGAAGTGAAATGCATCCACTAAACCCATCTTCTGAAGCAGGCAGAAGGATCTTCTTTGGATAGATAGAGCAAAGTGATATCCCCAGATCTCAAGCGGTTTTGTTTTTGTTTTGTTTCTTTTACTATGGAGTTACCACCAGGAATGCTCAGAGTTTAACTCTCAGCAGTAGACTGAATGGTAACTACTGGAAAGTTAAGCTCCAAGAAGAAGCATGTGATTTAGAATTAACGACATGAGAATCCTCACTGTTGAGAACTAGGGATCTAAAAGGGATATTGTCACCTGAGTGAGCCAAAGGTGGCTCACAAAAAAAATCACATTATGTAGTGGGGTGTCTGCAGAAGAGGGTTAAAGGAGCCCTGAGGATTCTGTACAGGAGACAGCCAATTAGGAAAGGGCTTGTAGAGACAGCCAATCAGGAGAAGGTTTAGAGAGAGACAGCCAATCAGGGCTAGGCTGGACCATATAAGAAGGGCTGCTGAACAGAGCAGCTTCAGTCACTCCTTGGAGTTTGAGGAGGGAGGACTGACTGCCCTGAAGGAGGGAGAAGAGACCTCACCATGGTTAGAGCAGTGATTGGAGAGATTAGGGGAGCATGAGTGAGCTCCCAGGCTAAGGCCCTGATATAAGGGCGTAGAAGGTGCTAGGGCTGTGGGGAAGTGACCCAGGGAAACAGATGGCAGGGGTTGGAGGTGACACAGTGCATGACTGCAGGCTACAGGGTTCTAGGGCTGGGATCTGGAGTAACAGTCAGGCCCGGGTTCCCCACCCCCTTTGGCCCCAGTTGCCACTGACACAGGTGGCTAGACCCTGGACTGCAGCCTGCCACTGAGGCAAGTGGCAGGGCAGAGGACTGCTGGCCCCCCTGAAGTTGGGGGGAGAGAATCGAGTGGGGCACAGCCAGAGGGCTGCATCCAGAAAAGGACACTGTAGTCCTGAGAGCAACAACAGAAGCGATGGTGACAAGATGCCACTAGATGAGGGCACACTGGCAAACCAGAGTTAATTCCCAGGATGGCAAGCAGGAGGCACCGCAGTGGTGAGTCGTGGCCCATTACAGGTTGATTTTGGATGTAACCTACTTCAGTTCACCAGGCAAGATGTTGGAATAGCTATGAGAAAGGCGCTTAAAAAAACAAAAGCGTTTCACTACATATGATCACTATAATAGTTAGTTCCATTACCTCAAGAATGCCTCCTTTCAGTCATTGCCAAACATGCTGTTGATGCTATACAAATAATACATATGTAAATATAACTATAATGAAGAAGTTAATTACAACAATCTCAAACAGGCGCATATTGTGATAGTGGTGTGCTGAATCTGATCAGCAGCCATATGTCAGCAGAAGGCAGCTTGAAGCATCTGCTCAGATTCAGAATGAATCTGCTGTTCTCTCTCCTGAGTGCAGGATGAGAGGTGACAGCATGAGAGAAGGTTCCAGGCAGTTGGGAGGACAGCTGGGGAGGAGTGGGTTAGTGAGACAGGAGCTAGTACCTAAGCTGGGTTAAATTGTCATTGCTTCCTTCACTTCAGTGGAGCTATGGCGATTTATATCCACTCGGGTTCTGCCTCAGGGTGTTGGAAGGATCTTGGAGAAGTGTTGCACTGAAGGCATTTGGCAGAGTGCCAAGTTAGAACAACCATGTGCTAGAAACTGGGGCCTGGCTGCTGAAGCACTTTAACCTCTTGCTGTGAGTGGTACACGTGACATGTTCCCAATATCTGAAGGAAGTTGGCATACTGTGGCATTCCAGCAACCTCAGAGGATGGGGATAATTACACTGTTCTAGCTGACGCCATTCACTTTTCTCTCCCTTTCTTCTAGTGTACCAACGCAGCTACAATTTGACCCATACTCTGTATTTATGAATTGCAAAAAATAAGGATAATTAATGTTAAGACACTTAAGGACTCAAATGATAATCTTAAAATTCCAAGATGTTATGGCCAGAAGGGACAATTATAACATGTAGTCTGATCTCTTAAATAATCACCTTGATTTGGTCCTTCAGACCTCGTATAGATTGCACCGATAACACGTCTTCCATTCTTCTTGTATCCTGGCCTTCCTTCTCCATGTGCAGCCATGTCTTGTTGTTCATATAACTCAAACTGCTAAACCAAATTGCCTCAAACTTTCTTTAAATAATAAAAATAATTATTTGGAAGCCAAGACCAAGCATGAGATTTATTAGCCTTAACTTGGCAAAGAAATTTGTCTGAGAAAGTTATGAGTAAGTCTGGGTAAGACTAGACATGAAAACTCAGCCAATTAGAACTTCAGTATACCACTAAAGCTATAATTAAACAGAGATAGATGGCATGTCTGGATCATAAAATCTTATTTTTGTGACACGTTCAGTTAAATCTGTGTGCGCCAATGTGTGTCCTCTAATCCCAGAGAGTAGTGCTCCTTGGATTTTCCAGTAGACTAACAAAGCACCAGCCTGATAGAGGGAGTCTTAATTTTCCAATGGGCAGGTTTCAGTGTCTTAATTTTCCAATGGGCAGGTTTCAGTGTCTTAATTTTCCAATGGGCAGGTTTTTTTAAAAAAAGGAAAATAAACAAATTAGACAGTAAACCATTTTGATTGATCACTTGTCTCTCCTCTGGCAAAGATTAGGACCTAGTATCACAAAATGTAGATATAATAACCTCAATCATTAAAGTAATCCTTTGGGGCTGAAAGTATGCTGCTCCACTTCATATAGATCATTGGATAAATAAAACAAATATAAAAAATATAAAATCTATAATGGATCTGTTCCATCTTCTTGACTTATAAATTTCAAATATGTTGTGCTCTCAAGCTTGACAATTTGCAATCATTCCTCACGTTTGGAATCATATAGCTGAAAATCTTCTCAGTATGAGTATCTTGTGTGTGTGTGAGCCATATTCCCTTTTCTTATATTCTACTGAAAAGTTGTGCTGATGAGTGAGTTCTCGGTTTATTATGGATCTTAGATTTTTTTGTTTGGTTGGTTTTGTATCATAATATAATAAACCAGACCTTGTGGATGGGAGATGCTCCCCACACTCACCCTGAAGGGGTTTACTTAGGCCAGATGGGCCAGTTAACCTATTAGATAGCACACTGGGGGACATTTAGGCTGTGAGGAAACCCCTAATTAAGGGAAGCTCACCTGTGCAGGAACAGGTGGGGCTTCTATAAAACCAAGGGGCTAGTAGCAGAAAGGAAGGCTGCAGGGAGCCAAGTGGTAGTCACTCTGTTTAGGACAAGGGCGAAAAAGGGATTGAGACCCAAGAGGAAGGGTTTGTCTAGCAGACCAAGGAGAGAAGGGTTTAGCTAGAAGGGTGGAGAAGGTGAGCCTGGAAGGTTTGGGGTAGTACAGACCTCAGCTGCTGGAGATAGGACCCCTGGACTAGAACTGAGTATAAAGGAACTCTGGTCTGCCCTGTACCAGCCACTGAATGAGTCACAATCTTGGCAGTGAACTTGAAAACTGTCTGGGATCATTTATTCCACTCACTGAGGGAATGGCTCAGCCACGGTAGTGGGCTTAAGGACTGCCTGGGACTGTGTGGAAGATTTTGAGAGTACCCAGGAAGAGGAGGACTATTATGAGTTGCCCAGAGGGCTAAGCCACGAAGAGCAGGCAGCAGCTCCTAAGGAACAAGAGAGGCTGCAGCACAAGAGAGCCAGACTATGGGCCAAGGAACCATGAGAAGAGGGTGTCAGGCTTGCAGAGCGAATCCCCAGCTATGGCTAAAAGGAGATGATCCAGCAGTGAGTTGAGTGCCCTTTGACAGATCTATTAACAAAACAAAACAAAAATGAAGCATGTGGTTGAACAAAAAGAAGGTAAGAACCTACAGGAAACTAGTATGGGAGGGAGAGGAAGGAATGGTAAGAAAGATCATTCTTCCTCCCTAAAAATCTTTTTTTTGTTTGCTGTTTTGTTTTGTTTGGCAAAAGATAGCAGCCGAAGTCACAAAAGTGGGCTGTGATGATCAGGTATTGTTGCAATCTGCACTATGCATGGCTCTAGCTAATCACATCTCTTCTCCCTTTTGGCCACTTATTTAGGGCTGGTCTACGCTACGAGGTTAGGTCAAATTTAGCCACGTTAGGTCAATTTTTTTTTATAAGCAATGCGGCTACAAACCAACCCCGTTCCGTCAACCTAAAGTTCTCTTGAAATCGACTGCTGTACTCCTCCCCGACAAGGGGAGTAGCGCTAAAATCAACCTTCTTGGGTCGAATTTGGGGTAGTACAGACGCAGTGTTGTTCAATTCGACGGTATTGGCCTCCAGGAACTATCTCAGAGTGCTCCAATGTGACCGCTCTAGACAGTCCTTTCAACTCCGATGCACTAGACAGGTACACAGGAAAAGCCTTGGGAACTCTTGAATTTCATTTCCTGTTTGGTCAGCATGGTGAGCTCAGCACCACAGGTGACCATGCAGTCCCAGAATCACAAACGAGCTCCAGCATGGAGCAAATGGGAGACACTGGATCTGATTTCTGTATGGGGAGAAGAATCTATGCAGGCAGAACTCTGATCCAGCAGAAGAAATGTTAATACAAATGCCAAAATTGCACAGGGCATGGTGGGGAGAGGCTACACCAGGGACACACAGCAGTGCCGCTTGAAAATTAAGGAGCTCAAGCAAGCCTAACTACAAGATAAAGATGGCAAATGGTCACTCCAGATCAGAGCGCCATACATGCCACTTCTATGATCAGCTGCATGCTGCATGCCATTCTAGGGGGGGACCCTATCAGTACCTCACCACTGTCTGTGGACACCTGCAAGGGGGGAGTCTCACGCAACAGAGAAGAGGATTTTGTGGATGAGGAGGAGAAGGCTGCCAGGACCTTTTCATCACCCTGGAGCCAATACCCTCCCAAGGTGGGTTCCCAGGCCCTGAAGGTGGAGAAGGCACCTCTGGTGAGTGCGCATTTGTAACTACATTTACAGGGGTTAAAAGCAATTGTGTTTAATGTTTGATTTGCCCTGAAGAATTGGGATGCATTTGCGGCCAGTACAGCTTCTGGAAAAGTCTGTTAACGTGTCTGGGGATGGAGCAGGAATCCTCCAGGGACATCTCCATGAAGCTCTCCTGGATGTACTCTGAAAGCCTTTGCAGAAGGTTTCTGGGGAGGCTGCCTTATTTCATCCTCCATAGTAGGACACTTTACCACACCAAGCCAGTAGCAAGTTGTCTGGAATCTCTGCAGCACAAAGCACGGCAGCAAATGGTCCTGGGTTTTGGTCACATTCATGCAACATTTGGTCTTTATCTTTCTGTGTCAGCCTCAGGAGAGTGATATCATTCATGGTCACCTGGTTGAAATAGGAAAATTTTTGTAAGGGAACAGTAAAAGAACCCCATTCATGCTGGGCTGTTTGCACTCGGCTAAAAGGGATCATCCCGGAGACTAGTCATGCGGTGAGGGGAGGGGTGTGCTGCACATTCACCCGAAAGCAGCCCTTCCTTTTAAACGGCAAACCCAACTGGCATTTCTTGCTATGGGAAAGGAGGATGCTGCAGTCTGAAACCATTCCCATATGTTATGAAGGCGGAAGAAGCCAGCCCCGTGTACTCTTTAGCTTACCATGGCTGCCTAGAAACAGAATTCTGTTACCCAGTGGTGTGTGATGTGTCACCATACCAGCAGGCACTCAATATAAAAGGCAAAATGTGACCTTGTACTCTCCAAGTCTGAGGAGAGTTTCGTCCCATTCCTGTCCTATTCATAATGGAACAGTGAATGAGTTTAAAGAAAATTAGGCTCTGTCCAACAATGTGCACTTTCCAAGATGGTCTCATTGCTGCCCCCTCATGCTTGAAAGCAGACAAGCAGCTGTCCTGGTTATCAGGGAAGGTCTAGCCGCAATCAGATGGCTAAATTCACCCCCAGGTCTATGCAAGCCTCTTCCAGTGGACATAGGAGACCAGTGCAGCCAAAAATGGCTGTCTAGGGAAAAGGCATGGCCAGGGTGGTGGAGAATACACTGATTCAATGCATCTGCCTCCATCAACAAGCACCTGTGGAGCTGGCAATATGATTTCAAGCTCCCCTTCCCTGGCAAAATCCTCAGGCGAAAATAGGAAGCAGCAACACCACCTGTCCTCCCTCAGTGTAAATCCCCACTCCAACACAACAGGACCACACTGCTGCAGGAGAATGTAAGGTACACCTTCCCATGCCAGATTCAATCACTCTGGGTGCAGGAAACCATTTCTCAAATAGATAGTCTGTCTTCCCTTTTGTCTTCCCTTACTAGTTTTAAGCTAACCTGAATTAAACCAAAGTAAGAGTGTCCATCCAGCCTTTTGCACTGAAATTGGTTTAAAATCACACCTTTGATGAGACCTCGTATATAGACTTCACCACAGTGACCCTTGCCTTTGGCCTGGTTTACACTACAAGTTTGTCGAATTTAGCAGCGTTAAATCGAATTAACCCTGCACCCATCCACACAATGAAGCCATTTTTGTTGACATAAAGGGCTCTTAAAATTGATTTCTGTACTCCTCCCTGACGAGGGGAGTAGTGCTGAAATCGACATTACCATTTCGAATAAGGGTTAGTGTGGCCGCAGTTCAACGCTATTGGCCTCCGGGATCTACCCCACAGTGCACCATTGTGACCGCTCTGGACAGCAATCTGAACTCGGATGCACTGGCCAGGTAGACAGGAAAAGCCCCACGAACTTTTGAGTTTTATTTCCTGTTTGCCCAGCGTGGAGCGCTGATCAGCACGGGTGACCATGCAGTCCCAGAATCAAAAAAGAGCTCCAGCATGGACCGCACGGGAGATACTGAATCTGATCTCTGTATGGGGAGATGAATCTGTTCTATCAGAACTCCGTTCCAAAAGATGAAATGCCAAAACATTTGAAAAAATCTCCAAGGCCATGTTAGACAGAGGCCACAACAGGGACTCAACACAGTGCTGTGTGAAACTTAAGGAGCTGAGACAAGCATACCAGAAAGCCAAAGAATCAAATGGACACTCACGGAGAGAGGGGTGACTGACGACTGTAGCTATCCCAGAGTTCCCACACTCTCTGAAAACAATTTGAATTCTGGGCTGAGCTCCCAGTGCCTGAAGGGTCAAAAACATTGTCGCAGGTGGTTCAGGGTATATGTCGTCAGCCCCCCCACCCCGAAAGCAAAGGGGAAAAAATCGTTTCTCACCTTTTTTCAATGTCACTGTATGTCTACTGGATGCTGCTGGCAGACGTGGTGCTGCAGCGCTACACAGCAGCATCCCCTTGCCTTGCCTTGCCTTGCAGATGGCAGATAGTACAGTATGACTGGTATCCATCATCGTCGTCCCGTGGGTGCTCCTGGCTGGCCTCGGTGAGGTTGGCCGGGGGCGCCTTCACAAAAATGGGTATGACTCCAGGTCATTCTCTTCTTTAAGTTTTGTGTAATGGAGATTCAGTCCTGCCTGGAATATCCTGCCAGCTGGAGGCTTCTGCCTCAGGCTGCTCTCCCAGTCAGTAGCACCGTGGGGTCGTGCCTACCCCTTGCTACCAGGGCTCACAATCAGATACTTAGACCTCTACATTTTGCTGCAATTAAAAAAATTAAGCTGCCGTTTAGAACTGTCCCCCAACATACATATCCTGGGACATTTTGTATTTTACCAGTGTCAACCAAAGGCCCACACACAAATGGAGATTCAGTCCTGCCTGTGCTTTTATCCTAGTGCTTATCACAGATTCCCATTTTCAGCTCTAGGCTGAGCAAGTGCAGAATGGTGGTTCACTCTACTTCACTGTAAGCCAACTGCCTTCCCCTCCCCCCTTTGATCTCTGCTTGCAGAGGCAATAAAATCAGTGTTGTTTCAAATTAATGCATTATTTATTACTTCATCACACAAATGGGGGGATAACTGCCATGGGGGTGAGGAAGGAGGGAAGCAACAGGTGGGGTTGTTGCAGGGGCACCCCCTAGAATGGCATGCAGCTCATCATTTCTGCGGGATGTCTGGGGCTGTGACCCGGAGCGGCCATTTGCCTCTCTGGTTCTTTAGTAGGCTTGCCTGATATTCTAGGCAGGACTGACACTCCATTAGACAAAACTTAAAGAAGAGAATGACCTGGGGAGTCATTCCCATTTTTGTCCAGGCACCCCGACCGACCTCACTGAGGCCAGCCAGGAGCACCCATCACAGCAGCAGATGGCACAGTATGACTGGTAACCATCTTTGACAACTTGCAAAGCAGCATACGGTACAGTATGGCTGGTAACCATCTTTGCTAACTTGCAGAGGCAAGGGGATGCTACTGTGTAGCACTGCAGTACCACGTCTGTCAGCAGCATCCAGTAGACATACAGTGACAGAGAAAAGAGGCTGAACGGGCTCCATGGTTGCCGTGCTATGGCGTCTGCCCGGGCAATCCAGGGTAAAGGGTGTGAAATGATTGTCTGCCGTTGCTTTCATGGAGGGAGGATTGACTGACGACATTTACCCATAACCATCCGCGACAAATTTTTGGTCCCATCAAGCATTGGGATCTCAACCCAGAATTCCAATGAGTGGGGGAGACTGCGGGAACTATGGGATAGCTATGGGATAGCTACCCACAGTGCAACGCTCCGGAAGTCAACGCTAGCCTTGGTACATGGACGCACACCGCTGAATTAATGTGCTTAGTGTGGCCGCGTGCACTCGACTTTATACAATCTGTTTCCAAAAATCTATTTCTGTAAAATCGGAACAATCCCCTAATGTAGACATAGGCTTTGTATCCTCTCTATTAGATTATTGCAACACGTTGTATATAGGAGAACTCTTGAAGCTACAACCGGTACAGAATGTGGCTGCCCACAGAGAGTGATGTCAGACACAGGAAGCATCTAACGCTCCTCTTTTGTCTTTCCTGAGTGCAGTTCCGAAGTGTTGATGCATCCATCAGAGGCTATGGTTTGGCTCCTGACTCAGGAGTCCTGAGTATCTGCGAGACCATCTTTCTCCCTGTACTCTGCCAGGACGGCTGCGATCAGACGAGCGGCTTAACTGTCTAAACGGTAAAGACAAGGTTTTCAGACGAAGGTCCTCAGGTCTGGCATTCACCCCCTCCTCTACGCATGCTTGTAAGTAAGAATTTATGGGGGGCGGTGTCCATTCTGTTTGCTAGTATTGTACTTTTTATTAACTTTTTGGCATATGTGCCCAGAGACTGTTTCCATGGGTGCCCTTTTTATTAACTGCCACACAAACAAATAATACTCTGCAGAGGCGTTGTGCACGCTAATTAACGTTTGTGCAGTGCTTTGAGATACTCAGATAAAAGAACCTATATAAAGCCAAAGTATTAATTCTTTTATGAGCAGTATCCTTATTGTGGTACTCCATGGGCTTCTGGCTTACACAGCTACCTCCTTCGCATGTTTAACAGGAGTCTCACTCTTCATCACCCATTACAATGGCACGTGTAAGGGAAAAATAAACATCTTTAATACAGCAAAAAACAAAGTATGTGATCAAAATCAATTCTCAGGATTCCAGGCTCGGGATGTGACGTTTATAGACATCGTCAGGGATTGGGACGATCAACGACCCTTCAGGCTCTTTTATTTTATTTGTTTGTGAATTACCTTTATAAGGGTGAGTGGATTGGACTAGAAAGGGGTTTGCGAGACCATAGCCCCTCACGGGAGTGGTGTCTTACTCCACAGCCAGTTCTACCTTAATATAGTCGAGACTGTTAATATGTGATCGAGAAATGTCATTTTGTAACCTTGCTAAACCCAGGGGCGTTACTTAGTTCACTATTTTATTGGAAACAATACAACCTGGAAAGAAAAGGAGCATGCGTTGATCCAAATACCTTCAGACTAATTTAAGAAACAGGATGTGTTGATCATGACTTGGTTTTGCTGAGACAGAAGCACTGAGAAGTTGCCAGTACTGGTCATTAAGAAAAGTTTCTTGCCTTAAGATAAGATGCGCTTGTCTGATTCAAACCAATACCGCAGCTCCTTAGTTTCGATTATGTCACGATGCAGCTAAAAAAAACCCCAAACCCTTCGTCGGAACAAGCAAGGACGTGATTTGCTCCGCTTGGATTGATTGAAGCACAGGTGTATTGGCAATATACCAGAGCACTGTCAGCTATCCTCCCGTCACGTGCTCTCCTCTCTGCTCTGTGCTCAAAGAAGGGAGGGTCTCAGGCACTGGGACTCAGAGGAAAAACAGAGGTGAAGATGTTCCTAGCTGGACGCTGGATATGTGGGACGACATTATTACCGGGTTAACCATTATCCTTCATTCCCTCGCCCTTTCCATGATCCTCTCCCACCAAGGCTGTCGGGGAAGGGGAACTGGGAAATAATATGTTTGGCTACCCGCCTCCATTACCAAACGCAGTGCAACTGACTCGAGAGCACTTGCTCTTTGAACCAAGGCAAACACTGCTGCAGCACAATTATCTCCCCAGCTCGGCGAAACCCTTATCAGTTTGGAGGTAGAACGTACGATTTCCTTTGAACTTCGTGTTTACCAGAAGCACACTCACTGAAGGACATCTTACAGTCTTAGGAAGGGGAGTGGGAGAGAGAGAGACTTAGCCACAGCCACAACACAAAAGAGGAAATACGGTGGCCACGGCAATAATTTCAGGCACGAGGGTCCCAGAATGGTCTTTGCAATGAGCATGGGGTGACCCAACAAATGGCTGCTGTGCTGTTTAAACCACCATGCAAACTTCCCCAGAAGGCTCGAGCCTTTGTTTATTGATCAGAAATTCAAAACATCGCGTGTCTCCAATATGAATATGCGACGCAGATCAACAAATTATATGCCGTCTGTATCGCTGGGTGTCTAACAGCTGGTGATCCATACAGTATCCATATGTGAAAGCATCCAATCACCATTGCATTCGGAGATAATCAGGAAAGCTAATCAAGTGAAAATCCACTTTAATGTAATAAAGCTACTCTGAAATAATAACACACTTTCATGTTCGGTATGTATTGAGAAAGTAACGCATTACACCACTTAGCCACGTTAATCCCTTGATACAGGGCTCACAAACGCCTATAATTGGAAATCTCGTGTAAACGCCGTCTCTTGATGCAATTCAGATGTGTTTCTATGTAAACAGAGACTTGGAGATTATAATAGAAGCAGTTCTTCAATAGAGAATTAACTTGGGCGACTGCGGCATTGCTTATATTTACTCGTTTATGACTTTCTTTCTGACTTCCCTTAGGCTTTACTTTGTTAGCCACGTCTTAAGCTCAGATCATTTGACAGCGCACATTGTGATTACCCTATCCTGAGTGCGAGTACAATTTGTAACGTGGGAGTTTGGTGTCGGATCGCTTATAAGGCACTTCCCACGCAAGCGGTCACTTTTACGTCGCTTACATCAAAATGCTGTGGAAGTCCCAGTTATTGAGGGTACAGGTAGGACAGCTGTTTTGGTGGGAACGAATGTTACACACGTCTCTCATGCTGCCCCTCCCAAATGAAGATAAATAGCCTGGATTGAGGGTTTGTTTGTATTTGTCCTGTGTTTCGGTTTTCCCACTGTGGAATAAATGGAGCTGAGTGTAGAAAAGAAAACGATAACAAATGCAGTTTGGGGGAGCTGATGTTAAAAGTACCGACTGTCGGCAGTGCAGACAGTGCCACTCGTTTCATCACTTTACCCACGTGTGTGCAGGGTTCGCTTCTGTGCTTGAATGGTGTCCCATAACGCGCTGTATTTTGCTCACTGGGTTGCAATAAGGAAACGAGATTCACGAACTGACCCAGATAAATCAGACACCCTTGTAACAGTGCAGGGACCGGTCCCTCGGTTACGGGTTTCTCTCTAGTTGATGGTCCGTTGGGAACGACTGGCGTTCCCGTGTGTCTCGGGACTAACGGGGGTGAGACGGAGGCCAGCTATTAACCCTCCTCTGAGCCGACCAGCCTCGGGACCTGGTCAGAGCCAGGGGCGCCAGCCAGCCGAACAGTGAGCTGCAGCACGTGCGTCTCCCTGGGGAGCCCAGCCTGCTGCATCTGCGGGCTTCGGCTTGCAGCGTCTGCCACCCCGAGCCACAAGCACACAGTCCGCCTTTCCACAGACCGGTCATTGCGTGACTGGCAAGGGGGAGCGGCGAGAGAAGCCCCCCTCTCCGCAGGGCTCTTTGCCTAGCGTTGTCGTCGACGTTTCAAATTCTCTTTCTGGTCTGCTTGGGTACATCTGATATCAACACGCCTCTGTGCGATTCAAAATAGCTGTTGACAAGCAGACGGGATAGCTCAACGTCTAAACACACTCAGGCGGGAAATAGCTTCTGTGCGCTCAGAAAACAAGATTTGTCTCTTCCAAGGAGCTGCCGTAGCAAAGTGCGCTCTGCTTGGCACCTGATGCCCCCTCGCCCCTCCCAATAAATCGGCTGCCTGCACTAATGCCATGTGCAGACACCTTCTCTTCAACTCTACTCCCCACCCCACTGCACACCTGGATTTTGCCACCAAGACTTAAAAACAGAACTGATGATCTCCCCTCTCTAAGGAAACTGGAACATAGGAATTGCTACAATGCGTCAGACCAGCGATCCATCCATCCTGTTCAATATCCTGGCTCTGGCAGTGGCCAGTATCAGATGCTTCAGAGAGGAAGGTACCAGAAACCCCAGTAGGCACTGGCAGTCATGGGAAGACTTGTCCATGAATCAAAGTTTCTTCCTCCCCCTCCGGAGTCAGAGGTTTGCTCATGCTCTGAAGGGTAGAGTTCATATCCCTTCCAAACCTCTCCCGTGTGTTCTGTTTTGGCTTTGTTTGCTTTTAAATCCCTAGTGGTTTTGTGATCCAGCTGCATTTCCAAATAGGCTTTTGCTGAATGCAAATTAGTCTTTACATTTATGAAACGGCTTCCACTGGATTTCACTTGTATTAGTTTTGGCCTGTTTAATTTCTCATTTGTTAAAAATAAATCCCTTAAAATAAAGTCAACGCATTTCTTCTACGGGGGGTGGGGGGAATCTCATACAGCCCCAGAGCAAGGGAACTCTTTCTGCGGGGATTCTGGGTTGAGTGACGCGCGATCCTTTGGCGGCTATTTCTATTATTTTTAATGTAAGATACCCAAGATGTCAGATTCTGTGACAGTTTGATTAGAGAGGCTAAGATGGAAAATAGGCGTCACCTAAAGGGCACATCCCCCGTGATTAGGCTTCATGTAATTCATCTCCAGATTGAGGGAAGAGCTACTAATTCTCCTTTTGGAACCCGATTTCTGTCTGCCTCGGTCTTCTGAGATGCAGAAGATGAATTACGACTACGGATGCTAGCTCCCTGTTTATGACTTGGCTAGTTCGTTAGCGTTTAGATTGTTTTCACCCAATCTGTTTTAGCTGCGGTTCTGCTAGAAATTGGTAAATGCGACTAACGAGAGGCCGGGGAGAAGAGACACATATTTGCGCGGCTAATGTTATTCTAAACTTTAAATAAAGAAAAGTTTGGGGGTATCAAGGAGTATCCATCCCCTCCTGTTAAAAGCGATCTCGAACCCACAAAGATAAAATTCTTAGGGCAAAAATACATACATAGAAGGAGCCTGTAGACTGGAAGGAGCTGATACGCTGTTGATTGCGGATGATTTGAGGTGAGTAGGGTGGATGGACCTGCTTCCTTCTGCAAAGAAGGAAAAAACTGTTTGAAAGGCTGAGCCGTTCGATTTCATTTGGCTTCTTCGCTGAATTCCCAGTTCGCCCCGACACGGAATCTTTCCTAACGTGCATTTGTTTTTAGGTAACATAACAGCAAACTTACTCTGCTAAGGCTGTAATAAGCCAGTTGCTGCCTTGAATCTACCCTCCACTCACATTTCTGGAGTTCGACTTTGCAAAACGTCAACAGATTTGTGTTGAACCCTCATGGAATAAACTCCTGGGTTTCCTTACTTCGGAAAAGAAAGCAAACTTCCCCAGTTGTTGGTGGGGTTTTTTTAGCCCCTGGACAAAAATAAAAAATAAATGTGATTGCTCAAATTTATCAACCAGTCCCCATGACCAGCTCCTTTTTTGTGTCGGTGTTTGTTTTCCCAAGACCTAAGCAATTTTTAATATACTATATCCTTCCCGCTTAATCCCCCTCGTTTATTGTATAATTACAGCTTCAAAATGATTATGTAATTAACATCATGTTTCACTGCTGCATACTTCAAAAGGAAGGCAACCTTCCCCAGCATTATTTGCTGGTGATGTAATAATTTCCCTGTGATATTTAAAATAAACACATTAGTTCAAGAATTCTAAACATGTCTGAAAGTATATAGTGGAATTGATTGGCATAAGGCGAGGTTGTAAAGCAACAGTGAAACCTATCACTAGTTTAATATATTTCTATGCTCCCATGCAGTGTAAATTATAGGATAATGGGGTGCAGGCGATGGTAAGCTCTGTTTATATAATCCATTTCTTCACACAAGTTCCCATTGCTTTTCCTTCCCTTTGCTGTATGTGGTGGTTCTCTGATCCTACTGACCTCAGCCATGTGTTTTCACTTTTTCTTCTGATCTCAATTCCATGACCAGCGGGGAATAAAATACAAATTGAATAGTAACCATTCACAGGCCACTCTTTTCAAACTGTTGTTAAGCCCTCTTTGTCTTGTCTAGCAATTGATAGATAAATGTGTTGTATTTTACCCAACTCTCTCTCTTTTTTTTTCTTCTTGTAAATCTTTGTTGCCTCACTGGCTTAGTCCATCTTTTAAAAGAAAATAATTTCATCAGGGCTTGTCACCAAAATGGACCGTTCCCTTCCTTTGCAGCTCAACAGGGTGATGGCTAAGCAGTGGAATTTAAAAAAGAATGAGAAGAAAAAAGGAACTGCCCCCACATTTGGTCGGTATATTCCCAGCATGACTGAAGGTTAATTTTAAATTTGACTTGTTTCCTCTACGTGGTAAATAAAGTGCTCCCTGGGTTGCATGCAGATACTTTCTGAAAAGGGAACGTTAAGTGCTTGAAAAAGAAAAACTTTCCCCTTGCACTTCTTTCATTACAAACCTGTTTTCTGCGGTGTCAGGAGGGGCTGAGGCTGTTTATTCAGCTTTTCTTGAAAACGAACAGCAACTAAGAGAAGTTTAAACAATCTCCTGTTATTTTTGGGCTTGTTTTTCCAGTGGTCTCCTCCCCGACTTCTTCCTGGGGTTATAATGCAAAAGAAAATAATTTTGGAAACCCATTATTCCACAGGAAAACATTTAACCAATCCCATGCTCTCTGTTTGATCAAAGAAACAATTTCACGTGAAAGTTTCTTCTGTTGTGATGTAAACTGCAGAATAATAATGATTATAATTATTACCAAATTGTCAGCGTATTGAAGCCTGTTTCGTGTAATATTGAATAACAAACTTTGCTCTGTTAATCATGTCACTTTAACAGACTGACTTGATCCAGCTAGATAAAAGTATGATTTACTATTATTAGCTAGTTTTAAAAGTAATGATTTAAATGCGATATTGTAGTTAGATCTCCATTTCCAACGACTTTTGCAAATGAGCAAACATTGCAGCAGGGCATCGGTCTCTTACCAAAATAAGCCAGATTCTTGTGCGAAAGATAAATATTTTGCAACCACATTACTAAAACTGAAATAGGTAAATCAGTCAGATGCTGAAACCAACAGTGTAATGAGTTTTGGAGGTGAAACTAAACAAGAGTAAAACTTTTTTTTAAGCCACATGTAATCTGCCTTTGGAATCTTGAACAGAAGTCTCATCGATATGGCTTCGAAATATGTGCAAACTAATATGAAATTCCTTGTTGATGGTGAATGTTGTAAGTAAAGTCCAGTACCTGTAAAATGAGCCCCTGTCTATCACATGCTTCATATTAAACTTTCATGCAGTTTTCCTTCGCTGTTTTTTCCTACTAAAGGGTTCTTATAAACTTTCCTTCGTTTATTTAGCCTGGTTTTCATTGCTGCAGTTTTGCATGGTTTGCCTTTGTTTAGTTTATTAACCCACAGGGTTACTTTAACTAAATATTTGGGCTGAATACTTTGGGGTTGGATTTCAACGTTTTCTAACAAAATTACCGAGTTTTTTGAAGCCACACAGAGAACTCTGTGTTGACTTTATTAGTCAATTTAACAGACTATGGGGAAAATAAAAATAAGAAACATACTGGTGTATCCCCTGTCATGAGAAATGGGACTTATTTAGTATTTTAGATAACATCAAGGCTGAGTTAATTTTCAATAACATTTTAATAGAAATGTCAAACTTTTAACACCCCTGCCTTTGTCTCTACTGGGTTATGAAATAGGCAGTGTCCCATTTATGTGCTCAAGGTGGTGTTTTCCAAGGCCCCAAAAAAATGCACTCCCCTTAAGACAATATAAAGGAATCCCTGGCACAGAAGGTTAGAGCAAGTGCTGACTGTTTGGTGTGTGTCAGCTCAGATGGAGGTGTCCCCCCTGCCCCCCCAAAAAAAGTTTCTTATTACACACACCCTCTCACATCAGGCAGGCCTTTGAAAGCGTTCTTGTTTCAACTATTTTTCTGAGTGGACAAGTATTGCACAGCTATAATATTATTGCATAATAAGTCACCCAGTGGAACCCACTCTCCCTAAAGACCTGTCAGTTACACATACACACATGTTTGGTGCTGGGTGGCGGTGTTTGGTTTGGGGCTGTGTCTTGGTAGGGCTGTGTAGGGCTCTGCTGTATAGCTAGCAACCTAGCTCGGCTCAGATCAGCTCCAGGCCTGAGCCTGAAACCTGGGTGGTCGTCTCATCTTGTGAAGAGCCGGGCGAGTTTCACGCTGACAATCCCATCTGGGAACTCACAAAAGGTTCGGGGGGGGAGCTCATCGGGGGTGAGTCTGGGAGGAGGGAGAGCAAGGGGCACATTGAGGAGCAATGGGGCAGATTCCAGAGGGCCAGTGGGGCAGCAAAGCTCAGGGGCCATTGAGAAGAGGGGGACAAATAAGGGTAGAGGGGGCAGATCCAGAAGTCTATGGGGCAGTTGCCTGAACAGAGGCAAAGGCAACAAGTCAGGCAAGAGCAAGTGAGCAGGCTCACATGGCAAAATGTGGTAGTGAGGACAGAAGGGTAGAATAAGGGGACGAGAGAGCAGTGGAGATTCCTTCTCATGGCATCATGGTCCCAAGCATGGCCAGTGCCCATACTCTGAGTTTAACCTACCCCCTCAACCACTTAGCCACATTTCCATGAGAAATGCCCCTTATGCTTTACCTAACTGCTAAAATATAGTGTCAAACTAGTAACCAGGAGAGTCCGTTCCAAAGTGCTGCTGTTCTAAATAAACAAGAATCTCCCCGTAGTGACTCCTATTCACTAGGGATGAAAATCGTTCATCTCTGTGTAGAGTGCCAGCAATAGGCCTGAGAGTTAAAAGGTGCCTAGTGCTGGACCTTTATGCAGGAGTGCACTTCATCCTTAGGTGCCACAGAAGCTGAGTTTTTCTTGACTATTGTATTTTTGTTTTCAAAAGGGGATGGTTACCACCTTCATTCCCAAAGGTCCCCCTTCCCAGCTGTGATGGTCAGCAAATTCTGACTATTCTGCATGTAAAGTCAGGAGAGAGCTTTACATGACCAGTGCCAGCAAAGGACAGAGTGTATTTTTTCACCAACATGCCATGAAGGGATCGTATTTCAGAAATGTGAGCTCACACTCACCACTATAAAGGAGGCTGTTTTTAGAAATGTAAAACAAACAAAAAAATCACTAAATTATTGTATATAAATAAAAATGAATTATTATTTAAAAAACTCACCACAAGCAGAATTTTTATCACCTGTAAGAACAAGAGACTTTGTTATATTCACTAGAGACATGCTATTGCCAATCTGTTTTCCAGGGAAAGCACTCAGATACTTTGGTTATGGGCAGTAGTAGAAAACCATAAGGTAAGACAAGTTTATACATGTGTCCAAAAAAAAAGGAAGTTTCTGTCCCTTGTGTGGTGTATTGAAAACTGTGTTAAAATTGAAGGCTGTCACTTTCAATTTTAGGGGTTTTATTTTCTGGTCCTGCTTGCAGGGTAGGGTTCTGTAAGGAAGCATGTTATCTGGGCCTCATGGCAATTAGCGGATTACCAGCAGAGAGGAAGGTAGAGTGAGTTCTGCCTCTCTATTTTAGGGAGCAGCCTGCTTCGTCTCACTCTGGTTTGGGGTTATTGTTTTGAATTGTAAGGAAAAAAGAGTAGTATTACACTGCAACCTTCCAGCAAAAATACTTTTGTTTTTTTTCTAACTTCTCTGGGTGCATGCTAAGAAACATAACATGTTGCTCTAGGCATTTCTTGACAATTCCTTAAATCTCCAACTATAAAATATAGGACTCCTGTAATCTCCCTTCAACTATCAATCAGCTCATCAACAACCAACAATAACCACCCTCAAAAACATGTCATTTCAGTCAACAAGATTACACAGTATGAACATGAAATAGTCAGCTGTATGTGGATGGGCCACTCACCTCTCATCTTGAAACCAAACACTCAGCTGCTTCACAATTGTCTTGAAAATAAAATGAAAATATTAAAATATCTAAAGTTTCTTAGTTATTAATAATAATAGTGCGTTAATATATTTATTCTTACACCAAAAGTATGAATGACATATTGTACATTATAATACTTAAATTTTTAATTGATTTTTATTGCATTTGTATCTTCTATCCAAGTGCCTCAGTGCATGTTACAAACATTAAAGAATAAAACTGCACAAAATCCTCTATGAAATTGATAAGTATTATTAACCCTATCTTACATTATATATTAAATGGAAAACTGATGAACAGATAGGTTAAAGGTCTTGCTCATCGTCACACAGCAAGACCACAGCAGGCTGAGAATAGAATCCAAAATCTCCTAACTCTCAACACTATATTTTAATCACTGTGTCATGTTTTCTGTGCATAACCAAATTTTTGCAAAATATAGACTAATTAAATATAAAAAAGACATCATAGGAAAATTGGATAAAATCACATTCAGTCTTAGAGAGACAAGGTGGGACAGGTAATATCTTTTATTGGACCAATTTCTATTGGTGAAAGAGACAAACTTTCAAGCTACTCAGAGCTTTTCTTCAGGACATTCATTCAGGTCACTCTCAGACATTTAGGATAACTGGAGCTCAGCTAATGGTACAGAAATGAGATAACAGCGTACTGAAGAAGGTTAATACATTTTTGCTATATTTAGTATTGCTATTATTTCTCAGTCTCAGCAGTGATCTTGCAGTACTATTGTGCCAAAAATTAGAATAAATATACGAAGACCAGATTTATGTTAGAGCTCATTCACAATGTCCAGAACTCCTTTATTTCATTAGTAATTAGGTGATAGAAACTATTCCCTTGCACAAATAAAGCTATATTCAAATGTATCCTTTTCTTCTTAAGCCAAATAACAATAAAAACAACAAAGTCTCACTTCAAAGAACAGTGAAGTGCAAAAGAAGCCTACACCCAGCAATCATTTAGTGTAGCAGGTGAAGATAGCAAATATAGATGAAGACAAAGAAACAGCAGGGTGCTATGGAAGAAGGAAGAGTCAGACATTGGGAAGAGTAGGAGAGAAGACATGAAGCAAGGAGAGGAGACCTGATGAGGGTGTAGCAGAAGTGGAGACATGAGAACATAAGAACGGCATTACTGTCCATCTAGCCCAGTTTCCGGTCTTCTAACAGTGGCCAGTGCCAGATGTTTCAGAGGGAATGAATGGAACAGGGCAATTATGAGTGATCCATCCCCTGTCATCCAGTCAAGACAGATCCTACATAACAGCAGAGACCAAAAATAATGTACTTTGTTACTGTATATTGCTACAGACAAAAGAAAGAAAATCATGCATTTAAGACTATAATTCTCTCTTGACGTACAGGTGACATCAAACCCTTCAGGCTTTGCTATCTGTGTTCATGATGACCCCACAACACTATTAGTCAAATGCCTTACTTCCCATTTTAAGGAAACTCAAGGATACTTAGGGTTCAGTTCTAACACTGCTCAGCATATTAATATGAATCTGCAATGGAACAGCAACAGAACTGGTAATTCTTGTTCTATACATGTTAATGGAAGTTCAAACATGGGTAACAAGTGTGAAGAAAGAAAAGAACATGCCACATCTTATGCCACACTTCTTATGCATGTATGCAGGGCTGAAGATATGTATCCATTATATTATTTGTTCATTTTTTTAATGCTGAAAAGGATGTCCCTTCACAAATCTTGGTGTACTATCCATTATTTTAAAGAACAATCCCTATAAGAATAATTATCCAATAACAAAAGAAAACCACTGTGATGCTCTGTACCTCGGGGGAATACCCAGCACTCCCATGTTCATCCTTGTAAAATGATTGTGTGGTATCCAATGCAAAGTTTGTCATGTCTGGTGTCTTCGAAAGACTCATGATGTACTGAGCATTGTCGGTATAGTGATATTATAGGTTATAATTTCATGCATATAGTTATCAGGCTGAAAATGTATCCTTGTGGCTTGAAACAAGCCCAGACAAAAACTCTCCAGAATTAGAGGGGCACTTCACACCTCATCAGGGCATGAATGGGACAAACCCAGCCCAGCCTCACAGGAACAAAGGATGCTGGCCTAGGCACCAACAAAAGAATCTGTTAGACTCTTGAGGGAGTCATCCCCTTTCCTTTGGTCAGTTTGGAACTGTGATGAGGTAATGCTCACCCCAAGAGGGAAGAAAGGACATGATAAAAGGGAGAGACATTTGCCATGCTCTTTCTCTCTTCCACCTTCATCTGCAGACACCACACCAAGCGACTGAAGCACTGATCAAAGGGGAGAGCCTGGCTGTAGAACAACCAGCCAGCCCGTGGTGAGAAGCATCTAAGTTTGTAAGGACATTGAAAGTGTTAAGATCAGCTTAGAATGCGTTTTGCTTTTTATTTCATTTGACAAAATCTGACTTGTTATGTTTTGACTTATAATCACTTAAAATCTATCTTTATAGTTAATAAATGTGTTTGTTTATTCTACTGAAGCAGTGCATTTAGTTTGAAGCATGTCAGAGACTTCTCTTGGGATAACAAGACTGGTATATATCGACTTATTTGTTAAATTGACAAACTCATATAAGCTTGCAGCGTCCAGCAGGCATA
Source organism: Mauremys mutica (assembly GCF_020497125.1). Lineage (NCBI taxonomy): Eukaryota > Metazoa > Chordata > Testudines > Geoemydidae > Mauremys > Mauremys mutica. The sequence goes on from NC_059077.1 coordinate 46,468,153, forward strand.
ACTGGACACTGCAAGATGGAGGTTTCTAGGGTTGTGTCTGGGGCCGGAGATATTGGCTAGTGTCATTCGGTTGCAAGTAGCTGGGAGCAGCTTACATGCCAGAAGCTGTGCGTGAACAGCCCAGGAGTGGGGGTTCTCACAGCAGAGCAGGGTAAGGCTGGCTCCCATAGCCAAGGATTGGGGTGACCTAGCAGATCACCACTCCAGATAACACCAGAGGGGAACGTCACACCCACACACAACAAAATTAAATGACATACTCATCTAGTAACATGAAGCAGCAAAATATACCCCACAAAATAAAAATAATTTCCACACCCTCAGCCTATGTGTATGTATATGTTATGTGTCGGGGTGGTGGCGTGGTGGCAAGGATGTATACTATATAGATATATCCAACATTACAGAGCACTTTCTTCTACCAAGGCCGGCTCCAGACCCCAGCGCGCCAAGCGCGTGCTTGGGGCGGCGTGCCGCGGGAGGATGGCAGGCAGCTCCAGTGGACCTCCCGCAGGCATGCCTGTGGAGGGTCCGCTGGTCCCGCAGCTTCGGTGAAGCATCCGCAGGCATGCCTGCGGGAGGTCCACCGGAGCCGCAGGTCCAGCGGACCCTTCGCAGGCACGTCTGCAGGAGGTCCACTGGAGCCGCGGGACCGGCGACTGTCAGAGCGCCCCCCCACGGCGTGCCACCCTGCTTGGGGCGGCGCAATTCCTAGAGCCGCCCCTGTCTTCTACACTTGGAATGGACTAACAGATTTCAAACGGTGAGTGTTTTCTATAGATAATTTTAGAGATTAAGGTTCAAGGCAGTTGGGAATCAGGACCATAGTAACTGAAGCACTTGGCTTTATAGATGGAGGGATACTAAGAGTTTTAGTGTTTAGAAATGTTTTAGAGATGATATTATATAAAGTCATTTTTTGAAAAATATGGAGGCTGTACAGAATACATGCTGGCATAGTACAGTATAATTTTTGTATTGTCACTACTTTTGGAGGTCTCTCCTTTTAAATGGATCACTTGTGATCTTGCTAAGCAAGGTCATCATCTCAAGGTTTAGGTTAGATATTAGGAAAAACTTTGTAATTACAAGGATAGTTTAGTACTGAACATGGGTGGTGGGTATAATAGGCCAAGGGAGGCTAAGCCTCCCCTAGCGCAGCTACCGCTGACCCACCCCCAGACGCCTGGGCTGGGATGTGCCAGCCTGTGTTCCACCTCTTCCTCTCCCTGCTTTGCCCCTTCCCTGAGGCCCCCACCACCCACCGCTGCCTGGTGAGTCCCTCCTCGCTCTTCTCCTCCATTCCACCCTCCCTTCCGGAGGTCCCTAACACGTCACGTCCCTCCTTACCTCCACACCCGCCTGTGAAAACCCCCCGCCTACCGTGTCCCTCCTCTCCTCCACACCCCTCCCTCGTGAGGTGACCCTCCACATCTCTTCTCACCCCCCTCTCCTCAGACGACAGCAGGTGGCTCAGGCCAGTGGCCCAGGGTGGCTTGGGCCAGTCAGCAGCCCTGGGCAGCTCCGGATGGTGCTCAGGCCAGCTGGTAGCTGGGGCATTGGTTAGGCCAGCCTGGGGGTCAGGCTGGTGTGTGTGCTGGCCAGCGGCCTGGACCATTGCTAGGGCCATCCCAGTGCTTCGGCCAGTGCTCTGAGGTCAGGCTGCTTCAAGGATCAGTCGGGTGCTCGGGGCCAGTGCTTAGGCTAGCCCAGGGGTTGGGGTGGTTTGGCTGGGGCTCCTCCAGCCATGGGGAAGGGAGAGTGCTCAGGGCTCTGGCGGACATGGGAGGGGGAGGGCAGTAGGAGCGGGGCTTTGGGCGAAAGGGGCGGGCCGGGGGCTAGCATCCCCGAAGAGAGGGTTTTACCCACTGCACGTGATACTGAAATAGGTTATCAAGGGAGGTTGTGGAATCCCTGTCACTGGAAGATATAAGGACGGATTAGACAAACACCTGTCAGGGATGGTCTAGGTATACTTGTTCATGCCTCAGCAAAAGCAGCTGGACTGGATGACCTCTTGAGGTTCCTTCCAGCCCTGCATTTCTATGAGTGATGCCTGTAGAATATGCCACACCATCATTATTATTTATTATTGTTATTACAGGGGCACCTGAGGCCCTGAGCTTTGTTGGGGCCCTCTATTGTTCTAGGCCTTGTAAAGACACAGTAAGAGACTGCTCAGACAATTTAAATGCACAAGATAGACAAAGGGTAAGATAAACTGACTTGTTGAAGGTCACTGAGTGGCAGAAGCCAGGCCTCCTGAGCCCCAGTCCAGTGCCCTATCCCCTGGACAACACTGCCTCTCAGCAATAATTGTTTTTTTTTCATTTGTATTGTCAGTAAAATACCTGTATTTGTATTAAAGTTATAATAAGCTATTTACATGTCATAACGTAAAAAGAAGCAATACCTGACTTCTGAGGTTGGTGGAATGAATGTTGAAGTGAAGCTAAGACATTTGATAACTGCAAATGCCATTTATTGAAAAGCTATGCCAGTACCCATGAATGGTATAGCTAATATATGATAAGGTAAAGATACCACAAACCATAAAGCAAACATAATATATATGGTTCTTCCCGCATTAGTTTTTGTTGTCCTACTTCTCGCAGACATCCCAGAATTGTCACATTTAGAGAGTGACTTTTGAGGGTGTGTTTAAAAAGCGAACAGTTGGATGATGGCAGATTCTTTAAACCAAATAATTTCCCAAGGTCGTTAGCAGTCTGTGAGGACAAAGAGTGATGCAAGTAGGCATGGTGTCTAAAGGTGTAGGTGTCATTTATGAGGGGAGAACACTTGATCTCTTTTAGGTTGTGTGTTGCCTGAAATCCTTGTGGTGTAATAAGTAAGCTGGACACTTTTTCATTTTTATTTTATGTTTTGCATGGGAGAGTAGTGTACACTCTATCTGTACAGATTCATAGGAGAGAATTCCATATTTTTATATTACAGCATTAGTATTGAGCTTGGTCACTGTAAATGAAGCTCTAAACTTTAAAAAAGCAGCATTTATACAGATATAGAACTCAATACAAACTAGCAGTTTTATAAATTAATACAGAATCTTCTCCTGTAGAGATCAGTTTTTTTAATCTGGTTTATCCTATCAATGACCAAAAAATCAGGGTCTGGCTTGAGCCAGTACTCAGTGGTACATCATGCTGGCATTTTCATACTGGATCTGTCAGTTTCTGCAGAATATAAGCTTTCATTTCCAAAAACACAAAGTTTAGATCTCTTGTGGTTATCAGGATAACTTTCTGAATGTGAACTAAGGTTGTGTTCATGATTCTGCAAAAAGATATGAACAATGGATCCAAATCTGCTCTCTGTTAAACCAGTGCAAAATGGAGTCACTCCACAAAGTCAATGGAGTGACTCTTAATCTAGATAATATAACTGAGAGTACAATTTGGCCAGTAGTTGAAAGACAAGTATGAACTGCTTCCACTAAACTCAATTTGGTGTTAGGTTTAAAAATTAACAACTGTACTGAAAACGTTATCGTTGTCATTTATGATTGTTGATCATTTTTGCAGAAATATGCAGCTAGTCCTGGACATTAAAGATATGTCTACACTGCAATTAGACACCTGCAGCTGCACCATGCCAGCTGACACAGGCTAAGGGCCTCAGGCTAGGGGGCAGTTTATTTGCAGTAGAGATGCTTGGGCTCAGGCTCTGAGACCCTCCCACCTCACAGGGTCCTAGAGCCCTGGCTCCAACCCCGAGCCCAAATGTCTACACCGCAATGAAACAGCCCCTTAGCCTGAGCCCCAGGAGCCTGAGTCGGCTGGCATGGGCCAGCCACAGGTTTTTAAGCATAGTGCAGCTGTACCCTGAGTGAACCTGGTGAATGTGAGCAGAGTTAGAGTAGCGTGCCACTACTTTTTTCCAGTCTGAACCCTGTCAGAAACAATTACTACCTTTCACCCCCTTCATGGTCTATGTGAAACAAATTGGTGGGTCTCATTCCAGTTCCTAGTGCCAATAACAGCCATCACAACTGACACTATAAACTGCCAGGCTCAGCAGAGAGACCACCAAATGTATCAACCAAGGACAGAAGTATTTTTTTCTCTCACCCATGAACGTAGCCTCTCAAGATCAAGGATGCAGCATACATTTCAGGACTGCACTCCTTTTCTCAGGTTAAAATTCTGTTGAAGACAGTGCACATTTTTCTTCAGTAAAGAGTGCAGGATTGGGCCCCCCAATGGGCATAAAATTAACTTAAAATATTTTTAAAAGAAAGCATCAGAAACTCTAACAAAGAGCATGGGCATAGATAGCAATATCACTATATACACAGACATTTTTGTCTTTAAGATCATTTACTTTTTCTCATTTGTTTATTTTCAAAGCCGAACACATGCAAGTGATACAATACGGTCATAGCTTTAAAGTTTAAATAGCTACAAAAGGCAGTATGTTGTAACAGTCTACTAAGAAGACTCAGCCCTTTAAGTAGTTATAAAATGAAAAGCTCAGAGTTATTACATTATCTAAGGGCTGGTCTACACTGAGGGGGCATTCGAACTAAGATACGCAACTTCAGCTACGCTATTTGCGTAGCTGAAGTCGAAGTATCTTAGTTCAACTTACCTGGCTGTCCTCACGGCAGCGAGTCGACTGCCATGGCACCCCCGTCGACTGCGCTTACTCCTCCTGCCGAGGTGGAGTAGAGTCGTCAATTAGCGGATTGATTCATCGTGTCCAGACGAGACACGATAAATCGATCCCCAATACATCAAACACTATCCGCCGATCCAGCAGGTAGTATAGACGTACCCTAAGACAGTGGTTCTCAAACTTCATTGCCCCAAGACCCTCCTTCTGACAACAACAATTACTACACGACCCCATGATGGGGACCAAAGCCTGAGCCTGCCCAAGCCTCACTGCTCCGGTGGGGAGGAGCCAAAGCCGAAGCCCAAGGGCTTCAGCCCCTAGCAGGGGGCCTATAACCTGAGCCCAAATGCCCAGGGCTGAAGCCCTTGGGCTTTGGCTTTGGTGCCCTGTGTGATGGGGCTCAGGCTTTGGCTTCCAGGTCGCAACCCACAGTTTGAGAACTACTGATCTAGAAGATGGGCAATAGGAATTATTTTGGGGAAGTTCTATGGCAGTGATATGCAGACTGAGGCTTGGGTGCTGCAATGGCTCTTTAATGTGTCTCCTTTGGCTTTTTGCTGCACATGATATTAAAACATGGTGCAATTTAATTATTAACCAATCAGGATGCTTTTATTATGTTATTGACAAATTATAGAATATCTAGTCAGTCATTTTGATGTGAGAAAAAATATATATATATATATAAATAACAGTAAATGAAAGAAAGAAGTCACACTACTGTGGGTCTTTTGGGTAACGGTGACCACTAATTTGGCTCTTGAGCCACTGAGGTCTGAGTATCACTGATCTATGACCTGTGTTATACAGGAGGTTAGACCAGATGATCGCAGTGGATCCTTCTGCCCTTGGCATCTATGTATCTAAACATTCTGTATCCTCACATTCTGCTGTGTTGTAAGTTACATATTTAAAGATATTTATGAAATGCAGCATTTTGTATGGAGAACTACTATGAAAATAGAATGCAAAATAATCACACAAAAATTGGTACAGTGTTAATGAAGCATAACTCCTCTCTCCCTCGGCAACCATCCCATTGAACAAGATATTTTTAAATGTAAACTATATATGGCTTGAGCTCATTATCCTAGATGTGATAATAGGAGCCAGAGGCACTACAAAGATGATCTGAGAAAAGCCTCAAACTGCATTTTTGTGTTTTTTATGAGATATTGTTGTAAAAGTGAGTGCAATGTAAGGTTATAGCTTTATTCTTAGAGGTGTGACCAAATGCTAGAAGGTCTTCATGTTATTATCTGTAACAGTAAGGATGAAGTCATTTTCCTGAGGGAAAGCATTAGCTACAAACAGGCTGGGAGAGCATTCATGTGTGAAACTGTAACCTGTTAAATCCTCAAATCAGTAAAGTCTAACAATAGCCTTATATTTAATATTTTAAAAATAAGCCTACAAAGCAACGGGAGATTATTGAAGATAAACAAGGATTTTACTGCAAGCCTTTTTTTTTTTCCTTCAGAGTCTATGTTTGGCAGAGGTCCTAGGAACATTAATGAAGCTTGCAGTTCACCAGGCAGCATCAGTGATCTTCTTAAGGATATATCATTTAATTCTCCTCAAGGATGAAATTTACCTCTCCTAGCTCAAATAACTGGGCTTTGTAGGGGTTTAGGGTCCAGAGTGGAACTCTGCCCCAATCTCTGGGCAGGCCACAAGAATCCAGTAGCCCCAAACTTAGTCTCCCACCAAAGATCTCATCTTCATCAGCCTACTTGGGCCTAGCATGGAACTCCCTCCACAGAGTAAAGACCCTTTCTATACAGCCAGTGCCTGTATCATCCATGTTTAAGGGGAATGTGGAGCTTAATTTTCATGAAGGACCTTGTGGAGGTGAAGTTTACTCCAAGTAAAGAAGACAGTTTAAATGAGGCCTAATTGCTACCCCCTGAGTATTTTTTTTTTAAATGATAAATTTAATGAGGTATCATTGTGTACAGGCCCCTGTCATGAGGAGGTCCTGTTTCCAGCTTCAAGAGGAACTTCAGCTGCCCTGTGATGTCGAGTGGAGAAAATATTGGCCTGGAGGGATGAGAAGAACAGAAGGTATTGGACTCTGCCACTCTGGCTTTCCTCAGACATGAAAACAGGAACTCACAAGAACCTCAGCAGCAGCAGGTACTTGAAAGAGCCTCTCAGAATTTGCTGGGGGAGGGAACAAGGAAAGGGATATATAGTATCTGTGCTTTGTTTTGTGACACTGTTATTTTATCTAACTAACATTAATTGACCACAAAAATACTGGAAAAAAATAATGTAATAAATTGGGTGACAGTGATGGCCATGCTTCCGAGTCATTTAGTGACTCATCAGGACAGAAAAAAAACTGTGACAGACCATGAAAACACCCTTTAAGACCAGAAGTGTTCAACCAGTTATCAGAAACATATAGTATTAATCCCTGATTCCCAGCAGCTCCACCCAGTAACACCAGTGCCACCCACCTACACTAGCTCCACCAACCAGGATTGCACATCAGCACTTAGGACCCGCCCTTAAGGCAGATGTCTTTCTGCTCTGGGCATAGAATCTTCAAAAGTGCCTAAAAGTCAATGGGATTTGTGCTCCATCCTAAATCACTACTGATGGTTTTGAAAATCCTATCCTACGTGGTTATGCATATGTGGTGCTGGGGATGTCTGTATTCACTAGGCAGGAGGTATGTCCATTGTGGCATGAGTTTGCAGAATAGTATCCTGATATCTAACCCAGCCACTTTATGTCTGCCTGAGTAAGAAGGATGAGGGTGTATTATAAACAGGGCCCTGTGTGTTCTGTGCTTCTGCAGCTATGGAATTTCCTATGCAATCCACCCTTCATACAAGAAATGTGCTCCAGGAGGTAAGCTATAATAAGTTTCTAGCTGTGATGAGTGTGACGGGTTGGACGCCCGATCTGGGATGCCACCTGATGTGCTGGGGTCCCACTGGTTCCGCCCGTTCCACCAGCCTGAGTTTCCTCACCCTGTCCTAGCTGTGCCAGGCCCTCAAGCCTTCTCCAGCACATTCACACAGGTAGGGATGCACCCAGCTGCAAATGGACGCAGAGACACTGAGATCAGCTCTTTGTGGGAGGAATCAGCTCAGGCATTCACCCAGCACTCATGTGCACCCCCATTTGGGGAGTAAACCCAAAATAATATTCTTTTGTGCTGTATAGAAAAATCAGCACAGCGCAAGCTCATAAAAATCGCCCTCTCCCTCAATGTGGAAAGAGATATGCACAGCTTCTTTCCCCCCAGATATGAATTGCACAGACTGGGTTATGTTATAAACAAGAAATAAGTTTATCAACTACAAAAGGTAAATTTGAAGTAATTATAAGGGACAGCAAACAGAACAAAGTAGATTACTGAGCAAATAAAACAAAACATGCAAACTAAGTTTAATACATGCAAGAAACAAGTTACAAAATGTAATTTCTCATCCTCAGTGTTGTTTTAGGCAAGTTGCAGAGTTTCTGTAGCTTAGAGTTCCAATTATTTCTCTTTAAAGACTGGACCCCTGTCTCAGCCTGGGCTCAACCCTGCCTTTCCCGCCAGGTGTTTTTAGTAGTCTTCCTTCCTGGGCAGGCAATGGAGGAGAGTTCTGATTGCCTTCCTTCCCAGTCTTAAATAGAATTTACATAAGGCAGGAAGCCTTTACTTCCAGTGGAAAAGTATCAGCAGTGTCCAAGGTGGTATTTTGGACCAGGTGACATTATCACATGACCTTGCAGCATCAGGGCAACCATGAGACAAGGTCCACAGCAAGGAACTCCTGGGAAGATGGGAGGCCCACATCTTCAAAGACTCATTGTCTTTTCCTAATGGCCCATTAAGGCTGATTGCTCACTGTCTGGTGAGCATTTCCCAAGCACATACCCACACAGTTGTAATTGTTACATAAATAATATTCCTAACTTTAGATATATAAATGATACATGCATACAAATTGGATAAACACATTCAGTAAATCATAACCATTTCAATGATATCTCACATGACCCATCTTGCATAAAATACATCTGAGTTATGCCATATTCATATCATAACAATATTTCTATGAAGAATATGGGGTGTAACATCACAATGAGTACAAAGACATTCCTAAAAGCATGTGCCATACTGTCAGGAGTGGCTCACGAACATGGGTGCCACCATTTGGGCAGACTGTCAAGAAGCAAAGCACAAACCCCAAATTGGTTGTATATTCTATTATTTTAATCAACCCAGTAACAAGTGTGAACTCCTAAAACATGATGATAGTCTTCATATGGACACACAGACAGGCCTCTTGGGCACACCAGTCTAACTTGCCACCCAGGCAAGCCTGCCCTTGCGATAGATGGTCCCTTACACCAAAACTCACATCAATATTCAGGTTACTCACAGTCCCAAAGGACCAGTCACTTATACAAGGTCATGTGCACCCTATGCTCCTGGGGGAATTCTGCGCCACTGTGCACACACAGAATTCATGTCCGGTGAAGAATTTTTTTCTACGCAGAAAATACATTCTGCCTGAGAAGTGCTGCCATTCCACCTTTCACCCACCAGAGGCCGCTGTGGTGCAAGAACAAACAGCCGCAGCTGTGTTCATCAGGGCACCCTGTCCACGAAGCCCAGGTTAGAAGACAGGGGATGTGGGAAGGGGACAGACAGAATGGGGCACAGGGGGCTGCTGGAGGGGGTCACAGACACTAGTGGGGTGACTGCTTTGAGCCAGGAGCTGAATGGGAGGGGGGCTTCAGTGTCATATGGGGGTGTGGGCTGGGGATCTGCAAGACCACATGGTGATGGGAAGTGCAGGGACACACAGGGACCGGGGACAGATGCCCCTGACTGAATGGGAGAGGCTAGGGGTCAGTCAGGGTCTGCATAGGGGAGGCTCCCCAACTCCCTAACAATCCCTCCCCCCCCGCAAAAAAAAAACCCTGTTCCATACTTAGACTCATAGACTCATAGACTTTAAGGTCAGAAGGGACCATTATGATCATCTAGTCTGACCTCCTGCACAACGCAGGCCACAGAATCTCACCCACCCACTCCTGTAACAAGCCCCTGACCTATGTCTGAGTTATTGAAGTCCTCAAATTGTGGTCTGAAGACCTCAAGCTGCAGAGAATTCTCCAGCAAGTGACCCGTGCCCCATGCTGCAGAGGAAGGCGAAAAACCTCCAGGGCCTCTGCCAATCTGCCCTGGAGGAAAATTCCTTCCCGACCCCAAATATGGCGATCAGTTAAACCCTGAGCATGTGGGCAAGACTCACCAGCCAGCACCCAGGAAAGAATTCTCTGTAGTACCTCAGATCCCATCCCATCTAACATTCCCATATTTCAATCAGGTTACCATGAACGATATCACTCTCTTGAGGATAACACAGAGAGATAAAGAACGGATGTTGCTCTCCCAACAAGACCCAACAAGTCTCCAAATTCATTCCCAGGTTCCTTCCCTCTCCTTTAGTTCCTCCATTACCTCTGACTCCCCCAGGTATTTGCACTACTTCCGAGACATGCAGGAAATACATTTCTGTGTTGCAGTTTAAATGAATTACTCAAGGTTCTGTATTAATTTGCCTGGTAAGGAATCTGTCAAAAAACATTTCCTGAAATTTTTTTGGGTCTTATTATTACAGACATACCTGCTGACAGGTATTTTGAAATAAATTACCAAAATAATTGAAACTGGCATGATTATATTGTGATATTTTGATAAATAAAATATGCAGAATTTTGCAGAATTTTAAAATATTATGCACAGCATTTTTAATTTTTTGGTGCAGAATTCCCCCAGGAGTAACCCTAGACCTCACCAAAGATAAAGATTTATTAACTAAGAAAAAAACCCTGAGAGTTATTTACAAGGTTAAAGCACGTAAACATACACACACACAAACAAGTTACAATTTTAGGTTCCAAAAGTAATAGAAGCTTGTAATCTCTATGCATCCATTAAGGCCAACCCAAGCTAAGTAGCTTGGGAATCCCTTGCTTATGCTTAGAAATCTTCACCCCTTAGAGTTCAAGCAGCACAGGGATAACAATTTCTCCTTAACAGGGATTTTTATTCCCTCCACCCAGTGTTCAACACTAACACACTGTGATGGGACAAGGGCTTCTGTATGTATCCACTTCATAGGTGTGGGAGAAGCAATCAACAAAGTCTTTTGTCCACTGATGTTCCACAGTGGCTTGTCTGATATCTATAGGCCTTCCTTTGTTGGGGAGGAGATGATACCTCTTGTAGTAAAGTTTTCACACTTGATAATGCTTCTCCTCTGACTGTGGGGGTTTATTGTCTTAAACATTTTATAGTTACAGAGCAAACATTTAAATATTCCTTTATAATATGAGATACACATATTGTAAGTGAGATCAATACTTGCAGCATCCTCCAAGCATTTCATAAAATCTAAACACGTTCTGGTAACTCTAACATCTGTTTCAACAATACTAACACACAAGTAAGCCAGACTGGTTTCCAGCTATGTATTTGTCAGTGGTCAGTGAGGCCCAGTAGCCTGGGTCTGAGTTGGTACCTAGTCTGCCAGTGCCATAGCATGAACCAAGCATAAATCATTGTCACATTGAGTTTGTGGCAGTCTAAAAAATAGCTCTGAGATGGGTGAACTGTCCCATTCATCTCAAAGGGTTATTAACTCTGAAATCCAAAGATGACAGTCAATACTGACAACTGTTTGCTGATCACAGTAGCAGAAACATCCAGCTAATTTGGCTATTACACAATTCCTCATCATCTCCCGCACCTCCCAGATATCAAAAGCCCCAAGGGTCTACCTAGCTGTTACCCCACTACTACGATGCAGTTCTGCATTTTCCATACTTAAAATCTGCAACATATTGAAAATTTAAAATACCTGAAGACCGTAAATAAAAGGAATGGTAGAGGGACAACTATTCTGAGACTGTATTATTTATGTCCATATTTAATTCAATAAAACCTCCATTTTGAAGTATTTTAAATAAAACTGCCAAAGAATTTCCAGCTGGCTGCACAATGGTGCCACAGAATCCAGAGTGCTGTGCTGCAGAATTTAAATCCATTTTGCTGCAGATTATATGGTGACTGGTGAGCTGCCTAAAAAGAGAAGAGTCAGAGAAGGATGGAAGATTGGAGTGGAGTGAGGCTGCATTCAGGAAGACTGGGTGAAGGTTAAACAGCAAGTGATACAAGAGTTTTAAAGAGATAAAGAAGGATATGGGCATTCACATTGGTACTTGAGGAGGGTCAGAGAGGCTCAGTGCAGCATCTGGAGAAAGGAGAATAGTCAGAGGGGGAATGTATAATTTTGGCTTAATACTTTTCTTTCCATCCTAACCACAGATATAATTAAAGGCACACATTTAGCCATGACTTTCTTTTGCTCATTGTTTTCCAGACCTGTTACATAAATTACACATGTAAAACATTTGAAATGACATGGCAAGCTCTGCTTGAGAGAATCAAAGACAGTCTCATCTTCATGATGGGCTTTCAGTTTAGTTCTTTGCTGCTGCTAAACAGTACTGTAGGAAGGGTTGGCCTGACAGCGTGTAAGGCCCAAAGCAAAGAGACCCTCTTGCAGACAGCTGGAGAAGAGAAACAAGCTGTGAGCTGCTGCTCCTCCTCCTCTGGTCACACTGGTGGAGACAGGCTTGGCCTCTAAGTAGCAGAGCTTTCCCGGGATGATGCTGGGCCTCAAGCAGCTGCTTGTTGCTGTGTTTTAGGGTACCCCTGGGTGTATGTTGTCTTGTGGGATTAGACAGTAATGGATAATTATCCAAGAAACATTCACAGAAAAGGAGCCAGAGCAATGACTCTTCAGATGCAGGTGTGTAAAGAATGCACCTCCTGGGTGTGGTGTTCTGTCCTATCAAGTGGCACCGAGACCACTCAGAGAGAGAGAGATGGGGAGATTAATGAGTCTACTCTACAGCCTTAGCTAAGAGTCAGTTGGCTTTTAGCTCATGCAGTAGAGGCTCATGCTCTAAGCTCCAAAGGTCCCAGGTTTGAGCCCAACAACTGGGTCGGTCAGTGGAGCAGGAAAGGGAACATTGCAATCCAGTGCCCAAAGTGGAAACTACAAACAGGGGAGACTATAGAAGATAATGGCTAATACCTGGGTCATAGTAGTGAAACAAGATGGAGCCTAAGGAGTAGCACCAATAATTGCCTGGTAAATATCCCCCAACAAGAGTGCCATTACTATAGCAGGATGTGCATGCAAACAGAGAGAAAGTTAGTGTGGTTGTTCAGGAGTCCAGACTTACTCAAAATCATCTGTTTGTAAATGAGCAGAGGCTTCACACATCATTCAAGTAATACACTTAGTCACAGAGACCAGAGGAAAGGTTAGATGTTTCTCAGTGCCTGTAGTGGGATGAGTGCCCCTACTCCAGTAGGCAGGGGTTGAAAGCACCCTTGGAGAGGTCTGGGAAAAGCAGTGAGAGCAGCTGAGTGAGTAGCTGACCACAGGTGTGGCCAGCTCAATCAGGGCCCAGCTGGTCCTGATAAGAGGGCTGTAGGCCAGGAGCTGAGGAAGTCTCACTCTAGCCCTGGAGTGGGAATGGTTAGCAGCCTAGGGGCAAGGTATCTGGAGCAGAGCAGCAGAAAGGCAAAGCAAGAGGAGTTGGGGAGCTCCAGCCTGGTAAACCCCCAGGCTGCAAGGGCTGAGAGGTGCAGTCAGGGTTAGGCAGAGGTAGCAGGTCTTAATCCCTTGCCAATGATGAGTGGCCATTACAGACTGCAGGCTGTCTCAGAGAATGGGGGCTAGATGATGACTGGCAGTAGCCACTGATATGAGGTGGGTTTAGAGGGTTGGGGGTTCCCCTGGGAGGGGAAACCCAGACTGAGGGGGTTCTTCTGGGAGCAGAACCCTGAGGAAAGGGGCACCGTGGTCTGGGAGGGAAGCAGGTGAGCCACTGGCTAGTAGGAAGTCAAGTATCAGAGGGGTAGCCGTGTTAGTCTGGTTCTGTAGAAGCAGCAAAGAATCCTGTGGCACCTTATAGACTAACAGACGTTTTGCAGCATGAGCTTTCGTGGGTGAATACCCACTTCTTCGGATGCAAGCACCTGCCCCTGAAATTTCCACTGCTTGCATCCGAAGAAGTGGGTATTCACCCACGAAAGCTCATGCTGCAAAACGTCTGTTAGTCTATAAGGTGCCACAGGATTCTTTGCTGCTTGGCTAGTAGGAGGCACTCCATGTGCTGGAGAGCTAATTCCCAAGATGACCAGCAGGAGGTGCCATGCTGGTGAGGCTTTGCCTCGCTACAGTGCCTAAGAAGCTATTGATAACACTAGCATAAGTGTAACTGAGAAACAGTAGCTTTTCATCCTTTCTCCAGTATGCCAAGCTATAGGGAAAGATTCTGGCCAAAAGCTTTTGAAAGGGGCAGAGAAGGAAGATGTGGAAGTAAAAAGCACTGTTGTTAAAGCCATAAGAAAGAGGTCACAATCTTCTACTTTTCTTCCACTGCTAAAGATAGCTGCATTAATGGAAAATGAGGGTGTTTTTTTCACCTTTCACAACATAACAAATGTGAAGCCATTTCCACAGACTTAATTGCTGGTCATACCACTTCTCATCTAACAATGACTTCCTTCTCTGCCACTCACTGGGCACAATAGAGACATCCTTGCTATGGACAATCAAAGATATGCTTCCTTTTTTAGAGTTAGCCCTGACCAAAACTCTAGAGCCAAATACTCTGGAACTTTGGGGCACTACTTAGAACCTGAACCCAGATCAGGATTTTGCATCTTGGGGCCATCTCTAATCGTCATGAGTTCTACTTTAAGGAACATACAAAACTGAAAGGTCTAGGGTAAAGTTCTAGCCCCATTGAAGTAAATGGGACTTTTGCCTTGGGGGAGGGGGGCAGAATTTCACCCCCTTAGTTGTTAATCAATGCTGTTTGGTTAGGTCTGGTGCTGAACAATAGTGCAGTGAGTGTCCCCCAGCTAGTCCAGGGTGCTGCCTGGGATGAGATTACTCTGGGGAAGGCAGAATCCACTCAAATGAAACAAATCTCATGAAAAGCCAAAGTTTTCTTGCTCCTGCTCCCTTCAGCTTTCATGTCATTGGCTCAGTTAATTAAAATTGCAGTAATGGGGGAGTGGATGGCTTAGCTGATTGGTAATGGGATATATACAGCCTTTCACCTACAGGTCACTGATTAGATTGTGGCCCAAGTTGGCATTGACCAAAATTTATTACCATCTAATGGCTGTTCGGTGACCTATGTGAAAAGAGTTGGTGATTTCAGTCCAGTTCTGAGCAGACAGGTGTCCACCTCACAAAAGCCACTAGTACAATTGGCACTAATTGGCAGCCTCAGCAAAGAGACCAGAGACTCAATGTACAAGGGGCTGCATTACCCCCTCACCCTGGTGGTCTCTTAGACTGGCTGCGTAGGGGCACTTGCACTGCTGCCGCCTAGTTCTGTGAATAAGGAGAACTCCTGTACCCAGTAGTTCCTGCTACTGAAATGCTTCTTGCCAGCACCGAAGCAAACGTGAATTGAGCCAACAGGACAGTTGAACTATCTGGTTTGTGTGAATGTTTGGTGTTAGTTTGACAGTACAGTTAATACTTCCTTATATAAGCAGAAAAAGAAAGGGTGTGTCAGATAGACAAAGTAGGAGAATACAGCAGGGCTGAGGCAGCTCAGAAACAGGTTGCCTGGCTACATATGCAGGGCAGTTAAATTGAAACTGAATCAGAATCGGCCTCTAAAGACCTAATCAACAGGCAACAGCGAGAGGGCAGTGGGGTAAAGACTGCAGGGGCAAGAGAATGGTGTTTGGCAAGCTAGTCCATGATATGGATGTACATAGATCAGCTGGTTATTGACACTCACAGATCCCCAACCTCTGGGGATGGATGGGGACAGGATTTCTACTGTCCAGCAATCCAGCCCCAGTGAAATCCACCCATTCCAAACTCAGCTAGTTTGGTATCAGAGGGGTAGCCGTGTTAGTCTGGTTCTGTAGAAGCAGCAAAGAATCCTGTGGCACCTTATAGACTAACAGACGTCTGTTAGTCTATAAGGTGCCACAGGATTCTTTGCTGCTTCAGCTAGTTTGGGCTTCCTGGGCAGGGGGGAGAGAAGAGCCAAAATGTATTGTCTAGCTAATGCCTCATTCAAAGTGTTCTTGGGGCTAAGCCTTCAAATGGTATAAGTTGACATAGCCCCACAGACTATGGAGCTAAACCGATTTATACCAGCTGAAGATCTGGCCCTTCCTATTTGTAACTGTTACATTAGTCAGGGGAAACTTCTAATCATACTTTTATTTGTAAAAAATGAAGTTGATTCAAAGTCTTCTCTCAACATCTGCATGGTTGCTGGGGATGCTGTTCGGGGTTGGGAAGATAAAGCAGGAGGACTGTATTTCTTCCTGTATCTATCTGTGATATTTATATACCCCCCTTACCACAGTAACTGAGCACTTCATGGCCTTGCTATAATTATCTTCACAACACACTGTGAAGTAGGGAAGTATTATATCCCTATTTGTAAAACTGAGGCACAGGGAAACTAGATGACTTTTCCAATGTCACACAGGAGGAGCAGAGGTTTGAACCCAGGTCCCTTGAGCCCCTGGCTAACATCTTTACTTTTGTGCTTCACCTGTACGCCTATATAGGCAGCTTGTTTTTAATGATTTCTGGAGTGATATGACAGTGATGAACTTCCAGTATCTGGGAAATTGTGCAGTGAAACACTGCCTTTTAGAATATGTATGGCATCAGAAATCTCAAGAAGCAGCATCTGCCAAACAGTGTACTGAAAATGCAAAATTTGCAGCTTTCTGTGTGCAGGGGAATTTTGTCAAAACCCTGACAAAATTAAACTAATATGCTGGAGAATTTGGTTCCTTCCATCTCTGCACACATGTTGTTCCTTGTAAGCATGTGAAAGTGTTTCCCTTTAATTTTCTTTTTCAGCTTCTTGGGATTTCTTTTTCAGCTTCTATTCACATATCTTATATTGATTCCCCTCCCCCATGTAGACCAGGCCTAAGGAATGAGCCCAGACTGTTGGTTCTTTGATTCTACAAATAATGCCATCTGCTGTCATATTTTGTAGCTCTTCATCCAGTGTTCTTTAAAGGATTATGGAACATGTTGGGTGGCATGTATAACATGCTTTGCATCCTCCCACAACCATGTCTTGTATATTACCAGATAAATCCCTTCCTGTGCACACATCTGTGATGGTATTGACATAAACTGTGACTGTACAGATCATTGATGCAACTACCGTTATATATTTGCAGCAAATATTGTACAAAGGTTGTCATGTGAGGTGTCTATAAAGAGGGTATGATTTGCTGGTTATGATTATGCTATATGTATGTGTGTATCATTTCTGTAGTTGAAGTTATGAATATTGGCAATGTGTTTTGATTCTAAGTAGCCTCAGTGAAGCATTTGATCAGCTTCTTGAGACAGGACTATTCTCAGAAAGTGCCCAATCAAGAAACACTTAACTGACAATTAACTTTGGGAGACGCCAATCCACATCTGAACTTTCCTGGGAATGTTCAAACTAACATGTAAACAATGGCGTCGGCCTGAAAATTGAGTCATGCATGGACATGTGACTTGCCCATGTGACTCCAGACTCCATCTTGCTTCTGTGATTTTCCACAGGAAGAACAAAAAGGGTCTTTCCACGGGCAGAGAATATAAAAGGCCCTGAAACCCGCCCCCATTTTGTCTTCAATTCTACTTCTTACTTCTGGAGGAAACTTGCTACAAAATGAAGCTCTAAATAAAGGACTGAATGACCCATCCCAGCTGGGGATGTACTCCAGAGACTTGATTTGAGCCTGCAGTTTATTCTATCACTGCTATAAGCCTGAACCAAGAACTTTGCCATTACTGTATGTAATTGATTCCATTTAACCAATTTTAGCTCTCATCTATATTTTTTTCTTTCATGAATAAACCTTTAAATTTTAGATTCTAAAAGATTGGCAACAGTGTGATTTGTGGGTAAGATCTCATTTGTATATTGACCTGGGTTTGGGGCTTAGTCCTTTGGAATTGGGAGAACCTTTTTTCTTTTACTGGGGTATTGGTTTTCATAACCATTTGTCCCCATAACGAGTGGCACTGGCGAAACTGGGAAACTGGAATGTCTAAGGGAATTGCTTGTATGACTTAGGATTAGCGAGTGGGGTAAAACAAAAGTCCTCTCTGTGTGGCTGGTTTGGTGTGCCTTAGAAGTGGAGAAACCCCAGCTTTGTGCTGTAACTGTCCTGCTCTAAGCAATTTGTCCTGAATTGATTTTTTCAGAAGTGTCCCGCCAGAGGCAGCATCATTACAACATCATCATACAATGCTCAGAGATATTAACCTGTCTCATAGAAGTAAGGACAAGCAGTTCGTGTGTGTGTGTGTGTGTGTGTGTGTGAGAGAGAGAGAGAGAGAGAGAGACTCTTGTTCTACTTTTTGCCTTTGCACCCGAGTGTCAGTTGGTGCTTACCCAGGATTGGAATTTGTTCCTTATTATAGGTTTCCAATCTCACCTTGACTTTTCAAGCTTTATACATTCTTTGAACCTCTCTGTTTCAGTTTTTGTTACTACACTCAATTGTGTTCTTGTGTTAACTTTGTATGTCATATGTGGACCATTTGCACATATTTTTATTAGCCCTTATTTTGAGTTTGCAGCTTCTTTCTTTTAAGTGTGTTTATGAACAGCTTTTCCCCTTCACTTGAGGAATCCTTGCAATCTAACTGCAATCCATGTATTTTCCTTTTTTGCAAAGAAAAACCCTGGACATTTCCTATTCTCATGCCAGCTGCCACATCACTGACATTGTTGTTTATTTGGCATGTGTTTTGTCTTTCCCTTTTTATTTTCTGTAAACTGCTTCCTTCCTTGTGTAACCGTGGTATTTACAGTCGTGCTCTGTGCCTCTCTCTAGGGCCTGTATTTACATTTCTCTTTGTTCTACTCCTTGGTACATGAACACTGCCTTTTCAAGGGTCGAGTCTCTGAACAGCAAGTACCTTTTTATTGTTGCACGCCAAAAGTGTTTGTTCTATAATGAAGGATTTCTTTTTTTAACATTCCAAATTAGCAAGATTGTTTTTTTAATTTTAAACCTGTGACAAATACTTCTTGTTTTCCCTCCTTTCTGGGTCTTTGCCTGGAAAATGTATCTTTCATAGGCAACAAACTAATACCTTCATTTCAGATTGTTCCCCCTTGATCCAATTCTGTTTTCAACAAAATCCCAGAGTTCTTGAAATATTTACTTTTTCCTACCAACTGCTTATATATGGGATGCTAGGATTGGCTTGAAACACACAGAGATATTAAGGATCTTGAAAGACCACTAGCCTTCAAGTACATACCCATGTCATGCAGACATATGCTTACACAAACATTATATATCAAATGCACACTGCAAAGTGTGTGCACCATTGCCTTTATCTTCTGTATGTTAATGGGATTCATCCAACACAGCTCTGACCATAAAGCTGTTGTGATCTGTTTATTTTCAGACATCTGCTACATGTCATACAAGCTTCAAAGTTGATTAGTATGTCTCGGCACACTTAAGATGTATATTACCTTTAGAAATGTGTAACGTATTATCAAAAGTCGATGGAGGTAGTGCAAAGAGTTGTTTTTCATGCAGCAAACCTTTGTAAAGCGTAACAAAATTGTTCTATAAGGCTCCTGCAAGCATCTGACTAAAGCTGAACCCCACTAAAGTGGGCAGAGGAAAGTGTTAAAGAGTTTGTAGCCACGGTGCAGTCCCCTTTGGTTGGTCAATTCAATCCCTAGTCTAGGAGTTTTCACATAGCAGCACCCCAAGTAATGGCTTCTCTCATCTCTGGTTGGTGAGGAGACTCCTTCCCATCCTGGCAGACAGATACCTGGCCTCAGCTATTCACGTCTTCGTTGCTTCTTGGCTGAAATATAGCACTGCAATATACCTGAGCATGAAGCCTTCAGCATTTAGGAAACTCCAACAACCATTGAACTCTATCGTGCATCTCCTTAGCTACCATAAGCACATCAAACCTGTACTCTGCTCTCTACACTAGCTTCCCATAAAATTCTGAATCAAGTTTAAGGTCTTGGGGCAGGTCTACACTACGGGGGAAAATCGATATAAGATACGCAACTTCAGCTACGTGAATAACGTAGCTGAAGTCGAAGTATCTTATATCGATTTACCTACCGTCGTCACGGAGCGGGATCGATGTCCGCAGCTCCCCATGTCGACTCCGCTACCGCCGTTCGGGTTGGTGGAGTTACGGAGTCGACAGGAGTGCGTTCGGGGATCGATATATCGCGTCTAGATGAGATGCGATATATTGATCCCCAAGAAATCGATTGCTACCCGCCGATACGGTGGGTAGTGAAGACGTACCCTATGTCCTTATCTTCATGGTGCTAACTGGCCTGGGTCCCGGATAGCTAAAGGAACATCTACGGCTATGGGATGAAGACTATGGTTGACAATTCCAGTCACAATGGAACTCTTTACCGTAAGAGCAAATCTCAGATGTGTAGCAGACAGAACTTTTCTCTGAGGGCAGTCTGAGACTGTGGAATGAACGCCCCCAGGACCATCACAAACCTCAACACCTTCCACTCCAAGTTAGGGTGACCAGATGTCCTGATATTATTGGGACTGTCCTGATATTAAGAGCTTTGTCTTAAATAGGCAACTATACCCCCACCCCGCCAAAAAAGTGTCCCAACTTTTCACACTTTCTATCTGGTCACCCTATTTCAAGTGCAAGTCGCATTTCTTTGACCTTGCCTTTTGTAATAAAAATACATAGCGACAAGTATATTATTAAAAAAAAAAAACCAAGACACTTCACTGCATATGCTTCTCTCTCTGGGGAGAGAATGAGAGAACAAACAGCATGTGACAGATGTTAAGTCACATTGCTTAATGCACTGCTGGTGCTCAGATACTATGGTGATAACAGCAATAGAAGAACCTACACAGAATAGAATCGACTCTTCATTCAGTGCTTTCAATATTAGAAGATTGAAAGAACCAAACAGCGAAAATTATCAGCTCTGTAGACTAGTAAAATTAGAACAAAAATCACAAAGTTGCAAGAATCTCCTTTTATTTCTCCTGGAACTTAAATGTTCTGGTAAAAGGAGGGGGAAAAACCTCAGATATAATTAGCTATTCTACTCTGGTCTTGTCGAAAGTTTATCCTACAATTCACTTGCTCTGTTTGATTTTTAAACTTATAATATAAGCTCTTCAGGCCAGGGCTGCCCCTTACTATCTGCTTGTACAGTGCCTAGCACAATGGGACACTGATCTGATCAGAGCACCAACAGGCTTTCACATTATGAAAATTAGGGGAGCAAAAAGGGTCAAACCTACTGGTGCCAAACAAAGAATAGGTTTTTTAAAAGTCAGGAGACTTATCTGATGTCTACTCATCTTGTTAGTTTTCAAAGAAAGTTAGATTACTGGTTAGTAAAAATTCTTAAAGGTCTGCTTAATACTGGCAGTGTTTAGAGCACTTTCACAGTTCCTTCTAACACTGATGTGTAGGCCAAAGACACAAGGGATTCAGGTCTCTTCTCATATACTCAGTTTTACAAAGATGTAACACCAATGCTAATGAAAGGTGACTCAAATCCCAGAATATCTACTCTAAAAGGAAGGAGAAAATGAAAAGAAATATACTTACTGATTTTCTTGCTAATCAGGGACACCATTCTTCCCACCAATATGCTCACCTGTCCAATTTTATTCATAGACGCCTAATATTCTCATGGTAAGGTAACCTGCAAAGAAAAAGTAAATTGAACTTGTGCTCTGTTTTCTTTTTTGTGATGTATAAAAGAAGTCTGATTGGTTTTTTTGTCAACAAACAAACACGCTCACCCATTTAACTTCAACATCCAATAAATATTTTGGAGAAAGGTTGTCTTTGGTAAATATTCAACACTACTGCCCCTTTAATAAAGATATGAGAGTTCAAAATACACATCCTCTGACATCTCTGTGAGGTTGTCTAGCAAAACCTGGGAAGATCAGACTTGATACTCCTAAAATTTCCAAGGTAAAAAACAAGCATAAATAATATTTTTAAAATGTGCTCCAGACTGATTTATAATCATGAAGGAAAAAAACAGAACACAAGCCCATTTTTTTAAAGAAATCCTTTCCAGGTGATATTTAAATAACATCTTTCACAGTTAAAAAATATCCCAGTTATGTTCATTTGGGGAAAGTGGTGTCTCAGTGGGTAAGGGTTTTCCTCCTGCCCCATTAGCCTGGGCTGTTTCTGTCTCATGCTGACTGACATAACTGAAAACTAGTTTGTCTCCAAAGTGTGCAACAAAATGGAGGGCAGATAGGATTTCAGCTTTGGCAAACAGAGAGTTTTCTAGGAAAATACCTTCATTATTTAAATACAAATCTATTTCAAGTAGTTTACACAAAGGGAAAATGCTTTCCTATTAATGTTACTAATATGAGGAGGAACAGGACAGGCTCAAGTTAAATACAGTGAGTCTACAATTCAGTCAGTGTTTCTTAAAAGAAAAACATTATTTTAATAGTGTTGTCTACCAGCTGGTGATTAGACACAACAAACAGTTTTAACCAATTAGCTGACTCTCCTTTCCTGCCTGAACTGACTCTCTGTGTCTGTGGCCTGAACACTGTTTTAACCAAGACTTGAAATAAAAAGAGGATGCTAGGAATTTCCAGCTGGGAGAATCAGCTATGTAATGCACTTAGCTACTCCCTACAGCCTACTAGGCATTGCCTACACTAGGGAAAATAGTGAACATTCTTCTGCAATGGTGCAATATCATTGCTACCAACTAGGTACACTGTAGTGTAGACTGAGCACAGGTGTTAGACATCACTATATGGTAAAAACACCTGTGCCTGCTCTACCCTTCAGCTTATACTGTTGGTAGCCCAGTCTGGCTGTACCAATCAGAAAAACACACCTTCCTAGTTTTGATTCACACAGAGTCCTAGGGCCAAAACCTGCTCTGAGTTATACTTGAGTAAACCTCCAGTAACTCCACTGAAATCAGTGGAATTACACTGCTGTAACTGTTAGTAGAGTTTGGGCCCTAGCTGAAATCACCTCTATAGTAGTCTGGGGGTCTTACAGTTATTTGGCTGGGGTATTTTGGAGTGCCAGATCACAAGAGGCCAGGCTGAAAAAAGGGAAAAGTGGACATTTCTTCAAAGTAGTCATTACCATGATTCCTTTGATTTGCAATTAATTTTCCTATAATATATACACAATAATATCACCTATCCACAAAGATATGTCTATCATTATACAGAGCACTAGAGGGGGAAATGGAATAATAATATATTTTGAAGTGCCACCTGGTGTTTCAAAGTGCATTACAAATAAGCTAGACATACTCTTGTAGAGCAGATCAACACTATTAGTCCAGATTTATCCCTATATCCATGCAGGAGGTACAGTAATGTGCTTTCCCTATTCTGGAGAGCCGACAGAGCTGAACCTGCCCTGGTAGGGTTTTGTGTATGGAAAACAGCACATAATGTGGGTGAATGTCTTCCTGAAAGACTGTACTGTATATAATACCAAGATGTCAATTTTTACAGATGCACTCTTCCTTACTATAGCAAACCCATTTTCAATGCAGTGTCAGAAATCTTCCTAAATGTGCAGAAGACAAAAAAAGCCAAATATAGCAAAAGCACTTAAATCAGACAACAGAATACCTTCCCAGTAGACAAAAGATCTGTGTGTGTGCTGCTCACCATCAAGCTATTGAAAGGATGGACTTTGTAATGGAAATTAAATGGAATTGCAGGAGCAAACAAATATTGTTCAGTCCACTGAATGTTGTGAGTCTGGTTGGATAAAATCATTCAACCGTTGCAAATGGCCTTGTTCCCACTCCCCCAATCCCTTTATTGCTTTAAATATTTATTTAAATACATTAGCCTCAAATACTTAGTCCAGCATCTGAGAATAAACATTTGGAGATATAAAATCATCTTTACTAAAAAATAAATGAATACTGTCATATAAGTGTTGGGAACACTTGCAGCTATATTTTGTTTAAATTATTGTTTAACAGTAAAGACTGTCTGAACTAACCACAGTGGGCTGAAAGGAAAGCTGGTCTTTTTTTTAGGAAGGGGAACATGTCCTGCAAGTGATTTCTTAGTAATCAGTGCCAATTGATGCATTTTGTAGGTTATGCTACTTCTGATTCTCTGCATGTAAATAGGTTTTTACATTTAAGGAGAGTTGCATGCAAACTGGATTTGAATAGTTAGGTCCAAAGAGCCTGACATGTCAAGAAATTTGAATCCACAATGAAATCCAGATCTGAACTTCACAACTCAGGCCTGACTAAACTTGAATACATTTCAGAACTTCCTCACCCTTTGGAGCAAAACTTCTATTGCAAGTCTTTCTTTAGCCTGGATTTGTTTTCATTTCTATCCAAATCCGATTCTGAAATGTAAAATAGTTTATCAATGATGTGTTGGTAATATCTGAACAAGAAATGCCCAAGAACATTTTCTCCCTATCTTATGATCAGTACCCATGTCCCTTGGGCATGGATGCTGCAGAGAGGACATGGAAAGGACTGGAAAATCTATTTATTTGTTTTCCCATTTAAGTAAAATGCCATCTCATAATCACAGACAAGTGGAGAGACGAAACTACAGGCAAACACACCTATATTAAATGTACTTGGTGGAAGTATTTATGTTCTTTTCCTGAGCCCCCTGCTTTTTAATGGCCTTTTACTCTGCCATGGTGACAGGGTAGTCTGCCATTAAGGGCAGTATCACTTAGTGGTCAGACACACCCCACCACCTGCTTTAGCCCTTTAAGTGTTCAGAAGGGTCCAAAAGAGACATATAGAGACCTAAGGGTCCTGGGAATGTGGCGACTGGGGAAGGAATCAGGAGACTGCACCTTTAAGGGCCTGAAACCTTGCAGCGAAGACAAGATGAGGTTTTCTCACCCAACCAATTGGAAAAGAGTTGGGAGAAGGGGAGCAGCATAAAGGCTGCCTCCTCCTTCACCGCAGACAGACAGTGACAGGAGAAGGGTAGTCTGCTGAACCTTCCAGACTGGCAGGCTAATGGGGGAGGGATGTTAAGCTGAAGGGAGATGGCAAAACCCTTACAACTGCCTAGGCAAGAGACCTGAGACACAAATGCCAGCTCCAGAGAGAGGGCTGATGGAGCTCCTGCTTGAAGGAGGGTAAGACCGATTACTCTAAGGCAAAGAGGTCTAGAGATACAACTCCCATCCCAGGGAGAGGGCTGAGGGGAGCTCCTGTTTAAAGGAGAGAGATACTGACTACTTTAAGGAAAGGGGCAGTATGCTCCAGTTGCCATGGGCAAGAGCTTGACTGGCTATTAGGAAACACTTCTGTAGCTGGGCCCAAGGGAAGCTGTGAGGAACTCCAAAGTCCCAAAGGATGGGAGCAGCAGAGTCTGAAGATCTTGTGAAGATGCCAGTGAGTGAGGTAAAGGTAGGAGCAGCTCAGGGAAAATGGTGGCAGGATTGAAGGAATGCTCCTTAGCTGCCTAAATGAGCTTCCTGAGCAGGAACCCAAAGGAGAGGGCAGGCCTGGGGGTGAAACATGGGTGTCAAGAATAAAAGAAGCCAAGCAGCAAGTGCCAGATAGAGGATGGGATTGAAGGACATTTGATTTTAAGTTTCCTATTTTCTGGACTTTCCTGTTAACCCTGGAAGGGGAATGGACTGAGCAGTGAGCTGAATGGAGGGCGAGGCCATGTACATGGACAGACGGTGGTGGGACTAGCATGACTGAAGGGGGTGCTAGGCTGAGAATCTCTGTAGTACTGCACCCAGACACTAGGAGGCATTCTGAAGGTGAAAGACCCCTCATGACAGTGATGCAAAGGGGTCTTAATGGAAATGAGACTTAAGTCCAAAGTATATTGATAGCACATTGTTCAGAAAGTATAACATGAAATGTGGGAAGGGATATGAAGACCATGTAGGTCTCCTGCATGAGGAAGCTTTGTTTAAATACCTGATACTTGGTGCAATGGTTCGTTCTAAAAGTAAAAACAATAAAAAATGCTCTTCAGAAGTACTTTTATGAGCCCCGTACATCATCTCTGTCAGGCATGATTTAGCAGGATCTAGAGGGGAGTAAGCACCATCAGAGTTAGAGAAATCGTCCCAACCTCCCTGTCATCTTGGTGGTAGAATTTTAATAAAGGGCACCTGGAAGCTGTCAGTGGTCCCCCTCCAGCACATCACTGCAATTTGTGCTCTGAGTTTTAATTCCTTTCTACACTTGTTAAAGTCAACCAGTGAAAGAAAATGTTGCCAGATCATGATAGATCCACCTCCAACTGTATATCTGGTTCAAATTAAAGTTAAATAATGATCTTCTACCATATGTTGGATATAACTTGAGGTTTTTACAAAATGTGTCTTAGATTAAGTGTACAGTATATGCCACAGCATCATTGAGTTGTTCCTCTGAAGAGAAACAGCCTTACTCCTACTATATAGTTAGGACTTTTCCTTCAGGCTAAATCAGACAACAAATTAGGGGTGGGCCTTCAGTGTGGTCTTTTCTGACTTGAAGGTGCTGGTTCTCTAACCAGGAGGGTTTTCTACAAGGGAGGCATAATGAGGTCAGCCATGAGGCCATTGAAAACACTGACTTCACTGTAAAAGGGTTCCACTATAGCAGAGAGACGTATGTTTTAGAATAGAAATATGTACGTGTAGCGCACTGGTGATTGTTACAGGTCCCTGTCTGCGCTGATCCTCTGACAATGTGTGTTGTTACAGCTGCTGACTAGGAGGTCTTGGCTGTTTAGCTCAAGCTGTAGCAGTTCATTCTTTGAGCTCTGAATGTCCCTGGTTTAGTCCTCAGTATGTCACATGTGCACACAGCATAAAAATTATTTGTAAAATCCAATAATGTTCGAATCATTAATGGTCTATCATGTAAAAGTGTATTTAGGCAACTCTTGAAAAGCATACTGTTTTCTTGATAGACTATAATGGCTCTAAAGTAAAAAGTTTGTGGATGTTCAGTGTTGTTTCCTATACTTTTAAAATATGGTGAATTGTCTGTACACTGTTTACTGCTATTAAGAACATAATGTATAATGTTTAAACATCTCAGGAGCCAATATTTCCGGTTATCACTGTTGTCTGTTTCTACCAGATGGAAACCATTCAAAGACCTAAAAGGCCTTAAATACTATTGATCATCTGATAATTCCAGTTAACTGAATTAGCCTTCTCTTATCATTCAAAGTGACTGTGGTCAAACCTACTAGAAAGAGCAGGACAGATCAAGTACAAGTTCCCTGCCTCTGAATTCATCCCAAAAGCTCTTCTCCTGGCTTAAGTGTATCCTAATGAAAAGTTTATTGATCCTTCCCCATCCAACCCTCAAACAAAGGCAAACATTTCCATGACCAGGAGCCATGCCATTACATACCAGCAGCAAAATGGTAACATAATCAAAGATGCAAGGATGGGACTAGCGTAGGAGTGGTGGGGTCTATGAAACTATTAGTTGGATGCATTGAATCTAATAACCCAAGTGGCATCAGAGTCCATTTAAAGAGCACTAAAACAGACTCCTGGAACACCAAGCATTGGAGCCTTCACTTTCAGAACAACCCTGAAAACATCCTTTCTGCTGCACAATTATGAAAAAGCAGGAAATTATAATGGTCATATTAGCAGTCACTGTTTGCTCCTTAAACACGATTTTGTCAGAATTATTTTCAGATATTCATGGTAACACTTGCCTTACACAGTTGTTCACACGTCAATGCCAATTATTACTATTATTTTTGTCTATAAAGGTTACTATAAAAATATCTTTAAAAGGCTGGTATGCATCCTCCATTTTATTAACATACAAATGCCACAAACAATTATAGATGTGGATTTTTATGAGGCTGTCATGAATGGTACCAAGGATAAGCAAAAAGCATGTTTGAAAAAAGTGTAAATCAGATTAGTGATAAATCTGTCCATTAGAAATCTGCTCAGTGACTGGAAACAAGTACTTTTCACACCTCTTTGTGGGCAGCTGAGTCATCCCAATGCATATGATACAAAATACAGTGTGTGATTTCATATCTAAGAGTATCACGTTTGTTGTAGGTCACCTGAGGACAAACACCTCATGTGACATTACATAGAATGACACATGAGAAGCTCTGATCATGCTGCACCAAAGGATTAAATACAAACCAGTCATTTTTTAAAAAGGGAGTGGGAAAAAAACCAGGTTCCTCAAATGACTCAGAATAATTCAGATTCATTTGTGAAACCAACCTAATTTATGGCCATTTCCCTACTGTCAACGAGCAGAAGCAGGTAATAAGTTTTAGGCGGTATAAACATCTGATACACAGAGGATCAGACAGGATTTTCACAAATTAAAGTATGTGAAAATGAAGACAAAATGTAAGTTACATGTCTCAACTAACAGTAAAATGTGCATATATGAGTTTGGATTGCTAAACAAAGGCCAATTCACTGAGCTAGCTTCATTAGTTATCATAATATTTTATTATGTATTAATTATATACCATCATAATGGTCCTTGGTGCTTTATAGACAATGTCCCTACCTCAAAGAGCTGACAATCTAAGGATACAATCCTGCAGTTACTTCCAAATGTAGGGCTTACTACTCTGAGTAGTAGTAAGCAGTGTTTGCAGGTTGGGGCTCTAACATATGCTTTGATGTGAAATGATAGCAAACAAAATGATCGTGTGATTGTTTGGTAGCAGTGCATATGTCTTGATGCTTTCACTTTATTTCTTTAAGATTGTATTGCATTAAAGGGTGAGGAGGGCTTACAGATCTCTGGACAAATAGTGTTTTTAAAGAGAGACTTGAAGGAGGGAAGGGTGGAGAAAGAGCATGGAAGAAGGCAGTGAGACATGAATGAGAGAAGGGAACAAGGGAGATGATAAGGTTGGCACATTGGGTGGCACAGAGAGGGTGAAAAGAGAAGTAGGCAGGAGCTTTAGAGGACCTTGCATGTGAAGACAAGGAGCTTGAAGGGAGCTGGACATGGTTGGAATATGACTTCCATAGCTCCATTT
Source organism: Mauremys mutica (assembly GCF_020497125.1). Classification (NCBI taxonomy): domain Eukaryota; kingdom Metazoa; phylum Chordata; order Testudines; family Geoemydidae; genus Mauremys; species Mauremys mutica. The sequence goes on from NC_059077.1 coordinate 46,496,909, forward strand.
TTTGAGAGGGACAAGGTGAGAGGCCAGACAACAAAAGACTGATGTAGTTGAGGCAATCAAAGGGATTAGGGATTTAGCTGTCGAAATGGAAAGGAAGAGATGGATCCTGGAGATGATGTAGAGGAAAAACTTGCTAGACTAAACAAAAGCATTATCAGCAGGTGTGGAGAACTGGGAAATATTTTTTACAAACAACATATGGCCCTCAGAGTATCTGTGTGATATTACCATTCCTGAATGCCTAGATTTAAATCAAAGGAGACAGTAACGGGGTTGTTACAGAATTCAGGAAAGGTAAAACAGTGATACAGATAAGAGAGCCTCTTGGGTACTGAGCTTCAAGACAACTAAGAACAATGGGGCCATGACTGCGAGATGGTACTTTCAGGTGCTAACAGGCTTTGATTTGTCCATACTGAGTCCCCAAAAGAGCAAAAGCCCCTGATGGGTTAAAAAGGTGTCCCTGGCAGAAAAACAAGTGGGGAAGTGGTGAGCTCAGCTGGAAACTGACAGACACAGAATCAGCATGCTGGAGGTTGACACAGGGACTGGCAGAGTCAGATTTTGCTGCTTTTTAGGCTTCCATTCCCTGCTGACTCACCAGTCATGGGGAAAACAAAGAAATTATACAAAATAAAAAGTATATTAAAACATTTAAACATACACCCTCACGCATCAGCAGCATCTCATGACCTGTGCTGTCAAATGCTGATGACAGATTGAACAGAAATCCTCCCTCATCCTGTGGCCATCAGATGGGAGGATGATTTCAAAGATTTGATCAGAGAGTAACCCAGGATCCAGATTAACAATTAAAAGAAACTATAACTTGGGCAAGTCACTTCCCTCCTTCTCAGTGCCTCAGGAATAATGACACTGATCTCCTTTGTAAAGTGCTTTGAGATCTATGGATGAAAAGAGCTTACATAAGAGCTAGGTATCATTATTATTGCTAATAAAGATAGAACTGACGTCCTTCCCCCCATAGGAAATCCATTACCCAAGTCAAGAGGAGCAGTCTACTTCCTTTTAAAATAATTTGCAAGTGTTAGTTTAGAAGTGTAATTTGTCACCTGTCCCCTTAGAATGTGGGTACCTTGCAGCAGTAAAAATAATCAAATACAAATTTTAAAAAGTTAGACACCTTCCCTCCTCCTTGTCCCCCAGTTTGTTAATAAACCCACATGCCATCCCCCAATTTATTTAAAAGGCCAAACAAAATCCTGGCAAAAAAAATCATTCTAATACCATGCCATGAATTCACCACACCACCAAGAGGGAGCAGTTTCCAGAGGCACAAGCTGGCCAAAGCAAGCTGGAATTTGGAACTGACACACAAGAGATCATAAGTCCTTGTACCGAAGAGGCGTGTCCACCCTCGCAGATTGACAGTGAGGGCAGCCAGACGCCCCCAGGTCGGCAGAACCTGGAAGGCCACGCTCTCCATGATGGAAGCAGAGGGGCGGGACAGGAACAGGAAGTATAAAAGGTAACTCAGTTGGGGAGTAGCTGCCATGGGAGACAGATGCGTTCTCCCCACTGCAGATGCAGGAGCCTGCAGAAGACTTCTGCTGTCCCAAGGAGGGCCCCAAGTTACCCGTATGGCCAGACCCGCTGGATGCTGAAGAGTTGTTGTAACTGCCACTTGCAATGTACCCTGGGGAGATGGAGGACAACCCTTAGAAGGCACACCCAAGGGGGAGTATAGGAAGCAGCCCAGGGAAACCAGACTACCATCTGGCTGTGGTGCCAGAGACACAGTCAGCATGTTTCAGGTGGATTCCCTGCTGACCTAGTGGCAGACCACTCTGCCACTGTTATGGCCCTGGGCTGGGATCTGGTGGAGTTGGGTGGGCCTGTGTACCACCCCCCGACCCCTCCCCTGGAGTGGCAGTACTCCCCAACTCCTTAGGTCAGAAGACCTGTGCTTGCCGGAGCCCCCTAGACTGTGCTGGGCACGCCCTTGCCTGAAGGCCGGGCTCCTAGACCCTTACCTGCTCTACCCTGCTTGAGGGATGGCATTCTAGACTGCTTGGTGCCCTGCCCTGCCTAAGGGCTTGGGCCCCTGAACTGTTCACTGCTCTACCTTGCCTGAAGGTTTGAGCCCTAGAGACAGCTAATTTCCCCCTGTACAGACTGTTGTTCCAGGCACGTGACAGTGAAGAGACATGGCCACCCTCAGAGATTGGCAGTGAGGGGTAGCCACACAAGCCTATAGTCTTATAATAGAACACAGGAAAGAGGCTGTCTCTCAATTAAGTGGGTGCTGTTTAAGATTTTGTACATCATAACCAATTCTTTTAACGTTACCTTGAAATGGATAGGTAGCCAAGTGCACTGCTATGTGCTCACAGCAGACTTCCCCATTCAAGTGATGTGTCTGCACTAGCTGAAGTTCCCAAGTTTTTGTTCCAAGGGTAACCTAAGTGGAACACATTGCAGTAACATAACTTGGAGATTACAGGCTCAACTATCCAAACCGGCTAAATTAAGCTTGACAGTTGCTGAAAAAAAACACACAAAAACCAGTTTACTATAGGACCATGGGCAGGCCACATTAGTGCTGTAAAACAAAATAAATACATGCTGACAAATCAAAGGATTCAGACTACAGACTTTCTAAGCTACCCAAACCCACTTCAAGTGACTTCTATTACATCTCCACGTCATTGCTGTTTTTGTTTAACATTCTTAACTCTGGCCAAGGATGCTGTTCACTTAAGACAACTCTGGTGAGTACAGAGGTATATCGCCAACTGATTTTACCTCTCTGACGCCGTTACTACCAACCCTAACACAGAATGTTGAGTTTTCTGTGATTATGTATCAGATGAAGCTGCATCTACTAAACAAACTACTAGCCCACTTGTTGTACTGTAAGGTCACACTTTGAAAAGCAACATTTCTGGGTCAGCAAGGAAATATGGTGTGGTATCAGACGTGAGATTCCAGATCCCTTAGCTGGTTGATTTCCAAATGATATTCTCTGGAAAAACATCCAGGGCCTTTAAAAACATTGTCATATGGGTGAAGTATTTGTTCCTTTGTTAGTGGCATGTGGCTGGAAGTGTATATAGTATTACATATCATTGCATCATCCCCAGCTTTTCATTTGATTCTGTCAAAAGCAGCCAAGATGCTTTCAAGTATTGATATACTTTGTGGAGCATACTCTTTTGTGAGCATGCTAATGTGCACTGTGCCAGAGATATACTAATGTGACATTATAGAATTTTTGCCAGGAGTTGGTTGCCAATATTTCATGTGACTTATCTTGTACAATTATGCACTTATCTTTAAACCTAATTATCTCATAGGCAGAGCCACTGTCAATTTGACATTTGAATGTCCAAGCTAGTTGCCTTGATAATTCAAGTTTTAATTGTGTAAACCACTTTTTATCGATGCTTTTCACAGCCCTAACTCAGCAGGTGCTGGTGAAGATAAACTCACCTGAGTACATGATACTGTCATTCACCCCTTGGTGTACAATACATGGGACTGTTTCTGTTGCTACTTGTGTACTTTGGCAAAGTGATTTCTTTTCTGGCAGCAAGAACATGTGGAACACTGCACTAAACAATTGTCTTCATGTTTTCTTCCATTATACATATATTGCTTGTCCTTCTTTGAAGACTCCTGTTCTGGTCTCTGTGTTAGTTTGTGTTTTACTCTTAAAGCTGTACAGTCTTTAATAAATTCATCTATAAGTGTGCCCGATTGTCCTGATGGGGCTAGCTGATGCAGACCTGGTTGCATAGTGGTCCGTTATTTCAATTTCAATTTGATCAGACAGACTGAAAATATTATATTTTAGGTACAAAATATTTTTAAAAAGCATGTAAGAATGTAGGTATATCTTTCCTTACTTCATCTTTAACTCTAAGTGCTGACAAGTAAGAAAGCAGTCCTTTCCCATGACTGCATTCAGAGTGACCACTCTGACTGCCAGGCTTGTGACTTCCAGCCAGTTCACATAGCTCAGGGGTTCTCAAATCATAGGCACCGACCAAATAGGTGCTCCAGGGCTGAAAAAAATTAACGGGTGCTAGCACCCTCCGGCAGCCAGCTCCCCACTCTGCCTCCAGTGTCTTCCGTCTGCTGGCTGATCAACTCCCCCCCTTCCCTCCCAGTGCCTCCCACCCACTGCCATCAGCTGTTCCACGGTGTGCAGGAGACACTGGAAGGAGCAGGGATGGGGCATGCTCAGGGGAGGGGGCAGGGGTGGGAAGAGGTGTTGGGGGGGTGGAGCCTTGGGGAAGAGGTGGAGTGGGGGCAGGGTCTGGGGTGGAGCGGGGATTGAGCACCCCCAGAGAAAGGAGGAAGCCAGCGCCTGTGTCTCAAACTTTTTTTTGAGGGGCCTCCCTTTGAAAATATTTCAGGCTTTCATGACCCCCTCACCCCACCGTCAAAAAAGTGATAGCGAATTAGTGTACATACTCATAAGAGCACTAAATGAAGCATGTAATCATTATCCCTGCAATCAAAGATGCTGAAGCCTTTGAAAGAGTGTAAATCAACATTTTTCAGGAATAAATACGTGGATATTTAAGAAACATTTTCTGGAAAAAAATTGACAACAGGATACACTTTGGGGAGCTGGAAGCCTTTTTCAGTGACTGTGGCAATAATCATGACATTGTCTAATTTGTGGTAATCATAACATTGTCCAAGGTTTGCAGCTTTATACACCACTATAAATAAAAAGGTGGCCATGTGATGTGAGGGGTATTGCTGTTTTGAAGCCCGGATTTTTTCAGTCTCAGCTCCAAGGAACTGAGGCAGACCCTTATATTGTTCTCTGCATTCTCTCTCCAGCCGTCCAGCTCTGGAGGCAATGCTGCGGCCAGCAGCAGTGCAGATGTAAGGGTGGCATGGTATGGTATTGCCAATCTTACTTCTGAGCTGCTGCTGGCAGTGGTGCCACCTTCAGAGCGTGGCTCCTGGAAAGCACCAACTGCTCTTATGCCCCCTCTACAATAACCTTACAACTCCCTTTTGGGTCGGGACCCCCAGTTTGAGAAACACTGACGTAGCTTGTCCATACAGCCCTGGAGAAGTTCCAGTTTTCATAGCTATCCCCATGCATTTGCATTACAGCATGCGGTGGGACATTGTTCACAGCCTTCCTGAAGTTATTCAGTGCCCCTGGTTACCCACAACAAAGACTTATTTCACCTCTGGTACCATGTGATGAGCTGCACACTGGAAGCTATTTCCAAAGCATAAAAACAACTTTGAATCGACCAATTTATGGACAATGCTGCACATTCTCTTATACCAGTAGATGTTACTGTTCAAAGTAATACCTGTCTATCTACATACACATACAAATATATGCAACTTTCATATAACAATATCTGTTAACACTATTATTTCTCTATTTCTTAAGGGTGAGATGTTTCGGGCAACTTGTTCAGATGATCCAGAAATTCAGAAGCCAAATAGAAAGAAATTAAAGAGTAAAGTGGATATGGTCAGACACAACAAAAATAACTGCCCTCCCTTTGAGGGGTTTGACTAGTGTGTGAGATTTCAGCTGCTTGGTCACAATGACATTTTAAAAAATATTGTTAATGGGTTGGTATTAGACTTGATGAGACCCGAAGCAAAACCAGAAGACTGCCATGTCCTTTGCTTTTTGGACCCCACCTCACCTCCACCTTCACTGTCACAGAACCTGTTGACTTCTTTATGTTTTTGTCTTGTTTTCATTTAATGAAAATATAGTTCCAACTGTTCATGCAGTTCTTAGGCAAACTGATAGTGTCCCTAGAGAAGGCAGCATCAACAGCAAACTGATGCTGATAGTTATGTGATATACTCAGCACAGATGGAAATTATAATAGACTACATACACACATATTCCCTCGAGGCCACCCAAACTCAATCTGGCAGCAAACAAAAACAGGAAATCCACCTACTCCCCAGACATGAGAGCAACCCACAATGCAAAACACATTAGAAGAGACGCAGTCACCAAATACACAGATCGTGTCATGACTCCTACGTATTCAGACAATGCAGTCTGGCTGAGTCACTGGAAACAGCACAGATTCAGGGTGGTTGAGCACATAGTACCAAAGGTATTTTAAAACTAATATTATTTACTACATTTAAAAAACTATGTTAAAAGAACATTAAGGTTGAAAAACCAAGCACTCAAATATTAGGAAATGCCAGAATTAAAGTTGCCTGTGCAAATCTTAATTCAGTCCTTTGTGCATATGCATTATGATACAGTCATTGCTTATATGATCACATAGTATTTTTTCCACAGGAAAAAGGTGGCCAACCTGGATGACCTTGAGGAAGATTTTGATGAATAGCACAGGAGGCCTGATTGTAGCCCACACACCTCCTTGGGTGTGGTGTTCTGTTCCATCTAGTGGCACTGAGACCACTTAAAGAGAGATAAAATGTGTCTGCTCTATACCCTTAGCTAATAGTCAGTTGGCTTTTAGCTCATGCAGTAGAGGCTCATGTACTAAGCTCCAGGGGTCCCCAGTTCAATCCTCTCTGTCAATGTTACATGATCACAGTGAACAAGGTCAGGATCTCAGAAAGGTGAAGAAGACACACATAGGAAAAAAACACCATGTCCTGGTGCAGTCACAATAGCAGTGCAAAGTGGCTGGAGCTTTCCAGGAAATGTGACTTTTAATTAGTGAAGATTTATTACTACTTTTTAGCAGAGCACTCACAAAGTCTCTGCCTCAGGGAGTTTACAATCTAAATGATGGAGCTGATAGACAAACTATTTAACACAAATATGATGCTCATTGGTGAGTGGGGAAAAAAAGGACCATTACTTGCTCTCACTTAGATGGCTAAACCCCAGACTTAGGCACCTAACTCTCAGATTTTGCTACCTAGGTCCCAGTTTTGGCTCCACTGTGATCCATGAAACTCCTGCTGAATCTTGTGGGTGCTTTAAGCTCACACAGTGCCTAAGTTTTTAAAGTCAAAATTCCCTCAGTGCCTATGTATCTGCCTCTGAGCATGTGCACTGCTGCCTCCCTTCAAGTGTCCGGATGCCTATCATCTACCTCAGCCCCAGAGTGAGTCACAAACCACAGGAAGACAGGCATCTGGCTGCCTATCTTGCATGCAGGGCCCAATTTGGTAGGTGTGCTCAGAGGCCTCCTACAGGATTGCATCCCATTCAAAACCTGGCTAGAGGAGGAGGAGATGGTGGTGGTGCCCATCTTCTAACTCTTAGCCCAGTGGTTAGAGCACTTACCTGAAATGGGAGCGATCCCTGTTCATATCAATTCTCTCCCTCCAGCAGAGGGGGAATTGAACCTGGGTCTCTTACATCCCTGGTGAGTGCTCTGACCACTGGGCTAGAAATCATAAGGTGGACTCTACCACCAACATCTCCTCTGGCTGTTTTGGGTGGAGCAGGACAGGTGCCTAACTTATTCCTACAAGAAACACCTTAGGTGCCTAAGCCACTTGACTCCAGGCAGCTGTTTCTTGTTTATGGATTACTATCAGAACTATGCACCACCCCACTGTCCAGACTTAGGCGCCTGTCTCCAAGAGATGGGCAAAGCTTAGCACATCTCCCCCCATTGGCATCTCCCATTGGCTAGCTTAGGTGGCTTCCTGCCTAGAGTCCCAGCTTTTGCGGTTCACATTCTTAAGCATCTATCTCACCCCATTCATTATACAGGGGTCCTAACAGTGAACCATACTGTTGTTCTGTGATTTTCTAGGTGCCTAAAAGTTAGGTGCTGTGATACTCAGCATTGCAATGCTGAAGTCCCTTTGTGGATCCCACCCTAGTGGCTAGATTGGTTTGTGATGCTGACAGACCTGGTGCCAGCTCGTGCCAAAGCCTCAACTGAACACTGACAATACATAGCTGGAAACCATCTGGTTCACCTGTGTGTTAGCATTGTTAAAACAGATTGTTAAGTTTGTAGGAATGTGTTTAGTGTCTAGACATTATGAAATGCTTGTAGGATGCTGCACGGGTAATCTCACTTAAAACATCTGTACCCCATGTTATAAGGTTATATTGAGGGTTTGCACTGTAAACCTCTGTAACTACATAACTCACCAAACAGGAAAGAAGCATGAATTATTGTAAAATGCTGGCTTGCTATGGAAGAGATTAGATCCTGCCCACCAAGAAGGCCCATTAAAACCAAATGAGCCACTGTGAAACATCAAAGAGACAAGACTTTGTTAATTGCATTCCTCCCCCTGCCCCTCCTCCCCTCCGAGGAGACCTGCGTGTGAGCTCATCCCATCAGCTTGAACTCTGGGAGGAAGGGAACAGAAATCCCAAATGAAAAGAAACTGGATCTCTAGGCTGCTTGAATTTCTAAGCGTAAGCAAGAGATCCCCAGCTACCTAGTCTGGGTTAGCCCTAGAGGACATATGGAGCTGGAATATTACAGCAACATACATCACCTTTTGAAAACCTAAGACAATAACTCATTTGTGTGTGTATGTTTACCTACTTTAACCTTTAAATAACTCTCTTGGTTAATAAATCTTTAGATAATTTATTATAGGTGTGGAAGCCAGTAAATAATTAACAAGGTTTTGAAGAGATCTTAATGAATGTTAGTTAGCATGAGTTAGGCTAACTGTGACCCTGGTGACGTGAGGAAGCAAGATAATGTAAGACAGAGTGAATTGTGTGAAAGTTATTACGACCTTGCAATATGCAGTCTTGCAGTCTTGTTTTTCTAGTGAGATAGCAGAAAAGCTTATGTATAAACAAAATGTATTTGTTGCTTTTTACTGTCTCCATGATTGCTAGAAATTGTCTGTAACAAAGGTATAAAGGCTTGATGTAATTGTTTACCAGTTGAGAGACCTGTCCAGGACCCTGTGTCCTATGGCACTCTCTCCCTCCATGGTAATTACTGGAGAAATAATAAAGTATTTAATCTTGATGCACCCAAACAAAAAGCGAGAACTAAGTTTTTCTTCGACAATTTGGGGGCTCGTCCGGGATGGCAACGCCCACGGACCCACAGACGGCTACTACGGATCATTCCCCTTCGAACCCCATGGCGCCACATGAGAGGTATGAGACCTTTTGAAATCTCTATTGGGGTATCGGAGGAGGACTGTCCGTGAGGACGTCTGTCTCTGATGGGCTCACGCCATCTGAACTTATTGACTGTGCAGCAGGATCAGATGCAAAGTGGTATTGGGGAGAGGCCCCAATAAGGTTAGTTTATAGCAGTACTGGGAACTGCTGAGTTGGCCAAGGTAAATGCATAAGGTAATGCATAAGGTAATGCATAGGTAAATGCATTAGAATGCACCGGTGCTGAGGGGTTTTTACCGCCTCAGGAGGGGTTGTCATACCGCCTCATGGTATTGGTCCGGACCAGGTAAAGATGCATCGTGGTTAAAAAAAAAAAAAAATTTTAAAAGAGATAAAAAGGTTAAAAAAGGGTTAAAAAGAAAAAGGAAGAAAAAGAGGCCTTGGTGTGTGTGTGTGTACACCACTGTGAGTGGCTGTTACCGGGCTAGCCCGGTAACTAGTGGATCTTTAGGAGATCCGACCCACGGTGGGCTGACTCAGCCTGGCATAGTCCGGCGAGGAAGCTGCCTGGGTCTAGGAGTGTGTGAACCCATCTTCCCTCCCCTTTCCTTGTGCGTCTCTCCTGTGTGAGTGGAAAATAGGTAAGGGACTGTCTAAATATTCCACCTCACCCCCTAAGGGTACCCCAGCATATTACATGTACGTACATTATGGTCCTAAAACCTGCAGGTATTTAGCGAATTGGAATCTTCACACGCGTGAAAATCCATCTAAATAATGCCCATTAGAAGGTACCTTCAATCTAGATAAGATCATATATCTCAGTGGAGCTTTTAATCACAAAGAAAAACCTCTGACACAGTGTGAGCAATTTGTCTAGGAACGGGTTAATTTGAAATTCGGCTTAGCCCTGAGATAAAGGAGAAGTTGTTTTGTGTTCAAGGTTATGAATCAGTGCGGACTATGCTAAGTGCAAAGAAAACTGCTTTCAGCCCCAGCTGCTTGTGGAAAATAGAAACTGAGGCAAACCAAAGGCAGTACAACTTACAGAATTGGAATTATATTTGCAAAGCTTAACTTCCCAGTGAGACATGTGTGAGTATTAAAGTGGTTTAAGGCTTGGGGCATTCATGTTTTTCCTGTGTGAGGGGGGAGCATTCCCAATACTCTCCATTGTTGTTTTATTATTTTTAATGGAGCTTTAAAATTTGATTATATGCTCTGTCAGTCTGATCACCTGACATGAGGGATAAATTAGTAACAGGAATTTGTCACAGTTTGGTGAGCACTTAATAATGGGGGAGCCCTGCAGAATTTACACCATCTATCTGTTTTACCCTTGTTATTTTGTGTTTGCTTTGTTTGGTATTGTTGGTGTTATATGATAAGGATTGCATGATTAAAGGTGAGCTCTAATAGAATAAGGAAACACTATTTGGTTTTGGTGCACTATTTAGCTTTGGCTCTGTTTTGTTTGACCGGTTACTGTTGTTTTTCTGCTCTGTTCATTTGGGCGTTAGGTGTGTGAGCGGAACTGAACTTCTCGTTCGTAATTCCTCAGGGTGGAAGCCATGTGTGCGATGAAGCTCTGAGGTTGTCCTGATATTTTACTGTCCCGCCCCCCTGTAACGGACAATGTAATAGAAGTGGAAAAATCTGGCTTAGACTGTAATTTTCTTTGCTCTCTGTGTAATTTTCTTTTCTGTTTAAGTGTCAGCAGACAAATGGGTAGGTCTCTGGGTAGACCCCCAAAGGGGTTTGGATTATGTGTTAAGTAAATGGCCATGTATTTTTGCCCAGGTGGCAAGCCTTACTAGGGAGGACTCAGGTAGTCTTGTGAGTAGAAATGTTTTGGGGACAAGACCAGAAGGGTGAGGGCTAGTTGTGAAGCCCACCCTCCTAGCTAAACTGGTAGTGCCTAGGATAGGGACGATTCAGCGAGAAAAGCAAGATCGGGCCCAGGCGGGCAGGCAACGGACAGGGAGAGAATACAGGTTGGAAACTTTTGAATTTCAAATACTCAGAAGGACATTTGGACTGGTGATTTGAATTGGTAAAGTGGCTGTAAACATTGTTTTTGATGTAAGATCTAAAGTGCAATTTACCTGAGGCAAGTGATGATCCTTTGGGACTGGGAGTAACCTGAATATTTTTAGTGTAAGGGACCATCTATCACAAAGGCAGGATTATCTGGGTGGCAAGACAGAGAGTACCCAAGGGGACTGTCTGTGACTCCATGTAAGACTGTTGTAGTACCTGAGGAGTTCACACTTGATACTTGGTTGGTGAAATCTAAATATAGAACTCACAGCCAATTTGGGGCATGTGCCCTGCTTCTTAACAGTCTGCCCTGAGATTGGTACTCATGCTCTGGAGCCACTCCAAACAGCTTGACACATCTGAATAAACTTTTTAAAAGATATCTCTAGAACTATTAGTGAAAAAAACATTGAGTCAAATCCTGAAGTCCTTACTCAGGCAAAACTCCCATTGACTTCCAAAATTGGCTCAATATAAACCAGTGTCACAGATCAGGGAACTGCACCTGTACTTCCCATCTATAGTCCACAAAGGGCACCCAACCTAGGCTCCCGGCTTCTCAGATGTTACCTCTCTTGGGTAACAACTCTTGCATCTCTCTCTCTTACACCTGACTAGGTTTTTCCAGGCTGCTCTGTTCCCTTCCTATACTGTGATATTCCTTGCAAGGCAAACTGCCTAAGCAGACCACTGTCTGTGCTTTGCTTTCTCTCCAAAGGCTATGAACAGCAGTAATAGTCAGCATTGTAAGTTACCACACAACCCTTTAAGAAAGCACATTTATCCTTAAGTTGAAAACATTACAGAGAAAACATGTTAAAACACTAAAATAATCTACACACATGCTGATAAATTTATCAGGGATTACCCTCCTTAAACTCTAGGACTCTGACTCCAACAAGGGCTCTGGTAGGAGTCAGTTCTTCAACTCCCACTCTAAGAGTTTTTTCTGTGGTTACAAGTTCATGACAGCCTTAGTGCAGAACTCGCCTACCTCCCATGAATAGGTGATTCTTTCTTTTATACAGGTTGGGCCTTTGATCTTGAGACTCCAAGAACAGGTAATAAACAGGCAATGGTCTTCCTCTCAGGCTGGGTTTCCAACCCCCGGCCCTGCCAACCTCCCTTGAGAGATTGCATACAATCCCAGCCTACAATAATACATAAGCCATTCATTTAATACACTGGACCCCAAAGCTACCTAAACATCATTCAATAAGGTCTCCCAAGGATATAGCTGAAAACTGCCCTATCTATTACACACAATTCCCCAGGTGGATCTGTATCTATCTAGTTGTGTTTTTAATATATTTACTTTTGCATTTACATTCCTTACGACAAACTCCATTCTTGGTTACAATAGTGTAAATCCAGAGGACTCCGCTGACATCAGTAGAGTTACTCTGGATTAACACTGGTATAACGAGAACAAAATTCAGTCCCCTGTGTGTTTAAGAAGGAAAAAAGAGTATTCTGTTATATTTGTGCCAGTAAAATAATTATAATTACTGTACCTGATAGCAAGGTAAATATAATTTTAAAAACTTCAGCACAGAGAACAAAGATACAAAGCCTGTTTGAAGCTGTTTGTTTCCCACATTGTACTAAATGACACTGCCAGTAACACACACATCCACTAGTAAATAAGCAAAGAAAATGTGCTTGTGTGAGTGGTGTAATGGCAGACCTGTGTCTATGATATGTTCCTCTCAAGATGTACTTGTGACTGTTGTACTTTTTCAGGAACATGTTTCTGCCATTATCTTTAGAGCTATGTAGCTATCCTGTTCCCACTGAATGCGATGAGTTTTACTATGAGCTTTAGTGGCAATGGGTTTGGGTACCAAGTAAGTATTCCAGAGTTTACTGGATGTCAGGAGCAACATCTGAAGATCCAGGTAGAAGACCAGAGCTGTACTTCAGGCAGAGTTTATTTTTCCAGTGTTCCTGGACCTGGTTCACCCCCAGGTTAAGCACAAACTTCTGCCAGCTTGACCCTAGGGGATCTGAAGTAGAGGAAAGTCCACCCAGGGTGGACTGCAGTGACACAATCAGCATATTCCCCAAATGTGGCAGGCATGGTGTAGCTGGAGTGTCTGGACAAAGTGCTGATTCAGCACCTCCCCAGAGCAGCTTCCACTGTGGAGCCCAACCTCAAGCTGCCCTTCCCTGGCAATATCCCCAGGAGAGCACAGCCATGCAAAGACCACTATAACTTCTTGGGAGTGCATTTCCCTGAAGCACAGTAATGGGGGGGGGGGACAATAAACCCCCCTTCCAAGTGTGTGTAATTTAAACCCATATTTGCTTGATATGCTTGCTTTTTTATTGACAAAGCCCACCTATTAAGAACATAAGAATGGCCTTACAGGGTGAAACCAGTGGTCCATCCAGCCCAGTGTCCTGTCTTCTGGTAGTGGTCAATGCCCAATGCATCAAAGGGAGTGAACAGAATAGGGCAATTATCAAATTAGCTACACCCTGTCATCCAGTCCCAGCATTTGGCAATCAGAGGTTTAGGGACATCCCAGAGCATGAGGTTGCATTCCTCACCATCTTTAATAGCCTTTGATGGACCAAACTTCCATGAATTTATCTAATTCTTTTTTTGAACCCTGTTATACTTTTGGCTTTCACAACATCCCCTGGCAATGAGTTCCATAGGTTGACTGTGCGTTGTGTGACAAATTACTTCCTTTTCTTTGTTTTAAACTTGCTGTCTATTAATTTCATTGGGTGACCCCTGGTTCTTGTGTTATGTGAAGGTGTAAATAACACTTCCTATTCACTTTCTCCACACTGTTATTGATTTTATAAACCTCTATCATACTCCCCCTTAGTCATCTCTTTTCCAAGATGAACAGTCCAATTCTATTTAATCTTTCCTCATACTGAAGCTGTTCCATGCCCCTATTCATTTTTGTTGCCTTTCTCTGTACCTTTTCCAATATATCTTTTTTTAAATGGGAACTAGAACTGCATGCAGTATTCAAGGTCTGGGTGTACCATTGATTTATATAGTGGCATTATGATAGTTTCAGTCTTATTTTCCATCCCTTTCTTAATGGTTCCTAACACTCTATTAGCTTTTTTGACTGCTGCTGCACATTGAGTGGATGTTTTTTAGAGAACTATCCATGAGGACTCCAAAATCTCTTCCTAGAGTGGTAACAGCTAATTTAGACCTCATCATTTTGTATGTGTAGTTGGGATTATGTTCTCCAATGTGCATTACTTTGTATTTAGCAACATTGAGTTTCATCTGCAATTTTGTTGCTCAGTCACCCAATTTTGTGAGATGCCTTTGCAGTCAGCTTTTGATTTAACTACCTTGAGTAATTTTGTATCATATGCAAACTTTGCCACTTTCTCCACTGTGAAAACTGACCATTTATTCCAACTCGTCTCTCTCCCCCCCCCGCCCCGTTTTAAAACCAGCTATTGATCCATGAGAGGACCTCTTATCCCATGATCGCTTACAAACCTTTGGTGAGGGACCTTGGCAAAGACTTTCTGAAAGTCCAAGTACACTATATCCACTGGATCACCCTTGACCACGTTTGTTGACTCTCTCAAAGACTGCTAATAGATTGGTGAGGCATGATTTCCCTTTACAAAAGCCAAGTTGACTCTTCCCCAACAAATTATGTTAATCTATTTGTCTGATAATTCTATTATTTTCTATATTTTCAACCAATCCGCCTGGTACTGAAGTTAGGCTTACTGGCCTGTAATAGCCAAGATTGCCTCTGAAGCCTTTTTTTAAAATTGGCATTACATTAGCTCTCCTCCAGTCATCTGGTACAGAGCCTGATTTAAATGATCGATTACATATCATAGTTAGTAGTTCTGCAATTGCACATATGAGTTCCTTCATGAAACCTCCTATGTCAACAACTCAATCTGGGATAGTTCGTCAGATTTGTCATCTAAAAAGAATGGCTCAGGTGTGGGAATGTCCCTCACATCCTCTTCAGTGAAGGCCAATGCAAAGAAGTCATTTAGCTTTTCTGCAGCAGCCTTGTCTTCCTTGAGTGCCCCTTCAGCGCGGCCTTACTGATTGTTTGGCAGGCTTCCTGCTTCTGATGTACTTAAAAATTGTGTTGCTGTTAATGTTTGTTTCTTTTGCTATTGCTCTTGAAATTCTTTTTTGGCCTGCCATTTGACTTGCCAGAGTTTATGCTCCTTTCTATTTTCCTCACCAGGATTTCATTTCCAATTTTTAAAGGATGCCTTTTTGCCTCTAACCACCTCTTTCACACTGTTTAGCCATGGTGGCATTTGTGGAAGGGAAGAAGCTCTTACTTTTTTTTAAATTTGGGGCATGCATTTAATTTGAGTGTCTCTTATGGAGTTTTTAACAAGTTTCCATGCAGCTTGCAGACATTTCACTCTTGTGACTGCTCCTTTTCATTTCCATTTAACTAGCTTCCCCATTTTTGTGTAGTTCCCCTTTTTTATGTTAAATGCTACTGTGGTGGGATGCTTTGATATTTTCCCCCTCACAAGGATGCTAAATTTAATTATATTATGGTCACTATTACCAAGCAGTTTAGTTATATTCCTCTCTTGGACCAGATCTTATGCACCACTTATGACTAAATCAAGAATTGCCTCACCCTTTGTACTATTGTATTTAAACCAACAGATGAATGGGGTTTATAGTTATGAACAGAAAACTTCATTTTCACAGACACAGTCAATTAGCACATTACAATAGTTAATATCATATGGTTATGGAGCTCTAATAAAGTCACAGCAGCTGCCGTCTATCAATAACAGAAAATAAATAGGGATTATGAATATTTGCCATGACATTCTCTAGTTGTCTGTCTAATGGGAATTCAAGGACATCACATGTAATATTTTACTTTATTGCATAAACTAAGATATAAAACCTTCTGAAAATGATAGGAGGGAAAAAGCAGCCAGAAATTTGTTCAGTCCCTTCCCCTGTTGTATTAATATCTAAGTGAAATTCTATCAGGTGCTTCAGAGCAAGTCAGCAAGAAAGCAAGAAATGACAGTAATGGAATAGTAAGCAGCTCATTAGAATTGTCTGTAAATACATCTAAGAGCATGTGGCAGAGATAGAGGAGGTTTATTTGAAAACACCATTTTAGCATAATATACGTTCCTCTGATTTGAGAATATTTCTGAATTTTCTATTAAAGGTGAATTTCCATTAAGTTGTAACTTCTCCTAATGCCAAAAACCTAGATACATCCCAGTCTTTCAACTCTATTATTCAAGGACTATGTGAATGACACAAAAGAGCTGGTAAATGTATTTTCTTGCAAGTAGTCCTCTGCAATGAGAGGAGTGTGGAGGATTTCCATTGGTGGGAAGGTAATGTGTGTGCCACTGCCCTCTTCTGTATGGAATTTTTGAATGGTCACTCACTAGAGGCTGGACTATAAAAAACAGATAAGCAATGCTACTGTAAACTGAAGCAGATTCTTCTTTAACTTAGACTGTGTCTACACTACAGACATCTATTGGCCTAGCTATGTCAGCCTAGGGTGTGATGAGGGTTGATCCCTGACCAATGTAGCTGTGCCAGCAAAAACCTTTATTGTACACAAAGCTATACCAGCAAAATTGTGCTTTTGCTCATGTAGCTAAGGCTTTGTCTACATTGGCATTTTTGTCGGTAAAACTTTTGTCAGTCAGGGTGTGAAAAAACACGCCTCTACCAGACAAAATTTTCACCAACAGAAGTGCCAGTGTGGACAACACAGTGCTGGCAGGAGATGCTTTCCCGCTAACATAGCTACCACCACATATGGGGTGGTTTAATTATGCCAGCAGGAGAGCTCTGTCCCATCAGCATAAAGTGGCTACGTGGGAGACCTTACAGCAGCACAGCTGCTGTGATACAGCTGTGCCACTGTAAGGTCCATAGTGTAGATATGGCCATATTTCACTCAGCATAGCTAGAATAAACTATACCAGCAAAAGCACAGTTTTGGCAATATAAGGTGCAGCCACACTAGAATCACTTTGCCGGTATGGAAGATTGTATTGTGAGCAAAGGCCAGGAGTGTTTATCACAGAAGGTCATAAATTGTAATTCCCTGTTTAGTTCTCTATTGTTGTCTGTATGTAGGTGATGGATCACTGGTGAGTCACTGATGCTAAAATATCTCCCTAAAAAATACTGTCTCTGCATCCCAGTCTCTATTGCTAAGAAATGAGGCTCATGAGCCTTTCTAGAGAAAATATTCCATTTCTGAAACACTTCAGTGCCAAAACATCACATTCCCCATGCACATTGGTGGGCACCACTGCATTCAGGTAACCTACATGCTGCTGGCTACTATAGCAATACAATGCAAAACAAAGAGAGGGACAAAGGGAAATAGCTCTGTACTGACAATCAGGGTAGGACAATAAACATCCTGACAACCAGGTCACATATAGTATTCATAAATTATTACAGAGAAGCTCCATGTCCAGCATACCAGGATTACATTGTAAGGACCCCCTCTGGGGCAGCAGATAATTGACCTGTACGTTTATGTATCATGTGTGAGGAGATATGGCAAAGGCCTCCTGTGAATATAGTCTTCTAGGCCCTCCTACAGGGAAGGGTCAAGAGATATAACCTGGGATGTCTCTGGCTAAATAAATGACCCCCTCTCCAGCACTGGGAACCCTCAGTCCCAGTCCCATTCTCCTCATTTTGCCAATCCCAGTTTCCACTACTCAGGCTTCTCATCCCAGTCCCAGGTTCCTTGTCCAGCAAGTACTAGTTTCACCCCTCCTGTTGCCCCTCCATCTCTGCCCACATTCCCAATCCCACTGGCTCCTAGCTTCAACCTCTATTCTGGGCTCCTTATCCTAACCCAGTGTTCCCTCCCCTGCTCCTTGTCCCAGTATCATTGCCCAGATAAACCAGTTCTCCCCTCGCACCCTGGCTCTTCATCAGATTTGTCGTCCCTCCCCCACAATGGTTCCCAGTCTTCCTCTGGCTCCTCATGCAAACTCAGTCTCCCCACCAGCCACAGGCTTCTTATTGCTCTTCCCCAGCTCCCAGTCACATTCCCCTTGCCCTCCCGTCCCAGCCTCCCCACTCCCCCAAACTCCCAATCTCAATTTTTCTCTCCCCCACTTCCAATCTTCAGTCCCAGCTCCTTCTCCCAACGTACTACCCCATATGTATTCTGATCAGGCAACTTCCTTCTTGTCACTTGCCTGGGCTCCACAGGTGGTTGTTGGGAGATAGGGGTTTAAAGGGCATTGACAGCACAAGTGAGACTGGCTCCCTATTCTCAGGTCCAGTGCCCGTCCCTGGCCCGGCTCAACTTGGCTCACAGAAATCCAGAGCTGCAATTGCAGGAAAAGTCCTGCTCAGGCCCCTACAGCCCTGGCTGAAACAGGCCCAGTGCAGACAGAATACTTGGGGAACTTAACCGCGAACCACAAGCAAGTCTCTACTGAACAAGTGCAAGTTGCAGTTTTTCAGAGGTCTATAAATTGACAAAATTTGAGCAGATTTTTCATGAGGACATTTTTTCATCAGGCTTTTTCATGATCCCAGACACACAGGCCACCTCTCTGCCAAAAATCAAAGCATGGAGGGTCTAGAGCAGTTCTCAAATGTTTGTACTGGTGACCCCTTTCACACAGCAAGCCTCTGAGTGAGACCCCCCCTTATAAATTAAAAACACTTTTTTATATTTTTAACACCATTATAAATGCTGGAGGCAAAGCAGGATTTGAGGTGGAAACTAACAGCTCACGACCCCCCACATAATAACCTCATGACTCCCAGTTTGAGAACCCCTGGTGTAGAGCTTCTCAAAGCAAAGGTTGCCAGAATTATTTAACATAGGCAAAACAATGTATTTTTCCTTAGCCTGATCCTCAGAAAGAGCTGAAATGTTTTGGTAGAAATTTTCCCAAAATTTCAGCCTGAGCCCGACATCCAGTAGAGACAATTTTAGCCCAAATGATTAAAGTTTGGCAAAGTTATAAGCAATTGAAAATGGGGTCTTATAAAAGGAGGTTTTGGGCAGTCTTAACAGTTGGCAGTGCTACCTTTAACAAACAGACAAAGTGGAAGAAAAGTCACTTAACTCTCTAAGCTGAATCCTGAAGTTCTTACTCAATCATTATTCAGGCAGAACTCTAAATGAAGGCAACAAAGAGTCTTGTGGCACCTTATAGACTAACAGACGTTTTGGAGCATGAACTTTCGTGGGTGAATACCCACTTCGTCGGATGCATGGTGGGTATTCACCCACGAAAGCTCATGCTCCAAAACGTCTGCTAGTCTATAAGGTGCCACAAGACTCTTTGTTGCTTTTACAGCTCCAGACTAACACGGCTACCCCTCTGATACTCTAAATGAAGGGTCAGTCAGAGTTTTGTTTGAGTACAGACTAAGTATAAACCAAGTAAGTACTCCTGGATTTGGCTCCAAGTCTGTCCAACTATCTTTCTCTTTCCTTTGAGTCACATGCTAACACTTATCATGATCTTTTTTTCACAAAGGAGCTCCATCAGACATGAAGGACAGAAGCTGGGAATGGGCAACAGGGGAAGGATCACTTGATGATTACCTGTTCTTTCATTCCCTCTGGGGCACCTGGCATTGGCCACCATCAGAAGACAGGATACTGGGTTAGATGGACTATTTGTCTGATCCAGTATGGCCGTTCTAATGTTCTTATGACAGCCAGTTTTGCAAAGTGATTTCTACTGCAGAATAAGGAAACTGCTCTGACAACTCTCGGGCAGATAAAACATGAGAAAGGAAAAAGTACACTTACTCCTGGCCTTTTATTTGGATTCAAGCAGTTCTCTTAGCAAAACAACTGTAATTTGAATAGTGTCTAGATCTTGCAGAAATCTCGTTAGAAAAAGTCTGTGGCTTTGTGGCTTTGTTTGGGGTTCTGCTGATTTGTTTTAGTCCAAGTGGCACAACAGAGGAACATGCATTTGTTTGCCTTCTGTTCCTGGAATATCTCTGCTATATCCAACAATGGTGACCCATACGACATTTATAATACTATAATACTAGTTTACCTTTGTATACCAGTTTTCAGTACAAACTGCCTCCAATGAATTAAATATACAAATCACTTCACAAAACTGCTGTCACTTCTCAGGTGGAATAAAGTGAGTCGTGGCACAACACAACAGTTTAGGACAGGAAAAAAGTAAGTATACCAAACCCAACTGAAACTACAGGCAGGGCCGGCTCCAGGCACCAGCATCCCAAGCAGGTGCTTGGGGCAGCAATCTGCAAGGGGCGGCAGTCCGTGTGTTTTTGCCCCCAAGCAGCGCACCAGATTGCTGCTGCGGACAGCGGGGGCAGTCCGTGTGCCGTTAGGGCGGCACGCGTGTTTCCACGGCGGTGGCAATTCGGCGGCAGCTTCTATGTTCAGCTGTCTGCGGCGATGCAGCTTCTGTCTTCCGGTTGAAGACAGACGCTACCTCCGAATTGCCGCCGCCGCGGAAACACGTGTGCCTCCCTAACGGCACATGGACTGCCCCCGCCATCCACGGTGGCAATTCGGCACGCTGCTTGGGGCAGCAAAAACAGTAGAGCCAGCCCTGACTACAGGAGAGGAGGAATACAGTGAGGCAGGATAGACCGGGCCAACACTTCTCTTTTGAAAATTGCTTCACTATCTTTAATGACCATGAATGATCAAGATGTTATTGTTGTGTATTATCCCAAAATTAGCAGGTATAGTGCCTTTTAGTACTATGCTGGCACATTTGTTCAGTTTTAGTCTAGTGGAAAGTATCCTTCCTACTGAATTACTGCAACACAATGGCTGTTCCTTGACATTCTCCCCAACCAAGTACTGACCAACCTAACCTTGTTTAGGGTGTGAGATCTGACAAGATCACAGCCTGGAGTAGTGTGCACCCATTTCAAGGTCCCATGTGATTAGAATTTTGACATGTTATGTCAAGAACCCATAGCAAGATGTATTGAAGGGATCAACAAATATCATCCCTGTTTTTTTTGTGTTCAGACACCACAGTGGTGCTGTGGTATAAAAGTGAGGATAGCTAGATGGACAGAATTTGTGATAAAATCCTATTACAAATTATGCGCCGGGGGACTTTTTGACTGCACTAGACTGAGTTTTCACTGTTTCAGGCATATTTACCAAGTGAGAAAAATGGTCACCGGCTTATTGTTTTTCTACAATGTTGGGTAGAACTTCTGCCTGGCTGTGACTGCTGCAGATGTTCCCAACTATTGTAAATCAGTGGTTCTCAAACTTTTGTACTGGTGACCCCTTTCACATAGCAAGCCTCTGAGTGTGGACCCCCCCCCTTATAAATTATAAACACTTTTTAATATATTTAACACCATTATAAATGCTGGAGGCAAAGCATTGGGGTGGAGGCTGGCAGCTCACGACCCCCCCATGTAATAACCTCACGACTCCCTGAGAGATCCCGACCCCCAGTTTGAGAACCCCTGTTGTAAATGATACACTGATTGAAAGGATTAATTGGAGTCTGGAACTGAAAGGGTGAAATATAGCTTGCCTCAGATAACAGTTTCAGTAGATAGGCAAAAGAACAATGTCTCTTTTGGCCCCTTTTTGACCCAGGGAGGTAAGCAGTTGAGTTTGCTAAATGGACACAGCATTGAGGGCATCTGAGATGAGTCTGTGATAGATGGTCTATCAAACAATCACATAAGGGTACAAACCCTTAATGATAACTCTCAGAATGTGATCACTATGACCTCTGATTGCAGCTTGTTAGCTGTGAACCACACCTGAAATTCTACCAAAAAGTGTGTGGATTTGTGGATTGTGTGCACTTTTTGGTGTACACAGTCTCCTGTACTTTGGGGGCTAGTGAGCTCTTCCCCATTTCCTTCTTTCTGTGCTCATTCCCTTCCTTTATTTCAGTCTATGCTCCCCTGTTTTGCAGCTCTCTCTTCCTTTTAGGGATGAGTTTCTTCCTCCAAGTGCCCCCAGCTTCTTTCTCCCCTTCTGTCAAAGGCCCCACATGGCATTGGCAGAAACCTTTACAGTCTGTAAACCATGACCTGTGACAATCATGTAGTCCAGGATCTGCTCACTGATCCTCAGCTCTGTGGCTCTATACACTCTCTTTCAAGAAAGCTTAAACTACTTATCTGCAAACACAACTATGCAGTTTAAAAAAAAGTGTCTAAAGGAGAAACTATATAATGGAACTAAGTGAATAATGGAAAAAATATATGTACATGCTCATTTGAATTCATAAGCAAATTTCTATTTGACTGTATTTGTAACCTTTTCATATTCACTTTCCATTAGCATTAGAACTCTTCAGTTTTACTAACATAATAATGAAAAACATAAACATATTTTAAGCTTGCACGATCACATATTCTCTGAAAAAGAATTGTATATTCAGTTTTAAAATTCACAATGGACCCAGTGTTGGTTAGTTACTTAAATAATTGAATCAGGCAATGTGATTCAAGTAACTAACCAACATGATAAGAATTGTAAATTGCAAATATCCACAATGATCTGTCTGCATAGGTTCTAATATATCACCCATCACCAGTGTATCTCTGTTCATGTATGATCTTCAGTTCAACAATTATTTGAAGAAAGGCACAAGTAATTTCAAATAAAAAAAATGTTGCAGTCTAAAGGAAAGGCAAAATTCATCATATAAATTATTTTCTCTGAATTATTCACCCAGCTCAGCTATATTCCATGGTTCCTTTGCTATACTTCGAAAAAAACTCTCCCTGGAAACTGAAGGCCAGGGCTGAAGATTTTGGCAAGGAGCAATCCAGCTGTGTGAATCATTTCCTCATTTCTACCATGAAAAAGAATACTGTTTTTAATATACTCCAAAGTTTCCTTTATGGTCATCTAGCACTAAATAGCAGGGTCTCCTGGCATTGAAGATATTACTTTGCATAGTGGAGTGTTGTACATCAGCATTTCTTTGTGCACTATGGACTAGGATAATAGTATCAAATGGAAATGTTTTCCTGTCTGATATTCAGGTAGATCAAATCCATCACACACGCTGTAACGATGCTGGCTCTGGTGGGACACTTCTAAGAGAGTCAATTCAGGACAAATTGCTTAAAGCAGGGCAGTTACAGCCCAAGACTGGGGTTACTTTACTATTAAGACAAACCAAACCAGCCAAAGAGAGAGGATTTTGATTTTACCCCACTGACTAACCACGAGTCACACAAGCAATTCCCGGAGACACTCCAGTTTCCCAGTATCACCACCAGAGCCACTCGTTATGGGGACAAATGGTTATGAAAACCAGTACCCCAGTAAAAGAAAAAAAAGAAGGTTCTCTCGATCCCAAAGGATCAAGTCCCAGACCCAGGTTAATATACAAATCAAATCTTACCCACAAATCACACTGTTGCCAATCCTTTAGAATCTAAAATCTAAAGGTTTATTTCTAGGGGGGAGGGAGAGCTCAGTGGTTTGAGCATTAGCCTGCTAAACCCAGGGTTGTGAGTTTAATCCTTGAGGGGGCCACTTAGGGATTTGGGGCAAAAATTGGTCCTGCTAGTGAAGGCAGGGGGCTGGACTTGATGACCTTTCAAGGTCCCTTCCAGTTCTAGGAGATTGAGATGTCTCCAATTATTACCTTTATTATATAAAAGGAAAAAGGTATAGATGAGAGCTAGAATTGGTTAAATGGAATCAATTACATACAGTAATGGCAAAGTTCTTGGTTCAGGCTTGTAGCAGTGATAGAATAAACTGCAGGTTCAAATTAAGTCTCTGGAATACATCCACAACTGGGATGGGTCATTCAGTCCTTTGTTCAAAGCTTCAGCGTAGCAAAGTCCCTCCAGAGGTGTGAAGCCAGCCTGAAGACAAAATGGAGAAGATGCAGCTGCCTTTTATAGTCTTTTGCCAGGTGGCTTGAGCTTCCTTTGTTTTAAACACAAACTGCCGGGCACATGGGCTTGGAAGCCTTTTCTGTCCATAGGCCTGTCCCTGCATGCTTTGTTGAGTCATAAGGTGTATCCCTTTCCTTCTCTCAAAGAGTTAATTGTATAGCTGATGATCCTTAATGGGCTATCAAGCAGGCTAGGCAGTGCTGATGCCAAACTGTCTTGGGGTGTCACCCAGAAGCATAGCAAAAGTTTGAAATACAGACATACATACATATCTATAACTCATAATACAAAGGTGATAGAAACACATGAATGAGATCATATCTGGCAAATTATAACGTTTTTGTAGATACCTTACATGGCATCTCTGGCATAACTCGTTACAATTTTACAATATTGATATTCATAATATCCACAAGCGTCCCCCAAATTCCATATAGTGTCATACACGCATGCACAGGCACACCTCCAGTTGAAACTTCAGCTCATTTGTACTTCTGTTTTCTGCTAATTGTAGCCTCTGCCCCATCATGGTTTTAGGTGAAAGTAGATGGAATATATAATATATGTAGATGGTGTAAAGGAGGCATAGAGAGATTTGGAACCTGTGTGACAGAGGAGTTGAGCCACCATATTCCAGTTAAAGGCAATGGGCGCTGCAGGTGTGAAAATCAGTCCCTACGTGACTTGGTGACGATCACGATGAGATAAAACCAGAGCTAGGATTAGAACCCAGATTTCCTAATCCTGTGCTCTCTAAACCACTCAACTATGCTGTTAGCAAGATGTTTTTTCTTAGTCATCTCTGACTATATTAGAACTTGAAGATTGCCTAAGGCCTGGTCTACACTAAAAAATTGGGTCAAGGAAGCCGTCTTAAGTCGACCTATTAACGTATATGTCTACACTGCCGGGTCCTTTACACTGACCTAAGTCGCCTCTAATGTCGACTTCTGTAATCCAGCTCTGCGAGAGGCATAGCATTAAATTCAATTTTCATGGGTTGACTGCAAGGTAGTGCAGATGCAGCGTTGTGTAATTTGATTTAATTGGCCTCCAGATGGTGTCCCACAATGCCCATCTGTGTCTGCTCTGGAGATCATTCTCAACTCTGCTGCACTGCAGCCAAGTACACAGGAAACAGCCCCTCCCCTGCTAAAGCCCTGGGAATTTTTTATATCCCATTTCCTGTTTGATCAGCATTGGGAGCGTGCCAGCTTGAGCACAGTTGATCATGGAGACTACACGCCCCAAACGCGCTCCAGCCTGGTCTGCACAGGAGGTAGTGGATCTCATCGCTGTGTGGGGAGAAGAATCTGTGCAATTAGAGCTCCAATCCAACGGAAGAAATGCTGACATCTATGAAGAGATTGCTTGTGGAATGGGGGAGAAGGGCTACACCAGGGGGACACAACAGTGCAGTGTGAACATAAAAGAACTTCGCCAAGCATACCAGAAGGCAAGAGAGGCAAACAGTTGTTCTGGTGCTGAACTACACACATGCCAGTTTTACAACAAACTGCGTGCAATTCTCAGGGATGACCCTACAAGCACCCCTACAAGCAATGTGGACACCTCACCGGTGTGTGAGTCTAGGGACAACAAGGAGGATGATATGGTGGATGAGGAGGAGGAGAATGGGAGACAGGCAAGTGGTGGATCCATTCTCCAAAGAACCAGGAAATATTTTTAACCCTGGAGCCCTGTGGGTCGCAGGACATCACGGTGGCTGACCGTGATGCCGGGGAAGGCACCTCTGCTGAATATACAATTACAATCAGAGTCTAGTTAAACTTTAGCGAGCACACACATTCAGTGGTATTGCATGTTTACTGTGAAGAAAAAGTGAGGTGCTGTAGTTCTCTGCTTACAAGAGGCCGCTCCAGAGGTTGGCCCCTGGAAAAGACTGTTTATGTGGATTGGGATAGCTCGGGAATCCTCCATGGATAACTCTGGGAAACTTTCATGGAGATACTCTGCAATCCTTTGCAGAAGGTTTCTGGGCAGGGCAGTCTTATTTCTTCCACCATGGTAGGACACTTTCCCACGCAACTCCTGAATTAATTCTGCTGGCATCATTGCGGTACACAACATAGCAGCATAAGGACTGGGTATATACCCAGATGCTTGTAGCATCTCCTTCCTTTCAGCCTCTGTTACCCTCAGGAGACTGATATCACATAGAGTTTCCTAGGGGAAATGGGGGAAGTTCTCATTAAAAGTGCTCTTACAAGAAACTAAAGGGCATGTAGACCCCACCCCACCCCACATTCTGGATCGCCAAACCATGCAGCCGCTAATGTGCCTTTACTGTGCTCGGCATGGGTCAGCAAGTAGTTTAAAGTCTCTGATAGGAGAGACTGGAGCCCCACATGGGAGATTCTGCAATTTGGGAGTGAAAATGTTCCCCCCCACCACCCTGTTCGTAAACAGATTCCCATGGGGCTATGGGAAAGGGCCATTGTTCGATTAGCTACTTCTGCTCCTGACATGAGCCTGCCATAAACTTCATTAAAAGTGCGGTCACCCATGATGGGGGGGGGCCTTCTCACCGTGGCTGGAGCAGCAAAACAGCACAGTGAATGGTTATGGATTCTGATTATGTTATAGCTTTCACCTAGTGCAGGGGTCAGCAACCTTTCAGAAGTGGTGTGCCAAGTCTTCATTTAGTCACCCTAATTTAAGGTTTCACGTACCAGTAATACATTTTAACGTTTTTAGAAGGCCTCTTTCTATAAGTCTATAATATATAACTAAACTATAGCTGTATGTAAAGTAAATAAGGTTTTTAAAATGTTTAAGAAGCTTCATTTAAAATTAAATTAAAATGCAGAGCCCCCGGACCGGTGGCCAGGACCCGGGCAGTGCGAGTGCCACTGAAAATCAGCTCGTGTGCCGCCTTTGGCACATGTGCCATAGGTTGCCTACCCCTGACCTAGTGTAATAAGGGGTTGGTTTTTTTATGAAAACCAGCCTTGTTATAGAAACTTTTTATTCATGTACAATGGCTCCTTTATTTTTTCCCATGACTGACAGATGGAAATGTGTCCTTTGGCATGTCATCAACACCTTAAAGGAGACTTTCACTGATTAGAAGGAGGAGAAAGAGAACGTGGGAGGACATGTTCACCGAGATAATGAATGCCTCTGGGACAGCTGACACAGAGCTGAGAGCATGGAGGTTTTTATTGTCCGAGAAGGATAAATGGAAACAAGTCAGATATTAGGAATGGCATTATACAAAAACCTGTAGGAGAACACTTCAACCTTCCTGGATACACAATAGCAGATTTAAAGGTAGCCATCTTGCGGGAAAAAAACTTCAGGACCAGACTTCAAAGAGAAACTGCTGAACTTAAGTTCATTTGCAAATTTGACACCATCAGCTCAGGATTAAACAAAGACTGTGAATGGCTAGCCAACTACAAAAGCAGTTTCTCCTCCCTTGGTGTTCACATCTCAACTGCTAGAAGAGGGCCTCATCCTCCCTGACTGAACTAACCTCGTTAACTCTAGACTGATTCTTTCCTGCATATTTATACCTGCCCCTGGAAATTTCCACCACATGCGTCTGACAAAGTGGGTATTCACCCACAAAAGCTTATGCTCCAATACGTCTGTTAGTCTATAAGGTGCCACAGGACTCTTTGTCTCTTTTTACATTGTCCAAGACGTTAGACATGAACATGGAGAGCAGGAAAGCTTCCAATGAGCAAGAGCGTGTGGCGGAGAATGAGATGCTACGGATTATGAAAAAGCAGCAAAGAGTCCTGTGGCACCTTATAGACTAACAGATGTTTTGGAGCATGAGCTTTCGTGGGTGAATACCCACTTCGTCGGATGTATTCACCTACGAAAGCTCATGCTCCAAAATGTCTGTTAGTCTCTAAGGTGCCACAGGACTCTTTGCTGCTTTTACAGATCCAGACTAACACGGCTACCCCTCTGATACGGATTATGAGGGACCAATCAGACACGTTGAGGCATCTGGTTGAACTGCAGGAACAGAAGCAGGAGGGTAGAGTACCTCTGCAGCGCCTGGTGGAGGAGCCAGCCAGCATCGCTTGGTGCAGAATCAACCTCCCCAAAGCGTTCACTGAGGCGTGGATGAAAAGTCCATTATCCCTTTCACTTAACTCAGGGGGAGAGTACAAGGAACAGAAGGTACCCATTCACAGACCTTTGATGATCTGGAATGCAGCATTATGTTACACAGCTGAAAATAACAAGGAGTCCTTGTGGCACCTTAGAGACTAACAAATTTATCTGGGCATAAAATTTCATGGGCAAAAACCCATTTCATCAGATCCATGGAGTGGAAAATACAGTAGGCAGATATATATATTACAGCACATGAAAAGATGGGAGTCTCCTTACACCAAGTGGGGGGTCAGTGCTAACAAGCCAATTCAATTACGGTGGAAGTGGGCTATTCTCAACAGTTGACAAGAAGGGGTGAATACCAAGGGAAGAAAAAATCACTTTTGTTGTGCTAATGAGACCAATGTAATCAAGGTGGCTCATTTCAAACAGTTGACAAGGTGTGAGTATCAGCAGGGGGAAATTAGTTTTTGTAGTGATCCATCCACTCCCAGTCTTTATTCAGGCCTATTTGATGGTGTCCAGTTTACAAATTAATTCCAGTTCTGCAGTTTCTCATTGGAGTCTGTTTTTGAAGTTTTTTTGTTGAAGAATTGCCACTTTTAAGTCTGTTATTGAGTGTCCAAGGAGACTGAAGTGTTATCCTACTGGTTTTTGAATGTTATAATTCTTGATGTCTGATTTGTGTCCATTTATATTTTTGCATAGAGACTGTCTGGTTTGGCCAATGTAGATGGCAGAGGGGCATTGCTGGCACAAGATGGCATAGCTCACATTGGTAGATGTGCAGGTGAACGAGCCCCTGATGGTGTGGCTGATGTGGTTAGGTCCTATGACGGTGTCCCTTGAATAGATATGCGGACAGAGTTGGCAACGGGGTCTGTTGCAGGGATTGGTTCCTACGTTAGTGTTTTTGTTGTGTGGTGCATAGTTGCCAGTGAGTATTTGCTTCAAGTTGGGGGGCTGTCTGTAAGCGAGGATTGGCCTGTCTCCCAAGGTCTGTAAGAGTGAGGAATCATCCTTCAGGATAGGTTGTAGATCCTTGATGATGCGCTGGAGAGGTTTTAGTTGGGGGCTGAAGGTGACGGCTAGTGGTGTTCTGTTACTTTCTTTGTTGGGCCTGTCCTGTAATAGGTGACTTCTGGGTACCCTTCTAGCTCTGTCAATCTGTTTCTTCACTTAAATAGGTGGGTATTGTAGTTTTAAGAATGCTTGATAGAGATCCTGTAGGTGTTTGTCCCCGTCTGAGGGATTGGAGCAAATGCAGTTGTATCTTAGAGCTTGGCTGTAGACAATGGATCGTTTGATGTGGTCTGGATGAAAGCTAGAGGCATGTAAGTAGGTATAGTGGTCAGTAGGTTCTGGTATAGGGTGGTGTTTATGTGACTATCGCTTATTTGCACTGTAGTATCTAGGAAGTGGATCTCTTGTATAGACTGGTCCAGGCTGAGGTTGATGGTAGGGTGGAAATTGTTGAAATCCTGATGGAATTCCTCAAGGGCCTCCTTCCCATGGGTCCAGATGCTGAAGATGTCATCAATGTAGCACAAGTAGAGTAGGGGCATTAGGGGATGAGAGCTTAGGAAGCATTGTTCTAAGTCAGCCATAAAAATGTTGGTATACTGTGAGGCCATGCGGGTACCCATAGCACTTCTGCTGACTTGAAGATATAAATTGTCCCCAAATCTGAAATAGTTGTGGGTGAGGTCAAAGTCACAAAGTTCAGCCACCAGGTTTGCTGTGACATTATTGGGGATACTGTTTCTTACGGCTTGTAGTCCACCTTTGTGTGGAATGTTGGTGTAGAGAGCATCTACATCAATAGTGGCTAGGATGGTGTTTTCTGGAAGATCACCAATGGATTGTAGTTTCCTCTGGAAGTCAGTGGTGTCTTTCGGGCTTGGCTACACTTACAGCTGTGCAGCGCTGGGAGTTAAAGCTGTCTTCGTACAGCTGTGTAGGGAAAGGGCTGGAGTGTGGCCACACTGACAGCTACCAGCGCTGCAGTGTGGCCACATTTGCAGCATTTGCAGCCGTGTTGGGAGTGGTGCATTATGGGCAGCTATCCCAGCATTCAAGTGGCTGCAACATGCTTTTCAAAAGAGGCGGGTGGGGTGGAGTGTGACAGGGAGTGTGGGGGAGACAGAGAGAGTGTATTTTTGGAGCCGACACTGTGTCAGCTCCCTGCCTTGCAAATTCCAACCACTTCCCTCACCCCTCATTCACTCTTAAATGCAAATAGCCTTCAGACCAGATAAGCAGCTGCTCCGATGGACTCCCTTTCCCCCCCCCCCGCCATGCTGTTTCTCTCCTCAAGCAAACACTAGCTGTGGACATTCATCCCCCTGCCTGCCTCATTCACAGCAAACAGTAGCTGTGTTTGTTTTTCAGATAAGCAGCTCCGAGAGCCCCGAGTTCACAACAAAACAAAGAGAGGCATCATAACAAAACAAAGAGAGTTCTTTAGTTAAAAGCATTATGGGAAAATTCCGGAGGTCAGTTACAGCGTAGTAAGATTAATCACTGTTTACACTGGCACTCCAGTGCTGCAGCACCAGCGCTGCAGTCGTTATTCCTCAGGCAGACGTGGAGTACAGCCAGCGCTGTAGCCAGGGAGATACAGCACTGTATGTGCCTTGCAAGTGTGGACGGTGAGTGAGTTGCAGCACTGTAAAGCCACACCAGCGGTGCAACTCTCCAGTGTAGCCAAGCCCTGAAGATAGCTGGTAGTGCTGGTAGCGTAGGGTCTGAGGAGAGAGTCTACATAGCCAGACAATTCTGCTGTCAGGGTGTCAATGCCTGAGATGATGGGGCATCCAGGATTCCCAGGTTTATGGATCTTTGGTAGCAGATAGAATACCCCTGGTCAGGGCTCTAGGGGTGTGTCTGTGTAGATTTGTTCCTGTGCTTCTTCATTGATTGGAGGAGAAGAAGAAGAAGATATATTTTGTCTGTGGAATATATGAGTGTATATTTTTGGATTGTGTATGTGTTTTGGGGAAACATATTTTGTTATGATGGGCTGTTTATTTTGGGGCTGTGAACATTAGCAGTGTGTTTAATGCACACCAGACCAAAAGAATAAGAAAAATAGTTGCTATAAAATAATCACCAAAAGAATTTAAAATATAATGAGTTTAACTAAATTACAGTTGAGGTGAGTTTGGTACATTGTCTTTTTTTTTAAATGATCAAGCTTTTGAACTAAAACTCCCAGCTGAACTGGTGAAAGGTGGTAGAGCCGTGACTGTGCGACAACCCTCCACAGGGCTGAAAGAAGCATGTCTCACATGCTGAACCTCTTACTGAAAACACTTCCCATGGGCAGCATGCCAGAGTGAACTGAGAATACCAACCTCATTTTCAGCAGCGGATCCTGTGACCATAACTAATAATGCTGGATCCTGTTGCCAACTTGCGGGATCCACAGTGCCCAGACATCCCTGTTAGCCTTTTGTCCGTTTGGGAGGAGGAGGGATTAAACAGGTTAATATCATTAAACTGTCCTGGACTTGTATTCTTTTCTTTGGAGCCTTTGAATGTTGTTTTTGTTTTCTCTCCAGTAGCTTGTGATACCTACTATAGTCTGGAGTATTTTGGTTCCGGATCTCAGAACCCTGAAGAAACTTACCGCTACAGAAATCCTTTTAAGTGTTTGCAGATTTCCTTGAACAGATCTTTCATGGCCTACTCTAATAGTATCACACCCAAACATTTACTCTCAGACAAAATCTTTATACAGATAGTGTTAGAATTCTACAGAATTTACTTCAGAAAATAACCTCATGAGAATATGTTATAAAAACCAAGCATTTGAAAGCCAGGGCATTCAATTAAAGTTGGAAAAAGAAACATTTGACCATTCAGAGTTGAGGTTCCACATACAAGCTTAACTCTGTCCTTGCTACGCTATACACTAGGTACATGAAATAGCCTTGCATGTGTGATAAATATTACCACTCTTTTAATTGTTTAAAAATAATAAATAATGAAAAAATAACAGGGACCAATGGGAATGATCACATGAGTAAGGTTGCAGGATCTATTCAATACATTTGCATGTGAGTTCCCTTTTGCCCCCTCTGTGCCATAGCTAAAATCAGCATCTACTAGCCTATTTACTGTTTTGTAGCCATGAAAAATGCATCACGGACTGTGAAATCTGGTCTCCCCACCATGAAATTGGGTAAAAGCACACAAAAGACCAGATTTCATGGGGGGAGACCAGTGTTTGTCAAATTGGGCATCCTGACCCAAAAGCATGTTGCAGCAGGGTCACAAGGTTATTTTAGGGGGGTCGCAGTATTGCCACCCTTACTTCGGCACTGCCTTCAGACCTGTGTGGCTAGAGAAAGGTAGCTGTTGGACAGGCATCCAGCTCTGAAGGCTGCACCCTGCCAGTAGCAGCGCAGAAGTAAGGGTAGCAATACTGCAACCCCCCTTACAATAACCTTGCCAACAGCTGCCGTTCTCTGGCCACAACTCCTTTTTGGGTCAGGACCCCTACAATTACAATACCATGAAATTTCAGGTTTAACTAGCTGAAATCATTAAATTTATTATTTTTAAAATCCTATGACCATGAAATTGACCAAAATGGACTGTGAATTTGGTAGGGTCCTAGTAATGATATAGTGGATGGGGTCAGGCTAAATATCCGATTGTATATAATACATTGTCAGACCTATGTCAGGAAAGAGAATAAAATAACTGTAGAGTTGGTCGTTTCTTTTGCTAGAGGGGTGGGAAGAAGTGTTCGTGTTTGGTTATCTTGTCTTTGTGGCTTATGGCGAAGTTGTGGATTCTGGTGGTTATTTGAGGACTGTATGGCAAAGAGTAACAATGCAGTCTCTTTGCTATAGTGGGAGGATGTACTGGGGGAAGGGAAACTCATCTATCTGTATATGGAGGGTAAGAGGAGTGATATTGGTTCAGCAGTCTCTGGAAGTGAAGGAAGATCTGTGGCTGAGAAGGTAGTTCATATGTTTATTTTATAAATTTCCACTTGGCCAAAGGCTGCTGCTGGATCCAGGACTCCTGTGTATTTTATAAAATTCACAGGACTTGTAAGCTCTTAGCCCCAGAGGATCTCTCTGGTCATAAGGAACTTGTAGGCTCTGTAGGCACTTTAAAGGCCATGGTTCTCTGCTCCTGTGGAATTCATAATCTCTGTAGTAGATGCCACTTGACCATGGTTAGGCAGCTGATGTGTTGTGACTGCTTCTTCTTATACTAATCATAACCGTCTCACTGTTACATTGTGCTCCTGCCATCTGTTTGTTGTGTCCACCTGTTGCCTCTCATCATATACTTTGATTGTAAAGTCTTGTGGGCAGGGACCATCTTTTCATAATATATGGCAAATACAAGTGAACAGAATGTGGTTCGGATTGGGCCTAAATAATTAATAATAGTCTGAGACCCACATGCTTTCTCTAGTCCTGCTGAATTTATACATGCTACAGTTGCTTGGGCCCCTGCAGTTCTTATTGGCCCTGGGTAGATTACAAAATCTACAAGCTCCTCTGTCTCAATGCTTCTCTTTGCTTTCATGGAGATTATAAACTGGGTGGGCAACACTGCAGGTCTCACTGACAAGCTCTGCAGGAATCCAGCTCAGGCAGCTCACTGCTCTTAACAGAGTTGATAACTTTGCTAGGGAACCTAGAGAGTCAGAGTTTATCAAAGGTGTCGGATACTGTAGAATTTGTAAACTGCACTGAGACTGTGCTTAGTTTATAAACTCCCCAGGGTCCGTGGTGAAGTTCTCAGACAATCTAAACAATCAGAATAAGTAACTCCAAAATTCCTTTTCCCAGCTTCCCCACAATAGTCAAAAGCTCCAGTATTCTGAGAACTGAATACATCAAATGTAGAGCTTGCAAATCTGGATCACTCTACGGTGTCACTTTTTTAAAAAGAGATCTTTCACAAAAGTGAAGCACCGTATCTGTAATTTTCAAATTCTCAGATCTAACAAACAACCTTTCCAATTATCCACAAGCCTCCCCCAAAAATTCTCTTCTGACAGAAAGACAGAAAATGTTTACTTCCTTTTTATTTCTCTATATGTAATTTTTCTGAGAGTTTTGTTGTTGTTTGTTTGTTTTTTGTTTTTTTGAGGGAGGGGGAAAGGCTTTTCCTGAGATGTGCTGGGGAGGTTCCTTTTCCATTTTCCACACCTTATCCTATTCAAAGTGCAGAGCTTTTGTCCTGAAACTGTCTCCTAACAAATTCATGTTCCGCTGTAGCTTCCAAGATGGATCAGGACATGAAGTGCCCCAGATAGACTAGAAGATTACCAGGTCTGGAAGACAAACTTCAGTTTTGAGCTCAAGTCCCAGATAGGCAGATTAGCCAAAAATTCCAACTCCCAGACAGTTGTGGGGTCTCTTTGAAGAACAGATGGTGATTGGCCCAACTTTTTTTTTTATCCAAAGTTAACAAGCAGCTATGAGGATTCCGCCCACACAAAAAATGATGTATAGTCCCATAGTTTGGGGTAGGAACTCTAGATGTAGGGAAGAAAACAAAAACCTAGCCCCCAAAGGAGAAATGAACATTGTTTAAAGAGACATCATCAAGGTTGCTGTAGTCCCAAAATATGATTGGCCTAGATAGATAGATAGACAGACAGACTAGACTAGATCTTCTGTATTTTTATGAGTGAATTCTTCAGGAAATAGCAGCAGCCTTTCTCTGCTATGCAACTCTACCCTAATAAAAAAACATAGGCATTGGACAGGGAGAAAATTGTAAGCAAACAGGTTTTGCTGTGAAACCTAATTGCTTGTGTATGTAATTATCTGTTTGTGTGATTACCAACAGTGTCCCCCCGGACTCTCAATAGTTTTATGGCGTGTGTGGAGGGGTGTATAAAAAAGAGAGAGATTTGTGTGTGTGTAAAAGAGAGGGCTTCTTTTTTTTCCTTCCCCCTGCCAGTAATTACCAACACATAGAGCCAGAGAAAACAGGGAGAGCAGAAAGGGGGGCTTGCACCAATTCAATAGCGCTTTGATTTAACAGCTCCAAGTCCTTTGAAAACATTTTGCCAAGAAAAGCTTGCCATCAACACGTATAATCTCTTATCAGAGGCCACTGAAAGGCTGGGCTCCGAGGTTAATTCTCCCATCGCAACGAGTTTGAATCAGCTCTGAACTCACATTGAGATGAAAGCCGCGAAGCCCCTCGCCCGGCCTGGCCCGCAAAACCCACTGAGATCAACCGACTGGGGAGGATTAGGGCATGTTCATCTGCTGGCTCTCCAGCAGGACGGGCAGACTCAAAAGAAAAACAATAATTAGGGATAATTGCTTGTGTCCAAACACAATCATTAAAGCCCCTTTCCCCTTTGGTACTTTGTGAGCTGGAATGAAAGAGACACCCCCTGTTTTGACAGCTGGGAAGGCGAACAGAATTGGTGACAGATGAAGTGAGACGTCTTCAGACATTAGCAGCCCACGCAGGGCAGGGCAGAGAGAGCCCGTAGGAGAAAAGGGGGAGTAGGACAGAAGGAAGCTTCAAGCAACCAGCCTGGATCCTCCCCCTCCAGCTAACAGAGCAGGCGGATCCTGCCTGATCCCCTCCTTGCCATTCCCACCCTACAGAGATCCCCTTCTCCGGGCAGCCATGTCAGTGACCTAGCCAAGAAACAACCACACCCCGGGGCGGCTTCAGCCTCAAGAGATGAGGGGGTTCTTTGTGCGGTTTAGGGGGGGGGTTGCAATGCGGTTTGTCTTGATTTTGCTCACACTGTTTTTCAGGCTGCACCCATAATACCCAAAGAAGCTAAAAGGTTGTGTTTAAAACAAGGGCGAAGAGAAAGAGAGCGATAAACGTCGGGCCTGATTCAGATCTCGCTCATACCAGAGTAAATCGAGAGTGAGTCAGACCACTTCCATCGTCAAGTCACTCAAGGGCGGGGAGGTCTCGGTAGCTTCAGAGTGCAACCTCAGAAGAAAACCCAATCCTGAATGACTAGGAGGAGGGACACGTTTCCAACGCAAATGCCCAGAGTTATGTGCACGTGTGTATTGTGTGAGCTGGGAGGTACTAACGTCTGATTGTTTTTATTACGGGCACTTTCTAGAATAACTAAGTTGAAAATAAGTTACAAGCACGTTATGAGGCAGTAAAACGAAGGTAATCTCCATCCAAAGAGGAGAAAATAGAGCCAGCTAAATCCGTAGTTTGTGTCCTAGAAAGAAAGAAAGAAAATCCAGTTCAATATCTAGTACAGAAGATTTAAATCAGAAAAAAAATTGATTTAAATATGTGTGGTAGCGTTTAAGTAAATGCAGTGCCTTAAAGGTAGGAAAACATTGCCTAGAAAACGAAGGTGTTTCTGGGGATCCCTGGGAAGTGGCTGGCTGACAGCAGATCCAGAACATGGGGCCCGGTTCCTGAGTGCCTCTCACTGTTGGTTGGTAGTGAGGATGATGGTGGTGTGATGTCTGGTGCCCGAGCCAGCTGCTGTCCCGACCAGAACTGATCTGTTGGTCCAGGCGCTTCGGGATCGTCAGGCGCTGAACAGCTGCCGCGTGAGATGAAGTAAAAAGGTTAGAGATGGTCAAGGCTCAGTCTGAACTGTAGTCAAGTGCGTTCGTGCAAAGGGAAACGTCAGATGCCATCATCTCTCTCCAGACTCTGACATCTAAGTCGGGGACTTCCCGTGGGAAAAGGGAGAAGAGAGAGCGAGCCGCGAAAGGTAGAAGAAACGTAAGCGAATCTGACTTTTCAAAGAATCCTCTCTGCCTCGTGTTTTTTTCCCCTTTCATCGGGCATTTTCTTCTGCTCCACGCCCCGGTTCTTCTAAAGGGGACCCCAGCCTGCCAGTTACTGGAAGTATTGCTGGGAGGGAAAGGCAGGACCTTCCTTAAAATCAGGGACACAACTAGCAAGGTGCAGCATAATGGGAAGGTGAAGGAAGATCCTCTGAGCCCTCCCTCTTTGTCAAATTAGATGTTCCCATAGCTGAGAGAATTACATATAAGAACTTTATTTGCAAGTGTTACGTTTCTTGTATACTTAAACTACAAATACAAATCAGATGGGAATAGTGAAATTCATCAAAACAACCGACTAAAATTATATTCGGGAACTGCAGTGTATACAATGGCATGAGTGATTAATTAGAAAAGCCCACATCCGACAAGAAAGATTTTTGAAAGGAAAGCGCTACAAATACAGCTGGAATCCAGATTAATATAGTTATCAAATAAAGTTCTCTCATCTCCCCTCCCTCCTTCTGCCTCACATTACCGCAGACCCAGACATAACCATTTTTCTAACGTGTTTAGCAAAGGATTATATTTGTCAACTTTTTTCCTAAATGGCCAATATGTTGCTATAAAGAGCTGGGCAATGGGAGATCCAAACAATCAAGTGGATTAGTAAAGATTGTGTTTCTAGTAGTTAATTTAAGCAATGCAAAGTCGCAGCTGAAAATGAGCATTTAACTGTTTTCTCCCAAAGTATCCGTGTGACAGATGTGTTCATTTTATACACGTGAGCTTTAGTATCACCTTTACTAACGTGGAACTGCTGCTTGCGTTTTTGGCACTGTACTAATTTCGTTAGGGTGGTATTAGTGCTGGCTAAACTATATCAGAGATTATCATAAAATATGGTTTGAAAGGCATAATCAAGCGGACCGTGCAAATGACATGTTGATGACAACGATGGTGTATAGTTCCTCCAAAACTTACGCCTCTGAGATGCCTGCTAAAAGACTTTACATACAGAGTAGCAGCAGCTGATGTTACTTTAATGCTGCATATTGAGATGGGAAATGGGTAGCATTTTATCTTTCAGTTTTATATTCTACAGAGGCGTGTAGGTCTTAATACTAAACATCCGAAAAGCGCCCCCCCCAACACACACACTTGTTCTAAGGCTTTACGCAGTTTCAGACGATAAACTCTATTTTTGGTTCAGGATAAAAACGGTTGCAATATATTTTCAAATCTCCAGACTATAGTTACTCAATTGCCCAGACCAATTTTCTGATTTCTTTCAAGCATAGGACAGACAAAACACTAGGTTAAGCACAATTTGTCTCTTATTTTGGCTACACGTTGTCCCGCAGGAATACAGGGCAAGTAGGAAGATTACAAATAATCAGCCAAGCAAATGAAGCGGAGACGGAGAAAATACGGTACCTTGGTAAATGTCACGGTGACAGTGCCCTCAAGACCCTCTTTATTTTTTCCCAAGCTAATCGAAATGTAATAAAAGTGCCACAAGCATCTTAAATAATTATCAGGCCATTTGTTTTAATGTAGAAAATGTAGCAATAAGCCCACCCCGGGTTAAAATTGAGCACGTCTTGTAGAGTCTCGACCTATTTGGTTATAATTGTGGCACTCTTCCTAAAGAAGTTTTTGTTTCTCTGGTGTGGCGTAAATGAACCACAAAACACGTAGGACGTTCTGTCTTAAATACACTTTCACTGAACAATAATCAATTCTAAATAACTAAGCCATAAAGATGTTTGCGAGACCCCCCTCGTAGAGCAGCAGCAGGGTGATTCGAAGGTTTTAAAATGTATCGTATAAATATATTTGTTTTAGGGGATGAAAAAAGGAAATATCAATAGCTCTCTCACATGAGAATATTTTATGTAATTTTATAGAAACAAAAGCTAAACTCAAGTAATCGTTTCTTGTAGAACTTTAGCATTTCAGTTGTGAATTGTAATTCTATCAGCGCTATAAAATAGGAAACACTACTTAGAACTGTCCCTAACCCATTTTCCATTTAACATCATACTTGTGCAAAATGACATTTACTTTGTTTCATTTTTACTTCCTTTGACCAAATGAGTGTTGACAAGCAGAAAAACGCTATTAGAGATCCTAGCCTGCACAGGAGAGCTATTTTAGTTGTCTTTTATTTTTAATATCTATATAGCTGGAGTATTTTGCATTGCAATGTCTTTGTAACTAAATATACATTTGCTAATGTTAGATTACTATTATTATTAGCAATAATAATATTAATGATATTAAATGATTATTTCCAATGTTGTTAAAGTCCATAATTGTTTTATATAAGTTCCCAGAATCACAAATATTATAGTTCTGGAAAACATGGGGGGAAACAAAACACATAAAAAGAGAATAACGTGCTAATCTACTACTTATTCTCAGGCACTCTTGACCTTGTACGGAGCTTTCCTATTGAATGCACAGCTGAGACCAAAACAATAAACACGGAGAAGGACTAGACTTCTAGGTAGATGTTTAATATCAGACTAAAGAGAGAACTAGGCACTGACAAATGAAAACGCTATCAAGGAGCTTGTATTATTAAGGTCAGATTTGTCTTGACTATATATTGCACATCATAATTCTCTCCCCTTCAGCTATTCTCATATATTTAATACATTGTAATTAAATATAGGGGGAAACGGAATAAAACACTTTAGTTTAAAATAGTATTTGGAGTCGTATTTGGAGTTTGGACTTTAGTTTAAAATAGTATTTGGAGGTTTTATATTAATTATTTAAATTAAGTTATTCCTTCTTTGGCATCTAGGGCATTACAGTTGTGTGATGCCTAAAACTGGGTTTCAGCCTGTATAAATTGGATATAAATATGCAAATAAGACATTTACGTGAGTGCTAATATCAGCGTTCCAAAGATTTCATTCCGAATGTTATACTCAGATTTGCAACTGTGTTTGCCTAAATCAATGTTTGCATGAGTCATTTTCTTTCAATTCAAGGAAGCAACACCAGACATTGTAATAATTCAGCCTGTGTCAATTTGCCCGTTAGGTTTTTGGTGGAAAACCGAGTTTGACACTGCTAAATTGGTACATTTCAACAGCGATTTACCATTTAAAAGAACAGCTTTCACACTCACACCTTGCAGCGCTTGATTTATGGTGTAACAGATTGCTGCATTTGATGGCTCTGGCCCTCCCAGCTGCCAAGAATTTGATTGCAACACGTGGGATTTACAGCGAGTGAAATCAGCATTACCAAGTTATCGAAAGTTTCCTGTTATTCTCAGTCAATAGGCAATGCACAACTCGACATTGCATAAACACACGTTTATAATCAATTTCCTGGCAGCTGCCCAGTCAAACGGTACAAACGAAGGAACAGTCTCCATATTCCCCGATTCCAAGGTTTGCATTCTACAATAGACGTGTTTAAACTGCTCTTTTTAAGCAGTAAATAACAGCCGAAATATAACAGCGACGAGGACTCTGGCTTTGACCAACAATCTGACAAGGACAAGTTTTGCTTTGAAGCCAGGAGTTGCACAAGAAGCCGTTTTGGATAAAATGGTTACAGTAAAAAGTTATGCAAATTATTCATTACAATGTGAAACCAGAGTGATGTGTTAACACGGTTCCAGATCCTGCCGTGTAGGTGCAAGTGGGTAGCTAAGGGCAACATTTGGTCTTTGGATTTCCCCGAACAAATATTGTTCTTAGTTATACTGGTGTGAGTTGAGTTAATGGATTTACACTGTTGTCGTTCAGGGAAGAATGTGACTCTAATGTTGGTATTTTAATGTTGATTCATAAAATAAACTGTCAATGTTCTCTCCTAATCTATTAGGTTTTAATGTA
Organism: Mauremys mutica; assembly: GCF_020497125.1. Classification (NCBI taxonomy): domain Eukaryota; kingdom Metazoa; phylum Chordata; order Testudines; family Geoemydidae; genus Mauremys; species Mauremys mutica. The sequence continues at coordinate 46,537,514 of NC_059077.1, forward strand.
TATCCTAACCAATAACCATTACGGACCAATGTCAAGTCATGTCACTTTATAACGTATTTGCCAACACAATTATAGGATTTTACTATTATAAACGGGAACCAAAATGCAATGTAAAGAAAAGTAATTTAAAAAGTTAAACATCCCAAATCAGCCTCAGAGTACCTGTGTCGAATTAAAAACACAGACAGGGTAACATCAAAATACGTGAAAGCCCATTTCGGCTTTCGTTTACCTGCCAAGACCCGCAGTCGAGGTCTGCTGTCCCCCCCGCAACGGCGGATGAGGCGGAGGAAGGGATCTGCGCCTCGCGGTAGGTGTTGCCGAGGAACTGGTGCGAGGACCAGATCCCCGAGCTTAGCCCTTGCCGGATAGAAACTCTCTTGGCGCGCTCGCTAGCGTCCCCGCTCCTTGACTGCTTTTCTGGCCTGATTTCCAGGGCCCCGCTGTTCGCACCTTTCCTGAGGGGGGGTCGTTCCTTCGGCCAGCCCGTGTAACCCTCACCTGCCTGCTGCGGCACCACGCGAAAGAACCGCCAAAGGGCCTCTCAAGTGACACTGCCTCCCTTTCCCACCTTCCTGGGAGATGCTCTGTGTTGCCATCCCACGTACCTACCGAGCTTCTCTGATCCACCCCCTGAAACCCACCTGGCCTGGGCCGCTTTTCCTTGGAAGGCAGGTACGTTTGTTGATATTAACGCTTGTTATCCCACTGTACAGTCGTGAAAACTGTTACCCTAAAACTGATGGTTCGTGCTGAGGTGATTGGCAAAGGCTCCTCTGACAGAACACACAGACTCTCCAGCCTGCACGAGGAAACCAGGGCCACCCCAAGCAGCAGGTCCCCCGCATTTCACTCAGCACATCTACAGCTTTCAGGTAGCCTCTTTCTACGCAACAGTCCTAGCTGCGTCTGAGTGGCGCTGGATAGTCTGTGATGAGGAGCTGGGGTTCTCCTGACTGCTCCCCTGGCGCTCTGCGGTGCTCCAGGGCTCTCCCCAGCCCTGTTATTCTCCCAGCTCAGAAAGCTACAGTTAGGGGACTCTTTTAGTTTGATGGTTTTTACATTATGTAGGGAGGAACACGTTGCGGGCGGAAATGTGGGGCTCGCATAACATCAGTTCTGGGGAGGGAGAACTTGCACTTGTATGGGCAGAACTGTATCGTGCCAAGGTGATGATTGGAAAAATGGTTCCTCAAACCATGTTTTCTATTAGATTTTATTCTTCTGGTACAGTGACAAATTCACGTGAGATTTCAACAGCTCAGTTCGTCGAAGTTTCCATCGCTCACCCAGAAAGCCACTGATCTTAGTTGCTTGTGGCTATGGTTATTTAGATACAATTATAGGCTAGGGATATGTTACCAAAAAGCAAGAACTGATGTGGTATTTTATCATTTCCTCCCCTCTGCATTTAATCAAGCTGTTCTCTCTGTTCATACACACCATCTTTTTCAATCTGCTCCAGTGGACCTTTAAGGAACAATTTTGCTTATACAAAGTGACCTGTGGACCTCAAAGAGTGGGTGTTTTGGTTCATTTAAAAAAAATATTTCGGTTTCTGCCACGCTACTGTTGGGACTAAATGAAAGTTGATGCTGTCACTTTATAGTATTCAAAAATACTGGCAGATGTAGCAAATAATTAGAGAGGCATTTGATTGCACAGATTCCAGCATAAGGACTTGGGGCCCCAAAGCACAGGGAGTTTTGCCTCAGCAACAACTCCAGAATCTAGTCTGTACCAGCTTTTCACAAATGTTAATCAAACCTGTGTAATGACTTGAGATTCCTTGCCTACCTCACAGGAGTGTTGGGAGGGTTAATTGCTGAATGTTTGTAAGGTTATTTTAGATCCTAGGATGGAAGTTGCTACAGAAGTGCAAAGTAGTAAAAAGTATTATTATAAAACACAGTGAAAAAATAATAATACAAATTATCATAAATACTAAGAAATGCACAGAGAGTGTGTCTAGTATTATATAGATGTTTCTGCCACATCTGTGGTTTTTATATAATTGTTCTGATATTTTGATTGCTTGTAAATGTTTAATCGCATGTAAATAGATGCACCCATAAGAAAACTGAGTTGGTAAACCATAAAGCCAGCAGGCAGGAGGCAATAGTATCATGAACTATGGCTCCTTTGGTGAGAAATAATAATTGAGCACACTGTAAATCAAAATTTATCTTAATGGTAGTTTTAATTCATTGTCTCTAGTGTGCTAAATAGAGTAGAGAAGTGTGAGAAACAGGAGAAGAGTACAGAGGGAAAATATTAGGAAGAGATTTTATTTAAAAATTCCTAAGTAACAAAGCTGACCATGTTTACTTCAAATGGCTGCAGAGAGCTCTCCATCAATGCAGCTTTTTTTTGTTTGTTTGTTTTAGTTTGGTACATGGATTTCATAAAATAAAGCAAACTGGATTTAAAAAAGAATCAACAGTACGTCTTTGAAAGTAAACTTTGTGAACTGAAAATATCTGATTTTTTAAAAATTTAAAAAACTATAGGCATAATTTTCCTCTCACTGACAAGGTTGTAACTTCATTGAATTCCACGGAGTTACTCCTGATTTACAATGGGGAAAATGAGAGGAAAATCAGCCCCTGTACTATTACATGAGTGAGGCATGGAGGTCAAAGAGTTAATGCTTTTGTTCTGTTTGGAGTTTATCTGAACCTCAGCGATCATTCTGTTCCCTCATTCCTTTCCCATTTATTCACCTCCCATCCTTTCATCTTCCACCTAACCCCAATACATCTTTCTCTTCTCCTGACCCAAAACTCCGTGTCCTTGACCTCCAACAAGCTCCCAGGGTCCCACCATTTCCTCTGTCTAACCACCTGCAGGGCTCCTGATCTGCACCAACTACCTCCCTCTGACTACCCAAACACCCCACACATTTCCTATCAGGTTGTCTCAACAGACCTGACATTTTCTGATGGGCTCTAGCAGTCTCCTCTGTTCAAATCTCACCTATTATGATAAGGCTTCTTTAGTGAGAGGCACCACAGATAGGCCCAGATCCTCAAAGGTATTTAGGCACCTAACTCCCATTGTTTTTTCAGGACCATTGAGGATCTGAGCTAAAATGCTTCCCCATCTGCCTAGCATTTGTGGGTGTTGAAGACACTGGGCCAGCCCAAGCTCATGTAAAGTGGTGTAGCTCCATTAACTTCAGTTGGTGCTACTCCAGTTTACAACAACTGAAGATCTGCATTCCAGTCAATAGTCAGTCTAGCAGAGACTGCTAGAGGTTGGGATCTTGACGTGGACTTCAGCAAAGCACAGGGGACCGTTAAGGGTAGGGGAAAGGGAGGCTGGATATTGAGTGGAACATTTTCTAAGCTAAGAAGGACATGGATCTGATCGATTAGAGGTTTGTGCCAATTCTTATTTTACCCTTAGGGTTCACCCATTCCTCATTATAAGCAATAAGACATTTTCCATATAATTTGATGTTACAAACATTAAAATGAGTAAACATGTTCTATATATGTAATTACAACTCCACCTTAAAAGCAAGTGCCTGTTGTGTAATAATTACAAGCTGATGTGTTACTATTGTTCTGTAGCTTTGAAAACCTGATGGAGTATGTGCCAGTATAATGTAGGGCAATTCCTGTGTTATTTGCAGTCAGTGTGTCTGTGGATCTAGGCCTTTGCCTTTGTTAGTGATCTGTCATGTGATTCATGAAAAGGGCAGCCTTGTAACAACATTATTTCAGGAGGATAATAACTAGCCATCATAAATTCCTTTTTAAATAGTTTATTGCAGGTTGTAGTCTATTGACAGTGTCTGTTTTACAGCATGGAAGAAAACAATTCCTTGTTGGTACTAGTCACTAAAACCACTTAACAGTTACAGCCCTTTTTAGTACCCTCAGAGAAAACCTAGTCTTTCATGAAATGAATCATAAATAGTTGAGTCAAGGAAGTTACTCTAAAGGGGGGAAAGAGTGAAAAGAGATCAGTGTCTCACAGTTATTGAAATGTGTTTGCTTTTAGACAATTCTCCATTAAACACTATTTAACAATTATAGGTTAGGACAGAGCTGGTTGGGAATTTTTTGACTACACTTTTTTTGTCTGAAAATGCTGATAATTTTTTTTTGGTCTGCTCTGGAATTAAAACAAATTTCAAAACCTCTAATGTTTTTGCAAAACAGAATTCCTGTTTCGCAGCCAGCCCTAGTTTAGGGCCCAATCCTGCAGTCTTACTTGGGAAAAACTGCATTAACTCCAGCAGAAGTTTTGTCTTTACCAGGTCTGTGGCTCAGGCCCTTTGACAGGGAATTATTTAGCAACTTTCTCCCTTTGAGGTTTCTGTTATCTGTAGTGGAGTGTGAAAAACTTTAGTTGGATCTCATCTTTCTGGAAACAGAGAGCCAATGGGTCTAATGATTAGAGCAGGTGACTAGGACTCCACCACTCTCTGGCTGTGTGAGCTTGGGAAGTGACATAACCTCTTTGTGGCTTTGCCAACCCATCTTGCTTGAGATGTTGTGACCTTTTCTTACAGATGCAGACATCTCTATAGTTATCCGTGCCTTGTTCACTTCAACAGTGGGTGACTGCAGTGCTCATTTTATGGGGCTACACCTAAACATCACCAGCTTAGCTGTGCTTCTTGCTGGAAAACCATCACACCGGCACACTGTGATCAGCAGTAGCTGATCCAATTCATTCCCAGGAGCAATTCAAAGTATTTGTCTTGACCTATAAAGCTGTAAATGGTTTGATATCTTCTTGGCTTAATAACTACCTCTCACCTTATGTGATACCTTGGCAGTTAAGCTCAGCCAAGACACATGCTAACAGCCCCCTGGTTTTAAGGGGAGAGAGATGGCATCAGGGCATTTTCAATGAGGGGCAGTTGATGCTAGAACTCACTTCCCCTGTGGTCTGACAGATTTCAAATCTGTTAACCTACAAGGCCTGTCTGTTCTCCTAGATGGTAAGAGGATGTAGGTACACTAAAGGGTATGATAGCCTGGTTGAGTGAGGAAGAATTAACAATTAAAATTGGTTACTTCTGTCATTTTTACGGCTGCTTTTATATTGTCTATGTGAGTGGAGCAAGAGAAAAGTACATTTTACAAATAACATTACATGTACAGTAATTCTCTGCCTCACAGGATGCTGATACCTGTTATTCATAAGTCATTCGAGACTGGAGATGGAAAGGCACTGTACCAGTGAAAAATATTACTACTGTTGTATTTCTTTACTGAAATGAACACACAAGAGTGTCCTCCATATTCCCACAACATCTGGCCGGACTTCTACTTTTACAAATATTGGCCCAGCTTCTGCAAAGAGAACAACATGGATGGATCCATACAAAGCCCCACTGAAATCACTAGGGCTCTTCATAGATGCAGGAGTCGGCTGGTGTGCAACAAGCCACAGGATGAGGGCCACAGTTGCCAATCCTGCAACTAATTATGCACATGAGTAACTTTATACATGGGAGTAGTCCCACTGATTTTTACGGGGCTATTCAGATGCATAAAGTTACTTTTATGCTTAAGTGTTTGCAGGACCAGGCCTACAGTGAGTACAATAAAATAAACAATTTATTTTATGCCACTGTATCTAGTGAAGTCTAGTCTTGTCCATAAACCAGTTCTTCTTCATCAGTGCTCAGACTGGGAAACTTCCAAATCCCATTAATTGGGTAGAGTTAGGACATTTCTTATTTCCTTTGACATGTGGCACATCAAATTACTTAGGAGCATGCATAAATGTCTGTGAGAAGGAGTTGTCATCTTCTGGAGGGATAGTCAACATCATCAGCCTTGGATCCAGAACTGAATGTTCTTCCTTTACCAGCAGATCATTCACCATTAGTTGAAAAATGGGCAAGCATTGAACTTCTCCAACTTGCTTTTTATATATCCCAAACTTAGTAAAGAGCAGAAATACTGTGTATCCCTGACCCCTGCCATTGCTTGTCTATACAGATCTAGACATCCTACAGAGTTTACTGATGGAGTGCACATCATACGAAAGAAAATCCTAGTGTGTCAGGCAATACTCTGAAAAGATAGAGTGGAGAGATTGGCTCTTCTGCCCTTTCCTCTGAAATCTCTGTTTTTTCAACTGGAAAAAGAATAATGATAATAATTAAAAAAAACCCTCTAAAATATACAGAGTTAGAATCATGTAAGTAAAATACATATGTGCCCAATCATTGTGGTGATATATTACTTTGCCTAATCATTAACTGGAAATGCCATATAAGAATTTGTAAACCACAGTTAATCATTTTGTAGGAATGATTTAAATGTACTGCTGACTAATGTAAAACAGTCTAGTTTCCACAGTCAGCAGGCTGCCAAATATTGTAAAAAAAAAAAAAAGGTTTGTGATCTAAGTTGACATAAATTATAGTAGATATAAATCTTTAAAACAGCAGTACTAGTTTGCAGATTATTGGGTTTAAGAGATAGGAAGATGACATATTAACTATCATGAAGATTGCCAAGACTCTTCCGTGTTTTAATTAGGATGCTTTGCAAGAAGATGTTTAATTTCTTTTTAAAGCTCTACCTTGGAAAGATCTTTATGACCATCTTGTTTGCAGTGATACAGGAGAAGTCAGAACATGACCTTGAAATTCCAGTTTATTGAATAGACACACAAGTGAAGTAAAGACTACATCTGTACCAGGTCCATGGGTTTGCTCTTCACACTATAGAGATGGGAACAGAAGTGTAAAAATAATGGCTGGCTTAAAAAAATAGCAGCATGTGAGTGAAATCAAGCATACTCAATACTACAATACAGATAGAAACAAACAAACAAAAAGCAGTGACAAGAAACATCTCAAGTGACAGCAGTGCTGAGGAGGAAAGCTGTCGTGATTTAAAACGCAAATTAGTCTTGAAGTGACGGAGGGGGCAGTTGATCTGTTTCACATTCCATGTTGTTTTTCTTATGCCTACTCAGACTGGAAGATATCCTTGGATGAGGGACTTGTGATCCTAAGTCATGTAGGGTGAGATCTATTAAGTGTGTTAGGCGTTGTAATGCCGAGTGTCATGGCACCTGACTTTTAGATGTGTGGAAAATAACATGAACACCCCCGTGATCCACAAAGCCTGAGTTAGGTGCATAGACTCCCTATACAATCAGTGGAGAGAGATAGGCACCTTAGACTGTGACCCACAAAGTCTGCTGGTTGGGGGGAACCACCTAAGCTAGCCAGTAGACGACATTGACCAGAGGAGGGTGTGCTAAATCCTGACCTTTCGCAGATTTGTGCACCTAAGTCTGGGCTTCACAGCAGCACCTAGCCATGCTAGTGATCCATGAACTGGGGGAAGATAGGTGCTCAGCTGCCTAAATTGCATGTGGGAGTCGAAACAAAACAGCCCCAAGGCGGTGCAGGGGAAGATGGCTATCGGATCAGGCTCCTGTACATGACTTGGGCTTTTGAATGTCTTTCTTTCCTAAACAGTGAATCACTTTGGGGCTTAGGTGGGAGATAGGTGACTGGATGTCTATCACGAGGCAGTAGTGTACATGTTTAGGTGCCTAGGGCAAGGCTGCAGTGTGCATGCCTAGAGGAAAAAACATAAGTGTCAAGTGAGTTTAGGCACCTAAAGGATTAGGCAGCAGCCAAGGAGGAGTTTTGTAGATTGCTGTAGTACCTAAAAACAGGATGTAGTACCGTCATGGATTCCACCCTTAGGTACCTTTGAAAATGCCACTCCATGTCTTGTTTGCAAAGAGTCCAGCACACTTTAGCTACTCTATAAATTAAAACAACACATTTCAAAGAGAACCATCAGGGGAAAACTTAGCTCAATATGTATGGCCAAGGTGCAGCTCCAGCAAATGGGAATACATGCAACACTCCCTCCTAAAGTAGAAGCACAAGTGATCATGGTAGAGAATAATGCTTTAGACACTGTCTGTAAACAGAATAGCCCTTCAAATCCACTCTCTAAAAGTCTTAATGCTGCAGGTGGAATGAAATGGATTTATAAAAAAGTGGAGATTAGAGGAGGTAAAACAGATGAACTTCCTAGGTATCAGATAATTTATTTTCATCACCTAGTTTTCCAAAGGTGACTTAATTTTGGACACGTCAGTTTTCAGAGGATAGGTGCTCAGCACTTGATGAAAATCTGGCCTGTCTCAAGATGAGGTGCCAAAAGCTGAGGCACCTAAAATCACTGAATGACCTTTGAAGTTGTAGGCCTGTTAAAGGTAATAATTGGAGATATACCAATCTCCTAGAACTGGAAGGGACCTTGAAAGGTCATTGAGTCCAGCCCCCTGCCTTCACTAGCAGTACCAATTTTTTGCCCCACATCCTTAAGTGGCCCCTTTAAGGACTGAACTCACAACCCTGGGTTTAGCAGGCCAATGCTCAAACCACTGAGCTCTGCCTCCCCCCTGTTGTTGTTATTATTATTTTACCTAGTAAAGTCTCCCCAGTGCAGTTCCCAGGGGACAGGTGCCCACATACTAAAATCCATCTTCGCAACTGGCTGTAATTCACACACTGATGATAGTCTGAGCGGAGAGGCCAGAGAGTGAATGAGGATAGAAATTGAACTACCCTGTTACTTGTGATCTTCCCAGAGGCACCCAAAATTAGTGGACACTTTTGAAAAATTGGCCTTTTTGCCCTTGTCTACACTGGAAATTAGTCCTAGTTACAGCCACTGGTAGACACAGAGCCCATGTAATCCATAGTATTGCACAGGTGCAGTTTACCCCTAGTCTGACAGCAGGATAAAGGGCACTGATGTAAAGAGTAGATTATAGTAACTCACTCTACTTGTTTACACATGGGGGTTGAATCACTGAAGCTACATAAAAGGTGTATTCTACAGTTTAGACAAGGCCTAAATTTCACCTCTGTAAAATGGGGCTAATAATACTTGCTTACATACCTGTGGTGTCATGACTGATGTTAGTTAATGCAGCACATTGAAGATGTAAAGCACTTTCAGGTGAGAAGTGTTATTACTGTAGTACACACCATTAAGAGGTGGGGAGAAGGGATGATGTAACCAGGTCCCCTGACAGGGCTGTTTTTGCAGTGTCATCAGTAAAACACGGTCTGACACCATACAGAGCCCTGCCCATAAACTATGCAACTGCCCTAGATTGTAACCTGACTATGAGATCTCCAGCATCCGGCTCCTGTGTCTCTTCGCTCATCCCCACGCTGCCTTAAAGATGAACTAGTAGCCCAGCTGCTCCCGCGCAGAGCTCTGCTGGGGCTCGCCCCCCGTCCCCCGAGGCGGGCTCAGCCAATCCCGCCCGGCTTGGAGCGCGGTAGTGTCCCCAGGGCATGCCCGAGGCAGTGGGGAGGAGCTGTGCGGAGAGGCACGTGAGTGGCTAAGGGCCTGCAGGACTGGAAATGCGAGGGGGGAGGGCAGCGAGGTCCGGCCAGCCCCACGGTTGCAATGAAAGTGGACACAGCAGCTGTTTCGGTGTGAGCAGCTGGGACCCTTGGTCCCGCTACCTCCTGCCCCCAGCCCGAGCAGAGCCGCCAGCGTTGCAGCTAGCCGGGCTGGGGGGGCCTGGGATGAAAGCCCTGCTGGGGGTTCGCCGCCAAGCGCACCCCTGAGTAGCTCTGCCGTGGAAGGGCACCAAAGTGTCTGCAGGGCAGCGGGGCGGTGGCCACGGAGGGGAGCAGCATCCACGGCCCGGGCTGAACTCGAGCAAGGGCATGATCCAGGGCAGCGCCTGGGTGCAGCTGCCCCGCGGGAGGAGAGGGAACCACGATAAGGCAGCGCAGCCCCAGGTCTGACCCGCCCAGGGCTGCGTGCCCGGTCCCCAGGGATCAGAAACTGGGCACCACCCGGCTCCCGAGGGGTGCAGGCTCTCCCCTAAGGGGCAAAGCATGAGGTGCAGTTACAGCTTGGGCAGTATCCCAGGGGAGACCTGAGACGTTGACAGGATTGGGGAGGAACTCGTGTTCCAAGGCGAGTTGGGAGAATAACTTTGATGCTTCAGTTTCCCGGCGGGTGGCAAGTTAAAAAAATGGTTTCAAGTCGACCTGAAAAGGAAGATTTCTGCAAATTAAAAAGTATAAACGACAAGGGGGAAAAGACAAACGAATTGTTTGTGGGGGAGCAAAATGTTTCGTTCTATCCCCAAACACTTCCTGTTGTGAGTATTTTTAAACCGCTTACAAATAAAGTGGAAGCGACTTTCCAGAGAAGGCCGTTCAGAAACAAGAAATCAAAACGTTTCATTTTGGCAATGAAAAATGTCACCCAGCTCTAGTTGTGTCTCCCTCTGGTGGCGGGATGGGTGGCCGGGGAATGTAGATTCCTTCTACATCTGGGCTCGTTTATAACACTTGATTCTGATCAATCCGCACTCCCTCAGCCTCCCTGTGTGTTCCCCCCCAGCTCTTCTCTTGTCATCTCACCAGACATCCAAGCAGTCACTGAATCCTGCTGGTTCTTTTTCAGCCTCCTCTTAAGAATCTGACTCTTCCTGTTTGCCTACTGCTAAAATGCACTGGCCTTCACAATTCCTGTGCCACTTCTCTCCAGTTCTGTAGAAGCTAAAATCATTTTCCTCACCTGCTGCTCACACCATGTAAGTCATCTCTCTGAATGCCTCCACCGACTCCTGTATCAAGCCCAAGCCACCCATATCTTCAAGGCTCAACACAGGTCTGCTCTCATTTCTTGCCATTCCTATTGTGCCCACGCCTTTCATTTCACCAATAAATCCCTCCTCACCTCTTCTTCTGTCTCCCATTTCTGTGCCTTCTTCCATGCCCCCCCTCCATCTTATTGTCCCAAGCACCCATCCTTTCCTGAAAAGACACTTCTTTTATGAAATTCTCAGAAGATAGCTCACTTCAGCTAACCTGTGGTCACCCACTCATTATTGTGTAACTTTAGCACCCTCGTGGCCAAGATGGAGTCTGCTCTGCAGGCAGCTTTGGCCAAGAGAAGGCGCGCGCAGGAATGCAGCGGGAGAAATCCCTTCTACCCCAGGGGCACCTGTTCCAAACCCCCCACCCAGAGAAAACACACCCACACCCACAGGAAAAGTACAATGGATATAAGAAAGGGAAATATTTATTTACAGAGGGATAAGAGGAGAAAAACAACAAGGGGAAATATAGGGGGAGCGGTAGAACAGGGCTGCATCCAAGCCAAAGCCCCACGGGCCCAGTGGTAGCACAGTCTGGAGGGGCAGACACCGAGCAATGTGTCTGCGCACAGAGTTCAGGAGTCCTGAGCAAAGTTCCAGTCCAGTGCTGAGTCTTGGGTGCTCCTGGTCGTCTTCGGCGCCAGTGAACTGTCCCCCAACAAACCCCTCTGGTGCCCTCTTCTGCCGCTCTCTGCAAAGCCACATAGAGTGACCACCTCCCCACTTAACTAGCTACAACCTCCCTCCTTGTTCCCAATGCAGAGTCACAAGCCCCAGTACTCACAGCCCCATGCAGCTCTTGGCAGCCGTGATACTGGATCCAGCTCCAGCCTGTCCTTCTTGGGCGATTCCCCCCTGGCACAGTGCTGCTCCGGGCTTCTGTCCTGGGCTGTCCCCGATCAGGCCTGCCCTCCTCAGGCCTCAGGCAGGTTCTCCCTGCTTCACTTTTCCAGGGCCTGCCGGCTGCCTCTCTCTCTCCCTGGAGCTCCAGCGCTGCCCCCTGGAGTTTCCCTCCTTTTTCTTACTCTCCCCCTCCCCCCCTGGGAAAAAGATTTAAAGGGGCCATGCTCTCTAAACCCCAAAGGGGTTACAATTGGGAAATAAAAGACTCCAAACTAGTACAGTTCTCTAGCTCCCTTGCCATGTTCTGTCTGTTTAGACTACAACCTCCTCAATATGGAGACTGTTATGAGAGTGCATATAAAAGTTATAGGTGCAGATATTCATATATACAGATATTGCATATAAACAGCACCACCTACTGGCACAGAATTTGTACCATTGTTTATAAATTAGTAGGTTCAATAAAGTTGTTGTTATACATTGCAAATGACTTCCTGAAGGCAGCTTTTAACCACAACCGTAAATTTTTCTGTGTCATACAGTGCCAAGCATGGTGTCAACACTTAACAACTATTAATAATGCAGGAGAAGTGTAGGAATTGCACACCTAGCATGGTATAGGGTAAGGTCTGCATAAACGCAGCGTGCCAAGTGGTTGCTTGGGTTTGGTTGCATGTAAGCCAGGTATAACCAAGATCATAAAGCTACAGTTACAAACTCAGCCCTACATTAAGTTTGAAGACTTGCCAAACCTTAACTGCTAAGAAAGACTAGTGCTGTAAAAAAAATGCACAATCCACAGCAACATTCCATTCAACTTTTAACTCTGACTTTATGGGGTGAGGGTGTCAGTGATGTATAATTTTCTCCAGCTAATTTAAAGTGGTTTGTAAAAGCAACAATGGTGGTCTGGGTTGGGCATTTTTTGGAAGCTGTTGATTATCTGGCCTAAAAAACGTCACCTCAGGCCCTTAGCTCCTCCAGGCAGTCATTATCTGGCAGGAAACGCCTGACATAAAGGTAATTCAGGCACATTGGACCGATTCAGCCCTGATGTAAGTGGGTGCAACTCCCATTAATGTAAATAGTTGAACTCGATGTCTGACACTAGGGCTGAATTTGTTCCAGTATTTCCGATAACAAATATCTAAGGAGTTTTGATAGAGGTTCAGAAAAATGTATCCACACTGGGACTTTAGGAGCAAAAGGTAATTGGAATCCTTCACTAAACTATGCCCAGATTTCTCCTAATTCAGTGTGCCAGATTAAGCAAAATTATTCTTGGTTATAAGATTATTATGTTGACAGTTTTTAAACTGGAGTTAAGTGACACTTTAGTACATGGAAGATCTATATTTTATATTCTAGACATTTACTCTCGTGCAGATTTTGAAATATTATCATACAGTGGATCATATTGTGACCCCTGGTGTAACTCAACACACAAAAATAATACATAATACTGACTTGAGTGAAAATACATAATGGATAGATTTGGCCTATTAGGTATGTGTTTTTGTTTCCAGCTTACTGCCATTTAATATAGAAATTAGCAAGTAAGATTAAAATAACTTGTATGAATTTTATGTATAATATACTTCAGTGTGTGTATAAGTATATGCACTCACACACATCAAAGCATTCAAGAGGGGTACATAACATACTTTAATAATCTCACATTCTTATTTTGAAACCCTATTCTCCCTTCCACTTCTCTGTTGTGCACGCTCATTACAATATATTTTATCTAAAATATAGTCCTCAGACAGGGCTGGCTCCAGGCACCAGCGCAGCAGGTGCTTGGGGCATCCAACGCAAAGGAGCGGCACGTCTGGGTCTTCAGCAGCAATTTGGTGGTGGGTCCCTCTCGGTAGAGCTGCCGCCGAAGTGCCGCTGATTGCAGCTTTTTTTTTTTTTTTCGCCGCTTGGGGCGGCTAAAATGCTGGAGCCGGCCCTGGCCTCAGACCTGCAAACTTTAAGAACCTGGTCACTCAGCAAATCCTTTTCAGGGTGCATGCTTCTTAGACCGTAAGCTCTTCAGGGCACAAGGTCTCTCTTTTATATTTGCCTAGTACACTTTTATATGCTGTTGAAATAATAATACATAACAGCCAGTCAAAAATTGCTATGTGACATAATGTCTCCTCAGTTCAATCACCATCCATTTGCTAGATTTCTAAGAGAATGCTATGTATTCTGGCAGCCATTTATTTAGGACAGCTTCATAAAAAATTCACATCAGGTGTTTTATGGACTAGAAGATAAACTTCTGATTTACGTTGCTCTGTGGCAGTTTACTGGTATTGCCTGGTACAAAAAATTGGAGGATATTATGCTTCTGACACCAGTTTGAGCAACTAAATGTCAGATAAATCTAGTCTGAATTCATTAAGTTACACCTGCATCAACAACCATGAAGACACATATTCATTTTGAGTTGAAGAGATTAGAAGTGAGGTATCATCAAATTAGGTCATAGGCCTGGCTCTGATTATGAAGATATGTTTATTCAAAATAAAGTGTTGTTTGTTTCAAAGTCATGAACACAATTTTTCAGTATATTTATTTGGTTCTGTTTTGTTTCATCAGACAGAAGCAGATGTTTTTGTTTTTCATGAAAATAAAGGAAAGACAACATAAAAATAGATATAACCAAGGTGCAAAGTAAAACAATAATATTTTAGAGATGTTACCCTGTTGGTCGTTACATCATTTATTTCCTGAAAGGCTATGTTCTGACCTAGTAAATAGGCAAGTCTGATAAGGTTAATCAGAGATTTTTACTATTTAAACAAATTCTAATTGCTGTAACAGTTAAGTACAGTACATAGACCGGATGCTGAGAAGATGGAGGCATTTGAAAGAGACATTTCTCACGTTAAGTAAGAAGGAATTTTTGTACCTTCCCCAGTATTTGCCCTCTTGTTTTATGTTAGGCCTAATCCTACACAGGGCTGATACCCTCTAGTGAGGTGATGACAGCACCTCACTGCAGCAGACCTTTTCAGCTGTTATTTTATACAAATTGTGTGTGTATGTGTGGATACATAATATACCCCCACTTTTTATTTTATTTATTTGTTCCTATGTAATAGAGCTAGTCAAATGGGGAGGAGATTTACATGTCAGAATTTTAAATTTACAAGTGGCAATCAGAACAAAAGTCACACCAACAGAGAGCAGAATAGGCCCTAATAACTGAGTCCACTCAAACAGAATAGTGGCAGCATATTTGATCCATCCCATCACTATGAAAGTGATCCCCACCAGCCCTTAAAAAACACCTGAAAAGAGTAAAGTGGCACCAGCTTTGTCATCATCTGACACCAGGACATCTGATCTGTTGGGCTGATGTGGAGTGACAGAAAATACATTGAAAGAAAAATCTTCTACACCGTTGTTGTTCTGCTCCATTGCTACACACCAGTTTTCTTTGGTCTCAAGTGAGATGGAATTTGTAAGAGATCTTAGGTAGCATTTGAAGTCAAAGGCTCAGATTAGTTATATAAGAACTTTGCACGTGTATGGTTAACTGAGTGCATCATGTGAAGGAATAAACTTTGCTTGGAAGAATAAAGGTCTGGGAAGTGAAGCCTGAAGTGGGGCACTTAAAATGCCTTGAATTATCTATTGCTATGGTGCTTGCTTCTGGAAACTGCTTTAATATTTCATGGCTGTTTTTCCCTCTATTTATCCTATTCTTTAACTTTGGCTGTTCCTCATAGCGCCAATGCTTACTGGGAAAGACATGCCATATCTCAACTGCAGTTGATGCTTCCAATATACATACATTTAGTCACAAGCACTGTGATGACTCACTTAATATCCTGGGGGCAATCACTCCCACAACCAAAATCTGCAGGGTCATATATCAGAAAAATACACCATAAGTAGAACATCATTCTTCTGAATGCTTCACAACACTCAGTAGTGTGATACTTATAGCTAAGGCTGGATTTCTATCACAGCTCTGCCTGGAGTCCAGAACTTCCATGATTAAAAAAAAAAACTATTAAAGATTTTTGATTTTTAAAGCCCAAAGGCGCCATGATGATCATCTAAGCTGACCTCCTGCACAACACAGGCCATAGGAGTTCACTCACTTATTTCTGTTTTAATCCTATTAAATTTGTTGTTGACCAAGAGCATTATCTTAGAGACTCAAAGTGATGAGGAATCTACCACAGTCCTCAGGAAGCTGTTCCAATATTCAATCACTGTCTGTGGGAAAAACATGTATTTTTTCCTCATTTGAGCTCTGACCATTTCTAATCTACATAGGGTCTACAGCAGAGTTTCTCAACCTTTTTGATACCAGGGACTGGCTTGTTGCCTTCCTAAACTGTGTCAGGGAGATCTCAGGGATCGGTGCCACTCCGCAGACCAGTCATTGAGAACACTGCTCTACTGTACTCAGCACTGTTATATATGAGCACCTGCCAGTAGTACATTAAGCAATGTGACTACACAACATCCTACCACTGGAGCTTTCTCAAAGATTAAAGAGCCCTGAAGTATCAGATTTCTTCTTCCTGTATAGGTAACTATAGATTGAGATTGTCAGCTTTTAACTTTATCTTCAGTAAACTAAATCTTTAAATCTCTTATGTTTTCCAGACCATAAACCACTCTTGCAGATCATCTCTGAACTCTCTCCAATTTTTCCAACATTCCTTTTAAAATGTAGATGCTAGAATTAGATACATTATTACCACTGGTGTAGACAGATGTAATGTCACCTCTCTATTCCTAGCTGATATTCCCATTTATACATTCAAGGGTCAGGTAAACCCTTTTTGCTGTGAGTGCTTCTTCACTTAGTTATTTACAATGACCCTACATTTATTTTAGTTTCTGCGTTCCAGGATACACAAGCTACCATCCTGTAAGTATCACCTATATTCTATGACCCATCTTACTAACAGCTACACAAGAGTGGAACTGAAGAGTACAATTGACTTCTTCCTAGGCCATTGGTAGTTTGAGTTTCTTAAAATGAGCTAGAGCAGTGTTCTGCTGCTTGGCGTGGATGGTAGAAATTGCAGTATTTAAGATAAAACTCCCAACTGTCCTCCCTAAACTAAACCCCCTTTTCTGCTTCTAGGTTGAAATTTAACTAATATATAAGTGCAGCATCATAGAATCACAGAACCATATTGCTGTAGAGTTGGAAGGGACAGCAAGAAGTCAGCAAGTCTAGTTCCCTGGACTGAGGCAGGACCAAGTAAACCTAGACAATTCCTGACAGGTGTTGTCCAGTCTGTTCTTAAAATCCTCCCTTGATGGGTATTCCACTCCCTCCCTTGGAAGGCTATTGCAGAGTTTAACTACTTAGAGTTAGAAAGTTTTCCCTAATATCAGGCCTAAAGCTCCCTTGCTGCAGTCTAAGCCCATTACTTTTTGTCCTAACTTCAGTAGACATGGAGAACAATAGATCATAGCCCTCTTTATAATAGCCCTTTAACATATTTGAAGACTGTTATCAAGTTGAAGATTATCAGGTTTGGGGGTTGGAGAGGTTGTTTGCTTGTTTTTGTTTTTTTCCCCAAGACTAAACATGCCCAGTTTTTTTAACATTTTCTCCTGAGTCACGTTTTCTAAACCTTTTATTATTTTTGTTGCTGTCCTCTGGACTCCTTCCACATTTTTCCAAAACTGTGCTGCCCAGAATTGGGCACAATACTTCAGCTGAGACTTCACCAGTGCCAAGTAGAGTGGGACAATTACCTCCCCATCTTACATACAACACTCCTGTTACTACACCTTGCAATGATACTGTCCTTTGTCACAACTACATCACCTTGTTGACTCATATTCAGTTTGTGCTCTACTATAATGCACATGCATCTGATGAAGTGGGTATTCACCCGCGAAAGCTCATGCGCCAAAACATCTGTTAGTCTATAAGATTCCACAGGACTCTTTGCTGCTTTTACAGAGCACTACAGTACTTCTGCCTAGCCAGTCATTCCCCATTTTGTAGTTGTGCCTTTGATTTTTCGCTTCCAAAGTGAAGTACTTTGCACTTGTCTTTATTGCATTTAATCTTGTTGAATTCAGACCAATTCTCCAATTGTCAAGGCCATTTTGAATTCTAATCCTGTCCTCCAGAGTGCTTGCAACCCCTCCCAGCTTGGTGTCATCAGCAAATTTTATAAGCATACTCTCTGCTCCAGCAGCCAAATCATTAATGAAAATATTAAATAGTCCCAGACCCAGGACTGACCCCTGTGGGACACTGCTAGATATGCCTTCCCAATTTGACAGTGAACCATTGATAAGTACTCTTTGAGTACAATCCTTGAGCCAGTTTTTCACCTACCTTTTAGTAATTTAATTTAAACTGCATTTGCTTATGAGAATGTCATGTGGGACTGTATCAAAAACCTTACTATAAAATCTGTGATAACTGAAGGGGGGTGGGTAGCTCCTTTATGGACACCCATATGGACAGAGAGTTAGCTGTAAAATTGCTCTTGGTGTCTGTTCTCTGCTTGCTTTACCTGTAAAGGGTTAACAAGCCCACAGGTAAAAGAAAATAAGTGGCCAAAAGAGCCAATGGGAAGGTAGAACTTTTTTAAATAGGGAAATAAACTTTCCCTTTATCTGTTGTTCTCTGAGACACAGAGCAGCAATGCTATAAGCAGGAATTCAAAGCAGTTTCTCCTCCCTTGGTGTTCACACCTCAACTGCTAGAAGAGGGCCTCATCCTCCCTGACTGAACTAATCTCGTTATCTCCAGACTCATTCTGGCCTGCATATTTATACCTGCCTCTAGAAATTTCCATTACCTGCGTCTGACGAAGTGGGTATTCATCCACAAGGTGCCACAGGACTCTTCGTTGCTTTTTACAGGAATTCTGTGTAAGGCTTGAACCAGGTATGAAAATTCATCAGCTCATACCTAGAATTACTTACTTGAAACCCCCCAAATATGTAAGTAAATTAGGAATGTTTAGCTAGAAGCAATCAGTTTATTTCTTTATTTGACGTCTGGATCTCCTCTGTGCTAACCCCAAATGCTTTGGTTTGCTTGTAACCTTTAAGCTGAATCTCCAAGAAAGCTAGTTTGGGTGCTTAATTTTTGGAATTGCTCTTTTAAAATCTAGCAAAAGCCTAAGTTCCAGATGCATTTTTTCCTTTTTGTTTTTAATAAAATTTACCTTTTTTAAGAACAGGATTGGATTTTTGGTGTCCTAAGAGGTTTGTGCATGTTGTTTGATTAGCTGGTAGCACAGCTAATTTCCTTTGTTTTCTTTCTCAGCTCTTCCCCGAGGTGGGGAGAGGGAAGGGGATGAAAGGGCTTGAGGGTACCCCACAGGGAGGAATTCCCAAGTGTTCCTTCCTGGGTCCAAGGGTGTGGTTTTGTTGTTGTTGTTGTTGTTGTTTTTTGCATTTGGGTGGTGGCAGCATTTACCAAGCCAAAGTCAGAGAAAAGCTGTAACCTTGGGAGCTTAATACAAGCCTGGAGTGGCCAATATTAATTTTTAAAATCCTTGTGGGCCCTCACCTTCTGCACTCGAAATGCCAGAGTGGGGATTCAGCCTTGACAAAAGCTATATCATGTCTACTCATTTCCCCCTTCCCATCCCTTCACTAGGCCAACAACCCCAGTAAAGAAAGAAATTTGGTTAGTTTGGCATGATTTGTTCTTGACAAATCCATTCTGGTTATTCCTTATAACTAGGGCCCTATCAAATTCAAGGTCCATTTTGGTCAATTTCACAGTCATAGGATTTTAAAAATAGTAAATTTCATGATTTCAGCTATTTAAATCTGAAATTTCATGGTGTTGTAATTGTAGGGGGTCCTAATCCAAAAAGGAGTTGTGGGGGAGTCGCAAGGTTATTGTGTGTGTGTGTGGGGGGGGTGTTCAGTACTTCTACCCTTCTGTGCTGCTGCTGGCGGCAGTGCTGCCTTCAGAGCTGGGCAGCTGGAGAGAAGCAGCTGCTGGCTGGGAGCCCAGCTCTGAAGTCCGAGCCACTGCCAGCAGCAGTGCAGAAGTAAGGATCGCGTGGTATGGTATTGCCAACCTTACTTCTGCACTGCTGTCTGCAGAGCTGGGCCCTCAGTCAGCAGCCACCACTCTCTGGCCGTCCAGCTTTGAAGGCAGCAGCACAGAAGTAAGGGTGGCATAGTATAGTATTGCCACCCTCACTTCTGCGCTGCTGCTGTCAGGGCGCTGCTGTCAGAGCTGGGCACCCAGCCAACAGTCACTGCTCTCTGGCCACCGAGCTCTGAAGTGCAGTGCAGAAGTATTGCCTTGTGACCCCCCTGCAACTCCCTTTTGGGCAGAACCCCCTATTTAAGAAACGCGGGTCTCCCCCATGAAATCTGTATAGTATAGGGTAAAAACACACAAAAGACCAGATTTCATGGGGGGAGACCAGATTTCATGGTCCGGGACGTGTTTTTCATGGCCGTGAATTTGGTAGGATCCTGCATATTAGAGACTCCTCAAGTTCAGTCTTTCAGATGAGAGCTAATTTGCCTGCGTTCTGGCTGCTGCTGGTGCAGAGGGAAAGATGGCCTGGGAAGGGAACATTCATTTATATATTTATGATGGCTCTTTTACATTCTAAAGATTGTAATTTTTCAAATTAATGCTGAAAACCAGTGTCAATCTGATTAGAAACCAAGGCATACCTTCCTTAAATAAGCTAAGCAGTGCTTAACAGACAGCGTAGCAGGTAAATGGGATTCTGCAAGAACTTCAATTGACTCCTTAAAGCTTGCATGGCTAGTTAGGCACTTCAGCTAAGCTTGCGGTGTAAAGGGAGTTATAGCCACCATTAGAGTGATAGTGAGTGGATTACGTGCTCTCTCTCTCTCTCTCTCTCTCACTATTATTGTTAGCTGTGGCTTTTAAAAGGTGTTGTGTCTCGTCTGGTGTCTAGCCAAGAAATTTTTTCCCTAATATGTCCCACTGTTCCTCAGGAGCGGCGGAAGCTCCCTAAAAGTGTGAGGGGGGCCCACTGGTGCCCGAACTGTGGCCCTGCCCCCCACGCTGCCCCTTCTCACTGAGCCCCTGCCCTGGCGCCGCGCCTTCCTCCAAGGCCCCGGACCCGTGCCGCCTCTTTCCCATAGACTCCGCCCACCACTGGCTCCTCTCCGCCCCTCTCCCCATCACTCACCCTAATAGCCAGTAAAAGTGATGGGGCCTTTTTAAAGTGACCTTTAAAAGTGAGGGGGCCATGGCCCCTTGACCCTCCTCCCCCATTCTGGTGCCCTTGCTGTTGCTAATCTACCAGTGCCAGGAGCTCTGGTGGATCTAGCCTGCCAGCTCTGCATAGAGCTGGCCCGAGCCCCCTCTCCCTTCCCTCCTCCCCCACCTCCCGGCCTGGAGCTGGCACAAGTCTCTACCTTGCCCCATGCAGAGCTAGCCCAAGCCACTCACCCCCTGAGCCCCCTTTTTTGCAAAACTAGGCATTTGTGATCAGTTCGCAAAAGCAAAGGGGACAAATGCCCATTTTGCCAAAAAAGTCAGATTGTCCGGGGCCAAAATGGGATGTATGGTCACCCTAGGCTGGGGTCCCCAGTTGTGCCCCCCTGGGAGCTGGGGGCTAGGAGGGGGCCAGAGAAGGGAGCTAGGAGCTGCTGTGTGGCCAGAGGCAGTGGTCAGGAGCGGGGCCGGAGGTGTGGCTGGGGCTGTGGCCAGGAGCAGAGCTGGGGGGCGGGAGCATAGCCACGGGTGGTGTTGGGGTGGGGCCAGAGTGGAGCTGGGGGCACAGCAGGGCTGGGTGGCACTCCCTGCCCACCCCCCACAGGGGCTTACCCAGGCCCTACTGTGTCCCACCACAGTTTGGGGAGCACTGCCTTAGGCTATGATAAGAGCCACCCAGGGAGCCCAGGCAGCTGTGGGGAGCCCTGGGCCCTTCACCTGCCCTGGGCAGGGGGCCAGGGTACCTGAGAGCACCCCCCGGCTGATTTCTCTGCCCCCTAGGGTGCACCACCCAGGGCAGGTGGAGGGTCCAGGGCTCCCCCACAGCAGCCCAGATTCCCTGGGTAGCTCTTATCATGGCCTGGCTTTTAGCAGGGCCCCATGGCAGGGAGGGAGGATGTGGGGGGTCCAAATGTTCTTTATGCCCAGGGCCCCAACAAATCTTAATCCACCACTGGCAAAGCAGCTCTGCTCAGACTGTTTGGGGGGAGGGTTAGAATGGGGGAAAGGAAGTGGGGGAAGAGAGGTGAGGCTGGGAGAGGCAGTGGGGAATGGGGGAGTTGGGACATAGAAATGGGAGAGTGGGGGGCAGAATGGGGGAAGGGAGTTGGGGAAGAGGCAGTGGGGAAGGAAGGTGTGGGGGGAGAGGCAGTGGGGAAGGGAGGTGGGGTGGGGGGAAAAGAAGGGGAGTGGGGAGTTGGGGGATGGAAATGGGAGGGGCAGAATGGGGGAAGAGGCGGTGGGGGAAGAGAAGGGGAGTGGGGAGAAGAATGGGGGAAGGAGGGTGGGGTAGGGTGAGGGAAGAGGCTGTGGGAAAGGGGGTTGTGAGGGGTTTAGGAGCAAAGGACAGTTGGGAGAGGAATGGGGTCGGGAGAGGCACTGTGCATCTGAATTTCCTGAGTGGCTGCAGCATCCGAACACCCCCCCGCCCAATTAAGCTGTCCCCCACAGCATCGGCAGCCCAGGTACCACTCCAAGCTGGGGGAGAGAGAGCCAGTGGAACTGGCTTCAGCATGCATATTCCACCCCGCTCCCCATCCCTCCCCCCCCCACAAATATAGCAGTCAAACTATGCTTATGGAGGGGCACACCTGCCCCCCTGGCCCATGTCTGCTCTCGCAGCCCTTTAGGCAGCGTTTAAATCTGTGGCTCAGTCAAGCCCCATCCCAGCAGACTCGGGCACCCCCAGGTGCTCCCAGGTACCTGCTCTCTTGCTCTGCTCCAGGCACTGCTCAGGCTGCATCTCCCCTGGGCGCTTCTCCCTGTCCCTGCAGCAGCTGGGATGGGACTCGACAACTTTTGGCCACAAATTGTGGCAGCTGCAGTGCTGAATGCAGGGGCTGGAGTGCAGTAAGTCGATGCCGGGGGCGCCGGTAGCCTCTGCCTTGCCTCCCCCTGTGTCCACCCCTCATGGTGCACTGCTGCACAGAGCCCAGTATCCCCCGGGACATCTGCCCCCGGAGGCTGGGATCCTCCTGCCCCAGAAGATATATCCTCTACAGACCAGGATATCCTGGACACATCCAGTTCCCAATCCGGGAGTCCCCGGGACACACCCAGAGCCTCCCCACTCACCTGTGTCTCCTCCTTTCCTGGGACACCTCCCTGTTGCGGTTTAAATTGCCTGCAAGAAGCCAAGCATCCCTCCCCATTTACAAGCCCAGGGTGCAACATTCTTCTCCCTCCACCCTCTAGTGAAACAGACACCACCTCCCTCCAAGACCATGGAGGTGAGGATCCCCTTTGGCTGGGGCTGGTGTGCAGCTCTCACGCTACCAGGAAGGTGACTCCTGAGACTGTTACCCTGCTCTGCACAAACCAGTACTTCGAGTAACAGGACAAAATTAAGAGGGGGGGAACTTAAATCTACCAGGGGAAACCTTCCTGGCAGTGCAATCTTTGTCTTAGGCTGTGGAACAGTCTCCACACAGAAGGACTGAAAACCTCAAGGGCTTGTCTTCACTACCATGCTACATCAGCACAGCTGTATCGATGCAGCTGCACTGATGTAGTGTGTCTGGTGAAGATGCGCTCCATCAATGGGAGAGCGTTCTCCCATCGATGTAATACTCCGCCTCAATGAGAGCTGGAAGCTCTGTCGGTGGGAGCGGTGTAGACATCTTTAAGTTGATGTCACTTACATCGCTCGAGGGGGGAGGGGGTGGCTTTTTCACACCCTGTAGCGATGTTACAGCAACGTAAGCAGTAGTGTAGACAAGCCCCAAGGGCTTTTAAAAGAAGACTGGACAAAACATGATGTATGGAGCAGCCCTGCATTGGCAGGGAGCTCGACCAAGATGGGATGATCACAGAGGCCTTTTTTGCTTGCGACGTCTATAATTCCATCCCACTAGGCTGGCAGTACAAATTCTGGTGCTAAAGACCTGGTGCCTGGATTCCATTGCATTGGGACTGTGAATTAGTGCCCTGTCATGCAACTCCTACTGGTCCAATAGTGTAGATCCTGCTGTTAGTGCAGCTGTTTGCAGGTGCCCTTGTGTTTAGCTGAACCTTTCACTCAGGGATGGAGTGCATCCCCACTATATTGTGAGCATGCATTCTGACACTGCTATCCTGCTGCATGGATCCCAATGTGCTTGTACTGTGTATTTTTAGCACTCACACCCTGCTATATGAATCTTATTATGCAGGTAGTTCTAGTGTCCTGGTGCAATGACAACATTATGTTAGAAATATGACGCCTGAAAATAGTGCCCTGGTGTAATGGTCACTCTGGGCTATTGTGACGCCTCCTTTTTTGTATGAAGTGTTGTTGAAGCCCTGTTGGGCCCAGGCTATTAGAACCAAGATGGGTGAGGTCATATCTTTTATTGGAGCAACTTCTGTTGGTGAGAGACAAGGGTCCGAGCTTATACAGAGCTCTTCTTCAGGTCTGTAAGCTTGAACACTTGTCTCACTCACCAACAGCAGTTGCGCCAGTAAAAGATATGACCTCACCCATCTTGGCTCTCTAATGTGAATCTTGTCATTGTGACCCTGTTGGATGCCTCCTAATATACAGAGAGCATGAATCTTGGCCACTAGAGGAGGGGGTGTAAATCTTAATGCTGGTAGCCTGCCGTTTAGAGCTTATGCCACTGTGAGTCTGGGCGTTTTAATTTTGGCACGCGTAGCCTGATGCCAATAATCCATGAAGGTAGTGGAGTTTGGAAATAAGGTGGAACTAGGGCTGGCCTTACGGGTGAGATGTGTGTGCGTGTGTGTGTGCATGTGTGGTCAAGAAGCAAGGAGTGGGGTGGGCCTGTGATGCAAGGCCATGGACCGGAGCTCAGGACAATGGAGGGAGGCAGTGGAGCCCAGAGCAATGGGGGGGGGATTCCTCCACCACTTGGGTCTTGGCCTCCCTACAGCGCCCCATCTCCTGGGCAGCTGGTGTGGCTCTTACCACAGCCCAGCTTCAGCTTGTGGCCTGGCTAAGGGGTGGGGGGGGAGGAGGCGCAGCGGGGCCGTGGCCCCAAGGGGGCGGGGCCTGAGGGATCCAAAAGTTCTTTGTGCCCAGGACCCCAGTAAATCTTAATCTACTTCTGCTAACACCAAGAGAGGGATTCCCATTCATGGATCGGTATATAGACACGTATCTCTGAGAAAGGGGTGGGGCTCCGGCCCGGCACCACTTACCTAAAGTGCACCAGAGCTGGGGCAGACTCCCTACATGCCTGCCCTGTCCCCGTGCCGCTCCAGGTATTTTAGCCTCGGGGGGGGCGGGGCTCTGCATGCACTGCCCTTGCAGCGCCTCCAGGTACCTCCCCCGAAGGTGGTTCTCCCTTCCCAGCCAATGAGAGCTGCGGGGGGCGGTGCCTGGAGGCAAGAGCACCGCACGGAGCCCTTTGCCCCCATCCCTGCCCGGGGGTCGCAGGACATTGTGCCGGCTGCCTCTGAGAGTGGCATGGGGCCCGTGGTGCCTCAGGGGCAATCCCGTGGGCTGGATCCAAAGCCCTGAGGGGCTGGATCCAGCCCGTGGGCCATAGTTTGCCCAGCCCTGAAATAAGTCATGCTAATTTTTGCTGTAAAACACGGAAATAGAGTGACATGATAGAAGAATAAAAAGCTACTTGTTTTAATTGTCATGATTATCTTGCTCATATTGAAGAGAATTTTTTTTTAAAAGTGGACACTCTTGGAGGGGCAGGGACCAGTGCGATACTATGTTGCAGCCCCTTTACATTGCTCTGGACCACTGGCAAAGCATATACTGGCCCCTGCTATAACAATGTTCTCTAGGTAAAATGATCTAGCATAAGAGTGCCACAGTGCCTCCCCCACTGTGGAAGGTATGGCAGAGGCAGGCTGGGTGCTGGTTGCTTTCTTCTGCCAAAACTGCTGCTTGGGGGCGGGGGGAGGGGCTGCTGAAATCTAGCATAAATTTAGAGCAGCCCTGAGGCTGCTCCACCTTACATCAGGCTTCCAACTGGACAAGAATAGGGGGAGGTGCAAAAACCAGGTTAAAGTACCTTTGCCCCCCCCCACCCATTTCCTGCCTCAGTCATATCTTGACTAGACCAAAGATGCAGACTGTACATCCCGCTGTTCAGCCTCAGACCACGTAGAGCACATGTTGCAGAAGGGCAAACGGCTCTATACTAGTCCAGCAAATTAGTTCTCACATATTATGGATAAGCTGCCTCTGGGGATGATAGGGTAGCTTAGGGATGGTCTACGCTAGGAACTGACATTGGTATAGCAATGGTTCTCTGAGTATAAAAAAATCCACATCGCTGAGCAATGTAATGAAGCCAACCATGCCCACGGTATATCTAGTGCTAGGGCAATGGACAACTTCGTCCATTGACCTAACTACCACCTCTCACCGAAGTGGATTACCTATACTGATACAAGAACCCCTCCCACTGGTGTAGGTGGCTACACTGTAGGGCTGCCGTTGTGCTGCTGTAGCGTTTTAAGTGCAGACATACCCTTTGTCTCTAGCAGTGTTCAAGGTTTGGGCCTCCTGGCTGAATCTGAGCTTTTAATTTAATTTTATGCTGTGGACTTTGTCCCCTAGGTGCTGGAGTAAGACCACAGTTAGAGACTGTCAGACTATGACGTAGCAGCACAATTGATGTTGACCACATTTGAAAAAGTGTAGGGTTGTTTGATGCAAATGAATACTGGTTCTCTCTGAGCATGTCATCTTGGTAACCAAGTCCGGTTCTGCCTCCAATACTGGAAGTCTCCAAGTCTGCATTTTCTGACTAGCAGACACTGTTATTTGCACTGTTAATGTAGCCGTGTTGGTCCCAGGATTTTAGAGACAAGATGGATGAGGCAGTATCTTTTATTGGATCAACTTCTGTTGGTGAAAGAGATGAACTTACACAGAGCTCTTTTTCAGGTCTGGGAAAGGTACTCAGAGTGTCATAGCTAAATACAAGGTGGAATAGATTGTTTAGTATAAGTAGTTAACATAAATTGTAAGAGACCTGTAGGGAGCCAGGGTGGCCCCCTACCGAGCAGGGCCAGGACGCGCCACGGCCCCCGCCAACGGAGGCGGGGCCCCGGCACATCCGCTCCGCTCCCAACAGCGGAGCGGCCCGGGACACGCCGCGGCTTCCGCGAGAGGGGGCGGGGCCGCGGCAAACTCACTCCGTCCCCAGCTGCGGGAGGGGCGGAGTAAGCCGGGACGCACCGCACGTCCCGCAGGAGGAGGCAGGGCCAGGGGAGTTTCGCCCCGTCCCCAGCTGTGGGAGGGGCGGGGCAGGGCGTACAAAGGGCAGGGCCCTTTGCTCCAGGGGGGCGGCGCCTTGGGAGGAGGTAGAGGCTGACGCCGGACTGCTTCCCCCCGCTCCAGCTGCTGACCCCGGGGAATCGGAGGACCCCGAACCCCTTGACGAGCCGGAGCTACCCGCTGCCGTCTACCCGACCGAGTCGGAGGTTTGTGCATCCGGACCCCCGCCCGCGGCCCCCTTCCAGAAGGGGCCCGCTAGAGACTTTTGCCGGCGTTCCCCTGCCTGGGGCACGCCATAGACCATTGCCCGCGGTCCCCTGTCACAAGGGGCCCGCTAGAGACCTTTGCCGGCGCTCCCCCTGCCTGGGGCGCGCCGCGAACCACTGCCCGCGGCCCCCTGCCACAAGGGGCCCGCTAAAGACTTTTGCCGGCGTTCCCCCTGCCTGGGGCGCGCCGCGAACCACTGCCCGCTAAAGACTTTTGCCGGCGTTCCCCCTGCCTGGGGCGCGCCGTGAACCACTGCCCGCGGTCCCCTGCCACAAGGGGCCCGCTAAAGACTTTTGCCGGCGTTCCCCCTGCCTGGGGCGCGCCGTGAACCCCTGCCTGCGGCCCCCTGCCACATAGGGGTCCGCTAGAGACTTTTGCCGGCGTTCCCCCTGCCTGGGGCGCGCCGTGAACCACTGCCCGCGGTCCCCTGCCTCAAAGGGGCCCGCTAGAGACTTTTTGCCGGCGCCCCCCTGCCTGGGGCGCGCCGTGAGTCACTGCCCGCGGCCCCCCGCACAAGGGGCTCGCCAGAGGCTTCTCCCGGCCTCCCCGGCCTGAGGGCGCTCTGTGGACAATTGCTGGCCTGCCCGTCTTAGAAGGGCGTGGGCCGGGCTCCTCGCCCCGCCCCCTCCGCAAGCGGAGGTAGCGACGGCCGCCCCGCTTACAGTGGCACCTGACCAGGGACCTCGACCCATCCCTGCCGGAAGGGATCCGAACCAGGGTGCCGGGGCCGCCCTGGGTCGGCCATGGAGGTAGAGGCCCTGATCAAACTCCTGGCCGAGAGCCAGCAGCAGCAGCAGCAGCAGCTCGTGCAGCAGCTGGGAGCCCACCAGCAGCAGCTGCTCCAGACCTTGGGGGTCCAACATCGAGAGCAGCAGGCCCAATGCCTTCAGCAGCTCGCCACCCTGTGGCCGAGTCCCGGCGGCGCCGCACCCGGGGGGGCTGCGTCCCCCGCCGCTCCCGCCCCACCGATCCGTCTGGCCAAGATGGGGCCCGACGACGATCCCGAGGCATATCTCGTCACCTTCGAACGGGTGGCGACGGTAGCTGGGTGGGCCCCGGAGCAGTGGGCGACCCTCCTGGCCCCCTATTTGACGGGGCCGGCGCAGAAGGCGTACCGGGGACTCCCGGACGACGAGGCTCGGGTGTACGCGCGCGTGAAGGCCGCTATCCTGGACGCTCTCGATATTACCCCCGAGACCTTTCGGCGGCGGTTCCGGGGAAAGCGATATCCTCCCGGCGCCCGGCCCCGAGCCGTAGCCCAGGAACTACAGGACGCGGCCAGCAGGTGGCTCCAGCCGGAACATAGGACTGCCAAGGAAGTAATAGAACAGATCGTTATCGAACAGTTCACCCACATCCTCCCGACCCCCGGACGGGCATGGGTGCTGCGGCACCGACCCCAAACCTTGCGGGCGGCCGTAACCCTCATGGAGGACTTCCTAGAAGCGGAGGCCCCTCTAGGGCCAGCAGCCCGCGGCCACCCGGCCGGACCAGGCGCCCAGAGGCCAGAGCGGGCCCCCAGCTCCAAGCCGGGAACCCCGCCCCGGGCTCGGCGCCCGGAAGGCGGGGGAACCTCTTTCTCCCGACCCCCTGAGCCGCCACCACGTACCGGCTCCGGGCGCTGGATCCAACCCCCAGGACCGGGCCAACCCCGCGGGACCCCGAGCGCCCCCACCCGGCCCGCGCGCTCAGAGCTGGGCCCCTGCTTCCGGTGTGGCGAGAGCGGTCACCTGCAACGCGACTGCACCGCCATGGAGTGTGACTTCGGGCACGTGGAGACAGGGGAACGACGGGCTCGTCCGCCCTCAGCGGCCAAGTTGACGGCTCCCATGGAGGTCGCCGGGAACCCCGTGGTGGGTCTGATCGACTCCGGTTGCGGACAGACTCTTGTTCGACAGGCACTCCTTCCGGAGGGGCAGAAAACCACGGGGGAGATTCGGATTCAATGCATCCATGGGGACGTGAAGGCGTATCCCACCGCTCAGCTCGCGCTCACGATAGGCGGGGCAACCCAGCTGCTCAGCGTGGCCGTGGCCCCGTCCTTGGCCTATCCGGTCATTTTAGGCCGAGACTGGCCCGGGTTTGTCGACGTGCTCCGGTCCGTCGGCTCCGCCGAAGCATTCGAGGGCGCGTCCTCTGAGCCCGATACCAGCCCTCGTATCCAGGCCGACCTGGACGACGTCTCTCCCGCGGACACCGCAGACGGCACCTCGGACTTTAGTCGGGATCAGCGAGAAGACCCTACGCTCAGGTTCGCATACGAACAACTAGCCCGAGTCGAGGGAGAGGTCGCGGACCCCCGCCGAATCACCCACTGGCCTAGGTTCGAGCTCCGCCGCGACCGCCTCTACCGTCTTGAGCGAGACTCCCGAACCAAGGAGGTTCGGACCCAACTTGTGGTTCCCCGCATCCATCGGCGGGCTGTCTTAAAGCTAGCCCACGACATCCCCGCCGCGGGCCACTTGGGGCCAGAGAAGACCGCAGCCAGGGTCCTCGCCCGGTTTTTCTGGCCCGGAATTCACCGCGAGGTGAAGGACTATTGTAACTCCTGCCCGGACTGCCAACACGCTGCCCCCGCGGGGGTCCGGAAGGCCCCACTGGTCCCCTTGCCAGTCGTAGGGGTACCATTTGAGCGGGTGGCAATGGACCTCGTTGGGCCCTTCCCCAAAAGCCAGGCGGGGTATCAGTACATTCTGGTGGTGATGGATTATGCCACCCGCTTCCCGGAGGCCGTACCCTTACGCAGTATCACCGCGCGTGCTATTGCCGCCGAGCTTCTGAAAATCTTTGCCCGGGTAGGCCTCCCGCGCGAGGTTCTCACCGACCAGGGGACCAGCTTCACTTCCAAGCTGTTCCGGCAAGTATGTGCCCTCCTGGGGATCCAGAAGTTACAAACCTCCGTATACCACCCCCAGACCGACGGACTCGTCGAGCGGTTCAACCGCACCCTGAAGGGGATGCTACGACGCTTCCCCACCCAGGACCTCCGCCAGTGGGACCAACTACTTCCTCCGTTGTTACTGGCAATCCGGGAAGTCCCGCAAGCCTCTACGAAATTCTCGCCCTTCGAGCTCCTCTATGGACGACGACCCCGCGGCGTGTTGGACCTCCTGAGGGAGACGTGGGAACACACCCCGTCTGCGGCGCAAGGGCTCCTGCAGTACGTCCTAAGGCTGCAAGGGCGTCTCGCCCGGGTAGGTGAGCTCGCTAGGGAAAACCTGAGCATCGCCCAGAGAGCCCAGGAGAGGCAATATAATCAGGGCGCGCAAGCCCGGGCGTTTGCGCCGGGGGACCGGGTCCTTCTCTTACTCCCCTCGGAGGAGTCAAAGCTTTTCGCCCGCTGGCAGGGCCCCTACGAGGTGCTTCGACGAGTGGGCCCGGTTACTTATGAAATTCGACAGCCCGGCCACCGGAAGGAAAAGCAGGTCTATCACATAAACTTGTTAAAACCGTGGAGGGAACCGGAAGGGCTACTGATTGCCCCCTACCCCCCTGAGCCAGACCTGGGCCCGGAGCCCCCGGAGATCCCTGAAACCAGCCGGCCCCAGCTCGCCGAGACCCTCACCCCCGAGCAGCAGGACCAAGCTAGCCGCTTGATAGACGCCTTCCCCACGACCTTCACCTCAAGGCCCGGAAGGACTACCCTGGCCCAACATGTGATCCAAACCGACCCCGGGGTGGTAGTCCGGGGGACGACGCGGCCCTTGCCTCGGCGAATGCAGGGGGCCGTGGAAGACGAAGTCCGAGCAATGTTAGAGCTCGGGGTTATTGAGCGTTCCCAGAGCGAGTGGCGGAGCCCTGTCGTCCTTGTCCCCAAGCCCGACGGGAGCCGCCGATTCTGTATCGACTTTCGGAAGGTCAACGCCATTTCCAAGTTCGATGCGTATCCCATGCCTCGCATCGACGAGCTCCTGGAGCGGCTCGGGGACGCCCGATATATTACCACCCTAGACCTTACAAAGGGATATTGGCAGATCCCCTTGGAGCCGCTATCTAAGGAGAAGACTGCCTTCGCCACTCCCTCTGGACTTTATCATTTCACTCGAATGCCGTTCGGCCTCCATGGGGCCCCCGCAACCTTTCAGCGATTGATGGATCGGGTTTTGCGACCCCATACGACCTACGCGGCGGCTTACCTTGATGATGTAGTCATCTACGGCAGCGACTGGGAGGACCACCTCAATCAGGTAGCCGCTGTCCTCCGCGACCTTCGCGCCGCCGGACTTACGGCCAACCCCAAAAAGTGCCAAATCGGTCGAGAGGAAACGACGTACCTGGGCTACACCTTGGGCCGAGGACTGGTGCGGCCCCTCATAGGGAAGGTTCAAGCTCTCCAAGCGTGTCAGCCGCCGACTACCAAACGACAGGTACGGCAGTTCCTGGGTCTCGCCGGCTATTACCGACGGTTCATACCCCATTTTGCAACCCTGACAGCCCCTTTGACCGACCTCCTGACGAAGGATAGCCCCCGTCGAGTGCGGTGGTCAGCCGACTGTGCCGCGGCCTTTCTGGCGGTCAAGGCCCGGCTGTGTAGCGAGCCGGTGCTTTTCAGTCCGGACTTTCACCGCGACTTCGTCGTGCAGACCGACGCCTCCGCCGTCGGGCTTGGCGCCGTCCTCTCGCAGGAGGTCGATGGGGAGGAACACCCGGTTGTTTACCTAAGTCGAAAGCTGTTCCCTCGGGAACGGAACTACTCCGTGCTGGAGAAAGAGGCCCTGGCGGTTAAGTGGGCAGTAGACGCCCTCCGCTATTATCTCCTGGGTGCCCCCTTTACGCTTGTTACGGACCACGCCCCTCTGAAGTGGCTCAACGATATGAAGGATACAAACCCCCGGCTGCAACGGTGGTACCTCGCGTTGCAGCCCTACGCCTTTACGGTGCAGCACCGGGCGGGGCGTGAGCACACTAATGCGGATTTCCTGTCCCGCCTCGGTGAGGCTGAGGACGCCAGCTCCGGTGCTCGGGAGCTGGACTTGAGGGGTGGGGTATGTAGGGAGCCAGGGTGGCCCCCTACCGAGCAGGGCCAGGACGCGCCACGGCCCCCGCCAACGGAGGCGGGGCCCCGGCACATCCGCTCCGCTCCCAACAGCGGAGCGGCCCGGGACACGCCGCGGCTTCCGCGAGAGGGGGCGGGGCCGCGGCAAACTCACTCCGTCCCCAGCTGCGGGAGGGGCGGAGTAAGCCGGGACGCACCGCACGTCCCGCAGGAGGAGGCAGGGCCAGGGGAGTTTCGCCCCGTCCCCAGCTGTGGGAGGGGCGGGGCAGGGCGTACAAAGGGCAGGGCCCTTTGCTCCAGGGGGGCGGCGCCTTGGGAGGAGGTAGAGGCTGACGCCGGACTGCTTCCCCCCGCTCCAGCTGCTGACCCCGGGGAATCGGAGGACCCCGAACCCCTTGACGAGCCGGAGCTACCCGCTGCCGTCTACCCGACCGAGTCGGAGGTTTGTGCATCCGGACCCCCGCCCGCGGCCCCCTTCCAGAAGGGGCCCGCTAGAGACTTTTGCCGGCGTTCCCCTGCCTGGGGCACGCCATAGACCATTGCCCGCGGTCCCCTGTCACAAGGGGCCCGCTAGAGACCTTTGCCGGCGCTCCCCCTGCCTGGGGCGCGCCGCGAACCACTGCCCGCGGCCCCCTGCCACAAGGGGCCCGCTAAAGACTTTTGCCGGCGTTCCCCCTGCCTGGGGTGCGCCGCGAACCACTGCCCGCTAAAGACTTTTGCCGGCGTTCCCCCTGCCTGGGGCGCGCCGTGAACCACTGCCCGCGGTCCCCTGCCACAAGGGGCCCGCTAAAGACTTTTGCCGGCGTTCCCCCTGCCTGGGGCGCGCCGTGAACCCCTGCCTGCGGCCCCCTGCCACATAGGGGTCCGCTAGAGACTTTTGCCGGCGTTCCCCCTGCCTGGGGCGCGCCGTGAACCACTGCCCGCGGTCCCCTGCCTCAAAGGGGCCCGCTAGAGACTTTTTGCCGGCGCCCCCCTGCCTGGGGCGCGCCGTGAGTCACTGCCCGCGGCCCCCCGCACAAGGGGCTCGCCAGAGGCTTCTCCCGGCCTCCCCGGCCTGAGGGCGCTCTGTGGACAATTGCTGGCCTGCCCGTCTTAGAAGGGCGTGGGCCGGGCTCCTCGCCCCGCCCCCTCCGCAAGCGGAGGTAGCGACGGCCGCCCCGCTTACAAGACCATTCAAGGTGAAGTGGCCACATAACACTGCCTGTACTCATGGGACGAAAAAAGCGGGGGGAGATAGTGGATTGCAGATTGTTGTAATAAACCATAAATCCAGTGTCTTTATTATATTCATTATTTTTAGTGTCTAGCAAAGTTATGACTTTAAGCTTTCTAACTCTTGTTTTCATGGTGGTGTGCAAGTTTCCTTTGAGGATGAAAAGAACTCAGAGGGCAGATGTTGAGTGATTACTTCTTGAAAAGTGTTCACCTATGACTGTTGGGAATTTGTCTTTTATCATTTTTTGTATGAGTTCATTCAAGAGCATAGCGAGGGTCTCATTTTATCCACATCAATGTTATTGTGCACTTAAAACTCTTTTAGAGTAACCTGGTAATTTTGCTATGAGGCTAGCTAGTATTTTGACGGCTTAGCTGTTTTTACTATTTATTTTGGATATGCTCGATGCTTTATATGGGTATGTTCTGAGGGATATGACTGAGTGGCACTTAGTGTTTCCACAGTTTCTGTTTTTTCAGGTTGCCTTATCTCTTGCCTCCCACAGCCCCACTGGAAGCACAGACCACGTGTCATCACTAACCCCATAACAAACTAAGTATGTTAACCTTTTACTTCCTCTGAATTGGTTGTTTCTAACCCTGTGAACCATCAACTAGCCCTGCTTTGAGGCAAAGAACTCAGAGATTGGGGTGAAGGATCTTTCCCTCATTCTGGAAGAGAAAAATGAGGTGTGACCTGGAGAAATATTGGTGAGTCCATAACCAGCTGTATCAGGTAGAGAAACCATGCCTGTCTGAGCCAGGTCAGAACTATTAACTCTGGCTTGGTCCTTTTTTATTTTGAGTAGAACTTTTGATATTAGAAGGGTCGGGGAAACTGCAAACATTATACCTAACAACCACTGAAGATAAAAGGCATCCCTCATGGACTGGTGATCCAGCCTGCCTCTGGAGCAGAATTGAACACAATTCTTGTTCATGGCCATGGCAAACATATTTATCTGAGAGGTACCCCATTGCTGAAATGTGTGGTGAAGTATGATGGACTTTGTCTCCCATTCATTGTCTTGAGAGAAGTGCCTGCTGAGCGTATCCGCAGTCACATTCTGCATTCCTGGAAGGTAAGCTGCTGTGACGATGATCTGATTGTGTATGCACCAATTCCAAAGCTTGACAGCTTTGTAGCAAAGGGAGGGGGATCTTGCCCCTTCTTGTCGGTTGCTACAGAACATGCATGACATGTTGTCCATAATGACCTTTATATGTTTGCCCCTGATCAATGGTTGAAATTGGAGACCATCCTGAGTTCTAGGAGGTAGTTCGGGACTATTTAGAAAAGCTGGACGAGCACAAGTCCATGGGGCCGGATGCGCTGCATCCGAGGGTGCTAAAGGAGTTGGCCGATGAGATTGCAGAGCCATTGGCCATTATCTTTGAAAAATCATGGCGATCGGGGAAGGTCCCGGATGACTGGAAAAAGGCTAATGTAGTGCCCATCTTTAAAAAAGGGAAGAAGGAAGATCCAGGGAACTACAGGCCAGTCAGTCTCACCTCAGTCCCTGGAAAAATCATGGAACAGGTCCTCAAGGAATCAATTCTGAACCACTTAAAGGAGGGGAAAGTGATCAGGAACAGTCAGCATGGATTCACCAAGGGCAAGTCATGCCTGACTAACCTAATTGCCTTCTATGATGAGATAACTGGCTCTGTGGATGAGGGGAAAGCAGTGGATGTGCTATTTCTGGACTTTAGCAAAGCTTTTGATACAGTCTCCCACAGTATTCTTGCCAGCAAGTTAAAGAAGTATGGGCTGGATGAATGGACGGTAAGGTGGATAGAAAACTGGCTAGATGGTCGGGCTCAACGGGTAGTGATCAATGGTTCCATGTCTAGTTGGCAGCCGGTATCAAGTGGGGTGCCCCAAGGGTCGGTGCTGGGGCTGGTTTTATTCAATATCTTCATTAACGATCTGGAGGATGGTGTGGACTGCACCCTTAGCAAGTTTGCAGATGACACTAAACTGGGAGGAGTGGTTGATACACTGGAGGGTAGGGATAGGATACAGAGGGACCTAGACAAATTAGAGGATTGGGCCAAAAGAAATATGATGAGGTTCAACAAGGACAAGTGCAGAGTCCTGCACTTAGGACGGAAGAATCCCATGCACTGCTACAGACTAGGGACCGAATGGCTGGGCAGCAGTTCTGCAGAAAAGGACCTAGGGGTTACGGTGGACGAAAAGCTGAATATGAGTCAACAGTGTGCCCTTGTTGCCAAGAAGGCTAATGGCATTTTGGGTTGTATAAGTAGGGGCATTTCCAGCAGATCGAGGGATGTGATCATTCCCCTCTATTCAGCACTGGTGAGGCCTCATCTGGAGTACTGTGTCCAGTTTTGGGCCCCACACTACAAGAAGGATGTGGATAAATTGGAGAGAGTCCAGCGGAGGGCAACAAAAATGATTAGGGGGCTGGAACACATGACTTATGAGGAAAGGCTGAGGGAACTGGGATTGTTTAGCCTGCAGAAGAGAAGAATGAAGGGGGATTTGATAGCTGCTTTCAACTACCTGAAAGGGGGTTCCAAAGAGGATGGATCTAGACTGTTCTCAGTGGTAGAAGATGACAGAACAAGGAGTAATGGTCTCAAGTTGCAGAGGGGGAGGTTTAGGTTGGATATTAGGAAAAACTTTTTCACTAGTAGGGTGGTGAAGAACTGGAATGGGTTACCTAGGGAGGTGGTGGAATCTTCTTCCTTAGAGGTTTTTAAGGTCAGGCTTGACAAAGCCCTGGCTGGGATGATTTAGTTGGGTTTGGTCCTGCTTTGAGCAGGGGGTTGGACTAGATGACCTCCTGAGGTCCCTTCCAACCCTGAGATTCTATGATCTATGAGGTTGATGTGCACAGTCGCCTCTGAATGTGTCTATTTGCTCTGTACCATAGGGGTGTCCAGATGTGCACCCCAACTTAGGAGGCATGTATCCATTGTTATAACAACTGCCAAGAGAAGGGCAGGTGAAAGGGACTACTGCACAGCCATTGGGAGGGTATTTCCACCAATTGAGAGATTCCTTTATGAAGGTGGATATGGACAGTAGTGGGGCTAGACTGTCTGCTCAGGGAATAAACAGTCCTAGGCCATCCTTGGAAGCAAAGCGCCTGCACTCTTGCATGGTCTATAATGAAAGTATCAGCTGCCATATGTCTCAACCACCAAAAACAATTCTGGACAGGTGTCTGAGGGCTACTTTTGGATAGCTTGACTACATTGGAAAGGGTCACAAATCTTGCATTAGGAGATAGGCTCTTACAGCTATTGAACTGAGATAAGCTCCTATGAATTCTAACCTTTGTAAGGGATCAAGGTGGATTTTTGAATGTTCAGTTGTAAGTCCAGTGCGAGGAAGAGGTGTATGGCTTTGCAAGTTGCCCTTGCTGTTTTATCCTGGGAGCAACCTTTTAGAAACCAATCGTCTAGGTAAGGGAACACCAGAATTCCTTTTCTGCGGAAGTGTGCCTCTACTAAAGACATGACCTTTGAAAAGATCTTTGGAGCAGATGAGAGGCCAAAAAGGAAACATCTTATACTGCAAATGGTCCCGGCTGATAGTAAAACATAGGAACCTTTTGTGAGATAGGTGGATTAGTATGGAAATGTGTCTTGATGATTGAGGGCTGAGAACAAAGCCCCTGGGTCCAGAGATGGAATTATTGCTTCAAAGTGTGACCGTTTTGAATCTTTGTGCTTTCACAAGTGTGTTGTGTAGCCTTAAATCTAGGATGGGTCCAACCTTTTTTTGGAACCAGGAAGTACCTGGAATAAACCCCCTTCCCTCTGTGCTGCATGGGAACTGGTTCTATAGCACCCAAGTATAGGAGAGAGTCTATGTCCTGTCTTAAAAAGTGCTCATGAGAGAGGTCCCTGAAGAGGGACGGGGAAGGGGAGGTGGCAGGCAAAAGTGAAGTGGATGGAGTACCCTGTGGAGATGATCTCCAAAACCCACTTGTCTGTAGTGACTGATTCGCAAGCATGCTGGAAGTGGTAAAGAGTTGCTGAAAGGAGGAAGGCAGGTGAAACACTGCAGTTGGTATGAAAAGGGATGGCCCCTCCATCAAAATTGGTGCTTTGAAGCAGAGGGTTGGGAAGTGGGTGGTTTTCTCCCTCTGGAACCTCTGTCTCTTGAATTGAGGTTCATATGATCTGTGGGAACTTGAGAATTGGGTGGGCTCTCTGATGTCTGGGACCTACTGAGTTTTCTCTTTTGGATGTGTATATAGATCTCCAGAGAACATAAAGTGGCCCTCGATTGCTTACCTGTGCGGAGATTTGTCTATGGTGTCAGTGAACAGTTTAGTGCCCTCAAAAGGAAGGTCTTCAATTGTATTCTGGACCTTCTTTGGAAATCCTGAGAGCTGAAGCCAGGAGGACCTCTTAATAACTATTGCTGTAGAAATCAAATGAGCGGCGTATGAGCAGCGTTGAGAGAGGCCTGCAGAGATGTTCTGGTGAACAGCTGGCCTTCTGCACTAATTTCCCTCTGTGTTCTTGTGGTACATGCTCAATAAAGGAAAAGCGCCTCTATGGGAATGGATTGGAGCACTATGGACAGATATTTGAGAGCCCAAGGCAAGATCTTCATCAGAATCCTCCTCTCCCAAGTCACTCTGAAGTGGTGGAGCAGCAGAAGAAACCTGAGAGGTACAATTCTCAGCACCAGATGCATGTCTGGGAATCTGGAGGGCCTCAGTACCAAGAACAGTTGGAGCTGACCAACACTGAGTCGGGTGTCTTGGACATAGCTAGGTCTTGAGGGAAATGAAACTCCTGCAGTACTGAGTGTGTTGTCAGTACTGTATCCATGACCTGAGCTGACATAATGGTAGCTGAGGGAGTTGATGGTACTGTGAATCTTGAATGGTCCAAGGGGAGTTGAGCTGGAGCGGTCTTTTTGATAGTGAGTGTGAAAGGGTAGAGCTTTTTTTGCCGCCTTGTTCCCCTGACAGTACCAATGGTCCATCAGAGTCTGACATTTTGGAGTCTCTAGATTTAAGAGTGCTCTTGGTACTGAGGAACCAGTAGCCTCATGCATACAGTGTCAGAGACTGATGGGAGCCAAAGTGGCTGGAGTCACCATTGACCTCATCTTCTTTGAGGTAGATTCCCTTCCTGGAGAACTTGAGGCACGGTCTTTGGAAGTCTTATGACAGGAATCTTGGGCCTTCTTCTTAGATGCCCTTGAGGAGTGTGGCTTGGAGATAGTAGCGGTAGCCAACTTATTCAGAGACTGGCAAACTGTGGGGTCTCCTGGCCTGGATCAGAGTCTGGGCTCAGCAAGCTCTCCATCCTAAGGAGTCAAAGTTTGATCTCCCACTAGATTTTAATGCTAGACTGAAGTTGCACTTTGAGATTCCCTGAGGCAATGGATGCACCAGGAGGATCGGTCACTCACCCCGATTGCCTCCTGGAACAACAGGCAGCATTTGAAACATGGCAGAGCCAGGCATGCCCTTCTAGTAATGTAAAACTCCCAGGAAGGGAGAAACTATATAACAACATTTTTTTTTAAACAACTATACTAAACTACTGTAAGAGCTAAGGGGACCCAGCTGAGGTAAAATTCAACACAGACAACTGTGAAGGTTCCATCTCAGGCCAAGGCAGTTGAGAAGGAGCTGAGGGCACTTCACCTGCGCAACACTACATAGCAACAATGCAGAGCACAAGACTGAGTAACCCGTATGGGTGGGCCGAACAGACACTATGAAATTTCTGATCAAAAGCACAGGGGCTGCAAACACAACTAGAATGGAGCACCCATCAGGACACTGCTTGGAAAAGAATTGTTACTTATGCATGCTGAGCTACTTATATGGGCACAGACTTACTATGATACATGTCCAGCACCACTCTAATGTCTGTGTACATATGTGCATCACCTGTGAGCTTGTAATGTTATTTGTGGACTACTTGTGTCTGTATGCTAATTGATATTTAAGAGTTATATACTCATTTACAATGTCTGTAGATCTATACTTGTACAGCCAGCACTGTACTTAATTGTGGGGCAGATTCTATAAGCTTTATTCACATGAAGTATCACTTATGTGATTTGTGCTACTTACAGCAATGGGACTATACATATGACCGCTACTTGGGAAGTGACAGAATATGTCCTGGGGTTTTAAGGTATGCCTCTGCAAAACAAATACTTATAGAAAAAATAAAACCAAGTGATGTGTAAGAGGACTACTGAAAATATTATCATTTAAGAATGGCTAACATCACATACCTCTGACTCAGTTCATCCAGAGGCCTGTGGTATGATACAATTAGGCTCTCGTTTTCAGTGGGTGAAGATTTGGGAGTTCAGCAAGAAAAACCCCATGGAGGGGCCTAATTCTGCCATCCTTGAACTGTGATCAGTCCCATTGATTTCAGAGAGCCTACTCTCAGAGCAAGGTGGTACTGAGTGCAAAGGTGGCAGAATCAGGGCCTAGTATCACAGGAACATAATTTATGTGCAAATTAAGGAGGAAATGGATGAGATGTAGCTAAAGTAAAAAAAACACCTTGCTGGAGTTAAAATAAAATTCTAGGACTCTTGCTTTTTAGATAAGGCCTTATGCTCCACATTTTTTTTAAGATTAAGTTTTAACCTAAGAATTAAAAAGTCCTGCAGAATTTAGCACTTAAATTCCTGTATGCAAGGTGCAGAGCTTTCTTGCAAGGTACACCTCTACCCCGATATAACGAGACCCAATATAACACGAATTCGGATATAATGCGGTAAAGCAGTGCTCTGGGTGGGGCGGGGCTGCGCATGCTGGTGGATCAAACCAAGTTCAATATAACGCGGTTTCACCTATAACACGGTAAGATTGTTTGGCTCCCGAAGACAGCATTATATTGGGGTAGAGGTGTACTTTGAAGTCAATAAGAAGAGAGGGAGCTGTGCATCTCAAAGGAGTCTTAAAGAGCTGTGCCACGCTTGCTCTCTGAACTTGTCAGTTAAAGGTACATCTCATATCTTAGAATCGAGATACAATATCCTTTCTTGTAATTATAGATGAGAAATCTCTGCTCCTGGAAAATACTGATTTTTAAATGCAGTTCAGCCACACAAGAGAGCCCAACTCAAAAATAAATTGATACGGTTGGTATAAATCTGAGACTGATTTATAGTAGCAGTATTTCTTATGGAAAGTGTCAGAGCATTAACTATCCTCAGCTTTGCTTAGGGCTCTTAATTGCTGGCTAAAACTGATTTTTGTGGGGATTACTACTATGAACATAAATGTTCCAAATTAAACTATACGGCATTTGTTATCAGGCAGACTAAAATGAAGTATGATTAAGATGCTCAGACTGTATCTAAGCTAAGTAAATAAATGATAATTTTGCAAACTTATCCTACAAGTACTTTCTAGAGAAGAGTAACAAATACTTATAAAGCTACTTTCTAATTATTTCTTTGCCATAGCTCTGAAACTAATTGATTTGAGTAGATCAAAATACACAGAAAAAAGTTTGTGTTCTAATTAGTTTCTCTGTTATAAAAGAAAGCTAAAAATAGACACTAGCCCCATAACAAAATACAATGAACATCTAACGCTGTTGCAGTTCACCAAACTGTTGAGTACTGTTGTCCAAAAAAACCTAGGGTTACATAATATTTCTCTAAACCCAAATTGGTAATTTATGTTTTGTTGTTTTAAGGTTATAGATGCAACCATTACAATTTTTATTATAAAATAAGTTTAAAACATTAAAATTGTAGTGTACAATTCCATAGAAAAATGAACTTTAGTTCACAGTTCTTTGTGGGAAGACTCAGAAGAGGCTAAGTCATGGAGGAGCCAGAAGAATATTCAGTATTTACTGTTGCTTCTTTTTCTTCATATCTTGGAGGTAATTCAGATGAAAGATGCAGAGTAGGTAAGATGTCTGAAGAAGAACTGCTTCCGGGAATTGCATATAGTGGTTCATACTCTCTAACAGAAACCATTCCTTGAACATGTGCAAGTTGTGCCCTGTAAAACATTACACGTTAGTACATTCCAATCTCATTTATATACTAAGTCAAATCATACTTGAGTTTCACACATGCACACACAGTGTAGGTGAAGCCGGTGTGTTCAAGCTGCCTTTTTTTTTTTTAAACTGGTTCACTGCAAATACACATCTGTTTAGTAAACAGTGCCATCTGTATAACAGTGTGGCCTTTTCACATTTCCTATAAAAGAGGTCTTTTTATATTCCCCTGACAGCACTGCATAGAGCAGAATAGCCACTTGGGAATGGGAGAGATTTTCTCATCTCTTCTCCTTAGTTCCTTTGCCCCATCTTCCCCGCCTTTTCATAATCTATCATGGCCTTACTTTCCCCTTCCTTATAATAGTTATGAGTTCTAAAACTCCAATTACTGAAATGACAATACTTCATACTCTGAGCTCCTCAGATGAAAGGTGACTTACAACTTTAATTACGCCTCCCAAAAGCCTTTGAAGTAGTTAAATAAATAGTAGTATTCTCATTTGACAGCCAGGGAAACAGAAGCAGAGAGAGGTCTCTGGATTGTTCAAGTTCACAGGCATCCAAGTCCCTTGCTCTACCCATATCCTGATGCAATCAAGGTACAAATATTTTAAAATTAAGGTAAAATATCAGAAGGAAGAAATTCAGTGAGTTACTAGAAATTTTTATAGATGTCAGGCATAAAATCAATGATGATTAAGAGAGTGTTGTCCTAGCTACACTTCAACCCATGGGTTAAACATCACAGATTCTAGAAAATAAACAAGAAGAATGTCTTACCCATTATTTACAATACTGTGGTATGGAGGAGGATTTTCACTCATAGGCAGCTCTGTGGCAAGTGGCTTATGAGTTACAGGTGGTGATAGAGAGTCAGCAAAATAAGGTGGTGGGAGGGGTGGGAATGTCATTACAGCATCACCTAAAGAGAACAAAATTAATTAGTAACACATGAAAATTTAACTCATTTCCTGATCCTCATTGTAACCTAAGAGATATTCATACTGGTGTAGTATAGTATTTGTACTTATCTTCTTTGTAGATACAGGAACCATGTTCATGCATACTTTAACTGTTCTGACATTCCTTGGTGTAGAGTACAATGGTATGTACACATTCTGGGAGGATTTTTACAATGCAAGAGATCCATCTTACTAAAAAAAAAAAAAAAGCAGCCATAAAAAAAGTTTCATCTTGCTAAAGGACACAAATCCCTTTACTGTTGGCTGCAGAACCTACCAGCAGACAGGCTCATGTGTGTTTCTAAACACAGAGCAAGGGCTATTGGCACACTTTCTAGCTGTGATTTTATACCTTGCTCATCACTATGGTACACAAGTGCCTAGTTCTCCCCGCCTGCCTAAAATGTGGGTTTTATAAAGTACTGTGCATACCTGTAACAATGCTATAAATAAAAATGTTCAATGCTCTGCTTAACAATACATATTGATTTAATTTTTCTTTCAAATGTGCAGTATTTCCTCTGTTAAATTATCAGGAAGTTCCTTGCTTTCTATGATTTATATGTTCTCAGTGCTTTTTTATACAAAGAGGTAATAACTGCACTTATACCATTACTATATCTTGCAACTTGATTGCCTGTTAAGGAGCATGAAATGATTTTATAACTGTAGGCACGAATGGTGATTTCTGATTGTTCTGAAATTGTAATACTCAAACCAGCGTACCTATAGTAGCATAATTAACAAAGAAATTTTAGATACCATTTTCATGGTTGAAGGGACAATACTAACAGAATTCATATTATAAGAAAGCAATACATGTTATATACTAAACTGTAATTATGCAGTGCTTAATCTGAATACTAATTAGTGATAATGTTATGAAGTTGGACAATGAAGTATGGTCTCTCTTATGGTCTCTTACAGTCTCTCTTATGGTCTCTCAGAACTTTGCATTTTGCTGGGGTTTTAGTTTTTTAAATGGACAGCCAACAGTCAGCTAGTTC
Organism: Mauremys mutica; assembly: GCF_020497125.1. Classification (NCBI taxonomy): domain Eukaryota; kingdom Metazoa; phylum Chordata; order Testudines; family Geoemydidae; genus Mauremys; species Mauremys mutica. Next base: position 46,580,790 of record NC_059077.1, read on the forward strand.
TCATAATTAAACAGGTGCAACAACTACTTCACCTCTGCCCACTCCACTTTTTGTGTCTTTGCCTCTTAAGTTTTCTATGTAAAACTCAACCTCTGTTCTTGCAATGTGTTTCAGTCTTTTGATCCATCCATCACCTCCCCAAAAATCACAGTGTTTAGGCAACACCTGTCTACCCAACATTAATATTGATGTTATTACATGAACTTGCTTTGCACACAGGGTGTTCCTTATATGTTTGTTTAGTCAGCCTATTCTGAAAGTAGTGTGCTTAAGGAAGACAACAGAATTTAGATCTTTTCAAGTATGTTGTAGGAGAGGAAGTGATTGTTGGCTTACTAAACACACACACACACACACACACACACACACACACACAAGGAGCATCTTGCAGAGACAGTTCACACAGCAAATTAATACTGAAGTTGAGCAGGGCACGTGTTGCCTAAATACAATGATTCAGGTAAAGTGATGGAGCCAAGAGACTTGGACCCCATGATCCTACAGCAATCCACATTTCAAGTCTAGGCCTGATCCTACGGTGTTTGTATATTTTACTTCTCTTAGAACTCTCCACATATACGAGTGTGTGTACTAGTTTTGCTTTCTCCCCTTCAAAGACTATTTTCTTAAATTGCTATTCTTCTACAACTCTCTCACTCATATACCCCGATATCTGGTGTCAGCCTCCCAAACCTTCACCTTTTCCTATTAAGCATCAGGTTAAATAGTCCTTATGTCGGGATGACAAAGGCAGGATTTTGTGTGCAATGGACTTCAGTTCCAATCAATCAGGTGGTAGTTGAGCAGCATGGTGGTTGATTTGTCACCCATTCCTTCTGACCACTAAAAATGTAGTTTAAAACCTACAAACTGTATTCACCCAGAATTAAAATGGTGACACAAACAGTACAAGCAGTACCCTCTGCATCTGAATCATTGGAGTCCTATTTCAGGGGACAAGAAGACAGGCCAGAATTCAGAGCTAAACTGCATTTTCAGTATAGTAATAAAAAAAGCCATGGCACCTACAATTTACAATGCCTATTCCATTCTCTGGAAAAGGAAGTAGGATTGGAACTACTTATGCCAGATAGTGTGATTTGTTCCACATTTGTCTTTGGAGGTTTCTTGTAAGTCATTTAACTACACTGCGAATGTTTCCAATGTAAGGCAACTTGTTTCTCATTTGATATGTTAAACCACACAAAATAGGAACAAGCGTACAGGTTAGTAAAACTAGCTTTCAAATGTAAAGTATATGCAAATCATTTACCTACCTGCTGTAACTTGAAGTGATTCTGGACTCTGAGGCTGTTCTCCATTTTCAGAAGATTCTTGGCTGAGATTTAAATTGGTTTTCTTTTTAATATGAGCTATTACAAAGAAACTTAATCCAATAAGCACAATCAAAGGACCCATGATTTGAAGAGGCAGAAATCCACAGCCTGGGAGTTCAACATCAGAAGTGCTGGTTTGATTATACTGTAGGCTGTGCCTTCCTGGGCTACATCCAGGAACCCAAATGCCCAAGAAACTAATTAGCACTCCACTAGCTAAAAACAAAAACCCAAAGATAAGAAACTGAGCAAACTGACAGTTCCCTTGACAAAAAATGAGCCTGTACACCTGCTCACCTTGCATCTGTCTCTGACTTAGGTACAGCCTAGCTCTTGATTGTGCCAGTAAGACACAAACTAATCCAACAGCAACAACCACAGGCCCAGCAATCTTAAGGGCCCTGTTGCAATCACTGAAGGTTCCAGATGGGCATGTCTGTAAAATAAAGACTGAAAGCAGAAATCCAGTGCATAGCAATGCAACTCCAAAGACAAAAAGGAAAAAAAACTTCCTATGATGTCCATTATTTTCTTCCTCACCAGGTCTGGGAACAGCAACTGCACACATTACAAAAATGTCTCTTCATGCAAAGAAGATATCGTCTCCTGTTAGTGTTCAGAGAGGTAGAAAACTTCTGCAGACCTGTGAACACAAATATATAATTGAAATTAGAGAATATGTAGGTAACTACATTATGTACTTTTCTTCTGCACTTATTACTCAGCCTATCCAATGGTTTAAAGCCAGTATATCCCCAAACAACTTCATTTTAGAATAAAAACTTCATGGAAATGGACATGGGTTATCAGACAGATAAAGGGGGATCACTGACTTAATATTTATACCAAAATCAATTGTAATAGCTCAGTAAATAAAATAATATAATTAAGGGAACAATGAATAATATTTATCCAATTCTAGTTAAAAGGAGGTCACTCTAGGAGAGATGTACCCTAAAAGGAAAAATCACCAAGTTTCCCTCCAACCGGCAGAAGCCCCTGAGATAGAGGCTGATGAGACACACTTAGAAAGTCATAGGTATAAGAAAGGGAGCCATAATGAGAAGGGAGGGTTGGGAGAAAGTCCTGCCTTTGTGGCAAGTAGGGAACTGAACATCACACTGAGGATTGGAGCTATCATTCAAAAGAAAGAAAGAATTGGGACAGAATGCAGAGGTGGTCCTTCTCTGCTTGCTAGAAGAGAGCCTTGACTGGAGGGAATTTTGATGGATAGAGGACATTTACCAATAAAGCTTCAAATATATTACCTACTTAAAGCATGTGGATTTGTTGTTCCTCCTTCAGACATGTCAGCTCTTTTCCCTAAAAGTATTTCCTACCCCAGTGTAACTTAAAGAGCTAGGACACTACAGACAAATTATAGTTCTTCTTTGAGTGCTTGTTCATGTCCATTTCAATCAGGTGTGTGTGCGCTGTGTGCACGCCAGCCGGAAGATTTTTCCCTTAGCAGCATCCGTAGGGTTGGCCTGGGTGCCCCCTGGAGTTGTGCCTTTATGGCACCAAATATAGAACCCTGCTAACCCCCCACCCCCCTCAGTTCCTTCTTACCGCCGGTGACGGCTAGCTGGAACAACTGTTGCTCTCGCTTTGCAAGTGCTTTTGGCATTGTCCTCTTCACTTTTCTTTCTTAAATAGTTGTAAATAGTTTGTTAGTTATTAGTCCTAGTTAGTAGTTGTAGTTGTTGGGGGGGAACCCCCAAGAGTCACAACAACATTTTCCCCCAGTTCTGGGGTATGCCCCGGTCCCCAGGGTTCAAACTCTGTGAGGACCGTGGCAAGTTTATGCCAAAGAGTGACCCACACTCTTCTTGTCTACGGTGCCTCGGGGAGAGCCACCAAAAGGACAAGTGCAGGATCTGCAAGGGTTTTTTCGCCCTAGCACCCTTGAAGACAGGGACCAAAGACTCAAGGTCCTCTTAATGGAAGTGGCACTTCGACTGCATTCCGACCTGGGGTCCGCAGAACCCACGCCGAGCACTTCCGTGTCAGTCCAAAGTGCTCCAGCGCCGATGGTTGTGAGCTGGTGCCGAGCAAGGATTCCAGGGACTCCCAGCACCGCCATGGCTCCGCACATAAGAAACCCTCTGCAGTTTGGCACCGTTCTAAATCCCCGGTGCCACAAAAGAAGAAAAGGCCCAATAGGGGTTGCTGTCCCCCTTTAAAGATCAAGGGACCAGCAGCACTGAAGCACATCTCGAGCCAGGCCACTTCGTCTCTCCAGCCTTCCAGGATCTCATCGACTCCTGCCCCATCTGAGGTTCAGTCAAGTCCGAACCCTCAACGGTCCCTGGAACGCCAAGATGATCACCTCCAGCTCCCCTCAACTCCGGAGGCATTCGAGGCAGCCAGGGACCTTATATGCCTCACGGCGCCATCCTCCTCCCAGAGGAGACACAAATCGCTGATGACTGCGCGGCCCCACGTCCAATCAAGGGGCAAACCAGGAATGATGGCGCACCAACCCCTATCTCCAGCACACCTCTCCCCAACATGGCCCACCCATGCAGGGGAGCCGTACCGGTCCCCGACCTCTCGGCCCCGCTCTCTGGCGGTCCAGAGTACTGCTCCTCTGGAATCCTCCTACTTGGAGGCCTCGGAGTTGGAGATGGAATCCTATCACTCAGATAAGACCAGGAGCAGAAGCTCCAGATCCCACCACGACCACCAGCCCTACCTTTCACCATGGCATCCGCAGTGGCAACCTTCCGTGCAATGGACCTTTTGGACACCCTGGGCGTATCACCAGAGCCAGGAACAGGTCCAGGGCCCAAAATCCAGGTCGGTGTCCTTGGCGTCCTTAGTCTCCCTGCAGGCACCGCCGGCTCCACCGGTAGGGGCGCTGCCGACACTGCTGTTGTCCCCTACAGCTCCAGTGCTGACCCACCCATCAGTGGCACCGCTGGCGGCTGCAGCATCGGTACCACTGGAACCAACATCTTCGGCACCGTCTGCCTTGGCACTGATTTTTACGCCCCCAGCGGCCCTGGCACCACAAGCTCCAGAATACTGCGTGCGGCGAGACCCACGGGGCGCTGAAGGGAGTGAGCAGGGCCCGCTGCCAGGCCTCTCCTCCTCATCCTCCCCAGATGAAGCGGTGGCAGGGACAGCAACGGCCCCAATCCTGGAGGATATCAAGGTCCTCCAGCAGCTCCTACGTCATGCTGCCCAGAACCTGGGCTTACAGGTGGAGGAGGTCGTGGAGGAATCCAACCCGGTCGTTGAAATCCTCGCACCCTCCGAGCTATTGCCTCAGGACTCCCGTACAGAGCTCTCAGCGTTGGTGGAGGAGGAAATGGTGGTCTCCTGAGCTTCCCTGCAGGTGGCATTGGATGCAGAAGATGCAGCCTCACGTACTACGGCAACAGGGGTTGTAATGAGGGGTTCCTGATTGCAGGTCTCTGTTCTGCCCCCTGAGGTCCAACAAACAATCCAGGACCTCCCCTTCAAGGGTTCGGCCCTTTTCTCCGAAAAGATGGATAAAAGACTCCATAGTCTAAAAGACTCAAAGGCCATCCTTAGATCTTTGGGGCTCCATACACCTGCCACCCAACGTAGGCACTTCTGGCCACAACCTCCCTCTAGGTTCTACCAGCCTCAGAACCACTAGGATGCTCTTTGTAGGAGGAATAGGAGCAGTAGAAGGAAGCAACACCCCTCCTCAGGCCAGGGCTCGGGCAAGCCCACACCAGCGCCTGGCCCTGGACCACCCTTTTGAAGGTGCGGTCAAGGACGGTGCACCAGTAGTGCAGCTGTATCCACCTCTCTTACCTTTTCATCCAGACTATCCCCTTTCTACTGTGCATGGTCCCATATCACTTCGGACCTCTGGGTGCTCTGCACAGTAGACAGGGGATATTCCATCCAATTCTGTGCCCTTCCACACACCCCCTTCCCCATCCCTCTTCAGGGACCCCTCTCACAAACAACTTCTTATACAGGAAGTGCACTCGCTCTTCTTGGTAGGGGCAGTGGAAGAGGTTTCTCAGGAGCAAAGGGGCAAGGGCTTCTACTCTCGGTATTTCCTAATGTCAAAAGCCAAGGGTGGCCTCAGGCCCATCTTGTACCTGCGGGAACTCAACAAGTTCGTCAAGAAACTCAGGTTCTGCATGGTCTCTTTGGCCTCCATTATCTCCTCATTGGATCCAGGAGACTGGTATGCCGCCCTAAACTTGAAGGATGCAGACTTTCACATAGTGATAATTCCACCCCACAGAAGATACTTCAGGTTTGTGGTGAACAACAGCCACTATCAGTTTACTGTCCTTCTTTCTGGCCTGTTAGCAGCACCTCGTGTGTTCACCAAGTGCATGGCAGTTATCGCGGCATTCCTGCACAAGCTGCAGGTACTGGTGTGCCCGTACCGCGACGACTGGCTGATCAAAGGCCACTCCAGACCTGAAATGGAAGAGCAGGTCGGCTTCATAAGAAGGATGTTTGTTGAACTGGGTCTCCTTCTAAATGAGGCCAAATCGACACTGCCCCGGTGCAGAGGATAACAGTTTATAGGGGCAGTGCTAGACTTGAGCCAGGGTATACCTCCCAGAAGCCAGATTTTGGTCACTGGGCGACAACATATGAGGCTTCAGGCAGTTCCCCACCACTACAGCAAGGAACTGCCTGAAACTTCTGGGGCATATGGCCGCTTGTACCTATGTAGTACAGCATGCCAGACTCAGGCTTCACCCGCTCCAGTCATGGCTAGCGTCAGTATATTGATCAACTCGGGACGCTTTGGACAGCATTGTAACCCTGCCTCACCCAATACTAGACTCCCTCCTATGGTGGCTCGACCCACAGTTAGTATGTGCAGAAGTCCCCTTCACCGGCCCCCAGCCATCCTTCTCATTAAAGACAGATACATCAGATCTGGGATGTGGGGCACATTTGGGAGACCTCAGGACACAAGGCCTCTGGTCTCAGGCAGACCTTGCTCTGCATATCAATGTCAGAGAGTGGTGCGCCTGGCATGCCAAGCCTTCAGAGTCCATATATCAGGGAGATGTGTATCAGTCCTCACGGACAACACCACGGCAATGTTTTATATAAACAAAAAGGGGGGTGCAAGCTCATCTCCCCTGTGCCAGGAAGTCCTCATGCTGTGGGACTTCTGTGTAGAGCTCTCAATACACTTGCAAGCATCATATTTCCCTGGGATACAGAACGAGCTGGCGGACAGTCTCAGACACTCTTTTTATGGCCACGAGTGGTCCCTCCGGCCAGACACAGTGAGATCAATCTTCCAACACTGGGGCTTTCCCCAAATAGACCAGTTTGCTACATGATGCAAGAGGAAATGTCAGCTATTCTGCTCCTTCCTGAATCACAGCCTAGGTTCCATCGCAGATCTGTTCCTACTTCCATGGGAAGGCCGTCTCCTATACATGTTCCCACTGGTTCCTCTCATTCACAAAGTGCTCCTCAAGATCCACAAGGACTGAGCCCTAGTGATATTGATAGCTCCAGCCTGGCTATGCCAGCAGTGGTTCACATCGCTCCTGGAAATGTCTATGGCAACTCCCGTCACCCTACCACTTGTCCCAGACCTAATCACGCAGGAACATGGCTGCTTCTGCCACCTGAACCTCAAGTCGCTCCCCCTCACAGCATGGAAGCTCCATGGCTGAATGCAGTGGAGCAGTCCTGCTCTGATCAAGTCAGGCAAGTTCTTCTTGGCAGTTGAAAGCCTTCCACAAGAGCGACACACCTTGCCAAGTGGAGCTGGTTCTCCATCTGGTTGGAGCAGCACCGTCAGTCTCCAACGCTCGCCTCGGTGACATTTATACTGGACCACTTCCTCCATCTGAAGCAGCAGGCACTGTCCCTGTCATCGACAAGGGTTCACTTGGCCACCATCTCGGCCTTCCATCCGGGCACAGATGGCTACTCAGTCTTCGTGAATCCAGTGGTCAGCCGTTTCCTTAAAGGTCTCGACAGACTCTACCTGCAAGTACAACAGCCTATCCCGGCTTGGGACCTTAAGCTAGTCCTTTCCAGACTAACAGGTCCATCATTTGAGCCACTGGCAACTTTCTCCCTGCTTTATCTCTCATACAAGGTGGCGATAACCTCAGGTTGGAGAGTGTCGGAGCTCAGGGCTCTTACACCAGAGCCCCCTTACATTGTTTTCCATGAGGACAAGGTTCAGCTCAGACCTCACTCAGCTTTTCTCCCTAAGGCTGTCTCCCAGTTTCCCATCAACAAGGACATCTTCCTCCCAGTATTCTGCCCTATGCCGCACTCCAGCGGCAGGGAGCAGAGGCATCATTCATTGGATGTCCGCAGTGTACTAGCCTTCTATATCAAGAGAATGAAGCCGTTCTGAAAGTCTGTCCAGTTATTCGTAGTGGTGACAGATAGAATGAAAGGCCTCCCTGTCTTATCGCAATGTATCTCATCGTGGATTGTGTCATGCATTCGGGAGTGTTACAACTTAGCAAAGGTGCCCTCTCCGTTGATCACTGCGCACTCCACCAGGACGCAGGCCTCTTCATTCCTGGTGCAAGTCCCGACACAGGAAATCTGCAGGGCAGCAACGTGGTCCTCTATACACACTTTTACCATGTACTACAGGCCAGAGACGACGCAAACTTCGGAAGAGCTGTGCTCCAATCAGTGGATGACTCCGACCTCACCTTCTGAACTTTGGCTTATGAGTCACCTGATTGGAATGGACATGAACAAGCACTTGAAGAAGAAGAAACGGTTACTCACCTTCTTGTAACTGTTGTTCTTCAAGATATGTTGTTCATGTCCATTCCAATACCCAGCCTCCTACTCCTCTGTCAGAGCAGTGGGCAAGAAGAAACAGAGGGTGGTGGGTTGGCAGGGCCCTATATTGAACGCCATAAAGGCATGACTCCAGGGGGCCCTACGGACACTGTTAAGGGAAAAATCTTCCAGCTGGTGTGCATGCGATGTGCACACACCTGATTGGAATGAACATGATCAACACGTGATAAGCATAAGACCAAAGAAAAGCAAAGGGACTGCAGACTTTGAATGTTTCCAATGTAAGGCAACTTCAAGAGAGAAGGGGTGTGTCTGTAGCTTATTGCAGGGAGGAACAAAGTTCAGCAGCTGGTCTTGAGATACCAAATGAAGTAGAAAAATTCAGCCGCCGTTAATTACACTGGCCAGCTAATTTGTAAACAGTCATTATGAAGTCTTTTAAGTATTTTTTCATGACTCTGAGTGTGTTCTACCTCTTTATTAAGAACAGTCTGAGCAACTGTTAGAAGGATCCTATTGGTGGTAACGTGGAGTGCTTGAGACTTCCTTATGGATAGCAATGGACTTGGGAAAAGCTTTACAGGAAGAGAAATTAGAAGGCGTTTTGACAGAACTCTAAACTGAAGACCTTGATCCCTTAGTTAGGAGTAGCTTTAGTACAACATAAGTATTGGTGAAGCTGACCATTACATTGCTGGAATAATACAAATTGGATTCATTTTTATTAATAATCTTCCTTGATTCTGCTAATCTGTCCTTCCCTAATAAAACTGTTACTGATCACTGTTCCATAAGTTGTTTCATGATTATTATCCAAGAGTCCTGCCGTACCCTACAATGGTGGTGTTTAGAACTAAGATTCTTATAGGTCATAGTAGGGGTTTGGTTTCCACACATCAAGATTCAGAAACCCTTTAAAACGTAATTTTATGAAGAATAGTTAATTATAAAAGGGAAAGTTTATGAAGGAAAGATTAATTGCAAACATTTTCTTAGTATGAATTAGCCAAAGAATGTCAGGGCTTGTACTGGAGAAGTTCGGTGTAGATTTGCTAGGTCATGGGAAGAACTTTCTACCTTCAGTAACTTAAAACTACTGTACTTGCAAAAACTAAACAAGGAAAAAGCCCCAAACCTTTGTGAAAACCTTTGGCATAATAAAAGAAGACTGCTTTACACACACTTTGCAGACACTCTAAAGAACGTCGTTTCCTCACTGAAATAAGTTATTAGAACTAGTTGGGCAATACACAAAGATATTACCAGAAAAAATAAAAAGCCAGAAATTGATTCTAGTGAATGGCAATGAAGAATGACAGGGATCAACATCATTACAGAAGTCCAGGCAAACTAATAACATCTCCCAGCAGTTTCAACACAGAAATCATTTCCAGCAATCCATTCTCTAATACACTTTTGAAAGTGTCAGCCTTAAATATGAGCAGCTAATTTTAGTTAAATCCAAATCAAACCAAACACTCATATAAGAAGTAGTATCAAATGCAATTACAATATACAATAACCTTCCTCCATAAAAATCCCCCACACACTAACCCACCAAATAACCAATTCTCTCTTCTCTCCCCTCCCTCAAACACTCATAACAATCTAGACTTTACAAATGAAATAATTTTATAAGGCTCAGACTTGAATCTTCAGAGGTGACTGAGGAGCCCACAGTGCAAGTCCAAGAGAGTTGCAACAAGTGGCTTTAAGCCACCTTTGCACTCCTTTCATCTTATACGGTCTGTGAAACCACACTGGTCCTGCCATATAACCACTCCAAATTGTGCTGCCTGCTAGCAGAGGTGAAAGTAAGCCAGCAAGAGCCGGTATGCCATGCCGTACTGGACTGGCTTCCCCAGGCCAGTGATTTAAAGGGCCCGGGACAGTAGTGGCGGTCGGAGCCCCAGGCCCTTTAAATCATCGCCCGAGCCCCACTGCAGGAGCCCTGGGGTAGCGGCAGCGGGGCTCCAGCGGTGATTTAAAGGGCCAAGAGCTCCCAGCCGCCACTACCGCAGTGGAGCCCCGGGCCCTTTAAATCTCCACCCAGAGCCCTGAGCCCCAGGGTAGTGGCAGCAACTGGGAGCCTCTGGGGCTCTGTCGGCGACTTAAAGGGCCCGGGGCTCTGCTGAGGTAGTGGCAGCCGGAGCCCTGGGCCCTTTAAATCAGCCCCAAGCCCCGGGGCTCCCAGCCGTCTCTGCAGCATGTAGTTGCAGGGGTGATTAAAAGGGCCCAGGGCTCCCAGCTGCCACTACTGCAGCCCCAGGCCCTTTAAATCTTGATTTAAAGGGCCCGGGGATTCAAAGGCCCAGCCTCTTCCGGTTGAGGCCATGCCCCCGCTCCAGACTCCAGCATACTGCTATGTCCTTTACGTTACTTTCACCCCTGCCTGCCAGCAGCCCAGCGCTGTCCCTGAGTCTGTTGCAGGGAGATGTGGCCTAGAAGCTTATGTTGGCTTTATGCCCACTGAGGATAGCCCTATCCCGGGGCGATCGTCTCATGATAAAAGATACGACTGTACATCAGTGGAGAAGTGCAAAGTGGCCCTAACAGAGCTAAGGATCGGGGCTAAGTCTAAAGTAACTGAAATGTTATAAAAACTTATCCAAAAGAACTCCAAGCAAAACATACTTCAAAGGTCTTTTCCTTATGTTACTAAATATACTGGGGGGACGGGGGAGGGGAAGAGGTCAGTAGTGTCTCACATTGTGTTGCTTCTGTTGGCTGAGTTAATTTCACACACCATTGCTTGCATTCCTCTGTTCCGCCCTACATGTTCCCTATGTGCCACTCTCCCATCCCCTTTTATTTCAGGGATTCCTTGTTATTCCTGCCCTGCCCCACCACAATAGGGGCTCTGTATCTCTCCCACTCCCTCCTGACTCATGGCCAGGGATTTGCATACTTCCCCCCTTCCCAGGGTCTCCCACTCCCTCATTCCCCATGGCAAGTACTTTGTGTGCCCTGTTATATTAGTTTAGATGGAATATATGGGCTAAAAGTGCTAATGTAATCCAGTCACTGTCCAAAATTAAACTCTGTTGGAAAAAAATTCAGGTTTGGCATTCAGAGAGACCTCAGCCCGCTTAGTACTATGGCAAACACACCATTCAAAATCCTTTTAATCTTTTATCAAAAGATAAAGAAAAGAAGGCAGAACAGTTAAAGCATTTGATCTATAAAGTATTAAATAAAGCTTTCATTTTAGCAGCATGCCTTGCGTTTTACCTGAAGAGACTTTTTAGAAGGAAAAACAAGGGGGTGGGGGACAGAGGAATGCAAGCAAATGGTGTGTGCAACGAACTTGACCTACAGTCTCATAGGTGGTATTAAAGATGGTAGTAATTGTCCTCTTGGGGAAAAGAGAAGAAATTAATAGAGATGGGCTGAAGCTGCTGTTGTTAAATCCAATCCTGTTCCATCCCAAATTGTGCTTGGGACTCAGTTGGAATGGGTAGAAGTGGCAATGTCAACTGGGTCTAGGGTTGCCAACTCTGACTGAAGCTATTCTTGGAGACTTCCCCCACCCCCACCATGATGCAATGTCATTTTCTTAAAATATCCTATTAAAATCTCCCAGATTGCTTTCAATAGTCACTGGGAGATCTATGCCGATACCAGGAGACTCCAGGCCAAGCCTAGATGATTGGGAACCCTATCTGGATCCCCCTCTCTGGCCTGGTTAGGTCAGGACCTCTCAGGATCAGGATGACAAAGGCCTGGGGTCCCAGGCAGGGCCAGATTAACTCTCCTGTGGGCCTGGAGCTATTAGATTTCGTGGGGCCCTGGGGGGTTTGAAGCAGAGGAATGGACTCAGGGCTAGGGCAGGGGATTGGGTTGTGGATGGGGGCTCAGCTCCAGCTGGAGGGGTGGGCTCTGGGGTGGGGCCAGGGATGGGATGGGGGTTGGGGTGCAGCAGGGGGTTTGGGGTGCAGGATCTGGGTGGGATTTTGGGTGCGGGGGGGGGCTCAGGGCTGGGACGGGGTTGGGGTGCAGGGTCTGGGAGGGAGTTTGGGTGCAGAATGGGGCTCCAGGCTGGGGTAGGGGTGCAGGAGGGGGTGTGGGGTGCAGGCTCTGGCCAGGAGGCGCTTACCTCAGGCGGCTCCTGGTCGACGGTGCAGCAGGGCTAAGGCAGGATCCCTGCCTGCCCTGGCTCCGTGCTGCTCTGCTCCCCAAGGTGGCCGGCATGACCGGCCCCTAGGCAGAGGAGCCAGGCCGCTCTGCACGGTGCATGCTGTCTATGCCCATAGGCACTGCCCCTGCAGCTCCCATTGGCCATGGTACCCAGCCAATGGGAGCTGCGGAGCTGGCGCTGGGGGGCGGAGCAGCGTGCAGAGATTCTCTGAACACCCCTTGCCTAGGGGCCGCAGGGGCACATTGGCAAGCTGATGCTTGATGCTCCAACCCCCTGCGGGGAGGCACTGAGGCTCGGGGACCGCTGTTAGGCCCGTGGTGCGGAGACTTGCTGGATGAAAAGAAGCAGCGGGCTGCATCCTGAGACCCTGAGGGGCCCCCCTTAGCCCAAGGCCCTGGGCTGCAGCCCCTTAAGTGCCTACATTAATCCGGCTCTGGTCCCAGGACATGGTGGGGTGATAGCCATGATGGTGAACCTTGCTCCATTAGCCAATTTTTCTCCCTAAAGTCTTTAAGGACCTGCAAAGGAGCAGAATAGCCCATTCCTTCATTGTTTTGTCCACCCATTAGGCCTAGTTTGTGACACATCAATTTTGGGTCACTCATTTCTGGTTCCAAGCTTTTCTTGTTTACCAAGCATGATCATAACAGTCTGAATTATATCACTATGCCTTTTCATTTCGACTAATTCACTGTCTGGCTCCCCTTTTGTACCCCCCCATCAATATTTGTTGTTATAATTTATTGTGACATCTTATGAATTTTCACTTACTTTTTACAGTTGAGTTCACGGTTTGGGTAATGTTGTAGGTCCAATTATTACAACTGCCTCTATTATTATTTCTCTTTTTTCTGTCTGAATGATAAATCATGCAGGGTGTCAACATGTTAAGCCCTTTTGGGAGGATGAACAGAGATGAAACAGCGATATTGTTATGCTGGAAGATGTTTATGGGTGCCATCAATCAGCTTGATCTATAAACACTTACATGGGTGCTTGGAACTGTGGCTCTACTAACAAATGCCAGGGGCTCAATGTGTCCCCCATTTCACCCCTTCTGGTTTTCTGATTTCCCCCCAAAATTAATAGAGTTCTTCCCAATGATGCCTAAAATATTCCCTGACATTTTGTAAGTGATTGGCTGTGGTATTCTAAAGTAATTGTATTACATCCAGAGAAGTGCCATCAAGTTGAGTATAGGGCCTCACAAGCTTCACCAATAACAAAAATGGCTAACTAGCATTTCAGACTATGCTGTATCAAACTATTTTTCTGTTGAAGCACATTATATTACCAATTATAGTAGTGGGGCAGTAGAAACAGGGAGAAACCTTCAATAAAATAATACTTTATTTTCTATTTTGTGTGGAAAAAAATAGATGGAAATGAATAAAGTGAAGTTAGGACAAAAGGAAACAATTTTAAATGATTTTTTTTTCTAATTTAGAACCTCTTAAAGAGCCCATAAATTTGTTTTGACTACTCCTACACAGTGCCTCCTTCTCCTGCACTAATCTTGCTGTTACATGATTAAGTTGAAACACACACATTTAAAAAGGGAGCTTGTACATACTTTCTTAATTTTTTCAGTACCACAAAAGAAGGAACATTCAGAACAGTCTGTTGCGGCTTTGAAGATCAAAGAACCAGATTCTATGCTGCAAAATCCACAGGAGGACTAATTTCACTTATGCTACCACCAAAATTTAATGGTAAAAACATGCATGATTAAGCTCTACTACTTAAGAGTCCCACCAAAAGAGTATTTAAAAAAGAATTATGCCCACAGTTGACTGTGTGCCTGACAGCATTTCCATCGGATCAGATGCCACCAGCTCCATGTGTATGCATGAACGTTTGCTCTCACCATTCTCCTTTGGCTTGAGAGCAAGCATGAAAATTTTCTGTTAAGACAAAATTGGTAGGGTGGGATGGAGGTAGTTGGGTAACGGAAAGCAGGCTGGATAAAAATCAATGATTTAAAAAAAATCGGATTTTTTAAATTTAAAATCGGATTTTTGAGGGGAAAAAATTATTTAAAGATAAAGATATATCTTTGAGCTATAATATCTCATCATGGAATAGGGATTATAAATTCTAATTCTATAGTATGAGACAATATATTCGTGTAATGTTTAAGAAAAGTTTTGTAAATGAGTTCCAATAGTTCATGGATTAGGGACCCAATCTTCTGTATAGATTATTTAGGTTAATCTTTCTATCTACTCAATAGGACTCAGTGCTCAGTCTAGAAGGTACCATCAGAGATGCTTAGTTTTGCAGTTCTCAAACTGTGGATTTGTGTCTCCAGAGATAACGTGCTTGTTAACAGCAAAAATGTTTTTAAATAAATAAATAGAGGTGAGAAATAACAGACCTCAATCCTATTGTCCCGCTGCAAATTTGTGTACATAGAGTCAATCCCTTACCTCTCTCTAAAAGTGCAGTTTCAAAAAGTTCAATGAATAGAAGATTGTTGGGGGAAGAATAGATCTGGACAAGGAGAAGAAGTCTGGAGATAAATCTGAGAAGGGAGGGACAGTCAGTAGAAACAAAAGTAAAACTGTTTGAGCAGCATATTCCAGAAGTCTTGAGGTCTTTCTGAGTGTAGCCTTCATTGATTTGAGATCTACCATAGCATTCTCTCACTAGAAGGGAAAGCCTATAATGGCAGCAGGCCGTAAAAGAGACCCAGTTTGGGAATATTTTAATGAAGTTCCTCTACCTGTGGGTAAGACAGGCATGAGTGCAAAATACAAACAGTGCAACAAAGAAATGCAAGGCCTGATTTCCCGAATGAAACAACATCATGAGAAATGTTCCTTCTCAAGAGGAAGCCGTGCTGAAGATGATGAAAGGAACATGTCTGAACATGCAGGATCTTCAAGTTGGTAAACTTTTTTATTTCATACTTCTTTCCTAAGGACTGCCTGTCTTCCTTCTGGACTATTCTTGAATTCTCATGCTTGAGCAAAAAATATAGTTGTTACTCTATGGTACTATCATTTTAGAAGCAGCCACATCATGTATGTTACATAGCCACAGTATGTAGCAAAAAGAAAAAAAAATTCTCCATCATCCAGAAACAACCATAGATAAGTTTGTGATAAGAAGCAGCAGATTTAAAAAAAAGAGGTAATTGATGAAAAAATTGCCCAGTTTGTTTATGCAACAAACTCTCCTTTCCACGCAATTGAGAACCCACACTTTATTAATATGGTTCAGTCATTAAGACCAGGATACAGTCCATCCACAGAGCAGATGTTGCAGGCAAATTGCTGGATAAAAGTGTATGAAAGCGAAACTGAGCAGTGTGCAAAAGGTCTAGAAGGTGAAATTTGTAACCCGAGTCTTGATGGGTGCAGCAATGTCCACAATGATTCTGTTGTATGTGCTCATGTGACAACAGAAGAAGGGAATGTCTTCCTTACAGAAACAATTGATACATCAGGAAAAAGCACACACAGCAGAATGCTTATAAGAAGTAGCAGTAAAAGCTATAACAAACCATGAAAAAAAATTCAAATGTTTAGTATGCAGCTTGGTCATAGACAATGCTGCAAATGTATCCAAGAGGAGAAGAAATTATTTAGAAGAGAATCCCAAGCTAATAACATATGGTTGCAGTGCTCATTTGATACACCTCCTAGCCAAAGACTTCAGTGTTCCAGAAATTAAGGCTAATGTTGTTGAAATTGCAAAATACTTCAGTAACAACCACTTTGCAGTGGCTGCTCTGCAAAACGTGGGAGGAACCAAGCTAACTCTCCCACAAGATGTGTAATGGAACTCAGTAGTGGACTGTTTTGAGCACTATATCAAGAACTGGCCTAATCTGATGACAGTTTGTGAACAAAACTGTGAAAAAATAGATGGCACTGTCACAGCCAAAGTTCTCAAAATTGGGCTTAAAGAGAAATGTTGAACACATGCTGAGTTCTGTGAAGCCTATTTCTGTAGCCTTGAACAAAATGCAGGGAAATAGTTGTTTTATTGCTGACCCTGTTGAAATCTGGAAGGAACTGAGTGAGATCTCCTAATACAGCATGGCAAGAAAATCCTCCAAATATTAGTGATTAATCTGTTGAATTGGAGATAGTTCACCTCCCAATGACTTAATAAATATCTGCTTCAATTACCTTTGGTAAATGAAATAACCAAACAATCATTAATTTTCTGATACAGCTGTAAAACTAATCTGAAAAGTTTTCAAAATAAATCACTTAAAAATATATATAGTGTGTACCTTCTAAAAATGAAACCTACATCTAATCTCTGAGCTGTGAAGAATATGTATTAAGGTTATAACAACCAACAAGAATGTACTTTTATATAGAAATCCATGATTAAATTGAGTCTTCCTGACTAGTGATTTAAATCATAAAATGATGTTATGACCAGAACCCTGCTAGAATTTCACTTGCCTATGCAGCATCCCCTACACACCAAATACACACACAGCGTTCCCTTTAATAGCTATTTGCATGTGGTTATCACCACAATAAACAGAGTCACTGGACACTGACTCCTGCCCTGTGACAGGGGTGTTAATCTTGACCCATGTCAGTTAACTGGGGACAGGAAATAGCGACCAGTCTCTTAACATCACTCCTGCATGTCAACTCAGATTACAACTTCCACATTAGTGCCAACCCCATGCATTCAAAGATCATGAGTCACACACGAAATCTGTGGTACTTTTTATTTTCCTTCTGGTTTTTGAGCCTGTAAAGTTAACAGTCTCAAGCTTTTCTTCATGATCATAAGGGCTAGAAATTTACTTCCTCCTCCCGCCGTCATGAAAACTGAGATTCTCATTAAATCATATGACTTTGGGAGCTGGGACTTTAAAAACAAAAACAAAACAAAAAATATCACACTAGTTGACAATACTGCTGTCCCCCTGTTAGCTAATATTTCCCAAGTTAGAGGATCAGCATAGGCACAAAAATCTATGCACACAGACCCAATTGCAGGATTAGTGCTTTAGAGTTTGTGCAGTACTTTGAAAATGTGAAGTGCTCTATAAATGCAAAATGTAATATGATATTATTTATTAGTAATTGTGATCAGAATTGGCACCTCTAATTATTACCAAAAAATAATAATCAAGATTTAAAAAATATATTGCTTTTTGTCTGCCTTCTGAGTTTTAAAACCTTTAAATTGCCTGCCCCCAATTTGTGTTTGATTATTCCAGGTTCAAAATTTAACAATAAAAACGCACACAGTGTGAGCCTTCCACTAGGGGAAACTCCTTTTATCCTAGCCAGCCACTCTCTCCATACACCTTCCTTATCACTGCTCTATTTTCCTCCCTACCACATCCAGTTTTCTGTTCCACTCAGAGGTGGATTAAGCTTTTGTGGGGCCCTGGGCCAGAGCAAGTGGGGGGCCCTCTCCACCCCTTCTGCCTGAAGTCATCCCCTCCACTCCTGCTGGGGAGCAAGGTTGGGGTGCAGGGGCATCCATTTTTCTGGGGTCCCTCAATTGGCCAGGGACCCTGGGCACGGGTCCTGTTGGCCCGGTGGCTAATCCCCGCACTGGTCCCACTCTCATTCTGCTTCTGTAGTCTCCCATAGGTCTCACCTGACTCTGTGTTTCCCCTCCTTTTCCTCTCAATTTCCCTCTCTACTCCCATACTTTAACCATAGAGGTCCAGGTAGGGTGACCAGGTGTCCCTATCGGGATGGTACCGATTTTTGGGTTTTTCTCATATAGGCTCCTATTACCCCTCCACCCCCGTCCCCGTCCCGATTTTTCACACTTGCCATCTAGTCACCCTAGGTCCAGGTATCCATCTTCCCTGAGAACAGCCTGTTGAGCCCAATAAAAAGCAAGAGATGGCAGTCATCTTTACTGCAGATTAACCTCATTTCCATATGCAAAGACTATAGGGAAATCAAGCCATTTTGACTGAGTGCCATCTGAAACGTCAGTCACCTTCTTCCTCCAAGGTGCCTGAGCCTAGCAGGGGCATTGAGAGCACAAGAGTGACAGCTTGCTCTCAGTTCCAGAGCCTGGTCCCACCCTGTTCTGCAGCTAGGAACTGCAGCTGCAGGGGAAGATTGGCTCCACCCTGGGTCCAGGCAGCATGGAAGGTGTCTGACTCAAATGCAGCAGGGACAAGAGCTAGACTGTGGGGAGGGAAGAAAGAGTAGATTGAGACAAAGGGCCAGACAGGTGGGACAGGCTGGGAAAAAATTGAAAGAGGAGCTAGGGAGACTGGGACTAGCTGGGCAAAGAATATAGGACTAGCAGGGCCAGCTCCAGCATTTCTGCCGCCCCAAGCGGCGGGGGAAAAAAATAAAAATCAGTCATCGGCGGCAAGTCCTTCCCTCTGAGAGGGACTGAGGGACCCGCCGCCGAAGACCCGGACGTGCCGCCCCTTTCCGTTGGCCACCCCAAGCATCTGCTTGCTGCGCTGGTGCCTGGAGCTGGCCCTGAGGACTAGCAATCAGTGGAGAGCAGTGGGGCCAGATCTGACAAGGTCCAGGAGCTGGTGTGCAGGGAGAGAACTGGGACAAGGATCTGGCAGTGGGGAGGAGGTAGACTAACTAAGATTGGATGAAGAGACCAGGGAAGGAAGGAGAAACAGTGGCAGACAAATGGAAGTCGGCATGGGGGAAGGGAAGACAGATCAGGGAGTGGCTGGACAGGAGCCAGAGGAGGGAGGGAACTGGTTGGACTAGGAGGCTGGGACTGCATGTGGGACACAGATTGAACAAAGGAACTGGGAGTGGTGTGTGACAGATGCAATTCTATGTAAACAGGATTATTGTGTTAACTTTATAATATATGTCTCTTTATGGGCAGGCTCCTGATTGTATTCAGGGCCAAATGGATCAAATAAGGGGTGCTTCCTGCAGGAACTAAAGACAACAGCAGATCCTCAATGCAATGCAAATCCCCAATATTGCAACAATGCAGGTAAAGTACCTTTTGAAGTTTCACAGCACCACCTTAGGGTGAAGTGCATATACTGGTTCAACCTGGTTCTAGAGGCCTAAATACAAAGGACTGTTTTAAGGAACGGCTCTAACCTAGGGAGAGACTGGTACACAGATGCCATCTGGAAACTGACAGGCATGAGGCTGTGTCCAACAGAATCAGACCATGTGAGAGGGCCCAAAGTATTTCAGAACCTACCAGAGTGTCCATATGAAAGATGGGTGACTGCCTGGTTAGCCAGGCATGCATGTTAGCTGGTCATTGTTTTAAGATGTGTTTTCTTTGTAATATTTTTTTCTAAATAAATAGTACTTTGGTTTAATGAGAACTGGCTGATCACTGGCTACCCCTATCATTGCCTCAGAGAGTACAACTGCAGGTGCTGAACTGAACTCAGACCTGCCCTGGTGATCACAGTGAATTGAAAGAATTGGCAGCTTAAGACCCTGGGCTAGAGGGAAAGCATTAAGGCATCCCACCCTGAGAAAGGTGATGGCTATTGGCCTCAGACCTAAGTGGGCACCCTCATGGAGACCAGGAGAGGGTGAGAGGTGCAGTTAATTCAAGAACTGTGACATGGTGAATTGTGACAGGCTGGGCCTGGGATGAGAAGCCTGAGGAATGGAGACTAGGCCTGGAACAAAAAATTGCCAGTGAAAGGACATGGATAGATTGCTGGGGATGGGGCAGAAGTGTCTGTGCCCACTACAGCACACTCCTCTCCAACATCTGAAATGGAACCCAAAATTCCTGAGTCTTGCCATTCCTCTGCTGTCAGCAAAACCTGTGAAACACACTGGCAAAGTGTCCCACCCACCTCTAGTGCTGGTTCACCTAGAAAGGATGAGAACTTATTACTGCTAGCAGTGATTCCATTAGCTCAAGTGGCAGAGGTCTGTGCAGTGGATCTAAAAGTTCCAACCCTGCTGATGTACCATGCAGGTGTTAATAGGAAACCACATGATAGATAGGCCACATGTTTTTTCAGTTTTCTTTTTTGAAAAAAACAAAACAAAACAAGATATTACACACAAAAACTCCCCAAATTAAAAGGACATTATTAAAGTTGCAAAGTCAACACCTAAAAATTAGAAATACCAGAATTATGGTTGCCTGTGCAACCTTAATTCAGCTTACTAGGGCATATGCATTGGGACACAGTATTTAATTACACCATCACATACATTTTTTCTCCACAGTGACCCCTCCACAGTGACCCCCTGACAGTGTTTAGTGAATGAGCAGCTATTCAATATTTTGTTTTATTCTCATTCAGCATGGGCACTGCTTTAAAGACAAAATTATTAATTTTCTCATGGGCTTTCCTGTAGTACTCATCACTATAGTACAGGGGTGGGCAAACTTTTTGACCCGAGGGCCACATTGGGCAACAGAAATTGTATGGCGGGCCATGAATTCTCACAAAATTGGAATTGGGGTGCAGGAGGGTGTGCAGGCTCTGGAGTGGGGCTAGGGATGAGAGATTTGGAGTGCAGGAGGGTGCTCCAGGCTGGGATCGAGGGGTTTGGAGAGTGGGAGGGGTAACTAGTCATTTCAAGTACTGCAGAATAAGACTTTCAGAGTAAAGGTTTAGATGACAGATTACTGTCATACCATAAGTGTTACACAAATGACCAAATATAGAATATTCTCTCTGTCCAGAGAATAGCATGACTGGGGGTAGAGGGACAAGAACATAGGAATTGCCATGATGGATCAGTCTTCTGGTCCATCTATGCCAATATTTTGTCTCTGACAGCGGCCAGCACCAGATCCTTTGGAGAAAGGTAGAAGAATCCTCGTATTAGGCAGATGTGGGATAATCTCCCCCCCCCTTTTAGGTTTGTTCTTAATCCCTAGTAATTAGATTAGTTTAAACCTTGAAGCATGACATTTGACATTTCTTCCAAAATGTGTTCAAGTTCACAGTTTTAACTCTGGATATTCTTGTCATCCATACAATGCAAGATAGATAACAAAAAAATCAGTGATTAAAAAAAAACAACCAGATGATTTTATTTAAATTAAATACAGGGTTGTTTTTTTAAATTAACCTATTTAAAGTTAAATTTGAAACTGACAATCTATTAAAACTAATTTAAATTAAAATACAAAAAATATTCAACAGTACATTTGCTGTCAAGTTTTAAAGAAAGGCAAACAACTAGGGCTGTCAATTAATCACAGTTACCTCACATGATTAACTGAAAAAAGATTAATCGCGATTTCATATAGATCTTGTATTCTGTGTTGTAATTGAAATCAAAGTGTACACTTTGATTATAAATATTTGCACTGTAAAAATGATAAACAGAAGAAATAGTATTTTTTCAATTCACCTCATACAAGTACTGTAGTGCAATCTCTTTATTGTGAAAGTGTAACTTACAAATGTAGATTTTTTTTTGTTACATAACTGCACTCAGAAACAAAGCAATGTAAAACTTTAGAGCCTACAAATCCACTCAGTCCTACTTCTTGTTCAGCCAATTGCTACGACAAACAAGTTTGTTTACATTTACAGGAGATAATGCTGTCCTCTTCTTATTTACAATGTCACCAGAAAGTGGGAACAGGCATTCGCATGGCACTTTTGTAGCCAGCATTGCAAGGTATTACGTGCCAGATATGGTAAACATTCGTATGCTCCTTCATGCTTCAGCCACCATTCCAGAGGACATGCTTCCATGCTTGATGACGCTCGTTAAAAAAATAATGCATTAATTAAATTTATGACTTAACTTCTTGGGGAAGAACTGTACATCCCCTGCTCTTTTACCCACATTATGCCATATAGTTCATGTCATGGCAGTCTCAGATGATGACCCAGCACATGTTGTTATTCGTTTTAAGAACACTTTCACTGCAAATTTGACAAAACGCAAAGTACCAATGTGAGATTTGTAAAGATCGACCCAAGATTTAAGAATCTGAAGTGCCTTCCAAAATCAGAGAGGGACGAGGTGTGGAGCATGCTTTCAGAAGTCTTAAAAGAGCAACACTCCAATGCAGAAACTACAGAACCCGAACCACCAAAAAAGAAAATGACCCTTCTGCTGGTGGCATCTGACTCAGATGATGAAAATGAACATGCGTCGGTCCGCATTGCTTTGGATGATTTTCAAGCAGAACCAGTCATCAGCATGGATTCATGATTCATCCCCTGGAATGGTGGTGGAAACATGAAGGGACATATGAATCTTTAGTGCATCTGGCACGTAAATATCTTGCACTACAACAGTATCATAAGAATGCCTGTTCTCAATTTCAGGTGACATTGTCAACAAGAAGAGGACAATATTATCTCCTGCAAATGTAAACAATCTTGTTTTCTGAGCGACTGGCTGAACAAAAAGTAGGAGTGAGTGGACTTGCAAGCACTAAAATTTTGCATTGTTCTATTTTTGAATGCAGTTATTTTGTACATAATTCTATATTTGTAAGTTCAACTTTTATGATAAAGAGATTGCACTACAGTACTTGTATTAGGTAAATTGAAAAATATTATTTATTTTGTCTTTTGACAGTGCAAACACTCGTAATCAAAAATAAAAAGTGAGCACAGTACACTTTATATTCTGTGTTGTAATTAAACCAATATTTGAAATGTAGAAAACATCCAAAAATATTTAAATAAATGGTATTCTATTTTTTTTAATGGCACAATTAATTTTTAAAATCACTTGACAGCCTTACAAACAACTGATCTGGTGGAAATTACTAGCTAAGCACCTGGAACCAGAATTTGTTAAAAGTGTTATATCATCTTTTGACAGCAGTAACCTCTTTTGTAGGAGCAGAGAGAACATTTTATTCATTTCAGTTTATTCAAGTAGTTCAATTCAATGACAAGTTCATTCAAAGTTAAGAAACCAATTGGGAGTTGAAAAGAAAAAAAAAGGAGGAAAGGTGTGAGAAGATGAAATCCTCTAGTTCTAAAATCTTGAATTACACGATGAGCAAAACCAATCAGTTCAAATATTTAATAATGGCCTTTTCAATCTAGCAGAGAAATCCAATGGCTGGAAGTTGAAGCTAAGGAAATTCAGACCATTGAAACAATTTGGCAAGTATTGTGATGGATTTGCCTTCACTGACAATTTTTAAATCAAGATTGGATTTTTTTTGACATATATGTTCTAGGAATTATTCTGGGGAAGTTCTATGGCTTGCGTTATACAGAAGGTCAGACTAGATCAGTGGTTCTCAAACTTTTGTACTGGTGCCCCCTTTCACACAGCAAGCCTCTGAGTGCGACCCCACCTTATAAATTAAAAACACTTTTTAATATATTTAACACTATTATAAATGCTGGAGGCAAAGCGGGGTTTGGGGTGGAGGCTGACAACTCACGACCCCCCATGTAATAACCTCGCGACCCCCTGAGGGGTCCCACCCCCAGTTTGAGAACTCCTGGACTAGATGATTATAATGGTCCCTTCTGGCAGAGCTGTAGGTATGCTTGCTTGCCCCAGGTGCTAAAATGCCTATTTGCTCTCCCTACCGTTTTTTCATAATTTTTCTGCCCCATTTGACTTTGCACCTTGCCTCGCCCTGCTTATGGCCCTGCTTTCTGGTCTTGGAATCTATGAATTCTCCATCCCATTCCTCATGCAGCCTAACAGTTAGATTGCTTTTTTAAAAGTGCAGCTGCACATTGAGACAATGTCTTCACTGAGTGTCCACAGTGACACTCAGGCTCCTTTCTTGAGTTGATAACATTAATTTAGAACCTTGTCAGGTATATGAGCAGTTTAAATTAAAGGGAGTTAAAAAGAGAAAGTGGTGATAAACAAGAAGGCAAATCAACATTGCTGAGAATGGAATAAAAAGAACACAGGGATCGCCTAGGCCAGTGGTTCTCACAACAAATTTTTGGTGGCCCCAGAGTGCGGCCATTAACTCTTGCTGAGTATTAGAGGGGTAGCCGAGTTAGTCTGGATCTGTAAAAGCAGCAAAGAGTCCTGCGGCACCTTATAGACTAACAGACGTCTTTGCTGCTTTAACTCTTGCTGGTGGCTGCACTGACACTTTTCCCCAATATACCTAATTAACTGTAGGAAAAACAAATATATATGCACATATACATGATCAAATCATTGTAATTTATGTGGCTTTTTTTTTTCAGACTCAATAATAAAAATAATGTACAGTTGTCTCTATATTCTTTACTGGACCTAAACAGAATAGAAACAAATAAGGTGCTTTGCATGTTCTTGTCTTTTGTTGTTGTTTCTTTTTTTCTTTTTAGACTTGGTAGCTAGTAAGGCTGTTTCTGTAAAAAGTGGTATTTGTATGTTTGTTAATATCACTTTCCATAGCAGCAGACTTGCTAGCTAGCTGGGAGGCAGTGAAAAGTGATATCAACAAACATACAAATATTACTTCTCACAACAGACATACTCAGCCCTGGCAAGCTGGGGGACAAATTAAGCCCTGGATGGGGAGGTGAGTAGGGAGGCAGCTGGGGTCCAGGGGCAATGGCTAGAGGAAGCAGTGGGTGCCTGGGGGACTGGAGGGAAGGCTGGGGGAGGCAGTGGGGGCCAAGAGTGATGGGGAGGAGTGCAGAGACCAGAACCCTATAGCCACACAGTCAGGCATGGGGGCTAGAGGACACAGCAGGGGCCAGGAGCAATGGGGGCAAGAGGGGGTAGCCTGGGGCTGGCTCCTGCCGTTGCACAGCTGGGGGCTGGAGCCTGAAGCCCAATGGCTGGAGCCAGGTGCCCACCACCACGCGGCCAGGGAATGGAGCATGCAGCTGAAACCATAGGTGCCAACTCCATGGGTGCTCCAGGGCTGGAGCACCCACAGAAGAAAAATAGTGGGTGCTCAGCACCCACCAGCCACTTGCTGATCAGCTGTTTGGCGAAGAGCAGGAGCCACTGGGGGGAGGGGCAGAAGGGGACAGGAAGAGGTGGGGCCTTAAGGGAGGGGGCAGAGTGGGTGCTGAGCCTCAAGGTGGAGGAGCACTCCCCTGCCAGAAAAATGAACACTGGGGCCTGGGGGACCCACTGGGGGAGGCTGAGGTTGGATCCCATGTCCAGAGCCCAAAACCCTGTGGCTGGAGCCCTTTGCCATGCGGTTGAAGCCCAGAGATGGAGCCTGAAGCCCCACAGTCAGAGCCCATGGCAGGAGCCCAGGAGCTCGGTGCTGCATGCTCTGGGGCCAGGGTCGATGGGAGGGAATGGTGCGCCTGGGAGCAGAGCCCAATACTTGCCACACCTTAGCGCAAGCGCAAGCCCAAGCCCCGCTGCCTCCAGGGTTTGTGGCGCCTGAGGGGGGCAGGGCCCAGCCCCTGCTGGCGGCTCCAGGGGCGGGGCCACCGCTTAGCCCCGCCCCAACCGCCGCACGAAGCGCCCCCGGTGGAAGCAGGCAGCCGCGGGTGCCGCACTGGAGAAACGCGGGGCGGGACTAACCCGCAAAGGTCTGCGCACAGCCTGGCCCGCAGGGCTACGGCCGCGCTTCCAGACCGGCTAAGGGCACGGAACTGACGCCAGGGGATGGAGACAAGCCGCAGCCGCAGGGTCCCCGGAGGCGCAGGAAGGAGACACTCTGCCTCTCCCCCCCCCCCGTGCAACCGGGGGCGGTTTGCTCAGGGTGAGCCCCTCCCTTGGGCGTCCGGACCCCGCTCTCCCGCCCTTTCTAATTCGCCCATCCGCGCCCGCCCAGCCGCCCCCCGTCTAGGCAGCTCGGCGGTGCTGGATCCCCGGGCTCCCGCTGCTCGGGGGCTGTGGGGGGGATCCGCCGGCTTCCCGGCCCGCGGGCGGAGGGGGACAGGGCGGCGGCCCTTACCTGAAGAGGCGGCGGCGGCGGCGGTAGTGTGCAGCGCGCCGGGCTCATACTGGGCGGCCCGGCGGCGGGAGCCGCTATTTAAGCAACTGAGGCAGCGCCCAGGGGCCGATGGGCGGCGCTGGCTGCGGGCTCGGGGCCAGGCGGCGCGGACGTGCCTGGACCGGCTCTGACTGGCACCTTCTGCGACCTTGAGCGCAGGGCAGGGCAGGCGGCGCGCTGTGCCCGGGCGCTGCCCCCGCCCCGCGTCTCCTCGGCAGCCTGAGGGCGGCGGCGGCGGCGAGCTGCAGGGCGTGGGGGACGCGGCGCCCAGGGCGGCCAGTTCACAGAGGTCGCGGCGGCGCCAGGGCGCAGCGACGAGCCCAGCAGCAGCCCCAGGCCCCCATGCAGGGACCCGAAACTCCCGGGGGCAGATTCCCTGCGCTCGCCCACCCCACAGGTGCAATGTACAGCCGGGCCCAGCCCCCCCGCAACGGCAGGGCAGGGACACTGCCATGGGAGTGAGTTAACAATACACACAGCGCAGGACAGCTGGAAGGGACCTGGCTAAATCACCAAGTCCAGCTCCCTGCGCTGGGTTAGGACCAACCAGTAAACCCAGACCGGCCTGTTTGCCGAACCTGCGCAGTGCTTACACCTAAAGCCGAAGTACCCCGCTCTCCTTGATTGTCTGGAGGGAAGGGAGGGTCGAGCTGAAGAGCTCTTCCTGCTCGCACTCCCCAGCCAGAACTGGTTAGAACACGCTTCTAAACAAACTCGCTAGTCGGGGAACATGGGAGAGTTCCCAGCTGCGTAACTGAGGAGCAAACACACACAGCGGTAGTTTAAAGCCAGCTAGGAGAAGAACACAAAAGTGCCTGGAAATGGCTAGAAAGTCATTTATTATCAGCAGGAGGAGTAGCATAACCAACTATTGTACCCCACCCTTCTCATTATAAGACCCTGGTTTCAGTTCCTTATAATTTTGCCAGACTTTGGCCATCTGGGCTGAAGTGTTTCCAGGCCAGGTGTTGGCTTCAGGCTGAGTTTTGGATTTTTTGATTCTGAAAGCTAAAAAGGGTATTCAGCCATTTCCAAGAGTGAGGTTAGGGGAAAATATATTTAGGCTTAGCAGACTTCAGTTCTTTTTTGCAATTTTGATGATTAATTTCTTTTTCCAAGTTTTAACTTTTTATTTTCACAGGTGTGGGAAACTAAGTGGGATAGGGTTGGGATTAGGGATAGGGCAGTGCTGACATGGGGCTGCAGGGCTCTCTGCACAGCCCAGGGGCCCAAAACACCTGAGTGCAAGGTGGTGAGAAGACTGCAGTCCTGGCAAAGCAGAACAGACACTCTGCTCAGGGCTGCAAGGAGAAAGTTGAGCCTGTGGCCATGAGGGAGGCCACTCTGCTGCTGAGCTGTTCTGTCTGGGGATGGCCCCCTGCTCCTGGCTGATGAGTGAGTGAATAAAGCCATGACAGCAGGGCTGCAGAGAACTCTCTGTGCTGCCAAAGGGTTGGTGGCACCTGATCCCTGCTAGCACAAGGTGTAGGAAGGACATCCTGCCAGAACAGAAACTTCTTCCCAGGACTGCAAGGAGGAGGATGAGCCTGACCTCAATCAGGAGCCATTCAGCAGCAGGGTAGCCTCCCCCACAGCCAAGAACTAGTTCCACTCCTTGCAGTCCTGGCCCAGGAATCTTCTGTCTACCCATCCAGGACCATAGCCTTCCTTACAGCTGCAGGGATCCAGTGTCATTAGCCCACAGGTGTGCAGGAAGCCCTCTGCAGCTCTGCTGTCATGGTTCTGCATCCTCTCTCCCTTGCCAGAAGGGCTGCAGAGGGCTCTCTCTGATGCCGCAGTGACAGTCGATCCCTGTAGGTGCAAGGTATAGGGGTTGTTACTGATGGAGATTTTTTGTTGTTGAGAGATTTTGGAATGTTGGCTGAAATTTGTGTTTACAGACAGCTACTAATTTATATCAAATCCTGCCAAGCCTAAATCTGTTTTGTTCATGTTTAAAAAATGCTGGTGACCTTTGTCTGGAAACACTTTAGAGCCACCATGCTTTGGAGCAGGGACTTGGAGTTTGGCAGGGGGGTGGCCTTTGTGTCAGTGATGTGCCTATGATAATCTTCCAAATTTGGCCAGTTTATAAGCCTTTGAGAAATTGCAGTTTGTACATGCTCACACACTTGCTAGAACAGCTAAAATCTTTGAAGATTCTGGCCTCACTAAGCATGTTTCAGCCAAGGTGAAACAGAACTCTCCCTGCAATTGCATCTCTGGGCTGTGTTGGGTTTGGGTCCAGGCACTGGAAATGAGAACAGGGAGACCCTTTCTGCTGTGCTCTCTCTGACCATTCCTCTGGGCCGAGGTAATGTAGAAGAAGCTTCTTGATTCCAATACAGCAGGGAGAAGAGCTGGACCGGGGTGAGGAAGTGAGAAACTGAGAGCTTGTGAGGAGATTGGGACTGGGAGCCAAGTGAAGGGACACTGGGAGTGACTGGGTAAGAGGACGGGGAACCAAGAAAGGAAGTGGGGGAGGGGACTGGAAGTGACTGGGTAAGAAGACTAGCAGGTGGGAAGGGTTATGGGGCGGGCGGGGGGGGGGGAGCCAGTAGGTAAAGGAGAGACTGAGATTGGATGAAGATCTTGTTGTGGAGCCTGGGGCTGACTCATCAAGGAGACTAGGACTGGGAATCAGTGGGGTTAGGGGAAAGAGAGGAACTAGGGTATGGGATGGGAACTGGCACTGGCTGGGGAAGAGATTGTGACAAGGAGCCAGGAAAGGTGTGTATGTGTGGGGACTGAGATTAGATTAGGAGTCTGTGGAGAGAGACTGGTATTAGGAATCACTTAGGACAGAGAACATGGGTGGGGGCAACTGAAGGCCAGTTGTGGCAGATATCCAGTGAAGAACTGGAATGTGGGGGATGGGACTGTCTGGGCAAGGAGCCTGTGGAAAACAGGTAGGCGGAGATGAATTAGGAATGGTTGGGCAAGAAGAATGGGACAGAGAACCCCAAGGGGAGATTCCAGCTGGGATGAGAAGCCCAAGGGGTTGAGACTGGCTATTAGCCAGGATGAGTAAGAATGGTGTCCCTAGCCTCTGTTCATCAGAGGATGGAGATGGATGGCAGGAGAGAGATCACTTGATCATTGCCTGTTAGGTTCACTCCCTCAGGGGCACCTGGCATTGGCCACTGTCGGTAGACAGATACTGGGCTAGATGGACCTCTGGTCTGACCCGGTACGGCCTTTCTTATGTTATGTTCTTATGTCTGGGATGGCTAGATGAGGAGAATGGGACTGGGGCAAGGAGCCGGGGTGGGGAAGAGATAGGACTGGGACAAGTTGTCTGTGCAACCATAATTCAGTCCTCTTGTGCATGTACATCGTTCTATAGCGTATTTAATTACATGATCACATACTGTTTTTCTATAAGAACCCTACCTCATTCAGTGCACAGACTGACCAATGTTTACTTGATGAACATCAATTCAATATTTGCAGAAACCACCCTGCAAAGCAATTCTTAGCCTTAAAATAAAATTATTAAACTACAAAGATACTCATTAAATGTGAGATACAGGCTTGGAAAGGAGCGTCTTAGAAATACTTACAAGAGTGCTTATAAATAGTGAGAACAAAGTCCTGTTAAAAGAGAAGTTTGAAATTATTTGTATTGTGATAGAGGCCAGGGTGCCACTGTGCTAGGCATTGTATAACCATAAAAAGAGACAGCCCCAATCCCAGGATGTTATGCACTACCCATTTCTCAAACAAAATTTCAGAAGTTCAGACAAGAAATGCAAAATGACCCAATCAGCTTGATAGAGCAATTCTAGATTGATGGTCAATAGAAAAAGCCCTGATGTCTCCAACTGTAAACATGTACTGGGGCTATAATGGTACAATTACTGCATATGATGAGATTCTGTACAAAGTTCATGATCATAATACCACACACCATGAATTTAGAAATGCTAAGAATAATCCGTAGTGCCTGTCTGGGTGTTTAAAAAGTGCAACTGCAAAGCTCGGTTCTATTTTGGCCTGACATAAATGCTGCCATCAAAGAAAACATATCCAAAGTGTGAAATCTGCAATACGGTTAGGAAAACAGGATTCAAGAAAAGTCTGAAACCACTTGAGATCCTCAATCAAAGGTTGGCACAAATCTTTCCGAATTAAATTGAAAACTCTGCCTTTTAATAGTAGGCTACTACTCAAATTTCTTTGAAATAGAACTGGTGCAGAAAACATCAAGTAAAATTGTAGTAACATACTGTAAATTGCAGATCTATACTTGGTAATGCTATAATATCAAAATATACTTCACTAGACTAACCAATTCAGAGGTTCATGAGCAGGACAAAAACCTCTGTGCCAACATTCACCAGTCTGTTTGAACCAAACGTAATTAACCCTGAAGTAGTTACAGATGAGCTACGTGCCAGGAAGTTGGAACAGAAGAAATACTACGACAGGAATGTAAAACCATTGCCCAAGTTGCAAGTAGGAGAGAATGTTAGATTGCAAACATAGTGGCTGGCAACAAGCCAAGTTCACAGGGATACTGTATATTTGCACCAAGGCTATATGCCACAGCCACCCTTAAAAGTCAGTCCTGCAGGAGGAACTGAAAATATTTAAACAAAACCAAAGAGGCGCTTTCCTTCTTCAAAACATCCTGAATGTTCATGCCCCGAAGGAAGTAATACATGACCACCTCTTCTCTGACAATAAATACCATCAGAAGAGCAAATACAGATTCCTGGCAGATGAGGATGATGTAAACAGCTTTATTGGAGCCTTGCCATGTGACAGTAGTAAAGCCTTTTGTAACCCTGAGCTGTATTGTGAATGGGACCAGGAAATGATCAGCCTTTTACCAGTATTTCTGTGTTACACGCCTTTATTACATCTGGTTTGCTGCAGAATTTTGTTCCATAATTGAAGGCCTTTCACATAGATCACTCTTGGTCCTGGCAATCACTAGTTGAAGTCTGGACTCTGTCAGATGACGTTTCCCTGCTGAGGGAGCAGGTAGAGTGGGGAGCAAAGACACAGACATTTCCTGACTCAACATGACCCTAACTCTTTCAAGAGGAACTCAAAGACCTCAAAATGGATATGAATTCAATTATTGGTCAGTGCAGAATGCAGAACACTCTGTGTGATATTCATTACTCCTGAAGGAATTCTGTATCAAAAAAATTAAATATTTTGTGCCAAAAAAAAATTATGCACACATTTTAAAATTCTGCAAACTTTATTTGGTCAATAAATAAATGTGGAGGCTCCAGCATGGCAGTGGGGAGCACATGCCAATGGCTGCCCTGCAGCCCCCCCCTCCACTCCCCGGACACAGGCTCAGCATTGAGGCTGCACCCAAGCCTGAAACAGTGCATGGTCTGGGCCTACCCAAGGGCCATGCTCCTTCATGCCAGGCATACCAGGTGTGAGTGGGCAGGCTCAGCCTGAGAGAAGCCATGTGTGTGTGTGGGATGGTTCTGTGTGGGGCAATCTGAGTGCAGGCTGCTTGGTGTGGGGTCTGGGTGCAGGGAGATCAGAGTTAGGTTGACGCAAGACAGCTTAAGTCAACCTAATTATGTCAGTGTCTACACTAGAATGCTGCTTCTGCCAAAGTAAGTCCCCCACTACACTGACATAACTCCACGTTCTCCTCCAGCTGTGAACCCTGCACCTGGCTGAATAGGGCAGGTTGTCAGCACCGGGGCGGAGGGGGCCCAGCTGTGAGCCTGCATCTGGCTGTCATCAGGAGTTGTCAGCACTGGGGCAGCTGTCAGTGGTGGGGTGCGGGGGACAGATGAGCCCCACAAGGGCTGCTGGGCTCTAGCTGTCAGTATCCCACAATACCCCACTTCAGTTGGTGGAAGCGCTCTTGGTGAGGATGTGCACCACTGACAGAAGGAGCAAGTGTGGATGTGAATCACTGCTTTAATTGCTGCAATGGCTGTACATTGACTTAAGTTGGCTTAATTTTGTAATGTAGACAAGCCCTAAGAGATTGGTTAGCAGCTGTTCTCTCCCTAAGGAAGTGGGTGTTAGGAGCTCTATTTAAATAAAGACTGGATAGGTCTGCCTCCCAAACTGGGTTTCAGATCTTAAGAACATAAGAATGGCCCTACTGCGTCAGACCAAAGGTCCATCTAGCCCAGTATCCTTTCTTCTGACGGTGCCCAGTGCCCCAGAAGGAATGAACAGAACAGGTAATCATCAAATGATCCATCCCCTGTCATCCATTCCCAGCTTCTGACAAACAGAGGCTAGGGATACCATTCCTGCCCATCCTGGCTAATAGACATTGATGGACCTATCCTCCATGAATTTATCTAGTTCTTTTTTGAACCCTGTTATGGTCTTGACCTTCATAACATCCTCCAGCAAGGAATTCCACAAGTTGACCGTGTGCTGTGTGAAGAAATACTTCCTTTTATTTGTTTTAAAGCTGCTGCCTATTAATTTCATTGAGTGACCCTTAGTTCTTGTGTTTTGAGAAGTAGTAAACAACATTTCCTTATCTACTTTCTCTACACCAGTCATGATTTTAGAGATCTCAATCATATCTTTCCTTGTCTGTCTCTTTTCCAAGCTGAAAAGTCTGTTTTATCAATCTCTCCTCATATGGAAGCCATTCCATACGCCTAATGATTTTTGTTGCCCTTTTCTGAACCTTTTCCAATTCCAATATATCTTTTTTTGAGATGGGGTGACCGCATCTGCACGCAGTATTCAAGATGTGTACTATGGGTTCATATAGAGGCAACATGTTATTTTCTGTCCTATTATCTATCTCTTTCTTAATTATTCCCAGGATTCTGTTTGCTTTTTTGACTGCCGCTGCCCATTGACTGGATATTTTCAGAGAACTATCCACAATGACTCCAAGATCTCTTTCTTGATTGGTAACAGCTAATTTAGACCATCATTTTATATGTATAGTTGGGATTATGCTTTCCAATGTGCATCACTTTGCATTTATCAACATTAAATTTCATCTGCCATTTTGTTGCCCAGTCACCCAGTTTTGAGAGATCCTTTTGTAGCTCTTCACAGTCTGCATGGGTCTTATCTTTAGTAATTTTGTATCATCTTCAAATTTTGCCACCTCACTGTTTACCCTGTAGCTACAGCTAGTGAGGAGTGCTGAATAAAAGTATGCACGGAGTTCTAAGCTGCTCCCCTGCAAATTTTCTGATACAGGAATGTTTCTTGGGCCCTACTAGAGCATTCTTTAATATGAGAAGGTGGTTCTAATTTATTTTGTTTATAGACTATCTTAATGCAATCTGATACCCATTTCAAGAGTCTTTGGATTGAAATAGCCTACCTTTTACAAATAGCCTAAATGACTTGTGGAAAGGCTTTGTACTTTGGAGATAGTAGGAGGGTGCTCTCACAACATCAGGCATATGAAGTGTGGTTTCTCCAGAAGTTAAATGGGGTGTGGGGAAGAACACTAGAAGGCATGTAGATTGATTCAAATGAAAGTTCAGACCACCCTGGGTAAGAACTTGAGTGAGGTTAGAGAATACTAGAAGTGTAGGACTGGAAGGGACCTCAATAGGTCATCTAGTCCAATCCCCTGCACTCAAGGCAGGACTAAGTAATATCTAGACCATCCCTGACTGGTGTTTGTCTAACCTGTTCACAAAAGGGAGCTGCCCTCCTCCCCCTCCAAGGACAGAGATTCCACAACTTCCCCATGCAATTTATTTCAGAATTTAACTACCCTGACAGGTAGTTTTGCCTAATGTTCAATCTAAATCTCCCTTGCTAGAATTTAAGCTTTATTGCTTCTTGTCCCATTCTCAGAGGTTAAGGAGAACAATTTTTCACCTTCCTCCTTGTAACAACTTTTTATGTACTTGAAAACTGTTATGTCCTCCCTCAGTCTTCTCTTCTCCAGACTAAACAAACCATTTTTTTCTTTCTTTCCTCATAGGTTCTGTTTTCTAGACCTTTAATCATTTTTGTTGCTCTCCTCTGGACTTTTTCCAATTTGTCCAGATCTTCCCTGAAATGTGGTGCCCAGAACTGGACACAATACTCCAGCTGAGGCCTAATCAGCATGGAGTCGTAAAATTACTTCTTGTGTCTTGCTTACAACAACCCTGCTGATATATCCCAGAATGATTTGCAACATTGTTACACTGTTGACTCATATTTACCTTTTGAGCCACTGTAATCCCCAGATCTCTTTCCACAGTATTCCTTCCTAGCCAGTCATTTCCCATTTTGTGTATGTGCAACTGATTGTTACTTTCTAAGTAGAGTACTTTGCGTTTGTCCCTAATGAATGTCATCCTATTTACTTCAGGCCATTACTCCCGTTTGCCTAGATCATTTTGAATTTTAATCCTATCCTCCCCACCACTTGCAACCCCTCCCAGCTTGGTATTATCCGCAAATTTTATAAATGTACTATAATATTATCTAAATCATTGATGAAGATATTGAACAGACCCAGAACCATTTCCTGTGGACCCACTCAATACATCCTTCCTGTTTGACTGTGAACCAAGGATAACTACTCTCTGGGAATGATTTTCCAACAAGTTATGCACCCATCTTATAATAGCTCCATCTAGGCTACATTTCCCTAGTTAGTTTATGAGGAAGTCATGTGAGACAGTATTAAAAACCTAAGATATACCACATATACTGCTTCTCCCCATCCACAGGGCTTGTTGCCTTGTCAAAGAAAGCTGTTAGGTTGATTTGACATGATTTGTTCTTTACAAATCCATATGGGTTGTTACTTATCACCTTATTAACTTTTAGGTGTTTGCAAATTGATTGCTTCATTATTTGCTCCATTATCTTTTCATGTGCTGAAGTTAAGCTGACTGGTCTGTAATTCCTCATGTTGTCCTTCTTCCTCTTTTTATAGATTGGCAATATATTTGACCTCTTCTAGTCCTGTGGAATCTCTCCCATCTTCCATGAATTTTCAGAGATGAAATAGCTAATGGCTCAGATATCTATTGTCAGCTCCTTGAGTATTCTAGCATGTATTTAATCAGACCCTGCTGACTTGAAGATGTCCAACTTGTCTAAATACAGCAGAATCCCATTTATCTGGTCTAATTGGGACCAGATCAGATAATTGAAAGTTCAGATAATGCGGCAATTAGCCAGATTACAGCCTACTGCTGGTAAAGAGTACAGTACCCGCACCAGTTTTTAAAAATGGTAAACTGAGGGAACTAAAAAATAGAATAGTATTGTTGTTGCAATTTAAAATTATAATTTCTGCATTTTCAAAAACTGATACTCTTTACTAGAAGAAACGGTTCATGAACACTGAAGGCAAGGTATACCACATCTACCACTTCCCCCCATCCACAAGGCTTGTTCCCCTGTCAAAGAAAGCTAGCAGGTTGGTTTGACACGATTTGTTCTTGACAAATCCATGCTGTTACTTATCACCTTATTATCTTTTAGATGTTTGCTAATTATTTGCTTCATTATCTTTCTGGGTACAGAAATTAAGCTGAGTGGTCTGTAATTCCTGGATTGTCTTTATTTCCCTTTTTATTGATTGGCACTATATTTGCCATTTTCCAGGCTTCTGGAATCTCTCCTGTCTTCCTTACTTTTCAAAGATAATCGCTAGTGGCTAAGATATCTCCTCAATCAGCTCCTTGAGTATTCTAGGATGCATTTCATCAGGCTCTGCCGACCTGAAGACATCCAACTTGTCTAAGTAATTTTTAAATTGTTCTTTCCCTATTTTAGCCTCTGATCTTACCTCATTTAGACATCCAATCACTACCAACATTCTCGGTGAAAACCTCTGCCATTTCCATAGATGAGTATCATAGGATATTAGTCAGCGGGCCAGATGATCCTTAACAATTTCCCCTCTATGTTCTCTCGTCTCTCCTTTGTCCTTGCTCTAATCAGCTATGCTTTCCTCCCCTTTCTCCCCCCACCCCCAGCCAAGATTCTGACCCTTCACCCAGGTCTCCATGTTTTTGACTTACCTGTCGGGTTTCTCTCCTGCCCCGTAAAACCTAGTTTAAAGCCGCCTTGTTTTTGTAAAATTCAGTGTGATGGTCCAGCCATTAGCATCTGAATCTCACTCACCCTTTGAGAAAAAATGGGGGTCCAAAATGTTGTCTTGATAGAGGAATGGTATAAGGAGTACAATGCTAAAGGCACAAAGGCAAGGGGGTATTCATTAGGGCCAAGAGTACAATATTTAAGTTCCAGAGAATGGGAAAGTCTATCACTGGGGGAAATGCGTGGATCAGACCTTTCAAGAACTGGGACACAGTTGGATGTGTGAATGTAATATGTCCTTGAATTGGAGGCTGACAGGCAGATGCTGCTGAAAGCTAAAGGAACTCTTAACTTGGCTGATTGAATGTTACAAGAATAATAAATAGTTCAGAATAACAGCAATAGATAGCTATAAGGATTGAAGGTCATGCTAGGAGCTTAGAGCAAAAAATATTTCTATTTGGCTCTGTATTAGTCCATAGAAGTCTGCTTTGAATCAAAATATATTGTACTTTGGTGGAACAGCTCCTATCTAGTTCACATAACGAGCTAGCATCTATGCTGTCATGTAGAGGCAAGTGATCTGGGCATAGGATCAGGCCCTGATTTTGTGAAATAACATCCATAAGATCTGGAAAAGTGATGGGTGGCTGAGTTGATAGATGCATCAGTTTTGAATACAAGAACTGACATACCTGTGATAGTGCTCTCAGTATCAGGTTTTTTTCCCATCTTACTTTTCTGATGACACTGGGGACTAACAGGATTGACAAGAAGGCATGTATCAAGTCTCTATTCCACTGGATCAGGAACACATCCAAAAGGAACCATGGGCTCATACCGCCTCAGGAGCAAAATGCCTGGCACTTCTTGTTCAAATTGGTGACAAAGAGATCCGTGGTGGAAAGACCCATTGAGAACTGAGAGTCCATTCATGACTGGTAAAGCACTACAGACTGAGTTGGTCTGCCACATTGTTTTGAATAGCTGATAAGTGTAGAGTTATGACATTGATCTGGTGTTTATGCTCCAGTCCCATAAATTAATCGCCTTTTGAGAGGGGATGATCTCACTTCACCTTGTTTGTGAACGTAGTGCATTGCTTCAGTATTGTCTATCAGGACTTGAATGGTGGTCCCTTGGAGGAGGGGCTGAAAAGTTCTGCATGCTGAACATGTGCTCTGAGTTCTAGCATATTTATGTGTAAATGAAAATCTTCTCGGGACCACCAGCCTTGTGTCTGAAGATAGTCTAGATATGCTCCCCAATCTCTGGTGCTCCCATTATCAGAGTCCTAGTTGGTAGATGGTGAAGCAAATATGAGACCTTGGCAGACTTTTTGCAGGACTTTCCACCACAATAGAAAAGATAGGACTTTTGGGGCAGTTACGACCCGCAAGTTCATGCAGTGCTTTTCAGGCTGATAAACTGAATGTAACCAGCCTTGAGGAGGCCAAAAGCAAAGTCTTGCATGGAACAATCACAAACGTGCATGAGGCCATGTGGCCCAATAACTGGAGACAGTCCTTAGTTATAGAATATCTGGGTTGGAAGGGACCTCAGGAGATCATCTAGTCCTGAGCTCCTTGTCCAGATATGGGAAAACTGTGTTGGCTGCCCAAATATGACAGAGTTACAGAGAAAACTTTTGTAAACACTCTGGTGCTGTTGCTAGCCCAAAGGAAAGGACTCTGAACTGGAAATGTTCTTAGCCCACCATAAACTGCAGGAACCTTCCATGGGAGGGATGAATGTTTACTTGAAAGTATGCATCCTTCATGTCAAGAGCCTCAAACCACATCCTTCCAGTGGGGTAGGGGCTGTCGATACTAATGTAGCCATCCTGAATTTTGACTTTTGAATAAAGATGATTAGTTGCTGAAAGCCCAGAAAGGATCTCCACCCTCCATCTTTTGTGGAGGTGACAGAATACGGGGAACAGAACCTTCTCCCTTGATATGGAGGTGAGACACGCTCTATTGCCCCTTGTTGTAGGAGGGCATCTGTCTCTTGATGAAGAATCACCTCATAATAGTGGTCCCTGAAAGGGGACCAGGAAAGGGGTTTATGAAGGAGGAGGGAAAGGAACTCGATGGGAGTATCTTTGATGGATAATTTCTAAGACCCAACTGTTTGTAGTGATCAAGTCCCAATTGTGGGTTAAGAGTGCAAGATGGGCCCCCAAAATAATGGGGGAAGAGGTGGGTGGCATCAGTGGTTGTAGACATCTCGGTTGAGACCTGCCAAAAGTAGCCTTTTGTAGGCAGTGGGGAACAGGTAGAGGGCATGGTGCTATAGGGGACCAAGAAGCAAGGCCTCTGAAACCACTCTTGATGTTGCCAATATAAGAACTGGGATACATGGTGGAGACTAAAAGGCTATGGAGTCTTGAAAATGAAAGTCCATATAATAGAAGGAGTGGATCTGACCAGAAGAAAGGAAGGGGCATTTAAAGAATACCAGAAGAAGCTGGATGGATGAAGAGCCAGAGCAAGTTGGGGAAGTGCTGCTCCTTTGGAGATCTCTTTCATTAACCATGATCAAGAGGGAACTCACTGGGAGATTCTAAGGGTATGTGACTACTAATAAAGGGCTGGGTTATCACCATTGCCTCTACAGACCAAAAAACTTACAGCTTGAGGAGCTTTGCCAACTTTGTGCTAGGAAACAGATGGTGTCTTTGTTGCAGAGGTGCTGGGGCGCTGATAGAGGTTTGAAGTGACCACAGGTCATCTAATGAGTAAGATACAGAAAGCGGATACAGGCAAGTATTAAAATGAATATAACAGGTTAAAATTAAATGACATTTTAAAAATAAAAAAATAGTATTGGTTCATAACAGAGTTGGAGTAAAGAAATAAGACAATAGGTAAAACAAAAATCAGCAAAGGTTAAAAGTTGCATGCAAAATGGGCTATAACAACATTAAACTAGACAACAAAATTGGGAAAGATAAAAAAAGTAGAAAAGAACAAATAGGCATTGATTTAAACAAAGTGCAAGTGGACAAGGAAAACGTGGCAGTTATGCATGAGGTTATTGAAATGTGTAAAAACCTAAAAAAAATAATTTGTAATGGAACTTAGACAAAACCTGAGTTATTTCCTGACCTTGTATAATCTGTTCTACCTCTTTTAGTCATGAGTTGCTTCACATTTAAAATTAGACTCTCATCCTGCTAACACTTACCCACATGCATAATTTAGCACATGTGAGAAGTCTCATTGACATTAATGGGCTCCATGTGGGCAAAGGAGATGGGCCCAATCCTGCAATGAAATATGTGGGCACTCCGTTCACTTCAGTGAGCATCTGCCCACAAGACCTTATTGTAGAATATGGGTCCTAGATTGGCTGCTTTTAGAGGCAGGGATGGTCTCTTTTACAGCAATTTGTTAAGGGCAATAGTATATGCTTGAGGGCTACAAAAGAAATAATAAACTCAATAATAGGGCAAGTAAAAATGATTAAAAAAAGATTCTTCTGTTTTCTATTGGCCAGCCTGATAGTAATTCAGAAAAAACAAACAAACAAAACCCCTTACAGCATAAATAGTGAAAGGTAAATTAGGGCGAGCGTACACTTGACGTGCTACAGTGGTGCAGCTGCACCAATGCAACTGTGCCACTACTGGTGAAGATGCTCTATGCCAATGGGAGAGAACTCTCCTGTCGGCATAATGAAACCACCTCCATGAGAGGCGGTAGCTATGTTGGTAGGAGAAGCTCTGCCATTAGCATAGCGCTCTGGTCATGGTGACTTACATCGCTCAAACGGTAGCTTATTCACATCCCCGAGCGACATAACTTATACAGACATATGTGGTAGTGTGTACAAGCCCCAAGATTTACAAATCTTTTAATGAAGGGTTATAAGTAACCCAGGTAAGACCATTTGTTTTTCTAAAAAACATATTGCTTTTGATCTTGCATTATGCTTTAAAAACAATTTATGTGGTTTGTAGAGGTTTTGAAACAGTGAAGCGATAATGAATTAAATTAACTAAGGGGAAAGGTAACATCTGCATGTCAAGGAGGCAGGTCAGATAAGGTCTGGGAGGAAAGACTCAAGAAACAATACTGTACAAAGAGTTGAAGATAAAGATTGTTACATTTTCAATTAAGAGACCTGCGCATCAGTTTGTTCATGAGCACGACTTAAGAACATAAGAACGGCCATATTGGGTCAGACCAGTGATCCATCCAGTCCAGTAATACTGTCATCTGACAATTCCAAGTGCTTCAGAGGAATGGACAGAACAGGGCAATTACTGCGTGATCCACCCCTTTGTCCACTCCCAGCTTTTGGCAGTTAGAGGCTAGGGACACCTGGAGCATGGTCTTGCATTCATGACCATCTTGGCTAATGATGGATCTCAGCCTCCATGAACGTACCTAATTCTTTTTTGACCTTTTATATGTTTGGCCTTCACAACATCTCATTGCAAGGAGTTCCACAGGTTGACTGTGCGTTGTGTGAAGAAGTACTTCCTTATGTTTGTTTTAAACTTGCTACCTATTAATTGGGTGACCCCTGGTTCTTGTGTTAGGGATAAATAACACTTCCTTATTCACTTTCTCCACACCATTTGTTCTTTTTATAGACCTTGATCATATCCCCCCTTAACTGTCTCTTTTCCAAGCTGAAAAGTCCCAGTCTTTTTAATCTCTCCTTATATGGAACCCGTTCCATACACAATTCTAATATTTTTTTGAGATGGGGTGACCAGAACTGCACACAATATTCAAGGTGTGGGCATACCATGGATTTATATAATGACAATATAATATTTACTATCTTATTTCCTATCCCTTTCTTAGAGGTTCCTAACATGGTTAGCTTTTATGACTGTCACTGCACCTTGAGGGGATGGAGAACTATTTGCAATGACTAAGATCTCTTTCTTGAGTCATAACAGCTCATTTAGAGCCCAGCATTTTGTATGTGTAGTTGGGATTATGTTTGCCAATGGCCCTTACTTTGCATTTATCAACACTGAATTTCATCTGTCATTTTGTTGCCTAGTCAACCAGTTTTGTGAGAGCCCTTTGT
Source organism: Mauremys mutica (assembly GCF_020497125.1). Lineage (NCBI taxonomy): Eukaryota > Metazoa > Chordata > Testudines > Geoemydidae > Mauremys > Mauremys mutica. The sequence goes on from NC_059077.1 coordinate 46,621,824, forward strand.
AACTCCTTGCAGTCTGCTTGAGTAATTTTGTGTCAGCTGCAAACTTTGCCACCTCACTATTTACCCCTTTTCCCAGACTATTTATGAATATGTTGAACAGCACTGGTCCCCGTCCCTGGGGGACACTATTATTTACCTTTCTCCGTTCTGAAAACTGATCATTCCTACCTGTTGTCTCCTGTCTTTTAATCAAGTACCGGTCCATGAGAGGACCTTCAATTCTATCCCATGACCTGCAATTTAACATGGCATTAAAAAAGAAAATAGCTCGAAATGCCTTGGAGGAATTCTGATATAGCAGATTTTTTTCCTAACATTTCTAAGAACAGTTTCATAAATACTCAGATGCATCTCAAACCTATTGGAAACATGCAGCCTTTTTCATTTACTAGTATTTGACTCAGTGTTTTTTTCCTGGTTAATAGATCAAAACACCAGGTTTATTACGCCTCTTGTGTTCCACTTGATAAGCAGAAATGTCTTATCTACCTCACGTGTCCTACTGTTTGCCAAAATCTAAATTATTATTTAGCACTAGTGTGAACAATCAAGTATGTCATTATCTAAATACATTAAAGAGCTTGCTTTTCAGGAATAAGCATGTTAGAACAGCACAGATCCAGTTTAGAGTAGTTGGAGCAATACACTTAAAATGAGGAAGGTCAGATAGGCTGGATTCCCAGGGATTCTGATCTCTGTTATATAGTTTGTATGCAGGGTTCTACTTCAGTGGAGTTACTTCCGATTTACATCTGACATCAGAATCATGCCTTTGGTCTTTTGCTTTCAAGCATAACAGGAATGCTGATTGTTAAAAGTGATGCACTTGGCTTTGGGGCAATAGTTGGAAAGGAAGAAGTGTTCTGATTTATTGATAACAGAACTTAGTTGACTGTTTTGGAAGGAAATCCCATGTAGGTCTTGGTCAAAGGTAATGGATGCAATAGGGGAACCTAACAGGGCTGGAAATCACCAGCACTCAATGAGGGATACAGAAAATCTTTCCTCAGCCTTATCCCACTCCTGGATTCTGGAAAGAGGGCAAGGAGGACAGAAGCCACCATTCTAAAAATCTCTCTCTCTCAAGGGGGAAATAAATCTCCTAAGAGTTTCATGTACAATATGATTATTTCAAATAAGAACCTTTATTTCTTTAGAAATGTACTTTTTGCAGGAGGGCGGGATTGGACGGGAAGTATTTGTTTCAACTGGAATTTAGCTTCTTGCTCGTTACCAAGAGGTTCAACAATTTGTCTTCATTTTCAGCTGAAATAAACAGATAATGGAAAGTCTATTTCAGGACAACTATTGCTTCTGTGGCCTCAGTCTCTGGAAGGAATGTTCTCAGAGCTAATGCTTCTTCCCTCCTGTGTTCAGGATATGTGCTAGAAGCCCGGAATATATTGGTATACACATTCCGTAAGTCAGTTAGAACTTGTGAAGACTAAAGGTGCAGAAAGGAGCACTCACCCATTTGTATATCTTCTATACAGAATAAGCAAAAATTAAATCCGCTTATTGGTTTCCTTGTGTGATAATGAAAAAATAGCTTATACAAAAACATTATCTTCAGAAGTCTAGAAGAACATTTATGGAACTGTTTGCTTTAAGGAAAACATGAAATATTGTATCTTTGCCAACTTTTGTGTGCACTAATTTGGAAAATGTTTTGGGAAAGAGACATTTTAATTGCTTAGTAAATGCTTTATATTATTATGACTTCTTAAGTCAGTAGCCTTCTATGTTTTTCTTTTGTCCTGATTTCTGCCCCTTGTATCCTTCTCTCATCTTACTTTCAAAATTAATTAGGACTGGCTTTGAAGGCTCAGATGCTCATTGCATTTAGCAATTTTCTTTAGAAGTCCACTCAAATATACATTTAAAATCCACTAGGGTCAGATTATTCTTGTAACATTCATTACTAGGAATAGATTAGCCAATATTGCTAGTATCTGTAAAACTCAAAACCATATCTCTTTGTTGAATTTCCTTTTCTATCAAAACACACTTCTTGTTTTGTCCAGAGAACAGTTCCACAGCAGATGGTAGAGATATTTATTAATTCTTTTAAATAATGAGCAAATCAAGTAATATATTCCAGCCAACGAGATACTGTGGCACAAGACTACGCCTCTATTAAGCATTTGGAATTTTGAGTATTGTTGATTATTGTAAGTATAAACAGCATAAATCATCTTGTAAATTATATATTACATGTTTATTATGGGTGCAATTTTTTTGGAAAATTTACATTTTATGAAAAATCAAGTATTTACAATTTTGGTAAGAAATTTGTATTGTTCTAATTTACACTCCAAAGTATTAATATTTCATACAAACCTCAGATCCTTTAGAACTGTGTTTAAAAATTCATTTTCTCAATAGGAGGCAGCTACAAAGGTTATCGCTGTATACACAAGCAAGAACCAGCTTGCTACATACATTTCTCATCAAATATCTTTTTTTTTTTTTTTTACACTGTTGATGGATTTCTCTATAAAAAGTCTATATAAATTTGTATGGCTTCAAAATTGTAACCTGTACCCATTATAAATGTATGTTTTATCACCTGGTATGAATGCTAGTTTAAATTGTTGAAACTTAACTACTTCATTAATTTAGAAATGTAAGTAATACTTGATTAAAAATGGAGAGTAAAATAATTCTTGGATTTCAATAATAAAATAACTATCAGGTTAAACACACAGCTTGATTGCAAAGCAAATTACAATTAAGATTCCAGTAAAAGATTGTACCATTTTAAATGCCAATTACAATAAGAATTAGATATTCTAGTTATGTTCATTATTCAGTAAAGAGTAATATTTTAGCAAATTAAGAGCCATATGTACTGCTCCAGTCAAATTTAATTCAGGTTTGTTATAACAAGGAATATGTATAAAAAGCACATACTGTACTGTATATTGTTTAACAATGGACTCTCTTGTCTGTAGTGTGAATCAGAACTTACATAAGTGTCCTGAAAATTCATCTGTGTAAAGCTTAGCAGTCCAATTTGTTAGTGGTTTTACCTGAATTATTACACAAACAAAACAATTTATTATTGCTTCCAGTATATAATCTGAATAGACATTGGTATTCAGAATTATAATATACAGTTCCCATTTTCAGGTTATTAAATTATTCTGCCCCAAAACATTTGATTTCTGCACTTAATAAGGACTTGTTTAACAATAGCACAATACATAACAGATTTTTGAAGTTACTAACCAGTTTTAAGAAATACTACCAATGTGTCACTTCAGATCACTTCCCTATATTTTGCATATGGCAAATAGATTAGGTGACAATACAAACATACGAAGTGGTAGTTTTTCAGTGAAGCTTAAATTAATAATGCAAATGACAGCACTTTTCTTGCTGCTACCAAAAATATACCTTTCTAAAATGCTATTCCTCACAAAGCACAACCTTTACATTCATATCACAAGTCCATAAAGCACTTAAATCTTCAACAACTTAGTAGTCAGAGTGAAGGGAAATGCTACATTTGTTTTAAAAATTAGCCTGTTTTTATCATTCTTTATGCATCTTCAGAATTCACACATCTTTGGTGAGATTAAAGTTGAAACTTTGACACTGAGTTTTTCTGTAATTATATTAAAGTCTTGCGCTATTCATTTCCCTCTACAATGGCTACATGTATTGCAATTACCCCATAAGGAAGTAATCCAGTATTTTAAATATTTTACAAAGCAACCTCCAGTTATTGTAAATATACTTTCTAAATTCCACTCAAAGGAATTTTATGAAGTTCTATGCATTACATACACCATGGTATGGAAGAGCCAGACTGAGAAAGGAAGTGAGGCACATCAACAACAAATTGGACAGGCAGTTTAAAAAAAGGCACAAATGTTATGTAATCCATATAAAAATAAATTAAGTCTACAGCATTAATTCAAACGATCACAATTCCCATAGAATTTACTAACAGCAGAAGTAAGTATTTCTGCTGTCTTTTGCAATTTTTAACACATTGCACTTAAGAAAAAAAATTAAATCTTACATATAAAACAATTTACACTTTAATATATGGTACATGGGAATCACATACTTTTTGTATACATCTCTTTCTAACAACTGTTTTTATAGCACATGAATGTAACATAAGTGGGCGGAGAGATTATCTTTGCCTCTGTTTGCTTTGCACAATGGCAATTAAGGACACAGATATATATGAATATTATTTATGCAAAGCTAAAATATTTTGTGCTTGCTCTCCTACTTTTTTAAGTTTAATGTTTACAGTATAATATAGTTTCATATATTTTCAATATAGCTAATGATTAGTATTTTGATTTAGTTCATATAAATTTACTAAAATCTGAATAAACAAGTTCCCTAAAGATTGCAGTTGATCATTTACAAACAGTGTTGAAGTTCACTTCAGTGCTATTATAAAGTAATATTTTTTCCCCCAAAATGACTTCTTTAAAAAAGTGCATTTTTTTATTTTGTAAAACAGGTCAAAGTTTAAAAAAAGTAATGCATGTTAAAATAGTGTTTGAAAGGTAGAGAAAATAGAGTTAGCTTCTTATGCTCCTTTGATTCAATGATTTCCACAGGTTCATCAGCAATCTGCCATATATCGTCCTGAAAAAATATAAATAACCTCTTGCAATTATAATACTTACAGTAATTATGTTCTACAATAAACAAGACCACAAAACATTAGTTAAAGGAAAGTTTCAGTATTTTCCTGGAAACAGTGTTTTTGTTTTCATTTATAGTAAGCACCAATAACTACTTCCATTATGCATTGCATAAGTACTCCATGCTTATATACCAGATAATTAGTAGACAAAGTATAAAAATGCTCCATACAGATAATTAGAAGAGTCAGAGTTACATTAGTAAATCATGTTAGTTCAAAAATATAAAAATCTCAATTTCTTACCAGTGGCAAATCTCTTCTTAACTAGGGAAAGCCGGTAGCCAGTGCCTACTAGCTCTACATCTACACCTGAAAGGGTGCTTCCTTCACTAATGAATTGCACTGCAAGTGTAGCTGCTTTACTGGGTCCTTCTAAAAGATCAAATTTTGCCCTTAGGGATCCAGAACCTATACAAATAATGACAAAATTAAATGGATTGAGATTATAAAATAAAACTCTCTCACAAAACACAAGTAATAGGCAGTACACTAATATAAATATCTCTAATTTCTGGGAGTGTAGGAATATATATACACATTTCCATAACAAATCACATAATTGGTCTATTTGTCCAGTATTCTGATTAAGGCAGCAACTAATATATAAGGATGCTTCAGAGAAAGGCAGCACATAATCTACATAGCTTTATGTGGAGATCAATCAGCTGAAATGTATTTGAGTCTCCTATAATAATTGTTTAAGCTTGTTGATCTGCAAATGTTGCTAATCATATAGAATCATAGAAACACAGGCTGGTATGGACATTGATAGGTTATCAGGTCCAAGTAAACCAAGACCATCTATGACAGGTGTTTGTCCAGGTTCTTCTTAAAAACCTCCAATGACAGGATTACACAATAATACAATAGAGGGATTATATTGTAATAATTGTGTATACAAATTTACCCTAGCTGTAAACTCAACTGTGAAAAGTGGGTAAAGGTTCATAAAATATCACAGTAAACTATAACAACACCTGTCAATGGGAAAAAGTGCAAAAGGGAGATAGAAAAACAGAATTAGTCCACACAAAAAGACCTACTTTTATAACTGAAGGACTGTGTTAAATTCATGCCTGGTAAATAAAAGTGTGGATCCAAACATCAGACGACCAAAATTAGTGTGTCAGAAATTAGGCCTAATGAGTGGACAAAATAATGAGAGGATGGGCTATTCCACTCATCATTCCCTTTTGGGGCTCTTAAAGAGAGAGAAAAAAAACCTGAGAAAATTAGCAAAAACCCCCACAGCTGTCTGCCAACAACTGTTGCAGCAAGCTTTACCATTGTGGCTGCCCCCATCCACGTTCTCCTCTGACCCCAGAATCCAGTGCAACACCACTGTGCCTTCATCATCCTAATCCTAAAGCTGGTCTACACTACAGATTTATGTTGGTATGACTATGTCACTTGGGTGTGGAAAATCCACATCCCTGAGCAATGCAGTCATACCAAATTAACTCCTGGTGTAAACAGCGCTATGTCGACAGGAGGGTTTCTCTTGGGGAAGTGGAGTACCTACGCTGATGGGAGAACCTCTCCTGTGAGTGTACTAGCATCTTCACTAAGCGCTGCATTGGTGCTGCTGCAGCGCTGTGTGTGTAGATAATCCCTAAGAGATGTGACCAGACTGTGCCACAAGAGGAACCCAGATGATATCATCACCTCCAGGAGCTCTGGCTCAATCTCAAATACTACCTAGGATGTGAGACTTGGTCTGACCACACACAATCCTTTTCCTTACCTATCTTATTGCTTCTCTTTCTTCTCTCTCGTTTTTCCTTCTGTTTATAGGAGTCTGGTTTAGCCACTCAAGACTGTATAGTTTGCAACACTGCTGTAAGCCTCTAACCAGAAAGGCAGCTAAAAGCAATGCTCTAAACCAGGGTTCTCAAACGGGGGTCGGGACCCCTCAGGGGGTCGCAAGGGTATGACTTGGGGGGTCGTGAGCTGTCAGCCTCCACCCCAAACCCCGCTTTGCCTTCAGCATTTATAATGGTGTTAAATATATTAAAAAATGGTTTTAATTTATAGGGGGGGTGGAGGAGGAGGAGGTCGGACTCAGAGGCTTGCTGTGTGAAAGGGCTCACCAGTACAAAAGTCTGAGAACCCCTGCTCTAAACAACCCCATGCTGATACAAGTTTGCCTGGTTTTGGAGTGGCTGATAAGATATTGTGTTATGCCTGTGTTTCTCCAGCAGCGAGGCTGCAAGTAAAAATAAACACCAGAGACAGAAGCTGTTTCTACCTGTGCTGCTCTTTTCTCTTCCCTTTTGTGTGCTCTTTTGTCTTCTAGGAAACAGGATTGGACTTTAACAGCAGCAGCAATAACAACAGCTCCAACTCCTCTCAACTAATCTTTTTTCTTTCCTCCCCAAAAGGACAGTTATTGCTATATAAGGGACTGTGAAACAAGGGTTTTTTTCCTCCTTAATCTACAGGGAAAGGAAACAAGGGATACTGTGAAAGTGAAAGCCTTACTGAACACTCTACATTTCAAATGCTTTAACTGATTTTCCTTTTTCTGTATCTTTAATAAAAGGTTTAAAAGGATTTTTAATGGTGTTTGCCCTGGTACTAAGTAGACTGAGGAATCTGTATACCCAAACCCTGAACCTTGTGTAAAATTGTTCAATGTTTGGCAGTTTCAGCATCTCGTTATCATCTCTGGGTCCAATTATTTCATTCTAAATTAATACAGCAGTTCTTATAAAGTGCACTTCATCAGCAGATCTCAAAGCGCTTTACAAAGGAAGTAAGTATCTAAATCTAATCAGTGTTTGTCTCAATGGACTGGGTGCACCTACACTGGCAAAACTTGTAAACATTTTCTGGGCCAGTGGAGCTCCATTGGAAAATGCTGTAATGTAGATAAGGGAACTGTGCCACTTCAGAAACATGCTTATATATTTTTCTAGTGTAGACAAGGCCACTGGGACAGTGAATTCTCATGTTCAATATACAGTGAACAAACATTTATTTCCTTCCTTTAGTTCTAAAGAAGCATTCCCTTGTTTTCATATTATAGAATAGGAGGAAAAAGGAGCACTCAATGACTTCTACTAGTCCCATCAAAATTAAATAAGTCTCCCTTTTGGAAGTTAATTATTCCTAGTCCACATATTTTCTCTTTGAAGTCAACAGGAGCTGTGGGTGTTTGACATCGCTGAAAATCTTACTGGGCTTGATGCAGGTATTACTGGCCTGTGTTATACAGAAGGTCATGCTACCTGATCCCAACTGTACCTCTTCTGGCCTTAAAAGCAATTCCCACCTCTGTCACTAACTCTGACACATACTTGGCAAGTCAATTTATATGCACTTTCCCATAACAGTATCCACCTTTGCAAAGTACTTTTAAATCTGATGAAAAACTTCTTCTATTTTTCATGTGTATGTTTGCTGACTCAGCTGCTACAAACTACCTGACCACGGGGCAGATCCTTGCAGCTGCACAGCCAACATGGTGTTTGGCCACAAGAAACTGCAACATGTTCTAACACATTAAACACTGGACAGAGCAAAGAACTCCAGCATTTTATTCTGGTATTAGAAATCTCTCTCTCTTTGTGGCCTTGGTCAAGCTACTTAACTTTTATGTCTTAGTTTCCACTATCTGTAAAACTGGGATAATACAATTTTTTCCTACCTCATAAGTGGTGTGACAAATAGTTAATATTTATCAACTGCTACGTAGCAAGTGCTGAATACTATTATTTATATAGAAAGACAAAGGGGTAAGAATGTGGGAAGACAATGGAATACAGATGTCAGCATGACAAAGTTGAGGAAACATCAGAACAGGAGCAATGGGTATTGAGACAATGGCATATGGGACAGAGCAAGGAAAAGGTGAACAGAGTATGAAGTAAATATGAATGAAAATGAGAGGTAGATTGACTCATGCTATGGCATCTTTCCTCCCTCCTTAGTATCTAAGCGGTGATGCTTATATGCCATAGATATTGGCACCTTAGAATTAGATGACATAGGAGATACTGCTTTAGAAAGTAAGTGGACAGAAAGAAGAGCGAGAAAAAAAACCATTGACAAAAATGAGGAAAAAAAATACAGTTACCTTTCCGTAACTGATGTTCTTCAAGATGTGTTGCTCGTGTCCATTCCACAATAGGAGTGCGTGCTTGCCCCGTGCACCAGTGCCGGAAGTTTTCCCCTTAGCAGTACCCACAGGGGAGCACTCCTAGCGACCCCTGGAGTGGCGCGGTTATGGCACGGTATAAGGGGTGCTGCGCGCTCCCCCCACTCTCAGTTCCTTCTTGCCAGACAACTCCAACAGAGGGGAAGGAGGGCAGGATGTGGAATGGACATGAGCAACACATCTCAAAGAACACCAGTTACGGAAAGGTAACTGTCTTTTCTTCAAGGATTGCTCATGTGTATTCCACAATAGGTGATTCCAAGCTATATCTGTTGGAGGTGGGTAGGCATTCACAGACAGTTGGGACGGAGCACTGCCTTGCCGAACATGGCGTCCTCCCTGGTTTGGGAGACGATCTCATAATGTGAGGTAAACGTGTGAACTGATGACCATGTGGCAGCCCTACAAATGTCCTGAATAGAGATGTGGGCCAGAAAGGCAGCTGACGAGGCTTGCGCCCTAGTTGAGTGCGCCCTCACAATTGGCGGCAGGGAAACTCCCGCCAGGTCATAACAAGTATGGATACACAAGGTGATCCAGTTGGAGAGCCGCTGAGTGGAGATTGGCTGACCTTTCATGCGTTCAGCCGTGGCGAACAACAATGAAGGGTGTGGGCAGAGCTGGACCTTATCCTTATGGAACACCGTGTACGGGGATTCGGCAGTCAGGGCCCAGAGCTCTGAGACCCATCTAGCAGACATGATCACCACCAGAAAGGCTACTTTCCACGAGAGGTGTGACTTGGGAGCATGTAGCAAGCGGCTCACGTGGAGGTCCAGTTAGCCTGGTCAGCACCAGGTTCAGGTCCCACTGGGGAACTGGGGGAGGAGGGGTGTCTAACATACGGAAAAAGGTGATCTAAGCCCTTAAGGAATTGACTGGTCATGGCATAAGAGAATATTGTGTGGCCCTGCACTGGCAGGTGGAAGGCCATTATGGCTGCCAGGTGCACCTTGACTGACGAGGGCGCTAGGCCCTGGGCTCTAAGATGAAGGAGATAGTCTAGTATAAGCTGGATCGGAGCAGCCACTGGCGAGACACCCTGATCAGTGGCCCACCAATTTTTTATAAGGGGGCTTGTATCTGGAGTGGGAGCCTGCTGCGGTTTGAACTTGGTAGAGACTGAGGGTCTTTAATGTTGTACCGGAGTCCTTCAGACTGTGTAACTTCACATCTGTCTGTTCTGCAAACAGGGCCTTGCCATCGAACAGAAGGTCCTGCATGGAGTTCTGTGCCTTGCTGGATAATCCAGACAGCAGGAGCCATGACGCTCTCCTCATAGAATATCAGGGTTGGAAGGGACCTCAGGAGGTCATCTAATCCAACCCCCTGCTCAAAGCAGGACCAATCCCCTGACAGATTTTTGCCCCAGATCCCTAAATGGCCTCCTCAAGGATTGAACTCACAACCCTGGGTTTAGCAGGCCAATGCTCAAACCACTGAGCTATCCCCTCCCCCCACAGAAGCCGTGGACCTTGCAGCCATATCCGCAGTGTCTTAGGCTGCCTGAAGGGACTCCCTGATGGCAGCCATGCCCTCCTCAACCAGAGCCTTAAACTCCTTCTTATCACGCTCCTGGAGGGCATCTGCAAATCTGGGCAGTGAGCCCCACAAACTGAAGTCGTATCTACTCAGCAAGGCTTGGTGGTTTGCCGCCCTCAGTTGGAAGCTTGAGAATGAATAAATCTTTTTACCGAATAAATCCAGTTTCCTTGGAGTCCTTATTCTTAGGAGTAGGAGCGGGTTGACCTTGATGCTCCCTATGGTTGACCGCCTCGACCACTAGAGAGTTGGGAGCGGGGTGGGTATACAGATATTCATGCCCCTTGGCGGGCACAAAATACTTCCCTTCTGCCCTCTTAGAGATGGTGGGCAAGGAAGCCGGGGCTTGCCACAGGGTGTTTGAGATCTTTGCCATCCCTTCATGGAGTGGGAAAGCCACCCTGGCCAGTGCCAAAGCCAGGAGAACATTGAAGAGGGAATCTGAGGGTTCCTCCACCTCCTCATCTTGTAGGTTGAGGCTTGATGCCACCCTTTTCAACAGTTCCCGGTGAGCTTTTGTGTCTTCCTGCAGGATGGGAGGAGGAGGGGCCGTGATCGCCTCATCGGGAAAGGATGATGGGGGTGCGGTGCTCTGCGTCCCCACCTATGCCGCAGGTCCCACCACTTGGTCCCCTTCTAAGTGCGGGACTGGGGATGAGCGCTCCGCTGACCCTTTTCTGGGAGGCCGAGAGAGGGAGGCTGATGGTCATCCCCGAGGCTCCGGCCACCGAGCAAGCCACCACGGGGCCCACAGCGCTGGCCAGGGAGCCAGATGCCACTGCACCTGCTGTGGCACCGTCACAGCGGACTGACTCACCTGGTCCACCAACTGTTGACTTTGAAGGGAGGCCAGGCTGGCATATGATCTACCACTGTCCTGGGACTGGGATGAGTGACGGTGTCAGGAGTGGTGCTGAACACGAGACCGCGATCCCTGTGTGGAGGAGTGGGAGTACCATCTTTAGCGGCTGCTCCGCGAATGGCTCCGATGGGCGGATCGGCGACTTTGGGGTGCCAGTGACTGACGCCTGGGGCTGCGGGAGTGGTGCCGTGGCGGGGACCTTGAATGAGACGAAGAGTGGGAGCGGCGTCTATGTCTGTACTGCAAGGGGCTATGATAGCTTCTTGGAGATAACGACCTCCAGTGCTGTCTGTCCTGGTCTTGGCAGGGCACGCTCTCATCGCGAGGTCTGCGTTCCCTCAAGGTGGAGCGGTGCCTTGAACCCCTCCTGCTTGGCACCCAGCCAGACAACCTGTTGGGGGTTGACGGGGACTAGTGCGGGCCGTGCGTGGGACGGTCATTGTGCTGATGACAGCATCGGGAACCTTCCCTCAACCATGAGCGGTACCATTCAGGCGGCGACTGTGGGGGTCCGAGTGGCGGCTTGCTGTTGACAGAGGTGCAACCAGTACCAGTAGAGACATAATGTCTCGAGCTGCCTGCAGGGTCTCTGGTGTGGAGGGCACCCGAATGTGGCCACTGGCATCCGGGGAGGTTGGCTCAGAGTGGGCTGGGCTACTCCACTCAACTTGAGTCGGAGGTCGCGAGGCCAATGGGGATCGAGAGCTGCCCAGCGCTGGTCTAGTCTCTCCCCTAGCTTTGCTCCGGTGCCTTGGCAGAGAAGACCTCTTCTTAGCCTTTTTAGAGTGTCCCGTGGACGGAGAGCAGTGCTGACCGGTGGAGGGCACCACTGGGTTGCCGTGCAGCGATGCCACAGTGCTGATTCAGAGCGGTGTGTACTGCTCCTTCTCGGTCCGAGGTTTGAAGGATCTGCAAATTTTGCAGCGGTCGCTGAGATGGGTTTCCCCCAGACAGTGTAAACAGTCCACGTGTGGGTCACTCACAGGCATAGGCTGTTTGCGAGTGTTGCATGACTTAAAGCGCGGGGCATGCCCTGACCCGGGTGCACTTAACTTTTGTAACTAAACTTTTTTTTTTTTTTTTTTTGGTAACTACAGGTACTACTAACTACGAACTAACAAAGTCCAAAGAGGGAAAGATACAGCAGAGCTGGAGCAGAGCCGTTCCAAAGCACCTTCACGGGCAGCAAGAAGGAAAAGACGGTTACTCACCGTTGTAACTGTTGTTCTTCGAGATGTGTTGCTCCTATCCATTCCAGTTAGGTGTGCGCGCCGCGCGTGCACGGCTCTTCGGAACATTTTTAGCCTAGCAACACCGGCGGGCCAGCTGGGCGCCCCCTGGAGTGGCGCCACTATAGCGCTAGTTATATACCCCAGCCGGCCCGTCCGCTCCTCAGTTCCTTCTTGCCGGCTACTCCGACAGTGGGGAAGGAGGGCGGGTCTGGAATGGATAGGAGCAACACATCTCGAAGAACAACAGTTACAACGGTGAGTAACCGTCTTTTCTTCTTCGAGTGATTGCTCCTATGCATTCCAGTTAGGTGATTCCCAAGCCTTACCTAGGCGGTGGGGTCGGAGTGAGACGTGGCAGAGTGCAAGACTGCGGAGCCAAAGGCTGCATCGTCTCTGGATTGCTGCACCAACGCGTAGTGGGAAGCAAAGGTGTGGACAGAAGACCAGGTGGCCGCTCTACAGATGTCCTGAATGGGGACATGGGCCAGGAAGGCGGCAGATGAGGCGTGCGCTCTCGTAGAGTGAGCGGTAAGACGGTTAGCTGGCACACCAGCCAGCTCGTAGCATGTTCTGATGCATGCAGTGACCCATGAGGAAATCCTCTGAGAGGAGACCGGTTTGCCTTTCATGCGCTCTGCAACTGCTATGAACAGTTACGGCGAACGCCGGAAGGATTTTGTTCGTTGTATGTAGAACGCAAGGGCCCTGCGGACATCCAGGGTGTGCAGCTGTTGATCCCGACTCGAGGCATGAGGCTTCGGGAAAAAAACTGGAAGGAAAATGTCCTGATTTACATGGAAGGCTGACACCACCTTAGGGAGGAAGGCCGGGTGAGGCTGGACCTTGTCCGCATGAAAGATGGTGTACGGAGGACCGGCCGTCAGGGCCTGGAGCTCGGAAACTCGCCTCGCTGAGGTTATGGCGACGAGAAAAGCTGTTTTCCACGACAGGTGGAGCAGCGAACACGTAGCCAAGGGCTCAAAGGGGGTTCTCATGAGCCTGCTCAAGACCAGATTCAGGTCCCAGGGCGGAGTCGGAGGCCGCACTGGCGGGAACAAACGCTCTAGACCCTTGAGGAAGCGGGAAACCGTCGGATCGGAGAAGATGGACCGGTGACTGACGGGCGGCCTGAAGGCAGATATCGCCGCCAGGTGCACCTTTAACGATGAGACCACGAGACCCTGCTCTTTAAGTGACCAGAGGTAGTCCAGGATCGTTGGGATAGGTACGACGAATGGATTCATGTCTCTCTGGTCGCACCATATGGCGAATCGCTTCCATTTAGAGAGGTAGGTCGAGCGAGTGGAGGGCTTTCTGCTCTCCAGCAGGACTCGCTGGACCGCCACCGAACAAGCCCGCTCAGCGTGGGTCAACCACTCAGGTACCAGGCTGTCAGATGGAGGGACTGCAGGTCCGGGTTTCGGAGCCTGACGAAGTCCTGCGTTATCAGGTCCGGCCATAAGGGTAGAGGGATGGGATCTCGTACTGATAGCTCGAGCAGCAGAGTGTACAAGTGCTGCCTCGGCCAGGCCGGAGCGACGAGTATGAGGTGGGCTCTGTCCCTCCGAAGCTTGAGAAGCACCCGATGTATGAGCGGGAACGGAGGGAAGGCATATAGTAGGTGACCCGTCCAGGGGCAGAGGAATGCGTCCGACAGGGAGCCCGGGGCGCGACCCTGGTACGAGCAGAACTGGTGGCACTTCCTGTTCTCTCTGGAGGCGAACAGGTCTATCCGGGGAAACCCCCACCTCCGGAAAATCGTGTGTACCACATCTGGGCGGAGGGACCACTCGTGGGACAGGAACGACCTGCTGAGATGGTCGGCCAGCGTGTTCTGCACCCCTGGAAGATAGGACGCCACCAGGTGAATGGAGTGGGCTATGCAGAAGTCCCACAGTAGCATCACCTCCGTGCACAGCGGGGAAGATCGGGCTCCACCCTGCTTGTTGACATAAAACATCGCTGTTGTGTTGTCTGTCAGCACCGCGACACAACGCCCTTGGAGACGGGAGCAGAAGGCTTGACAGGCGAGGCGAATCGCCCGCAGCTCCCTGACATTGATATGGAGGGAGAGCTCTCGGGGCGACCAAAGACCTTGGGTGTGCAGGTCGGCTAGGTGCGCCCCCCACCCCAGCTCTGACGCATCCGTGGTCAGAGTGACGGATGGTTGAGGAGGGCGGAAAGAGACTCCGGCACACACGACTGCTGGGTCCAGCCACCAGGTGAGCGAAGCGAGGGCCGGCTTCGTGGGCGTGACTACCATATCGATGGAGTCGCGGTGGGGCCGGTACACTGACGCAAGCCAAATTTGAAACGGGCGAAGGTGCAACCTCGCGTACTGAGTGACGAACGTACACGAAGCCATGTGGCCCAGAAGGCGGAGGCAGGAACGCACCGTTGTCCGTGGGAAAGATTGTAGGTCCCGAACTAGAGAGACCAGAGACTGATGCCGAGGTTGGGGCAGGCAGGCCCTGGCCAAATTGGAATCCAGGACCGCACTGATGAACTCCACTCTTTGCGAAGGGGTCAACATCGACTTCTCGGCATTTATCATAAGCCCTAGACGCTGAAACAGGGCTAGGACCGTGGCCATGTGGGACGCCACCAGTTGGCGGGATGGTCCTCGGACTAGCCAGTCGTCGAGATAGGGGTAGACATGTATCCGACGACGGCGGATGGCCGCGGCCACCACTGCCATACACTTGGTGAATACCCTCGGCGCTGTAGAGAAGCCGAAGGGTAGCACTGTGAACTGGTAGTGCGTATTGTTGACAACGAAACGCAGGTAGCGCCGATGAGGAGGGTAAATGGCGACATGAAAATACGCGTCCTTCATGTCGAGGGCGGCAAACCAGTCTCCCAGATCCAGGGAGGGAATGATAGTCCCCAGGGTCACCATGTGAAACTTGAGCTTGACAAGGTATTTGTTGAGCTCTCGGAGGTCGAGTATGGGTCGTAGACCTCCCTTCGCCTTGGGGATTAAGAAATATCGGGAATAAAATCCCCTGCCTCGCAGATCGCTCGGCACCTCCTCTATAGCACCCAAGCTCAGCAGAGACTCGACCTCTTGTAAGAGGACTTGCTCGTGAGAGGGGTCCCTGAAGAGGGACGGGGTGGGTGGGTGGGGGCGAAACAAACTGAAGATGGTAACCAGACTCTACCGTGCGTAGCACCCAGTTGTCCGATGTAATCTGGGACCACGCCGGGAGGAAGTGGGAAAGACGATTGAAAAATAACGGGGAAGGATCCGGGGGAGAGACTGATGGGCCGTCCTCGGGCGTCCCATCAAAACGCCTGCTTCGGCCCTTGGGGGGCCTTGGAAGGCGCCTGGGACTGGGTACGCCGATTGCCCGATGGTCTACGGCGGTTCAGTCTGCCCCTGCGTGCATTGTCAGGCCGTGACCTGGACTGATTGAACGGGCGAAAGGGCTGCTGCCTGAAGGATCTCCGCTGTGTCGCAGGCGTGTGCATGCCCAGCGTGCGGATGGCAATGCGCCCATCCTTAAGGGTCTGGATTCTGGAGTCCGTTTTCTCCGAGAATAGGCCCTTGGTATCGAAGGGCAAGTCTTGCAATGTATATTGAACCTCTGGCGGCAAGGTGGACGATTGCAGCCAGGAGATCCTTCTCATTGTTACTCCCGATGCCAAGGTCCTGGCTCCGGAATCTGCAGAGTCCAGTGAGGCCTGGATGGAGGACCTGGTAGCTTTCTTGCCCTCTTCTAGCAGGGCTTAGAACTCCTGCCTGGAGGATGTGGGAACCAAACTCTGTAAACTTAGAGAGGGCCACGAAATTATCATAGGCATAGCGGGCCAGGAGAACCAACTGATTGGCTATGCGTAATTGGAGGCCGCCAGCCGAATAGACCTTTCGGCCCAACAGGTCCATCCTGCGCGCGTCCTTGGACTTTGGTGCTGGCGCCGGTTGCCCATTTCTTTCCCGGTCATTCACCGACTGTACAACTAGGGAGTCCGGGGCCGGGTGGGTGTACAGGTACTCGTACCCAGTCGGGGGTACCGAGTACTTCCGCTCCACTCCGTGGGCAGTGGGAGGGATGGACGCAGGTGACTGCCAGAGTGTGGTGGCATTTCTCTGGATAGTCCGAACAAAAGGCAGGGCCACTCGCATGGGGGCCTCCGCTCCGACCACATTAGTGATCGGGTCCTCGTCCTCTGCTACCGGGAGGTTGATAGCTTGTGCCACCCGACGAAGGAGGTCCTGATGGGCACGTAAGTCAATCGGTGGGGGATCGGATGACGAGGATCCCGCCACCGCCTCGTCGGGCGAGGAAGACGAGGAATGGCCCTGACCAATGGGAAGTGGCTGAGGCTCGTCCATGGGGTGTGAAGCCGCCGCCTCCACGGGATGTTCCGCCTGCACCGGCGGCGGTGGAACCTCAACCGGAGGCGATGGAGGGGGCCTGCTGACGGTGGCTTCCGGCACCCTGTGGTCGGAGGGCCCCTGTCGCGGGAGGGAGGGGGCGCCCTGAGCCTCATGACAAGCCCAGGGGGTCCAGAAGCCCCATTGCTGAGGACCAAGGTCTTGTCCTTGTGGGTCCGCGCGGTAATCTGCACCGCTGCCGTCGTGTGAAGCGACCGACGGTTGGCGGGAAGGCCACGGGGGGGCAGAGGCGCTCAGGGACTGCGCCGTCGATGCCACCAGTCTGTCTGTGGACGGTGCCGGGTACCGGTGCCGATCGTCTTGGTACCGGGAGCGCGAGCGGGACCTTCGACCGCAAGAGTACCGGGAGGTCGACCGCGATCTCGACCGTCGTCGACGGGAGCGGCTTCAAGAACGGCGTCGGGAGCGGCGCCGGGATCCGGACCTTCCTCGGTGCCGACGGTCCGGAGAGCGGGACCGGGACCTGGAACGCCTCCGGGAGTACGACCGGTACTGCGATGAGGAGCGGTACCAGGACTGCGACCGGCGCCGAGAAGGAGAGCGGTACCGGGATGGAGACCGGTGCCGTGACCTTGAACGGCGGGAAGGTGACCGTCTCCGGGATCGGGACCGGGAGCGGGACCTGGATCGCCTTCTATCCCGTTTGTCAGGAGTGGCAGGCCGTACCATGGCCGGTTTGCCCACTGACGGAACAGCCCGCACCGGCGGTGCCGGGGGCCGGAGGCTCGGTGCCTCTGTTAGCTCTATGAGCTCCCTCGCCGTCGAGAACGTCTCGGGCATGGACGGGAGAGGCAGCTCGACCACGGTTTGCACCGGGGAGTGCGGGGGTACCGGACTCGACGGCCCTGCTGGCGCCGGAGTCGACGGTACCGCGCACGGTCCGTGCGCTGTCGAGGTCGGTGCCAAAGGCGCCGCTACTGGCTGCTGGACCGGTGGCCTCGACGTAGCAGTCTCTACGGCTTTGGGCTGCGGCTTCCGTTTCCCAGATGGTGAATGGGAGCGGTGCCGGGGCTTCGGTGCCGGCTGCTTCTTAACAGTCTCGGTACCGGACCGGCCGGGGACCGCTCCGCACCGAGGACGACGGCGGAGCTGAAGGTGTCGGCACCGCAGGGGTAAGCGCCGATTCCATGAGGAGCTGTCGTAATCTAATGTCCCGCTCCTTTTTCGTTCGCGGCTTGAATGATCTGCAAATGGGGCACTTATCTGGTCGATGTCCCTCGCCGAGACAATGAAGACAGGAGTCGTGAGGGTCCCCAACCGGCATGTGCCGCTGGCAAGCTGCACAGGGCTTGAATCCCGGTGTCTTGGGCATACGCCCGCACCGGACGGGAAAAGAGGGGCTAAGCCCCCCTAATTCCCCCTAATCTATCTAATGACTACTCAACTAACCAATTTTAACAACTAACTATGTACATTAAACACACAAGTAGAACCAAGGTGAGCTAGGTAAGTGGAGGACGACCAGCACTCCACAGTTCCAACTGGCCGTCACGGGCGGGAAGAAGGAACTGAGGAGCGGACGGGCCGGCTGGGGTATATAACTAGCGCTATAGCGGCGCCACTCCAGGGGTTGCTAGGGGCGCTCTCCTACGGGTATTGCTAAGGGAAAAACTTCCAGCACCGGTGCACGTGGTGAGCATGCATGCCTATTGTGGAATGCACCTGAGCAATCACTTGAAGAATAATATTTGGAAATGGACAGAATGTGTCAGACATGGACAGAAAATCAAGATAAAAATGGATGGAGTGAGCAAGCAACAAAAGAGAAATTCTAGACTACCAATTTCAGTGTATTCTTTTGACTCTCTCTATTGCTGATTCATGCTCCTGTCCCAGGTTAATAAAATTGTAAGTTACATAAAATGCAGAATGTGATCTTAATAACTAATATTTATCCAGCTATTGTACACTTTCTGCTTAGCTCAACAATTAAACTATACAACAATGGCATTAAAAATTACCTTTCCTTGAACTGCTATTCACTTTCATATGGTACTGAAACAGGCAAAACTTGGCATGTACTGTACATTTCCTCATCCATGGCAATGATTAGTCATTAGAACTGCTAGCTCAGGGGTCGGCAACCTTTCAGAAGTGCTGTGCCGAGTCTTCATTTATTCACTCTAATTTAAGGTTTCGCGTGCCAGTAATACATTTTAATGTTTTTAGAAGGTCTCTTTCTATACGTCTAGAATATATAACTAAACTATTGTTGTATTTAAGTAAATAAGGTTTTAAAAATGTTTAAGAAGCTTAATTTAAAATTAAATTAAAATGCAGAACCCCCCAGACTAGTGGCCAGGACCCAGGCAGTGTGAATGCCACTGAAAAATCAGCTCGTGTGCTGCCTTCGGCACGCGTGCCATAAGTTGCCTACCCCTGTGCTAGCTACTCTGAAGTAGTTTCCCCATTTCTTCTCCAATAGCTGCTTCATTAACAACTACATTTTGTGCTTCCAATTAACAATAAAATAAACTAATCAACTAACCTAAGATTTTAAGATTAAATTTATTAAAAAACAACCCATTTATAATCTTGAAGAATTTAGGTGTTGTTTTTTAATAAGCATTTCAGGAGAATTAGGAAGTAGCATCTGGGAACAGTTTCAGTTTCTTCTGTGTTATTTGCTAAGTGCTGACAACATTCTTGGTGCTTTATAAGACAAAAAATGAACACTTCCTATTCTGAGCAGTTTTAAATCAGACAGACAGACAGAGAGAGTAGGATTGTTTGCCAGAAGCTGGGAATGGGCGACGGGATGGATCTCTTGATGATTACCTGTTCTGTTCATTCCCTCTGGGGCAGCTGGCATTGGCCACGGACGGAAGACAGGATACTGGGCTAGATGGACCTTTGGTCTGACCCAGTATGGCAGTTCTTATGACATACTGGGATTTCCAGGAGAAGTAAGGTAGAGTGTTTTTTTTTATTTCTTTTGGCTGATAACTCAGCTTTTGGGTTGTGTAAAGAGAGTTTTCAGGGTGAATTTGAATGAGGTGGTGGCAGCTTGGTAAACCAGATGAGAGGGCAACCCAGGAATCGGAGATAGCATGGAAAAGGGTGCAGACACCAGAGTGGGAAAAGTAAAACACAAAAGAAAATGATAAAAATGTATTTCTTCTAATTAAATAATTTATTTCTATATAATAAAGTTATCAGCAAAACCCACTCAGACTTACCTCCATTCTCTGATTTTTCTGAAATACCAGATATTTTCCAAAAAGCTTTCATCTGTTCTGCATTCCTAAAATAGAAAGCTAGTTACTCACCAATAACAAAGTTTTAGAATATATTCCTGCCCTAGATCCTTTAACCTGGTGACCTTGGAAAACAGTTAGCCCTAAGAAGGGACCCTTGTACTAAACTCGATTTAGACAGAGGTTATACAAAGGCACCCCTTCACCCCCACCCCCGCTCTCCCAGATTCAGCTGTCTGAAAAAAGTCTACAAAGAGGCACAGGTTGAAGTGGATAAGTGTGGATTTGGAGGCAGTATATTTAGATAAGTTACTGAAAAGTAATCTCATTTTCTCATGCATAAAATTACTTTCCCACAGATAATCTCTGAAAAGAGGTTAAGCAGCTAGCTGAAGAAGGTGGAGGAGGGACTGTAAAACAGTTCGCCCAAAGCAGACATTAGAACTAGCTTCAGCATCCAAAGCACATACCGACCTATATGTAGATATGAGAGCTGACCAAAGGCTGACAATTCCATTTTGTGACAACTTTTGAGGTTTTGAAATTATATCCTGGTGGTTAGGGTACTGGCCTGGTACTCAGGAGAAAGGTTCAAGTCCCTTCCCTGCCTGATTCAGAATGGAGTTTTTAATTCCAGATCACCTGTGATGAGGATGTATACCCCACACAAGCAACAAAGGATTAATGTAGACCTGAGGCGCAGTTATGCTACTTAGCTACACCGGGAGGGTGGGTCAGACCAAATTAAAGATGAGTCCCAGCTGTGAGAAGAACTGGGTGGGTAGTATGAAATGAGAAAGTCTGGAGCAGAAGGGGGGCTGCAGGGAGAGAAGGAGGAACTCTGCAGTCACTCCAGGACTAGACAGTGGAGAGACCAGGAAGGTCAAGGAGGCAACTCGGGGAAGAATTGGCCCTGGGATCCTCTACTGAGTTGCAAAGGCTGGCAAGAGGCCAGGAGAGAGATGGAGCAGCCACCAGGCTGGCGCAGGCTCTAGCAGTGAGCCCTAATAAAAGGGCAGGATCTGGACTTT
The DNA here is from genome assembly GCF_020497125.1 of Mauremys mutica. Taxonomy (NCBI): domain Eukaryota; kingdom Metazoa; phylum Chordata; order Testudines; family Geoemydidae; genus Mauremys; species Mauremys mutica. The sequence continues at coordinate 46,642,924 of NC_059077.1, forward strand.
CAGAGGTGGGAGGTGTTCAGCTGAATAACTAAGGAAAACGTAAGAGGGTGAAAGGACAAGCCTGAGGAGGGCAGAAATTGGATTAAGTGGCACTTCTGGTGTGGGATTAATGGGGAGGAGGCTGGGGCTGAGTGTCCTGACTTTAGAAAGGCCAGCTGACAGACTTAGTAGGAAGAAGTCCAGGAAGATGGCAGCATGGAGTCTGGCACAGTGAACCTTGATTGCCTGTCCTAGGGTCCCTGGACTGGAACCCAATGTAGTGGGAAGGCCTGAGCTCCCCCAGCAGCCAGCGGTGAGGCGGTGTGAAGCCCTGGAGAAGGGGATATGGACTACTGGAAGCCCTGAGAAAAGGGTGTACTGACTACTGAGCCCAGAATTGTTGTGGCAGACCAGCCAGAGGGACTGGACAACTGTGTTATTGTTGTTACACTGGGAGGCATGGGACTAAACATGTCCTGGTCAAAGGGCTGAGTCATGAGAATCAGCAGACTGCAGGGGTGCTAGAGGAGGAGAGTCTGCTATGCCACACCCAACTGTGGAGGTGGGTGGCTCCAGCATTGAGTCCACTCTTCTACAACCCCAGATCAGGGACTTGAACCTGGGTCTTCCGCATCCCAGGCCCCCAACTACCTAGCCAGAGTGTCTCTCCTTCTTTCTTTACCCAAACATCTTCCCAATAAAGGTTTTGTGGAAACCAATACACCTTCATGAAACATTCTATCTTTGCAAAGTGTTCTGACCAGCTCTAGGAAATACTCTGCACATCTCAGAGATTAAAGCACTATTCAGGTAGGCTGCAAAAGCTGCCATAGTCTTAGTGGAATAATTTAATAATCATTTGGCAATTGTACCCCTCCTTGAGAATAGCAGGCCTGAACAACAAGGAAGATTCATCTTGTCAGCTTCTTCACTTAAAATGATTCTTCTATAGTACTTCCTCAAAGCACAATATTAAAAAATGGATTAATTCCAGAAAGACTGGAAACTATCCCGATAACACTACAGCACTTGCACCACATCTGTTTGTTAAGCAAGGCAAGGTTCAGATAAAAAAAAAAAATCAGACTTGTCTTTATGAAAAATTCTTCCGTTCTCTGCGTTTTCTTACCACAATGAAAAGCAGCAAACATATGTCAAATTTAAGGATTTAAGTAATATGATTTTATATTATATTTACTAAAGCTAGTTCAATTTTTTTAAGCATTTGAATTAAAAACAATTTGGATAAACTTCAACAAAACTGAAAAATTTACCCTGTTTTTTCTATTGACTATAGGACTGGTCAAAATATTTTGACTTTAGTTTTCTTTATTTAGAAAAATCAAGAAAAAATTCCAATTTTTTTTCAATTCCTCCCCAATTCCCGTTTTTGAGCAATGCTAGCATTTCCCTTTATTTTTTCCTGATGAATGCCATTTGTAACTGTTACAGTTCTTTGTTTTCACTTCATGCAAGTTTTCACTTGTACAGTTCACTTGTTTTCACTTCATGATATTAATCGCCCCGCTCCCCAAACTCTGCCTCATCTCCATTTATAGATGTCCTGAAGAAAACAAATTTTATTTGAAAAGTATCAGGGGATAGTCGTGTTAGTCTGTATCCAAAAAAACAACAAGGAGTCCGGTGGCACCTTAAAGACTAACAGATTTATTCAGCATAAGCTTTTGTGGGTTAAAAAAAAAAAAAAACTTCTTCAGATGCATGGAGTGAAAATTACAGATGCAGGCATTATTATACTGACACATGAAGAGAAGGGAGTTACCTACAAGTGGAGAACCAGTGTTGGACAGGGCCAATTCAATCAGGGTGGATGTAGTCCTCTCCCAATAATTAATGAGGAGGTGTCAATGCCAAGAGAGGGAAAATTACTTTTGTAGTGAGCCAGCCACTCCCAGTCCCTATTCAAGCCCAATTTAATGGTGTTAAATTTGCAAATGATTTTAGTTCTGCAGTTTCTCTCTGAAGTTTTTTTGTTCAAGTATGGCTACTTTTAAATCTGCTATAGAATGTCCAGGGAGATTGACGTGTTCTCCTACTGGCTTTTGTATGTTACCATCCCTGATGTCCGATTTTTGTCCATTTATTCTTTTATGTAGAGACTGTCTGGTTTGGCCAATGTACACGGCAGAGGGGCATTGCTGGCACATGATGGCATATATCACATTAGTTGATGTGCACGTGAATGAGTCCCTGATGGTGTGGCTGATGTGGATGGGTCCTATGATGGTGTCGGTAGAATAGATACGAGGACAGAGTAGGCAACGAGGTTTGTTACAGGGATTGGTTCCTGGGTTGGTGTTTTTGTGGTGTGGTGTGTAGTTGCTGGTGAGTATTTGCTTCGAGTTGGGGGGGCTGTCTATAAGCGAGGACTGGCCTGCCTCCCAAGGTCTGTAAGAGTGAGGGATCGTTTTCCAAGATAGGTTGTAGATCATTGATGATGTGCTGGAGAGGTTTTAGCTGGGGGCTGTATGTGATGGCCAGTGGTGTTCCGTTATTTTCCTTGTTGGGCCTGTCCTGTAGTAGGTGACTTCTGGTTATCTGTCTCGCTCTGTCAATCAGTTTCTTCACTTCCCCAGGTGGGTATTGTAATTTTAAGAATGCTTGGTAAAGATCTTGTAGGTATTTGTCTCTGTTTGAGGGCCTGGAGCAAATTGGCTCACTACAAAAGCAATTTTCCCTCTCTTGGCATTGACACCTCCGCATCAATTATTGGGAGTGGACTACATCCGCCCTGATTGGATTGGCCCTGTCAACAATGGTTCTCCACTTGTAGGTAACTCCCTTCTCTTCATGTGTCAGTATAATAATGCCTGCATCTGTAATTTTCACTCCATGCATCTGAAGTGGGTTTTTTACCCACGAAAGCTTATGCCCAACTAAATCTGTTAGTCTTTAAGGTGCCACCGGACTCCTCATTGTTTTTATTTGAAAACAGAGAAAAAACTAGTGACTAATTACTACAAGAAAAGGGTACAGGAAAACTTTCTACAAATTTTAAAGAAATAGATGGCAAATTGATACCAAGTCACAGACCAGCAGGTCTCTAATTTGTCTACAAGGGAAACTAGAACGTAAGAAGAAAAATGTGTTAGTATTGGTGCTGACCTGTGTAGCCATGGCAGCAGGTGGGTTAATTGCTTCCAGTGATTACACTGTCCACATGACATGACATACAAATTCAACAACATGATCCGTGGAAGCAATTTCAAATGAAATGGCCATTAGGTTAGAAGATGTTACGCTCAGTTTAGTGCAAAATACAGCCAGTGACAAATTTGTCCAAAAGAACACAGATAGTTGCATTGGCTTGACCTACTTTATTATGGTTGGAATGAGAGCATGTTTTCAATTTGAATTAATATAAATTGATTGGATATTGTCTATGTTTTGGAGTGAACCTCTACCCTGATATAACGCTCCGGGGGTGGGCTGGGAGCAGGGGCTGCGCGCTCCGGCAGATCAAAGCAAGTTCGATATAATGTGGTTTCACCTATAACGCAGTAAGATTTTTTGGCTCCAGAGGACAGCTTTATATCAGAGTAGAAGTGTATCTAATAAGATTATACACTATCAAAGGGTTTAAAATAAGTTACTAAAGCGATTGCAAAACTCTCAATATGATTTCTTTTCAAAATTCACGTAATGTTAACAAGTGTCCTGAAAGAAATGTGATACTATAATAGAAATGCACTGAATTTACCATTTTGCAGGGGGAAGTGACTGCATGTTTGTTACTCCTCCATCTACCGGTACGACAACCTGTATGTTAGACAGCATACTAGGCACAGTCATAGATTCTGGGTTGTACTTGTAATCCACTCTTACATCAGTAGTGCTAGCATTACATTTCCAGTACGTTGCAAGATTCAAAGGTGTGGACTGGATACCATTTGAAGATACCTTTAAAAAAATTAAAATAAAATGTCTATTTTCTTATTGTAAGAATTATGGAACTGTGTTAGCAACACCACAATTAAGATTCTAACTCCATTATAAATCCTGGTTATATTTGAGATAAATGCAAATTAATAATCACTAATGCTCTTTTTGGGGGAGGAAGGTCTCATTCAAAAAGTATTACTTAATGACACACAATTGAGATTATCCATCTATCTAATCGTGCCTTATAACTAAATGGGATATTCTCAGGTTAATTGGGAACAACATCCAAGTCAGACTGGGCTCAGTAGCTTTTATATCGTAATTCCACAGACTGCTTTTGTCAGACTTTTTTTTGGGGGTGGGGTGGGTGGGAGGGAAGGGAAGGGGGATTAACTGTCTCCCCTCCACCCCTAAAATCCCCATCCCCTTTCTGGCTCTTCCAATACAAAACATTGGTGTCAGTTTAGTTTTCAAGTTGTGTTTTGCATTCTACACTGCACTGAAGAAATCTGCCTGGAGAGGACTTATTTTCTCCCATTCACTTGTGGACCATAATGATTTAATTGACAGAAGGTAACTTATAGTCATGGGACAGTTAGCCCAAAAGTACTATTAGAAACAACATTTGCCTACCAGTTGAAGCACACATTTGGCTGCTTCTGTAGGCTGAGCACATCACACACCCCAGGGGCTCTTTGTATCCCCACATTCCCCTTAAAAGCTCCCTATGTCCCACCCTTCCATCCCCTTTTATTTCAGGGACACAATGCTACCCTCTCCCTCATGCCAGGGGATCTGTGTCCCCCTAACAGCTTCCTCATGTCTGGGACTCTGTGCTTCCCCATTCTCCCCCAACCTTCAAGACAGGGGCTCTGTGTGCCCCCTCACTGTCTTATACTACGGTCCCCCATTAGTCCCCCAAGGGTTATGTATGCCCCCTCCTGGACATCCCAGGGGCTCTTTGTGCCCCCCCATATTCCCTTTCCCCCCCAATACCAGTGTCTCCCATTCTCTCTCACCCCCTCCCCCTTCCCCAGCAAGGGTTCTGAGTGGCCTTCTCCTTCGCCAGCCTATGTTAGCGGCTTCAGGTGCCCCCCTTTTCCCTGGTCTCCCACACTCCCTCCCAGGCCAGGGGCTCATGTGCATCCCTATTCCCATCTCACCGTATGTTGTGTGCCCCCTTCCTCCATACCGGGTGCTCTATATGTCCCCCATGACCCTTTTCTTTTCCTCCCACACTCTCTCCTTTTCAGGGCATCAATGTTTTTAAACTGTATTGGAAGATGGGGAGAGCTGCTATCCTGGCAAGGGTTTATGAGGGCCATCAACTGGTTCTTTGATCTATAGACAATAACAGAGGTAGATGAAGCTGCTGAATGGCAGCTGCAGGGGGCTCCTTGTATCCCTCATTTCTCCCTTTTGATTTTTCCAGTTTCACCAAAATCAATAGGGTTATGCCCTATTTCCTGAAAATGTGGAGTTGACTGGATGCCGCATTCAAAAAATTATCACACAGACAGATGGAGAAATACCATCAAATTGAGTATAAGGTCTCACTTCCCTCAGCCAACAATGGTCAAAGGAAGCAATGTTGGAACCCAGAATAAGTGTCACATGCTCAGAGCAAGCATGAGCAAACAGAAAAGTCATCAAGCCAGGAGAAGCAGCAAGAAAACACCAAGGGCACAAATTGATCCAGCAGCCAGGTGAGGTCCTATGGTTTGGAACAGTCTAGTGTAGGTCTGGCTTAAGAATCATCCAACTAAACAGTGACAATCCTCCTTTATGCCCACATAAACAATAATTCTGATAGTCTCTTTACAGATGTGAAATCTGCAAAAGTTCCTTAAAAAAAAATCTCCAAATAAAAAAAATATTTACCTGATATTTTAAAACATCAACATTATAATAGGAAGCAGATGGATTCTGCTCTGATAACTTCTTGAGGTAGACTGTGACAGCTTGCATGTTCATCCAAAAATCTTTTGTACTGGAGTCACTTTGTGACTGATCACTACATGTAAAATGAAGATAGGAATGAGAATACAAATATCAGTTTTCTTATTTTGGTTGTCTTAATTTTAAGTGGTAGACCTTTCCCTTTATTTCTTACACTTTTTTCAAACACAATAAGAAGTTGTAACATAATTTCACCTTTCAGAATATTAAGGCACATCAGTTACCTATTCAATACTAGCATTCAACACAAAAACACACTCCTGGATTACAGCTGAATGTCAGTGACACCATAGTTAAGGCTGTGTCTGGATTGTTCCTTCAAGAGGACATATTTTTAATATTAAAAAAACCTGCCCTGTAGTGACACCTTGAGGGGAAAAAGCTACAAAAAAGTATCTTTAAAAATAAATTTAATCTAATCTAAGATTATAAACACTAAAACGCCTTGATCACAATGTGGAGGTTACTTACCTGTAACTAGAGGTTCTTCAACATGTATGGTCCCTATCTCTAGTCCACACATGGTATGCATGCGCTCTATGTGCCTGAGATCAGAGATTTCTGGCAGGTGGTTTCTGTTGGTTTACACCTGTACAGTTGCTTCCCTCATGCTCTATACTGAGGTTTTGAGGGGCAGCGTGAACCAACACTTCTCCAGTTCCTCCTCTTACTGCAAATCCAGTCATGATCCAAAGTAGAGGGGAAGGAGGGCAGGCAGTTGCATAGAGATAGGGACCACATATCTTGAAGAACCTTCAGTTACAGGTAAACAACCTGCTTTTCTTCTTTGTGTGGCAGTCCCTATGTGTATTCCACACGAGTGACTGGTAAGCAGTATCCAAACAAGTGAGAGTGCAAGGATGCAGGCAGTGTAGATGTCTGTAATACCTCCTGTCTGTACTTCTGAATCTGGAGAAGAATCTGGGACTAAGGCATAATCCTTTGTGAAGGTATCAATGGAACACCAGGTTGCCATCTTACAAATGTCCAGTATAGGTACTTCTCAAAGATGTGTTATTGATTTGCATGTGTTCTATTGCAGTGGGTCCTCTCCCCACCCAGGGAAGGGAGATACAGCCAACAGGTAACAAAGAGTGATACAGCTGGAGGTCCAACGAGAGAGTCTCTGAGCAGATAGCACTTGTCCCTGTGAGTGCTCTGCTACAGCAACAAATAGTCTAGTCTACCTAGTTCCCTGAGCTTTCACCTTCCAGAGCCCATGGGTCTGAGGCAGCCCTGCCATGGGGACTGTCCTCTGGCTTCCAGGGGCCATGGCAGCATGGCCATGTGGATTATATGACTCTGCAGCTCCATGTGGTGGTGTTTCAAAACATAGAAATTTCTCACAAACCAGAAATCCTGACTTTCAGGCAGCTCTAGCTGCAATATACAAAACAGTTACTCTAGATGGGCACTGGTTTTTTTCCTTTAAGAATTTTCAGAAGTACTTTTGCTGTGGATACCACATGCCTCATCTATATAGTAACACAAAGGTTCTGATCTACTGTATAAAAAATAGGTTTCAGAGTATAAAAGATGTAGTTAAAAAAAACCCCCACAATAGTAATTGCCATATCAGAAAAGGAACTTCAGTATTAACTGCAAGCTAACAGATTTCCAAGTGAAGGCTGACACTTGATCCATCAATCATTCCAATGTGATCTCTGTACAAAAAATGCTATGTGCCTTGAAGTGGGAGTGTCAGTCTTCTTAATTTTGAAATTTCTAGTTTGTTTCTGTCAGTGATCAGGTACATTGTTCGTATAATTTAAACATGTATTTAGATAAATTAAATCTGGTTTAATTTTTAAACAGAGCTTGTCTAAAACATTTAATTTACAAAATCGTATGTAAAGAGACATCCACAGATTCATACAACTAGATTTTTAAGCCATTTTTGCAGTTTTAGCCATGTGGTTCCCATTATAATCAATGGAAATTTCAAGTCTAGTAATCTATGCAATTCTCATACTGGGATTAGAGTGAGAGTGCTGAACAGAAACTAAGCATAAAAAAATACAAGGCAATTTACTGGCGTAAATAAAATTCACAGCAAAGTTTAAACAATAAGATATAGGAGAATTTGTTTTTAAATAGTAATGCAACAATCCACATTTTAAAATCACATGGTTTTCTATTAGATAAAAAAATACAAAACCTGTATACAAGTTGTGCATTTGGAAGAATCTGCTCTAGTTTGCTTGTGTTTTTTACCCTGAAGCAGAGTACAGCTGGAGATGGGTTGCTGGTGAAGACTTTAATAATCCCACTTGGGAATGACACTGTCATATCACCAGTGATCTTCACAATACATCTGGGAGAGAGATGAGAAAAGAGCAATTCTATTAAAACGGAATAAAAATAAAAATACCCAGTTCTTACTGCATGTCAAATTTCAGTATTAATTTTAAAGTAAAGATCTACTGTTTTCAGAATATTTGTATCTAAGTCATAAATTTAAAATACAAATTGATTCTAAATGAAGAGGCGGCGGCACTATGGCTTATTGCACTACCTCTTTCACCTCTTGGGATATGATTTAAAAATTAGATGAGGTTGCAAGTGAAATGAGTTTGGTGGATAAAGCATACAGTAGTCTGTTGGTGAACTTTTTTTTCCCACACCACAAACACAAGGCACAACTATGTGTAGGAGATGGCCACAACTGGCATAGCAGGGTGTTGCAGGTAGAAATGAGGTGCTTTGAGCTGTGTGGGACAATTTACACATAGCACCTACCTGAACTATGCCTGGCCAGTGATAAATCACCATCTCATTTTCATCAGAAATTCATTTCAACGAATTTACCACATTCTTCTAAAGTTTCACCATTTTTCCCCCCATATTTAAAAGAAAAGAAAAAAAGACCAATTTGTTTTCTAAATGTAACTCAGTATAGTCAAAACAATTCACTATTTAACTAACTTGGTAGGATCTGCTCCTTTAAAGTAGGCGTTAACAGATTCAGTAAAGGCTACTGCAACAGGCAGGGTGTCCTGGTTTCCAAGGGTGACAGGGCTGGGACCACGTGAAACACCTAGAATACATATGGTTTATAGGTTTAATTTTCAAGAAGCTTAGCTAGATTTCAAAATGGTTGGCTACCTATGTTACTGAAGTATCAAGTAAAAGAAGTCACTACCATCAGCTTCACAGCAAAGTCCAAAGTATTTTTTTGAAAAGTGTGGAAAAATGTATTTGAAAAACATTTGAAATCAGAATATAACACAATCAAAGCACTAAGCAACAATAAGCAACCTGAGAAAACAGGACTATTGCAATGACATTTTAAACAGATAGATACTAGGGAACACATCATACATGATACAACATAAATGGTAACATTGTATTAATTAAAGCCAACAGCACCCAAAGGAAATTAAACATGTAGCTGGTACTACTCATAAAACAAACTCTCTACTGTATGCTTATAATATGAAGAAAATGTATAGTAAAAGAAGAGAGTCATCATGGACATGCCCTGATTCCAATTATATCTGCATAAAATTAGTCTGATTCCACATAAATTAAGTATTGGCATCTTTAACTAATTCTCGAGCACTATCAAGAAGGCAAACACTTTTCACATGAGATGATCACAGAACATTTTTATTTACTGAGATTTTTACGTCCACCTATTAAGGAATCAGGATATGCCTCAGAGTTACAAGGAAATATGCACCATTTTAAAAGTAATTCAATGTACTGGGGAAAATAGTCAGAAAGGCCTGTGTCCAATCTTCATAAGTTGTTATGCAAACACATGCATACACAGAAGTGTTTCAATTTTTACCTACAAAACCAACTGAGACCTAGCGTTAAGACTTCTTACACTGTGGCTGCATAAGAAGAGTGTGGGTGAACGTATGCATAACAACAAAATGTTGTGCATTCACATGTGAAGACCAGGGACTAAAATGTACCATTCTAAAATATATACGGCCAGTTACTGAAAGCAATAGCACAGTGGAAAGCTTATTATCATTCTTTTCCTGTACTCCTATTAAACCTGACTCATGCAAAGCATATTGCTCACAAAGGAAGTCTAACACTTTTCAATAAGCAGGCAGGAACAGACCAATGAATATTTTCTACTGAGGTACCATAAAGCAGAAAGCCATGTTTCTGCTTTCAAACTAATCCTATAATTTACTTTGAAATACTGTGATGTGCTTCTCAAATTTATTAGCAGTACGTGCTGTAGGACAGGGGTTCTCAAACTGGAGGTCGGGACCCCTCAGGGGGTCACGAGGTTATTACATGGGGGGTTACGAGCTGTCAGCCTCCACCCCAAACCCTGCTTTGCCTCCAGCATTTATAATGGTGTTAAATATATAATAAAGTATTTTTAATTTATTAGGGGGGGTTGCACTCAGAGGCTTTTTATGTGAAAGGGGTCAAAAAGTTTGAGAGCCACTGCTGTAGGAGGAGGATGGAACCTTAATATGGGGAAGCAGCTTGTTAATACATGTACTGATCTATGAAGTAAGTACATGTGGGTGTGGGAACTGTATGTTTAATTTGAGGCAGGAGGGGTGAGAGGAGAAGGAGCAGCATGAGAGTGAGAGAGTAGTTTAAAAAAAAGGTCAGATTCCAGATATTTAGTCTTATGATGATACTATCAAGCCTTACCTTCTCCTCTAAAGTCTTGTGCACTGTTTACAAGATGCTTTAATGTTTTGAATTCTTCCCAATAGTTACTTTGTCTATGAACCAATACAATTCACTCCCATAAAAACCCTCTAATAGAACATGTACTCTTCCTTCAACCCACGGTATTGCCAGCCCAGGCATTAAAAAATCATGAATCAGACTAAAGAAATATTAGTGGACTGAGTGGAAACATGAAATTATGTTGACATCTTTTTATCTGCCTTTCAGTGTACACTTAGGCCACATCTTCAAGCTTTTTGCTGTAGCTACAAAGGCTAGAAAGTTAATCTTTTTTAAAAAGAAAGCTGAGATTTTCACATAACCCTACAATTTTGTTTTAAGAAAAACAAAATATTGCATGACTTATCAAATATTGCAAGACTCATGGAAATTAATGGGAATATGATTTTATCATGAGTTGGCAAAACTGGACCCATTAATTTCCATCTCTGTAATGAAATGCTCAACTATGGAGACAGCAAATAATACAAAGTCATCTATAACAAAGAGTTAAAAATGCATTTAAGCTGTAAGTATTGCTCTACAGTTGTATGGGAATTTATCCCCTTTTCATCAGACCAATAGGGAGTAATGCTTAGACAGCTCAACTGCAGAGCCAGGCTGGAAGGCGATCACTTCCTACTAAATAAATAAGTCTTTTACAGAGGTACAAATTGCTGATTTACAGTAACTTTTTTCTTTTTATATTCTTATAGATAAATTCAAACTGATCCATTAGAGAGAATTATGCAAAATCTATTAAACTTCGTGTATACATATATTTTTCCATTCCGTAAAAGAAATACAGGAATTTCTTGCTTGCTGAAAATAACTGTATCTTCCTTAATATATTACAATTTGCACATATTTAAGGAGAGACAGACACAGATATATGAATATATGCAAGTGCACACATACATATTTCTTTTTTTCTTGGTCATACCCAGGGCACTAGAAAGCAATAGATTTATTTTCTTTTTTCAGCTTTTACTGTGCTCTGCAAAAATCTAAGTTTTCATTAAAAAAAAAATCCCCAAACAAAACTAAGTCCCTCTTATTATAAAGATAGATTTAACATTGTAAATCAGCGTTCTGTTGGCCTGTTTGCTCTGCAGCCAGGCACAAAATGCTGAGAATCCTTGTTGGGAGTGAGAAAGGAGGCTGGAGCTGGAGATCCAGAAATAGGGAAGTCGTGTGACAGGGGGTGGCTGCAGCTGATGACCTCAAAGTGGAGGTGGAGAAGGAAAGAAGCAAGCTGAGATGGAAGAACAATAAGGAGTGAGAGGCAGCAACTTTGAAGGGGATGAAGGCTTTAAACAGGCAGGCATGAATGAACTGTCCCCTAGAGAGGCTGCAGGCAACTTGAAGAGCAGTGGACTGTGGAGTAGACCAGTTTTAGTGTGTACAGGAGGGAAACAATTCTGAATGTGTGTGGGGCTTTCAAACAGATGTTCAGTAGTGTTAGAACTGATTTTTCATGCAGATGAGGAAGTATTTGAATTGATTTGCATTGGAGAGGAAATTGGTTGTGGGGGAGGGACTTCATTTTGATTTAATGAGTTGAGCAGCCTCCTTGTAACACAACATGAAAAAGTTTGAGAAGCCATCAGCCAACACACCTCAGACCTAACAAAGTCTGGCCATTCTATCTTTGATGCCATTAGAAACTTCAGATGGGGTCCATCTGCCCCCCACCCACACAGAGTGTCCTGTATAACAAGGGAAGAGAAACGGCGGGAAAAGCAGCCTTCTTTTTTCCTCTGGTGGCAAGTCCTTGGGGCAGAAGCCTATTGGTGGGGTTGTGTAGCCTCTCTCCTGAGCCAAACAGCAGCAGTCTGAAAAGTTAGTAGGACTTTGAGACTTCACTGAAACGGGCACCCTAGATTGCAACACAGGTTTCAAAATTTTTAGATCTTTTGAGACTTAAATGGTTTTGAGGTTGAGGATGCAAAAAGTAAAGTGGCTCCAGTGTGTCATTATATGAAGAGTAGCTCCAGCAGAGTTACAAAGAGTTGCCTGGGTCCTACTATACCACAGTTTGAAGCACTTTTAATTTTGCTAAATTAGTCTGCTGGAGGGCAATGGACAATATCTGTCTGGAAAAAAAGGTAACAATTATTTATGGTGGAAGTTTCCAAATATTTCAGAGTTCTCCTTATTTGCATGCCACATACAAAACAGGTTCTTTAAAAGTGTTAAGTAAGGATTGTCATTTTAAAAGTTCAAGATAATTGCTTTTTTTTTTTTTTGAGAAAAGCTATGATGGAAGATTAGGGAGAATAAGACCACAGGCTTTACCTGAATTTTTTGGAAATTTTTAAGTGTTTGGTTATATCAATTTCAAATGATTAATACAACACATAACTGATTAAGCAGTTTAGCTTTGAAGCTACTTTATGGCTGGAAGATACTAGAGATTGCTGGAGAAAGTTAAGTCACAAAGAAATTTTATTAGGTACCGTTTTAGGATAATTAGTACACATATATGTCTTCTTCTAGAACAATACCTGCAGGTGTGTCACAAATTTTTTCAATCGTAGGGAGCTTTCCAATGACTATATCATCATCTATTACATTTAAATGAAACAAAACATTGCAAGAAAACAAAACATTTCAAGCAACAACAAAAAGCACTAATTTAAAGTTACATTATTTAAATGGAAAGATGTTTGAAAAATAAGAAATCTAATTAAAGATGAGGTTAAAATATAAAATAAATTAGTTAAGGAATATTAGACTTTTCCATAAATTCCCTTGAAACCATATACATTTGCTGGAGTTAAGTCTAATTTAGAAGACTAAAGTTGTAATAGTGTCCAGTAGTTAAAAATAATAATCAGTCCTGCAAAAGGAACATCAGGTTAAAAAAAATACACTTTTTTTAAAAAAACGTCCTTGCTAGTTACACCTTAGGTTGTCAAAACTGAAAGAATTTTAAAAGAAATCAAGGTCCTGATCCTTCAAACACGAACATGTAACTTTATGCAGGCGAATGGTCCCTCTAAAGTCAATGTCACTATTCATGTATATTGCACGATTGGGGCCCTAATTTACTTTTCACCATTTATGCTCTTTATTTAGTTCCTTTACTTCTCTCAACCTGGAGAAAGGAAAAGACCACCAATTCCAGATTTTGGTTTCTATGTAACTGCATAATGCTGCAATTATGGGGTTGTAAGCAAGGCAAGGGAACATTTAAATCACTATAAATCATTTAAAAACAATTTTCATGGAAACAATTCTATTAGTATTATGTTTTATAACAGAAATTATCAAAACAAAACCTGATTATCGGCCTAAACACAATGGTTTCTTTAAAAATGATTAAATTCACTCTATATCTAAAGAATATTTCAATATCAAGTAGAATAAAATCTCAAACAAATAACAGCCCTCACTTAATATATACATATCCTGCATACCAAGTAAGCATTTATAAGCATTTCTACAACAATTAAAAAAAAAATTTCACTGAAGGATCTGCCATACTGGATCAGACCAGTGGTCTATCTAGCCCAGTATCCTGTCTCTGATAGTATTCAGTACCGGATACTTCAAAGGAAGCGGCAAGAAAACCTAAGTTGGACAAATAAGGCTATTTCCTCCTAACATCCAGAAGTTAGTGGTTTATATATGCCCTGAAGGATAAAGATTTATAGCTCTGCTAAAAAAAATAGAAGTTATAAAAATTACAGGCTATAGAGACATAAAATAGTTGTTCACAGATAGCCTGAATTACTTACCTACTGTGGGTGTATTTGCTGCACTTAGAGAAGCCGAAGAAGATATTGATGAGATACTCTCTGCACGTGCCAAAGGAGCTATAGGTGGTGGACTGGAGTTAGAGGTCAAGGGCGGGCTGAACGGCCTCGGCTTAAAACAAAATGTGTCAATATCATTACAAACATATAAATGATTTTAAATGGATGAAACAAAGGAAATCTTATGAGAATCAAACAGAACCAGAAAAGAAGTCTTCATCTAGTTCATTCCCTGCCTAATGCAAGATCGTTCCCTACGATATTTTTTTTCTAGTGTTTTATCCAACCTAATTTTCAAAGTAAAAAAACTTATGAACTGCTACTATTTCCCTTGGGCAGTTATTCTATTATTTAGACTACTGTTAGGAAGTTTTTCCTGATAATCAATCTTTAATGAGTTAAAAGACGGTTACTCACCTTTGTAACTGTTGTTCTTCGAGATGTGTTGCTCATATCCATTCCAATTAGGTGTGCGCGCGCCGCGTGCACGTTCGTTGGAAGATTTTTACCCTAGCAACACTCGGTGGGTCGGCTGGGTCGCCCCCTGGAGTGGCGCCGCTATAGCGCCGAATATATACCCCTGCCGACCCAACCGCACCTCAGTTCCTTCTTGCTGGCTACTCCGACAGAGGGGAAGGAGGGCGGGTTTGGAATGGATATGAGCAACACATCTCAAAGAACAACAGTTACAAAGGTGAGTAACTGTCTTTTCTTCTTCGAGTGCTTGCTCATATCGATTCCAATTAGGTGATTCCCAAGCCTTACCTAGGCGGTGGGGTTGGAGTGAGATGCTGCAGAATGCAAAACTGCTGAGCCAAAGGCTGCATCATCTCTGGACTGTTGGACCAGTGCATAATGTGAGGCAAAGGTGTGGACCGAGGACCAGGTAGCTGCGTGACATATCTCCTGGATGGGAACATGAGCCAGGAAGGCAGCAGAAGAAGCCTGAGCCCTGGTGGAATGTGCAGTGAGGTGGCTCGATGGAACATAGGCCAAGTCATAGCAGGTGCAGATGCACGACGTCACCCAAGATGAAATCCTCTGGGAGGAGACAGGTAGGCCCTTTGTTCGGTCTGCCACTGCGACGAAGAGTTGGGGCGTTTTACGAAAGGGCTTTGTCCGCTCGATATAAAATGCGAGCACCCTACGGACGTCTAGGGAGTGCAATTGTTGCTCCCTTCGCAATGAGAGTGGCTTCGGAAAGAAGACCGGAAGGAAGATATCCTGGTTGATATGAAAGGCCGACACCACCTTAGCGAGGAAGGCCGGATGTGGTTGCAACTGCACCTTGTCCTTGTGAAACACAGTATACAGTGGGTCCACCGTGAGAGCCCGAAGCTCGGAAACTCGTCTGGCCGATGTAATGGCTACGAGGAAAACTGTCTTCCAGGACAGGTATAGCAGCGAGCAAGTTGCCAGTGGCTCGAATGGGGCAGTCATAAGTCTGGTTAGAACCAGGTTGAGGTCCCAGGTGTGGGAGGGGCAGCGAACTTGGGGGTATAAGCGCTCCAAGCCCTTGAGGAACCTAGAAACCATAGGGTGCGAGAATACGGAGCGGCCACTCTCCCCTGGGTGGAAAGTAGAGATGGCTGCCAAGTGTACCCTCAATGATGACACCGCCAGGCCCTGCTGTTTGAGAGACCAGAGATAGTCCAAGATGGAATGGATCGGGACCTCGGTGGGAGTAACATTGTGCGTTTCGCACCAGCAGGAGAAACGCTTCCACTTGGCCAGATATGTTAACTGAGTGGAAGGACTACCCAGGAGTACCTGTTGTACCGAGGCAGAGCAACGTAACTTGGATCAGTTTAGCCACGCAGCAGCCATGCTGTGAGGTGCAGGGATTGCAGGTCTGGGTGGTGAAGTCTGCCGTGATCCTGCGTTATGAGGTCTGGGCGAAGAGGCAGGGGAATCGGGTTGGCTATCGACAGGTCTAGCAACATGGTGTACCAGTGCTGCCTGGGCCACGCTGGAGCGATCATGATCAGGTGCGCTCTGTCCCTGCGGAGTTTTAGCAGGACCCTGTGAACGAGCAGGAATGGTGGAAAAGCGTACAGCAGATGGCTTGTCCACGGCATCAGAAAAGCGTCCAAGATCGAGCCCGGGGAGAGACCTTGGAATGAGCAGAACATCTGGCACTTCCTGTTCTCGTGAGAAGCGAAGAGGTCTATGCGGGGAAAGCCCCACTTCTGGAAAATGGAATGGATAACATCCGGATGAATTGACCAGTTGTGAGACAGGAAGGATTTGCTGAGGCGATCCGCCAGAGTGTTCCGGACCCCTGGGAGAAAGGACGCTACCAGGTCTATTGATTGGGCTATGCAGAAGTCCCAGAGCTGGATAGCTTCCTGGCAAAGAGGGGAGGACCGTGCTCCTCCCTGCTTGTTTATGTAATACATGGCTGTTGTATTGTCTGTGAACACTGAGACACAAGGCCTTGTAGGTGCTGCTGAAACGCCTGGCACGCAAGGCGGACTGCTCTCAGCTCTCGGACACTGATGTGCAAGGACAGATCTTGAGCTGACCAAAGGCCCTGAGTGCGAAACTGACCAAGGTGAGCACCCCAGCCGAGAGATGAGGCGTCCGTCATCAGGGACACCGAGGGGTGAGGTGGATGGAACGGCATCCCTGCACACACCAGGGAGGGCGTCGACCATCAGTCGAAGGAGCCTAGGATGCTCGGGGGGATCGTGACGATCATGTCTATGCTGTCTGTGCTCGGGTGGTACACCGAGGTGAGCCACGATTGGAGTGGACGGAAGCAAAGCCTGGCATGTTTGGTTACGGACGTGCAGGCAGCCATGTGACCCAGGAGACCTAGGCAAGTGCGAGCCGAAGTTGTCGGGAAGTTCCGTAGACCTTGTATAATTGTTACCATCGCCTGAAACCGAGGCTGAGGTAAGCAGGCTCTGACAAGATTGGAATCCAGGATGGCCCCAATGAATTCTATTCTCTGTGTGGGAATCAGAAGGGATTTCTCTATATTGATCATCAGGCCTAGACGCAGGAATAGGTCCTTGACAATGCCCACATGACAGGTAACTTGGGCCTCGGAGGTCCCTCGAATTAGCCAATTGTCTAGATACGGAAAAACGCGTATACGACGGCAGCGGAGGGAGGCGGCGACTACAGTCATGCACTTTGTGAATACTCTTGGGGCTGTAGAGAGGCCAAACGGAAGGACCGTAAACTGGAAATGTTGACGGTTGGCCACAAACCGGAGGTACCTTCTGTGTGGAGGATAAATGGTGACGTGAAAATACGCGTCCTTCATATCGAGGGCGGCATACCAGTCTCCGGGATCCAAGGATGGGATGATGGTCCCCAGGGAACTTCAGGTTTATCATGAACTTGTTGAGTTCCCGCAGGTTTAGGATAGCTCTGAGACGTCTCTTCGCCTTGGGGATTAGGAAATAGCGGGAGTAGAACCCCTTGCCCCTTTCGTCCTTTGGTACCTCCTCTATAGCTCCGATGGCGAGGAGCATCCGCACCTCTTGCAAGAGGAATTGCTCGTGAGAGGGGTCCCTGAAGAGGGATGAGGATGGAGGGTGGGAGGCGAAATAAACTGGAGGCGGTACCCAAGTTCCACCGTGCGTAGGACCCAACAATCTGAGGTTAGATGGGACCACGCAGGGAGGAAAAAGGAGAGGCGGTTGTAAAAGGGAGGGAACGGATCCTGGGTAATAACTGGTACGCCGTCCTCGGGCGTGCCTTCAAAAGTTTGGCTTTGGCCCCGCTGGAGGTTTAGAGGGACCCTGATTTTGGCCCCCTTGGGGCCCTGACTGATGCCTACGAGCGCCTCGGCCACGCCTTCTGCCAAAGTCCTGTCTTTGTCTAGGTGCAGGGTAAGGGCGGTGAGGCTGGGGACGGAAAGGCCGGCACTGAGTCACCGGCGTGTGCATGCCAAGAGAGCGCAGAGTGGCCCTGCTGTCCTTTAGGCTTTGCAGCCTAGAGTCAGTTTTTTCAGAGAACAGGCCTTTGCCATCGAAGGGCAAGTCCTGTATAGTATGCTGCAGCTCCGGGGGAAGGCCCGACACCTGGAGCCATGAAATGCGCCTCATGGCAACACCCGAAGCCAGAGTCCTGGCAGCGGAGTCAGCTGCATCCAACGAGGCCTGGAGGGAAGTTCTCGCCACTTTCTTCCCTTCTTCCAGGAGGGCAGCAAACTCCTGACGGGAGTCCTGAGGAAGCAATTCCGTAAATTTGCCCACCGCCGCCCAGGTGTTGTAATTGTAGCGGCTAAGCAGGGCTTGCTGGTTTGCTACGCGGAGTTGCAGGGCCCCTGCCAAGTACACCTTACGGCCCAGTAAGTCCATTCGCCTAGCCTCCTTCGATTTAGGGGCTGGTGCCTGCTGGCCATGGCGTTCCCTCTCATTGACGGACTGGATGACAAGGGAGGATGTACATATAGGTACTCGTACCCCTTGGAGGGTACCATGTACTTGCGTTCGACTCCCCTGGCGGGATAGAGGCTGGAGACTGCCAGATGGTATCCGCATTGGCTTGGATCGTCCGAATGAACGTTAGGGCCACTCTAGTGGGGGCGTGAGCCGACAGAATGTCTACGACCGGATCCTCTATCTCCGAGACTTCCTTCACTTGGAGGTTCATATTGAATGCCACCCGTCTCAGGAGGTCCTGATGGGCCCTCAAGTTGATTGGAGGAGGGCCCGAGGAGGATGTTCCTGTCACCATCTCATCTGGGGAGGAGGAAGAGGAAAGGCCGGGGACAAGCGGGTCCTGCGTGGGCTCGTGCTCCTGGACGACCTCCTGTTCCAGTGGGATCTGGGAGTCTGGTGGCTGAACCGGGGCTTCCTCCGTACCGGTCGGAGGGGGACGGCTAACTGTCGCCTCTGGCACCCGGTGCTCTGACAGAACAGAGCGAGATGGGATCACAGGTACGCCTTGGGCCTGGTGGTACGCCCAAGGTGTCCAGAATGACCACTGATTGGGGGCCAGGGTCCTGGGCCTGGGGCTCCTGGAAGACTCTGGTGGGCACATCCGAATCACGGTCCTGCGCGTATGAACTTCCTGTGCGGGACGACACTGATGCATGTCTGGATGGCCATGGAGGAGCTGAAAAGCCCTGGGCAGAGTCTCCCTCTCTAGCTGATGTCGCTCGACGCGGCACCAGGGATCGGTACCGGGAGACATACTAGTACCGGGAGCGAGATTGGGACCTGCGACCGGAGCGGTGCCGGGAGGTCGACCGAGATCTCGAGGCTCGACGTCGGGAGTGGCTACGAAAGTCACAGTGCCTGGAGCGGTGCCGGGAGCTGGATTGGTGCCGAGTGTACCAGGCCGGTGAACGGGAAGCTGACCGGTGCTGCGAGTACGACCGGTACTGAAAAGGAGAACGGTGCCGGGACTGCGAGCGGCGTCGGGACCTGGATCGGCGTCGGGACCGAGAACGTCTGCGGGACCGCGATCGTGAACGGTGCCGCTCTGCGGTGCCGACGGAAGGTGGTCTGATCAAGGCAGGCTTGCCGATCGACTGTATAACCCGCACTGGCGGTGCCGGGGGTTGAGGCAGCGCAGACTCCGTCATTGCAATCAACTCCCTCGCCGTGGAAAATGTCTCCGGCGTGGAGGGAATAGTGAGCTCAACCATGGCTCGCACCGGGGAGCTTTCAGGCACCGGACTCGATGGCTCTTGCGTGGCCGGAATCGACGGTGCCGATGTTGTCGGTGCCATGGCAGGTATTGGTGCCGGGCGGTCCGACTTAGTAGAGTGCTCGGGCTGCGGAGCAGGCGGCGCGGACGCAGCAGGAGTCTTGTGCCTCTTCGACCTCGGGGAGAGGGATCGGTGCCGAGCGGACGGCGGTGCCAGCGACGGCCGGTGCCGAGAGGCCTTGGCGGTACCGGCGCGATCCGGTGCCGAGGGAGCGCTTCTTGAAGACTGCCCAGCGCTCGGTGCCGAGGGCAGAGGAGTAAGAACTGCCTCCATCAGGAGCTGCTTGAGACGAAAGTCCCGCTCCTTTTTTGTTCTTGGCTTAAAGGACTTACAAATGCGGCACTTATCTGTTAGGTGAGATTCCTCGAGGCACTTAAGACAGGAGTCGTGGGATCTCCTGTCAGCATCGGCTTGTGGCAGGCCAAGCACAGTTTGAAACCCGGTGAGCCGGGCATAGGCCCCGGCACCGGGTGCGGGGAAGAGAATAATCCCCGAACCCCTCTGAACTATATACACTAACTATACTATAAATGAATAAAGTTAACTACAACTATATAAATCTGAACTATATATACAAGAATTAACGAGAGAACTACGAGTAGCTAGGGAAGTGGAGGTCAGCTAAGCTGCGCTCCACTGTTCCAACGACTGACACGGGCGGTAAGAAGGGACTGAGGGGCTGTTGGGTCGGCAGGGGTATATATTCGGCGCTATAGCGGCGCCACTCCAGAGGGCGACCAGCCGACCCACTGAGTGTTGCTAGGGTAAAAATCTTCCGACGAACATGCACGTGGCGCGCGCACACCTAATTGGAATCGATATGAGCAAGCACTCGAAGAAGAACATTATGCTTTGCCTATACAACAGCCTAAAGTAACCCTATTTCAGACTGAGCTAAGTGCCAAAAAAAAAAAAAAGCAGAGAAGCTAAACTTTTATGCTGCTGCCTGAACCTGCAGTCCTGAATACACAAGCACTTTCCATGGATGACTACTTTATGGGCCACACCAGTGGCGAGGCAAGGTTGGTGTCTTTCAAAGAACCATCCACTGTTTAACCTGGAGATGGTGCAGTGCCACTGCATTCTGAAAGAGTGGATCTCAGGCTTTCCACACACATTAATCCTCCCCTCTGCCCTGGCCTCCCCTCACCCAAATTCATCTGGTGTTGCACAAGGATGGTTTCACACCCAAGATTAACGAATAAGGACAGACTAGATTAAATGTTAGTAGCACTCAGTCAAATAATTTAACACAAGCAAGGGAAGAGCAAATCTGAAATGGTGGAGGTTGTGGTTTTGTTTTGCTACTTATGTCTCCCTTTTTACAGCACCCAGAACCTGTAAAGAATTCTCAGGTACTACAGTGATGGGTAGTACAGAAATGCACATAACTAATAAAACTATACCTAGTGAGCCATGTTAGGTCAGAAGAATTCAAAAGGTTTATCATAAGATGGATAAACAGTATCAGCCTGATAATATGAATGAGTTCCTCTTCCCTTGTGTGGTTCTCTCTCCTAGAAATTGGGGGTGAAATCCTGGGAGTTTTGCGATTGATTTAACTGGGATCAGGATTTCACTCAAGATTTTTTCTGAAGATATGGCATTATATATATGCAATCTTCAGTTTTTAAAATTGATTGTTTGAGCAAGTAAAAGCAAACACACCTAAGCCCTCCAAAAGCTGCTTTGCATAAAAAATACTAACAAATTTATGCTACCAATAATTACATTCACAGTGAACAATTTCCATGCACATTTTAGGTTGATGACAATTAAAATGAGTGATTTATAAACTCTCGAAGAGTTTGATGTAAAAAGAAACGTTAAAGCACTCATTTACCCCATTATAGTTATTTCAAGTTGAACCATTCCTTGAGAAATAATTTATATAATTAAACAAAAACTAAAATTAAATACATACAATTTCATTAATTCCACTAAGTTTCCCTGTTGATATCTTTGGTCTGGAAGCAGGCCTTGGAGGTGGTACAATAGTTCCTACAGAAAGAGGAGTTGTGGGCCTGGCTGAAAAAAAAATAATGTGAAGAAATCATTAGTATTATAAAAGTCATATGATAATACGAAAAATACAAAAAAGTCACTTAGTGCAACCATTATAAATTACATTTCTGTTAAAGATTCTACGTTATTACAAACCCTATTTTGCAGGAATTCATAACAAAGAAAAACGACTATGGTATTAAAATGTGATTCTATGGTACTCTGAAAAATGACTACAAATGGTATTGTGGGTTCCATCATTATAGTTCCTAAATGATTCCATATCAAATATACCCAGTTTGTAGGTCAAAAGATGGTTTTAACTAGCTTTCACCCTGTATGCTCAGCATGGGCTCAGGGTGAAGTCTGGTCTTTTATTTCTCATGAATCACCAGCAGTAATAAAACAGGCCAGTTAGGCCTTTGGTGACTGCTGTGCTGCTCCATTATCTTAATATCAGGCCACTGACATATGTGAAACCACACTGCCTTCAGTGAGTTTTCACAGGTGTTATAAATGATTAAAATTTAGTAAATAATTGTGTTGATGTGTGAGAAACCATGTAACTTCTCACTTCTTTCAACAGGACTACCAGAAACTAAAAAATTGTAAAAAAAATTAAAAATTTTTTTTATAAGCCTCTAAAATGAGCAGATATAATTCTCAATACACGTCAGTGAAAGAAGGAGCTATTTTTACATAGCCACTGAGAACTATACTTCAAAACAGCTGTTAGATATCATCCAGTAAGTATTCTGAATCAAAAACGTGCTTTTTCCCCCCCCAAAAAAGCAAATACATAATTACATGATAAACAAGATTCAGAGTAGCAGCCGTGTTAGTCTGTATCCGCAGAAAGAACAGGAGTACTTGTGTCTCTAAGGTGCCACAAGTACGCCTGTTCTTTTTGATGATAAACAAGAGTTATAGTATATTCAATTATCTGTCCAAAAATAATTTTACATGTGCTTGTAACCAAAAAGAATATTCTCTAAAAATTACATTTAGTGAGAGATTTTCAAAAGCACTCAGATATGGCATAACTCTGTTCCTATTAAAGTAAATGGTAGTTTATTCAATGACTTCGATGGAAATAGAGTTAGGCCAATGCTGAGCACTTGAAAATCCCACTCATCCTAAATTTGTACCACAAATGCCAAAAGCAAACCAATTCAAGACTAACATTACCAATCTTCCCTTTAAATTCATCCTCTTATGCCTACTGTAGGTAGTGCACGATAAACACTCTGATCAGAGGCACACAATGGGAGATGGAATACCTGTCTCAACACTTTTTTTTTTTACGTATGTTAGTTTGTGTCACAACTGTAGTTTCAACTGCACATTAAAATTTGATTTAAGTATCAAAAGGATATGTACAGATTTTAGATTTTTTACTCCAATAATAGCTATATAAAATTTAAAAAACACTACAATTACTTTTTGCAGTACTAAATATTTAAATTTTCCAGAAGTTTTTGATTTCTGTGGGATGTCAAAGGCAGTGAACATAGTATATTCACTGCTTTTTTAAAAAGCAAAGTTCCACATGATCAGGAACAAACAATGTCCTTAGTCAAGAAGGGTTTTTTTCAGTTGGATACTTATTTATATGTTGACTGACTGACTTAGGAGGCTTGGTGCTAAAAACATTGATAAGATTTATTATCTTCAGATGAGAGGATGAATTAATTTTAATATCAGGTGAGCAACAGTGAGGGAGAGAAGTCAGTCTACTTTTTGGAGTCAGTTATTAGGCAAAGACCAATACACAACACATGCTTGCCATACCCTTGTCTATATGAACACAAGTGGAAACTAAACTAGAGTCCAGTGGTGCTAACGAAGATGTGGAAGAAATTTCAGCAGCACTGTCAGTTTCTTCAATGAATAATTTTTCATGGTACGTAATATTATTGTAAAGGTCGCTTTGATCCTCAGAGGCACAGCTGCTGGAAGAACTCCCAAGCAAAGCAGCAGAGGCAGTGTGGAGATTTTCAGTTTTAAAATGCAAACTTGGGGCGCCTCGTGGTTTGCATTTGTTTGTTCAGCTGTAACAAGATCACGAGCAAAGCAAATCCACTGATTTTGAGACCACGAAATAATAGATAAAGTATTTGTGTTCCCTGCTGGTTCTGTTGTAATAAAAGGTTTGCACAAAGAGCTAGAGGTGAAGTCTGGTGATGATGGGCTCCTAGACCCAGAATCTGTATGGTGCCCAAGCAAAGATTCAGATATTATGCACCCAGGAAAATCAATGGTAGATGAGAAGGAGCTCCTATTTTGCTCTTTTAGTGTAGCTGAAGGAAAAGAGAAAAATTGAAAGCTAGAAGCAAGATGAAAATTCTAAAAACTACAATATAAATCCAAACATATACACCCTGAAGATTAAGTCTACTAGCCAAGCTGAAAAATAACTGTTCTCTCAGGCCCTGTCTGCATTAAAAGTTGTATATTATTTGTATACATCATTTAACTGTAATATTGTCAACCAATCTATTAATTTTGCTCTGTCATTTTTCTCCAAGTCTCTCTCCCTCTCCATATAGTATCCTGTTTGGGTTCTATCTTCTGTATCAGCCTCTATTTAGTAGGTGTCTGGTAGTAAAGGAATATTCTCTCACCTCAAAATCACCTGACTGCTGTTACTGTACATGGACTCCTCTATTATTATCCTCTCTCACCTTCTTGGCTGCTGCAGTGGCAGGAACAGCAATAGTAAAAACTGATCAGACTGGTCAGTTTACCCCATGCTGCAACTTGTCAAAGCTACAAGCAACAGTGGCAATGGAGTGGTGTACAGACTTAGGAAGAAAGCACAATATTGGTTTCCACTCAGTTCATATATGGAAAATAATCTTTGCAACTATAAAAAGTGGTTATCTACCTGTACTGTAATTTTTTTTTTTTAGTTGTGGGTGCAGATATGTGTTCCACTCAGGTGTGTGTGCACTCAGTGGACTGAAGCCAGTAACTTTGCTTAGCAGTATCCAGTGGGATGGTACTCACACCATTAGGCCCTCATAGCCCTCTCCAATGGCTATTTAAGGGCAGCGCTGCCCCAACCTCCCTCAATTCCTTTGCAACTAACATCAAGGCCTAGTCTACACTACGAGTTTATGTCGAATTTAGCAGCGTTAAATCGAATTAACCCTGCACCCATCCACACAACGAAGCCATTTTTGTCGACATAAAGGGCTCTTAAAATCGATTTCTGTACTCCTCCCCGACAAAGGGAGTAGCGCTGAAATCGACATTGCCATTTCGAATTAGGGTTAGCGTGGCTGCAATTTGACGCTATTGGCCTCTGGGAGCTATCCCACAGTGCACCATTGTGACAGCTCTGGACAGCAATCTGAACTCGGATGCACTGGTCAGGTAGACAGGAAAAGCCTCGCGAACTTTGAATTTCATTTCCTGTTTGCCCAGAGTGGAGCGCTGATCAGCACTGGTGACCATGCAGTCCCAGAATCAAAAAAAAGAGCTCCAGCATGGACCGTACGAGAGATACTGAATCTGATCTCTGTATGGGAAGATGAATCTGTTCTATCACAACTCCGTTTCAAAAGACAAAATGCCAAAACATTTGAAAAAATCTCCAAGGCCATGATGGACAGAGGCCACAACAGGGACTCAACACAGTGCTGTGTGAAACTTAAGGAGCTGAGACAAGCATACCAGAAAGCCAAAGAATCAAATGGACATTCACGGAGGGAGGGGCGACTGATGACTGTAGCTATCTCACAGTTCCTGCACTCTCCAAAAACCATTTGAATTCTGGGCTGAGCTCCCAATGCCTCAAGGCTCAAAAACATTGTTGTGGGTGGTTCAGGGTATATGTCGTCAGCCCCTCCCAGTGAAAGCAAAGGGGAAAAAAAATGTTTCTCGCCTTTTTTCAATGTCACCGTATGTCTACTGGATGCTGCTGGCAGACGCGGTGCTGCAGCACTACACTGCAGCATCCCCTTGCCTTGCTGACGGCAGACGGTGCAGTATGACTGGTATCCATCATCGTCGTCCCGTGGGTGCTCCTGGCTGGCCTCGGTGAGGTCAGTCGGGGGCGCCTCGGCAAAAATGGGAATGACTCCAGGTCATTCTCTTCTTTAAGTTTTGTGTAATGGAGATTCAGTCCTGCCTGGAATATCCTGCCAGCTGGAGGCTTCTGCCTCAGGCTGCTCTCCCAGTCAGCAGCACCGTGCAGTCGCGCCTACCTCAGCCTACGCCTTGCTACCAGGGCTCACAATCAGATACTCAGACCTCTACATTTTGCTGCAAATAAAAAAATTAAGCTGCCGTTTAGAAATGTCCCCCAACATACATACCCTGGGACATTTTGTATTTTACAAGTGTCAACCAAAGGCCCACGCACAAATGGAGATTCAGTCCTGCCTGTGCTTCTATCCTAGTGTTTATCACAGATTCCCATTTTCAGCTATAGGCTGAGCAAGTGCAGAATGGTGGGTCGCTCTACTTCGCTGTAAGCCAATCGCCCTCCCCTCCCCCCTTTGATACCTGCTTGCAGAGGCAATAAAGTCAGTGCTGTTTCAAATTCATGCATTCTTTATTACTTCATCACACAAATGGGGGGATAACTGCCACGGTAACCCAGGAGGGGTGGGAGAGGAGGGAAGCAACGGTGGGGTTGTTGCAGGGGCGCCCCCTAGAATGGCATGCAGCTCATCATTTCTGCAGGATGTATGGGGCTCTGACCCGGAGCAGCCGTTTGCCTCTCTGGTTCTTTAGTAGGCTTGCCTGATATTCTAGGCAGGACTGACTCTCCATTAGACAAAACTTAAAGAAGAGAATGACCTGGGGAGTCATTCCCATTTTTGTCCAGGCGCCCCCGACTGACCTCACCAAGGCCGGCCAGGAGCACCCATGACAGCAGCAGACGGTACAGTATGACTGGTAACGGTCTTTGCTAACGTGCAAAGGCAAGGGGATGCTGCTGTGTAGCACTGCAGTACCGCGTCTGTCAGCAGCATCCAGTAGATGTACGGTGACAGTGAAAAAAGGCTGAACGGTTGCCGTGCTATGGCGTCTGCCCGGGCAATCCAGGGAAAAGGGCGCAAAATGATTGTCTGCCGTTGCTTTCACGGAGGGAGGACTGACTGACATTTACCCATAACCACCCGCGACAAATTTTTGGCCCCATCATTCTCAACCCAGAATTCCAATGGGCGGGGGAGACTGCGGCAACTATGGGATAGCTATGAGATAGTTACCCACAGTGCAACACTCCAGAAGTCGAGCTAGCTTCGGTACATGGATGCACACTGCTGAATTAATGTGGTTAGTGTGGCCGCTTGCACTTGACTTTATACAATCTGTTTCCAAAAATCGATTTCTGTAAAATCGGAATAATCCCGTAGTGTAGACATACCCCAACAATAGAAACTCCATTGCAGAGGGGATGGGGGGAGGGTCACAGAATACCTATCTGCATCCACATCTCGAACAACAATTACAGTACAGGTTGGTAATAGTTTTTTCTTCTAGTGGCTGCAGATATGTATTCCACTCAGGCAACTGACAAGCAGTAAACAAAGGTGGTGAGGCTTGGAATCTACTTGAACAATGACTGCAGGACTGCCTTCCCAAAGTCTGCATCTGACAGAGATGCAGTTGTAATAGCATAATGTCTGCTAAACATATGCACAGAAGACCAAATACCGACTCTGCAAATATCCAGTATTAAAAACATTACTGAGAAATGCAACAGAAGCTTCTTGGGCCCTCATCAAATGAGCCATCGGTTTCTGTGGAGGTGTGATCTGAGCTACCCCATATGCTGTCGTAATGCAGGAAATGATCCATATGGAAAGCATCTGTCCAGAGACCACCTGACCCTTCATTCGATCCGCACAGAAGATGAAGTCAAGGTGATGAACTATTTGGTTTAATCCTTTTCAGATAGAATACCAAGCACTGTCTCACATCCAGTGTGTGAAGACGCTGTTCATCCACATTTGAATGTGGCTTACAAAAGAACAGAGGTAAATATTTCATTAAGGCGAAACTGTGAAACCACTTTGCATCCAAAATTTTTGTCTAATCTTTGGACCACTTCATCTTTGCAAACTGCATTTACGGAGGTTCTGCCATTAAGGCATGCAGTTCATTCATTCTTCTTGAGGCTTTTATGGCAATAAGAAAAGCCACCTTTTGGCAAAGAAGAGAGAACAAGTTGCCAGGATGCACCATAAAGGTAGCCAATACAGTATTAAGGTCCCATAATGGAACAGTTTACTTCACAAGTGGAAAGAGACAGACAATACCTCTTAGAAATCTCATTACCATGCGGTTTGAGAAAACAGACTTCCTTTGGATCAGAGGACGGTATATAGAGATTGCTGCTAAGTGGACCCTCAATGAGCTGAGAGAGGAAAAAAAAAAAAAAAAGAAACCAGGGGACTAAAAGTTGTAACAGATAATCCAAAGTGTCCTGAATGCTGGCTAGCTTCAGCTGAATTCCCCTGGCTAGCGATCAAACCAAAAAAATGTTTTCACTTGGCCAAATAGATAACCTTAGTGGAAGGTTTTTACTATTAAGCAGAACACTCAGAACTGCTTCTGAACCCACCATCCTTCCCATCATCAAACCATGCAGCATATACACCATGAGGTCAGACTGCTCAGCACTGGATGCCAAATTTGACCATGGTGCTGAGTCAGTAGGTCAAGATAGAGGGGAAGAGATCAGGGAGGTCAAACACAGACTGAGAAGGTTGTAGAATATTGTCTTGCAACGATACAATCTGATGCAACAAGTATTCATTTGGCACGATCCAACATCAGTTTGAAAACAATCTGTGGAATGAGTGGGTTCGGGGGGAAAGCATATCTCAGTGCTGATCCCCAGTTCAGATGGAAGACATTGATTAAAGGATCCCAGACTGAAACCCAATTGAGAACAAAACTTATTTTTGGTTGCAAACAGGTCGACAGTTGGAATGCCCCATTCGCTGAAGATGGACGTCAACCTGCTGCTCTTCAGAGACCACTCGTGATTCTGGGAGAAATTCCTGCTGAGGTGATCAACCAAGTTATTCTGAGCATCTGGTAAGTGAGTGGCTGTGGAGATGTTTTCCCTAAAGCAAAACTGACAAAAAACATTATTGCTTCCTGACAAAGGTGGCTGGAGCAAGCTCCTCCCTGGTTGTTCACATAAAACATTGTGGTGGTATTGTCAATGAGGATATGAATATCTGTGCCCATCATCTGTGCCCAGCATCCATTGTAAATGGCTTGAAGCTACAGGATGTTGATATGAAAGGAAGCTTCTTTGTCTGTCCGTAAACCGTGAACCTTCAATGTCCCCAGATGTATTCCCCATCTGCTGTGAAGGCATCAGTAACTATGGTCCTGATTAGAGGAGGATGGGCAAAAGGAACACCTTTGCAAATATTTGATCTGATCTGTCCACCCCTCTGTAGAGACTCCAGGATGGGCAGTGGCAATGACTGACATTTCAGGAGATATACTAACTTCAACCATCCCTGAAGAGGATGAAGATGAAATCTTGCATTTTGGACCATATACGTAAATGCGGCCATATGACCTAACAATTCCAGCATACAAGGATCAGAGTTAAAGGGTGAGAGCAAGGGACAGCCACAGGCAACGAACTGCATGAAATCCTTCTCTTGACAGAAACACCCTCGAACCTGTAGAGTCTAGGAGGGCCTCAGTGAACTCTATTTGTGTGTTGCTATTGTGGTGGCTGGCTTTCCTTTGTTCACAGATGATCGAAGAAATGTAGCGGAAATTGGACCAGACAGAAGACTTGGTCTCTGGACTTCCTCCTTACTAATCAAACATTAAGGTAAATGAAAGACATTAATTCCTCTTTTTCTGAGATATGCTGCTACTACAGTCATACATTTGGTAAAAACACGTGGAGCTGAGGACAGGCCAAAGGAAAGCACTGTGTACTGTTAATGGTGACCTGTCACTACAAATCTCAGAAACTTCCTGTGGCTTGGAAAAATTGCCATGTGGAAGTAAGCATCCTGAAGATCAAGGGCAGCAAATCAGTCATGATTCAAAGTGGGGAGAACAGTAGTTAGGGTAACCATATGGAATCTCATGTATTTGTTGAGACCACAGAGATTGGGGATCGGGAAATACTGTGAGTAGAGTCCCTTTCCCTGATGCTGCAGGGGAAACATGAAGCATGCAGACTAGACCTGTTGAAGGAGCTGTGACTCATGAGGAGTCCCTGAAAAAGGATGGGGTAGTGGGGTGGGAAGGGGAAATGAACAGAAATTGGATGGTCTAACCGACGCCCACAGTGCTTAGGACCCATTTGTCCTTGGTTACTGTTTCCCAAGCATTTTAGAAGCGAGACAGCCTGTCCCCAAATGGTGGAGATATGGCTGGGGAGATAAAGTCTGGAATGCAGCTCTCAATATGCAAGTCAAAATGGCTGCTTGCTTGAAGTTGATGGAGGACAGGCTGGCTGGTTAAAATTGGACCCAAAAGGCCTCCTACTCTGTGACTTGTGCCCCTTCCTGGAGAAGTCTTGCTGCCTAGCAGGTAGGAGGACTACCAGAAGTATCGCTGAGAGTGCTATTGCTGCTGTTGTTGATAACCTCAGTAATGACGTCTCTTTACGAATAAACCCGCAATGAAAGCAAAGTAGCACAAGAGTCCTTGAGAAAATAAAAAAACAACCACTGAAAGGTAAATCCTTTATGCTCTGCTGGACCACAGGAGCAATGCTGTAACCACAAGGCCCTTCTCATAGTTACAACTGAGGCCATAATTTTAGAAGAAGCATCCACCATGCCCACTGCCAATTGCAATAACATCTTGGCTACCAGCTGGCCTTCTACAATGAATGCCTTAAACTCTTCCCTGTAGGATTCTGGCAACTTATCAGGAAAATTGGACATAGCTTCCCAATGCACAAAGTCATATTTAGATAACAGAGCCTACTGATTCACAATGTGCATTTGTAAAGATAAAGTTGAATAATTTTTTCTTTCCATCAAATCTTAACCTTTTAGAGTATCTTCAGGCATCTCCTCTGCCATAGTCGTTCATTTGCTGCCATCACAACAAGAGAATTCGGGGCTGGATGTGGGCAGAAGCACTCAAAACTCTGCATAGGGACATGATATCTTTTATCAGTATTCAGTATGCTTTACTGTAAGCGGTGGTAAAGAAGCTGGGGTATGTCACAAAGTGTTTGCACAAAAGTGCTTCATTTATAGGGAGAGCTACCCTCCCTGGGGCTGAGGACTGGACAGTTTCCACCAACTTATGGTATTTTCCTGAACAAACTCTGCCTGAATGCCTAAGGCTGAAACCATTTGCCTCAGAAGATCCTGATATAATTTAAACTCCTCAGGCACTGGAGAAGAGGAATCTAGTCATCTGGTGAAGAGGAAGGGAAAAGAGCTTATGGTATCTCCTGCAGCAACTCCTGCCCCTGCAACAATGGTTCAGGCTGAACCAGCTCAGAGGGGACAACCTCAGTCTGTGTTTGCAGTGTAGGTGGCTCAGGAGGAGAGACTACAAAGGGGATTGGCAAACTCACTCTGGACTGAGCCAAGGATCAGGACTTTGCAGATCAAGGAACTTCCCAATGATTCCAAGGAGGTCACTTGGAATCAAGGAGGAAGAGAATATGGCATTGTGGCCAACAGGAACTGGTCCAAGAGCCTCTATCGTTATTGTAGGAGTGGCGGCAATCCCAGTACCGATGGTGATCCCCAGAATGTCTTGCTAAGTGTCGAGGACAGTACCTTGAAGGCAAGAGAGAGGAAGTCGATGCCCTTGAGTTCAATCTTAAAGAACCCTTCAAGCAGTATAGTGGCAACAGAGGAGCATCTCCAGGCAGGGGCAAGTAAACATCCAGCCTCATCTGAAGACTAATACGCAGATCGCATTGGTGTGACCAATGATAAAGTAGCTGGCACCTTGGGCCCTAGTGGGGGCATTGCATTCACACTCAGCACCAAAACAGACATTGGTAATGAAGTCAAGGCTGGTAGTAATATTGTAGAGGTGGTCTATATTGAAACAGTTGTTGGTACCAAAGGCAATGTGTGTACTGGTGAGCCCCTTGGTATCAAGGAGACCAACCTCAATCAATTAAGCAGTGCGGAAGATGGTGCCAACAATAACAACAATTCTGCAGCCAGTCCAGTTAGCCCCAAAGACACAGAAGAGTCCACTACAGTTGAATGCTTCTGAAGTAATGGAGAGTCAGGAACAGAAAGGCAGAGCAAATCCTGTGCTGCCTGGTATGCCAATGGCGTGGAAACCGTCAGTGCAGCAGATGCCCCATGAATAATACTGGAACTGATGGTATAATATAGTGTGTCCAACTGATCTCGTCTCAGTTCCAGAGAGCAGGTGGGGCCCAGCCCTATCTTGGGCACCTGAGGAATCACAATGCTGGTCTGCACTCTTCTTGGAAGAAGAGGAAGAATCTCTCTGAGCTCTGTAGCCCAGTTCATCTTGAGAGTTATTTTCCTTGGGGGACCAGAGGAAGAAGAACAATCTTTCTTCATCCTGGGGGAGCAATCAGTATCTGGCCATGGAACATGCCAGCTCCAAAGCTCCCTGAGGGGCCAACCGACCTGAGGAAGTCCCTGGTGCTGAAGCAGTGCCGCCTGGTCCATAAGATATTGTTTCAGATGCAAGTCTCTAAAGCCACCTTCATTCTCCTTTTGAATGACTGGCAGATGAAGCACTTTTCTTTAATATGCCATTCCTCAAGGCACAATAAACACTGAATGTTGGGTTCACTATTAGGAACAGCCATCTCACATGACAGGCAGTGTTCAAAACTTGATGACGGTATCACACCAGACTAAATCGTATCTAACTTCTACTGCTTAACTAAATCCTAAGGGTACTACTAGAACTATATACACAAGAAAAGCACCGTGACAGAGAAATGCAAGATAAAATACCACACGGATACACTTTGACTCAAGCCATGGCTGGTGAGAAGGAACTGAGGGGGGGGGGTCAGGGTTGTGCTGCCCTTAAAGTGCTACATGATGGTTTACAAGGGCCAAAGGACATGAGTATCACCCCATCGGGTACTGCTAAGTAAAGTTCTATGGCTTTAGGAGTGCACACACTCAGTGCACTAAGGGGAGACGGACAGATTAAAAAAAATAAATGAAAATTTCAATTCTGGAGAGTTGATAGCACTTGCCTGGGAAAGCTTCCTACTCGTCACAGGCTAGTAGATTTTTCAAGCCTGGAAATCTACAGATTTAGTAGATCTTACTGTTCCTGCTAAGTGCTTTAAACATTGTTTCTAAAGTTTGCATTGCTACAGATCCTAAGTTAAAACAGTGCACAGACAAACATAAAAAACTGCATTTTTTAAACTACAGACGAACATACTGGAGGAAATGGGGAAGGAAGGAAGAAAGAGTACATGAAAGAAGCATTTTTATAACATGAATAACAAATACGGAAAGCGTAACTAGCCAAAATAATTTCTATCATGTTTTCTCACGATAACAAAGTTTGCTTCAAGTTCTACCAAAGGGCAATTATTCACTGAATGATCTAAGTTTACTTCTATGCTGCAAGGCCTACCAATTGTTTAAATACTATAGTAATTCATATTGAGCTGCAAAACACTGTCCAACAGGAAGGTTTTAAGTAGTGGTAAAAAGGAAAAGAATGCTCATGTGGTGACTTTTTAAACCACAATACGTTACATGTACTCGCAAGTTATTTCAGTCAGCAACTTAATTATTGGGATGGGATTGTCAAAAGAGCTAAGCATTGGCTTAACTTTTGTCCTACTGAAGTCAATGATAAAACTACCACTGACTTCAAGGAGTGCTGAATTAGGTCCAATCCCAGTGGTTTTGGAAATCCCACCTCTTGGTATCTAACTGCAGCTCAAAGAGCAATAAAGGTCAGCTTGATTTAAATAATACTATCAGAACTTAGGTACTTTCACAGGATAATTGCCTACTGTTGCTTTTGCCTTGGCACATATTTTTCCAAAGTACATTATATTTATTCTGTGATATTTTAGAATACTCACTTTATTTAATATTGTATACATTAGGTAACAGATGCAGACGGATTAATTTTGCTTTGGACAAGGATCAACTGAAGTGAGCATTATTCACTGTGGCTAAAATGTTCAAAAGCATTGACATCCCATTTTCCAAAGCGATTTAGGCCCTCAGTAGCCTTTAAATGAGATTTATGGTCCTAAGTGCCTAAATCCCATTTGAAAACGAGATGTATGCTTCTAAATCATAGCAATGCTAAATCACTGCAATGCCGAAAGCAGTAACACCTTTAAAAATCTGGGCCTTAGATTCCTTTGAAATTTTACCCAGTGTCTTTAAAAACTGGATTCTGGCTGGTTTTTGACAAAATCTGCATTTCAGCTAATAAAAAGACAGGTTAATTAGAAAAGTCCATGCTATTTTTACAAATCTAATTTATAACACATACTCTCTCATTTCAATTTATCAGTAAATTAGGGTCAGCTAGCCTGCTGATTGGCTAACACTTTGTATAGTTATAAGCCTCTATTGTAGCAAAGAATGAACACATATAAACAAATGTTATAAGGCTTGATCCAAAGTCCACTGAAGTCAGCTGAAGTCCATTGACTTCAAAGGGCTTTGGATTAGGTCCTGGGACACTTCTTGTCTCTTAGCTATTATAAAACATTAATAATAACTAGATTAAAAGTTACCATTTTTACCTGAGGTACTAGTGGTATTTGCTGTACAATCTTTAGATAGGATACAAGAGGAACAAAGAGAACTTTTTTGTAAAGGAACAGATTGTGCTACAGAAAATAGCAAGAAAAAAGCATAGGGGTTATGAAGAAATCTGCACACTATAGGGCAGCATCTGAGGCCTGGTCTACACTGGGGGGGGGGGGTGTCGAACTAAGGTACGCGACTTCAGCTACGCGAATAGCGTAGCTGAAGTCAAACTACCTTAGTTGGAATTTCCTACCGGTCCAGACGCCGCGGGATCGAACTCCGCGGCTCCCCCGTCGACTCCGCCACCGCCGTTCGCGGTGGTGGAGATCCGGAGTCGACGGGAGCGCGTTCGGAGTTCGAACTATCGCGTCTAGATTAGACGTGATAGTTCGAACTCCGAGAAGTCGAACTCTCCGTGTCGACCCGGCGGGTAAGTATGGACCTACCCTGAGACACCCTTTTGAAAATCATAATAGAAGCGTCCTGAGCAAACTAATCACAACAACAGAAGGCCAACCCAAATTTCTGGAAACCATGTAAAATGCTATGATATTCAAAATTCATGTCAAGCTTGATCTTAACTGAATAAAAGAATAAAACCCTTAATTTGGATGTTTATTCCTGGCTATGTGAAAATTTTCAGAGCATCAATTTTAATAATTAAACATGGAATACTTCTCACAATAATCTATTGCAACAAAAGTAATTTGTCTAGATAATTGTGACCCAGTGAACCATTTACAGGCAAATGCAAGAATATCCAAAGATTATTAAAATTTTCCACTAACCCTCTTTCTTCAATGTCATGTTCCATTAAAGTAATTAGTTAAATAAAGGTATTTGCCAAGGATCATACCACCAGTTCAATGTAAAAATACATTTTTGTAATATCTGAAGAGAAATAACTATCTTTTCAATAAAGGAAATGTTTACACCACTAACAAACACTTTTAAGTTTGAAAACAGAACACTTTGCTTCTGATTTAAAAGACATCCTTAAAACCAAAAGATTAGCATGAAATCATAATTTCAAAATGGTAACAACAATGGCCCATTTTTTT
The DNA here is from genome assembly GCF_020497125.1 of Mauremys mutica. NCBI lineage: Eukaryota > Metazoa > Chordata > Testudines > Geoemydidae > Mauremys > Mauremys mutica. The sequence goes on from NC_059077.1 coordinate 46,678,634, forward strand.
CTCTCCTTACATCAGATCATTATGGGAAACATCCAGTGATGCATACCAGGATGTCACTGCAGGAAATTCCCTTGCTGGGTTGCCTAACTTCCTTGCAGGGGATCTAATTTAAGGTAAACTTAGATTTTAACAATGTATTTTTTTAAATTAACAGATGTGGTGATCAATAAGTGTCTAATTACCACACCTATTAAATCTTTACATTACATTATGAAGTTAAAAGCCCAACAGATACATGCAAGGAGATGGGCAACCCATCAAGGTACTTCCTGCAGTTGGTTTCCATTGTTTTTCATAGGGTCCTTCTACAAGGGACCTGAAAATAGAGAAAAATAAAATCCATTCATTATTTTAAAGTCAAGGCAATTTGTAAGAAGCATTTAGGCAAGGTAAGAATAGGTTTCATTTTAAGAATGTCTACAATTAATTATTGGGATAGCAATGTCAATTACTCCTTACACGGATTACACCTACCTATGCACGCATGCTTCCTTTTTGCCTTTCCACGCATAACATCCAATGGAGAGGAAAAGTTGGAATGGCACTAGCATTAAAAAAGGAGGATCTGAGTTCTTCATTAATCTTGTTGTAACAGGATTACTGACTGTCCCTTTAAGGGTAGTAGGGACTACGGGCCAGTCAACCCGTTCCATAATGTGCCCCTTTAAAGCTCCTGTGACTTTTTGAGTGGACAAATGCCTAGCAAAGGACAAAGGCAGGTGTTGGGAGAAAGGAAGATAGTCCCTGTGGGAACAATTAATGCTTGGTGAAAACACAGGGTACTGTTTCTTTAAGGACCCAGAACCAGAAGCCTTTTGGTGCACGTAGGGGAAGGCTCCCCTCCTTCCCAGAGCTCCTCCTGGTTGGTTGGGAGAAAGGGCAGCATATATGCTACCTTCTCTCTAATACCAGGACATACACCATCAGGGGAAGGATGGCTGCCTACTGACCTGTCCCAGCCCAGGAAGGCAGGGACTAAGTAAGGAGGGGCCAGCTTGGAAAAGCTGCTTGAAGGCTGCAGTTGGCCTGAATCAGCACAGTCACAACAAAAGGGCTATGGAACTTCTCAACCCAGGAGAGAAAGCCTATTTGAATCAACACAGTCCCAACAAGGATGGCTGTGGGACTCCTGACCCTAGGAGGAGACGTTTTCTTGAACTGTAGCATGGGCCCTTGGGGGAGAGGGGTGGGGCTCTGGGACTCCAGAACCAGGGAGAAGAGTTGGACTTGTGGGGCTAACGAAGAGTTTTATACTCTGTAAAAGAGGTAATGAGTCAGACCCCACAGAAGGGGGATCTTGTTCTCAGTACTTAGGTCTGGTAGTCAATCACTGCAGAGAACACAAGAAACTGGGGGCAGGGTGCCTACAAGGCCACCTCAGACCACAATAGGGTGCTCTGGAGGCAGTGATCCAGTTACAATGACTTAAAAGAAACAAGGGGGAACATCCTTTCCTATGAAGAGAGACAAGTGAGGGAGTAGGAAGAGCCCCATACATTATTTGAATTGTAACCCATGGAGAAAGTAGCACCCAGTAACAGTAGGTGGATTATAGAGGAAATAGGAAGAGCTGTGCACAGTGCTAGCAAAAAATTGACTCTGTCTTCAGTTTATTCAGATGCTTAAAGAATGAACACAGTTACTTATAGTAATCCACAGTCTAACACACTGTATCCTGCTGTACATATAAATGAGAGATATGTTTCAAAACTCTCTCATTGCAATTCTCTCTAATGCAAATCCCTTCCAATAGAAAAATAACAAAACAAACCCCAAAGAAGATTTTTATAATAAACACTTAGGATTTATAATACAATTTCTAGTATCAAATATTTTACCTAATGAGGCTGAGGATGTCAATGAAGCTGAAGAAGATGAATCAAGAGAAGTGACAAAGGGTAGATCCCATGCCAGGAGGTCATTGTTCCCCTTCCTATTGTAACAGTTAAAATTGGAAAATAAATACAAAGCATACATATTTATAACAACCACCAAATTATTGAAGTGACTTGTGTGCTGTAATCAGTCTAATGAGAACCTCCCTGCCACATAAAAACATTCTGCTGGATAAATGTAGGTCAAAGGGCTGGTTCACACACAGACTTTCACCAAAAGAAAGAAATGTTTTAAATTTACACTTTGTTATTTCGGTGCAAATTTGTGTGTGGGAACTCTTATTTCAGAATAAAAGGGTCCTATTTCCTTTTTCAACAAAATATGTTAATTAAAACTAGGGCTGTTGATTAATCGCACTTAACTCAAAAAAATTAATCGCAATTAATTGCACTGTTAAACAACAGAATACCTATTGACATTTACTGGCATCACAGAAACCTGGTGGACTGAGAACAACCAATGGGACACAATCATTCCGGGGTACAAAATATATCGGAAGGACAGAACAGGTCGTGCAGGGGGAGGAGTGGCACTATATGTGAAAGAAAGTGTAGATTCAAATGAAGTAAAAATCGTAAGCGAATCCACATGTTCCATAGAGTCTCTATGGATAGAAATTTCATGCTCTAGTAAAAATATAACATTAGGGATCTATTATCGACCACCTGACCAGGACAGTAATAGTGATGATGAAATGCTAAGGGAAATTAGAGGCTATCAAAATTAAGAACACAATAATAGTGGGGGATTTCAATTATTCCCATATTGACTGGGAACATTTCACTTCAGGACGAAATGCAGAGATAAAATTTCTCGATACTTTAAATGACTGCTTCATGGAGCAGCTGGTACGGGAACCCACAAGGGGAGAGGCAACTCTAGATTTAATCCTGAGTGGAGCGCAGGAGCTGGTCCAAGAGGTAACTATAGCAGGACCGCTTGGAAATAGTGACCATAATACAATAGCATTCAACATCCCTGTGGTGGGAAGAACACCTCAACTGCCCAACGCTGTGGCATTTAATTTCAAAAGGGGGAACTATACAAAAATGAGGGGGTTAGTTAGACAAAAGTTAAAAGGTACAGTGACTAAAGTGAAATCTCTGCAAGTTGCATGGGCCCTTTTTAAAGATACCATAATAGAGGCCCAACTTCAATGTATACCCCAAATTAAGAAAAACAGTAAAAGAACTAAAAAAGAGCCACCGTGGCTTAACAACCATGTAAAAGAAGCAGTGAGAGATAAAAAGACTTCCTTTAAAAAGTGGAAGTCAAATCCTAGTGAGGCAAATAGAAAGGAGCACAAACACTGCCAACTTAAGTGCAAGAGTGTAATAAGAAAAGCCAAACAGGAGTTTGAAGAACGGCTAGCCAAAAACTCCAAAGGTAATAACAAAATGTTTTTTAAGTACATCAGAAGCAGGAAGCCTGCTAAACAACCAGTGGGGCCCCTTGAAGATCAAAATACAAAAGGAGCGCTTAAAGACGATAAAGTCATTGCGGAGAAACTAAATGGATTCTTTGCTTCAGTCTTCACGGCTGAGGATGTTAGGGAGATTCCCAAACCTGAGCTGGCTTTTGTAGGTGACAAATCTGAGGAACTGTCACAGATTGAAGTGTCACTAGAGGAGGTTTTGGAATTAATTGATAAACTCAACATTAACAAGTCACCGGGACCAGATGACATTCACCCAAGAGTTCTGAAAACTCAAATGTGAAGTTGCGGAACTATTAACTAAGGTTTGTAACCTGTCCTTTAAATCGGCTTCGGTACCCAGTGACTGGAAGTTAGCTAATGTAACGCCAATATTTATAAAGGGCTCTAGGGGTGATCCCGGCAATTACAGACCGGTAAGTCTAACATCGGTACCGGGCAAATTAGTTGAAACAATAGTAAAGAATAAAATTGTCAGACACATAGAAAAACAAACTCTTGAGCAATAGTCAACATGGTTTCTGTAAAGGGAAATCGTGTCTTACTAATCTATTAGAATTCTTTGAAGGGGTCAACAAACATGTGGACAAGGGGGATCCGGTGGACATAGTGTACTTGGATTTCCAGAAAGCCTTTGACAAGGTCCCTCACCAAAGGCTCTTACGTAAATTAAGCTGTCATGGGATAAAAGGGAAGGTCCTTTCATGGATTGAGAACTGGTTAAAGGACAGGGAACAAAGGGTAGGAATTAATGGTAAATTCTCAGAATGGAGAGGGGTAACTAGTGGTGTTCCCCAAGGGTCAGTCCTCGGACCAATCCTATTCAATTTATTCATAAATGATCTGGAGAAAGGGGTAAACAGTGAGGTGGCCAAGTTTGCAGATGATACTAAACTTCTCAAGATAGTTAAGACCAAAGCAGATTGTGAAGAACTTCAAAAAGATCTCACAAAACTAAGTGATTGGGCAACAAAATGGCAAATGAAATTTAATGTGGATAAATGTAAAGTAATGCACATTGGAAAAAATAACCCCAACTATACATACAACATGATGGGGGCTAATTTAGCTACAACGAGTCAGGAAAAAGATCTTGGCGTCATCGTGGATAGTTCTCTGAAGATGTCCACGCAGTGTGCAGAGGCGGTCAAAAAAGCAAACAGGATGTTAGGAATCATTAAAAAGGGGATAGAGAATAAGACTGAGAATATATTATTGCCCTTATATAAATCCATGGTACGCCCACATCTCGAATACTGTGTACAGATGTGGTCTCCTCACCTCAAAAAAGATATTCTAGCACTAGAAAAGGTTCAGAAAAGGGCAACTAAAATGATTAGGGGTTTAGAGAGGGTCCCATACGAGGAAAGATTAAAGAGGCTAGGACTCTTCAGCTTGGAAAAGAGAAGACTAAGGGGGGACATGATAGAGGTATATAAAATCATGAGTGATGTTGAGAAAGTGGATAAGGAAAAGTTATTTACTTATTCCCATAATACAAGAACTAGGGGTCACCAAATGAAATTAATAGGCAGCAGGTTTAACACAAATAAGAGGAAGTTCTTCTTCACGCAGTGCACAGACAACTTGTGGAACTCCTTACCTGAGGAGGTTGTGAAGGCTAGGACTATAACAATGTTTAAAAGGGGATTGGATAAATTCATGGTGGCTAAGTCCATAAATGGCTATTAGCCAGAATGGGTAAGAATGGTGTCCCTAGCCTCTGTTCGTCAGAGGATGGAGATGGATGGCAGGAGAGAGATCACTTGATCATTGCCTGTTAGATTCACTCCCTCTGGGGCACCTGGCATTGGCCACTGTCGGTAGACAGATACTGGGCTAGATGGACCTTTGGTCTGACCCGGTACGGCCTTTCTTATATTCTTATGTTATTAAGTATTTTTGGATGTTTTTCTACATTTTCAAATATATTGAGTTCTATTACAACACAGAATACAAAGTGTACAGTGCTCACTTTATATTATTTTTTATTACAAATATTTGCACTGTAAAAATGATAAACAAAAAATAGTATTTCAATTCACCTCATACAAGTACTGTAGTACAATCTCTATCATGAAAGTGTAACTTAACTACACTCAAAAACAAAACAACGTAAAACTTTAGAGCCTACAAATCTATTCAGTCCTACTTTGTGTTCAGCCAATTGCTAAGACAAACAAGTTTGTTTACATTTACGGGCAATACTGCTGACTACTTCTTATTTACAATGTCACCTGAAAGTGAGAACAGGCGTTCATATGGCACTTTTGTAGCTGGCGTTGCAAGGTATTTATGTGCCAGATATGCTAAACATTCATATGCCCCTTCATGCTTCGGCCCCCACTCCAGAGGACATGCTTCCATGTTTGATGAGGCTTATTAAAAAATAATGCGTTAACTAAATTTGTGATTGAACTACCTGGGGGGAGAACTATATGTCTTCTGTTCTGTTTTACCCGCATGCTGCCATATATGTCATATAGCAGTCTCGGATGATGACCCAGCACAGGTTCGTTTTAAGAACTCTTTCACAGTGGATTTGACAAAATGCAAAGAAGGTACCAATGTGAGATTTCTATGACAGATACAGCACTCGACCCAAGGTTTAAGAATCTGAAGTGCCTTCTGAAATCTGAGAGGGACGAGATGTGGACAATGCTTTCAGATGTCTTAAAAGAGCAACACTCCGATGCAGAAACTACAGAACCTGAACCACCAAAAAAGAAAATCAACCTTCTGCTGACTCAGATTATGAAAATGAACATGCATCTTTAGCGTAAATATCTTGCATAAATATCTTTAAATATCTTTAGGGTAAATATCTTGCGATGCTGGCTACAACAGTGCCATGCGAACGCCTGTTCTCTCTTTCAGGTGACATTGTAAACAAGACGTGGGCAGCATTATTCCTGCAAATTGTAACCAAACTTGTTTGTCTGAACAATTGACTGAAGTAGGACTGATTGGACTTGCAGGTTCTAAAGTTTTACACTGTTTTATTTTTGAATGCAGTTATTTTTTGTACATAATTCTACATTTGTAAGTTCAACTTTCATGATAAAGAGATTGCACTACAGTACTTGTATTAGGTGAATTGAAATATACTATTCCTTTTGTTTTTTATAGTGTAAATGTTTGTGATAAAAATAAATATAAAGTGAGCAATGTATGCTTTGTATTCTGTGTTGTAATTAAAATCAATATATTTGAAAAAATAGAAAACATACAAAAATATTTAAACAAACAATAATAGAATACCATTTAACAGTGGAATTAATTTTTTTAATCGCTTGACAGCCCTAATTAAAACTGATCAGTAAAACTTGTATGTGAACCAGCCCAAATCTTGACCCTATCAAACTTGCATGCCTTAAAAGTTATGGTAGCTTCTAGATTAATTTAGAATGTTAACCGATTTCTATTACTTTTAATAATTGTAATATAAAATAAAATTTTATATTTATAACTAAAATAATTATTTGAGACAATCACAATGAAGAAAATGAACAGGTGGAAAAAAGGAATGCCCATGAAGGGAAGAGTATAGGATAAAATCCCCAGTTTTTAAATAAAGAATTTTGAGTAAGTTCTTACCTCTTAGGAATCACTAGCTATCCAGCCTAAACTGGATAGCCAAGTCTAGCAATGGATTTCTCAGTCCTGTATCAAACCAAACCCCCCACAAAAATGGAATTCAATGTAAAGCCTACACTTTAAATTATAACTTACTCATTAGATGGAGCAGAATGCTTTGATTTTGTTAACTCTTCACCTAATTAAAAAAAAACAAACCTTTTATGACAAATGAAAGCCATGAAATTTGATTAACAAAATCATTCAGCTTCATGATAAAACACAATCTGGAATGATAATAGCCGCAATGAAAATAATTCAGAAGGAAATGGAAAGGATGAAATTAGTGTTATTTATGCAATGTTATGAGTCAGCTCCTTCTAAAATACTTCCTAAAATATGCTTAACATACAAAAATGAAGGATGATTTTTGTCAGAAAGTCTTGGTCCTTTGAAAATATGTCTTTATGGGACATAACATAGGTCAACTTCACTCTTTTGCAGTTTTAAGTCCCTACTGCAGCAGAAAAAAACATTCATTTTTAGCAGCTGTTACTGGTCATTTAAGTTTTCTAGGAAAAGCGGATTAAAGTGTGAACATGAGACACTTCAAAACAAATATTTTAATTCTTTAGCATCTAGAATACTAACAAGATAATACTAGTAAAAGGCTAGTTGCTATTTCCTGAAGCAAATACTACTCTGCCCCAAAATAAGGGCCATGTAATTTGCATTTTGTTTCAAAAGCTAATACTAATGAGCTATTATTGAACAGTATTATCATGCAGCATTTCAAATTTATTTTCTGACTACTTCACATAATGGCCTTATTTGAGGTAATCTACACTGTGTACTTGTCAGTGGAGGAACTGAACTCCTCAAAATGCATGGGAGTCTGATCTCACATCTTTATTAAACAGCACTCTAAAGAACAACTCCTTTCTGAGGGACTGGAATCACCGCTATCATGGCTTCACCCAGCCTTTCCTCCATTGACTGGGATTCTCCATTTTAAGAGTGAACCCACACTGCTCCAGCCAGAATCCAGCAAGGGGACAGCAGCTGCCACTCTTCCACGGCTGCTCAGTCAGTGCTTGGCCTGATCTGCCTCCTCACTCACCAGGACTCCATCCTTTAAGTCCCTGCTCCTGCTGAGACTCAACAGTGTGGCTGGGAGTACACTTTTTGATCACGGGTTGGCAAACTGCTGTTTTTTATGGAGTGGGAGAACAAAACATGGGATGAAGGAGAAAGTTTGACAGTGGAATAAGAGGAGGTTTTGGTTTGGGGATTTGGGACACTAAAATGGTTCTGGGGTTGGTGAAAGAGGAAGAATGTTATTTTAGGAGGTCCATGAGCTAGAGTACTTAGTACACAGGACTGACAATAGAATGTTTTCAATGAGGGCCCCTTCGCTCTGGAACTTATTCCACATCATTGATCACAAACAGCACAAATCTATTGAACTTTGCAGGATGCTAGGTCTTTTGGGGAGAGCTAGGAAAGTAGATGCAATAAGATCTTTGGGTGGACCACATTCACTGCTTTGAAACACTGGCTGGTAATGTTCATTTAACATTTTTTTCTTCAAGTTTTAATACATCTGTTGGGTGGTTATTTTTTGTAAATTCAATTTGTATTAATTGTTATGGCAACAAGAGCTGATGACAGGCATTTTTCTTGTATTTAAAATACAAAAATAAAAATTGATCATAATCAGGAAATTAAATTTTCATGCTAAATATAAAGATTTTGATAAGAAAAATACAAAGTATACCCTAATAGTTAAAGTTTGCACTTACTAGGTGAATTCCTGTTCATTTGAGCCTAAAATAGAAATGAAAAGTAATACAAATAAACATTATTTTTTATTAACCATCTACTAAAGAACAAATGGCACAAGTATTATTTAGCATGTACCCCCTCCCATTCACCATTTTATTTTCAGTGCTGGGGAGACAGTGTAAAGCTCGGGGAGGGCACAGAACATGAGCAGGCTCCAGGTGAGTGTAAGGCAGGCAGGAGAGGAGAACAGAGGAACAGGGAGCACTGGCAGAAGGCAAGGTGGCAGGAAAGGCTATTTGGAGTTTGAAGGTGGGAGTTGAAGCAGGGAAATTAAGATGGAGGCTTGTTGAAAAAGAGCGAGCTGAGTTGGCAGCATGTCAGCAGTTGGCAGCTGAGGGAGAGATAGGGGTGAGTGGAAAACAGTCTAAGAGCAACTGCTCCTAGAAAGCTAGGGTTTGCAGCACTCCATGAATACAGCAAAAGTCAGCTAGCTGACACTACAGCAGTTCTGGAGCACCTTGAAAAAGTAAGTCTACATGTACAGCTGCATGTAGAGCACACATACTGCACACCCAGACAGCATGGGTATAAACAGCAGTGGTAGAGGGTGAGGTCTGGCTTGGGTGAATAGAGTTGAGAAAGTGCCCTGCATGTCTGAACCCCTTCAGTATATACCCTACATGGTTCTCTATTCACCAAAGAAGTGCCTCCCACTATTTTTAGTAGTGTAGCGTCCTGCTACCAGAGCCTTGTATTGGCACGTGTAGCTACATGTGTAGTGCCTGTACTTTACATAATGCCATAAGTGTAAACACAGACATACTGTGTATTGGAACCAAGGGGATATGGAACACATATAAACATGTTCTTAGGTATAGAAAGCTAAAAAGAATTTTTTTTTAAAAGTATACAGAATGATAGAAACGTAGAGCTTGAGAAGTCATCAAATCCAGCCCCCTGTACTCGGGCAGGACCAAGTAAACCCAGATCACCCCTGATAGGTGTTTGTCCAATCTGTTCTTAAAAATCTCCAAAATGGGGATTGTAAAGCCATACTTGGAAGCCTATTCCACAGTTTAGCTACCCTTATAGTTAGACCGTTTTTCCTAATATCTAAATCTCCCTTGCTGCAGATTGAGCCCATTACTTCTTGTCCTATCTTCAGTGGACATGGACAACAATTGATCACCATCTTCTTTATATATTTGAAAACTGTTAATCTAGTCCCCCTCAGTCATCTTTTTTCAAGACTAAACATGCCGAGTTTTTTTTAACCTTTCCTCAGAGGTGAGGTTTTCTAAACTTTTTATCATTTTTGCTGCTCTCCTCTTGACTCTCTCCAATTTGTCCACATCTTTCCTAAAGTGTGGTGCACAGAAATGGACACAGTACTCCAGATGAGGCCACACCAGTGCAAAGTAAAGCAGGACAATTACTACCCTTGTCTTATATACAATACACCTGATACTACACCCTACAATGAAATTAGTCTTTTTCACAACTGCATCACGTCGTTGATTCATATTCAATTTGTGATCCACTATAACTAAGGCTACCTTTTAGTCGCGGGTATTTTTAGTAAAAGTCACGGACAGGTCACAGGCAGTAAACAAAAATTCATGGCCCGTGACCTGTCCATGACTTTTACTAAAAATACCAGTGACTAAAACTTGGGGGAGGGCTGCCCGGGGGTGCTGGAGGAGGGCGGCCGGGCAGCCTGAGCCCCCTGCTGAGGGTGGGAGGGGGAGGAGATGGCACGCAGCCCGGGACCCCCGCTGGTGCTAGGGGGGTTGGCGGGGCCGACAGGCTCCCTACCTGACTTGCGCCTCCTCCCCAGCAGCAGCAGAGTTTGGGTGTGGGAGGGGATTGGGGCATAGGATGGGGTGAGGTGGGTTCTGGGCAGCGCTTACCTGGGGGGCTCCCCGGAAGTGGCAGCTTCCCCCTCGCTCAGCTGCTAGGCGGAGGCATAGCCAGGCAGCTCAGCACACTGCTTCCACCAGCAGGCACCGCCCCCGCAGCTCCCATTGGCTGCAGTTCCCAGCCAATGGAAGCTGTGAAGCCAGTGCTCTGGGCAGAGGCAGCCCACAGTGGCCACGCCTCCGCCTAGCAGCTGAGTGAGGGGGATGTTGCCACTTCCGGGGAACCCCCCAGGTAAGCGCCATCCAGAGCCCACCTCACCCTATCCCACGCCCCAACCCTCTGCCCCCTCCCACACTCAAACTCTGCTGCTGAAGAGGAGAGGGGTGTGATGGCCTGAAACTGCCCCAGCAGGGGCCGGTGTGCCTGGCACAAGGGCTGCCCGAGCTGCCCCCAAGCCAGGTGCACTGGTCGCTGCAGAAGTCACCGAGGGTCACGGAATCCATGACCTCTGACACAAACTTGCAGCCTTAACTATAACCCCCAGATCTTTGCCAAAAATATTACCACCTAGCTAGTTATCCCCCATTTTGCAGTAGTGCATTTGATTTTTAAATTTCCAAGTGAAGTACTTTGCACTTATCTTTACTGAATTTCATCTTGTTGAATTCAGATCAGTTCTCCAATCTGTCAAGGTAATTTTGAATTCTAATTCTGTCCTCCAAAGTGCATGCAAATTTTATAAGCACACTCTACTCCATTATCAAGTCATTAATGAAAATATTGAATAGTACAGGACCCAGGATTGATCCGTGTAAGACCCCACTAGATATGCCCTTCCAGTTTGACAGCTAACCATTGATAACTACTCTTTGAGTACAGTATTTCAACTGGTTGTGCAACCTTACAGTCAAGATGAATTTACTATATTTCTCTAGTTTTCTTATGAGAATGTCTTGTGGGATTGTGTCAAAAGTCTTATCAAAATCAAGATATGTTACATCTATTGCTTCCCCCCATCCACTACGCCAGTAAACCTGTCAAAGAAGGAAAATTAGGTTGGATTGGCATGATTTGTTCTTGATAAATCCATTCTGGCTAGTCCTTATAAGCCTATTATCCTTTAGGCACTTATAAACTGATTGTTTAATAATTTGTTCCAGTATCTTTCCAGGTATTAAAGTTAGGTTGACTGGCCTATGATTCCCTGGGTCCTCTTTATTCCCTTTAAAGACAGGTAACTATGCTTGCCCTTCTCCAATCCTCTGGGACCTCAACTATTCTGCATGAGTTCCAAAAGATAATTGCTAATAGTTCTGAGATTGCTTTAGCTAGTTCCTTAAGTACAATTTCATTGTATTTACTGCAAGTCTACTGATACTTGAATCAAAATGTGATAGAATACTTTGTATTTCTATAGTGCCGTGTATATTATTATTTTATACTTATTTTCACGGGTGGACTCGGGCTTGGGGAGGTTAGCCCCTGGTCCGGCCTGCACCTTCTGCCCAATGCCCTGCACTCCCATAGAAGCCCAGAGGGCCCCCCACCAGTACACCGGGTGGGCAACACAGTGCTCCTCCCCCAGCCCTGGAGCGCCAGGCAGGTGGCACAGCCCACCCCCACCTCCCTCAACCCTGGAGTGCCAGGTGCTGTGCCCTGGAGCACTGTCTGGGCAGTGCACCTCCCCCAGCCTCAGAACGCCAGATGGGCAGGCGGTGCAGACCCCCTACCCCAACCCCCATTAGCCCCAGGGTGGGGAGAAGAGCCCCCTCCCCCCCAGCATAGCGCTGGGAAGCAGGAAGGGGACTGGGGGTGGAGTGTGGGTGGGGCCACGCAAGACTGTTTGAGGAGGCTCAGCCTTCCCCTGCCTTTGATACCCGCCACCCATGCTTATTTTACAGAATGGATAAATTAAATGAGTTTCACAAGATCACACAGCAAGCGTTTGAGAGATCCAGGAAGAAAACCCAGACCACTAGAGTCAGTCTTGTGCTTTAACCATCAGAACTTACTTCCTCTCTTAAACAAGAATTATTTCATTTTTAGTTTAAAAATGGTTAAAAAAAGATTTTGTACTTACAGGACTGTGTCTCTAGTATCAGTATGCGGAAGAAAAAGGGGAAAACATGATTAATAAACCTATATAATAAGACTGCAGGACTGACATTCTGCCTTTGTGTCACTCTGAAGCCTACAGTGTCTATTGAGTCAGCATGAAGCAATGGAAACAGCTAGAAGCATGGCTGACTGCTCTTTTTGGTTCAAATATCACCAGGTTCAATCATCACTGGGCTTTGTGGTTTTTTACAATCCAGTTTTTAAGTTCTTAGCCATTTTTATTCCGCCCCCCACGTTATGAATTGCATGGGTATGCCAGCACAGACTTTCACCTAGTTTTTTAAAAATAAGATTGTATGTCAAATATTTGCTTTAATGTGCCTTTTTATTCTAACCTTCATTTTGCGCTGATATTGCTTATAAGGTTCAACTGTAATGTTAATCCTAAATACAAAAGGATCACTCTATTATCCTAAGGAATAAAACACAGCAATCTGCAATGTAAAGTTATTTATACCCCTGGTCTATCTTAGGGTTTTCTATAGTACTCATCCCCTTAGCTTCGAAGCACTTACAATCCAATACAAATCTCATCCATCTGTTAAAAAGAATCCCCAGCACATCGCAATTTAAACCCAAAACGTGGATCCCAGAATAGAGAGATTATATTTGTAGGGGGCTTGGGGAGAAGATAATAGTCACTATTTTCCTTTCATTTGTTAAGGTTGCCCCCTGGAACATATCTCACACCTGGAACTAACATCAATCCCAGAAACAAAGTGGTAATGAATATATATGTGAGAGAGACATGCTGCACTCAACATCTGGAATTAAAATGGATGCTTGGTGCATCAGGAGTTAGACCCATCCTTCGCAGTAAAATCTGACCTTCCATAGAAAAGAGTAACGTCAATAGTTAATGTGAAACAAAATGTAAGGAACATATTAACTTGATTCTCTGCTAAATGTAATATATGGAACAAATTACTCACAGATATTGCTGGAGAAAGAGTGATGTTCCCTATAGATACTTTTAATTCATCCAATGAAGCCATAGTGTAGTGAGAGCTATTATTTGGCTGTACAGGTTTGATTTCTACATGGAACCTCCTTGGTTCATCATCTTCAGAGTCAGAATCACTGGATGAGTAGAAATGGTTCTCTTTGATATGTTTTTCTCAGTTAAGGTAACTGATATTTTAGTGTCGCCTATATAGTGAATAAATCAGTTTCTCATACACTCCTCAACATATACATCTGCGGCAAGTAAACACTTTCATGCATAAAACTAACAGTTAAAAAAGGGTCTGACAATAGCTACTTGAAAACACCATCCACAGTTTGCCAACACACATACTTTAAAGTTAAACTTTGATTCTTTCACCCTAAGCATCTAACAAATGCAGAAGGTATGTTAATGCAACTTTACTGTTACAAATTTAAAATCACAAATGACCAGAATGGAAAAATTTAGGCTCTGGAGTAGTATTAATTTGTCTGCAGTGCAGGTTGGAGCATAAAATGGAGAGTTAAGACTTCTGAGTTCTATTCCCAGCTCTGCTACCAACTCACTCTGTGACTACAGGCAACTTATCAAACCTCTGACTCATTTCTGCCCCTCTGTAAAGAAGTTATTGAATAATACAGTAACTGGAATTCTTCAAGATATATCTATTCCACTTTGGTGTGTATGTACTCCATACACTTGAGATTGGAGTCTTTTGTCTAGCAATGTCCACTGGGTCTGTACATGTGCTCTGAGAGTGCTCATGCTCCTGTACTGAGGGAATAAAAGGTGATATGGAACCAACTGACCCTCAATTTCTCCTCCATTGCAGAATCCAACTGTAGGACTCCGAAGACTGGGTTGAGGAATATGTGGACATCATCTCCAAGGATCTTTGTTACTGGACAGGTGTCATCAGGGCTGTCGCTTCTCCCCAGCTTCAAAGCATGTGCTATCACGCCCAGTCTCATGCCTAGTCTACACTGGGGGGATCGATCTAAGTTATGCAACTTCAGCTACATTACTTAGATCTACTTACAGTGGTGTCTTCACTGTGGTAAGTCGACAGCTGATGCTCTGCCGTCGACTCTGCCTACGCCTCTCGCCCTGGTGGAGTACCGGAGTTAACGGGAGAGCGCTCAGCGGTCGATTTATTGCGTCTAGACTAGACATGATAAATCAATCTCCGCTGGATCGATGGCTGCCCGTTGATCCAGTGGGTAATATAGAAAAGCCCTCAGTCACAAAGGTTTATTGTCATAACAGAGGGACTTAACTTTAGCCTTGACCCCAGGCTTCAGGGCTATCTCTCCCAGGAGTTTTTGGCACTCCAGCTCTTGGCAGCCTCCCAGCATCAGTCAGCTCTGCTCCCCTCCTGGAGCAGCAGCCATAGGGCTGCTTCCCTGAGCCCCTGGCCCTTGCTCCAGGGACCCATCACAGGAGCTAGCTCCACTCCAGTGAAGCTTTTCCTCCCCAAAGCTTAGCCTATCTCAGTCCTTCCTGCCCAGCAGCCTACTTGCAGCCTTTTATAGACTCAGGTGTAGCCCAACCCTCTATAATTGGCTGGATTGGGCTCACCTGCTCTGGTCCAGGAGTGCTGGCCTTAATCTAGCCACAGGGACTAGTTACCCTGTGACAACAGGTAAATAACTTTTCTTTCTTCAAGTGCTAGTCCACATACATATTCCACTCTTGGTGACTCCCAAGCGGTGAATTAACTAAGGTGGTGGGTGCTCTGAGTCTTCACAATAGACTGCAGAACAACTCTGCCAAAGTAAGCGTCTGTTCTAGATGCTTCCACTAAAGCATAATGTCTAGTAAAGGTATGCATAAGAGCCCTAGGTGGCAGCTTTACAGAGATCAGTTATGGGAATGCTTCTCAACAAAGCAGCTGAGGCTGACTGCAACCTACTGGAATGGGCTACAATACTGTCTGGTGGATCTAATTTAACTAGGTCATATCAGAGCCTAATACACCCTGAAATCCATTTAAATAATCTTTGGAAGGACACAGGGTGGCCTTTCATCCTCTCGGCAAAGAATAGCAGCAGCCTAGGAGAGGACCTAAAAGGTTTCATTCACTGAAGTTAAAAGGCTAGGGTCCTGTGCTCATGAAGGGTATGTATGTAGCTTAGCTTCACCATGATTAGTATGGGGCTCAGGAAAAAATGTAGGTAGATGTACGACTTGATTTATATGGAAATCTAACACTTTTTTTTGGTAGGAATTTAGGCTGTGTCCTAAGGAATACCTTAACAGTGGAAAATAGTATGGCGGGGGGGTTCCATTGTAAGAGCCCACATCTCCCCCACCCTCCTAGCAAATGTGACTGCCACAAAGAGGGAGGTCTTCATAGACAGGTGTAAGAGAGAACATCCCATGGGTACAAGACTCTCAAATTACTGAACATTTTGTACATATCTTTGTTGGGAAGAGTAACTCTCTATTGGAATCTGCCAAGAATACATGACAGACACCAGCTATTGCTGCCCCATATATGCAAATATACATTGTTAGACAACCACTGCTGAGTTCCTCCTCCCTGCTCAGGGCTTTTCATGGAGCTCCCACCCAGTGTCTGCAGTACTATCTCCCCTTGTTAGAGTGAACTGAGGAATTAGGATATGTATTAGGGTAGTTACATAGTTGCCCATTAGCACCCAATCCCGCCATTTTTGACAGGCTTTGGGTAATCTGAGGGGAAATTTTAATTCTTCATTTCCTTGTATTCATTTCCCAATGGAATCTTCCAGGTACCATGGCTTTAGGATGTCACATCCAAAGGACCTTAGATTTAAATAATGTCCCTCTTGCAACATGGCAATTCCAGTTAGCAACGGACACGAGCTGTGTGTTTGTCTGGGGGGGAATCCCCCATAAACGTACTGTGTGATAGTCTCTTTCAAAAAGGAGTTGAGAAACCAGGCTTAAAATGTTTGTTTTTGACCACTCCCATGCAAGCTGTCTGAGACAGAGATTAATCTGATATCCCTGTACATCTGCCTGTTGTGTTGAGAAGCACCCCCGTGACCTCAGCTCCAGTTGGCTCCAGGACTCTACCGGCCTTTGATTTCCAGAGATACTGGTAAGATTGTCCCTGTTACGACCACTGAGGGAAAGGAACATCATTCTTCCTCTAAGAGCAGAAGCTAGTCTCCTCAAAAGACCTCTGTAAGAAGAGTTCAGTCCTATGATTCTATGTAAAGTTCAAAATCTCCCCTTTAATTCCAATCTACGGAGATTCTATAGCCCAAGTTGGGCTCATTGTTCTACTGTTTAGTACCACCCACTGAACCTACCTGTCAATGACCAATAGAAAGACTGCAACCACTGAGGTGGCACCAGTTGCCCCCTCTCTCCATCATTGCCAATAACTGTACTGGTACCAAGCAAGTTGTTACAGATTATTTCAACTCTGGCTACTCCTATGGGCTATAAATTTATCCCCAATTTTAACAGCCCCATCTACTCAGTAACAATGAGATATACAGTACCAAAGGACCTCCAGGTTACAGAGGAAACTAAGTCCCCCCTTGCTATTGGTAGGGCATCACATTCTACCAGCATGAGGGCCCACTGCCTCAGTGATACCGACCTCCTCTTTGGTACTGAATGCTGCTGTGGGGTTACAATCTATAAGCCCTGACTCTGCAGCCCCTCCTTTGGCATTGAAATTTTCTTATTCCTCTTCTAACTCCCAACAAAGTGGGGAAGGATCTCCCACCTACTTCCCTAGAGCCTCTTCATCCAAGTTTTATGGGTCAGAGAGGAAGTCTAAGGTCTCCTACAGATCTAAGCAGCAGAAGCTATGAGGGTGACCATGTGTCCTGGTATCCTTCTCTTTGGGCCCCTACTCCTTTTCCTTATAATATTCCTTCACGGCCATACTGGAGCCCCAGATGTCCATATCAAGAGCATACCCTGAATGTATCACCTCACAGAGAGAAGTACGGGAGGCAGAAAACAGTTCAGCTTCACGCAGCTCCTCAAGATACCTAGCTTCCAGATGAATTGTCTGTAGGTGTGTGGCATTTCTCCAAAAAGGGCCATATTTTTGGAGTTTAATGTACCTATCCCTAAATCACCCACAACATATATAATTTGAAAGTTTATTTTATGTACATTTAGATGAGGTCTGATGGGGAGCTGTCAAGTGGTGCCATAAGCCTGCAGGTGAGGTGAAACAATGGTACCCAAAATGGGAAAGTGTCATTTTTTTGCACAGTTCCAGAAACTCAGCAACATGACTATAACTATAGTTTTTACTGTTCAAGTTAAACACTACATTAAAGTGTTGAAATTATTGGCCAAAGCTACCAAATGACAACATATTAAAATTTTTTATTTGTTTTGGCATGGGAATGTATTTTTCCCCCCAGATATGAAGAAGCTGTTTAGAATGTGACAAAAATGGTGATCATCAACATTTTGCAATATATTCTTAATTGTCAAAGTTTCTCACAAGTGATAATAGTTCTATATATTTTCAATTTAAAATTGCTGACCAGATCAGTCTCGCACTGAAGACTGTGCACAAGTAGTGGCAGATTACACAGTAGTTTGTACTGCATAGTAGGTAGATATAAATGTATGTGAATTCCTAATATAATGCCTCTCCATTTGTAAGCTTCTGTACATACAGTGTGGCATCTAGTCTGCCAGGTAGAAGGTTTTAATTTGTAATTGCCTATCCATGCAGTACTAGCCTTTGAAACATTCTACAAACTAGCTTTTTAATTCAGAGACTCTTATGCGCAGGTCAGTATTAGTGTTAGAAATAACAATAGAGAGCTTCCTACTAGGCTTCAAACAAACGGCACAAACAAAAATGACAATTGTAATACTATCATATAGCTCTAATTTAGCACAAGTCTGTATACTTGTATAAGATGAAAAATGGTGGTAGTAATGCTAGCAATATACTTGGGGAATTTTACTTCTACAGGGAAGTTATTGTATAAAACGACATGGAGGACATAAGCCCCCTTACATCAAGCCCCACTTGTACACCCTACACCCCTCCTGCATCCCAACCCCCTGCCCTGAGCTCCCTGCTGCACCCCAACCCCTGTGCACCCCAACCTCCTTCCCTGAGTCCCCTGCCGCACCCCAACCTTGTACCCTGAGACCCCTCATACACCCTGCACCCCTCCTCTGCCCCAATCCTTTGCCCTGAGCCCCTTCCTGCACACCCCACACTCCCTTCCGCACCCCAACCGCTTGCCCCAGCCCTGCATACAATTTCCCCACCCAGATGTGGCCCTCAGCCCAAAAAGTTTGCCCACCCCCATCTAACCTGTTCTTAAAAACCTTCAATGATGGCGATTCCACAAGGCAGTATGTTATGACACTTAACTACCCTGAGAGGTCCTTACTCCTAGGGGAATTCTTCACCACTGTGCGTGTGCAGAATTCATGTCACCCACAGATTTCTTTGCGTCGCCACAAAAAAATGTCTTCTGACAGGGAAGCCGCAAGAGCAGTTACGCGCCCCTCACCAGCAGTGTGGGCACATCACTTTGGGTGCCCGGAGCAGTTGGTGAAGTAAATCACTGTGGGAGGGCTGTGGCTCCTACTCTGTGCCAGGCTCAGCTGCTAGTCCGGGGCTGAGTCAGACCCACTCTCAGGAACCTTGCCTGGCTGCAGGAAGCTCTGCACTCCCTCTTCCTGTCCCCACCACTACTCAGCTGTAGTGGGAGGGGTCACTGTACAGGGAACTGCTCTCCCGTCCACCCAACCCCCCTGCGTTCAGACTTCCCTCATAAGCAGACCCCTCTGGCGAGCCCCATCCCCCTGCACACAGAACACCCACCCCACCTAAGGCCCAGCCCCTGCAACCCCCGCACCAAGACCCCTCTGCCAAGCCCCGCCCCCAGACCTCCCCCCCCGACAATCCTACCCCAATATATTTGCAATAGATAAAAGGATATTCTGGCTTGCTTCTGGTTTAATACTGTACCCTTCGTCATCTACGTCAGGAATGTTCTAAAAAGAAAAAAAAAGAAAATTTATGGCACTGACAAACTCTTCTATCCCTCTGAAATGTACACTCACAATAATGTATTTTTACTTGAAACTGTTATACTTAGGAATTTAGACTATTCACCCACGAAAGCTCATGCTCCAAAACGTCTGTTAGTCTATAAGGTGCCACAAGACTCTCTGCTGCTTTTACAGATCCAGACTAACACGGCTACCCCTCTGATACTAGACTTTGTTTGACACTATTGCCAGATTAAAATTACAGTATGTCAATTTGTGACAGTTACTCATTATTATTAGGCAATTATTTCCAGTTACGCTCCATGGCTCAGAAATTCTCTGGCAGTTCAGATTTCACATTTCAAATAAGTGCTAATGGGTCTGGAGTTATCTGTGTAACTTTAACAAAATGCACTGTATACAGATTGACTTTATTTGCCTGCAGTGGTAACTCTAAAGCACTTATTTTCCTGGCCCCACAGTTTTCAAATCTCTTCCCAATTTCTAATTCTATTCTTTTAGCTACATTATTGCAGGTTTTGATTTTGCAGGATCTCACACTCTTAACTAGTATACAGACTGGTAAGTCAATATTTCAATAGAAGACTAAGAAAAATCTAGATGGTGCAGGATGTAATTTCTTCTTCCATAGGTAGCAATCCTGTATCATTACTTTAATAAAAGATTTTCCCCTCATTAGTTTTAAAATATATGGATAAGATTTTAAAAAATGGGAAGCTCACATCAGGCTCCTGCATCCTTATTTAGGTACCAACATAAGAGTTTTCTGATTTTCAAAAATACTGAGCACTTAGCAGTTCCCAATGATTTAAGGTGAAATTGCTGGGCTTTCATCATTTTTGAAAATCAGGATACTTATGCAGGACTAAAAACAACACTTTAAGCATCTATTTTTAAAAAATTTAGCCACACAATTTTAACCTTATAAAATTATACTCAAAGAGAGCCTGCTAATCCAAGGAGGGGAGAAGAGCAGAAAGTTCCTTTAAGTCCACTAGTGACCTCTACATGCAGATTTAATTTGTCTGTGAAGCGCTTAGACATTATACTGACAGGCATTATAGAAAACTGCAAGACAGGGAGATTTTTAAAATGTAGAAATCTGACCTCTTATAAATCCCTTATTAAAAAAAGAACAACAGTCTAGGATTAGGATGCTAAATTGTTTCTTTTAACAAGTTGATTGGTTACACACTTGGCTGAAATACAGAAACTCACGAGGAAAAGAGCATGAAACAAGAAAGTAGTTTATATATGACTGACTAAACAGGCATTAGAAGCTTGCTCCAAAAATTTTGAGGCAGGACTTGGACATTTTTTCCTCATCCTGAATCTTTTAAACTATAGATCCAAGACACATACAGGAAACTTCGTGATGGCAGAAAAGGAAGTGAACTTAATGGTCTGTTACAGACAAACACTAGGGAAAGAAGTTATTTTCTAAATCAAATTTTCTATTTTTCTGCCCCCTCCCCTTTCTAATTAAAAGGGCAGGTGGTGGGAAGCAGTTGGGGGGTGGGCAGGGGGAGGATGGAGAATTAGTAGACCACAACCTTCCAGTAACATTTTTTAAGAAAAATCCAGGAACAAGAAAAACAGACTCCAGAATTCTTTCATAACCCATTTAAAGGCTGATAGTGAAGTGTGTCAGTTAAGAGCGCAAAGCAACAAGAAGTCAGGCCAGGAAATCTGACATAAGGCCTCTAAGAATACTTGCTACTTTCTTGGCAAAAAGCATGGGAGAGGATAATGCAGAGCAGCTGCAAACTCACTGCTGTAAAAAAAAATTGAAAAAAATTCAATCTGGGGAAATTGTCAAAGGGAGGGTCTGGACAGCAAAACAGTATTTCTTTGTATAGTTTAATATTGGTACAGTGTTTATGCTTTATTACCTATTTCAGTAGTTTTCAATGTTATTCATAGGATTTCTTCAATTTAAATTGAATGTTTGGTGGGTCTTACTAGTTATTTACATCTTGTTTATCAATGTTTTCACTGTCTGACCACTAAATCCTACCCCCAGTCATTTATTGGATTTTCTGGGTTTTCTTTTGGGCTCTCTTGTTCTCCAGTAGCTACCTCTGCCATGTTTACACCCGAAAACTGAACCAATCCTGACTGAACTAGTGAGATGATCAGTATAACCATAGCAGCAACACTTGCTTGTTCTCTGCACCACTGCAGATTTGCCCCATTGTCCACATTAGAGCTGTTGGAAACAATTTCAGTTGCAGCACCCTCTTTATATTTTTCCCCACAGTTCATAGCAATACTTCCTAGAAGCACTGGATTCTGAGAAATTTCAAAAGGCTGCAGCTACCTTATGGGTCCAGCAGTAGGATGACTATCTGAACCATTTTCATACTAATACTATATCTGAACCAATACAGGCTGAAAGGGATTAGACTAAACTTATTTAGACGGGCTGAAATTAACTCTACTTCAAACAGTATTTGGCATGCACATAAACTGAAGCACTTGTGTGTGGATACACTGTACTGTACAAGTGGGCTTTGAAGACCATATGGTTCTTAGAATGTACAAATCTGTCCAGTGTAGACAATGTCTTGGCTATCTGTATGGGGTATTTAAGTGAATTCTCTGTAATCTGTTCAACTTTCTGTGCAGAACCATGTATATTTCATTTGAGAGTGCTGCAGCATTTCTGGTTAGAGATCATTCTCTGTACTATCCACATTTATTTTAAGTTATCTGACACATGTTTCTCTAACAAAGGAGAATAAAATCACTATGAAATATTCCTGCAAGATATATAAATTCATTTCTGATGTGATCATCTTGACTATAATAAAGAACTACCAACAAATACATACACAGTCAAAATTGTCCAATTTCTCAAATCTAAATAAGGAGTATCAAAACTGTTGACAGATTGTGTGTGCATGTGCCAAGCATCCTCATGCCTGCACTTGAAAATATGAATCTTTCTAACCCTACAGATAGTTTTATTTTCAGTAGTTAATTTAAGAAGGAGCTTCTTGTATTACATTATTTACCCTGGAAATGGAGCAGTAGATGCAAGATTTGCCAAGTGAACATAGACCAATCAAATGGAAAAAGCTCTGTTACTTTCAAGTTTCCAAGAGGCTACTAATGTGAAATAAAATGCAAAAGTAGAGCAATATATTCAAAAGCATCTCTCTAATGTTTAATTTCAATAAATAGATCCCGGATCACCAAGAAGTCAGAGGCTGATTTTAAGAAGTTTTTTAGGTTTTCTAATTTTACTTTTCAATAAATAAAATTTTTGTCCCAAAAGATGAGTATAAGTTTACCTTGTTTATTTTTTCCTCAAAGGACCAACATAGCTTCAGTGGTCACCTTAAAATATTTATTTGCCAATAGTTACCATATTCTCTGAGATACTACAGTTTTTTCCCTATACTTAAAATATGAAATAATTTAGTAAATATGCAGCATCTGGTGGTAAATGTTTACATTTTAATGGCATCCAGTATGTTTTAATTTAGCCTCACCTTTTACAATTTTATTTTGATTGACAGAGCCTCATCTCATAGCAATCAAGGCATGGATTGAAAGAAGCCTGGGCATAAGTAGTCAATACTCTTTCTCCATTGCCCTCCCCCTCAAAAAAAAAAAAAAAAGTTGAGAGAGGCAAAATAGATTGAGGAAAGTTTCAGAACTAAAAGGATGTAGCAATGGTCATTTAATTGCCTAAATTTGCTACCATTTCCTTAAGTCTAGTACATTCAATCAGTTATTACGATAGAATTCCTGTGCAAATATTAATCAACATAGTTTTTGATACTGCCAATAAAACCAAGAGAAATTTTTACATCCACAAAAGAGAAGCATCAGATCAAAAATCTGTGTACATGTCAAACTTTTATTTCAAAAAGGCTTAAAACGTGGGAAAAAATGTCATATGAATGTTTTGCATTGCTGCAATATAATGAAATTCAAAAACATTTTTCCATATATGATATATCATATAATGTGTTCGTCAAACTTTATAAAAGTTTTTAAAGCTAATCTCTTGTTCGTTCTTCCTTTACTGGGGTGGTGTTTGTCTCTTAGGTTTGTATTTATACAGCTCCCTTGGTTTTGGCATTTGGGTATAACCACAATTTGAATATTAAACAATAACTTTTCCAGTTCACTTCCTTAACTTTATTTTCTTCTCTTTTGTATCTTGCTGTATTTCCAACTCAGTGGATTCCCTGGACTTTGTGACTCTCTTTTCTGGGCCATAAGAACGCTAAACGGGATACAAGGTTTTATTTTGTTGCTGTTGTTGTTGGTTAATTTGTTTGGGTCTGATTTCTGGAGAAGAAGGGACATGTTTGGTTAGATGGGAGTGTCATTCTTGCTATGATAGAAAGACTTTCAAACGCTTTGCAGCATTTTTTATAGGGTAGCAGACAAGATTTGCCTAATCTTTTCTGGAAATTCATTCCATGGGGAAATATCCTGATCAAGAATACTTTGTCTCCTGCTCTTATGCATTTCATCCTGGGTTTTGTGATCTGCATTGTTTCAAAAGAGACAACTCTCTCAAAAACTAATCTTTTGAAAAAGCATTGTGCAGGTTTCCTTTGAGGAGGAGGATTGATAGGTCAGATCTAGAGTGATCACTTTGTGAAGTGTTCGCCCACAGGTGATAGGGTGTTTTTGTCTTTTGTCATTTTGCTGTGTGAGTTCACTTGAGAGCATAGTGATTGTCTAGTTTCACCCACATAACTGTTATTGGGGCATTTAGTGCATAAGATGAGGTACACCACGTATTGTGATGGGCATGTGTAGGATCCATGGATCTTGAAAGGTGTGTTGATCATTGTAGGAGTGGAGCTATGTCTGCAGGTTTTGTATCTATTGTTCTGGCAGGGTCTGGTGCTGCTTTGAGTTGATATGTCTTGGTCTGTGGGGGGCTTGTGTCTGATGATGAATTTGCAGAGGTTGGGAGGTTGTTTGAAAGCCAGAGGTGAGGGTTCAGGAAAGATTTCTCTCTCAGACTTGAAAAGGAGCTCTGTGTGGCTCAAAAGCTTGTCTTTCTCACCAACAGAAGTTGGTCCAATAAAAGATATTACCTCACTCCAGTGACGGATTAACAAATTTGCTGCCCCTAGGCCCTCAAAAAATTGCCGCCCCCAGCTCACCTCCGCTCCCCCACGGCAAGCCTGGGAGGGAGAGGGGAGATGTGGCGCGTGTGGGGGACGGTGGAGGTGGAGTGATGGTGAGCTGGGGCAGGGAGCAGTTCCCTGTGCCAGCCGACCACAGGTCACCTCCGCTATCCCCCGAGCACACCGCTACTCGCTTCTCCTCCCTCCCTCCCTCCCAGCGCTTTCGTGCGGCAAGCCTGGGAGGAAGGGGGGGGAGAAGAGGAGTTGTGGCACTCGGGGGATGGCAGCAGTGGAGCGGAGGTGAGCTGGGGCGGAAAGCGGTTCCCGGCCCCCCGAGTTACTCCCTGCACACGTGGGCCCCAGCTCACCTCTGCTCTGCCTCCTCTGAGTGTGCCGCTACTCGCTTCTCCCTCCCTCCCAGCACTTTTGCGCAGTAAGCCTGGGAGGGAGATGGAAGGAGGGAAGCGCGATGTGCCTGGGCGAGGAGGCAGGCCAGGGATTTGGGGAAGGGGCGGAGTTGGGGAGGGGGCGTGAGCAAATTTGCCACTCCTGCAAATTTGCCACCCTAGGCCTAGGTCTTGTTGGCCTAGGCGATAATACGCTGCTGCCTCACTCACCTTGTCTTTCTAATATCCTGGGACCAACATGGCTACAACTACTCTTCAATAAGGGTCAGGGACTGGGAAACAGCCACAGAGCCTTCCAAGGGAAACCCTTGGTTGCTCAGTTCCCAGAAAGCAACTGGGAAAGAAGAGGAAAAAGCCAGAATGAGACCTGCTTTGGGTGCTACTGAGGCAGCTGCCCCTCTGACTGACTAGCTGCAAGCCAGCTGACCCTTTCATATGGCTATAAAAGCTGGTCAGGGGGAGACAGAGATGAAAGGAAAGGTGTTCCTATCACTTATGAGTAAGGCTATGTTTTAGTCATGGGTATTTTTAGTAAAAATCATGGACAGGTCATGGGCAGTAAACAAAAATTCACAGCCCATGACCATGACAAGTGCTTGGGTGGGGGAGGGGGGAAGAGGCAGCAGCGCACAGCCCAGGACCTCCGATGGTGCTGGGGAAGGGTTGGCGAGGCTGGCAGCCTCCCTACCTGGCTTCGAACCTCCTCGGAAGCAACGACATCCCCCTCCCTCAGCTCTTAGACAGAGGTGTGGCAAGGCAGCTCTGTGCCAATGGGAGCTGCGGGGGCAGTGCCTGCAGGCGAAGGCACCGCCGCCTAGGAGCCGAGGGATGTCGCCACTT
Organism: Mauremys mutica; assembly: GCF_020497125.1. Classification (NCBI taxonomy): domain Eukaryota; kingdom Metazoa; phylum Chordata; order Testudines; family Geoemydidae; genus Mauremys; species Mauremys mutica. The sequence goes on from NC_059077.1 coordinate 46,704,602, forward strand.
CTGAGGAGCCCCCCGCGAGGTAAGCGTCGCCCAAAGCCCTCACCCCCTCCTGTATCCCAAGACTGCACCAGCAGAGGTTGCTCCGCCGCAAGCACCACCCCCGCAGCTCACATTGGCTGGGAACCGCAGACAGAAGTTCATTAGAACCTAAACCAAAAAACTTCTGTATCAGTAGCAACAAATTCAAGTGTACCCAGAAAAGATTAAGAAACCAGTGTATTCTTTAGAGTACTGGTGTAATATGCTCCCTCCTGTAACACTTTTAAAGCAGCAGACAGATTCCTGCTTCAACACGTTCACTTTTGAAATACTAGTGGGTCGAGGACCAGCAATATATCAGGTCTGTGTCATGCTCATTTTAATTTTCATTAGTCTTAATTTTCAACAATGAAATCCAAAATTGTATTTTCAGCTTTTTCTTACTATACTCCTCATGTAAATATCATTGCCTGCATGTATGTCATACTAAGGAAAAAAAGATTTTCCTCTGTACACATCTCAAGGCACAACAGTTCTCAATTAAAAATGAGTGAATTTACACCTTGCTCTAATTTCCTGCTGAAGAGAGTTTTTCCACTAAATATTTCTGTTTTTAATACCATATAACACATTGACAGCTTATAAGGTAATATCTTAAATCAATCTTTTCTCAAATTTGGTATTCTATCTTGAAGCTCTAACTTTAACATCCAGAATATTTAGATCCAATTTCTCTTTTTTGAAAACTTTCAGAACTGTGTGATTTTAAAAACAGGAGAAGGGGAGCTTCACATGGTCCAGTACCTTAGTTCAGCTTGTTCAAATCACAAGGTTCTTAGCTATGCTTGACCTCAAGCTGACCTAGTTTATATGCCAAAAAAGTACTAATGAAGCTTGACAAAGTAAACAGAACAAAAACAAATAGCCAAAAGCTGTGAATATGCCGATAAAATAATACAACCAAACTGACTCCTGAAACTATTTAAATTACAATGGTAAGCTATTTTCAATATTTCAGGATCTTTCATGGTTAAAACAGATTAAAATAAAACATCTTTATAAACACAATAAGCATTTACTTAGATATGAATCTGGCCAGATCCAATATGGAAAAAAAAATCCACGCAGTAGCCAGGGATAATGGGGGGGAAAATGTCAGTAACCGGTAATTCTGCCTTCTTTATTAGCATACAATTGTGAAAACTCATCTTATACAAGCGATTATTAAATTGTTTCTAATGTAGTGAATGCTTGCAAGCAACCTATTAAAACACAAAATTAGTGGGTAAATTCTTTTAGAATTTCAACTAAAAAAATCTATGTATTACTTTGTATGTCAGGTCTGATTTTGTAAATATTCTTGAAACTATGATTTATCAACAATGTTACTTGAGCACCTATACACAGTCATGCACTGAGTTAAAAATCAGTAGTATAGTCAAGGGTATATGCAGGTAAACAGAGTTTACCCACTTCTCATTTGGGGTATATGGCGTTTAGGTTAGGTTAGTTTACACACTTCTTTTTTTAAATCACTACACTCAGCAGCTAAAATGATGAGTGACCTGAAAAGCATCTTGTCCCTGACTTTAATGCTCTTAAAAATTTGGCTCTCAGTGTTACCAAGCAGCCATAAGGCCATGTCTACACTTACTGGGATCGATGCAGCAGGAGTCGACTTCACAGGTCTAATGAAGACCCACTAAATTGACCGCAGAGAGCTCTCCAGTCGATTCCAATACTCCACCAGAACAAGAAGAGTAAGGTAAGTTGACGGGATGAAGTGTGGTGTAGACACCACAGTAAGTCGACCTAAACTACGTTGACTAGCGTAACTTAGGTTGACTTACCTCGGTAGTGTTGATGTGAAGGCCTCTATTTTTACTTAATTTAGGACAAGTGAAAAAAGTGCATTATGGTCCTGATCCAAAGCCAATGGAAAGATTCATTGACTTCTGTGAGCTATGATTCAGGCTCCATATCCTGGGAAGCTCTCTTGACTAATGTAGCAGATGATAAAAAACGGTTACTTACCTTTGTAACTGTTGTTCTTCGAGATGTGTTGCTCATATCCATTCTAGTTAAGTGTGCGCACGCCGCGTGCACGTTCGTCGGAAGATTTTTACCCTAGCAACCCCAGTGGGTCGGCTGAGCGCCCCCTGGAGTGGCGCCATAACGGCACCGCATATATACCTCAGCCGACCCACCCGACCCTCAGTTCCTTCTTGCCGGCTACTCCGACAGTGGGGAAGGAGGGTGGGTGTGGAATGGATATGAGCAACACATCTCGAAGAACAACAGTTACAAAGGTAAGTAACCGTTTTTTCTTCTTCGAGTGATTGCTCATATCCATTCCAGTTAGGTGATTCCCAAGCCTTACCTAGGCGGTGGGGTCGGAGTGAGACGTGGCGGAATGCAGGACCGCAGAGCCAAAGGCTACGTCATCTCTCGACTGTTGGACCAGGGCATAGTGCGAGGCGAAAGTATGAACGGACGACCAGGTCGCCACTCGGCATCTCTCTTGTATCGGTACTTGCGCCAGAAAGGCAGCGGAGGATGCCTGGGCCCTGGTAGAGTGGGCGGTGAGATGGCCCAAAGGGACATTGGCCAAGCTATAACAGGTGCGTATGCACTCTGTGAGCTAGGAGGAGATTCGCTGCGACGAGACAGGAAGACCTCGCATCCGGTCTGCAATTGCCACAAACAGTTGCGGGGATTTGCGGAACGGTCTTGTCCAATCAACACAGAAAGCCAACGCCCAACGAACATCAAGGGAGTGAAGTCGTTGCTCTCGCGAGGATGCGTGAGGCTTTGGAAAGAAAACTGGAAGGAAGATGTCCTGGTTATTGTGGAACGCGGACACTACCTTTGGGAGAAATGCCAGATGTGGACATAGTTGCACCTTGTCCTTATGAAAAACGGTGTACGGTGGGTCCACCATGAGCGCTTTGAGCTCGGAGACCCGTCTGGCTGATGTGATAGCCACTAGAAAAACCGTCTTCCATGACAAGTACAGCAAGGAACAGATGGCCAGCGGCTCAAAGGGTTGGGACATGAGCCTGCTGAGGACGAGATTGAGGTCCCAGGTGGGAATCGGGTGGCGCACCTGGTGGTAGAGACGGTCAAGGCCCTTTCTGAAATGGGTAGTCAGCGGATGTATCCTCCCTCACCGGGGTGGAAAGCGGAGATGTCCGCTAAGTGCACCTTTATAGAGGACAGTGCAAGGCCTTGCTGTTTTAGCGACCAGAGATAGTCAAGGACCATTGGAAGCGGAAGCTCGGAAGGAATAGCGTCGCGCGCTTGAGCCCAGCAAGCGAAGCACTTCCACTTGGCCAGGTAGGTAGATCGAGTGGAAGGGTTTCTGCTGCTCAATAAAACGTGCTGCACGGGGGCAGAGCAGCGCAATTCCGACTGGTCTAGCCACACAGGAGCCACGCCGTGAGGTGGAGGGCCGTCAGGTCTGGGTGATGGAGAGTGCCGTGATCTTGTGTTATAAGATCCGGGTGAAGCGGCAGAGGAATTGGGCCGGCTACCGACAGACGGAGCAGCGTGGTGAACCAGTGTTGCCTGGGCCACGCTGGCGCAATTAAGATGAGACGTGCCTTGTCCCGTCGGAGCTTCAGCAGGACTCTGTGTATGAGGGGGAACGGAGGAAAGGCGTAGAACAGATGACGAGTCCATGGAAGGAGAAACGCGTCTGACAGAGAGCCCGGTGACAGGCCTTGAAAGGAGCAAAACTCCTGGCATTTGCGGTTCAATCGGGATGCAAACAGGTCTACATAGGGAAATCCCCACTGTTGGAAAATGGCATGAGCGATGTCTGCTCTCAGCGACCACTCGTGGCAGAGAAAGGACCTGCTCAGGCGATCCGCGATGGTGTTCTTGACGCCAGGAAGGAAAGACACCACCAGATGTATCGAGTGGGCTATGCAGAATTCCCAGAGTAGTATCGCCTCGTGGCAGAGGGGGGAAGAGCGGGTCCCGCCTTGCTTGTTGATATAGTACATGGCCGTTGTGTTGTCCGTAAAGACTGAGACACAACGGCCGTGGAGGCGAGTTCGGAACGCCTGGCATGCCAGGCGCACTGCCCGGAGCTCCCTGACGTTGATGTGCATATTCAATTCCTGCACCGACCAAAGGCCTTGAGTACGAAGATCGCCGAGATGGGCTCCCCATCCGAGGGACGAGGCGTCCTTTGTCAGGGAAAGGGAAGGTTGAGGAGCATGGAATGGGACCCCCGCGCATACGTGGGAAGGGGTCAGCCACCAATCCAGGGATTGAAGGACACCCGCTGGAATGGTGAGTAGGGTATCCAGAGGACGGTATCCTGTGCGGACGGTATCTGGAGTGGAGCCACAGCTGGAGTGGGCGGAGGCGGAGCCTGGCAAACGGAGTTACGTGTGTGCAAGCCGCCATATGACCGAGGAGGCGGAGACAAGCACGGGCCGAGGTCATATGAGAGGCCTGAAGGGCGCGGATTAGCTGTGTAAGGACCTGGAACCGTAGCTGAGGAAGGTAGGCTCTGGCTAGAGATGAGTCCAGGGTCGCGCCAATAAAGTCCAACCTCTGAGTTGGTACTAAGGTGGACTTCTCTATGTTGAGAACTAGGCCCAGGCGCGTGAATAAGTCTTTGATCACTGTGACTTGTTGCTGGACCGAGGCCTGCGATTCCCCCCTGATGAGCCAGTCATCCAGGTAGGGAAAAACGCAGATGCCGCGCCAACGGAGGTGGGCAGCGACAACGGCCATGCACTTTGTGAACACCCTTGGGGCTGTGGATCGTCCGAAGGGAAGGACCGCAAACTGGAAGTGAAGGTGAGCGATCGTGAAGCGGAGGAAGCGTCTGTGCGGTGGAAAGATGGCGATATGAAAATAAGCGTCCTTCATATCGAGGGCGGCATACCAGTCTCCCGGATCCAAAGTAGGGATAATCGTCCCGAGGGATACCATGCGGAATTTCAACTTCAGCATGTATGTGTTGAGGTCCCGCAGGTCGAGGATGGGTCTGAGGCCCCCTTTGGACTTGGGGATCAAAAAATAACGGGAGTAAAACCCCTTGCCCCTCTCCCTCTCCGGAACCTTCTCGACCGCTCCGATGGCCAGGAGCGAATGCACCTCTTGTAAGAGGAGTTGCTCGTGAGAGGGGTCCCTGAAGAGGGACCGGGAAGGAGGGTGAGGGTGAAACGAACTGTAGTTGGTAACCACGTTCCACGGTGCATAGGACCCAGGCATCGGTGGTTAGCCGGGCCCACGCCGGGAGGAAATAGGAAAGGCGGGATCTGGAGAAAGATCTGGTATGCCATCCCCGGGCGCATCTTCAAAAGGATGGTTTAGGCCCTGGTGGTTTAGAGGGGGTTCGCCCCTGGGACAGTTGGTTGCCAGGCTGTCGTCTACGTCCCCCACGATCCCGTCGCCGACCAGAGTCCTGCCTGTAGCGAGGCATATAGTAAGGGCGGTTAAACTGGGGGCGGAACGGACGCCTCTGGGTAGCAGGGATATGCATCCCCAAAGTACGGATGATGACCCTGTTGTCTTTTAGGTTCTGGAGTCTGGAGTCCGTCTTTTCGGAGAAGAGAGCCTTGGAATCAAAAGGAAGGTCCTGAATGGTGTACTGAACTTCAGGAGGGAGCGTCGAACTCTGAAGCCAAGAGATCCGGCGCATGGTAATGCCCGAGGCTATAGTACGTGCCCCCGAGTCAGCTGCGTCTAAGGAGGCTTGTAACAAGGTGCGTGCTACCTTTTTACCTTCCTCTACGAAGGCCGCGAACTCCTGTCGGGAATCCTGAGGTAGGAGCTCTTTGTACTTCTCTACCTCAGCCCAAGTGTCATGCCCGTAACGGCTTAGCAAGGCCTGCTGGTTAGCCACTCGGATCTGCAGGGCACCAGCAGAGTAGACCTTGCGACCAAGCAAGTCCATTCGTCTGGCATCCTTTGATTTAGGAGCTGGGCCTTGCTGGCCGTGACGCTCTTTATCGTTGACAGACTGCACCACCAACGACGAGGGGATAGGGTGTACATACAGATATTCATATCCCTTGGAAGGGACCATGTACTTGCGTTCCACACCCCTTGCTGTGGGCGCAATAGAGGACGGAGTCTGCCATAGGTTTTCAGCAGTCGCCTGAATAGTCTTAATGAAGGGTAGGGCTATGCGGGTAGGGGCGTCTGCTGACAAAATGGTCACTATCGGATCGTCCACTTCCGATACCTCCTCCGCCTGCAGGTCCATTCGCAGTGCCACCCTGCGAAGGAGCTCTTGGTGTGCCTGTAAGTCAATTGGTGGGGGACCTGCAGACGACGACCCCACCACCGCCTCATCCGGGGAAGAGGAAGAAGAAGAAATCCCGGGCATGATGGTGTCCCGGTCAGCGTCTGGGACCTGGGAAGGTTCCTGTTCCAGAGGTTCCTGGGCAGGCTGATTACATTCCTCCGCACACGATGGTACCTCAGTGTCAACTGGGGGGCAGCTTATTGTAGCCTCCGGGATGCGGGACTCGTGTGGTACGGTGCGCGTGGTAGGCACAGGAGCGCCTTGGACTTGGTGGTAGGCCCAAGGGGTCCAATAACCCCAGTGATGAGGGTCCTGGTCCGCATAATGGGACTGCTGAAAAACTCCCGAAGGGACCTGAGAGTAATGTTCGTTGACGTAGTAACTGTCGGCGTGTGAAGAGCCCGAGGCGTGCCGGGAGGGCCAGGGCGGAGCAGATAACCCTTGTGCCGAAGTGCCCACGGATTGCATTTCCCGTCTCTGCGGCGACCTGTGCCGGGAGGCATCCCGATAGCGAGAGCGGGAGCGAGAACGGGACCTGCGACCGGCGCGGTGCCGGGAGGTCGACCGGGATTTCCATGTTCGGTGCCGGGAGCGGCTTCGCGAATAGCGGCGGCCGTAGCGGTACCGAGATCCTGAACGGTGCCGGGAATGACGAGTCGGAGAGCGGGAAAATGACCGGTGCCGGTTAGTCGAGCGGTGCCGGGACTGCGAGCGGCGTTGCGATCGGCGCCCAGATTGAGATCGGCGTCGAGAGCGTGAGCGATGGCGAGAACAGGAACGGGAGCGGTGCCGGTCGGATTCGGTGCCAGCAGGCGGCTTGAGCATTGACGGCTTGCCCATAGAACGGGGCGCCCGCACCGGCGGCGCCGGGGGCGGCGGCACAGCCGGGTCTGTCAATGCGATGAGGTCCCGCGCCGCCTCGAAGGTCTCCGGAGTCGACGGCAGTGGCATCTCTACCGCGGCCGGAGAGGTCACAGGTGCCGGGCTCGACGGCCTCTGAGGGGTCGGAGTCGCCGGTGCCGGCAGAAGCGTCTGTGGCGGAGGAACCGGTGCCGGGGCAGGTTTCGGTGCCGGGCGGTCCGGACGGGGCGCACTCTGGTGCTTTGGAGCAGGCGGTGCCGAAGAGGCAGCGGCCTTCCCCTTCTTCGCCTTTGGCGAGAGAGAGCGTCTCTGGGCAGGTTTCGGTGCCGATGGCACTTTCGGTTGCACTGTAGAGTGGCCCGGCGCCGTGGCGGCGCTGCGAGAGTCCAGAGGGACTGCAGGCGGTGCCGCGGCCGGAGGGGTTAAGGCTGCCTCCATGAGGAGTTGTTTAAGCCTAATGTCTCTTTCCCTCTTTGTGCGAGGCTTGAAAGGCTTGCAAATTGGGCACTTAGAAGACAAGTGCGACTCTCCCAGGCACTTCAAACAGGAGCTATGATGATCCCCTGTAGGCATAGGCCTGCGGCAGGCCGAACACAGCTTGAAACCCGGGGAGCCGGGCATACGCTCTGGTCCCGGGTGCGGGTGGGGGCTAATCCCTGAACCCGCTAACTATCTAACAGTAAACTGATTAAACTATCAAAAACAAGAAAACCTACAACGAAGATATCAACTATGTACAATTTCTTAGAGAGAAGAACTATGAGGAAGCTTGGGAAGCGGAGGACAGGCAAGCTGCACTCCACTGTTCCAACGACCGACACGGGCGGTAAGAAGGAACTGAGGATCGGGTGGGTCGGCTGAGGTATATATGCGGTGCCGTTATGGCGCCACTCCAGGGGGCGCTCAGCCGACCCACTGGGGTTGCTAGGGTAAAAATCTTCCGACGAACGTGCACGCGGCGCGCGCACACCTAACTGGAATGGATATGAGCAATCACTCGAAGAAGAACTGCAAAGTATCTAAACCACATCACAGCAACACAGTATTATACTACGCCACACATTTTCTGTATCAATGTTTCCCAGAGTCATTGGTTATAACTCAATGGACACCTAAATTAGACAAGTAATTTACTTAAAATTTTCTAGGATCTACAGCAGAGGTTGGCAACCTTTCAGAAGTGGTGTGCTGAGTCTTCATTTATTCACTCTAATTTAAGGTTTTGTGTGCCAGTAATACATTTTAGCCTTCTTAGAAGGTCTCTTTCTAGAAGTCTATAATATATAACTAAACGATGGTTGTATGTAAAGTAAATAAGGTTTCAAAATGTTTAGAAGTTTCATTTAAAATTAAATTAAAATGCAGAGCCCCCCGGACCGGTGGCCAGGACCCGGGCAGTGTGAGTGCCACTGAAAATCAGCTCGCGTACCGCCTTCGGCACATGTGCCATAGGTTGCCTACCTCTGATCTACAGCTTCCATTTTTGCATTATCAAGTTTCAAACACCAGCCAGACATTAATGAATTAAAAAAACAAAAACAAAAAAAACCCAGAAAATATTAAGACAGAAGAGTTAATAAATTACAATTGTAGACATAAAATTTGCTTTTCAACGATCAGAAGAGTTAATAAATTACAATTGTAGACATAAAATTTGCTTTTCAACGATCTCATGTTTTTCTATAGATGTCCCACCACTTTTACTATAAATTCCAAAGCCACAAAAACTTGACACAGAGTCAAGAAAACACTGCAACCTACTATCTATACCAGTAGTATCCAACCTTCTGAACCTGAGGGCTGACCATAAAGGACCGACAATTAGAATTGGATATAGTTTTTCAGGCAAAACTTTTTTTTTTTTTTTTTACACTGAAAAACTTGGGACTCTGGTTGACAGAAACATTTAGCAAATTTGTGTAGATTTTGGTGAACAGTTCGTGCCTAAATGGAAAAAAAATCAAATGTTAAAACAAACCATTAAGACATCATCAAAATGAAATTACCTGAGAGGAGGGATACTACAGTTCCAGGCACTGCTCCAGAGTAAGGATTCAAACCTGGGTCTCCCCTATCCCAGGGGAGTGCCCTAATAATTGGGCTATACTGGGTATAGGGCAGGGGGCATCACCACTTCCTCCGGTGGTTCTGTGAATCTAGCTTTTCATTTCCTTGGCTTTTATTAAAAATATTCTAAATGAAATTGTGTTGATTCACTGAAATTCAGACACATTTTGAATTTGGTTTGAACCAACCAACTCCACTCCCTGACCCCTTCCAACTGATGGTGAACCAAAAAAATCAGTTATTTATACAACTCTATCCATAACTAATACAGCAGATTGTTGATCCTGTTCGTCTTGGAACACTTGGGAGTGGGAAGCACACACAGGTCCCATGCTGGGGATTCTCCTGGAGTATGAGCCAGCAGTGGGTATGTCAGGCTTAAGAGGAGGAGTATCTGGAGAGGGCTGCACTCTGGCTACTCCAGCTGACATATGATCCCGAGGGAACCCTCACCAGCTAGCAGAGGTTAGAATAGTCTCCAGGCTTTAGAGGGGAAAAGAATCAGCTAACCACAACTGGTTGTTGGTTCTCAGCTCTTCCTCCCTTTCTTATCCCCTGGGCGACTGTGTGGGAGAAGTGAGGCTTCCTCTGCTAGGCATTCCTTAGGTGCATGCAGAGCCTTATTCAAACTAAGCAAACTAATAAACCAAGGATAAATTTAATGAAATTTTAACGTGCATGTAGTTTCTGATACATACTATAGCAGTAGTTTTAAGGCTTTTTCTATACAGTGAACCACACCTAAATAGATAAGAGACTGTCTCTCTTGGAACAAATCCACCGCCCTCAGATTTCTACAGACCACCCCTACCTCCCAGCCTCCATTATTGATCATATAACACTCAGGAATTGGTTCTATGGAAAAGTAGCTTAAGATAAATATTAAATTATCATCTTTCTTTTCATGTAATCTGGCAGCTGCAAACAAAGATGACCATGAGCAAAGTCTGACCAAATAGATCTCCATGGATCATTGTAAGAACTGCTGTAATAATGGTAGGAAATGCATTTTCTATGGTTGCCTCATTATATATATATTGTTTATTTTTCTTTTTCTATTCATAAATACTTATTACATGTATGGCCAAATATGAAAGTCCTAAAGAAAGTGGCCAAAGTGCTACCTCTAATTTCCCCCAGTTTATACACAAAGACTAGCGGATAAACTATTTCCCTTACGTATCACAGGTACTGAGTTCAAATCTTGGTGGAGGTTGTATTTTTTAATAAAACGTCTACAATTTTCTTCTCCATTACTGTTGTTAAGACTGTACACAGTTTTCCTCCTCCCATTAACCCCCGCCCCCCAGAAAGTTACTTCCCTGTATTAGTAACTGTTGTTCTTTGAGATGTGGGTGCAGATGTGTATTCAGCTCAGATGTGCATGTGTCCAGAACAGCAAAGCCAGAGAACTTTGCTTAGCAGTACCCATTGTGGTAGTGCTTGCGCCCTCGGACCTCTTGTACCCCCACCCAGGGCTGTTTGAGGCAGAGCTGCCTTAACCTCCCTCAAGTTCCTTTGCATTGAAATCCAAGACTGAGGATGCCAATGCAGAGGGGACAGAGGGTTGTGGAATACATGTCTGCATCTACGTCTCGAAAAACAATGACAGTATAGGTAGGGCAACTGTTTTTTCTTCGAGTGGTTGCAGATGTATATTCCACTCAGGTGAGCCACAAGCAGTAATAGATGGAAATGTGCTCTTAGAATCTGCTTAAATAACAATTGCAGAATTGCCTTTCCAAAGTTTGCATCTGATCTAGACAGTCATAATAGCATAATGTTTGGTAAAAGTCTGTATGGAAGACCAGGCAGCATCCCTGCACATGTCCAATATAGAAACATCACTAAGGCTATGGCAATACTATGAGGCTTTTAGCGCCACAGCTGTGCTTCTACAGCCGTGCTGCTAAAAGGCATGCAGTGTAGCTGCTGTTTGTTGGCAGGACAGAGCTCTCCGACAAAAAACTTCCACCCCAACGAATGGCAGTGGCTTAGTCGGCTCTCCTGCTGACAAAGTTCTGTTCATACCAGTGCTTTTTGTCAGTAAAATGTTTGTCATTCAGGGGTGTGGTTTTTTTTTAATAGCCCTGAACGACAAAAGTTTTGCCGACAAAGTGCCAGTATAGACAAACTCTGAGAAATGCAACCAAAATCGCATGGCCCCTGGTTAAATGAGCTACCAGTTTTTGGGAACTGTGGTCTGAGCTACCCCATATGCTATTACAGTGCAGGAAGGAATCTATCAGGAATTGTGTGGAAATCACCAGATCCTTCATCTGATCTGCATAAGATACAAAAAGTTGAGGTGGTAAGTCCTTTACAGAAAGAATGCCAATGATCATCTCACATCCAAGGAATAAATATGCTGTTCATCTGCATTTGAGTGAGGCTTAGGAAAAAATACAGGTAGGGGATATTGTTTGGTTAAGGTGGAATTGTGACATTACTTTTGAAAAACTGAGTACATTAAGGCCCACAGCTCACTAAATCTCCTTGTGGAAGTTATAGCAACAAGAAAAGCTATCTTTTGGCAAAGACGAAACAGAGAACAAGTGTTTAGGGACTCAAATGGAGGACCCATGAGGGCAGCCAGTACAGTATTGGAGGAGTCAATTCTTTTAAAGAAGAAAGAAGTGGACAACACGTTATAGAAATCTAACCATCATGGAATTGGAAAATACCAACTTCTCTCAGACTGGAGGATGAAATGCTGAGATCATTGCTAAGTGGACCCTCAAATCACTGAGTGACAGACTTGAGGACTTAAGATGTAACAGGTAATCCAAAATATCTTGAATACATGGTTGCATCAGCCAAATTCACCAAGCTAAAGACCAAATGAAAAAACACTTCCACTTAGCCAAATAGGAAGACCTAATAGAAGGTTTTTTACCATTAAATAGGACTCGCCACTGCACTGCTTGCAAACATTGTTCTTCCTCCTCATGCAGCATCCAGGTCATTAGGTGCAGATGGCCCAGTGCTGGATGCTGTATCAGATTATGATGTTGTGTCAGCAGGTGAGGAATGAAGGGAGGAGATCTGAGAGATTGAACAGACAGACTGTGAAGGTCGGAGAACCAACATTGTCTCAGCCAAGCTGGTGCAATGAGTATCAGGTTGGCATGTTCCAGCTTCAGTTTGAGAATGAGTGGTATCAGGGGGAAGGCATACATTAGGGCCAATTCTCAATTCAAATGGAAGGCATCAATGAATGAGCCTGTACTGAGATCCACTCGAGAGCAAAATTGACTGAATTTCTTTTTTGTCTTTTGCTGTAAACAGGTCAACTGTCAGAATGCCTCATTCTTTGAAAAGGGACCTCGGCACACTGCTTTTCAGGAACCATTCATAACTCTGGGAGAAACTCCTGCTGAGGTGATCGGACAACCATTTCAGAGCACTTAGTAAGCGTGCAGTTGTGAGAACAATATCTTCCTTGACGCAAAAGTGACAAAACTATCGCTTCCTTGTAGAGCTGGTTGGAGTGTGCTTCTCCCTGCTTGTTGACATAATACACTGCGGTGATACTGTTGGTAAGTATGTGAACCGCTGTGCCCTTGATCTAAGCCCGAAAGGCCTGGCACGCTTTGTCAACCACTTGAAGCTCCAGAATGCTGATATGTAGGGAAACTTCCTGTTTTGTCCACAAAGCCTGAATTTCCAATTTCTCTAGACTTGCCTCCCAACTTATTGTGGAGGTATCAGTAAATATAGTGCTTGTCAGGGAAGGAAGGGTACACCCTCTCATACATGCTCTGTTCTGCCCATCACTGTAGGGACTCCAGAATCACCAGTGGCACTTGGATGAGCTTGTCCAATGAATGACAACTCAGATGACAGAGCAACTTCAACCATGATTGAAGAGGATGAAGGCACAATCTCACATGCTGGACTATATAAGTGTTAACAGGCCATATGGCTTACCAAACTCAGATGTACATGGACTGTAGCTGAAGTGTGAGATTGGAGGGACAGACACAGGCAACAATCTGTTTGGAAATGTTCTTGTGGGAGAAAGATCCTTAAACTCAAAGAGTCTAGTAGGGCCCAATGAAGTTTATTTTGTGCATTGGAATTACTTCTGACTTTGTCTTGTTCAAAATCAACTCTAGCGGATCAAAGAGATCCATGGACATGACAGAGGACTTGTTCCTCACTAGCCAATCTTCTATGTATGGCAAGATGTGAATTCTCATCCTCCTGAGACAGGCTGCCATTAGTCATGCATTTGGTAAATACATATGTGGCTGATAAGAGGGCAAAGGGGAATATTGTGTAATGGTAATGTTGGCCTGCTACTACAAATCTCAGTAACTTCCTGTGGCTTGGGAGAATTGCCCCATGAAAGTAGGCATACTGAAGATCAAAGGCTGCAAACAGTCATGATGATCTAATGCAAGGAGAACTGTAGCTAAGGTTACCATGCAGAATCTCATATTTGTTGAGTCCAGAATAGATCTCATACTGGACTTAGGGATCAAAAAAGGTAACAGAGTAGAATCCCCTTTCCCAATGCTGAAGGGGAAGTTCCTCTATGGCTCCAGAAGTGCAGTCTGGATCAGCTGTAGAAGCAGCGACTTGTGAGATGGGTCATTAAAAGGGACTAGATGGGGGGGATAGATGGGAAATGGATAACATAACCACCAATCCCACAGTGTTTAGGACACATTTGTATGTAGTTATTGTTTCCCAAACACTGCAGAAGTGGGACAGGCGAGGAACTGGTGTCGAAATGGCGAGGAACTGGTGTCGAAATTGACAACTGGTAAGCTGCCCTTGATATGAGCATAAAATTGACTGCTTATTTAAAGCTGATGGAGGATGGGCAGGCTGGTTGAAATTAGAACCAGAAGACCTTCTTCTCTGTGACTTATGGCTCTTTCTGTAGAAGTCCTGCTGTCTAGCAGCATAAGCTCACTGCCTGTAATACCACTGGAAATACCACTTGGTATTGTTGCTGCTGCCTTCCATAATGCCATCTCTTAATCATGGGTATAAACTCCCAATGAACATAAAGTAACTTGAGAGTCCTTAAAAGACTGTAGCGTCTCATCCATCTTTTCTGAAAACAAAAAAATAACCATCAAAATGCAGGTCCTCGCTGGACCTTGGGCACTATGCCAGAGTTCTGTAACTATGAAGCTCTTCTCTGTTACATCTGAGGCCATAATCCTGGACGAGAAATCTGCCACATCCAGTGCTGACTGCAATGACATCTTTCCCACTAAACAACCTTCAGCCATGAAAGCTTAAACTCTTTCTTGGAGGATTCTGGTAATTTTATCATATTCAAACAGTGCCTGCTGATTAGCAATGCGCATTTGTAAAAACGAAGTTGAATATATTTTTCTTCCCATCAAATCCAACCATTTAGAGACTTTTCCTTTAAGCATTCTCTTAAATATCCTGTCACAATCTCTCATTTGCAGCTGTTACAACAAGAAAGTGAGGGGCTGGATGCGAGTAGAAGTGCCTGAAACCCTGCATTAGGGACATAACACTGCTTATCAGTATGCTTTGTTGTAGTCAGTAAGGAAGTGAGGGCAAACCACCAAGTCTTTGCAGGTTCCAAAAGCATTTTATTTAAAGGTAAAGCTATCCTCCCTGGAGCTGATAACTGGAGAATGTCCACCAACCTATGGGTACTGTCCTGAACAAATTCTGCCTGAATGCTGTAGCCATTCGCCTTAGCAGATCTTAATATGACTGAAAGTCATCAGGCACATGAGAAGAGGAATCTGGTATAGCCGAGTCATCCGGTGAAGATGAGGAAGGAGGAAGCAGGGCCAGTGGGATGTGCTGAGATTCTGCTTGCTCCTGCAATAAATGTCTCAGACTGAACCACCTCCATATGTATTTCCACTGTAGGTGGGCCAGGAGACAAGACAGCAGGAGAGTTCAGTGACCACAGTAAGCCAAGGACCGAGACCTTAAAGATCGAGGGAATCCCAATGGTTCCATGAATGCCACAGAAGAAAGGGATACTGCATTGATGGCCAGTAGAAACTGGAAATTTCCACTACATGCATCCAACAAAGTGGATGTATTCACCCACGAAAGCTCATGCTCCAAAATGTCTGTTAGTCTATAAGGTGCCACATGACACTCTGCTGCTTTTACAGATCCAGACTAACATGGCTACCCCTCTGATACTCTCTCTACTGAGAGAACATATTGATCCTGGTACTGATGTGCTCCCCTGAGGTATCAAAGACTTTTGAGCTCAGTGCCTGGATAGAGAAATGGAAAATGATTCTGAACTTGAATGCAAGGAACCTTCCAAATAGTCCAAAGGGAACAGAGGAGCCACCTCTGGTGGAGCCATCATATGCTCTGACTCATCTGAAGCCCAGAATGTGGGTTGCATTGGTGCCTATGCAGGTAGAGAAGCTAGTGCCTTGAGTAGTGGCAGCATCATAGAGGCAGCACTAACACCTGGTATCAGAAAGGATGTTGGTATCAAAGAAGAAGCTGGTACCAAATCTGTAGCTCTGACCAGCACTGGGGCTATAGAAGCTGACACTGTCTCTGGAGAGAAACACTAAATCGGAACGGACAACGGCTGTCATGGTGCAGATACAGAAACTTATATTGTCTGTGCAGTCTGGATTTTAAGTGGTGCCAGAGATGATGCCTGCAATAGCCCATATTCTAGGGCAATCAAACCAGATGGTCCCAGGACCACAGAAGACACCACCACAGCTGATGACTCCTATATCACAGGTGCGTCCAGCACAGAAAGGGAGAGTAAATCTCTGTCAGCTTGATAAGCCTGTGGAGTCGATATGGTTGGTGCTGAGAGCAACATGGTCGATACCAGACTCAATAGCCGCCCCACAAATGGTACCAGAGTCAATGGTATGGTGATGGAATGATCTCATCTTGGTATCAGCAAGTTGATAGAGAGCCCTGCTCTATTCTGAGTACTCAAGGAAACCCAGTGCCAGTCAACATTCCTCTTAAAAGAGGAAAAATCTCCTCACGTCTTGGAGTGACTGTGGTCAGTTTTATAAGCCTTCTTTCTTGGAGGAGGAGACGAAAGAACAGTCTTCTCCTTGAAGAGTCAGAGCTTCCCGGCAGCACCGAAGCTCTCTGAGGGGCCAGACAATCTAATCCCAGGGCTAAAGCAGGCCTCATGACTCACTCCATAAGGACAGGTTTCAGAGTAGCAGCTGTGTTAGTCTGTATCCGCAAAAAGAACATTCTATGCATCCGAAGAAGTGAGCTGTAGCTCACAAAAGCTCATGCTGAAATAAATTTGTAGTCTCTAAGGTGCCACGAGTACTCCTGTTCTTTTCACTCCATAAAGGTGCAGCTTCAGATCCAAGTCTCTAGCCACTTGCATCGCCTTTTTGAAGGGCAGGCAAATTGAGTACTTCTTAATATGCCCTTCTCTTAGGAACAATACGCACAAAATATGGGGATTACTGCTGGGGACAGCTACTCCACAGGAGGGGAGGTGCTTGAAACCTGGTGAAGACATCGGATCAGAGAAAAACCAACTATGTAACTACTAAACTAAGTAATCTAACGCAAAGGGTACTACTACCACCACTAACTAAGCATATACAAAATACCAAGAGAAATCTTTCCGATGTAACAACCAATGCGTGAGGTATATATCACATGGAAGAAACAGTTAACTACCTCTCTGTAACTGTTGTTCTTTGAGACATGTTGCACATGTCCTTTCCACTGTAGAGATTTGTGCACCCCATGCACTGTTGTCGGATGTCTTTTTCCCTAAGCAATACACATCAGAGCAGCCTGAGGGCCCTCTGCTGTAGCGTGCCACTGCATGTTGGTATATGGGGGTGGAGCCACACCCAAGCCTCTCAGTTGCTTTTTACCAGATAGACATTGATAAGAGTGGGGAAGGAGGGCAGGTCGTGGAATGGACATGTGCAACACATCTTGAAGAACAGTTATGAAAAGATAGATAACCATTTCTTCTTTCAGTGATTGCACATATCTATTCCACTGTAGGTGATTCACAAGCAGATTAACTTGGAGGTGGGCTTGGAGTCTACTTGAGCAGAGACTGGAGAAGAACACATTCAAAAGAGGGTACTGTCCTGAACTGACTGGCTATAGCATAATGAGAAGCAAACGTGTGCACTGATGACCAAGTTGCCGCTCTGCAAATGCCCAGAATAGGTACCTGCACTAGAAAAGCTGCTGATGCTGCATGCACCCTAGTTGAACGAGCCAACACTCTCATGGTGAAGTAACACTAGCCAACAGGTAGCAAAAATGAATGCATGAAGAAACCCAGGATGAAATTTTCTGAGTGGAAACCAGATGGCCTTTCATTCTGTCTGCTATCACAACACAGAGCTGTGTTGAGGACATAAAGGACTTAGTGCAGTCCAGATAGAAAACTTAAGTTCTTTTCACTTCTAATGAATGGAAGATTTTCTTCATCTCTCTGAGCGTGAGGCTTTGGAAAGAAAGTCGGCAAATGAACTGCCTGTTATGGCAAAAATTGAAGACCATCTTTGTAAGGAATTTCGGATGAGGGTGGAGATAAACTTTAAACTTGTAAAAAACTTCATAGAAAGGACTTGACACCACTGCTGTCAACTCACCCACTCTCCTCGCTGAGATAATTGCAATTAAAAAAATCATCTTCACAGAAAGATTGAGCAGAGAGCAAATTGCAAGAGGTTCAAAAGTGGCACCATTAATTTTGCCAACATGAAGTTCAAATCCCATGTGGGAATAGGATCTTACACCTGTGGGTATAATCTATCCAAGCCCATTAGAAACCTGATGGTGATGGGGTTTTGTGTGACATTCCCCAGTGTACAATATGGACTGCTGAACACAGATAGCATTCTGCATCACTTTATGTGAAAGTGACTATGTTTTGAATGTGTTTTATTACAGAATTTCACCAAAGGGAGTAGTATGAATAGCTTGAAACGTAAAAAGAGACAATAGATGGAAGTTATAAATCTTGTTCTAAGTGCATTCATGAATGGCTGGGAATGATACAGACCGGGAAACAAATGAAAGTACAAATTTTCTGGTTAGAAGTTATGAAAATATGAAATTTTCAGTCTGCAAATTAATACTATACAGAGTAAATTCAGTTATAGGATCATATGATGCCTAGTGTATCGGAAAGGAATTCCAGGCACATTGAATTTGTTTCATTAATTTTTTAAACCATGAGCACCAAAATAAGCAAATCGGAAAGTCAACATTGTAAATCAAACCCAGTTATGTTTCACTCCATTGATTTAACCTTAGAGCTGTCAAAAGCCATTATTTCCATTAAGGGCCTGATAATTCTAGGGTTAATTCTCTGTTCTTTCACTGTAAAGTCAGCCAAAAAAGAACATTTGTGTTGCCCAAATTCCTTCAGCAATTTAAACAAGATGCCTTTGTAACAGATAACAGAGCTGTGTTTCAATTACGTGAATAATAAAAAAAAAACCCTGACTTCATAAATTATGTACCTTTGTAGCAAATAATGCAAAGAACTTAATGTACTTGTTCTTATTTCGCAGAAGTGCACTACTAGATAATTTTTTGGTAATCCAAATCTCCAAAATGTTAACTATCATTAAAACAGCCAAGTGCATAGATAGTAAACAAAGAACAGATGAATTTGGATCCTTAAACTCTTCTGTTTTATCAAACAGAATAGTACTGAATCCACTGTTTCATTTAGAACTGCTACATCTTCAAAGTTGAAAGTGAAACTATAAAATACACTATAAATCGAGCTGAGAGAAGTGAAACAGTAGCACAAAAATAAAGCTGTGTCTATCATGCCAATGAGTGAACAAATTTAATATAAATTTCAGACATTTACAAATTTAATCTCCGAACCTATACTGTCATCCATGTGAATAAATTGTTGAAGCCAAATTGAACCCACTGAAGTCAACAGGGCTCTGCAAGGGCACAGAAATTCGTAAGGGCAGATGACAATGCAGGGCTAGGATCTTACAAGAACATCACAAGAGTTTACTCCATTAAGTACCTATTAAACTTCCAAAATAAATTACAAATGGTTAAAGTGTCTTGTTTAAAAATTAAAGTTTCTATGAAATATAAATTTATTACAGATTTAAAAAATTCTGTCTGCAAACTCAGTAAAAATAACTACTGTAGAGACACTCCAAATAAGACATTAGAACAGAATAGTACTTTGCTTTGTCATACCAGAAGGTAAGTCAGTTGACTAAATTTTAGCCCCAACAAAGTTAGATTACACACTTGTGTAGGAAATAAGTCTACTTACAACTGAATCTGCATCTGGACATTCCCTGTAAAAAAATAAAGAAAAAATATGTAACTATCAAAAACGCACAGACAGAGATGTATTTTTTTAATACAATTCTGGAATCTCCTTTAGTAGTTTTTAATTTGCTTACAACCCATCCCTTTGCACATAACTCCTAAAAAGCAATAGTAACATTGTTTTATTTAACTGACATTAATATTAATTAAGTGAGTTCTTTTTATTCAGCTGCGAGAAAATAAAGTAACTCAAGGTTTAAACTGAGTCCACCAAAGCAAGGAAATTCACATAAATGCTGAAAATCAAAGCTGACATTCCAGCCTTAACTGACGCCATGGTGCAAAAAAGAAAAAAATATAATGGAATGAGTTAAGGCAGGAGTGTCAGCCTGGATTTTAAGTTATATCTGTGAATTCACACATTGTTCTGGGTTGAAGGCAAATGTTTAACAATTTTGTGTAGATTTATGTAATTTGAGAGAGTCAGGTCTATGCAGATGATGTTCACATGCAGAAAAACCCTGTCAACAATACTAATGAAACTGTCCATATAAAAAAATTCACTCATTTGGACAATAACCTGTTCTATAAACAATTATAACTAGGCTAATGGAGTTCAGAGTTTCTCTCTTCCATAATTTCACTCTTTTAGATCATGTCCAAGAACCGTGTGGGCCCTGGAGTCATAGTTAGTTAGACTTGAGTTGCATTATAAGAACTGGTCTATATACCAACAAGGAACAAGACAGATCACCACCACAAAGGCTCGGTAAAAAAAGATAAAATAAAAATCACCTCTTCAAGAATAAAAAGTTTCCAAAAAAGCAGTTGGTAGGTGTTTAGTATTTGTGAATGCTTGATATGGGACTGTAAACAGATTCCGTTGTAGTTTCTGGATTCAAACAGTAATGTTCTCAAAAATGAAAGTCAGTCCAAGTGACCAGACATGGAATTCTCCGAGACAACTGATAAATGCAAGCTGGAGCTACTCTGAACTAAACACCTGAATATGGAATCAGTACACAGGCCTTCTGTAACCTGCACCATCAAAAATCAAATCGCAAATGTCACTGTAAATGAATATGTTGTTAATTATTTCTTAAAGACAGCTGTATTTATGACAAATAGAAAGAATAATAAAAGTGGTAACAGACATTTCTTTGATAGGCCAAACAGTTAATTCAGACATCCAACCTATAGATAATCTCTTCATGAATGACAAAAAAACTTGCAAAGAAACTGAACCATGAATATGGAATTCCAATATCACCTTAAGAAAGAACTTAGAATGAGGTGTTTTTCTAAGAAGAACACAGAAATACAGGGTCTGCGTCTGTGAACAAGTTTTTAATTCATGTACATTTTACCTCTTTGCTGGCCTAGCTAAGGTAGCAGCATCAGGCAAGGCTATTTTAAAAAACAGAAAGTGCAAGTGATAGCTCAAAGAGAAGGCTCACCTGATTTCACCCATGTGTCTCAAGACATGAGAACTAAGTTTTACAACATTTGATATTAAAAAAAAATAATCACCTGAACTATACAAACAAGAAGGATTAGAAACTACTGGAAGCAAACTAGAATGAAGATCCATACAAAATCAATGAGCACATATTAAATGAATTAAAATCTGACTGATAAATCTCAAAACGAAAGTGTAAATAGGGAATCATCATACAGTGAGGGCAGCTCTGTGAGGTCTCACAGGGCTATATTCTTAGTCCAATACTATTCAATATCTTCATTATCATTGCTGGTAAAGTTTATAGATGATACAAAAATTGGTAGAGTGGTAAATGATGATGATAACAGATCAGTTCAACAGAATTATCTGAGATTGCATGGTAACATGGGCTCACAAGAACATGTGTTTTAATAAAGCGAAATATAAGGTCACAAAATTAGAAACCAAAAATGGAGGTCACATTTGCAGAATGAAAGACTGCATTTTGGAAATCAGTAGCTCAGAAAAAGACTTAGGCATCATGCTGGATAATCAACTAAAGAGCAATGTGGTGGCTAAGAAAGCAGATGCAATGTTTAGATGTACACCTATACCCCAATATAATGTGACCCGATATAGCATGGATTCTGATATAATGCGGTAAAGCAGTGCTCTGGGGGGGGGAACGGGGCTGCGCACTCCGGCGGATCAAAGCAAGTTCGATATAACGCGGTAAGATTTTTTGGCATCCAAGGACAGCATTATATCGAGGTAGAGGTGTATAAGTAGGGGAACAGAGAGTAGAATTAGGGAGGTGTTATTTTCATGGTATAGAGCATTAGTGAGACCATTACTGTAATACCATTTTCCAGTTCTGGTGTCCATGCTGTAAAAAGAATGACATGAGGTCTGGAAAAAGCTGCCTTACAGTGAAAGGCCAAAGAAGCTCAATCTGTTTATCTGAACAAAGAGGTTAGAGGTGATTCGAAGGAAGATTTCTGATAGTACAGATCTCTTTAATCTAGCAGAAAAAGGCATAAAGACACAAGATCCAATGATTAGAAGCTGAAGCTAGACAAATACAGACTAGGAATATGACATTGTAAAAAAAAAATGATGGCAATTAACCACTAGATTAATCACCAATTTAGAAATACAATTTATTTCCAGGATATGCAGTGGATTCTCCATCACTTGAAATCTACATAAAAACTGGATGTCTTGCTAATGGCTTTGATGCAGGAATCACCAGTGAAAAAAAAATCTACGGCCTGTGTTATGTTGGAGGTCAAACTAGATGACAATAATGGTCCCTTCTGACCTTAAAATCTATTCCATGTCATACTCAAATTATGTAGTTAAAAATTATGTAATTCTAGTCCTCAAGGAAACTATAGATTTCAATGCCAATAGGAGAGCAGGAAATAAGGGGTTTAAAAGGACTGAACAAGCTAAATGTCATCTTCTAAGTTCTGCCTACTGTCCTTCGACAGGATTCTTAAATGGAGAAGCAGATTGAAGTTTCCAGCAGTTGACTCTGGTGAGGCTGGAAAGAGATGTCACATTCATGGTATGTCTACACTATGAAATTAGATCGATTTTATAGAAGTTGATTTTTAGAAATTGATTTTATACGGTTGATTGCGTATATCCACACTAAGTGCATTAAGTCGGCGGAGTGTGTCCTCACTACCGCGGCTAGCATCGACTTACGGAGCGGTGCATGGTGGGTAGCTATCTCACAGTTCCCACAGTCTCCGCTGCCCACTGGAATTCTGGGTTAAGCTCCCAATGCCCGATGGGGCAAAAACATTGTCCTGGGTGGTTTTGGGTACATGTCATCAGTCGGCCCTCCCTCCATGAAAGCAACGGAAGACAATCTTTTTGCGTTTTTCCTGGGTTACCCGTGCAGACGCCATACCACGGCAAGCATTGAGCCCGCTCAGCTCACCATCACTGCTGCTGTTGTGGGCAAGTCTACTGTGGGGGCTACTGTGAGCCAAGTAGCCAATGAAATCGTTGACATTCTGTTATCAGGGTAGAAGAGGTGGGGGGAGGAAGGGTAGCTCAGTGGTTTGAGCATTGGCCTGCTAAACCCAGGGTTGAGAGTTCAATCCATGAGGGGGCCGTTTACGGATCTGGGGCAAAAATCTGTCTGGGGATTGGTCCTGCTTTGAGCAGAGGGTTGGACTAGATGACCTCCTGAGGTCCCTTCCAACCCTGATATTCTATGATTCTATGAGAACTGTTGAGAATGGCCACACCCACCCTAACTGAATTGGCCTCGTTAGTACTGACGCCCACTTGGTAAGGCAATTCCCATCTTTTCACATGCTGCATATTTATACCTGTTTACCATATTTTCCACTCCGTGCATCTGAAGAAGTGGGTTATAGCCCACAAAAACTTATGCCCAAATAAATTTGTTAGTCTCTAAGGTGCCACAAGGACTCCTCATTTTTTTTTCCCCAAGGGAATGAGATTCCTGGTTTCAGAACAAGCTAACTTAACAATTGAGTAACATGGAATCTGAAATTAGTTTAAGTAATAAACCATAGTTAAGGTCAAAATGTAATTCTATTGGGAAAAAATTCAAGAAGAGTTAATAACTACAGAACCTGGGTAACCCCATTCACATAAGAAAGCTAAATGGAATCAAAATGGCTACTTTACAAGAAAGTAGATGAAAGGAAGGCACAACATATGTTGGCAACAATTTTACATATTATGTCTGGTTGTACATAAAGTTTTCATCTACTTTCCCTGTCAACATTTTTTAAACTGTACAGAATTTTTGTCTAAAAAGGCTTGGGGTTTTTTGCTTATAAGCACACAGCAAATATTTATGAATTCAAATTTTTTTTTAAATTAAGTTCCTTGTCTCATTCCAAAATAAAATCTTATTTTCCTATGCTTCTAGAAACTTCACATGACAAACACTTTGAAATGTATGAGTCATAATTATCTCATACTTAAAGGGATATCACCAACTTGAATTTTTTTAAAATGCACTTTCTGATAGAACATCCTTTAATTCCTCATATTGATAAAACAATTCCCTTGAAAAAAGTGGTTAAAGGTTATTCTGCTCTTCTCTTGTTGCTTATAAGGGTCTTTTCAGAAAGAGAGAAACTAAGGCCCTGATCCTGCAAACACTTAGGCACACACATAACTTTACTCACGTGTGTAGAATCATTGACTTATATGGAACTACTCTAGTGAGTAAAGTTACTTAGGTGCTTAATGATTTGTAGGACAAAGATGTCTAACTACCTATGCAGAGCACACAATGAAACACAAAGTAGTGTCAAATGCACAAAATAAACAAAACAAAATCTTTCCCCCACTAACTTTTCAGTTATAGTAATCCTAGGTGTGTTACTTGCATCTAAAAGAGGAACACATTTTTCAGGGAAAAAGATCCTTTTCAAGTTAATAGTGTGCCTTTAAACATCCCTTGTAAAATTATTTCTGGTCACAAACATTAGCCAAATATTTATCTCCACAATTACGCTGTTCCATTTTCATTTAGGACTGAATGCTCCGGGTTTGAAATCTACTTACACAGATTCTGCATCTTTTTCTTTCTTAATTATTCCTGATAAACCAAATGCCTTTCTTTTCCTTGGTTTGATCCCTACAGAACAAATATTTATCATTAGAAGACCACCAAGATGAATTTGTATTTAACAATATAGATAATACATTTATGAACACAATTCTCTGTATAACATTTATGTCCATATTCAATGCTTTATTTTCAATACATGGGTTTTTTAAAATGTCTCAGATTTGTTTTTGATTCCCTCTCCTCACTAATTTAGGGAGAGGTTATTTAAGATTTACAGTTGATTTGATGGATACTGCTCAATGAATCCATAATCTTATATTATTTACACCAATGCAAGACGGTGGACATTTCAGAGAGAATGTGTAAAACTAACAATACAACATTAAATGTCATGAAAATTCCTCTACAAAAAAAAGGCATTATAAAATAAGAAGACACGCCACTGAGTCTTATTGTAGTTTTCTATATTGTATTAATAAAGGATCACAAGCATGGAATGCGCAATACCACAGACCACCTAATGTATTCAACTGCCAAAACCCTAATAACTAGTCCAGGAGGAAAACCAGTCTAACTTCCAGGGTAAACCTGGAACTAAATTAGTGGAGTCAAAAGATTTGCAGCATGTTTACAACAAAGAGAGGGAACTGAATAAAAACTATTCCAAAGGTTAAAGTCCTTTGTATCATAATAATAAATACATTCTGCATAGTAAAATGACTTTCAATTGTACACGATACAAGCATAATTACTACAAGTTTTATTTTATAATGATCTTGTGTGTCAAAATTAGTTTCAATTAGACACCATATCAGATTCATTGCCGTATCTACTCCTCTCCTGGATTTATGCTGAAGCATATCTGACTACTACTTCTACAGATCTGAAAATATGGGACTGACTATATGCCTCCACAAACAGCTAGGTAGGATGCAAAACTATGCCTTTTATTCCAGTCTTCCCAAATATCCTCTTAATTGAAGCAAGCTGTGTTTTTAGGAAGGCAGTTTTATAATCTGGATATCTGGAACAATAAGTCAACAACTGTTCTGCCAGTTTGAAAACAACGTTACAAAATGACAATGTTCCCCTTACTAGTAACACATTAGGTGCATGGATTCAGCAGAGGGATTTCCCCAGTCTTGGAAATTTTCTGGCTGAGAAAACTAGCGTTCTTTTAATCAGGAAGCTACAATTCAGCCAATTATAAAATAAAAAGGAGGCAGATTGATGGAATCCCTCCCCTCAGGAGAAATAATAATTCTTCAATGTATGATCTGATATTCATTTTCCTTCTAGTCTATTTCAGAAAGCACTCGCTTTCTTGTCCCTTATCAAACTAAAAACCATTACTATTACGGTGTGAGACTATAGTTCTCAAAATGGTGCTTCCCTGATCAACTGTCCTTCCATTGTAGTTTTGGCAACTTACTTTAATACTTGTAAATTTTCCAATCATTTGAGGTCCAATATTCTAGAAACAGAGGGCCAGATCAGGGATCACAACCAAATGGTTATGGATGAAAGTGCAGCTGTTTATGAGAAACATTTTGATCCCTTGGCAATTGTATAGTAAGACTGTAAAATAGTGGTATTGGATGTTTTCTTGAATGTCAGTTTAAAACAAATAATGCATTACTAGAAAATATCAATTACTTATTAGCCTTTCAAATGATTTAAAAGTAGAGTAACAGTTTTATTTAATATCAAGTATCAGGGGGTAGCCATGTTAGTCTGTATCCACAAAAACAACAAGGAGTCCGGTGGCACCTTATAGACTAACAGATTTATTTGGGCATAAGCTTTTGTGGGTAAAAAACCTCACTTCTTCAGATGCATCTTTAGTCTTTAAGGTGCCACCAGACTCCTTGTAGTTTTATTTACCGTGTTGAATACCCTTCATACCCTGGGTTCCATTTTTTAATTGATACACACATCATTTAAAAAAATATCCATCTATATAGAGACACCTAAAGCAGACATTTAAGAAATTATGCAACAAATTTACTGCAGGAACTCACCTTCAACTGCACTAGCTGTGTTGCATTCTTCAAATTCGATAAGGCCTTAAAGGAAGAACATTGAAAATTAATATTAATCTAACTTAGCTATTAGTTTTAATTTTAAAAGACATTTTCTGAGGTGTTTTGAAAGTGACATCTTTTTCTTCCAAACAGACTGGATAGTTTAGTTTGCAGTGTTGTTGTAGCTGTATTGGTCTCAGCGTACTAGAGACACAAGGTAGGTGAGATAATGATGATACCTAACTCTGGATAGTCTTGTTAAGACGCAGTTTACATCTCAGACACCCCTAACCGCATTGTGATCAGTTAAGTTGCACAACCATACACACATAATGATGAACATATAATTAAATAATTAATATCATAGTAAGGTTTCAAATTTGAATATTCAGATATCAGGGCAACAATATTACATGGCCAAGACCCATACAGAATGTGTGTGACTACCAATAAGAATATTGCAAGTACAATTTAATGTATGTTACATTCAAAGTACCTAAGTTAACATTGTGTTTAGGACACCTAATCTTTTACCTTTCATTGACTGTAAATTCAAATTTGCAAGCATATTATATTATATTAATATTAAGTTTTTAATGTTTTTTAATGAGAAAAGAGAAATGCAAAGAAAAGTCACAATGGGAAAGACAGATATGGCTCCAGTACTACAGTGGAATACAAATCCGTTTTAATCAAGTTTATTCTTCTCTATTTTTTCCAGTTTATTTTGTGCATTTGACAGCTCCTTGTTTGTAGTTAGCTCTCCTGTTTACCCTGAAGAGTCAATTATTTTGATGGCAAATAGTTTTGTCTGGGTTTATACTGCAAGAGCAGAGAGAAAAATATTTTTAAAAATAGAGAAAAGATTGTAAACATGACAAAAATACCAGACGGCATCAGGACAGGTGCAATACTTATATTATCTGTAACTCATTGTTTGAAACAGAGTATAGATTTCAAGTGGTCAGTATCGTTTTAATAATCGTGTTCACTGTTCTGGACACTGAGGGTATATATACGCTGCAATGTAAGCCTGTGCTTGAGACCACCCTCCTTGCATCTAACACTGCTATCCAGGGCACAGACCCCGGGTCCCAGGACCCTGCAGGGCTGAAGGGTCCAAGCTCTAATTAAGCCAGGACCCAGGATCTAAGACCTATTGCTTTACAGGGTAGACGAAAACCAGCTTGACTTGGGTCCTGGGAGTCTGCCAGAAGTATCTCACAATTCCATGGACAACTTCCTTATTCCTCTCTATCCTAACAATGTGCCACCCATTCTATTGAAAATGGAAGCGACCCTCACCACCTTTGCAAACTGCAGCAGCTCAGGTCAGCGTTAACCCATTCTCGTCTGCTCACTGATCTGCAAGCACACTATCAGAGAGCCTCCTGGGT
The DNA here is from genome assembly GCF_020497125.1 of Mauremys mutica. Classification (NCBI taxonomy): domain Eukaryota; kingdom Metazoa; phylum Chordata; order Testudines; family Geoemydidae; genus Mauremys; species Mauremys mutica. Next base: position 46,732,473 of record NC_059077.1, read on the forward strand.
TTGCAATGGAGAATGAACTGATCAAGACTTTCACAAAGTGAAGTGCTTCTGGTCAAGTGCAGGGCAGGCAGTAAAGCTTTCCCACAATGCACCACAGTCCCTAGAGATAAAGTGGCCACATTTCAGGGAAGGGACGGGCACATGCTGGGGACTCTGGGATTTGGTTACTTTGACTCGGGTCTGCACACTTTGGTGTGGATGCCAGAGCCCAAGGTTTGAGCACAGTTTAGAAAAAAGTTTTAACACAGCATTAAAATACAACGTAGACGCTCAAGCCCAGGGTTCCCCAGCATCGGTCAGCTGATGCAATTCCCATTAACCCTGGGCTTATATTGCAGTGTAGGCATGCTCTAAATTCTCTGGGGGCAGGGACTGTCCCTTCTGTGTTTGTACAGTGCCTATTATAATGGGCCCAATCTCTGTATGTGTCTACGAACACACAGGATAGTTATATTATGTGTAAAGTAGCAAAAAGTATTGTTTTCAAATCCCATACTCAAACCAAGTAACTTTTCTCTTTAAAAGAAATTACCACTTTTAGGTAGAGATCCAAGCCTGCAGAAACTCAGTTACAGTCACTGAAAACAGGGAGTTAGAATGGAAACATTTATACAATCTTAAATACAGAAGTTGTTTCCATTCTCACTATAAAAAGGCTTTCATAATAAAAAATACTTTGAGACTGCCTTTTTGTGGTATTTTGAGTTTTACTGTGTTAGAAATACAAGCAAGTTGTGCATCTTTCAGAATGTTTTGATCTAGATTAGAAAAAATGCAAAAAAGACTAGTGGTGCTCTAGAGCATTTTTTGATCTGTTTTGACTGGTACTCATTACAAAATGAATGAGTCATTCTTAAATGAGGACAAGAAGGGGGTGGGGATAGGGGCCCCACAAGGTCTGCATAGGAGCTAGTGAGGTGACAGCATTGGGGTCTGCATGGGGGAGGCTCTCCAACTATCCCCTACGCTCCCCGCAAAAAACCTGTTCCATACTTCTCCCACCCACACCCAACATTTACTCTCCAGGTTCATTCCCAGGTTCCTTCCCTCTCCTTGAGCTCCTCCATTACCCTGACTCCCCCAAAACTTTGCACTGCTTCTGAGGGGTGCGAGAATTACATTTCTGTATTGTAGTTTAAATGAATTATTAAAAATTTTTTAAAAAATCCTGAATCTTTTTTGTTGTCCATATTGTTACAATCATACTTGCTGACAGGTATTTCGAAATAAATTACCAAAATTGAAACTGGCATTATTATATTTTGATAAATAAAATATGCAGATTTTGCAGAATTTTAAAATACTGTATTGTACGCAGAATTTTAAATTTTTTGGCACAGAATTCCCCCAGGAGTAAGACAGCATGCTGCAAGTTTCAGGTTTAATTACAGTATAATTTTCTATATTATACTGCTTAAAAAAAGAAGATATCACATTTAAACACTTTAAGAATTCATTAAGAACCCATCACGGCTTCTATATTTTGTCCATCCCAATTGCCACCACCTGCCTTTGAAAATGATTTCACAATATAATACATCTGATATTTCAATAGACTTAAACATCTATTCTATTCCTGTTTTGGGTATCTTGAGGAGGACTACTTATTGTACTAGAATGTACCAAAGTGTATATAGTGCACAAATGGATGCAAGAAGAGATACTACTGCTGGAGTATAGCCAGAGGGGTTACAAAAGGATGAAAAACTGAGACCAGATCATCATCCTCCAAAACAGATCGCTATCTCCTAGGCAACCAGAGACAGTAGAAGGTGTTATGTATGAACACTACTATACGACAGCTTAACATCAATGAGAAATCTAGAAGCACACCTAAACTGTGTATTGGACTAATTGTGTTTGTGCATCTTCAGCCCATAGAGTCTACACTGTGACTACAAAAACCTCAAAATGCTTTCCTCTATCAACCAACATAACCATCCTCTTTTTTAGGTTCGGCTTCAACCAGAAATTCTTCATTCGTGAGCTGATCTCATCTAAGCACGTGCCCAGCTCGATGGCAGTGATTTTGTCATATATTGCGTAATCTCGGAAGAGCTGAGAGTCATTTGCATGCACTGGCACCGGAGTCCATATTGTTTCACCTGTTCTTGTAAAGGCGGTATGGAGATGTTGATGTATATGTGTTCACCTGCTCACCATGAAGCAGATAGAAATCCATATCAACAACTCCACAATATCCAAGGACTGAATAGAAGTCAAAGGAAGAAGCTTACATAGGGTCACCACAGAAGGCTGAAGAAGTCTCAATATAAATATACTTCTGTTTAGAAGGTGAACTGAGATCCTAGCTGCACAAACTCCATTGCTTATAAAACCCAATGGTGCACAGGCTAACGCCAATGACCCTGGGAGCCAACGATCTAACAGTGAATATGCACTATCCACTACAGCATCCAAAGGAGAAAAAGTGATTGTTTCTAGGTACAGGATATAATATTGGTACTGAGAGGGCTAAACCATCTCCTGAAGCAGATTGGCTAGCCAAAGTCTTCAGAATCAGTGGCACAACTGGGCCCTGATCCCTGCTTGGAATCTCTAGGTGCTATTGCAGTACACATGAATAGGAACATAAGTTCACTGTATTATAATTGAAGAACTGAAATATCTTCCTTTCTGGCTCCGTTAAGATAAGGAAACTTAATTCACGTCAATGAGGAGGAACCCTATTCCCCCATGCACATGAAATGTGAAATGGCAAAAACATGTTCTCTCATTTACATAATCTAAAGCAATGTGAAAATGGAAGTGGCCAAAATAGAAAGTTTGGTAAATGTTTTTAAGTGTTTTTTTTTTTTTTTGCGTGCAACACCAAATGTTAGGAAAATTAACTGCAGAGATACTCTCATTTTTGAATACTGATATCTCTATCAATTATAAATATACTCTTTTCCTAAACAGACATGTGATTATTCCTCTATGGACTTATGATTTGGCCAGTTCCAGGTTCTAAAATGAAGCTGTTTGAGAGCTATTTCCACACACAAAAAATCTGTAATTTGCATTTATTTTGGACTTATTCTGATAACTCTAACAGTTGAACTAAATTTCACACTTTGCAAAAAGTCCCTGAATGATCTCTCAGTTAAATCAAGCATGGATAGTTTCAGCCTGTAGTCAATGGTTTTACCGAAAAAGGGGTGGTGGTTGGGGGGAGGGAGGGGGGAGCTTGAACTGAATCCTTCTTAACTACAGAAGTGCTTCAAACATTCTATTATATGACAAATGCACATTAAATCCATGAACATAACGTATTTAACAATTGAGTCACAAAATGTAAAAGCTACATTACTAGGAGAAATTTAAATTCATTCAGTTACTTACATTTCTTGGATTTTTTTTTAAATTTACAATAGTAGCATTGTATTAATTATTCTGTTTAATTAAAAAATACAAAGATATTAATCACTACTAACCAGTGTGCTAAATTTCTGCAATTGCTCAAAGTAAAAAATATATATATACACTGATATAATTCTGGAATGTAATTGTAATATAAGTGCACATTCACCTAATTAATAAACACTATATTTCTAAAATACTCCATAATGATGTAGCCTGTAAACTAAACAGAAATGATGTACCACAAATGGCCTAAAGTATATTGGAAATTGCTTGTCTTTCTTTCTAAATACGAATCAGGAGTCTATTACCCAATGAATGCTATCAACATAGATCATTTCAATTTAAAAAAAAAAAGTCTACTGAAGAAGTTACCATATAGGTCTATTCTAGCTGAGGAGCACGTAGATAATACCATGATGCACACTGTGGAAAACAGAGTAACAAGGATAGAAAATTTCAGCCAGACTAAAATTAAAAAAAATTTAAAAAAGGATTTTAAAAAAGCAGAATGAGTTGTTCTTGTAGTTGAAAAATTACAAATGATTTTCCATCAACTTTAAAAAAATTTTGAGGCCACATCTAGAAAGTTTCAGGTCAAAAGTAAGATATTTGAGAAAATTATGAGCCATTCAAAATAGGTTTATCATGAAAGTCCATATATAATTTAATGAAAATGTTTGAAAACACACATTAGGGAAAATTATCACATTTACAATAAGCTGAACTATAGCTCACCATTCTCTCTAACCTTCAAAGCAGAAGGATGAGAAATGTAAAGTTTCAGTCGCTAACCCTGCCATAGGATATGCATCCTAATTACTTTGATATCAGTGGGAGTTTCGATGCATATCCTGTAACAAGGAGAGGGCCTCAAAATATGTAAGCTCTTGAAATTATGTATAAATTATCCCATCCGCACTTAATCAGAAAACAGTTTCAAGATAGGGTAATGAAAGCTTCTAGGTATACATTCCAGAAGATTTCCAGATAGGGGACAGCGTGCGAGGCACAGATACAGATGTGGGAGAAACAAGCTAAAAGGTGTATAAGGCTAGACTAGAGGCATTAATAGCATGGAAAGACAGGAGCAATACATCAGTTAGGCTAGAGCAAATAAGGAGGGAGTGGCTGAGTTGTAAAGGACGAGAAGCTTGAACTTGATACAATGGAAAAGGGGAAGTCAGTAGGATGACTGAAGGGGTAGGATAATGTGATCAGAACAATGGACAAATTCTATTGAAATTAACAGTATTTGGTATAATAAATTAATACTACTTGTAATAAATAAATTAATAAGCCACAGTAAGTGGCTTCAACTCATGACATCACTCCTAGCATATCAGAGTATCTACTGCCTGTCCTCTAGCTAGAAAAGGTGTGTGAATGCATGGAGTTTTGTGACACTTAAAAAAGATAGAGAAGGCTGGCCAAAGATACTGCAATATTAATCTCACTCCAAAACTGCCAGGTCAGCTTTGTTCTTTGAAACAATAATGCTCAATAGTGGTATATAAATCTGCAACTGCTATGATGTATGTATAATTTACTTTTTGATTCCTGAATGGAAAAGGAAATAAATGATGTCAATAAAATTCTTTGTCCATTGTCTAGTGGATACTAGGAATATTTTAAAGAGGATGCATTTCATCTCTGAGGAAGATGAACAGATGCAAGAGGTTTTAAATGACAACAACCTTAAACTTGCTACCTAATTAATCTATGAAGTGACACTAATGGCCTTGAAGACATTTATGTCTCTTGTCAGCCAGGTTGAACAGGGTGCTACAACAAGTCACTAGTATACACTGTGGGGGAGAGGCTGAGACAACAATTTTGGCTAAGACCTCAACTAGGTTAGTGGGATAGAATCACTTAGACTTAAAAAAAAAAAAAAAACCAAACAAAAAACAAAACCACCCCAAAAATAACACTAACACACACACACACACACGGTAATTCTTTAACAAATAAAAGAGGCAAATAATCATTCAAAAACTAATTCAATATTGCTGGAAAACATATAATTATATTGTACATTCAAAAATAGCCTTTGAGATCTCTTGTAAGTATACTTTAGACTGGGAAATCCCAACAAGCTAAAAAATTAATCAAAATTGAATAGTAATATTACTTTTTCTACTTAAAATTATCTATTCTTTTATTAACTGCAATTCACTTCATTGCAAAAAATAGCTTTACTTCACAATCAGTTTATATAAAACGCATTAATATGCACAAGCATTTTAAAATTTTCATCAACCTAAAACTTATAAAATTGAAAGAAAAAATTGCAAAGCTACTTGTAATTACCAATGTGATAAGACAATATTCTTGTTTTTGAGAAAACAAGTTTTTATTTTATTTGACATGAAATCATGCATGAAAGGAGGACAATTTTTTAAAAACTGCATATGCCTCTCATGCCGCTTCTAATGGCAAAGCTTTGCGTGCCTGGCTCAGTGCCAGTTGACAGCTCAGCTGGATATCAATGCACATTCTGACCCCCCTTGCAGTATGTCACTTTTGAATTGTTTTCACAGTAGAAAGTTTATTCAACCTCTCTCTTGAATGCAGTGGACCAACCATCATTCTGCATTTTAATCATAGCAGGACAAGTTATTTTTCTGACAGCACTAAAGCCAGAGAGCAATTCCTAATGAACAGCTTGATACAAGTGGAATTTCGACTGTTTTAGCCTCAATTAATTCTGCTGTCAAAACAAATGACTGCTCTTGGTGCTTAGATGTTAAGCTGGATCATAAAGGTCAATTTTGTGTGTACACAAACACATAAGCAATCTTTTGCTTGCTATCATCTGATGCTATTTCATGTTTATTATCAACAAAAAATTCAAAGTTTTCAAACTGAGACACCAGAAATGCAAAATAAATTTGTCTACAGTAGCATTTTTAACAGCAACATTCCATTTTAACTGCCTGTCTGATGAAAAATGAAAGATAAATCTGTTTCCACATTTGTAAATAAACAGATAATGAAGGAATCATTTTCTGTTCTAGAACAACTAGTTTTAGAACAACCAATTAGTAAAAGTTTATTTTCAGAGATGATCAACTGAAGTGTAAAGGTGAACAGGAGTTACTGATCTATAAGAAAATGTATTTAGAATACAGTATTTACCCTGCCTGGGTCAAGTGGCCTTAAGCAATTACCTTTGCGCTAAATATATTAAATAAAATTAAAATATATATTTTACTCTATAGCTGATGCATTTCATCTCTGAAAATGGACATATAATAAAAGATATATAATTAACTGAAAGACAAACAAGAAACATTACAACAAACATGGCAGGAAAAACTTTGAAAATGAATGCTGCTATAATTACATTCTATTAGATTTTAAAAATAAGAAAATGTTTCAAAAAGTGTAAATAAAGGATTTTTGTGGGTGTTTTATCAAACGAACAAAAGAAAGATGTAACCAGGGCCTGTCCTCATGATCCAACAGAAAGCACTGTGGAACACACAACTGCCTCATCTAGATTCCTATGTGGTTCCCAACAGTACTACTACTTGAGTGCCTAATGCCCCCATGGTCATAGACTCAGCCAACTTTCTCACTGAGGCCGAAAGACTACATGGAATTTCTCTTTTTGTCCATGTTGAGTGAAGAAAAATGTCACATTATTGAGACAAGGATCCCCATCATTCCAAGAAGGGACAGGGGGCAGTAATGGAGCATAACGTTATTATAATTAATAGTAATAATTTATACAGCACGATTTTCCAGAAGACTCCTAGCATTTCTCTTCCCTTTTACGGATGAAGAAATCAATATATAAGGAGGTTGTACCTTACACATTTTCACTGTACAAGTCAGTCTCAGGGTTGGGATTAGGATGCAGGAGTTAGTTCCCTTAAACTAGTTTAGAATTTAGGAAACTGTTTATCATCAGCAAGTGAAGATCAGGAAACCACAGATGTCTTGTAATGTTACTCCACTAAACCCAAAGGAGTCAACTGACTAGATTCATTCAGTTAAAATAAAAATATGTTATTTCTCATTTGGTCTCCAAAGAACTACGTAAGAAAAATTTCAGTCAAAACACTTGACCACTACTTCAAACACATACTGGGATATCTAACAAAGATAGATTTGGAAAGATGAAGAATTCACTGTCTTTCAGCATTTGACCTGATTATGCCAGCCTAGACAATGGAAACTTCAACAGTAATTTATGAAAATAAAAAAAATACATATATAGAACAAAAAGATTATAGATTGCATCATGTATGACCCACCTGCTAAAGGCTGCATCTGCAGAGGCTGCCATTGAAAGCCTGTAATGGAATACTTTATTCCAAATACATTTACTTATAGATAAGTAATGCACATTTAGGGTGACACTGTTGATAGCTTATCCTCTCTGTATGGCATGACCAATTTCTTAATACAGTCTTTAACCTATAATTGATTAAGTGATATACACACAGATGATCCCAGCAAGCGACCCACACCTCATGCTTCAGAGTAAGGTGAAAAAAGATCACAAGGCTTCCTGGGCCAATTAAGGGCTACCAGAAATCCTCTAGAACTTTAAAATCTTCTGAAAGACTTTACCAGTCAGGGGAAGGAGAGCAGTTAAGTTCAATTTCTAATGGTTAAGGACGTGTTTATTCCTAGGGATAATAGGTCCAGGAACCTATAGGAGAACCCGTATTTACTATCATGTTTAATCAGAAGGTATTGAGGTCCACCTGAAGAGGTCATTAATTGTGGCTAGTCACTTCAATGCCCCTTGGTCCTCAAATGTCCTGAGAGATTTTGGTGCAGATGGAGGCTATTTTCAGAAAAAAATCATCAGCAACTGACCCATCTCAACCTTAATTATAGAATTTAGACAATAAAATGAACATATAGCTACATTTTTAAAAGCTAGGAACCTGCAGTTATGAAGTTATAGTTGGTGACTATATATATATATATATATGCCTTAGACATAAAGAAGACAAGCCAAAAAGTTGAGTACGATGAACTAAAGTGGGTGGATCGATAGGTAATTATCTTACAAGAACACTTGTATTTAAATGCTGTATATAAAACAGGAGGGAATACTGCTTGATGCAATTTATGTAATATTTAATCAGCATAAAAGCTTTTTCAACTGTTCATACACAGAAATGAGTTAACTTCATAGAATCAAGTGGCAGGGAACAGGGATACCTAAATGTTTGCTGCTCACTTTGCTACTGCGTTGATATTTTTTCCCTGTTCCTACTTCACACCATTCAGGTGACAGGTCAAGGGGTGCCCCACTGATCCTTCATCTGACAAAATGAAGAAAATCAATATATAGTCTTTAAAAATAGAACTACTGGTGCAGAAGGTCACTACATACTACCAGCAACTCTATGACGATGGAGGAACAACAGAAAAATACTGTGAGACTGTACTCCTGGAGACAATGTAATATAGACATACATGAGGTCAAACATAAATGGAGTGAGAATTTACTTGCAGTTGCCAAACATGTTTGTTCAAGGAAAAAAAACCTTCAAAGACATGCACTCTTGATGTTAAATTGGTGACTAATTCATTGGAAAAATCATTCAGGAGCAGACTACCTTTGAGAAAAATGTCACCCTGTAGCACTGCCAAGGTCAATTAAATTTTGGATATGTACAATGCAATTTCCCCCAGCAAAAGTTATACTTGCCTACCAACTAATTTAAACCATATACGCAACCTTACAGATAATACTGTTTTCCTATAATTCAACTTAATTTCATTAGGAAAGTAGAATATATTGCATAATATAGATTTTTAAATTTAATACACTTTAATTTCCTCATACTTCCTTTCTTTAGAGCCTCTCCTGAAATCAAAACCACTTTTTTGTGATAAATTATTGCAGGACTATGGAAATGAGGAGGAAAAAACAAACACTTCTTCACAGCTATATGATAAGTAGCATGCATATTTTGTAACCATCACTACAATCATATTTGGAATATTTTCTGTTAATAGAAAGAGTCAAACTTTGGCTGTGTACCGCTCTATGACCACTTAAATAGTGAAGAACTACAAGATACATGCTTAATTATATTAACATAATACATTTCCTATCTCTTGGGTGACAGGTATTTCAGATGGCTTGGGCTATCACCATAATGTAACAGTACCCCCCAGAGAGCAGTGCAGAAACAGCTGTATTAAAAACAGCTATATTGTAGATGAATTTAAAAGAGCCAGGGCTATTGGTTTGTTGTTTTTACTTACCTTTCCTAAGAGCAAAATCAGTAATTTATGAGTTATTTAATTTTTATCACTAGACTATTTTATTAATTAATACCTACTATTTTAGCTAGACTACCTTATTAATATCTGGGATTCTCTGTCTTCCCCAAATCTATTAGATGAGGTTCTTGCAACCCTATTTACCCTTACAATCTTTATGTTGTGGGATCCTTCTGCTTGTATCAGCATCATCAGTTAAACATGGATTATGTCTAGTCACTCATTCATTCTTCTGAAGTTGAGTGTATTCTGCAAATACCTCCTCTACTCTCACTTCTATAACATGATATACAATTAAATTTACCTTATTTTGGAACATATTTGATTATATTTATAATAAGTGTGCCTATAGTGGACTCTAATATAGAAAATTATCTTTAAAACCACAAACATACATAACCTAAACATCAAATATTGCCAACACATTAATATCTAACGGATATAAAAAAGAGGAGAAGCCAATGTTGCTAAAAATTTTGAAATCATTTTCCTTCACATGCTTCAAACTGCACCAATTCTTTGTTTTTTCCAATATTTTTGGTAAAAAAAATTTTTAATCAATTACTTAAAATGTCAGGAAAAGAACGTAGGATTCCAGTAAGTGTGGAAAGGAAAAAGCTGAAGGAAAAACACAACAAAACATTCAATTTTTTCATTTCCAAATCTGCTCCCAAAAAGGTTCAGAAATTTAAGTTTTTTAGTGAAAATTTCAGTTCTGACAAGAGGCCATTTTTTAATGAAAAAAGTATTAGAAAAATTCTGATCAGCTGCAGTGATAACATTTTCTGTCCAAAGAAACCTTCCCTTTCCCTCCACCAAATATAATATAACCCTGTTTGGCCACAATCATTTTACAATCTTTTTTTTTTTTTTTTTTTTGGGTGCAGAAGAGAGCTTAGTGTGTTAATCTGGTCATAGAGTCCTCACGTTCAACTATTTTATCAGCCAGCCTTCATTTCCATAATTGTATACATCCAGCAATCCATTACCATTGCACCCTCTCTATTTCATGACAGCATAGTTTAGTATGTTTATTTCACACTCTTTAATTACCGTATATACTCATTCATTAGCCTGTTCGTTTATAAGATGACTCCCCCAAGATGGGTAAGTAAAAATAGCAAAAACTGTATGACCCTTTCATAATCCAACCCTATATTTCAGGAGTTGGAAAACTTTGGCTCCAGGCCCATCAGGGTAAGCCACTAGCGGGCCTGGATGTTTTGGTTTACCTGGAGTGTCCACAGGCATGGAGCCCCTCAGCTCACAGTGGCCGTGGCTTACTGCTCCCAGCCAATGGGAGCTGCAGGAAGCGGCGCAGGCCAAGGGACGTGCTGGCCACCACTTCCCGCAGCTCCCATTGGCTGGGAACAGCAAACCCTGGCCACTGGGAGCTGTGGGGCTCCGTGCCTGTGAAGGCTCCAGGTAAACAAAACGACAATGTATTAGATATTCAATTCAATAATTCCATAGAGCTTAAAATCATCTAATTTTGGTGTAGACCCATTGATAAGCCGACCCCCGCTCTTTAATGCTTCACTTTTTTACCAAAAAAATTTGGCTTATGAACGAGTATATACGGTATTTAACCTTTCTGTTCTTCCACGACCTAAAAAACCCAAATTAATTGCTTTATTTACTTCTCAGTACCTTTGCTTCCTCTCATTTTAGTGCGATTTGATTCTGTAACAGTTTCCTCCTAAAGGCCAACTCATGACATCTCTTATCCTTCTCCCTTCTCGACATCCCATTTCAGTGTTTCTAGTTCACTGAGTACTTATTCTTTATACCTGGCTCAGCTCCAGCCATTTGGTTGCACTGCAAACCACAGGCCACAGCAAAACTTTCAAAGAGATACATTCAAAAAGCACTTTACTTTCAACGCAAGACCACAAAAACCCAAACCTCTTCCTTGCTGCCTCTACTGCTGACAATCTCTCATATGCTTCTACTTTTGCTGTATCTTGTTTGCTGTTGGGAGCTGAGCAAATATAAACTTGCACAACTAGAGAGCAGTATATTTAGTGTCCTAAATAGCTCATGAGTATATGGGTACGTGTACATATACCCTAGTAGTGTGTGCCAAAGAACAAAAGATAAGCAACCAACCTTGCAAGTCCAATGATCACATGCTTCCAAGAGATGCACTGAGTCAAACAAATCCTTAGATACTTTCTATGTATTGCCTTTTACTAACCAATTCTCTAAACCAAACTAAAAAGTAGTAATTATTTCTAGCATAAATATACTGCTATAACTACAAAGAATTATGTAAATAACAAAAAAACCCTACATTTGACAGACTTCCCTTACCTTCTGAAATCAGAGAGAGATTCTGAAATTGAGATTTCCTATGAATGAGTATTTAAGTATTCAACAGGTACACAGCACAAAACTTTCCTCTTTCATGAGCAGATGAATTGCTGCCAGACGGAAATTTTAATTTGTTAGAATAAGACAATTGAAATGTCGGCTCTAGAACTGGTCATAACCTTCATCTTTTTGTGCCAGGATGCACTAAAAACCATTCCCCTATTTTCTTCTGGTCCATTGGTTGAACAACATTTTTGTAACGAGAAGAATTGCATTTTCAGCACTGATTCTAGCTGATACTACTGAATACAAGCTCATGCTTAAGGAAAGCAATTTGGTGGGCTTCGCCAAAGTCTCATGTTCTAGTCATGTCAAATAATGCTGAATTCCCATTTGTCTGATGTATCCAGCTGCTATCAGAAGTAGAATACCATTATTCTTCCTCCCATAGGAAAATCCTTTGGAATCAAAATTGGCTGGGTACAAACTCCAGGCCATTAAACCAAACCAAATGATTTGGAGGCATTTTATTCTGTGTGTAACGGAAGTCTGAAACCTTGAATCCTACATATATCAAGAGGCTTAGAAGTCTGCTGGAGGCCCAGCTTCAGCAGATCTTCTTCTTAGTTGGTAACTGACAATCTAACCTGGTTGCCCTCTGGAAGGACACCAGGCTGTTTCTGAGTGGTCCCAACTGCTGGATCCCACATGCTCTTAAGCCAACTGAGCCTGGGACTTTGTTCCTACCTCTAAGTCCTGAAGATACACTCTTATGTGCAGACCTCATGTTTGTACCTCTTCCTTGAGATGTGGGGCTCTGCAGCCAAGCTGCCTTAGACAGCAAACTCAATGGCTTAGTCCTCCCAGTGCCCCCATCTGCTTATACAGGTTTCCTCAGATTTCCATCTCATTATAAAAGAGACTCAGTTAACCCCTTCAGGGACAACATGGCAACCAAACAAGGAATACAGGCTTTGCAAAGGAATTTTTTAACCACAGTCACTTAAAAACACTACAGAGTTATTGATCTTTGGAAAAGAAATATCCTAAAAAGCACCCTCCCCCATACACCCCAATACTGATCCCACCCCTTCTGAGACTCTGAGGTCTGGTCAGTGTTTGAGGCACCGGAACCAAGGGGGCATGGCATGCCCCCCACTTTTAAAACAAAAGAAACAAGCCCAGAATTCATGTCCTCTGCAAATTTCTGGCCCCCCACTCGCCCGCAGAATAATAGAGTCTGCCAGGAAGACACTGCAGTTACACCCGGTCCCCGCTTCGCCTGCCGCCCGGGGTTTATCTCGATCATATATATACACACACACACACACACACACACACACACACACACGGTATATTTTGCTCATAAAATGTGTCTAAATCGTAGAAAATTATTGCTCACAATCTTCCTTTCCTGAGTCCAATGTTGATGCAAGTGTAAACTTGAGAAACTGAGATGCTTTGGGGATATTTAAGCAAGTCACAGTCATAAAATGATCTGTATAACTTCTTCCAAACATGTTGAAATATTTGCAACAGCATAAAACAAATACTTTCTTCTGCTGCCTTGAGGAAGATCATTTAATTGTTAAGCACCCCTTGTTTACCAAATATTTTTCTTCTCTTGGAAGTTTTCTTCCGAAATATAACAGGTCCTCCCAATCATCTAGCTCCTGCGGAAGAACAGCCCCAAGCCCCTAATCACAGACATCAATCTGCAGGAAAAAAAATTTCTGAAGTCTGGACTATACAGTACTGGTTAATTGTAGAGAATGCATTTGATCTTCCCAACAGCATCAGCACATGCCAGGGACCACTGTACTTCCAGGGCTCATTATTGTACAGGTCGTCAGGTAAAGCAACAGTTATCATGGAAAACTGGGCGGCAAAGTGTCAATATTATCATGAGTACTTGTGGCACCTTAGAGACTAAAATTTATGTGAGCATACATTTTCGTGGGCTACATACATCTCCTCACTATATGTTCCATTCTACTAGTCCAATGAAATGGGATAGGCATCAATTTCCACATCGCATTGATGTTCCTAAAGTCAATACAGAACCAGATACTATAATCTGGTTTTGGAACCAGCACAACTGGGTTGCACCACTCACTCTGGGACCCTTTTATTTCCCTCCTAAGCAGCTCTCATAATCCACTTATGCTAAGTGATGCATGACTTCAAAAGGACCTTGTCACTTTGCTAACATGGAGGAACATGCATCCTGGATTAGCTGGGATGTGAATGAAGTGCCCTGATTGGTTAAGATCACCCTCAGGATCTGACAGGAAAATGCTTTAAGTCACTAGCTATAGCCTGTGCTGATGCTGAGCACAAAGGCACAGATTTTGGATATCAAGTGGCATACTCCCCAATTACTACAATAAATTGGCAACTACTCAAACTAAGGGTCACACCAAATCCACCCTAATTTGATTGCACATAACTGGAGCATGCCTGGGTGACACAACTGGCACTTCAGATAGGAAGCACAATTGTCCTTGTTCTCTTGGTAGACTCTCAGCCAAAAGAATTGGGCTAGCACACTCTCCTGTATCTACTCCATCCATAAGTGACCTGACCATGGCACAACTTGGATTAGGTTAATACTCTTCTCTAGCAGAGTTTCAGAATAAGGAGCTAGGTTCAGCATGATCCTGTCAGGGCACTTACAGGATTGAGCTCCAAGAGCATAAATGGGGAATATTGAGACTCCCAAGCATGGTCGACAAAAAACCCTAGCTAATAATCTGTACAGCTAACTGAACACCATATCATGCCTCTGGTTTTAAATAAAATCAAGCCTGTGAGCTATGGTCTCAGTATCTCTCAACATGAAGCGGGTCTGAAGGGTCCTGTCCTTTGCATGGGCATACTTTTGGGTTCCAGTTTGCAATGCAACACTGTGCCTTTTCCATCTCTTTTTCCTGGAGTGTCCTGAGCTCCAAGAACCTCCCTCCTTCTCGTTTGAAGTTTGGGATCAGAGAATGAAAAGATCACCTCAGGCCAATTCTTCCCCTGGTGCTGATGCCTGGCTCTGGGTCTCTCAGAACTGTGCCCCTTGTAAGACCGACTATGGGCACCCAGTGCTGGCCCAACACCATTGGGAGGCTAAATGCCTAGTCATAGCTGTTGTCATTTCAGTATCCCAGCCTCACACAGACAACCTTGGTCATAGGATAGGGTCAGATGTCCCCAAGAATGTAGTCTACACACACCCACTTTCTTCCCTGTGAAGTCTTGGGGTTATCAGCTGTTCCTGGATAAATGTCTGCCCTGAGCCTGACTCCTCCAGACCTAATATCTCTGTTCCATTTACTATGGCTAGAACTACACAGCCTCTTAGACCATGGATATCCTCTTGGGATTCAGATGCACAGGCTCCAGCAGAATCACATTTGATACTAGGACAAACCCAGTACCTGTGGCCTTACAGCCCACTGGAAAAGTGGACTCCCCAATCCCAGGATAGAACCCCCTCCCCTCTTTCCTTTTAGAACATAAGAGCGGCCATACTGGGTCAGACCAAAGGTTCATCTATCCCAGTATCCTGTCTCCCTCCAGGAGGCCCAGAGGGAATGAATAGAACAGGCGATCTCAAGTGATCCATCCCTGTTGCACATTCCCAGCTTCTGGCAAACAGAGGCTACGGAAACCATCCCTGCCCATCCTGGCTAATAGCCATTGATGGACCTATCCTCCATGAACTCATCTAATTCTTTTTTGAACCCTATTATAGTCTTGGCCTTCACAACATCCTTTGGCAGAGTTCCACAGGTTGACTGTGCATTGTGTGAAAAAATACTTCCTTTTCTTTGTTTTAAACCTGCTGCCTATTAATTTAATTTGGTGACCCTGAGTTCATGTGTTATGAGAAGGAGTAAATAACATTTCCTTATGTACTTTCTCCACACCAGTTGTGATTTTATAGACCTCCATCATATCCCCCCTTAGATGTCTCTTTTCCAATATGAGAAGTCCTAGTTTTATTAATCTCTTCTCATACAGAAGCCATTCCATACCCCAATCATTTTTGTTGCCCTTTTCTGAACCTTTTCCAAGTCCAATATATCTTTTTTGAGATAGGAAAACCCCATCTGCATGCAATATTCCAGATTCGGGCGTATCATGGATTTATATAGGGGCAATATGAT
Source organism: Mauremys mutica (assembly GCF_020497125.1). Taxonomy (NCBI): domain Eukaryota; kingdom Metazoa; phylum Chordata; order Testudines; family Geoemydidae; genus Mauremys; species Mauremys mutica. Next base: position 46,748,567 of record NC_059077.1, read on the forward strand.
ATTTTCTGTCTTATTATCTATCCCTCTCTTAATGTCTCCCAACATGCACTTTTTTTGACTGCCGCTGCACACTGAGTGGATGTTTTCAGAGAACTATCCACAATGACTTCAAGATCTCTTTCTTGAGTGGTAACAGCTAATTTAGACCCCATTATTTTATATGTATAGTTGGGATTATGTTTTCCAGTGTGCATTACTTTGCATTTATCAACATTGCATTTCATCTGCCATTTTGTTGCCCAATAACCCAGTTTTGAGAGATCCTTTTGTAGCTCTTTGCAGTCTGCCTGAGACTTAACTATCTCGAGTAGTTTTGTATCATCTGCAAATTTTGCCACCTCACTTTTTCCAGATCATTTAGGAATATGTTGAATAGGACTGGGCCCGGTACAGTCCCCTGAGGGACACCACTATTTATTACCTCTCTCCATTCTGAAAACTGACCATTTATTCCTACCCTTTGTTTTATATCTTTTAATCAGTTACCAAGCCATGAGAGGACCTTCCCTCTTATCCCATGACAGCTTACTTTGCTTAAGAGCCTTTGGTTAGGGACCTTGTCAAAGGCTTTCTGAAAATCTAAATACACTATATCCACTGGATCCCCCTTGTTCACATGCTCGTTGACCCCCTCAAAGAATTCTAGTAGGTTGGTGATGCATGATTTCCCTTTTCAAAAACTATGTTGACTCTTCCTCAACAAATTATGTTCATCTATGCGTCTGACAATTTTGATCTTAGTTTCAACCTGTTTGCGTGGTACTGAAGTCAGACTTACCGACCTGTAATTGCCGTGATCACCTCTGGAGCCCTTTTTAAAAAATTGGTGTCACATGAGCTATCCTCCAGTCATTTGGTACAGAAACTGATTTAAATGATAGACTACAGACTACAGTTAGTAGTTCTGAAATTTCACATCTGAGTTCCCTCAGAACTCTCGGGTAAATACCATCTGGTCCTGATGACTTATTACTGTTTAGTATATCAATTTGTTCCAAAACCTTCTCTAATGACACCTCACTCTGGGAGAGTTCCTCAGATTTGTTGCCTAAAAAGAATGGCTCAGGTTTGGGAATCTCCATCAAGTCCTCAGCCATGAAGACTGATGCAAAGAATTCATTAAGTTTCTCCGCAATGGCCTTATCGTCCTTGAGTGCTCCTTTAGCATCTTGATCGTCCACTGGCCCCACTGGTTGTTTAGCAGGCTTCCTGTTTCTGATGTATTTAATATTTTTTTTCTATTACTTTTTGAGTCTTTGGCTAGTCTTTTTGGCCTTCCTAATTATATTTTTACACTTCAGTTGTCAGAGTTTATGTTTTTTCCTCACTAGGATTTAACTTCAACTTTTTAAAGGATGCCTCCTTTTTGACTCTCTCACTGCTTCTTTTACTTTCTTATTTAGTCATGGTGGCACTTTTTTGGTTCTCTCTGTTTTTTAATTTGGGGTATACATTTAAATTGAGACTTTATTAAGGTGTCTTTAAAAACTTGCCATGCAGCTTGCAGGGATTTCTCTTTTGCCATTGTACCTTTTAATTTCTGTTTAACTAACTTCCTCATTTTCGTATAGTCCCCCTTTTCAAAATTAAATGCTACAAGTGTTGGGCTGCTGTTGTGTTATCCCTGTGGCAGGGAAGTTAAATTTAATTATATTATGGTCACAATTACCAAGTGGTCCAGCTATATTCACCTCTTGGACTAGATCCTGTGCTCCATTTAGGACTAAATCAAGAATTGCCTCTCCTCTTGTGGGTTCCAGGACTAGCTGCTCCAAGAAGCAGTCATTTAAGGGGTCAAGTAACCTTATCTCTGCATCCCGTCCTAAGGTGACATGTATTCAGTGAATATGGGGATAGCTGAAATCCCCTACTATTATTATTATTGTGTTATTTATTTGTATAGCCTCTCTAATCTCCCTGAGCATTTCACAGTCACTATCACTATCCTTGTGAGGTGGTCGGTAATATATCCCTACTGCTATATTATTAGAGCATGGAATTACTACTCAGAGATTCTATGGGACAGTTTGGTTCATTTACATTTTTTACTTCATTTGATTCTACACTGTCTTTCACATATAGTGCCCCTCCCACACCAGCATGACCTGTTCTGTCCTTCTGGTATATTTTGTACCCTGGTATTACTGTGTCCCATTGATTATCCTCATTCCACCAAGTTTCTGTGATGCCTATTATATCAATATTCTCATTTAATATGAGGCACTCCAGTTCACCCATCTTATTATTTAGACTCTAGCATTTGTATATAAGCACTTAAAAACTTGTCACTATGTAACTGTCTGCCATTACATGATGTAATTGAATGGGACTTTTTTTTTCATTTGACTGTTTCTCATCAGATCCTACCTGTATTTTATCATCTTCCATCCTCTCCTTATTACTAGGACATAGAGCATCTCCTTTAATAGATCCTCCTCTAAGGGATGTCTCTGTCTGAACCACGTGCTCCTCTGCACCTGTCGGCTTTCCCCCAGCCCTTAGTTTAAAAACTGCTCTGTGACCTTTTTCATTTTCAGTGCCAGCAATCTGGTTCCATTTTGGTTTAGGTGGAGCCCATCCTTCCTTTAGCCAGGGATGCCCTCGTCACAAGTCCATCATCTCCAGACCCAGACCCAATACTGGGGTCTACCCCTGGTCATGGCCACCCTGTGACAATAAGCAAGCCCCATGGCTCATTGAGACTGTTCCCAATAGGAGCCTCATAACACATGGCCAACCCCTCATAATACCAGCCATCCCTGGCCTCATTCTCAAGTAGGAGGACTGTTTCAAAGATACTACAATCCAGTTCTGTGCTAGGAAGTTCTTCACAAAGTATGATGCGTACTCTAGGTGGGTAACCTGGTGATGGCAGACCCACTCCTTAGGCTCTACTGGTAGGATCTGACAAAACTGCTCCAATGCCATGACAAACTATTTCCTCTGAGAACTGTACTTCCAGTGAAAGCAGAAATCCCATAGCCATTGAGCCACCTCACAAGGCTGAGAGTATGGTGCAAACTGTTTCCATCTAAGCCAGCAACGATATCCTTCCTCACTGAACAGCAAATGTTCCAAAATGGGTCCAAAGTGATCCATAATCGTGTGCTGAGGTCCCATTTATAGCATGATGTGTAGCCTGAGATTCCCCTAGCAAGCAGAGGGCTATCTTGATGGCCCACACCTCTCTGGGCCATCAGTGGGTACCTGCTACCCATTCAAAGGTCACTAAGGACAGACCGAGTGTGTGTGTGTGGGGGGGGGTGTCATCCTCCATCACCATCTTAAGTGAGATATCTTCCCCCATTCCGGGGTGACTGGATATCATGCCAACTTATGTCTCACCCATGCTGACCCAGTAGTTGGAGCAGAAACTGCTGCTGTATTTCCAGTTTCTGTTGGAATTGCTGTTGCTGCAGTTGTCACTCCTGTTGCTCCAAGAGCTGCTGCAGCTGTCATTTTTCCCCTCAGCCATTTCAATAGCACTTCTGGATCCATTTTTGTCTTCAGGCTGTGACAACTGCCTGCAATCTCCACCAAGTGTAAGATGGGGAGCTCTCACACCAGCCCAGAAGAGAATCAGTGCCACGCTCAAGTCTATTTCAGTCCTTTGCCTTATACCACAATTTATTATTCAAACACAAACAAAAAACAAAGCAATTCCCCTGATACCTTTCCCTTCATTGCGCTTGATCCCCAGAAAAAGGAAGGGCTCCCAAAGCACACCCTGGGGGCAGACGGGGATTCAAAGCAGGTTGCATAAAGACACTGAAGCTGAGTTTGCATGATGGCACTCTGTGGATTTTTTTTAAGGGGGACTGTGAATCAGTGGAGGTGAAAATTTAAAATGAATTAAACATCTGAGGCAGATGCTGCAAAAGAATATTTGCTTTTAGGTTGAATATAATCAAGGATCTGCGATACTTTGGCTGATCTGCACTTGTTCCCATGGTATTAAATTAGTTCATGGACCCTGAACTAATTTAATACCAAACTGTGAAACAGTCAGTGGATAGTTTTCTTGAAGACAAGAGAATTTCAAATCACTTTCTAAAAATAGCCTTTCCTGATTAGTTGTCTTCAGTCTACATGCATGAAATCAGACACAATTTTCCTGTCTTTGGAAATACCAGGAGCACTTGAGACAACAGATTATTCTACAAGGGCAGATGAAGAGGTGGATAATTCCAGTAGGTCCAAAACCCAAACTAGAATAGTTACTAGGATTACTGACGCCATCTCTTTTTATGGATCCTGGGTTACTGTAAGTATGAGAAGAAAAGGAAAGAAGATAGAGAAAACTAGTTGGCCAGGGCTGGGACAATGCTATCTCCCACCGACTTTGGAGGGAGAATGTGTGGTTTTTGGCACTGTTTGGTTGCAGAAAGATTCCACATTACTCCTAATTTCTGTGAAGGCAGTGGATAATGGAGTGAGACACTATTATGAAGGATCTAATGACTGCTTGCTCACCCATTCTGACTCTGCTCTCTTATGGCCAGAAACTTGGGGAATCATCTGTGGGAAAGTTCTTGACTAGGACATGTAGGTAGGCCTCTCATAGGCCAAATGAAATCAGGAAATCTTTATAGAAAACAGTTTCTAGTGTAAATGTCAAGGTTTGCATTTTGAACTTTCATTTCATGTCTAATTTGTTCAGGCTTTTCAGGCTGAGGATGACACTAATCTCATCTGAAGTACTTACAACTGCAAAGATGACTAGAGATAAATAATAGTAATAGGGACTAACTCAACAGATAATAAATGGGTATATATATATATTTTTAAGAGACAAATCTCTTGCAAGGAAAGGGGATGTGGACTCAAAACCATAGCCATTGCCAATTTTCATCATCAGCCCATCCTCAGGTCACTAGGCTCATTAACAAACGAACAAAAGGCCTTGCCCTGCCACCAGCTCCTTGGACATAGGGGAGTCTGAAGGTGTTCGTGTGGAACACAGTGGTGAAAGACTGCCTAGAGAAGTTGTTTCTGGCTCTTCCACATAAGTATTTGTTCTGTTATCTTCTTGAGGAGTCCTTGGGCCAGATCCATGGCCCAAATTCCGAATGCTTTGTGCTGCTGCAGCTAGAAAAGGGTCCTAAAGTGGCTGCTGGCTATTCCTCTATGCCACCCACTCTTCCAGTGAAACAGGCAGGCTTTAAGTACCATGTGCTCTGGGTGATCTTCACTGGCATAAGTTAGAGCAGACCAAGAGGAGTTGAAAAGATGATTTAGAACTACCTTTGCCTCAATCTCTCAATTATGCTGAATGAGAGCTCATCACAGCTGAATCCCAGAAGTGTGTGTCTAAAGGCGAGTACAAGGCAAGTAACCAGCATACCTGAAGTATGCAGTGCTGGTTATGGCACCACCCTATACCAGCACCAGTGTGCAGTATGGACAGAGGTAAGAGGCATATACCAGGTCTTGCGTTTCAATAGTCCTCCACTCCCTTTCCCAAATGCAACAAACCCTTTTCTGCCTGACCTCTTTCCCAATCTATAAAGCTCCTTGTCCCCCCATTTCCACCAGTCGTAGCAAGCTGCACTTGACCACAGCAGAACCCCTTTCCGCTGCACTCTTTTGATCATTACATATGGATATGGCTCCTACTCCAAGAGCAGCCTCCTGGCCCGCTGACAACACCAGGCTGCTGATCAACATATGGGTGGAGTATACTGTCCTCCAAAATTTCTCCCAGAGAAGCAGAAATGTACACTTGTACCAGGAAATTTCACAAAGGCTGGAACAGGTTGATATTGGGCAGACTCCAGCCCAGTGCATCAAGCACCTCAGGACCCTGTACAGCAGGGCAAAAGACTCCAACAATGACTCTGGGCTCATCACACATTCCCCTTCTACAATGAGATGGATCAGGTGCTGTCAACAGCTCCCGGTACTGAGCCTGAAGTGGCTCATAGCCCTGAGGAGGACCCCAAGTTGTGGTAAGAACTAGAATCCGAGTCTGGTAAATTACAATGGAACTCCCCACCAATATCCTTTCTTGCGCTAGTGCTACATTTGTGATTTTAAGCCCAGTCCTCCCGCTCCACTTCAACCCTTCAGAGCCCCTGAGCAAGATACAGCTATAAATCAATGATTTTATAGATTTCTGATGAAACATTATTATGCATTTCACAGAAGCTATAAAACGGATTATTAACGTACAATCACGGTGCCTGTGCATTTCTCAGCCAGCTCACAGGCAGTGATGGTCCAGAGGCTGCGCGGATAGGAACAAGCAAAGGGGTTTTATATACAGTTCCAGTGTCTTTCCCATACCATTCCCAATCTTACCAGGCCTTTATAAATTGGAGCTGTGTGGAAGGGGGATGGGAGAGAGGGAGAGCTGAGGTGGAGGAGAGCAGAGGTCTAGGAAGGGGAAGGGAAAACTTTGGTTGCCTGAGGAAAAGTTAGCCACAGCAGTCCGTTTCCCCCCTGGAAGATTACAAAATTGTTGCTTTTCTGGTGTATAGCCTTCTCCACGCACTGAGCCATGCTGCATAAGCCAGGGGAAGGGGGCAGGAGCAAGATCCAGTCTAACATTTAAATAAACACAGTGAGGTATCCCACTGCAGTGGAGAGGCGAGGAATTAGTCATGCGCTGATCTGAAACATCAGGGAATGAAATAAATTTGCAGAGTGTGGCTCTTTCATTCCCTGTCCATTTCACCAATGTTATCTGGTGATGCTGGGAAGGGGATGGATGGGTGGGCAGCGTTCATGGTATGTAAACTGTATATGCTAGCTGAGAAGATAGACAATAACCAGTCAAAATGTCTCCTCGTCTTGTAATTTTAGAAAATTTCTGCTGTAGCAGAAACTCCAGCTGGGACTTGAGGGTCACCAGCAGTACAAGTCTCTTGGCCCACACTTTCATAGCTGACCAAACCCTCCATTTAGCAATATACAGATGAGTGACCATTAACAGAAACATGCGGCAATCTATGCCAGATCTCCTTCACAGGACCAAGAAGCCTCTTTTCCATTCTGGTACCTAGAAAACTGCTCTCAAAATGTTGGCCTGCTTTTAAAGAAGAAACTGCAAACTAATAATATAGTCCCTCTAAAGAACTGCTTCCTCCCCCCCTTGAGACACTATGAACATTTAAAATTTTTAAAAACATCAATATATGTATCTTCTAATTAACCTCTGCGCCTTCTTTACCCGCTGGAAAAGTTGTCCGAGAATCAAGAATAGTCTAACAGTTACATTCGTGGAATGCTGAATAGTATCAAAACTTTCCATAGCAAAGTTATGTTATGTGAGAGGATTTCTCAGCTTCTTCCAAAGTAAAAAAAATGATACCCTTGTCTTTGAACTGGCAGGACCATCAGCCCCTGAGAGGGAAAACATTCTTCTGGGAGGACAGGAGCAGCACCACAGAGAGAGCAGAATCAGACAGAGAAAGACCCTGGAGGATGTGCTCGTTGACATGGACAGGAGGAATCAGGAGCAGTTTGAGTTCCACCAGGGCATGGGAAAAATCAGTCTCTTCAACAGGAAGAGACACTGATGAACCAGTTCATGGAGAAGGAGGCATGCCTTAGTGAACAGGAGCATTCCATAGCAGACAGACTGATAGAACTGGTGGTCAAACAAGTTTGGGGTCTGCCTGTTGCCATGGCCATTGCATCTCTTCATGAAGAGCTGCCACCACCACCACTGCCTCTGGCTGCCACCCAGAGCACTGCTGAGGTGGAGGACCTAATCCCCGCCCCGAGGGACCAGCAGGAGCCCGTACAACTCAGCACCCAAAATACACCAGTACGCAAACCGCCTTGCCTGGGGACATCCCCGAGCAGAACAATGAGTCCCTGAAGCCCACCAAAAGTACCCCCCCTTAAACACCAACAGAAGACATCCCTGGTTGTCCCAAAGAATGATTTTCCACAGTAATTTCCCCTCCTTTTCAGGGTAAGGGAGAGGGCAAGAAGACAAGCATGGAGACATTAACATTTGACCATTGTTGTCAGATTCAGTCTGGTTATGTTTCATTGGTTTACATTTCCTTTTAAAATATTTCAATTACACCTCCCATAGTACTTAAATGTCACAGTTTCTTCGACTAGTGTATGGTCCCTCATTCCTAGGTACGATGAGTGTAAGGTGTTTTCTCATTTGGGATTCGGCCCCATGATGCACAGCACATGAAATGGAATAGCATAAATGTCTGGTGCCATCATACTGCAAACACTTTTCTGTCTGCCCCACACCCAAATCTCCTCCACCCAGGTTAAGATATAGCCGAAGTCCCAAGGATACATGGGACGGATGAGGAAAGTACATTGTTATGTGCTTACAGAAGGCACTGCTAGCTCTAAAAGCAGCAGAATTCACAACACAGACAATGGGTAAACAAACATCTTTATGGCTTGGTTCAGATGCAGGAAAATGAAATAATTAAAGTAACAATACAGGCATCTGCCACTATCTAGTGATTAAATGCCCCCCACTCCCTCTAAACATTGACCTGTTTCAACCTTGAGATTGTACTCCATAACAGCCACCAAGTGCAGTTAGCACTGTTGACAATGAACACCTAAAAAAGAATATGTGCACCCCCACATCCTGAAACCAAATGTAGATAAGGTCACAAAGACCAACTGAGTGCTCCCAATAACCGAGGTATGCAAATAAGTGTGACCATTTAAGACTAAAGAACTGCACAACAGCATTACAATTTTGCTGCCACCCTCCACCGCACAAACCCAACCCTAATGTGATAATCTGAGTGAGGTGCCCTACTATATTATCTGTAATGAGAGAATAGTCACATGAACGAAAAGCTAATGACTGTCTGCTACAGGGGAACAACACCCTCACAACAGTAAGTAGCCCCACAAATATGTGCCAATGTTCCCTCATATGCTTTTCCAGCAGCTGTACAGGGTGTAAAAGTAACCCTCAGCACAGGCAGATATCACCCTCTGCCTTCCTGCTGTGCCAAGAGGTGCGAACACATGGCATCATTTCTCTTGCCTGCTGGGAACTAGGATGAGTGGACACATGGGTGGGATCTAGCTGCCTGTACAAAGTTTGTAAACCAGACTTGTCCTGTGCCGACATAGGATGGGAAGCACTCCTTTTTACCTTCACAAACATTATGCAGTGTTCAGCAGGTGGTGATTATGTTAAAAGCACTGGCCACACTGGGATCCAGACGGGTGCATAGGCAGCGCCAATGAGATCTCAGCCTACCAAATGTGCACTCCACAACCATTTTGCAGTTACTATGGTTGTAACTGAATTCCCTTTTCCCAGAGTCATTGATGTCGGAATATGGTTTCATGATCCAAGTTAAGAGCAGGTATGCAGGGTACCCCAAAACAACAGTTGGCACAGACACACCATAGAGAACCATGTAGTTTCTAGGGAATAAAGTCCCTTCCTTGCCCCTTCAAGTACAATCCCAATCTTCTCAGCATCTTGCTGTTGTGAACCTTTCCAGTGTTTCCCATGTTGGTATTCATGTATCTGCCTCTGAGGTCCACTAAGCCTTGCAGAACAAGAGAATACCACATTTTGGTTCAGAAACTCACTTGCCCCTTTTGGTGGGCAAAATACTGGGATGTGGGTGCCGTCAATGGCCCCAGCTCAGTTCAGAAATCCCATCCTCTGATAGTCAGCTATTATTTCCGGAACTCTGCTTATGGCAACCACCCATAGGTAGGACACAGCATTAACGGTCTGCACATACATAACCCTAACAGCAGACTTTCCAACACCAAAGGGATTTTCAACTGACCTACAGAAGTCTTGCATTGCCAGTTTCCACCAGGCAACAGCCACCCACTTCTGTGGTCGTATGGCTTCCCTGAATGTGCATCTACTTGCTGCAATCAAAAACATATGCCCTGTAAACAGGCTTGGCAGGATCTGATTTAAATCGACAGATGTTGGTAAACGTAGATTTCTGCTCACACTGAAATTGACAAGAAAATATCCAGCAATATCAGTTATGCAAGTGTAGCCTTCCCCCCACAACTTTGTCCCTGTAGGGATTGGGTGTCACCAGCTCTATGGAAAAGCCCTCTGCAGCCCTGCTGTCATGGGAGTGAGGGAGCAAGGACTAGACAGCAGGGCTGCAGAGGGCTCCTTACACAGCCAAAGGTCTGGGTGACACTGGATCACTGCAGCTCGAAGGTGCAGAGAGGGCTGCATTCCTGCTGGGGAACAGATGTCCCAGCCAGGGCTGCGAGGAGAATGATGAGACCCTGGCCAGGGCTCTGCTCTGTCCCACCAGGACCACAGCCTTCTCCGGACACTGTGCCTGCAGGGATCCAATGTAATCAGCCCTGCTGTTAGGGTCCTGCTCACTCCCTCATCAGCCAGAAGTGCAGGGACTATCGCAGGCCAGGAACTGTTCAGCAGTGGGATGTCTTCCCCCACAGCCCGAGGTTCGTCCTTCTCCTTGCAGCCTTGGCTGGGGGTCTCTATTAAGCTAGGACAGGACTGCAGCCACCCCCACACCTTACACTCCAATGTCTTGAGCCTTTATGCCATGCAGGGAGCCCAATGTAGCCCTGCTGTCAGCGCTGACTTAACCCTAAAACCCGACCCGAACTGTAATAATTAAAATAGTTCAAAATTAAAAATAAATAAATTAAAACATACTTTGAAATTGAAACCAAAACCAAATTCTGCCAAGGCTACCCGTAAATGTTCCAGCACAGTCTGCCACTGCATAGCCGGAAATTTCCAAGGATACCGAACACGTTTAGGCATGTGTTGTTTTTGCTGACAATCTTGACTTTTTTTGCCATTTCCATATTTCCCAATGTTTCAAGTGGCTAAAACAGAATGAAGCGCAACTCAGATTTGGTCCATCTGCTCCTCCATAGATGGAGACAGACTGGCTGTATTTGATTAGTATTGTGGCCTGCTGCACAGGGTTGCAACTCCACTACATATTTGCCCTAAGGAAGGCTGTGCTGCTGGTGAAAGAGAAAATATATAAAGCATTGTTTCATGGGGCAACTGGCCCTTAAGAGAGGAGTCAGGGTCTAGATTGCCCATGAAGGCCCTTGTGAAGACCCACTTTGGAGTAACCGCTTGCCCCAAATGACTGTTTAATGGTCAACAGTAAAGGAGCACCTGCACTCTATAAAAAGGCTTCTTAAGCTCAGTCAGGAAGAATACTCCCAGGAGGAAGTTCCTCTGAGTTGAGGAGGCTTTTAGGAAGGAGGGCAACCCCAGGGAGTGAGAGTTCCCAGGTAGGAAACAGAAGTATCCCAGGGGAAGGAACTAAGAGGGTTCCAGAGAGAGACAAACTGCTCCACAGATGAAGGGAACAGAAATACCCTGAAAGGAAGGAACCTGAGATTGTTCTCCAGGTCAAGGGAACAGGAGCAGGCTGAAAGAAAAAAACAGCAGCTGAGCTCCAAGGGAAGAGAGCAGGAGCAATCTAGAAGTCCTGGCTCCAGATGAGGAGCTTGGCCTGGAGTGCCCCTTGGCTATCGGACCAAGAAGTTAGTTGGACTGATCCCAAGATGGCGAATTTTCTACGGATACACGAACAAGGTCTTGCTTATGTTTACTTCCATCTTTGTTGCCAATAAATGAGATCCTCTGAAAAGGGGGGCTGCTCTTAACACACAGAAGGTCTGTTTGGATTTGTCTAAGCCCAGTAGAGGAGAATCTAAAGGAGGGCTCACCCATGATGCCACACCTGAATGGTAGGGGGCACAGAGGCAGAACCAGAGTGTCCACACGCTAGTACCGGCAAAAGTACTAAAATATATAATTTTGAAAATAAAAGTTTAGTTAATAAAGTTATACTGAACAATTACCACAGATAAATTAGTGTAAATGTAAAATCATATATCTAAAGTTTTAGGGCAAGTTGTAAATTATATTGAATTTGATAAATATACGATTGTGTGATTAAACTGTAATGCAAAAAGCACAAAGGAGAAGAGGTAAGAGAGTACAGAGAATTTTAAACTTTGAGATTAACTGACAACTGTTTTCAGTGATTAACCATTCAACACTAAAATGTAATTAATATAAGATTTTATTCTCTCCCACTTTCTGTGCAAACACAGCTACAGTCAAACCCCCTCTGACAACACTTACATCAATAAAATATCCTACATGTATAGCTAAGACAACTGTCAATCAGTATGTCCAGAAACTCACTGTAGTAATAGTAATATGATACACTAATAAAAAAATTACAGGTTATTGTATGAGAATTGAAGACTATAAACAAATTAATAACATACTGTACATTATACAAAAATCAATGACCTGTATTAAATGTGCAAACTTGCCAAATAAATTCTAAAATTTATATTTCCAATTCTTCTTGCATATATAATCTCTTACCAGGTCTCTCCTTGCCAGTGCCTTTTGACTCTGCAAATTTTTGTATCAAACTTTCAACTGTAGTATTTGCCATGTTATTAATAAATTCTTCATGAACCTTTAAGAAAATAAATGAAATAAAGGTAAAAAACAATATTTGGAGAAACTGATTAGCTAAAACAGTTGATTTTCCTATAGTTAAGTGTTTAAAAGGTCTTCCAGAATAAGTTCTTAAAAGGCTGAAGAACATGACCAGACATCTTAGCGATGAAACCACTTTGTTCCTGTAACCCTAGGTATGTGCCAAGGAGGATTCACAGGAGGGACAAAGCAGAGAATGACTGTTAGTGAAAATGGATCTAGGATTTTCCTCCATTTCTTCTTTCTAAACTGATTTTTTTATAAATAAATGATGAGAAAAGATTATACATAGCAACAATTATGATAGACAGTCTCGTCCATAAATTAGGAAGACAAGCATTCTGGGACAGCAACAGTGAGCGAGAGTGTAAACATGTAACATTGTACAATAATAGCTTCCACGTACCTCGCTAAGAGCAGTGCTCAGAAAGTGCCTCTCCAACCCAGCAACATGGATAGGTATTTTAGAAATAAAAATGTTAAAATAATAAACAGCAGCAGAACAATCTACTAGGCACAATTTTTTTTTTAAATTGCTCAGGATATAGACATTCCAATTCTGAACTATAAATAAAGTTACATTTCAATGCATTAACAAATTATAGGAAAGAATAAAGTTTATTGTTTACACATAATTATGCTGACCTCAGAGTAGTATCTGTAGGAAAAACCACTGACTCCAAAGCTTGCTTAAATATTTTTAACACAGCCCCATAACTCCTAAAAAAGCATAATACAGTATAATGTTCTAAAGCTTTTTAAGGTCCAGGCACGGACTTCGAGAGTTTTGCCTAAAATAAGTGAGTATAATATCCCAATTGCATATGAAACAAATATAGACCTGAAATCTGGGGAAGAAAGCTTTCCAGTAAACACTGACAATTCCTTTAACTTTTTAAAAGGCAAGATAATATTCTGTTTCCTGGTATACACACTTGAACATTATGCAAAATTTGACCTTGATTATCCAAATACAATAAGGGAATATGGATAACTTCAATTTATTGAGTATCAGGTGTAGCCGTGTTAGTCTGGATCTGTAAAAGCAGCAAAGAGTCCTGTGGAACCTTATAGACTAACAGACTTATTGGAGATGAGCTTTCGTGGGTGAATACGATGAAGAGGGTACTCACCCACGAAAGCTCATGCTCCAGTATGTCTGTTAGTCTATAAGGTGCCACAGGACTCTTTGCTGCTTTCAATTTATTGAGAGTTCAGAATTCTCTAAAATGTAGAAAATTTCAGTTTACTGAGGGATTTTTTCCCCCCATATAATGAGTAGAAATCAGAGAACATGACCCTGTTTCAGATAACAAGGAGCTTCAGATAATAAAGATGGAACTGAATTAAGAAAATAAAGTACTATTTAGCAAGACAAAAAATAAAACTATTTTAATAGAAACTTAGCAATGTTTCATAACTCCTTCAAACCTCTGATACACTCAAACTCAGCATACTGCAGAGGCAATGGGCGGCATCTGGTGGAAGAAAGCAGAAGTTGCTTGTTTCTGCTATGAGTCCCCCATATACAGCATATTGCCACTAGCACAATCACTTGTCCACCAGGCTGGATAAAGAGTGTCTAAAACATGAAAACAGCATACAAATCAACAAAATTGGCACAAAACCAAAATATTTTTCTTAAAAAGATCAAATAATTCTAATGTAACCAAGCATATGCCTGGTCCACTGGTAATAAGTGGTGGCAGAGAGGAGAAAACCAAAATGATGACAAACAATTACTTACCCTATGCACACAAGAGCAAATTTTTATTTATTTATTTAAACAACAGTGTCCATTTGGGTCACGCATGAGCACTGTCCCTCCTTGTACTTCCATGAGAGGGCATAAAGGGTGCAACAGCCATGGACCACACACACAGTTTCCTTGCAATTCAAAGCCGTAGTAGCTGAGGACTATGAAAAGGGAGGTCGGGGAGGGAGGTCATGGGATTCACACTGATGCCATGAAGAACCACAGTTTCTGTAGGGTAAGCAAGCATTCTCTCTTCTTTAAGTATGTCTCTGTAGGTGAATGGCAAGCAGTATCTCAGAACAGCGGGGATGAGACGTTTCAGCTACATCAATTGAGCAGTGATTCAAGTACTGCTCTCCCAAAATAGCCACTATGTCCCAAGCCACAGTGTTTGACAAAAATTAGTGGGTTAGTCCACATTATGATCTTACAAGTCACAGCTATCAGCACATTCCTGAAGCAGTTAGAGGATGTTACTTTTGCTCTTGTGGAGTAAACCTTGATGTTCAGTGGGAGAGGTACTCTAGTCAGCTAGTAACACAGCAAGATACATTGGGTTATCCACTTACATATTCTCTGTGAAGTGATGGCTTGACGTTTAGAATGTCCAGCTATATCTATCAAAAACTGGAGCGGCAGTGTGAATGGTTTGGTCCTGTCAGTATAACAAAAGGAATATCCTTGGAACAGCTAGTGTGAACAATTTTGTTTCTTCTGTTGTCAAGTGTGGCTTTGGGCAAGATCAGGTCCAGGTGAACCGGAAGCTGGATCAGAGGCTGAACTGATATCTGCCCTGGGTTTGTCAACCAAAACTAACTTGGCCAGTATGAAACTATGAGAATGATCATGGTGAGAGAAGTTTGTCTCTCTTTGTTTTGCAGGCTGCCCTGCAATCAGGGGAAATCAAAGGAAAAGCAGACAGTAAGCTTCTGTTTCACTGCATGACTGAGACATCTGATAATGATCCTGGATTCAGATCTCCTCTGGAGATGTAGTTCTGATCACTGGAGTTGCTCTTGGCAGCAAACAAGTCGATTGTGAGGAATCCCCAATGACAGACTATCAGTCTTATTGGACTGGTGCAAGGACCGTTGGTGACTGGTCACTGATTGCCTGTTCAGGAAATCCAGAAGGCTGGTTCTGACTACTGGGAGGTGAAGGGCCATCAGGGTCATGTCATTCTAATGGCACCAAGTGCAGAATTTGATAGCCTCTAGGCACAGAGTTGAGGAGCAGGCACTCCCTTGTTTGTTTACATAATGCATATCTTTAACAGACAATACAAAGCTTTCACTATAGGGTTTAAGAGGACAGGCACAAACATGGTAAAAATTAATCTGATGGATTGTAGTTGCATATCATCCAGAAGATGTCCATAATGAGTATCTTTGTTGTGATAGGGACTGAAAAGGGTACTCACATTTGTGGGATCCAACCACCTGCCTGTCCTCTGAAACTACATAGTGCAAATCTTCACAGGCAACACAAATCAGTTCTGAAGTGACACAATGTGGCATTGACGCTTTCCTGTGTAATTAATGTCTCCTTGGGGAACAGAACAGCTTTGGCTGGAGGGTTCACAAATGAAGTCTGGCAAGCAGCATCACATACATGCGTGCCAGCATGTGGTAGAATACAGCGAGGCAAGTCCATAACATTATAGCTGGTTTTCATGTTAGACGATGTTTTCTTACTGAAGAGCTCCATCCCCTCAAACAGTAGGTCCTGGATAGTGTCTAAGACTTCTCTTGGTATTCCAGATCCTAACAGCTAAGAGGCCGGCTATGGCCATTAAGCTTGTGGCCAGGTCAGAGGCATCCATGGCTGTCTATAGGGTTTCTCCAGCAATTATGTGACCTCTTATTTTCCCTCTAGTGTCCTATGGTACTTTTGCCAGGATGAAAGTTACCCTTTCCCATGTTTGCCAAATATAATTTCCTGACAACACCTGATTGTTCACCATATGATGCTGCAGTGAGGTGGCCAAGTGGACTCTGTGCCTGAACTAGTCTAGCTTTTTAAAGATCTTTATCTTTGGACATTCCTTTAATCAATTTCAACCTCTCCTGCACTGCTGCAGTTGACAATAATCCTGGATTCGGGTGGGAGCAGAAGTGTTTGAAGCTTTTCAGGGGCACTTTATAACATTTCTTCAACACTTTGGAAATAGGCTGGATGGTGGTTTGAGTGTGCCCCTTTGCCTGGCTCTAATATGACCTCATTAATTGGGAGAGCAATCATGGCTGAAACTTACACGGTCAAAAATGTCAAAGAGTTTATGTGATTTCTCTTGTATAATCACTGTTTTGAGATCTAATCTCCATGATGTGAGACAAAAGATCCTGAAAGGCTTTCAAGTCACCAGCCATTGGGGCAGGGCCTCACATACAGGCCAACAAGACTGCCTAGTCCTGTGACAAGGACTATTCTTTCAAAGGAAACTGAAGGTGCTGTGATTTTTGCATTGCTCCCAGTTTCCAGATCACTGACCCATATGGACAGATGGCAGTGTCTAGTTAGTGATGCTGCCGAAGGAGCTCAATCGCTTCTTTCTGAACCCACAGGAAGGGAATCTACTGTGGGACATTTGAGATAAAGGTCCCCAATAGCATCAGTATGGCCAGGGTGGCACAGAGTATGGATACAGGCCCTCTGCTGACTGGTCAGCTCAATGCAACTCATGTCTTTCTTGTGGTGGTGCCTTGCATGAGGAATCTCTGGTACAGACTCTCTCTCAGTGCCTACAGGCAGATCATCCTTGTTCAGCATTGGAGAGAAGACTTGGTCAGTTGACTGTGATGAAGAGTAACACTCTTTGAATAGCACCTTCGGTACCTGGCATTATCCCAATATTTATGGACTTCCCAGGAAGGGATCTCAACTGTTCCATGAGGGCACATCTTGATCCTGTAATCAGCACTGGGTGTCTTTGCTTGTGTCTGTGCCAGTGTCACTGCTGGTTTACCTAGTACTACTCTCAAAGGAGGACAGACACCTTGCCTTTAGAAGGAATGATGTCTATTCTTGTCTTCTTGGGGTGGTGTCTGAAGCCATGTCTGACTCTGCCTGGCCCTGCCTTTTGGTCTTGCTCTGGTGTTGGGGTGCTGGTGCCAGTTCTCATGCCAGAGACATTGGTGGTGAGGCCCAATGCCAAATCTGTCAGTACTCATGCTGAAGGGGTTGATGAAGCTAGGGTAGCAGTGGCCGGTGCCAAAGGCCCCCATTGTAAGATGTTTAGGGTCAATTTCTATGGTGTTATTTTCCCCTGTCCTTCTGTCACTGCCAGAGTGCAGTGTCTGCTCCCAGAGGTACTCACTGAGGACAACCCTTTCGATTCTTTGTAGGTGGTTATCTCCTTTGGGTCTGAGATGACATGCATTGAATGCTCAAATGGGTATAGTTTCATCTGTAAGTGCCTTGACTTGCAAATCCTCAACGAGAAGGATTTCAATACCAAACACTGATCAGGGATGTGGGTCTTCCCCAAACACAATAGGAACTAGTTATGCCCATTGACCAGGGGAATGAGTCCATCGGGGATGAGAGAGAGTTTAAACCCTGAGGGTTTAGAGTTCACCATGTTGGTTAGTGTGGGGCACTTTGTCTCACAGTATAAAGAGATATATGGGGATGGGGGTCGTAATCTGTGTTTAATTTGGGCATTCAAAAAAGAAAAATAAAGAAATTAAAGAACATAAGAGATAAGGACTGTGAAGAGAGTTTCTTCACCAAAATAGCATAGAAAGTGAGCTTGAAACACAGAGAAAGTAGCAGTAAGACACTTGCCAGATTCCATTTCACTGCCACAAGCAGTAAGAGGGAACAGAGGGAAGGTTGCAGCCATTTCGCCCTTTTTGCCCTTGCACAAGAGCATGAGGTGGTACAGGTCATGTGCACAACCCCAACAGACATTCCTATTAAAAAAAATCCAAACCGGTGCATGTGAGAGACATGTGCACATACAATGAGATATACAGAGAGACATACTCGAAGAACAAAAAAAAAATTTATACACGTGAAATACCAGAAAAGTTGAGGGTACATTTGAGGCTTAGAAAATTTTAAAAGTACTACAGGTTAAGTACAGTCATCTAGCTAAAATCCTATTTAGAGATTGGACAAAATATTTATTATATGTATTGTGGTAGGCTCCAATCAGGCAGAAAGCCCCATTACATTCCATGCTATAAACACACATAGCAAGGAACATTCTCTACCACACAAAGCATCAGCATGTCTCATTTGTTCTCTATTTACCTTGCCCCCACCCCAAGGCTCCAAGACAAAACAGACATATAGCCACAGCATTTTAAAACACACATGCATGCATGCTAAAAACACATTAAGTTTGCAAAGTCAAACACTCAAAATATAAGCAAGTCCAGAATTAATGTTGCTTGTGCAACTTTCATTCAGGATCTTTATGTATACATTTTATGATTCCATCTTTAATTACAGGATCACATCTGTTTAAAAAAAAACCCAAACAAAAACAAAACAAAAAAAAACCCAGTAACCCCCTGCCTCATTCAGTGCAGAAAATAGATGGTGCTCACTAAATGAGCAGCTGCACAACATTTTGTTTTATCCTCACTGTTTATGTGAGGCCCATGTCTTATTAACCGCACACTATTAAAACCCTGCTCTAAATACATAATTATTAATTTTCTCATGGGCTGTGTTATGGTACTCATTTAAATGCTTCACTAAACATTAACTAATTAACTCCTGTGAGGGTCTACTGTTATGCCCATTTTACAGATGGGGAACTGAGGCTCAGTGATTAAGGTAAAAAAGAGTCCACTAATTTTGGGTCGCCAAATGGTGATGTTAAGTACTCTGAAGAATCAGGTGATAGTCATTATATAACACAGTGCCCACTAACTTCAGTTGCAGCTGAGAGTGCTTAGTAGTTCTGCAAATGAGACTGCTGCATCTTAAAATGGGCACCCTGAAAATGAGGAATATACAATTAGTTGCCTGAATAAAAATAGGTGACTAAAAAAAAAAAAATTTGATTTGATTTTTTAAAAACAAATCTATTTAAAAATAAACTTGAAATTATGACAATGTTAAGATTTACAATAATCTATTAAAATCTTTAAAAACATATATTTTTAAATTGAAATTAATTTAAAAAAACTTGCTGCCAAATTTTAAATGTAGTCACTGCACTGGTGGAAGTCATTAATCAAACACCTGAAATCAGGGTTGATTGAAGTTAAAACAGCTTTTAACAGCAGTAGCCTTTTCTGCAGCTGCAGAGAGAATATTTTCTTCATTTTAATTTATTCAACGTTCAGGTTGATGATTAGTTTGTTCCAAGTCAAGAAACCAACTGAGAGCTGAAAAAGGAGGAATGTTTTTTCCTCTTCTAATCTATGAATAAAAATGAAGTGTGAGAAGATGAGATCTACTAGTTTTAAAACCTTGAAGGGATGGTGGTCAGGACCAATTAGTTCTTTTCACTAACTGCAGATAATACTTCCTTTGTTTAGTAATTCAGTAATTGCAAAATGTTTTGATGAATTTTGATAAAAATTGTTCCTTACATATCCAACATATTTAAAGTAGCTTCATTTAACTAAAGAAGATTTAACTATTTTTGTAGTGAATGAGGCTGAGAACTTCAGAAAGGAAAGATGATGTCATGGTTAATGCAGCTGAATGTCACCTGAATAACTGGATTATAACCCTGCCTATGACACAGAGTTCCTATGTGATGCCAGGTACGTCATAAAACAAAAAAAAGATTCCACAAGTGGCCACTGTGTGTTCCTTATTTTCTGGGTACCCAACCTGAGGCATTTGGGTCTGATTACATGCTGAATATTCACAAATGCAACTGAGGCTGATGGGAACTCTGCTGAGAACACAAACTGCTATAAAATGCTAAAATTCAGGCTGTAGGCTGAACTGGGCACCTAAAATAGTGAACACTTGACAATTGTGACTGAATCTATGTTCTTCATCTGTAAAGTGGTGATAATATCACATTCTCTCATAGGGTTGTAGTAAAGATATATTCATTAATGTTTGTAAAAAATATTACCATGAGAGCATCACAGAAAAGCCAATGAAGAAATTAATAATTCTGTATTCAGTGCAGGGTTTGGACAGTGTTAAGTAAATAATGCACTGGGCCACATGCTGGCATCCATCCTGTGCACCAACTGAGGAAGGGGTTCTATACAAAAAATAGGATAAGTTCATATAATTAAACATATAATGCACAAGGGAGCTGAATTAAGGTTGTACAAGCAACCTTAATTCTTGCATTTCCTAACTTTTTGAGAGCGTGATTTGGCAACTTTAATATTCTTTGAATAGTTTTTTTAAATATAGTATTTATAGATGGATATCTATTACATACCTATTTACATTATGTGTTTTGACTATACTCAAGAGCCTCTCAACACACCCATTATCAGCTGGACTGTGTTTTTTTAAGCAGAACAGCAGAGGTTGCTCTTCAGGGATTTGAAGGAGGAGACAAAAGTGACCTCACAGATAAATTGAGGGAGAGTGTTATATGTGCAAGGAATTGTGTTGAAGGAGATGTTTACGTGAGAAGTTGACAAATGGGTAGAGACTACTGGCATGTTTGGATGGCTGAGCAGAGGCAAAGATTACACCGTACAAGGAAAGAGTGAACACACAGGGAGTGGCAGAGTTGTGAAATATAAGCTATAAGAAATACACATACCAAAAACAGTCACCACATAATCTTGCTACTGTAAACACTGTTCCGCCTCATCCCATTTGTCACCCATTCATTGCATCACTGCTAATAACAGAGGTTAAGTTCTTGTGTATTTCAGTAAAGCACCTAGCATATTTTTCAACAATATGAAAATGAAATAAAACATAATATCACTGACTTCATTTTGGATTATACTGGTGAAATGAAACATCCATTATACTAAAGATTAAAAGAACAAGCTACAAATGTTATGGTGGTAATAAGTAACCAATAAATAATACATGGAGAGAGGAAAGTGAAGAGGAAATCGCTGATGGTCTCAAAAGCTAGTAGTGTGCTGGATTCATCCTCTGGTCTGGAGCCTTATGCCTGTACTATTTGGGGCAAGGACTATTGCTCAAGAATTGGACATTTTAGCCACTTGCAATGCAACAGCATGACACACAGTAATTGAATTACTTTGACACACCACTGTCGTTCAAGATGGACGACTGACAGCAATAAATACCACCACCCCAAGAATATTGTACTTACGGGGTATTTTATCTGAAGATATCAGAGTTTTTTACAAGTATGGGTTTTATGTCTATCTTACAAATTGGGAAACAGAGGTGAAATTATCTTCTTAAGGTCTCACAAAGTCCAGGGGCAGAATTGGGAATGAAATCCAGGTCTCCAGACTTCCAGTCCCCTACTGTAACCAACAGACAAATTTGCTTTCTGATATATACATATTCTTGTCCTAAATGCAAGAGACAACTGAACTGGGTAACTATAAACACTATGAACCAGCATCTGCTCATGGAGAAAAAAGAACAAGAAATCTCTTTGAAATATATACACCTCTACCCCGATATAACGTTGTCCTCGGGAGCCAAAAGATCTTAGCACATTATAGGTGAAACTGCGTTATACTGAACTTGCTTTGATCCCCCGGAGCACTGCTTTACCGGTGTTATATCCAAAGTCGTGTTATATTAGGGTAGAGGTGTATGTCAGCAACATTTGTACAACTAAAAATATGCAGAATATGCCTCCTTAAAACTGATCTAAATAGAAGCACACAGCAAGTAAAAAGAAGAAAATAAAATAATAATGATAATAAAGGTTGCAGAATTAGAACATAAAGACCCAGATGAAATTGCGCTGAGATTCATGAAAGATATAACTGCAGCCATACTGGGGATAAGTGTTTGATGAGATTACTATGATCCACTGTATGGAATGCTGCTAATTAAGCAAAAGAAGCAAGAGTAGAGCATTTACATCTGGATCCATTAGTAAATCACTTTATATTCTCACTGCAGTTTCTGTACTGTGACATGTTCTAAACTTGACTGAAATTTTTCAAATGCACAAGCTTTTTGCATAACTGATCATCAGAGCTGGTCAAAATTTGAAACTTCAAATTTGGACAAAAAGGGAAAAAATTATCACGAAAATGTTCAAGAAAAATGTATCCTGGTTGTCATTCAGTCTTGATTATGTGTTCCAACAGCACTGATATAAAAGCTAATTTTGACAGTGAATGAAAATTTGGAAGATCAACTATCAAAGAAGGTGTCAAGGCTGATTCCCTCTGCCACTTCGAGTGCAGAAGGTGGGGGCCTGAAAGGAGTCTAAAAATTAATACTTGCCACTCCAGGTTTGTATTAAACTCCCAAGGTCACAGCTTTTTTCTGACCTTGGATTGGTAAATCTGCCACCACCCAAGTGCAAAACCCCTCTGAGAACCCAGAAAGACGCACTTGGGAATTCCTTCCTGTGGGGTACCCTCAAGCCCTGTCACCCACTCTCCTCCTCAGGGAAGAGCTGAGAAAGAAAAACAAAGGAAATCAGCTGTTGCCACCACCTAATTAAACAACGTGTGCACAAACCTCTTAGGACACAAAAATCCAATTCTGTTTTTTTAAAAAAGGTAAATTTTATTAAAAAACAAAAAGGAAGAAAATATATTTGGGAACTTAGGCTATTGTTAGATTTAAAAAGAGTAGCTACAAGGATTAAACATCAAGAAAAAATTCTTGAGATCCAGCTTAAAAGTTACAAGCAAACAAAAAGCACCTTGGGTTAGCACAGAGGACTCCACAAGCCATAAAGAAATAAAAGGAGATAAACCTGATCGGATCTTCCTAAACATTTCCTGATCTACTTACATATCTGGGGTTTCAAATGAGTAGTTTCTAGGTATGATACCGATGATTTTTCATAACTGGCCCCAACTTCTTACAGCATAGTTGCAGCCCAGTCTACCTCTCCCCAAGAACGACAGGCAGACAAAAAGGGAGTTATTGTTCAATTTTAAAGTTATAGCCTTCCCACTGGCTCTTTTGGCCAGGTGTCCACTCACTTCCTTTTACCTTCGCATAGCAGTGACTTTTAACCCTTTACAGGTAAAGCAGGTAGAGAATAGCTAACTGGCTGGCAGGGTCCATAAAAGGGAGCTCCCCCGCCCCCTTCATTTATCACAGAAGACTTTTTTTTTTTTAAACTATAGTGGTTTTTAACCAGAGCACTGACAATTGTCTAAAAGCAGGGCTAATCCCCTTCCTTCCCCCTTTCTAAAAATTAAAAGACTGATTCATTCTCTCCAGAATGACTAAGGCCATAACCAGTAGACTCTCAATAGTCAGTTCCTGTATCACTTCACTAATACCTGGTACAGCCAATTGGACAAAGGATTTAAATAGTCCATAAAATGGAGAGTATGGAAGTCCAGAGGTGGAAATATACCATTTAAGTAAAGAAGAAATCAATTTTGGACACCCAAAGTTTATTCATAATTTGCAGAACTTATCCAGAGCAGTTACTGAAAGAGAAGCCTTTTCAATGGTCTTCAGACACAGGAGGATAACTGCCCAGAAATTAGAAAAACATAACCCTATTTGCCTGAGAGTATCAATCATTTAACATTTGAGATTTTCATGCCTCAAAAACACATACCATTTTGAATACTGAACTTCTACACAATGTTGAACTTTTAGAAATTATCCTTCTGTTAAAATTCCTATGGCATAGGTATACTAAGGGGAACAACGTGAGAGCCCAGACCTCTTTATAAAGGTACTATCATCTTATTCAGATTCACCCTTATCTATCTATAATCCTATTTCTATATCAACCAAACCTTCATTCTTTACAGAGCCTTCCAAATATGAATCTGATTAAAAAAACATTAGAATTTAGAAGTCATGAAGGAGAACAGCAACTTACAGCAACTTGATTGAAACTGTAATTATGGGTAATGAGGTACATTTATGTTAAGATGCTATTTTGTGTCTTAAATTTCTCATACTTATTCTCAGTCTAAAAATAAGGTTTGGCTGCAGAGTTTGATAAAATTCTATTTTGCTTTTTTTTTTAGTTTTAGTTTAGTTTTCAGAATATAGATAATATTTTGTTTTTATCAAGACTGAACTATTTAAAAAAGTAACTGAAATATTAGCATTATATACTTTTGGATAAGGAATGAGTACTTTGCCAGACTGAAGAATACTGGTTGAAAGAAACACATCATCAGTGAAATGTGTATACTGCCCCTGAATAATCCTGAACAATGCATGATATCCCTCGTGGCTCTACATGTACTCCGAGTGCAGCTATCCATCACATACATGTATTAAGTATAAGCACATAAGGAATGTATTTCAATTTATAACAATTATGAGGACACAAATAAATGCAATCAGTGGGCCAAAGTTAGAAGTGATTTAAACACTGGTGTAATTTATATCTCAGTAAGTGGGTGTAATTTACTTACTGAGAGAATGGGAGCACAAGGCTGTAATAGAAAAAGCAAACAGAAAGATGTATACCCTCTTGTTTGTTTTCCTGCTAAAACCCTACACACCCCATTCAGAGTATAATTTATACCTACTTGGTCACATGTACCTTATACAGCCATTTATATTACCTATTAATTTGGCCCAGTGTGTTTACTGTAACATGCTCAAGAATAAAGCCACAGATATATGTAAACATAAAGACTGTGATTTTACATGCTCAAAAAGGTAATAAATTCAAAGTTCTCTAGTTATGTTGCTCCTACATATTAAGACACGAGTGTCTACACAATTGGAAGTAATAAAGAAGTCCTACAAAGGCAAAAGAGTGATGTACTATAATAGTTGTGGCATCTATACATTTGAATTTCATAGCTTGTATTGCCATAAAGTGAACCATAAGGTTACATGAAAAAAATTTTGCTGGCATATCTCTCCTTTTTCTAGTGGAAGACAAGTCTATGTCATGGACCAAAAACTGGCAATCATAGCTGAAACAATACGTGATATGACTTTTCATAATATAAGAAATCTAAAAATATTTATAGTCAGATTAATATAAAGATTAATTTAAATACACTCACCTGGCCTATTTGTAAATGAATTTCTTTTACAGTATTTGACAATGATTCCACAATCTCTTTCATGTGAAGGAGATGCATTTCTTCAATGTCTTGAAATTTCTGTATAGTAAACAGAAGCAATTAGTCATGACAAAAACAGTTAATATAGTTAAAATAATTAGTGAATTGAGATGTTACGGCTGCAGTATTAGACAGGTTGGGCAAGAAAAATAAATCACCAACACACAATTTGCTTTCCAGATCAGAACCACAGTTATTAATAAAGTGTGTAAGAGGAAGGCAGGCATTTTTGGATACACTAAAGCTAGCTAGGTAGTATACGTAGAAAGATATTCTATCATATCACAATGCATCATTCAATCATTTGAGCATTTGAAAAAAATTCAAATTCAAATTCTAGTATACTGGAAGATAAATTATAATAGTAACTAACTAATGTAGTACTTGCATAACTAACTTCTAGTGGCTCTTTCAGAGTACAATTTTGAAAAGCTTACATACAATACATACTTTTGCAAACACAATTACTGCAACTGTACTTGTGAATATCTGTGGAGACAAACAGAAAGCTAACTGGTTCAACACTCCTATTCACCAAAAGGGCTGTTCACTTGACTGGGTCTTCAACAAGCACTGCTCTCCACTCTCTATTGCTGAGTTCCCCTCTCCAACCATTACTTATTTGTTTGTTTTTAGCATTGCCCATCAGCCCTGCTCTCCTCACATCCTCATATCCTGTCACTTAGCCTTTTCATGACTTCCATTCCCTCAGCATTTATGACTTTTCTTCTTTCAGCCCTCTCTTTCCTTTCTTCCACTGATGTGGTTGTTGACTCTCCATGCTTCATTCTCTTATACCCTGGATCTTTTTGCCACTCCCTCCCACCTCAAAACCTGCTCTGCCAATCCCCAAGTCCCGGTTCACCCCAGATATCTGCTTCCTTTGCTCCTGCTCTCATGCTGCAGAGCATCTCTGGTGAAAATCCCATGACCAGGCTTACTTCCTCCACTACAAATTTGTTCTCTTCACTATGAGTTCTGCCATCTTCTCAGCAAAAGGAGAGGTCACTCCCCTTGTGTCGTAACTTGAGTTCTCCAAGATATGGATCTCTGGATGCTCCACCCATGCACCTTTGATAGGAGATTTTGGTGGCAGTGCCTATTCAGCCTGCACATGCACTCTAGTCCTGTTTGTGGACTGTACTGAGGATAAAGAATTGCATGGGGAAACAGTCCTCAATTTCTTCCCTATTGTGAAATCCTGACAGACAAGATCCCAAAGCAGAGGGGAAGGAGGACAGGTAGCAGAGACTCACAGGCACACACATCTCAAACAACTCCAGTTATTGCTCAAGGAGAGTAATCTCTTCTTCAAAAGTGTCCCTATGGATGCTCCACTGCAGGTGACTCCTGAGCAGTATCCCTTGATAAAAGTGGGAGCTTCTAAGTCAGATCTAACATTGAAAACAAGACTACACTGGAAACAGAAGCATCTGCTCTAGAAGCATGGATCTGAATTATTTTACCAGTCCGTAATATTTTTTGTCCACCCATTTGCCAGTGGGTATTGCGCGCCAGATTGTTTTGTGGGATCCACTAACATTCATTCACTAGTATGAGCCACTAGTAGAGCCGTCCTGCCAGAAGCTGTTGTAAGTAAAATGTCTAAAAGCTTATGCTGGGACTTCTGGACCTCTTGTAATGGCATCAACTCCTGAAACTGCTTAAAGTCATCAGCGAGAGACGGTGTAGGCAGAATTATGGCCTCATCTAGTGAGGATGATGGAATATTAGTTTGCAGGGTGTCTTCCCTGTCCACTCTAGCTTCCTGGTCTTCAAAAGACTTCTCCTGAGGCTGTTGAGGAGGGAGTAATGAGACAGAGGCACGTCTCCCTCAATGGTCCCTTCGGGAGGAACTCAGAGGCTTTGAGAACTTGAGAAGTAAACAGCCCACAGATCCAAATATGGGCACTGAGGTGGAACACAAGGCAAAGGAGATAGCATCCAATCCTGGTCGTGCCAGTAAGGAGGGGTATGAGACTATCCCTGAGAATTCAATCTCATAGTAGAAAGATGGGGGAATGCCTGTTGTAGAATAGTCAGGGGATTCCTACAACAATCTGGGAATCTGAGGAATCATCTTTGACAATCCAATAGTGGAGCAGATGCCTGAGGTGAATGCAACTGCCTGTCTGATGCAGTCGGTACTGAAGAGCAAGGATGTACTAGTGAAAGATATGGTCTCGGTGACCCAATAGATCACAGTACTGGTATCGATTAACAAGGAGGATTCCAGCTCATCTGACATAATTAAGTCTCTAGAATATCTAAATTCTTATGGAACTGGCTGTAAATTAGTTTAAATCAGTCAAGAGTCTGCAGTAATCGGTGTCACTACCAAGGGAACTGTCTGCTTTGGTGGCCCCATCTTGGAAGATGGGGCAGGTACCGAAGGCACTGATTGTTGAGACAAAGGCCTATCAGATGACTCCAGTACTGACGACATAGACAGCTTCTATTATACAGGTGCAGACATCTGGGATATTCATTCAGATACAGACCGGAGGGAGTAAGATGATGTACTGTGAAATAGAATGGAGTCTCTGCTAGGCCTGGTCTACACTTTGCATCCTCGCGGCGCGCCACGGCTCCCCCGTCAACTTGTCTTCCACCTCTCACTGAGCTGGAGTTCAGCAGTCGACAAGAAAGCGATCGGGGATCAATTTATCGTGTCTACACTACACGCGATAAATCGATCCCCAATAGATCGATCGCTACCCGCCGATCCTGTGGGTATTGTAGACGTACCCCTAGATTCATCATGCTTCAACAATAGCTGGTTTGGTTTCAGTACTGAGGTATGACTGGTACAATGGTGTTTCAAAGAACTGGAAGTCTTCAAAGAGCTCTCAGTACCGGAGCAGCTTGAAGCCTCTATGGGGACCTGCAGTCTCTGGAGCACATGGTCTCTGAAGTGACCTAGTTCTTTTTGGACGTTTTCTACTAGGAGAGCTAGAAGTTATTTTCTTTAAATTTAGTCAATACCTACTGTGTTGTTCTTTGTTGAGGATCTTGGTGACCGAAAAGCAGCAATTGATTGGGCATTAATAAAATTTGGAGGCCGGTGTACAGTAGGGTTCCCTGTATCCAGATCCAAGGCTGGTTGCAAAGCTTGCTCCATCAGGAGCCTAAACTTAATTTCTCTGTTCTTCCTTGATCAGCTTTTAAAAGAAATGCAGATCTCGCACGCTGCAGGTATGTGAGTGTCTCCTATTTAGCAGAGGCACTAAGAGTGTCCATCACTAACCAGGCTGGATTCCCAGCAGGAGAAGCAACTTTTGAATTCCAGGATCCAGCATACCATGGCAAGAACCACCCCCGAGGAGCTCCCTTTAGAGGAGGCGGAGGTTGTAATCACATGAAAAAACTCTCTAAAATAACTACCAGGTTAAATAAACTACTACTACTAACTAAACTAAATTAGCTAAAGTACAAAAACAGTAATGCTAGTCACGATGCAGGCATGTTAGATATCCAGAACAGCTGAGAAGGAACTGAGGACAGTTTGCCTGTGCAGATCTACATATCCTCGGTGCAGGGCATGAAGGGGGCTGGAGTGCATGAAAAGGCCAAACAGGCACTGCCTAACTAAAATCTCTGATCAAAGGTAAATGGGTGCATGCACACCTAAAATGGAACACCCACAGGGATACTACTGGAAGAACTGCTTCTTCAACTTTATTGAATCCCATGCCCACAATGCCTTTGACTCACTCCTCAAACGCTCACTCACTTCCTCCTGTCTTCAGGTCTCTTGCTGTACAGGATGTTGGCAATTTCTTCCAAAGCAAAATTGACAAAATATGTGACCTTACTCCTCCCTTCAACTTGCCTTCCCTTCCCCACTTTGCCTCTAACAACTCTCACTTTCTTCCCTGTCTCAGAGGCAAATTTTTCATCTGCTCTTCTCTTCTAACCCCTCCATTTGCCTCAGTGACCGCACCCCATCTCCTGATCTCCCTCAAACATACTCTAAGCCCCTCCCTTAACCTCCAACTTTCCTCTGGCTCTTTCCCCTCAATACGACTTATTTTACTCTCTATCGTCTTAAAAAATCCCACCCTTGTCTCCACTTGCTTCTCCAGCTACTGCCCTTTCACCCTAAGCTTTCTGTCTCCACCGGGTTAAAGGTAATAATAATAATAAAGGTAATAATTGGAGATATACCAATCTCCTAGAACTGGAAGGGACCTTGAAAGGTCATTGAGTCCAGCCCCCTGCCTTCACTAGCAGGACCAATTTTTTGCCCC
Source organism: Mauremys mutica (assembly GCF_020497125.1). NCBI lineage: Eukaryota > Metazoa > Chordata > Testudines > Geoemydidae > Mauremys > Mauremys mutica. Next base: position 46,778,156 of record NC_059077.1, read on the forward strand.
AGATCCCTAAGTGGCCTCCTCAAGGATTGAACTCACAACCCTGGGTTTAGCAGGCCAGTGTTCAAACCACTGAGCCATCCTGTCTTTGGGTCCCCTTCTCTTCCCCCTTTACACTTTATCTCTAGGTAATCTCACTCACAAACACAAATTCAACTACCAATATATATGCTGACAACTCACACCTGTCTCCTGTCCAAAATAAAACCTCAGCCTGCCTTTCCGACCACTCCTTATGGATATCTAGTCATCAGCTCAAGCTCGATATGGCTAAAACAGATCTTTTAATCTCATCCCCCCCAAACCCACCTTGCTATGTCCTCTCTTGATCACTGTGACAACACCACTATCCTGCCCGTCACTCAGGCTTGTAACCTAGGCATCATCTTTAACTTGGGCCTCTCTCTAGGTCTTCACATGCAGGCTATATCTGAATCTTGCATATTCTTTCTGCAGAACATCTCTAAAATACCATCTTTCCTATCCAGACAGTGTCTAGGTGCTCATCTTGAGTCTCAATTATTATCACATCCTTCTCTGGCTTTGACAATACAATCTTGCCCTACTCATATCCATTCAGAATGCTACTGCGAAGATCATTTTCCTAGCCCATTGCTTTGACCATGCCACCTCTTTCTTATCATTCCCCATTGACTCCCCTTCATTATCACTTTGAACAAATTACAAGTCTTCAATTTTATGGCCCTTCATGGCCTACCACCACTCAATCTATCACCTCTCATTCACTACTGAGAAGTTGATTCGAACCTGATCAACAAAAAATAAACGGAAGGTATGATTTAGCAGTCTTTTTCTACTCTTATTTAAGAAATAGATACATCTTCTAAACTTTCACAGACATCTTGTCAAAATGTGTAAGTGATGAATATGTGGAAATTCAGTGTAATAAAAAGTTTTCCAAATTCCTGTTTTAATAATCCAAGGAAGAACATTTACTAATTAATATTTAGACATTTTGCTTTTATATTCAAATTGCTTCTTAGATATTTTTAAGGTAGTATTAAATAAGAATGGAAACTGGCCTATTATCTAGGATTTTGTGCTTCCATATTATTGTTGTCATGAATTCGTGTTCATAAAAAGATAGTTGCAAACAGTGCATTCAAACTATACTTAAATGCAATTTAAAGTACAAGTTTATGGGGTTTTTTTTTTTCTGTTTTCTAAAATTAGACATATCCCTTCCTGTAAGCTTTCAAAAAGTGTTGTGAAAAGAAAAGTTACTTGCCCAGAACTGTATTCTACTCATACAAAGTCACTACTGGATTTCTGAACCAGTATTTAACACCTGTAGACTTTTGAATTGCTCAGGATTCCAAGATATTAAACTTCCTCAATGATTGACATACAAGTACTTCACTGAAGAGGCATAACTGTTTTTGACACTCAACTGTCTGTTTCTTTTCAGCAATTTAATAAAGATAAAGTGACATCACCAAAAATGAACATATTATCCCAAATCTAGCAAGGAAGGTAACTAGGTCAGTGTTAACCTACTAAAGAGAGACAGAGACTTTCACAGAACATTTGGTAAGTAAACATATTTCCTTGTATATGGAAATTTTAAATGGATCTGCAATCATTCAAACTAAAAAAGCCACAGAAGCATTTACACCTCAATTATTAAAAAAGTGCTAAAGTTAGGCCCGTGTAGGAACTTATTACAAGCCTCTCTTCTTACCTTCTAACCTTGTGAAAAAGTTACCCCCTTGGACTAAAACTGTTCATACTTGTACTTAGGTTACACTTGTTTTTTGTAAGGAATGTTTTGCAACATTTACATTTAAATTGTTCTGAGTTTTTCTCAATTAATTGAAATGGCAACTATGCAAATACAACATTCTACTTTCACTGGACATGTGTACCAATTGCATTATACAGATCTGGCTATCTATATCATAGAATCATAGAATATCAGGATTGGAAGGGACCTCAGGAGGTCATCTAGTCCAACCCTCTCTTCAAAGCAGGACCAATCCCCAAACAGATTTTTGCCCCAGATCCCTAAATGGCCCTCCCAAGGATCGAACTCACAACGCTGGCCAATGCTCGAACCACTTAGCTATCCATCCCCCTATATACATCTTTATATAGATTGTCACTCCAAAATCCAGTCTATTACTTCAACTTATAAATTGGATATGAAGTATATGTTTTTTTTTAAAACCCTTAACAATAAAGTTAGTTCTAAATCATATTTCTTCAAAGACAAAAAAAGTATGTACACTCATTGAGAAGTAAGTTATTTAACCAATTTGAAAGAGCAAAAAAACCATAAACACCCTGGTGTCCAGTGTGTGTGTGTGTTTTTTTTTTGTTGTTTGTTTTTTTAAACAATCACAATCTAGCCTCTCAAATTCACAAGTCATAATCTGGCTCAAAACACACTTCACACATGTATCTGGAGTCTGGAAGACATTTTTCCTCACATCAGATTGGCAATGATTGAAGATTTTTTACCTTCCTCTACAGCATGTGGGTGCAGGTTATTTGCTGGCATTATCTGTATATATCTCACGCAATCATTTTCCTGCCCTTCCATAAGCCTTGACTGCCGGTGCACCTCAGTCCCTTCTATTCTCTGCCTGGGGGGCTGTAATACTTAGGCCTAATTTCAGTTGTTAGGTTTAGTGTGTGGGCGCAGGGTAATGCTGGTGGGCTGTGAAATATACAGGTCAGACTATTTGGTGGTCCCTTAAACTCTATTACTATGACTAGAATAGTAATCAGTGGTGCACAATCAAGCTGGAACGGCACATGGAATGGGTCCCACAGGGATTGGTCTGAGGCCGGTTCTGTTCAATATCTTCATCAGTGATTTATATAATATCATAGAAAGTATACTTATTAAGTTTGTGGATGATACAAAGCTGGGAGGTGTTGCAAGTTCTTTGAAGGATAGGATTAAAATTCAAAATGATCTGGACAAACTGGAGAAATGGTCTGAAGTAAACAGGATGAAACTAAATACGGACAAATGCAAAGTACTCCACTTAGGAAGGAACAAGCAATTGCACACATACAAAATGGGAAATGAGTCTGTAGGAAGGAGTACAGTAGAACCTCAGAGTTACAAATAGCCCAGGAATGGAGGTTGTTTGTAACTCTGAACAAAAACTATGGTTCTTTCAAAAGTTTTCAACTGAACAGTGACTTAATATAGCTTTGAAACTTTACTACGCAGAAGAAAAATGCTACTTTACTTTTTTCAGAAGTTTATGTTTAATACCGTACTATATTGCTTTTTTTTTTTTTGGTCTCTGCTGCTGCCTAATTGTGTACTTCCGATTCCAAATGAGGTGTGTGGTTGGCCGGTTAATTTGTAACTCCAGTGTTCATAACTCTGAGGTTCTCCTGTACTGTGGAAAGGGATCTGGAGATTATAGTGGATCACAAGCTAAATATGAGTCAACAATGTAACACTGTTGCCAAAAAAAAAAAAAAAAAGAAGCAAACATTATTCTGGGATGTATCAGCAGGCGTGTTATAAGAGCAAGACACAAGAAGCAATTCTTCCACTCTACTCCATGCTAAGGCCTCAGCTAGTGTATTGTGTCCAGTTCTCAACACATTTCAGGAAAGAAGATGACAAATTGAAGAAAGTCCAGAGCAGATTAACAAAAATGACTAACGGGCTAGAAAACATGACCTATGAGGAAAGATAGAAAAAACTGGGTTTGTTCAGTCTGGAGAAGAGAAGACCGAGGAGGGATATGATAACAATTTTCAATTACATAAAAGGTTGTTACAAGGAGGAGGGGAAAAATTGTTCTCCTTAACCATTGAGGATAGGACAAGAATTAAGAAAACATCTAGAGTAAGGATCTGTGTACATAAATTTGCATTATTTTAGTTAAACTGGTGCAAACTACTGTGTGGATGCTTATTTCAGTTAATTATTTCATTTTAAGAGTGACTTGTTTCAGTTTAGCCTAAACCTGTTCCAAATCAACTTAATGAAGCTGCTAAACCAAAATATATGTAGTTTAAAACAGAAATAAGGGCTTATCTACACTTAAAAATTTTCTGCTTTAACCCTGCTGGCATAGTTAGAGTGGCAACCACCCCTTTACTGTATATGCAGTTATACAAGTATAAAGGCATTTATTCTGATTTCCAAATCAAAATAAAGTATACTCGTATATCTCCATCTACATTAGGGCAGAGAGAGCGAGCAAGAGAGAATGCTCTCCCAAATCTGGCATTGACTCTAGCAGACAAGTCCAGTACATAATGGTTACAAACATCACTGGACTACTCTACATACCGGTATTGTAAATTTCAGAAACAGGCACAGAATGTTGCTTGAACTGTGGTAATGCCTTAGTGGACAGTAGGGGAAGTATCTCTGCCAGCTGGTAGCACAATGTGATACACTCAATAGTCCATTAAGGCAGTCTGAGATTAAATGTCTTGGCTTTTAGAGTGACCAGCTATCACCACAAATGGGCATGGGGGCAGTCTGAAAGATTTAGTCCTGTCCATGTAGTAGCATAGTGCATGGTATCTCCAGGATGTGCAATTTCTTTTCCCTGTGTGTGGAATGTGATTTAGGGAAGAATATAGGTAAGCTGATTACTTGAATGAAGTGAAATTCAGATACTGCTTTGGGAATGAACTTTGGATGAGGTCTCATATGTCCACTGTATATAGAAATTCAACCCTGGGCGCCTGAAACTAACTTACTCTCCTGGCTGAGGTGATAGCAACCAGAAAGACTATTTTAGGGGTCAGACAGCAGACAGGGCATTCTCTGATGGCTCAGAAGAGGGCTCCATTATCTTCAGGAGTGCAATGTTGAGGTCTCATCTTGGGGTAGGCTCTGTTCCCAGTGAGGAAGTGTACATCAATCACACCCCTAAGGAACTTCAATACTGTCACATAGAAGATCAAAAGTAACAGTATTAGAGGGCAATACACTGATATCATCATCAGATGACCCTTCATCTAACTGAAGGAGAGTCCAGAATATTTCAATTGCAATTAAGTAATCCAGAATCTTCAGTATCAAGGCTTGGTCAAGAACTAGATTGTGTTGGGTCGGCCATATGGAAAAACTCTTCCATTTAGAGGAATGGGTCTTCCTCATGGATGGTTTCCTGCTTTATGCCAAGATGTCCTGAACATGTAAAGAGTGACCTTTCCACTCCTCCAGCCAGCATTCAGGTAATCAGTTGTAGAGATGCTGGGTCTGGATGAAAAATTTGTTCTTGGCTCTGTGACAACAGGTCTGGGCTTTCTGGAAATCTGATTGAGACCTGTGCTGACATGTGCAGCAAGCCCATCAGCCAGAACTGATTCACCCAGTAGGGAGTTATGTAAAAAGTCATCCAGGGTCAGCACCAGAGCCAGGAGATCAGTCTTGCTGGGGAAAAAAAGAGGATTCTGTGGGTGGGGAGGGAAGCTGGAGCATCTCCTGGGTCAGTTTTGCTAACTTGACCATTTGCTCTTCCAGTTTTGGTGTGAGGGCTCTGGCTACAAATGCAGAGAGGGCCTGGGATATCCTCCTCCTCATGGAGATATGTGATGGGACACAACTCATGGACAGGTGGGATGGTGGGCCCCAATATGCTCAATAGGGCTCTGGTGGTAGATCATACAGGTATTGGCCAGGTTGTGGGTGGACCATCCACTACCCATCTTGTAGGGGCTCTTTGGATATCCCCTAAGGTGCTTCAGTTTCCCTGGAGAGGGATTTCTGCTGGAGCCAAGAGAGGAGTAGCTTGGAGAACAGGAGGAGAACTCCCCTGGGAATGGTGGTACCTTCAAGGACAGTTCTGGGTGAAGATGATGCCAGTGCCCAAGATGGTGCCAACATTGGTGCTGGGAGAAAAAGTGAGGATGGATACTGAATGGCAAACTTTGGTGCTGGAGTGGTTCTTTGACCAGTGCGGGTATCAGCATGAGAAGGGCTCAGTATTGATGTTGGCACCAGGGCCAAAGCTTCTCTGGCTTTCTTTCCTGACAGCGCCCTCCAACCATCTTTGGAACTGGAAGGCCTGGAAGGTCCTCAACCTGAGGTAAACATAAGGTCCACTTGGAGCTGCATTCACAGCAGTGCTCTGTATCCAACACAAAATGTTAAGGGGCTCTTTGTCCCACCTTCTGCACTGATGTCTTCAATATCAAGGAGGTATCTGGGGCACTAGTGACGAAAGGCTCCAAGGTTCCAGTTGGGACCATGTTTCTTCCAAATGGGTCTGATGCCACTTTCATGGATTGCTCCAAGAGGTGCAGTTTGAGCCTCACAGCCCTTGACTTCCAAGTGTAGGATAAAGAGAAGCAGATGTAGCATGTAACATGAGCTTCCCTGAGGCAGAAGAGACACCTGCTATACCCATCACACAAAGGACAGAGGTTAAACCCAAGCACTGAGAGTCTGGTCTTTCTCATGGTTGTGTAACTTTGCCCTGCTCTATAGGGGATGAGGGAGCGTGTACAGGGGGCTCTCCCCTGTCAGCTCTTCTGTTTTTTCCCCAGAATATCCAAATACAATGAAAAATTTACAAATTAAAATAACAAGAAGAGCATTTCTTCACAGTTAAGTTTGAAGCTTAAACAAAAGCGTGAGCTGATTGGATGCAGTCCAGCGTCTGTCTCACAGCCATTGGCAGTAAGAGGAAACATAAAAGGTCATGATTTCTCCATCTTTTACGTCCTTGGTGGAATCACAAGGAGGCAAAGGGCACAAGAGTGGCCCTGACAGACATGGCTATGCAAAAGATTCCAAGCTTGTGCACACAAGGCACATGCACACTGACTACCCAAAGTAGCTATTTCAATGCAATATATCCCTCATGAAACCAATAACTAAGAGGAGAATAGAAACCAGTTTACTTTCTATCACCTTCTTGGAAAGCCAAAACTGTAGTCAAATGAATGATAGGAAGATGTTTAACTTGCATGGAGGTAAACTTAATAGAATACTGTGCATAGAATATGTGACTTAAGACCATGCTTCAATAGGTCTTCATCTAAATTTATATTGTCTTCTGCTAGAAATATGTTATCTGATATTTCAGACAGATGTCTCTAACTTCTCTGAAGCCATGCCAACAAAGATTTCAGGAATGGAATCAAAGATATGCCCTGGCTTTGAGTTACTAAAATGTGACACAAAACAACAAGCCTGATGAAATCAGCTGTTACAGTCTCTAATATGTTTGGGAACTGAATGTTTCAGCTAACACAAAGTTATCAAGACTTTGGACATTAGTTTTCTCATGCTTGATCAGAAATTGCGATTCCAGACAGACTGAAGGAAAAGCATATATCAAGTGCTTCTCTAACTATGAGCTCTAACTGCTCTGTTTCTTATGCAAAACTGATATGGGGAGGTTACTTACCTGTAACAGGAGGTTCTTCAAGATGTGTAGTTCCTATCTGTATTCCACTGAGGGTTATGTGCATGCACCATGAACCTGGAGGTTTTCAAAACAGTAGCGTCCATTGGTCTGCGCATGTGTCCTTGTACGCCTTGTGGTTTCACCTGAGGTGATAAAGTGTGGGGTGGACCGACAGCATCTTCAGTTCCTTCCCCACTGCAGATCTACCAGATCCACAGCAGAGGAGAAGGAGGGTGGGTTGGAATATGGATAGGGACCACACACCACGAACTCCAGTTATAGGTAAGTAAAAAATGGTTACTCACCTTTTTGTAACTGTTGTTCTTCGAGATGTGTTGCTCATATCCATTCCAGTTAGGTGTGCGTACGCTGCATGCACAGTCGTTGAAGAGTTTTTCCCTTAGCTATGGAGCCCCCTGGAGTGGCGCCTCCATGGCAGTGAATATAGGACCCTGCTGACCCAGCGCCTCCTCAGTTCCTTCTTGCCGGCTACTCCGACAAAGGGGAAGGCAGGTGGGTTTGGAATGAATATGAGCAACACATCTCGAAGAACAGTTACGAGAAGGTAAGTAACCGTTTTTTTTCTTTGAGTGATTGCTCATATCGATTCCAAGGAGGTGGGGTTGGAGTTATGGAATCACTGACTAGAGCACCGCTCTCCCGAATGCTGCATCATCTCTGGTGTGTTGGGTGATGGCATAATGAGAGGTGAATGTATGCACCGAAAACCATGTTGCCACTCTGATGATCTCTTGTATTGGTACTTGGGCCAAGAACATCACCGAGAAAGCCTATGTCCTCATGGAATGCGCCGTAAGTGCTGGAGTTGGAACTTTGGCTAGCTCGTAATATGTCCGGATGCAGGATGTGATCCACGATGAGATTCTCTGCAATGAGACCGGGAGACCTTTCATCCAGTCCACCACAAACAGCTGGATCAAATTATGGAACGGCTTCATGCGCTCGATGTAAAAGGCCAGCACTCGAACATCCAGTGAGTGAAGCCTCTTCTCTTGGCAGCTCGCGTGAGGTTTAGGGTAGAATACCAGTAGAAAAATGTCCTGGTTGGCATGGAATTGGGACACTAACTTTGGAAGGAAGGCCAGGTGAGGTCTGAGTTGTACCTTGTCCTTATAGAAAACCGTATGGGTAGGGAGTCTCATGTGAGGGCCTTTAACTCAGATACCCTCTTAGCAGAGGTAATGGTGACTAGGAAGGCTACCTTTCATGACAGGTAGCGGACTGAGCAAGTCGCCAGTGGTTCAAACGGGGGGCCATTAGCATGGAGAGGACCAGGTTAAGGTCCCACGCCGGGACCAGTTGTCTAATTCGTGGGTATAGATGTTCCAGACCCTTGAAGAAATAGCCGACCATGGGGCTGGCGAAGACTGAACATGCGTCCACTCCTGGGTGAAAGGCTGAAATGGCAGCAAGATGCACCTTGATGGATGAAACTACCAGGCCTTGCTGTTTCAGGTGTAGTAGGCACTCCAGGATGAGAAGTATGGACGCCTGAAGCGGGGCTGTGCAGTCTTGAACATACCAGAATGTGAACCTTTTCCACTCTGCCAAGTATGTAGCCCTAGTAGAAGGTTTCCTGCTGCCGAATAAGACCTCCCTCACTGGTTCTGAGCATAGGAGCTCCATGAGGTTTAGCCATGAAGCTTCCAGGCTGTGAGATGGAGGGACTGTAGGCCAGGGTGGTGACAGCAACCATGGTCTTGGAGAATCAGGTCCAGTAGGAATAGCAACATAATCGTGGCGTCTATCAACAGCTCCAGGAGCGTGGTGTACCAGTGTTGGAGAGACCACACCATTACCACCAGTATCACCACCTGTCCCTGCTGGTCTTGAGCAGGACCTTGTGTATGAGTGGGAATGGCAGGAACGTGTACAGCAGACGTCTTGTCTAGGGGAGGAGGAACGCATCCACAAGTGAGCCCAGGCTGTTTTTGGAAAGAACAGAATTGCAGGCACTTTGTTGCTTTGTGTGGTGACCAGATCAATCTGGGGAGGTCCCCACCACTTGAATATGTTGTGTATGCTATCCGGATGGATGGACAACTCGTGGTCACAGAAGGATCTGCTGAGGTAGTCCACTAGCTCGTTCTGTGCTCCAAGGAGATAGGACTCTTCCAGGTGAATGGAGTGGGCTATTCAGAACTCCCATAACCGGAGGACTTCCTGATAGAGGGGAGAGGAACGAGCTCCACCTGCTTGTTGATATAAAACATGGCAGTGGTGTTGTCCGTCATAACTGCCATGCACTGTCCATGCAACTGGGCCTGAAAGGTTTGTCACACCAGTCGGATTGCCCTCAGCTCCTTGATATAGATATGGAGCGAGAGCTCGTCCTGAGACCAAAGGCCTTGCGTCTGGATATCTCCCAGGTGCGCGCCCCATCCCAGCGCAGACATGTCTGTTATCAGGGACAAGGAGGGCTGGGGGCTGTTGAATGGGACTCCCTCGCACTCTGACTGAAGGTCGAGCCACCATCAAAGGGACCTGAGGTGGAATAGTGACCACAGGGTCCAGGCCGTCACACCCTGGATGGTAGACCAACACAAGCCACGCTTGGAGGAGTCTGAGCCTCATTCTGGCATGCTGGACTATGTACGTGCATGCTGCCATGTGGCCAAGGAGACTCAGGCATACCCTTGCTGTAGTGGTCGGGTATGGCCTGAGGCCTTCTATGATGTTTGCCATTGCTTGAAAGCAGGCCTCTGGTAGGAATGCTCTGGCCTGGACTGAGTCCAACACCGCACCGTTGAATTCCATTCTTTGAGTCAGTAACAAAGTTGACTTGTTCACATTGAGAAGGAGACCCAGCCTCTCTAAGGTGGATCTGACCAAACAGACTTAAGACTCCACCTATTACCTGGAACACTTTCTTGAGCAGCCAGTCATCGAGGTAGGGATATAGCTGCACCTGCCTCCATCAGAGGAAGGCTGCTATGACTGACATGCACTTGGTGAACACTTGGGGGGCTGTCGACAGGCTGAAGGGGAGGACTGTGAACGGATAATGGTTGTGGTCGACCACAAACTGGAGGAATCGTCTGTCTGCAGGCTGCATAGATATGTGAAAGTACCCGTCTTTCAGGTTGAGAGCAGCATAATAGTCTCCCGGATCCAGAGAAGGGATAATCGCACTCAGGGAGACTATGTGGAACTTCAATTTTTCCATGAACTTGTTGAGTTCTCGCAGGTCTAGAATGGGTCTGAGACCTCCCCCTTGGCTTTGGGAATTGGGAAATATTGGGAATAGAATCCCGTGCCCCTTAGCGCCTGAGGAACCTCCTCCACTGCTCCTACAGTGAGGAGCATCGGCACCTCCTGGATAAGGAGTTGCTCGTGAGCAGCATCCCTGAAGGAGGACAGGGAAGGGGGCTGGGAGGGAGGGGAGGAGCAGAATTGGAGAGAATATCCCACTCTTCCGTGTGAAGAGCCCAGCGGTCTGATGTTATCTGGGACCAAGCATGGTAGAAGCGGGATAGCCAATACATGAAACGGTGCTCTGTACTCTCTAGGAAAGCCTGAGCAATGTAACCAGGATTTCCTCCTCATGATGATTCCAGTCGTTTTTTCTGGAAAGTTTGGGAAGTGTGTCACCAAAGATGAGAGAACAGCAGAAGCTCTGACTCAGACCATGTGGCAGTGAGAACCAACTGAAGATGCAGCTGGTCCACCCCGCCCTTTATTGCCTCGGGCAAAACCACGAGGCTATACAAGGGCACACGCCGTGGACCAACAGACACTACTATATTGGAAAAGCTCTGGCTCTAGGCACACAGCCCATAACCCTCAGTGGACTATAAAAGAGACCATCACTTGAAGAAGAACTTCTGATTCAATTATATTAGCAAATAAGTCTTCATACTCAAGAGGAAGAAATTTAACAATTAACTTTCCATCTGAGTTTTTCAGCACTAGTCTAGATAAGTGATTACAGTGCTTTCCTGTCAGTAGGGGAAAATAGAGTAGCTGCAATTATTTCACTTACCCTCCACTTACAAGGAACTTTCAATTTCAGAACCACCAGTAACAACTAGAATGACCCAACCAGGACATTCTTTCATAAGTGAATTTTCTCCAACTCAGATTTGACATTTTATAAAACTTGAGAGAAGGGGACTGGATTGTTGTAGGAGAACTCAGGAAGCAAGAGTTTGACAACTAAAATACTACAATATTATTTTTGGCTATGCATTCATCCTAGCAAGTAAACCTTAAAGAAATTGTTAGAGTGGACTGTTATTCTTCTCACTCTACTACTTTGCATTGCTGCCCTATATATTTTTCTGTAATGCAAAACACTTAAAAACAACACTATCGAAAAGGAACAACTGTTCACATAAACTTAAAACAGAAAAAAAGGAGGAAGCATGTACTGATTTTGGGGAGTCAAAACCAAGATTGTTGCTCAGTCCCTTCTCCCCTTTACCTAACTGCTATATCCACGCAGAATTCCTATTTATGGCCTATCATCCTCCCACCTAACCCCAACAAATCTTTAACTCACTCCAGTGCTCTCATTCCTTCTAGCAAAAAGATAAAAGAGTCTAGACTATTCTTCACAAGTCTTCCCCTCCTGGACCCTAAGTCTTGCCCTACTACATCTTGCCTTTTGAACTCTAATACAAGAACTTCCTTCTGGATCAAACGCCCAGCTACAGCAATCACCGGCTTTCCCACAAGAACATGCAAACACATCTATCTTTCCCCACAAAAGATCACTTTCTCTTCCCAATACTCACCTTCAAAAATCCTAGAACACCCATGCCTACACTTGTCCATTCAGGAATCTCACGGGTGGAAACAGAACAGTCATCCTAAATTTATCTTGTGTCCCCCAAATTACTTTTAAAAATATGCAGCTCTCATTAACTTCAAATAGACCTACTTCACAATGATTCTATAATGTATTGCTCTTCAAATTCTTTGTCCCTTTGGGGCCATCTAAAATCAAACTTGACTGGATGCAAATAATCCAGCACTTACCTGTGCAGTTTCCGTCATTTTCTTTTCAAAGTCAGATTTAGCTGCAGCATACTTTTCTACATAGAGTTTATAGGTATCCGTAGCTTTCTTTGATTTTACTGATGCCTGTAAAGAACAGATTACACAAAGACTATTAGAATACAATTATATTTTTCAATGAATTTATTCCAACCTAAGGCAATTTATATTTATCATTACTGAAAAGATGAAGATGGGTATGACTTATACCAAAATGTCCAACAGGACATGAGGCAGAAGATAGTAAAATGTGTTTATTAAGATTCCACTGAATGGTAATTTAGGCACTTACAATAAATGATCATATTTTTATTCAAACTCCATACTGTACATGAAATACATCATTGGAAGTGCCACATTTCAGGGTGCACCTGGTCTTCGGGAAATGTCATAAAAGGTAAAGGTAACTACAAGTCTGACATGAAAAGCAGATGACTAGAAAGTGGTGAGTAGCAGAGCCAGCAGGGAGAAAAGGTAGCAGAATACATGTTTTTGGATACCGACTATTCTGGGGATGGAAAAAGAGGAAAGAAAGTATATACTATAGGCCTTATTAGATTCCCCTATTGGCACTAGCTACTCCATACATTGTTTGTTGAGGAGGCCACTTAGGGATCTGGGGCAAAAATTGGTCCTGCTAGTGAAGGCAGGGGGCTGGACTAGATGACCTTTCAAGGTCCCTTCCAGTTCTAGGAGATTGGTATATCTCCAGTTATTACCTATATTACCTATTGTAAGAATTTTGTACATTGCTAAGGAGTAACTGATTAGCTCATTTTAGACATCACAAATAGATGTTTAACTGAAGAATAAGGAAAAGGTGCAGGAAAAATGCAGGGTCAGAATACAGAGCAAATAAGATGTAACAGTTTCAAATAACATTTAAAAAAACTGTTGGAAGACTCAAGAGGCAAAAAAATGGGAGAATCTGGTTTTCGAAAAGGGAAAAATAAAGAAAATAGAAAGTGCAGAAAGCGGATTCAAAATTGTGCTGGATTCTGTGTCACTGGAAATTTTAAAACCAAGATTGAATGTTTGTCTAAAAGGGACACACTCTAGCTCAGGGGATGGGCAAATTTTTTGGCCCAAGGGCCTCATCTGCGTGGGGAAATTGTATGCAGAGCCATGTATATAGGGCTGGGGCAGGTGGTTGGCGTGCAAGAGGGAGTGCGGGCTGTGGGAGGGGGTGCAGTGTGCAGGAAGGAGCTCAGGGCAAGGGGTTGGGGTGCAGGAGGGATGCAGAGTGTGGCAGGGGGCTCAGGGCAGGGGATTGGGGTGTGGGGTGCAGGAGGGGTTTAGGGCATGGGCTTCAGCCCAGCATTGCTTACCTCAAACGGCTCGGGAGTAGCAGCAGTGCACAGCGAGGCTAAGGCAAGCTCCCCGCCTGCCCTGGCCCCACGCTGCTCCTGGAAGTGCCAGCATGTCTGGCAGTGCTCCTGGGGGTGGGGCGGGGCAGGTGGCTCCGCCGTGTGCTGCCCTCGCCTGTGGGTACCACCCCTGAAGCGCCCATTGGGCGCAGTTCCCCGTTCCTGGCCAATGGGAGCTGCGGGGGGCGGTGCCTGTAGGCAAGGGCAGTGCACGGAGCCCTTTCCCCCCCCCCCAAGAGGCCACAGGGACATGGTGCCAGCTGCTTACAGGAGTGGTGCAGGGCCAGGGCAAGCAGAGAGCCTGCCTTAGCCCCACTGTGCCATGGGGCTGGCAATCCCGTGGGCTGGACTGAAAGCCCTGATGGGCTGGATCCAGCCCACGGGCCGTAGTTTGCCCTCCCCTGCTCTAGTTCAAACAGGAATTAATTCAGGGAAGTCCTGTGGCCTATGTTATACAGGAAGCCAGATTAGATGATCACAATGGTCCATTCTTAACTTCAAATCTAAAATAATTTCATTATTTGAAACCACAAGAATTTTTTTTTTTCCTTTTTGTAGGCATTAATAATCTTAAAATATATTGGTATAGCAGTGCCTCGGTATTAAGTTGGGATCAGTTTTTAATGTAAAATAGGAATTTGACCCTTTTAGTACAAAGAACGCTTCTCAAAATTTACGGCATATAATCCATAAGCAAAGACTGAATTTTCTGAAGGCTTTGTACTCTTACCAGTTTTGAACTAGAATTAGTTAGAAACAGAACTTAATGTTTTTTCCTAAGTGTCTCAGCTTTTTTGCAGCCTTTTGTTAAAAAAACCAGATGATTTCTCCTTAAACTTTCTGTACATTTAGAACTCAAAAAACTAGAGTTGAATCCTTAATTACAACCCACCATGTTAGATATACAAAGTTAATTACTGTTGTGTATTATCTTTGTTGTTATAATCACAATTGGCTCTTACATAAAATAACCACTATTCCCCACAACTCAATCAGACTGATGCAACCCACTGAAACTAATCATGTCCTCTGTAAAGATGGCAACTATTTCACTAAAGACTTGAAATATGAAATAACACTATCCCTGTAAAAAATGTCATCATTACCAAAAGAATTAAAGCCAGACTGTCCTCAAGAAAAGGATGGTTACATTCTGTGCCCTGATTAGAAAACAAAACTGAAAACTAAGGAGCATAGTCTCTGTGAACCTCAGTTCAATCAGGGGAAGTAGCAGCCAGGGCTCCAAAGGAACAGAAACTAAGGGTATGCCAGCACAGCAAATCAATCAAGCAAGCCATGGCTGCAAGTCTCAGTGCACCAGTCAACTAACTCAGGCTTGTGCTGCACACATTTTGACTCAGGCTGGAGCCCAGGCTCTGAAACTCAGTGAGGGTAGAGGGTCTCACAGCCCAGACTCCAGCCCTAGTCCAAGCAGCTTCATAGCCCTTTTTAGCACTGCTGCACGAACCCAAGCTCTAGTTCTGAGACTCGTTACGTGGGCCTTTTTTTGATGTGTAGGTGTACCCTAAGAGTGCTGGGGCTTTCCAGCCTTTGCCAAAGCTCTGTGGCATAGACAGAAATTTCTCCACTCCAAGGAATCATGGCTGGTCTTGCATAGCAGAAACGACTGTACTGGAATTAAAGAGGGTAGAGATGGAATGCACCAGCCCCGCCTACGGTTGCCAATTTTGGTTGGATATATTCCTAGAGGTTTCATCACATGACAATCTTTAATTAAAGATTAACCTTTAATTCCTGAAACCCCAGGACAATCCTGGACGGTTGGCAACCCTAGCCCTGGCCCCTTCCCATTCCTGACATACAATTAATCCCTTGACTCATTATTCCCATGCCTTTTTATCTCCACAAACCATAGGGAAACAGAGGAAGAAGACATTCCTGCCCTCCACTTTCCAAATACCCTTCTGTACCTGCAGTATTAAAAACTCACAATATTTCGTAAACAAACACTTGGTTTAAAAAAATTAAGGTTAAGTGTGAAATCTCTCCAATTCAAATCCTTAAAAAGCAAGGAAATGTCAAGTTATGAGACTTAAGCTAAGACTTATTTTATTAAATTTAAAAAATGGTTTAAACTTGAAACAGCAGTCTAAATGCTGCATCTATGGTTTATAATACAGACAAAAATCAAGGTTCTTTATCTCATAACTATGTATGAACTAAGCACAGGAAGAGCAATTTGTGCTTTGAAGAAGGAAAACTTAACTACTTTGTGAAACTTACCGAGGAAAATTATTGAACAAGTGAATAGCAAATAATCAAACAACATCTTCAGAATTCTACAACCAGGATGTTTGCATGTGTACACAAACACACTCAACAAGCAATTGTTGTGACTCCATTTGGTAGATTTACTGTAACTAAAAACTTGGCTGTCAGTCAAAAAATATTGTAAAGTCATTACAAACGGAGCAGTTCAAGATTTTGTGCTAACATAACAGGGAGCAAGATGAAACCATAACACAAGCAAGTACTAAGATTTGTGTCAGATAGTTGCTTAAGGTTACCCGATTTGGTAATAAGATTTTTCAAACACTTTCCTTTCAGATGCCTCAGAGTACAATATCTGTTCAATGTTTGATTGTATGATGAACTTTCAGTAGACACCCACCATTGCACCACAGAGGTGCACATTCCTTGTCTTCTGATAACAACTGTTTCCCTATGTTTGTGATATAAAGATATATTCTGTCCTCCTAAGGTGGTCAGAGACCACTCTATCCAGAGTTGACTGGTACAACCTTTGATAACATGTCTCCGAAGTGTTTTGAGTAAAATGGAATCAAAGAGAACATAATATAGACAGAACTGGTAGCTCCAAATGGGAGCACTGTTTCATGCAGCTGTATATTCAGCCAATGCCTGAAAGTCAGTCACTAGTGTTTAGTGAAGATTTGGAGAATGTGCCAAATGAGGGCCTTTGCATGAATCATCAACCCATACTTCAACTTTCTCTACTCACAAACTGGACATTACACAGCTTGAGTGTTCTGATTCTAAGTGTACAAGACATTTCCAGAGACATGTAACACTCCTGGACACTGGATCTTATCTATTCTGCTATAATATACCTTTTAAGTCCTTTCATCAAGCCTTTGATGAGTATGTCAACTAAATTGGCCCTCCTGCACAGTTCCAGTCTATCTAGGTAAACTATGGCTTTTCCTCCTAGGCTGGGGCAGAAGCTAGGAAAAGAGATGTCCTGGTTCAAGTGAAAAGACAAGATGACTTTAGACTAAAGACTAGGACAAGCTCAAAGGACAATTTTGTTGTCGGTGAAAATTAAGGTGAGAGGACAGCCAGCAATCCTATTTACTGAACCAAGGGGATAGTCAGCAAGAAAACCACACCGAAGGTGAGAAAACTCTAGTCCAATAAGTGGAGGGCCTCAAAAATAGTCAGACAGGGATTCATATAATCACTGTAGAATAAGGTTAACACTCCAGAGTTCATAGAATCTCAGGGTTGGAAGGGACCTCAGGAGGTCATCTAGTCCAACCCCCTGCTCAAAGCAGGACCAAACCCAACTAAATCATCCCAGCCAGGGCTTTGTCAAGCCTGACCTTAAAAACCTCTAAGGAAGGAGATTCCACCACCTCCCTAGGTAACCCATTCCAGTGCTTCACCACAAGCAGGGGATCTGAAAGGAGGTAGCGAAATAGCACAACTTTCAAGAAACAAAATAGATGGAAGGATCTCACTGTCCCCCAATCTGATGACTGTTTTAGGATGCTAAATCCCAACATTTGGGCTTCTTTAGAGCTGGGGGCTAGTCCCTTGTAAATGTAGTCCATCAAGCAGAGATCATTTGGCCTGCTCCAGGCAAGAGAAAACTGTCCGCACCAAATGATAGGCAAAGGAAGTACTCTTTTTGCATGAATAAAATACCATCAAGGCTACCCTGTTCAAGGTACTCCTAAGGAGTTAGTGTCTTGTCACAGACCAGGGTCAAGAGACTTTGGGTTTCTAGATCCGGATGCTGGTGTCTGCCAAAAAAGTGGTGGGACAGAAGAAGAGGGACCTTGTTCTCTCAGGACAGGATTAAGAGATCCATGTATCAAACTCCTTGATCATTTTGGAGCAATAAGAATTAGTCTGGGAATTGCAGACTACCTCTTGATTGTCCCGAGGAAAATGGAAGGGAAGACATAAATTAAGGAATACTCCATGGAATGGCAAACCCATCCTTTGCAAAGTCAGTAGATTCTTCCTTCCTCTGCAGCAGGTACACAATCAACTGACACTTTTTTTTTCTTTTTAAATTGAGATCAGATCCATGCCCAGGTCTCTCTTTCTGCCAAAAAACTTCCAACATCAGCAACCCCACAGCTGGGAGCACTTCTGATCTACTGAACCAGTCCACTGTGCAGTTAAGTGGGAGGCATGTGGAGATATTTTACTGAGAGGAGGATCACCTCTGCCCATGAGAACATGAAAGCAGACCTTCCCTCAACGAGTTTAGGGTATGTCTACACTGCAATGAAAAGCCTGCAGCACTGAATGTCAGACCACGGGTCAATTCACTCTGGCTTGTGGGGCTTGGGCTGCAGGTCTAAACATATCAGTGTAGACGTCCCTGCTCTGGATTGACCATGTGCTCTGAAACCTAGAAAGGGGAGGAGGGTCTTGGAGCCTGGGCTCTAGCCCAAACAGGAACATCTATACTCTTATTTTTAGTCCCACAGCCCGAGCCAATTGAACTGGACTCAGACTCGGTGCTGCAGGATTTTCTTTGCAATATAGATACACCCTATGTCTCCTGTTGCCACTTTGGCATTACTGCTGTGTCGCGAGATTCTGAGTATGGCCTGGTCTACACTACGAGTTTATATCGAATTTAGCAGTGTTAAACCGAATTAACCCTGCACCCGTCCACACAACGTAGCCCTATACTTCGATATAAAGGGCTCTTGATATCGATATCTGTACTCCTCTCCGACGAGGAGAGTAGCGCTGAAATTGGTATTGCCATTTCGAATTAGAGTTAGCGTGGGCGCAATTCGATGGTTTTGGCCTCTGTGAGCTATCCCACAGTGCACCATTGTGACCGCTCTAAACAGCAATCTGAACTCGGATGCACTGGCCAGGTAGACAGGAAAAGCCCCGCGAACTTTTGAGTTTCATTTCCTGTTTGCCCAGCGTGGAGCGCTTTTCAGCACAGGTGACCAGGCAGTCCCAGAATCAAAAAAGAGCTCCAGCATGGACCGTACGAGAGATACTGAATCTGATCTCTGTATGGGGAGATGAATCTGTTCTTTCAGAACTCCGTTCCAAAAGACGAAATGCCAAATCATTTGAAAAAATCTCCCAGGCCATGATGGACAGAGGCCACAACAGGGGCTCAACACAGTGCTGCATGAAACTTGAGGAGCTGAGACAAGCATACCAGAAAGCCAAAGAATCAAATGGACATTCACGGAGGGAGGGGCGACTGATGACTGTAGCTATCCCACAGTTCCTGCACTCTCTGAAAACCTTTTGAATTCTGGGCTGAGCTCCCAAAGCCTGAAGGGTCAAAAACATTGTCACGGGTGGTTCAGGGTATATGTCATCAGCCCCCACCCCTGTAAAAGCAAAGGGAAAATAATCATTTCTCGCCTTTTTTCAATGTCACTGTATGTCTACTGGATGCTGCTGGCAGACGCAGTGCTGCAGTGCTACACAGCAGCATCCCTTTGCCTTGCCTTGCGGATGGCAGACGGTACAGTATGACTGATATCCGTCATCGTCATCCCGTGGGTGTTCCTGGCTGGCCTCGGTGAGGTTGGCCGGGGGCGCCTGGGCAAAAAAGGGAATGACTCCAGGTCATTCTCTTCTTTAAGTTTTGTGTAATGGAAATTCAGTCCTGCCTGGAATATCCTGCCAGCTGGAGGCTTCTGCCTCAGGCCCTCTCCCAGTCAGCAGCACCGCGTGGTCACGCCTACCCCAGCCTACCCATTGCTACTAGGGCTCACAATCAGATACTTAGACCTCTACATTTTGCTGCAAATAAAAAAATTAAGCTGCCGTTTAGAAATGTCCCCCAACATACATATCCTGGGACATTTTGTATTTTACCAGTGTCAATCAAAGGTCCACACACATATGGAGATTCAGTCCTGCCTGTGCTTCTACTTTAGTGCTTATCACAGATTCCCATTTTCAGCTATAGGCTGAGCAAGTGCAGAATGGTGGTTCACTCTACTTCGCTGTAAGCCAACCGCCCTCCTCTCCCCCCTTTGATCTCTGCTTGCAGAGGCAATAAAGTCAGTGTTGTTTCAAATTCAGGCATACTTTATTACTTCATCACACAAATGGGGGGATAACTGCCATGGTAGCCCAGGAGGGGTGGGGGAGGAGGGAAGCAACGGGTGGGGTTGTTGCAGGGGCACCCCCTAGAATGGCATGCAGCTCATCATTTCTGCAGGATGTATGGGGCTCTGACCCGGAGCGGCTGTCCTCTCTGGTTCTTTAGTAAGCTTGCCTGATATTCTAGGCGGGACTGACTCTCCATTAGACAAAACTTAAAGAAGAGAATGACCTGGGGAGTCATTCCCATTTTTGTCCAGGCGCCCCGACCGACCTCACTGAGGCTGGCCAGGAGCACCCATGACAGCAGCAGACAGTACAGTACGACTGGTTACCGTCATTACCAACTTGCAAAGCAGCAGCCAGTACAGTAGGGCTGGTAACCGTCTTTACAAACATGCAAAAGGCATGGGGATGCTGCTGTGTAGCCCTGCAATATCGTGTCTGTCAGCAGCATCCAGTAGACATACGGTTACAGTGAAAAAAGGCTGAATGGGCTCTGCGGTTGCCGTGCTATGGCGTCTGCCCGGGCAATCCAGGGAAAAGGGTGCAAAATGATTGTCTCCATTGCTTTCACGGAGGGACGATTGACTGACGACATTTACCCATAACCACCCGCGACAAATTTTTGGCCCCATCAGACATTGGGATCTCAACCCAGAATTCCAATCGGCGGGAGAGACTGTGGGAACTATAGGATAGCTATGGGATAGCTACCCACAGTGCAACGCTCCGGAAGTCAATGCTAGCCTCGGTACATGGACGCACACCGCCAAATTAATGTGCTTAGTGTGGCCGCGTGCACTCGACTTTATACAACCTGTTTCCAAAAATCGATTTCTGTAAAATCGGAATAATCCCGTAGTGTAGACATACCTTATGCGTCTTCCTTTGATTAAGTCCTAGAACGTTAACAGGCCTAGCATGACTGCCACAATTCAAGAGTGATTATATGAAGATTTGTTTTCCTTTGAACCAACTGAGAGCACAAAACCCTGTCAGACTTCACATTTGTGGTAAACTGGATTCTAATTTGGGCCCTAGAAGAGGGAAATTTGGCCCCAGCCCGGTATGCATTGTTCTCCAGAGATGAGGTTATCCAATCTCATCTACTATTCAATTTCTTACTGGCTGGAAAGATTAACCAGTACCTCTCTTTGTTCCAAATATTTAGGATTCATGATAGACTAATAACTACATAACAGAACTAAAACAGTTTAATACCTCTTCAAGCCATTTCAGTATAAATGGTATCTTTGGCCAGGCCAGTTTTTTCCAACATGGAAAAATCTCCCCTTTCATCCTCATTTCATTCTCACAGAAAAAAATTAAATTGTTAAAGAAAAACAGGAAAATAGCTTAAGAGGTCATTGGAATCTTAGACAATGAAGCTAAAAGAAAAATGAATGAATGTTAACTTCTGTCAGTAACTTTCTGATTGTATTATTATCCAGGCATTAGGATAATAGTAAATAATTACTTATATCAGACTCTAAAGCAAAAAGTGTAATCAACTAAGCAAAATAGAAGCATAACCTCAACTCCTGCATTTTAAAATAAGGGTATTTGGTATTTACATATTTGACTGCACTAGATTTAATAAAAGGATGTAGCAGGTGCTGAAAAGATTATACCCAATTTCAATAAATGCCATAAAAAAAATAAAAACTGCATAATGCGTTTAAACTACACAGTTTGCACAACATTTAACAGTGAACAGGTCAATTAATCAAGAGACAAGGCATTGAGAAAATAGTGGTTACAAACAGGCACTCAATGTTTCACATGAAACGGGAAAGATTAAACTTATCTATTGCAATTTTTGATGTTGAATATTTCTCTTAAAGTAATAATAATGAGCCAATTCACAAAATGCATCATAAATTACTAAACAACTTGACAAAACACTGCATTTAAATAAGACTTTGCAAAATTACCTTGTCAATTTCTCTTTGTGTTGCGCCTTCCTTTTTCAAACGTTCTTGTTCCACACACTTAGTATTGTAGTTCTCTTTTGATTTCTGTAGGGCCTGAATGATACTCTGAATGTTTTGCACTGCTTCCAAAGTTCCTGAAACTTCTTCTTTAGTCTGTCAAATATCACATACTTGTCAAAAATGACCAGTTTAATATTTTAATTGTAACAAGCAACTGAAAACACATAAAATGGAGAGTGAGTAACCTTTTTATGAGCTTTGATTTGTTCATCTCCATACTTCTGCACTTCTTTTATTAGCTCTTGTAATTTCCGGACAAGCTCCAAGTGACAGCTTGCTACTTTTTCTGTTGATATTTTGAAAACATCCCAAACTGGTGCAAATGTCCTAAAAATAAAGGTTACAGGGAGGAGAAACATTATTTAATGTTGAATTCCATTTTTTTCTTTTTAAAACAAGCTACAATTTTATAATAGAACCCTGAGGTATTGATGATATGCTTATTAAGTGCACTCTCCTCTATGAGTAATGATATAAAAAAACACATTCTTATTCAAATCCATTCCTTTTCCTATTCAAAGTCCTCTCTACTAACTTCAAAGACAAAATTAAATGTTTACTGCTTTTTTCCTCCTGTTAACCATGCACAGTCAACATAAATAAAACAGAACAGAATCAAACTTACTCAATCTTGTCCATTGTAAGTACAAGATATACATTCCAATCTGTTATACCCGCATAAACCAACTGAATAATAGAAATGCACAGCTGTTACTAATCATACTGGTGATATTGCAAGTAAAACACCCACGTGGACTCAGAGCAAGATTGAACATGCAAGGCTGGCTGTTTTCAGAGCAGAACCTCACTAAGGATGGGATGAGATTTTTAGATGCTTATAATGCAGAAAAATTACCTGTTTGGCTGAAACCTCATGCTTGATCTTAGCCTATAGCAAAAATGTTTGGAAAGTCACAGGAAAATCTTTTGTCATTATCAGATAACTCGAAAAACTCAAAACAAAACCCTTGTTTTAGCATACTTGGCTAAAATGACATTTAGGTTTAAGATCCTATATTCAGTGGCTTACACTTTCTAAAACAACCTTCTGGACTGAAATTTCTCAAGCCTGTTCTGGGGCAGATTTTTCTTCTTTTAGATATCTCTAAAAGCATAGTTGGTATTAATGATGCAGTGACGATCAGAGACTGAAATAAATGCAGGCAAAGTTTCATGAAATAACTGAAAAAATGTATCTTTGTCATTAAGAAAATAAGGAGTTAAATACAAACATTACAGTAGCACCATGTTAAGATTGCAGTACTAAAAAGGAGATTCAGAATTAATGTTCAAGTCCATTAGTGTATCCCTGCAAATATGCATTATAATATTCTTTCCCTCTACAACAGCTTCCCCCATCTCCCAGGGAATAGTGAGAGCCTCTCCCCTCATGGAGTTGGGAAAGTAGCTATGAGCAGGGTCTTCCGACATTTACGGCCACATTTCCCCTCTCCCCCCACTTTTGTTTTTCCTCCTGACTGAGGCTGAATCTATTTATGTAAGGAGGAAGGAAAATCTCTTGGGCAATCAGTACAAGTTAGCTACGGCACCAGGACAGAGTAAGTGCTTGTTATAGGGCAGGGGGGGATTGAAATTAACATTCTGTATTTTTGACAATTTGCAGTCTTTGTTGTTTGTTTCTGTTCATCCTACCTTTTCTGACTGTCCGCTCTCTGAAGCAAGGATCGATATATACTCTCATATATTCATATATACTCTCAAACAAGCCATCTTAACTTTCGTCATCTTAAAATTTAAAAAAGTACTGTTGTATTAAAAATGTCACACTTGAACACTGAACCTGACACCTACAGTGAATCTTGCCATGTGATATTTCTAAAGATGGTGTCATATCAAGCATAAACCATTGCAATTTTTTTTAAAACTTTTAAGAACAGTTTCACTAGCACACAAGAGCAGCACAAATAAGCTAGAAAGCATTGCCCAGTTAAGCTGTATTTACAGTTACTTTGCAGTGCAAAGCAGACAAAATGTATTGGTGATTCTGTCCAGTTTTATCAGATTTAAAGTTTATTAGAGAATATTTGAAAATAAACGATACAAAGTGTTTGAAGCGTCAGTTATTGTGTCATTGGGGGTAACATACAGGTTGTAGGGGGATATTAGCGGTTTTGGTATTGGACAGCATATACCATATACAGTCTGTCATGTCCCCAATGTGGGGTGTACGGTGGGTAGGTTCAAGATACAGTCAGGAGGCAGTGGGGGTACATCACTCATACAAACAGGTTACAGACAGTCATGGGCATGAATAAGCAGGCTGGATAATGGGGATGGGACGACCCTCACATGGTGGAGTTCGGTTCGGTGGGTTTAGGGCTCAGGGAATAGAGTCCAGCAGGGGGGGGTTCACAAGTCTCCTCCCCCCTGCGGGTGCACGAAGCCACGCCCGCTCACTCCTGGTATTGGCGGTGGCCGGTGATGTGCTCTGTGTACTACTAGCTCATCACAACCAACAAAATTGTTGCAAGCAAATTAGCTATAAAAGGAAGGATGGTGATTGGTTGAGTTATCTTTGACAACACAATGGGCCCACTTAAGAATTAACTGAGCTATTGATCTGACCGTGTCTCTAGCCAAACAACAATTAGATAAAACTATTAATTTAATTTCAACTTAATTTCCTAAATACAGCCTATGCACAAGATTTCAATGAATTCTACCTATATGGAAAGGCTGAAGACTCTGTTTTTCTGTTACTAAGATAATTCAGGACAAAGAAAATACTGACAGATGCTACATTTCTTATAGAATGCATTTTTTATTTAATTTGAAACTAACAAATTTACTCTGAATTTTCTGAAAATTCAATCTGTACTCAGAGAATACCTGCTGTAACTTTGGGGAAGATCTGTTGTATTTTTCATACATAACCAAAAGCCTGAATCCCTGCTTTAGTACAAAATGGAATTCTACCTTAATTACAGAGCCACAACAGCTATCTCCATAATTGTTCCTCCAGTAAGACTGTATGAGTAAATGGACTTGTGAACCATTTTATATTTAAACTGCACCTATTTCTATAATCCTTTTTTCATATATCCATGTGGATTTTATAACTGCTGCATAATCATGTAATTAAAAGCCTTATTGTAATACAATGCATTTTAAAAGATTCCAGAGTTAAGGCTGTTACTAGAACTTTAATTCTGTTAATGCAACATTCAGGTTGAAATCTTAATTGCATAAATGTTCAGGGATTAATAATTTTTCTTTTAAACACATATTAACTTACCCAAGCTGCGTGTAATTGCTTGCTGATTTGGCTAGCTTTGTCATTGACCTTGAATATGCCTCCTCTATTGTAGCCCTGTTAAAAACAAAACATACAAAGTTCCTAATGTTAAGTAATCCAAATCACAAATCAATAAAGCTATTAGGATCCATGAATATATATGCTTTAAAGGAACAGCAAAGGAAACACAGCTTACCATGTATTGTTTTAAAATGACAAAGGCAGTGTTTTCAATGCATCCTCATAAAATCCACCACCAAATTACATTCTGTGTGCTAAAAATCAGAGATGGTGAATAGTGCGGCAGAATAGTGCTTACAAACACTGAAGAAACTCAGCTCTTATGGCACTTTTATCAAACTGTCTCAAGAGCTTCACAATAAGGTGGGAAGGGGAAACCATTCTGCATCCATACGCTGCTGGATGATTTGTCAAAGGCTGTTTTAGTACACCTCTACCCCGATATAACGCAACTCAATATAACATGACTTCAAATATAATGCGGTAAAGCAGCGCTCCGGGGGGGCGGGGCTGTGCACTCCGGTGGATCAAAGCAAGTTCGATATAATGCAGTTTCACCTATAATGCGGTAAGATTTTTTGGCTCCTGAGGACAGCGTTATATCGAGGTAGAGGTGTCTATAAATTTCTGAATTACAGAGTAGTGCAATTGTAACACATGCTTTTATAAGATATTAAACGACATTCAAATAGACAAATACTAAAAATAAACAAAGCAATCACATTAATTGGTGAAGTTGCACTAAAACGGTATTTAAAAGAGAAATTCTAAGAACTAGCTCATCTTTTAAGATCCCTCTGAACTGCTATAATGGCATACTGT
Source organism: Mauremys mutica (assembly GCF_020497125.1). Taxonomy (NCBI): domain Eukaryota; kingdom Metazoa; phylum Chordata; order Testudines; family Geoemydidae; genus Mauremys; species Mauremys mutica. The sequence continues at coordinate 46,804,311 of NC_059077.1, forward strand.
GATTTTACATGTTGTTTGGGGTTGGAGTAACAGCATGGTAGGAATAATGTCATCATGGTATTTAGAGTGCTTTTGTTTGAATGACCTGAGAAATATTTTTGGAGAAGCTCATCTGTACATATTGAATTCTTTTCCACCTTCATTTTTCCTCATTTAGTGAGTTAATCTCTTTTGAAACCAAGTAAGCCTCATAAGAACTGACTTTTTTATTTTCCTACCTATTAGATCAATTGTTAAAATTTTGAAATGTTGTGGGGGAGATTATAGAATTTTCCAACCCAGTTGTCTTGATTATAGCTGCTCATTGCTGAAGGGTGGTTTCTGATTTTCCCTTGTAATGGGAATTTCTAGGCAAAGGCATTTCCTTTGGTAATATGATACCCAGAAAGAAGTAATCACTTAAGAAATTTCACCAGAGAGCATGAAGATCAATTTATTCAACTCCCAGTAAGATGACTAGGGAGGAGAAGACTCCGTATATGAGTTCCCCTCTGTCTCATCCCTACCCTCCAAAACAAAGATCCAGCCTAAATGCTGGACTCAATTTTTATCTAATTCTGATAGGGAAGGGGCTACATTAAATACATTTTATAATTCAAACAAAACAATGGGTCAAAAACTTGATGTTTTACCTCGGATTTAAAAAAATGAAAGCTCTGTAGAACATTTTAAGAGGCATCACTGGAACATTAAAAACAGATCTGCAGATATCTTTCTAAGAAAACACTGCTATGAGTAAGGGCTTGGATTGTCATTTTAAAGGAAGAGGCTTCAAGAGATCATCATTTTATTACTTTGTGTGTTTATTAAGAAGAAATTTAAAACGAGCACATTTGAAACTACAGTGAAAGAAAAGGCTTTCCACTTACAAACATGATAGTTTATTTCAAAAAATTCTTTTTTACTTTTTAAGGGTCTCCAAGTTAATGTTACCTGATGTCAACAGGGAAACACAAAGTAGTATATTTTCATGAAATCTGAAAACTTTATATACTAGAAATTTGCCAGCTTAATAACTGATTGTTTATGCATTGCACATTTTCCTTTCTCTCCTTTTTGATGTTTCTGCTCTTCTATTAATTGTATGGCTGAACAATTTGCCCTTGATTATACCACATTACAAAGGCCAGGTCTACACTATAAACTTACATCAGTATAACTATGTTGCTCAGGGGCAGGAAAAATCTACACCCTCGGAAGACGCAGTTATACCAACCTAAACACCAATGTAGACAGTGCTATGTCCACAGAAGGGCTTCTCCTGTCAACATAGCTACCACCTCTCACGGAGGTGAATTAACTATGCCAACGGGAGAAGCTCTCTCATCAGCGTAGCAGCATCTTCACTAAAGCACTGCAGCTTTTTACGTGTAGACCTGCCCAAAGACAATTAAAATGTGTTTATGTATTTTTATATATTATACACACACACACACTTATTATAATCATCATATATTATTTCCTAGATTTGTCAGGTTATAAAGGTGGCTCAGTGCCTTATTCTACACAAGATTGACCAAAAGTTTGTGGCCTCTTCTCCAATTCAGACCTTGCTAGCCTTTTATCTATGACTTTGTCACCATGAGGCTGGCTCACTATAATGTACCTGACTTGAGGATGCCCATAAATATCACCATAAAGTCCTACTTGGTGCAGGATGCTGCTGCTTTCCACCACGAGCATGTAACATTTACACTTCATGCTCTCCATTAACCGTACCTATTTGCTTCCTGGTGCAATCTGATGTGCTGGCTACATTCTATAAAGACCTGAATGATCTGGGATCCATTTATTTGAGATGGTGCCTCTCCTAATCTGCGGCACATTTAAGATTAGATGTGGCACAACTGTTGATTCCTTCAGATGGCTCTCTATGGCTTTTCCAGCAAAGGTTCCTTCCTGTGAAATTCACTAACAGCTGCTCTGAATAAGTTTACTGACTTCAAGGTGCAATGCATGTTGTGGTCCAGCAGGGTTTAAACTGAGTTTTAGGTACCAGTAAGGTGGCTGCTTGTGTTCACATAAATTAGTTGTTAATGTATACAAAAATGTATACAAAAACAATCCAAGCAGTCACATAGCTCATCTACAATGTATCCCCAATAGTTAAACTGGGGGTTTTCAAAGAAGAGGAAAAATTGTGGGGCAGCCCACCTTTTCGTTGCTTTTCATCCCTTTAAGAGCAAAACTTCTACTAGGAAACTGAGCCAGAATAGAGTGAGGAACCCTAAGTTCCAGTGGAAAGAAGAGTACCAACTCACCAACATAACGAGGATGTTTTTAAAGTATGTCCAAAGCAGTCAGGTAACAAATGCCCACAAACAGGTATAAAAAAGGTGACCGTAACAGAGGGATAGACACTGAGGGAAAATGAAGAATTACAATAGGGTCACAGGAGCAACAAGAGGGATAACAGTGGAGGTATCTGCTCAACATCTTAGATACCTACACACAAATGCAAGCCTATGGAGAATAAAACAGGAAGAAACGGAAATATTACAACATAAGATTGTAAAATAAAATTATGACAATTGGCATTACAGAGTTGGTGGGATAAATCTCATGACTGAAATATTGGTATACGGAGGTATAGCTTGTTCAGGAAGGCCAGGGAAGGGAAAAAAGGAAGGAGGTGTTGCATTATCTATCAAGAATATATACACTTGTTCTGAGACCCAGAAGGAGGTCAGAGGCAGACCAGTTGAAAGTCTCTGGGTAAAAATAAAAGCAAGGGAGGAGTGAGGGGAACAAGGATTATGTCAAGGTAGAGGTCTATCACAGACTACAAAAACAGGAGGAGGTTGATAACGGTACAGATGCAATAGCAAACTAGTCTGATTAGGAGGAAAGATGGGAATAATAGCAAGAGACCAATATAGTTTCATCAGGAGCCCTTTAATGACCTGAAAATAATAAAGAAATCCTACAAAAAGTGGAAACATGAACAGATTGCTTCAGATGAGTATAAAAGAATACCACATGTATGTAGGTACAAAATAAGAAAGGCTAAGACACAAAATGATTTACACCTAGCAATGAACATAAAAGGCAATAAGAAAAAGTTCTATAAGTACATTAGAGGCAAGAAAAAGAGGAAGGACAACATAAGTCCACCACTTAGCGCAGAAGGAGAGCTAATAACATAACTTCAAGACGGCTGAGATGTTTAATGCCTATTTTCCTTCAGTCATCACTAAAAAGGTTAACTGTGATCTGAAGCTTAACCAGGGTAGATTTGATTTAATTCAATTTGATTTAAATCATGATTTAAATTACTAGTCAGGAAGACTATTTAATCATGAATTTCTACACAAAAGTGCATTCTTGTTGGTTGTTATAACCATAATACATATTCTTCACAACTCAGACATAGATGTAGGTTTCATTTTTAGAAGGTACACACTATACATTTTTAAGTGATTTATTTTGAAAACTTTTCAGATGAGTTTTACAGCTATATCAGAAAATGAATGGTTATTTCATTTACCAAAGGTAACTGAAGAAGATATTTATGAAGTCACTGGGAGGTGAACTATCTCCAGTTCAACAGGTTAATCATTAATATATGGAGGATTTTCTTGCCATGCTTTATTAGGAGGAGAACATCACCAGACAGACATTTAAATTGTTTTATTTAATTAAAACAACATTATATAGTCTGGATTTTTTTCTTCAACAGCAAAAATACAATATTTTAACAAAACAAGCAGATGAATTTTTGAATTTAGTTAAACATTCAAGTTTTTTAAAATCAATTTGTTTTTTGTTAAAATTGTTTTTAACTAAAACAGTTAAGTGAATTTAAAAAAAACAAAAAAAAACCCTAAAAGTAAATCAACTATGTAAGCCAGGTCAACATGAGAAACTTAAAATGTTGGCTTCTGCAGCTAACTCAGTCGTCTTCACCTTCATTTTCCTGTTTGTTCATAATCTGGAAAAGAAAAACAAGCTTTCCTGCTTTTTCAGGTCCCAAATGATTTCTCAATTTGGAATGAATTAATCCAAAGGAAGAAGAAGCTGGCAGAAGAAGCTACTGCTCTTAAAAGTGAGATTATCACTTCAACAGTCTCTGAATCCAAGTGCTTAAGAGTCTTCCACCAGTTCATTGGTGTGACTTTCTTTAAAGCATCATCAGCACACATATACTTCTTGAATGGTTCTTATGCCCAAACTGCGTCTCTTTTATGGCCTGCCGTCATTATAGGTTTTCCCTTCTAGTGAGAGAACGGTATGGTAGATCTCAAATCAATGAAGGCCACACTCAGAAAGACCTCAAGACTTCTGGAATATGCTGCTCAAACATTTTCACTTTTGTTTCTACTGCCTGTCCTTCCCTTCTCACAGTTACCTCCAGACTTTTCCTTGTCCAGATCTATTCCGCCCCCAACAATCTTCTTTGTACTTTTTGAAACTCTGCACTTTTAGAGAGAGGTAAGGGATGGCCTCTGTGTACACAAATTTGCAGAAGGACAATAGGGTGGAAGTCTGTTATTTCCAAGCATGGCAGTCAGGCGGCCTTCAGTGGCACACCTGCAGGCGGTCTGTTAGTCACGCAGATTTGGCGGCGTTTCTGTGGGTGATCTGCCGGTCCCGCACCTTCAGCATACCCGCCGCTGAATTGCCGCCAAAGCCACTGGCATGCTGCTGAAGCCTGCCTAACTGCCACTCTCAGGGTGACCGGCACGCTGCCCCAGGCATGTGCTTGCTGTGCTGGTGCCTGGAGCTGCCCCAGGTTATTTCTCACCTCTATACATTATTTATTTATTTAAAAACATTTTTGCTGTTAACAAGCATGTTATCTCTGGAGACACAAATCCACAGTTTGAGAACTGCAAAACTAAGCATCTCTGATAGTGGTCAGTCTAGAAGATACTGAGTCCCATTGGGTAGACACAAAGATTAACCTAAATCTATACAGAAGCCCCTGGAAGCCCATAAAATTGGGTCCCTAATCCATGAACTATTAAAACTCATTTACAAAACTTTTCTTAAACATTATTGTTTAAGAAAACATGAATATATTGTTTCATACTGTAGAATTAGAATTTATAATCCCTATTCCATGATGAGATATATTTGAGCTATAATGTATCTTAATTAAAACTATCTTTAGACAGGTTTTTCCCTCAAAAAGCATTTTATCAAAAAAATCTGATTTAAATAAAAAAATCTGATTTTTTTTTTAATCAGTGATTTTTATCCACCCTGAGCTTAACACAATTAATATAAAAATAAAGGAGAAGGAATGCAAGCCAAATTAGGAAAAAAGCACAGGTTACAGAAAATTTCGATGATTCAGATGTATTCAAGTCGGTAGTGCATGATGAAATTCATTTTAGGACATTTAAGGAACTAGGTGAAGCAATTTCGGAACTGTTAGCAATTATCTTCAAGAACTCATGGAGGACAGATGATGTCCCATAGGACTGGAGAAAGACAAACATAGTGCTTATCCTTAAAAAAGAGAAACAAAGAGAATCTGGGGTATTATAGACCAGTCATCCTAACTTCAATACCTGGAAAGAGAAAGACACAAATTATTAAGCAATCAATTTGTAAGCAAGTAGAGAACAGCAGGATGATAATTAAAGACAACATGGATTTGTCAAGAACAAGTCACACAAACCAATCTAATCTTCTTTGATGGGATTACTGGCCTGGTGGGGGGGTAAGATGCAGATAGGATATATATCTTGATTTTAGTAAGTATTCTGACTCAGTCCCACGTGACATTTTCCTAAGCAAACTAGACAAATGGGGCCCAGGTGAAATTACTATAAGTTGGGGGGGGCACATTTGGTTGAAAGACTGTACACTCAAGGAGTAGTTGTCAATGGTTCACTGACAAACTGGGAGAACATATCTAATGGAATCCCACAGGGATCTGTCCAGGGTCCAGTACTGGTCAATATTTCCATTAATGACCTCGATAATGGAGAGTATGCTTATAAAATCTGTGGATAGTATCAATCTGGGAGTGATAGCAAACACTTTGGCAGACAGGATTGGAATTCCAAATGAGCTTGATAATTTGGAGAAATAGTCTGAAATCAATAAGATGAAATTCAGTAAAGACAAGTGAAAAGCACCATATTTAGAAAGGAAAAATAAATGCACTGCTACACAATGGGGAATAACTGGTTAGGTAGTAATACTTCTGGCAAGGATTTGGGGGTTATAATGGATCACAAATTGAATACAAGTTAGTAATGTGATGCAGTTGCAAAAAAGGCTAATACCATTCTGAGGCGTATTAACAGGACTGTCCTATGTTTGACTTGGGAGGTAACTGTGCCACTCTACTCTGCATTGGAGTGGCCTCAGCTGGGGTAATGTATCCAGTTTTGGGCACCACACTATAAGTAAGAAGTGAACAAAGTGAAAAGAGTCTAGACGAAAGCAAGACAAATGGTACAAGGTTTAGAAAACCTGACCTGTGAGGAAAGGTTAAAAAAACTGGGCACGTTTAAGTCTTGAGAAAAGACAACGGGGATCTAATAACAGTGTTCAAATATGTTAAGGGCTGTTATAAAGAGGACAGTGATCAATTGCAAATAGCTTCCAAGGGAGGCTGTGGAATCTCAGTTATTGGAGGTTTAAAGAACAGACAAAAACCTGTCACAGATGGTCTAAGTATACTTAGTCATGCTTCAGTGCAGGGAGCTGGACTAGGTGACCTCTCAAGGTCCCTTCCAGCCCTACATGTCTATGATCCTATGACTGCCCAGGAAAGAAGTAATCCATTTTAGGGCTGTCCTTCAATTCCTTTCACTCACTAAAACTTTAGCAAAGGCTCAAATAATGAAGGTGAAGGGTGAAGAGAGCTAATCTATACTGCTTTAAGAATTAACTAATTATTGTCAATATAAATCCGAATCTTGGGAACTAGCAGTAACTAGCAATTTGTAACTAGCAGTAACAATCCTGCAAAACAGTGGGTCTGAGTAGGGTTAGTTAAATTATAGGGCAGCTTCCTCAAAATGCCTGATCTAACTGTCTAGTCAAAGTAATGCTGTGTAACTATGTCAGTAGAGTTCCAGGTGGCATCGTCTAGAGATGGAAACTCTAAATCTGATGGAATTTGTTCAATGAAGACTGAAGCACATCTGAGACCTTCAAGTACCATTATGCATGAAATGTCATAAGTCTGTACACAAACAATGATTTATTTATACAACTCCTGGGTATAAGCAGAAAATCCTTCTGCTGGAAGATGGTAAAATGAGCCAGCTGCCAGATTAAGCTTGACAGTACTCAAGGACAACACAGATTTTTTTTTTTTGGTTTGGAAAGTTACAGTAGTACCCATAGGCTTCAAATCAGAATCAGGGCTCCATTGCAATAGGAACTGTACGAATGCATGTACAACATAGTCCCCTCCCCAAAGAGCTTACAATCCAATATAAGACAAGTTTCAACAAATGAGTGTAACAAACAGTGAGTGGGAGGAGGAAAACAGTGATTAGATGATGCATCTGCAAAGGCTAATGTACCTGAGCCCAATTTGTTCAAAAAGTAAAGAAAAACTGTTTAATTTAGTTAGACCTTGCCTAATCTGTTTTTTATGTAAACTCTGCCATTTTTAACCCATAGCTATTTCTAATTTAAAAAATAAAGCAACTCTGCTTCTGGTTATTTCTAATTGATTTAAATCTAATTTTGCTCTTTTCTAAATTTGTTTTTCTTCTGCTTAATATCCTTTTGCCTACTTTGTTTTGAAAGACACGCAGCTCTTTTTCAGATTTCATTTTTATTTTTGTAAATCCCTATACTAATTTTATATGTTTAAATTAAAATATAAAATAAAAATCAGTTCCCTGGTTAATTCCTTTTAGCCAAACACAAATAAACACATTCCCAGTTAATAATGTCACTGGGCCTCCTGAAGGGGAGCCCCAACAGAACTGCCTTCAGACCCAATATATTTTTGTGCAACTCAAACTCTTCAAAATTCCAGAAACTGTGTACTGTTAGATGGTCCAGATGAGCTCACCATGCATTGCCTGAGAAATCTGTCATTACCACAACAAGGTACTGAATAAAACATCTTTGCAGGCATTCTCACACTCTATTCAGTACAAAGGGATTTCATCATGTAAAAGATCTAACTGAAGTCTGGCAAATAATGTTATGTAAATGTAGGAAGCCACGAGTCCTAGAAACCTCAAGAAAATGCTTTAAGTATTTTGGATACTTCCCATACAAATAATTTCTGTGAACCAATCAAATTTACTTTTAAAAAGAGGAACTGGCATTTAAAAGGGTAACAGATTATCATAATAAATGGAAGTAAACATAACAGGCAAATAACTAAGACAGGACTTTTGTACATTCACTGCATCCTGTCAATCCAAAGGTGTTTAGTGCCAGACCCATTTAACTCTGGTTGCAACAAATATGATATCATAGAGGAAGAGTGATGAAGGAGACCATTCTATTTCAACAGCAGAAACTATCCTGAAATAAAATCTTGAGATAATTGTCTTCCCAAAAGAATACTGACAACTTCATAAATCATCCTCTTCTTCCCAAATATTAACTTTTCAGAAACCAAAGGAGTCATATGGGAGGCTAGACTGGTTAATCTCAGAGAAGGTCTGGGTAAAGATGAACATAATAGGTGGGTCAATAATTGCAAATATACAATAAAAGAAAATGTGTACTCAATTTAAATGAGACTGTACATTATTTTTTGTAGCATTTTAATAGAAAATCATAGAATGTCCATTCCAGATTAACGAGGAGTCAAGTGGCACCTTAAAGACTAATAGATTTAAGGTGCCACCGGACTCCTTGTTGTTTTTGTGGATACAGACTAACACGGCTACCCCTCTGAAACTTGACACCATTCCAGATTGTAATATTGAAATATCTAAGCACAATAAAGTGAAGTTAAGGATGATACAATATTCAGGCCTGTGTATCCTGACTTGATTGTCGTAACTTCCTCCTCTCTGTCCTGACACCCACATTACTCCCTCTCCTATAATTCACTCAAAATTCAACTGCTAAGGTCATCCTTCCTCATCACTTCAGACATATTACCCTTTCATCTCAAAGGCCTCTGCATGTCTGCCCACTATCTATCTATCTATGCATCTTTTATTGTATTCCCACATCGCTGCCAGTGACACCAACTTTAATCTAACCCAATTTGTCGTCTCTTCCCAAAATTGATTTTGCACTTTCTTCTAAAATGACTATATACATGAAATATCTCTTTTATACATTATCTTATTTCAAGCTCTCCTCATTTCTACCATGATACCTACAAGAAATTATGTTTTAAGTAGAGAGGCGTTCACTTTAAATGAGTGGTTCTCAACCAGGGGTATGTGTACCCCTCAGGGTACAGAGAGGCCTTTCAGGGGGTACATCAACTCATCTAGATATTTGCCTAGTTTTACAACAGGCTACATAAAAGTACTGGTAAAGTCAGTACAAACTAATATTTCATACAACTTGTTTATACTGCTGTATATACTATACACTGAAATGTAAGCACAATATTTATATTCTAATCGATTTTATAATTATATTGTAAAAAGGAGAAAATACGCAATTTTTCAAGAATAGTGTGCAGTGACACTTTTGTATTTTTATGTTTGATTTTGTAAACAAGTCGTTTTTAAGTGAGGTGTAACTTGACGGCATGCAAGACAAATCAAGACTCCTGAAAGGAGTACAGTAGTCTGGAAAGGTTGAGAGCCACTGTTTTAAACAATAAATGTCAGCTACCCTCAAAGTATATATTTTTATACCTCTTCCACTTCCCTTGGCATGTTCTTTGTTTTTTTATATTATAATGTCTTTGGGGACTGTTTTCTCATATATATTTGGACAGAACATACTGAAATGTGGGCACTAAATGCAATAAAAAAGTAATTTAAAGAGTCTGATTTTAAAAATATTAATATTTCAGATTCTTGCTGCTCTGAGTGCTGTAAGGATCTTAATATAGCAAAAGCACTGCATAATCCACAGCAACATAGACCTAAATTCTGTAGAAAGGACATCCAGCTTCTATAATATTCCAATGGTGCAGAATAAAATGACTGTGGTGCCTTCAAAGTAAGCTCAAAATTGGAGGTTTTTATCCAATTTAAAATGGAACTGAATATCAATACAACATCATTCATGTACTCAATTATTAAATTCAATTTATTTTAATCCGTATGTTTTCTATGTGCCACAAATCTTTTCCGTGACAACAAAAAAGGTTTCATTGAAGAAGATGTCATGGGAATTTGGAAGTTTTGGCAGCTTGGTAAGGAACTTTCAGAGCTTTTGGCACTTGGGAAGATATGGGACCTAGTTTGAGTTCGTGGGATAGGCACCCTATTCAGTGGAGTATTGGTACTGAAACCTAATGACTATTAAATGTCAGTATTAATATATTAAATTGCTAAATGTTTTAGTGGTCCCTTTCAGTTAATGTGCCTATCCCACGAACTCAAACCTCCTAAATCAGAACGAAGTGTAAATTAATGCACTGTTGTCTTTGCATCTTTAATGCATCTGTTGTTTCACTGTCAGAATTCAGGTAGTCTATGGGCTGAATCTGATGCCTTGACCTTGCCAGAAAACGTGGTTATGGCATAATTTGGACTTGGATGGTGCTAGTGAGTATGTTAAAAGAAAATTGTTTAGATGGATGGCTAGGTGTGCAGGTCCTTATGTGTTATCACTGCTTTTCATTAATTAAAAACCTAAATTTAATACAAAATAAAGTTATTTTTTCAATCTGAAACTTTCCTTTGCTCCAGAAGTGTGTGTGTGTTGAGATGGGCTTTTGGAGAACAGCAAGACTCACTTTCCCTTGTGTCAACCTTGATTTTATAATGAAATCTAGCTCCTCTTCTATTTAATTTTCACCTAAGAATAAATGCTCAAATGAATCTCAATTTTGGTTAAAACTAAGATTAATTAAAGAAATATCTGGGAACTGAATGCCTCTAATGATTATATTCTTATGAGTGCATGAGAAATCGTGAAAATGATCAAATCAATCATTTTCCACAATTTGTGTTTTCCTTCTTTACATTATCAAACTACAATAATATTCTTATTAGAGTTTTAAACTTCCTTTAGCTATATCTTGAAATTATATGGGTCAATTCTTGTTGACGGTCCTAAACCTGCAATACTTACTTATACAAAACTCTCAATGAAGTCTAATATTCCTTGAAGAGAATTCACATATTTACTTTTTTAAAAACAAAATATTGTCCTTAAATGTCAAGTCCCTTAAGTTTCAAAGTACCCTAAAAAAAACCAAAAGACTTAGAGTAAGAGTTCCACAAATCTATACTTGTCCAATAAAAATGTGCCCTTTTGTAAGTTACAGTATTATATCTATATTAAGGGCTCTTTTCTAAAGTCATTTGAGAAACAATCTGAATTATAAAATTCTAGTTTGTGCTCTACACTATGTGTATAAGCAAGAACAAAAAAAAATCTTTGCTATGAGTCCCATTAATGGTGAAAGATATGATAAAAAAAGCTAGTCTGCATTATGTTTTTGCTGAGCATTTACCCGTAATCATGTACAGATATGACACCCACATTTTGTTGGCCTTAGTATCACGTTGCTAGTCCTGCGGCTCACTCCTGCCAATTCTGAAAATATGGTATATATTGGTTATATTCTTTTCTCACATCCCCATTTACTCTATTTTCATTCCTAGTCTCTCTTTTCTGCTATTTTTTTAAATTTGAGAATTTCATTTTACAAGGTATTATACTAGAGCCTGGGGGTGTCTTTGTTCTCGTTTTATGCACAATGATCACGCTAATCTTTCTAGAACAAATATTGTTTTTACTGCCTAAGAAAAGAAATAAATGGTTTTCTTCAAACAATTAAATAACAGTACACTCAACTTTTTTTTTTTTTTTTTTTTTAAAACAGTTGACTACTGACACTGAATATTCTGGCATCTCTATCTCTACCCTTCTTAGCTCACTAATGCAAATGTCAGCTAAATCAAATCCGCAAAGTAGAAATGAACTAATAACTGAAGCGCAAGAGACAACATGCATTTGTAAGCAAACAGAGTATGCCTAAAGAACCTTGAAAGGGGTGAAAAATATAGCAGAGCCTGTGAAAGCCATAAAAAATATATACATACCATCACATTACGTAATCAAACTTTCAAAAGTAAACACACACAGGTGTGCTAAAATTCAGGAATAGTAAGGTAAATACTTACCTTTCTCTTATAAAATCTGCTAGATCTTTTGTTGATAGATGTCCATGTTTCATGTTATGATAGAGGACATCAAAGCCATTGTTCCTTTCCCCCTAAAGATTAATAAAAAGACCTTATAGTTTAACCAAAACTATGAAGCACAACTTATTAAAACAATTATACAACAACTGCTTTCTTGATCTGCTCCAGCCCAGCTTATTTCCTAACCACTCAGTTTACAATTAACCCAATAGAGAGACACGGTAGGTGTCCTTCAGCTGTCCTTCAGAAGAGCTCTTTGTAACTTGAAAGCTTGTCTCTTTCACCTACAGAAGTTGGTCTAATCAGGGCTTTGGAGCTGTGCTCAGACTCTGCTCCAGCTCCAGGCAAAAACCTGCAGCTCCACTGCTCCGCGCTCCAGCTCCGGGCTCCGCTCCAAAGCCCTGGGTCTAATAAAAAAATATTGCCTCACCTGCCTTGTCTCTCTAGTATGATGGGACAAACACAGCTACAAAAACACTGCAAACAATTAACCCAGTAGTCACAAATGAACTCCTTGCCAAGTCATGGCCACTCTTTCATATGCACATTTTGTATGCTACACTGAAGACCCTCTTTTCCTTGGGCTTTTGTATTACTATATCCCCACCTTCCTAACTTCCCACACCTTGCAAGGTACTCCTTCAGTGCTGCATTCTTTCTCCCTGACCCTCAACCTCTGTTGTTGTTCCCCAAAAGTCTGTCCTTCATCCTCTCTTCTTTTTCCTCTACACACACTCCCTGAATGACCTAATATACTCCCATGGTGTGTTACTATCTCTGTGTTGGTTACTTAAATCTCTCTCTCCAACCCAATCTCTCCCATTCTTTCCAGACTCATCTATCTTCCTGTCTTTCTGATATTTCCTCATGGATGTCTCAACACCATGTTCTCAAAACAAACTTGTCAAACACTGAACTCCTCTTTCCTTCTGCACTACCTACCCTTTCCCTCTTTTCCATCACTACTAACCAGTCCACAGTCCTCTTGGTCACTCAAACTCGCTTTTCACATTCTTCTTTCCTCAAATTCAGGCCCGTGCCAAATTTTGTCACATCTCCCTCTATAATATTCGGTAAAATGGCTAAAACCATTAATCTCTCTCTTCCATCCCCTACAATCCCCCTTTGCCTATCAATTATATTTGCGATATTTAGATTTTAGAGCACTAAGTGGCATAGACAGTTATTTTCATAATGTACCAAGCATACTTAAAAGGTGTTCTATATAACAATTAAACAACGGAATATAATAGCAATCTGAACTGGACCACCTTCATTCATCTCTCTCAGTGATACTGAGACCTCAGGAGCTAAATTAGCGATCAACATTACCCAAAAGAGCCACAGTAATGTGAATTCACTGTTTCATTTACTATAGTACTATATATTTATATTTAAAAACAGTGTGACAGGGGAAATATTTAGTGTATAGTATATTATTCTCACAGCAAATGACTGACCAAGTATTATTTTATCAACTACAATTGGATTAATAACACGGTAAAAGCATCTTGACTGGTTAGTATCTTAGATTAGTTAATAATTAAATCACACGGTGTTTTAATACCATGTGCTGCAAAGAGCCACAGGAGACACATTCAAGAGCCATTTGTGGCTCTTGAGCCTCAGTCTGAGTATCACTGATCTACCTAATAGTAATTTTGGTTTTTTTTGCTTTACTAGTTCCAAACAACATTAAAAGTATTCATCTTATTTTAATTTTCTGGTTACCATTCATCACAATGTTCAAAAAAGGTGAATATGAAAATCAGCAAGTTGCAGTTTGATTTAGCTGCACTTACACATACACGTCTGTATCAATTTAGTCTTTTTACAGGTATGTAAATGGACTATCTTGCATATATTTAAGCACAGTAAACTATAAATGGATTAACATTTTTTTAAAATTTAACACTAGTGTAGTGTTGCTGGCACAAAGTTTCCTGGAGCTCATTGCTCAGAAAAAAGGAACAGAAAAATCTGATTAATAGAAAAATATAACTTGTTTGGCTAACAGATTTAAGTCTTTCCACTTTATTTGTGTAGTCTTTTTGTTTCAACTACTGGTCTAACTCCAAACTGAAAAAAAATGAAATGAGAAGTCTTGGCTCAATCAACAGTTAAGGCCAATGTTACCAAACTCAATGCAAGAAAATTCTTAGTACTGCATACGCAGGGACATAAATCAGAAAATACCTTAAGATCAATAATCGGCAAATCAAGGTGAGCAGAAGCCAGAACAGTATTTATTTACTCTAGATAGACTATTTGCAAATGCTAACCGTAGCCAATTCAATACCTACTCCCCTTTTCAGTTATCACACTGCTTTGTGCATCTAAAATGTAGACCAACGTAAAGCTATAAAACAGTCCTTGCACACTGGCTCAACAATAGATGACTACTAAACTTACTACAGAACTAAAATTACTGTTTATATTTTCATGAGACAATTTAGTTTCCAAATTTGGGCACAATAACTCTTCAGAGGACAACAGAATCTTCTATACATGTGTTAAAGTAAACCATTAATTTTTGCAGAGGAAACATTTAAAAAATGTTCCCTTTATAAAATGCTGTTCTATTTTCTTCACATCTATTTGGTCTCCCCAAGCTAAACCAACACAGTCCCCACAAACTCCACAATTCACACTCTAACATATTTCTAAATATCTTGAAACACACCACTTTTGAACTTTAATGTTAGAAGTTATTCCCTTTACTTTTCATAATGTGGTGGTTCTCAACCTTTTCCAAACCTTAAGACCTTAATTCCCTTCACATTTAACACAATTTCCAATTCCCACTCAAATGCAGCTTGACAAAGTCGAAGTACAAAATCGCATCGTAAGAAATATTCACGATTTTCAAACATAACAAAATGTAAAAATGAGGATACTGAATAAATGTATGTTAAAGCTACATACAGATGCCCCCCGCGTTACGCAAACCCAATTTACGCAAATCCGCACTTATGAAAAAAGTTTAGTAAGCTAGAAATCTGAGGGGGGGGGGGGTTTTGCGAATAATGGTTGGGTATACGTTTTCGACTTACACAAGGTATTCCAGAATGGAATGCCTTGCGTAAGTCGGGAAGCGTCTGTAATTGTTTAAATACGTTTGCAAAAATAAAGTGCATCTTCTTAGCTAATAAAACTTACCAAATTTAGTGTAAAGGCTATATTTATTTGCAAATCAACATGTTTTAATGGTTATACCAACACCTGAAAATGAACCTTTCCTTAGGAAAATAGCTGAAATTTTTTTACAGCAGTGAATAGACCCTCTTTCAATTTAACTCAAGCCGTCTTGTTAAGATCCCTTCTTAGTGTAAGTTCTTTGACTGGATGATAAAACGTTCATTAATTCTTCCATGAATCTCTCAGCTGTGCCATGGGTAAATACAGTCTTATCAGTTAGTACCTGGTGCACAGAAATACCTATGTGTAATTTAATGAATGATATAGAGACTCCTAATGGCTTAAAATGAAGCAGATACTCTAGAAGAGACTGAATAGAGGAGGCTGATGCTGGATCTCTTAATATTATTTGCCCAAATAGAAAACTTTTTCCATTTGTGGTCATAGCAGCCGCAGGTTGATTATTACTGGAATTTAGTAAAATCTGTTGAATTCAAATAAAATGGGATGTTTCAAGGTCCCATGGTCCATGCTATCAAGAGTGTGGTTCTGGGAAGTAAATCCAACCACTCAAATTGGTCAGGAAATCTGTGGTTACTGAGAGACAAAAACTATTTTGGATAGATGATGGTCTGTAAGCCATTTCTGTCTTGCCCAAGCTGGGGAAGTCAAAATATTCTGACCTTGTTCTTATTTTCTTTATAATACTTTGAATGAGTACAGATAGGGAACACCATAGAGAAAATCTATTCCCCACTAGAACAGAAATGCATCTGATATGGACAGAATCGTAGAATCATAGGACTGGAAAAGATCAAGAGGTCATCAAGTTCAGTACCCTGCACTCATGGCAGGACTAAGTATTATCTAGACCATTCCTGACAGATTTGTGTCTAACCTGCTCTTAAAAATCGCCAATGATGGAGATTCCACAACCTCTCCAGGCAATTTATTCCAGTGCTTAACTACCCTGACAGGAAGTTTCTCCTAATGTCCAACCTAAACCTCCCTTGCTGCAATTTAAGCCAATTGCTTTTTGTCCTATCTCCAGAGGTTAGGAAGAACAATTTTTCTCCCTCCTCCTTGTAACAGTTTTCAAGTCCCTTCTCAGTCTTCTCTTCTCCAGACTAAACAAACCCAATTTTTTCAATCTTCCCTCATGAGTAAAGGTCTAGAAAACATAACCTATTTTTGTTGCTTTTCGCTGGACTGTCTCCAATTTGTCCACATCTTTCCTGAAATGTGGCGCCCAGAACTGGACACAATGCTCCAGCTGAGGCCTAATCAGCATGGAGTAGAGCAGAAGAATTACTTCTTGTGGTCTTACTTACAACACTTATAGAATGTCTGCTTCTGCTCTAAAACAAAACTTTGGACATTTTGAATTGCATTTCATTGCAAACAGATCTATCTGTGGATACTCCCAAAGAGAATATTTCATTACTACTGAATTCTTCAAGTGACTATTTGTGCTGCTGTCTTCTATTCCTGCTCAAAAGATCCACAGGCTGCTGACTTGCTCTATGGGATAAATGTCATGATGAATGCACCAGTTCCACAATTCCCCAGCTTCCTTGAACAGCTGTCTAGAATGAGCTCCTCGTTTGCTGACATAGAACATTGCTGTCATATTATCTGACCCACTTGTATCACTTTGTCTTGCAGATGTGGGAGAAAGAAGTTGAGAGAACGCCAAACTGCTCTCAATTCTAATATGTTCATATGCATATTCTTTTTCCAGGGGTTCCAATGTCCATGAATTACCAGGTTGCTGAAGTGAGCTTTCACAGATCTAGAATGGGTAGAAGACCTTCATCCTCAGAAATATGGAATAGAATCCCTGTTCCATTTTTTTTTCGGGGGGGGGGGGGGGGGGGGAAGGGGGACTTCTTCTATAGCGCCTGCCTCCAATAGTGAGCAGACTTCTGTTCTTAGCAGGTACTGGTGACAGGGATCCCTGAAGGAGGGATTGGGAGGAAGTGGATGTCGAATTGAATGAAGAAACCCCTCTGAATGACTTCCTGAATCCCTCTGTGTCTGCAATGATGGCACTCACCAGAAGTTGAAGGAGTGGAGAAGTTGGCTTTCTAAAGGGAGGAGGGGAGCTAGGCAGTAGGTAAATGACTCATAGCTGGTTTGAGGCTCTCAAATATCTCTGCTAAGAAGGTGAGGACGTAGCCAGTTCCCCTTTTGGGGGAGACATGTAAATTTTTCTTTTCGGCTGTTGCTGATTTAATCTTTTGGGAGCAAAATAGGCTGAAAACTAAGAAAATAGGCTGTCTTGGGGATCTGCAAATAGGAACGCCAAATCTTCTAAGTGACAGAGATCTTAAGGGCTTATAGCCATAGCTCTAGTACCCTCTGGTTTTTGCATATCAGCTCTAACACTAAGGAATTCATCATCTTCAAATGGAAGGCCTTCCACTCGGGTTCTTGCTTCAGGAGGCAGACCAGATGATCAGATCCATGAATGGCACCTCAAGGTGATAGCTGAAGCTATCCTACAAGCTGCATCCGAGGAGCCAAAGGAAGCTCTTAATGCATGTCTGGCTACTAACCAGTCCTCAGAAACCAAAGCTTTGACCAGTTTCTTTTGCTCCTCAGGTATGGATTTATCAAATATAGACATCTTCTTCCACAGACAGTACTGGTATCTGGACACTACAGCTAACTAATTATATACTTTAATGCCCAATGAAGCTGAAGAAAAGATCTTTCTTCCCTGGGCATCTAGCTTTTTAACTTCCTGTTCAACGGGGTGAAATGAGCCCATCCCTCCTCTTATTCTCTGGACAACAGCAGTGGCAGCTAGTGCATTAGGAACAAGGTGTATATGAAACAGGAAAAACCCTCAACTGGTAGAGACCATTGGCCTTTTTTGGAGATAACTTGTCCAGAGGCAGGATTCAGCCACATACTAGTAGAGTAGTAGTAGCACCGTACCATCAGTAGTTACATCACAACACCTATCAGACCAGGACCCCTGTGTGCTAGGCACTGTACTACAACCAGCTGTGTTTGTACCCCCTTCTGTACAGGGAGAGTGATTTTACCCTTGGAAGGACACCCCAAAAAGTCAGATATGGAATGAGATACCTCTTCCACTGACACAGATAGAATTTTCAGTGTGGAGGCCATTCTCTCTACCAGCTCATGGAATTGAATCACATCTTCTGATGGAGGTGGCGGCAGAGGAAACCCAAATATTCTCATCAGATGAGGTTTGATCATCTGGCTCAAGATCCATCTCCTGAGGTCCAATAGGTCCCCTACGGTCCTTCCTCTGACAATATGTTCAGGGCTAGTAGCATGAGACAATTCTCTGGCAGCTGGAGAGGCACACTGATCTGGTGCATGTGACGTGCCTTAATCCGTTAGAGTGGAAAGTTTCTTAAAAGTTTGTCTAAGGTAGTGATACTGAGACAGACTCCTGAGCTGCAAGTGGCTCTTTAATGTGTCTCCTGTGGCGCTTTGCAACACATGATATTAAAACACTGTGATATAACCAATCAGGATGCTTTTATTATTATATTAACCAATAATAAGCAATGATAAAATAATAATACTTGGTCAGTTATTTTTCTGTAAGAATAGTATGTATGTACTTAAGGATTCAGATCTTCCAGTTTCTTTCAGCAACAGTTACCACCCTCTGCTATAATGTGGAGAGGCAGTGAAATCAGATACTGATTTCCCAACTTCCCTCCCAATCCTCCACCAGCAGATATGGCTCTATTGGAGTAGAAGGAGAGCCATTTTTTCACCTAGAACATCTCCAGGGAGGCTAGTCTCAATACTCCTCACATCATTTTGAAGGACCGCTTTGTGAACATCTATGGGGTAAAAAGTATCTGTTGGATGGGGATTGTGTCAGTCTCCCCAACAAGACTGCAGCTTTGTGTGTGTGAACCCTTCCATACACAATCATCACTGGCTAATTAGGACTTCTGGTATTGCTTTCTTTTCCCCCCACGAGCATTGAAGATTTTCTCTTCAGCAGCTGGGCTTCACACTGATACTGCCCCTCTCACATTGTCATAAAGGGGGTCCTTCTCAGATGTCAGGGAAGAGAGCAGGGCAAAGAGAAAATGAGGCTTCCAGTATCCATAAATACTTCTATTAAATAGGCCTATGTAAGGATATTATTGACCCCAACTATGCATACAAAAAAGTAAGGGTCATAGAAAGTGAAGGTAGCTAACCTTTAGATGATGTTTCATTTCAATTTCCCTTCATCAGCAACTAAACAAATGTACAATGTTCTCATGGAAATGAAGTAGCCCTGTCAGCAACTCTTGAGTCTGAATTCAGTTTTTCCACAACCTGTACATAACAGGAAACCAATTACAGGAACTCCCTGTTTTGTTGAACTACCGTAATACATCTTGAAATTTCCAAGAAGAAATTCTCATGTTTTATATGTAGCAAATTTGAATTTAAAGCTTATATTTGGTATAGTAGCCAGAATTAACTTGGCTCATCTGCAGCAGTACTGATTTCCTACATTTTTAATCCAGTTGTACAAAGTACAAGAACTGTCTACTTTGGACCAAAATCTTAACAGTCTATTAGCATAAAACAAAAATACAGATCTAGCTCCTACCTTAAGTGTGTGTAAAATGTGTTACCTCTTAAGTTTATCCTGAATTTTCCTGCACTAGACAAGACAGCTACTGTCTTACAGTTAATGGGAAAAGCAGCGATCAACACTATTTTAATCAGCAAAACTCAGCAGATGAGCTAACAAACAAACAGTAAATACATGCAGATCCAAAGCAGCAGTCCTTTCTGTCCATGATCAAACTTTGTCTTTGATTATAGAAATTTAGAACATAGATTGTCTTGTCCCCTCAAGGATAGGTAAGATAATAAACATCTGACAAAAGTCAATTATGCAATTTTATCTGAGCTGTATTAGCTAATTGGTATCTTCTGAGTTTATGCACTTTGCTTAGAATCTATCAAAAATTCAGATAGCAAACTGCTCCACTCCCTGATAGTAATGTGATAAAGGAATTTGAAAAATATTCTGTTATGATACACAATTTAAATAGGACTTGTTTAAGCCTAAAAAAACCCAACACTCTATGAAACAGGCGAACATACTTATTAAAAAACTACAGATGGAAAAAGTCCTCAGACTTAACAGGATTTTATTTTAATCCATAAAAAGGTTAGGTCTCTAACTTTGAATTCATATTAAATGAAATTTGGATAATTTCCTGTTTTCAAATCATCACTCATTTTAATTGACGTGCCTTTGTACCCACCCTTTTTGAACAAGAAACCATTATAGAAACATTTTAATTAAGACACAAAGTTATAAATGAAACAGCAGCAATCATTTGGAGGTCACATACTACATTATAATGAATTATGGTCCTTATGTTCTTGGTCAATACTCCATTTATTACAAGAACTACAACCCTATAGAGATGGTGCAAGACCCGTCATGCCATCCTAAGTAGTGCCATGACCAGATATTTCCTTCTTTATTAACAATGGAACTGAAATTCTAGAATACTCATTCACATTCTCACACATTAACCCTAGAATGTATTTGAAAATGCAATGCCTACATTACTGGTTATCTGTCAAGTTGTCATTCTTGAACGTTTCAGTGGAATCTACTCTACAGGAGGCTACTGGTAAAACTAAACAACTATGTACTGATTTTGAAAAGCTTTTCAATTTAAAAGGTGAAACCTGCAGAAGCCCACAAGGTGAAGCTGATCCAACAGATCAAATTCAGCATCCATGACCACACTTCCAAACTTTCAGCTCCTTAAGGCATATATGATACACATATGATAGTGCAGTTGTAGCCATGTCAGTGGCAGGATATTAGAGAAACAAAGTGGATGAGGTAATATCTTTTATTGGACCAACTTCTGTTGGTGAGACAGGAAAGCTTTCGAGACACACAGAAGAACTTGTCTCTCTCACCAACAGAGGTTGATTCAATAAAAGGTATTACTTAACTCCTCTTGTCACACCTATGACAGACAGTTCACTACCTTATAAACAAAAAGCCAGCCTTTTGAGAAATGTTAATTATTGTGTGTGCATGCAAAAGGTGAACAAAAAATAGAAACTAGAGCTGTTTCCATATACATGAGAAAAGGAACAACTAATTGTGTTCATATTAAAATTACTCTTCCACATTCACCACAAAACAAGACTAGGAATATTTGCCTCTCTTTGTTGGGGCTCTGGTCAACTCTGAAGAGCTCACTTTTAGTATTAAGTGCAAAACTCTAGAATTAAGTGCAAAGATAAGGTTGTCAGATCAAACAAACATAAAAACAGGTAATTCTAAGATTTACGATTGTCCCGGCACTACTAACTCTGTCATATTCCAAAGCATGTATATTTTAAAGGAATACATTAACTGGATTATGATAAGGTTTACATTTAACAAGTAGAAGAGGAACAGAAAACAATACATCTATAGCAAAAATCTCCTTCCTGGAACAACTTTAACATGAGATTTACTGACTTTTGAATGCTTCTCTTTGGAACTTTAAACTTTGCGGGGAGGGATAGCTCAGTGGCTTGAGCAGTGGCCTGCTAAACCCAGGGTTGTGAGTTCAATCCTTGAGGGGGCCATTTAGGGATCTGGGGCAAAAATCTGTCAGGGATGGTGTGACATTATTGATATAATCTGGGACCATACAGAACATGGCTGCAACCAAGGTCCTGTAGTAGCACCAAATCTTATGTAAAGGGGGTCATATAAGGTGTCTTAGATCAGGTTATGGGTTGCTGGTTATGATTATGCTGTCAGTATGCATGTGTCATTTTGTAGTTGAAGTTATGAATATTGGCTCAATCCTGTCTGCATTTCAAACTTGTGCTATGCTTCTGGATGACACCCCAGACAAGTTGGTGTTAGCTCGGCCTAGCCTGCTTGATGGCCCATTAAGGACCATCAACTACACAATTGACCCATGGAGAGAAGGCAGATACGCCTTGTAACTCAGCAAAGTATGCAGGGACTTGCCCATGTGACTCCAGACTCCATTTTGCTGAAAAGCCTATATAAGCCTGATGCCTCATCTCCATCTTGTCTTCAATCCTGCTTCTTACCTCTGGAGGGACTTTGACAGAAACTAAAGCTCTGAACAAAGGACTGATGACCCACCCCAGCAGGGGATGTACTCCAGAGACTTGATTTGAACCTGCAGTTTATTCCATCACTGCTACAAGCCTGAACTAAGAACTTTGCCATTACTGTACGTAATTGATTCCATTTAGCCAATTCTAGCCCTCATCTCTACCTTTTTCCCCTTTATGAATAAACCTTTAGATTTTAGATTCTAGAGGACTGGCAACAGCGTGATTTGTGGGTAAGATCTAATGTGTATATTGACCTGGGTCTGGGGCTTGATTCTTTGGGATCGAGAGAACCATTTTCTTTTATTGGGGTATTGGTTTTCATAACCATTCATCCCCAGGACGAGTGGGACTGGTGGTGATACTGGGAGACTGGAGAGTCTAAGGAAATTGCTTGTGTGACTTGTGGTTAGCCAGTGGGGTGAAATCAAAGTCCTCTTTGTCTGGCTGGTTTGGTTTGCCTTAGAGGTGGAAAAACCCCAGCCTAGGGCTGTAACTTCCCTGTTTAAGCAATTGGTCCTGAATTGGCACTCTCAGTTGGGTCCCGCCAGAACCGCATCGTCACAGATGGTACTTGGCCCTGCTAGTGAAGGAAGGAGGCTGGACTTGACCTTTAAAGGTCCCTTCCAGTTCTATGAGATAGGTATATATCTCCATATTTAAAAAAAACTGTTCATGCTCATGCCTGTACTTTCAAATATTCAGAACTTATTTTAAAACCAATTCCTCCTCCACAAACTCAGTAAAATATGCTGTTCCTTAAGGTTTATTAATATACCAATGAACTAACTTATTTCATTCACATTGGTGTAAATCAGGTGACTCCACTGAAATCAAGTTGTATTAGTGTAAAGCTGGTATAAGGAGAATCAGGCCTCAAAGTTTTAAAGTAAACCTAAAAGGGTTTTTGGTTTTAATTTGAGACACATTACAAACTCTTCCAATTGGAAGTGTAGGTCCTTCTGGTAGATGATTTCCAAAAAACATCAGAAACAAAGTATATTCTTGAAGATCACCACGGCTACAAGCTCCTTATCCTGTCAGGAGCCAGGCTGTTAAGGAAGGTCTCTTGGGATGGGACAGAGCAGGGTATCCCAATCAGTATGAAGATCTGAGTCCAGATTCTCAGCCTGATGGAACTGGCTTTGGCCACCTACCATGGCATTTAGAACCCTAGCTGACTGGGCCAGTACGGGACTGTTAGGATTAGCAAACCTGTGTTGTTCCTGGGCTCCAAGACAACTACAAGAGCCTACTTCTACAGTGGATATCTTGCTAATGGAGCTTCTTCTCAGTGCTGTACGAAGACAAGTAGCTTTCTATTCCGGAATGTTCACTGGAAGAATTTATTGAAAAAACTCCTAAACCTGCAACCACTCCTATATAAGCAAGGCTTTCTGACCCAGAGGGGATCTAGCATGTCCCTGTTTTATATAAACAGTGGCCCAATAGGACTTCTCAACCACACCACCTTTGGGGATAATAGTCATCTGAAAGCTCTGAATGCATCCAGGACTACCCTCCTGTCCAAAACATTGTGTAATTGTTTTTCCTGAATACACCAAGTCCTTTGATGTGGAGCCTCTGATACACAGGCTCCCTTTCCCTGATACATTTGTGGTTGCTACAGTTTGGACAAGAGAAATATGGAAGTCTATTCCCAAATGCAGATTGAGTTGATTGTCATCTGTTAACTGCATGTGATATAAGAACCCAAATTTCTTGCTTCCACTGGGATCTCAGGGTCAAACGAGGTTGCCTTGTGTAGCGATGTGCCATAGGTTTTAAAAAATTAATTTGCGGCCATCAGTCCCAACATGCATAGCATTGTTCTAGTTGTCATTAGCTGTTTCTTGCATATCAGTTTGGCAGAAAAAGACAGTCATCTTGAAGAACACCTGTTACGGAAAAGGTGTGTTGCTGGTGTCCATTCCACAATAGGCGTGCGTGCTCCCCACGTGCACTGGTGCTGGAAGTTTTTCCCTTAACAATACCCCTAGCAACCTCTGGTGTGGTGCCTCTATGGTGTGATATAAGGGGCACTGTGTGCTCCCCCCACCCTCAGTTCCTTCTTGCCAGACAACTCCAACAGAAGTTGGCGGGATGTGGAATGGACACAAGCAACATATCTTGAAAAACAGTTATGGAAAAGGTAACTGTCTTTTCTTCTTCGAGTGATTGCTCTAGTGCATTCCACAATAGGTGATTCCAAGCTATATCTGTTAGAGGTGGGTAGGAGTTCACAGACACTCAGGACGGAGTACAGCCCTGCCGAACCCAGCATCCTCCCTGGTTTGGGAGACAATCGCATAATGTGAGGTGAATGTGTGTACTGAAGACTATGTGGCATCCCTACAAATGTCCTGAATGGGAACATGGGCTAAAAAGGAAGCCGACGAGGCCTGCGCCCTAGTTGAGTGTGCCTTCATGATCGGAGGCAGGGGGACTCATGCCAGGTCGTAACATGTATGAATACACAAGGCGATCCAGTTGGAGAGCCACTGAGGGGAGATCAGGCGACCTCTCATGTGTTCAGCCGAGGTGATGAACAGCTGCGAGGACTTCCCGAACGGCTTAGTCCGCTCCAGATAAAAGGCCAGAGCCCGTCTCACACAGAGCACCAGCAGGAAGATGTACTGACCCATGTGGTAGGTGGAGACCACCTTGGGGAGGAACGAAGGATGTGGTCAGAGCTGGACCTTATTCTTATGGAACACCCTGTACGGGGGCTCGGAGGTCAGGGCTCTGAGCTCCGAGACTCGTCTAGCTGACTTGATTGCCACCAGAAAGGCTGCCTTCCACATGAGGTGTGACCAGAAGCACATAGCTAGCAGCTCAAATGGGGGACCCATCAACCGGGCCAGCATAAAGTTTAGGCCCCCAGTGGGACCTGACGTATGGGAAGAGACGATCCAATCCCTTAAGGAATTGGCCAGTCATAGCATAGGAGAATACCGTGTGCCTCTGCACTGGCTGGTGGAAGGCTGATATGGCAACCAACTGCACCGTGATGGATGAGGGTGCTAGGCCTTGGGCTCTAAGGTGAAGGAGGTAGTCTAAAACGAGTTGGATAGGAACAGCCACAGGCGAAATGCCCTGATCGGCTGCCTGCTGGGAAAATTGAGACTTCGCCAGGTAGGCCCGGCACGTGGAGGGCCGTCTGCTTTCCAGAAGGATGCGCTGAACCCCTTCTGAACATGTCTTTTCCTCCTGGCCTAACCACTGAACAGCCATGCCGTGAGATGGAGTGCCACTAGGTTGGGGTGGAGGAGATGGCCCTGGTGCTGGGAGAGCAGGTCTGGGTGGGACTGCAATGGCCACGGCAGGGCGACTTCCAGGCTTGTGAGAGTCCCATACTAATGTTGTCTTGGCCAGGCCGGGGCAATCAGAAGGACCCGGGCCCTGTCCGTTTTTATCTTCTCCAAGACCTTGCTGATCAGCGGGATCGGGGGGAAGGCATAGGGAAGGTGGCTCGACCAGGATAGGAGGAAGGCATTGGAGATGGCGCCCACGTCCAACCCATGGAGCAGAAACGGGGACACTGGCAGTTCTGCTGAGTTGCGAATAGGTCCACCTGGGGAGTTCCCCACTCTTGGAAAATCCTGTGCACCACCTCTGGGTGTAGTGACCATTCATGCTGAGAGGAGAAGTCTCGGCTCAGACGATCCGCCCGCGAGTTCCGGGCACCTAGTAAGTGGCGGGCTTGTAGGCAAATGTCATGGGCTATACAGAAGTCCCACAGCCTGAGGGCTTCCTGGCACAGGAGTGGACCCCGCCCCTTGCCTGCTGATGTAAAACATTGAGGCTGTATTGTCCGTGAGAACCTTGACCACTCTGCCCTCTAGGAGTGAGCGGAAGGCCACGCATGCCAGCCAGACCACCCTGAGCTCCTCGACATTTATATGCAGGGCAAGGTCCTGCACGGACCACAGACCTTGGGTCTGAACGTTCCCCACATGGACTCCGCACCCCAGGTCCCACGCGTCAGACATCAGCTCCACCGAGGGGGGCCTGCCCCTGAACAGGACCCTGTGGAGCATGTTCCCTGGGGAGGACCACCATTGCAGGGAGGTTATCACCAGTTCGGGTACAGGGAGGACTTTGTCCATCCTGTCTCTGGACTGGGAAAACCACTGAGGCCAATCAGAGCTGGAGAGGCCTCATCCTGAGCCTGGCGTGGCAAACCACATGTGCACGCCAACATGTGACCGAGGAGCTGGAGGCATGCTCTGGCTGTGGTCACAGGGAACTTTGTGACTGTGTCGATGAGCCCTTTCAGGGTCTCGAATCTGTCCAGTGGGAGGGAGGCCCTGGCCGATGTTGCGTCCAGGACTGCCCTGATAAACTCTATGCGCTGCACTGGGATTAACGTGGACTTGGTGTCGTTTACCAACAGGCCCAGGGTGGCACACGTGGACAGGAGGGGCGCAACGTGATCCCACACCTGAGACGTGGAGCTGCCCTTGACCAGCCAGTTGTTGAGATAGGGGAAGATCTGAACCCCATGACATCTGAGGTAGGCCACCACCACAGACATGCACTTTGTGAATATCCTGGGACTGGCCAAATGGGAGGACCGTAAATTGGTAGTGTTCCTGCCCAACCATGAAATGGAGGAAACGCCTGTGTCCCTCGAATATATGAATGTGGAAGAACGTGTCCTGTAGATCGAGGACAGCGTACCAGTCCCCGGGATACAGGGAGGGGATGATGGAGGCCAGAGAGACCAAGCAAAACTTGAGCTCTACCATGTACTGGTTCAGGCCATGCAGGTCCAAGATGGGCCTGAGCACCCCCCCCTTTGGCCTTCGGGATAAGAAAATAGCGGGAGTAGTACTCATGTCTGAACTATGCTGGTACTACTTCCACCGCTCCTAGGCCAAGGAGCCTCCCCACCTCCTGCTTGAGCAGGGCCTCGTGAGAGGGGTCCCCCAGGAGTGATGGCGATGGAGGGTGTTTGGGCGAGGCAGAGGTAAACTGGAGGGTGTAGCCCTGGGAGATGGTGTTAAGGACCCAACAGTCCGAGGTCAACTGCAACCTCTCTGGGAGAAAAGCACACAACTGGTTGGAGAAGGGAAGCTTTATTGCGGGTGGATCCCTGGTATGAACTGGTAAGTTGCCCCCAGGCGTCCCGTCAAAACTGACCTTTCCCTACTTTTTTGCCCTGGGAAGGCCCAGGCTGGGGGGCAGACAGGGACTGCCTCCACGGGTGTTTTACAGTCCCATCACTTTTTATAAGGGGGCTCATATTTAGAGTGGGTGGCCTGGGTGGGAGCCTGCTGAGGCTTAAACTTGGTCCTGGCCAGAGCCAGGACAAAGAGCCCAAGTGTCTTAAGTGGTGTGCAGAAATCTTTCAAGCCGTGCAATTTCACGCCCCTCTGTTCCGCAAACAGGGCCTTGCCATCGAACGGAAGGTCCTGCAAGGAATTCTGTGCCTCGCTGGATAGCCCCGACAGCAGAAGCCACGAAGCCCTCCTCCTGGACACCATGGAGGCCACAGACCTTGCAGCCGTATCTGTGCCATCCGACGCTGCCTGCAAGGTCGCCCTGGCAGCCGCTGTACCCTCCTCTACCAGAGCCTTGAACTCCTTCTTGTCACGCTACTGGAGGGAGTCCTCAAATTTGGGCAGAGAGCACCACAAACTGAACTCATACCGTCCCAGGAGGGCCTGATGGTTTGCCACCCTTAACTGGAAGCTTGAGGACAAATAAACCTTTCTCCCGAATAAGTCCAGCCTCCTTGAGTCTTTATTTTTCAGAGTAGGGGCTGGTTGGCCCTGCCTCTCCCTGTGGTTGACCAGCTTGACCACCAAGGAGTTAGGGTGGCTGTACAGGTATTTATGCCTCTTGGTGGGCACAAAGTACTTGCGTTCCGCCCTCTTAAAGATGGGGGGGCAACGAAGCCAGGGTTTGGCACAAGGCATTTGAAATTTTTGCCACCCCTTCGTGGCACTCCTGCCTGGTGCCGAGGCTGAGAGGACGCTGAAGAGAGTCTGAGGGTTCCTCCACCTCCTCGGCTTGAAGGCTGAGGCTCGATGCCCCCCTTTTCAAAATTCCTGGTGGGCCTTAGAGTCCTCCTGCGGAACAGGTGGAGGAGGGGCCCTAATTGCTTCATCGGGGAGCAATTAGGGCAATGAGGTACTCTGCGTACCCACTGATACTGGAGGTCCAACCACTTGGTTGCCCTCCGGGCGCTGAACCAGAGATGAACGCCCCATTGACTCCTTTCTGGGAGGCCAGTCTTGCCAAGGGCTCCGGCCACCAAACAAGCCACCACCGGGGGCTGCATCGGGGCCCACAGGGCCCATTGGTACCACGGTGCCAGCCAAGGAGCCCGGTGTCACTGCACTTGCTGTGGCACCAGCGGAACAGGCTGTTCAGACCGACTAGCCTGTCCCATCGACTGAGGACTACGAAGGGAGTTTGGGCTGGCATACAACCGGCCGCTGTCCTGGGATTGGGAGGAGTGGTGATGTCGGGAACGGTGCCGATCATGAGACCGTGATCCTGGAGTGGAGAAGCGGGAGTACCACCAGTAGCAGCTGTTCCGCAATCAGCTCCGACAGGTGGATCTGCGATGGCAAGGTGCCAGCGATCGACGCCCAGGACTGCGGAAGGGGTGGCGCGGCGGGGTCCTGGAGCGAGACGAAGAACGGGAACAGCGTCGATGCCCGTATCTCGATGGGCTACGGTATCCTCTCGGAGATGAGGACCTTCAGTGCCGTCTGTCCCGGTCTCGACGGGGCCCACTCCCCTCATGAGGTCTACGGTCCCTTGAGGCAGAGCAGTGCCTGGAACCCCTGCCAGGCGGAACCCAACCAAACAACCTGGTGGGGGATGATGGAGACCAGCATGGACTGCGCACGGGGCAGTTGTTGAGTGGTGAACCACATCGGGAACATTCCCTACACCGTGAACGGTACCGAGTAGGTGGAGATCCAAGTGGTGGCTTGTCTCTGGACCGGGGAGCCAACGGCGGTGGTGCCCCTGGTATCGGAAGAGACGGCACCGGGACATTCGGGGAGATCAGCGCCAAGTGGGCCAGGCTGTTCTGCTCAACCTGAGTCAAAGGTCTGGAGGCTGACACGGATAAAGAACTGCCCAATATGGGTCTAGTCTCTCCCCTGGTCTTGCTCCGGTGTCTCGGCGGAGAAGACCTCTTCTTAGCCTTTTTGGTGTGCCCCGCGGACGGGGAGCGGTGCCGACTGGTGGAAGGCACCAAAGGATTGCCACGTACCGACACTGCGGTACTTGGTGCTGACTCGGAGCAGCGCACCAGAGCTGGGGTCAACGCCGACTACATTAAAATGCCTCGAAGCCGAATGTCTCTTTCCTTCTTGGTCCAAGGCTTGACGGATCTGCAAATCTTGCAGCGATCACTGAGATGGGTTTCCCCCAGACTGCGTAAACAGTCCATGTGTGGATCACTCACTGGCATCAGCCGCCTGCAAGTGTCGCACAACTTAAAGCCTGGGGCACGGGGCATGGCCCAACACAGGTACGCTAAACTAAACTAACACTAATCTAAACTACTTGAACTACAGTTACTACTAACTATGAATGAACAAGAGTTCAAGAGGAAAGCTGCACAAGCTGGAGCAGAGCAGTTCCGATGCACCTTCACTGGCGGCAAGAAGGAACTGAGGGGTCGGGAGAGCGCGCCACACCCCTTACACCGTGCCATAGAGGCACCATTCCAGGGGTGCGAGCACACACACCTATTGAATGGACATGAGCAATCACTTGAAGAAAAATGTCTTTGATCCTATCCTGGGACAGGAAGGTTTTGCATTGAGATCAGTGTTTAGTAGGGCTCATATATTCTCCAATTGTGCGCTGAGGAAAAGTTGGCCCTTTAAGTAGTTTACTATGAACTTTAGTGATTTCAATACACCAGTGTGACAAACTGACCTTATGACATATTTCAGTGGTGTCTTTGATCAGCTAATTGTCCAAAAAAGGGACACACTCAGCTTGCATACATAGGCCATGACTGCTACCAAGTATTTTGTAAAAACATGTAGAGTGGACCAGATCCCAAAAGGCAAAACAAACTAGTAGTGCTGTTTCCTTATTACAAATAGAAAATATTTTCCAACCACTGTAAGTATCTCTACATGGATGTAAGGAACTGCAGCTCTAGGTACATGTATGTACACATCTACAGGTCTAGAGCATATAATGAGTACTCTTCTAGAAGAGGCAGAGATACACTTGCTCCCTGAGCAATCATCTTTGACTTTTTCATGGATCAGTTACGGATTCAGGATGAGTCAATACCCTCATCTTTTGTTCATCAGGAAGTATCTGGAAGAAACCGATTGTCATGCTGTCTGGAGTGGCTCTGCACTGTGAGTGCCTATCTCAGGGCAGACTTTCAGAAAACAATGGCAGACACCCCAAACTGGTGGTATGTTCTATAATTAGATTTCACCAAGCCAGTAACAAATGTGAACTCATGGATCATTATACCAGTCTTGCCATGGAGTCACAGACAGCCCCCTTAGCCTCTCCAGTCTACCCTGACACCCAAACAACCTTGTGATAAAAGGATATTAAAACCAAAAAACACACATCAGTTTTCTCCCAGTCCCAATAGACCAGTCACTCACCCCAGATCAACTGGTACTCCAGACCTTATACCAAAGGCAACGCTGGCAGCCAATTCTATAGTAAACTAAGTATAGGTTATTAGCTAAGGGGAAAAAAAAAAGAAAGTTATTGAGAGGTTAAAGCAGGTAAAATAGAACAACCGGTAAATCAGAGTTTGCAACTCCAAATGGTGGCAGTGATGTAATAGACTGCCAGTTTCCTAAAAGTCTTTCAGGGCTCCCCAGAATAACTATGGGGATCTGCATCCTCTTGTTCAGTTATTCTGCCCTTTTAGAATCCAAACAGTCCAGAGATATAAATATGAATTCAAAGACAGATCCTCTATCTTCTTCTCACAGAAAACAAACTGACAGTCTCTTTAACCATGTGGCATTTTCTTTTGCTTATACTGAGTCCTTGACCTCAAATATCTCACACAATGATCAGTTGCTTTGAAAGCAGCATTTTCTAAGTCCTTAAGTCCTTCATTAGCATTTCACAAGATTTCTTTGGTGGGTAATTTAGTTACAGGGTTTTACACAAATGTAAATGTTTGCTGCTATATTATAACAGGAATTGGTAAGTGAGAACAATGCAAGTAATGGCCCATTAGTTTTCAGGACGTTTAAACATCTAAATATACACTTATACACAGGGCCGGCTCTAGGTTTTTTCCCACCCCAAGTAAAAAAAAAAACAAAAAACAAAAAACTCTGAGAGCGCAACTGCTGAAGCAAAAACAAACAAACAAAAAACAAAACAAAAAACCCACACACCTAAACCAACCGGAATGCCGCCAAAGCACGTGCTTGGTTTGTTGGTGCCTATAGCCAGTCCTGCTTATACATTCAGCACTTACTTTGATCTATCCTAATAGCAAGTAAATCAGCCTGAATATACTCTTAAATCTAACACTCACTTTTGATCTATACTAACAAACAAGTGAACTGGCCTAAGACCATGATCCAATCTGGTTTGCCAGCATCACAACGCTATCTTCTTATCCACTGACATTATTTGATGGCTCTTTGTCTAGAGCAACTGGATTTCCTGCAGCACCAAGTCTTAACACCAAGGAATAGGAATGGGGAAAAGGGTGTAATCTGAAAAGTTTTCAAAACAAAACAAAAAATCCAACCCTTGATCTTGTAGCCTCAAAACAAACACTCAGGACACACATGACCAAGGGCCATAGAATAAAAGATCTGGCAGAGTAATGGTTAGTGGCAAACCAGCAAAACTTTTTGAAGCCTTTCAAAAACCCTTTGGACTTTGCTTATTAAAAGAGAATGTAGGACCCTTCAGCTTGTGGTGGCCTTGAGGCTAAACACCCAGTGCATGGTGTTGCTGATCTCTATTAAAAGCAGTCACTGAAAGCTGGCTTTACTAACAGACTCTCTGTTCGCCCTTGAAGAAAAGGCTATACAGGTGAGAGGCCGGCTTACGACAATACAGTGCAATCTCAGCCTTCAAGTACTCTCCAGCATAAGAAGTTTTCAAGCTTCTTCCAGGCCTTCAGGGGAACTCAAATGCCTGCAGCATCCCTGGGATCACACCATTGCTGTCATCACACCCACCTCAGAGATCTCATGTACCTGAAGTCGGTTCAAGCACCAAAAATCAAAGGGTTGATGTGCCAAGTAACCTTAAGGCTACCCAACAACAAATGAGGCACCAAAGCACTACAGCAAAGGCCTCAAATGTAGAAATCTGAACTAAGTTGACCGGAAGGCAGGTTGAAAAGGATACCTGATGAGTGTCATTGGAGCATGGAAGAGAGCTAGAGTAACAGCCCAGGTGGCACTAGAGCCCCCAGGGGAATTGCTGCACTGACCAAAGTAACTGACTACAATGTCTAGAGATCAGCCGTTATACTCTGCAAGGGTTGGTGAGAGATGGCCAGCAGGGGGCTCAGTTCATACTCTTGCTACTATTGCCCACAACTACTATTAGTTATTATTATTAGAAAGAATCCATTCAGTATGGTATCTTTAGAAATAAAAGATTAGTTTAGAAACATTAACCAAGTTGGTAATGATTTAACTGCTATAATACTGTCCAGCAATGTATACAAATTCTTCTGATCTGAAGAAAGTAGTGAACTTGTAAAACACTCTTGACACAAACAGACCAAAAATAATTTAAAATATTGTCCCGCTGTTGAAATAGATTCAACAGGCCTGGAACTTTGCAACCCTATACAAATCTATGCAACAATATTCTGATAAGGCATATGAGTTTGCATATTGCTGATTTTTTTTGTGGACTGTTAAATATTTCAATTTACATTGTCATTCTGGTTAAGGAAATCAGGACAAAGATGCTGAAACATCTCCCTCATCTACTTTATCCTTGTCCACTTAATCTTGTCTACAGTTGAAAACTCACGAAATGTTTACTATTTCAGGTCCATCAGGGTTAGTAAAATTATGATTCCTAACATAAGCAGGCCAACAGTGTTTTAAGTACCATGACAGACACTGCTTAAAACAAAACTAGCAGTTTATCTACACAAGGCTCCCAATGTATCTAACACTGATGGAGTTAAACATGCCTAAGAAACCTAGTGTAGACAAGCTTTTATTCAAAATCTTAGTAGCAACAGATAAATACGTGCCTTTTACCCAATTGTTTATAAAGAAAATTAACAAAACAGTCTGAGGAGATTGGAACATGGATGAGAACTGGCTGAATCTCTATTTGGATGCAGTGAAATTATGGTAGTCAGCACGGGTGGGTGCTCGCGCCCCCTCCACCCCGGCCCTGTCCTGACCCCACCCTTTCCCGGCCTCCATGCCAACCCCTTTCCCAAAGTCCTCACCCCAACTCCACCCTGTCTCTTCCCCAAGCGCGCCGCGTTCCCCTTCCTCCCCCCCTCCCTCTCAGCCACACGAAACAGCTGTTTCGTGACGCAAGCGCAGGGGGAAAAAATGGCAGGCAGCGCGCTCAGGGAAGGAGGCAGAGGTGGAGGTGAGCTGGGTGGAGAGCTGCTGGTGGGTGCTGAACAGCCACCAATTTTTCCCCATGGGTGCTCCAGCCCCGGAGGACCCACAAAGTCAGCGCCTATGAGTCAACCGGGGGAAGCAACCTGTGTTCCTTGTAAACTGCATGCTTGGGCAGCCATGCAGCAGAGATTTAAGTGCCGCCCAGCTGATAGCAGATCACACACAGCCCACAGCATGTGTTTAGGTGCCCTTCTCCCCACATGGCTCCATCCTGCAACTGCTCCCGGGACCCTCCTGCTGGCTGTGCTGAGCGGAGGGGGGGAGGGGGGGAGCTGATTTCAGAGTGTCCCCCTCCCCTTTGCCCCCCATCTCCACAGAGCAGGGGAGAGGGGACAGCCTGGCTCAGGAGGACTTGGAGCTGCCATGGTCTGAATAGTGAGGTGTCTGAATGCCTTTCTTAAAGAGATAGTGCACTGTTTCTCAGATTTCCCCAGCAGCCAGCTCACACTCTCTCTCTCTCTCTCTCTCTCTCTCACACACACACACTCTGTGTCACACTCACCTCCCAACACATACTTGTATTGTTGTTACCTTTGGTACTTCTTGCAATGCACATATATTCTCTGTAATTTTATTCTTTCAAAGTGTTATTTTAGTGTTTTGACTAGTCTATACATTTCATAATTTTTATTTCTCTTAATACTCAAAGAATTAAATTAAAGCTGAGTTCTAAAACGCCTAACCTGTCCTGGCTGGAGTAATTATTCCTATGGTAACTTTTTAAAAATATATATTATATCTAGGTTTTTTGTTTCTACTGGTGGCACACATAGGCACATACCTCGGTGCATGTAACAAAATTTATTCCACCACATGGATGGAAAAAATTAGAGGGAACATTGGAAGCAACCATAAGATATAGTGAGGAAGATTTCTTCACCTTTAATTCAGGGTGTGTGTTTGCTCTTTGTGACTTGTTTGCAATTTGGGGGCTGTGTTGGATCAGATTTCTCAGCTGCTGTGAAACTATTCTAATAGCAGCAATGTCCAGGAACTTGGTATGCAACAATGAATGTTTCTCTCACTCTGGTGATTCAGCCAGTACTTTTTCCTTGTGCTTCATGAAATAATCTACCCTTGGAACAGCTGGCAGATGGCTAAATGTTTGCAGTAGTTAGCTACCTTAGAAGTCTTAGGCTGAAGGGTCTTAGAAATTACATTAGATGTCATTGCAGTAGATGAAAAGATTAACGGCCTAATCCTACAAGAATTCTCATTAGTTCCAATGCACGCTCTGTATGCAAAAGAGTTGTAGCACCTGAACATGAGCAAGTCTGGGATAGATACATGGATATAAAATGAATCACCAATGATTTCCAAACTGATTAATTGCAATGTACCTATATTTCCTACAGTTTTAACTGGATAACATGCTCTTCACCCCTTTTCCTGAACAGCTGGACAGGACTGCTGTACATACTTATAATAGCTGCCACATTCCACAGGTGATTTCATTGCAATGGTGTATGTGACATGATGCCTGTATTTGCAGAAAGTTTTGAGAACCCCTGAAAAAGGATATCCTGCTATATTTATATTTAAAATGATAGTTATCAATGGCTGCCAGTCAAGCATATTGTCTCTACAGTGCCATTGAAAATTCTGACCCCAAATTCCCTCTTCCATTTCCAAGAATCCTAAGAAGGACTCCACTCCCAGCATCAACTTCCCTGACGCCATGATTAGCTTCAACAATGGAACCCAACAGATGACCATACAGAAGAAACTCATAGATCACCACACTTACATTCACAGATCCAGTAACCACCCCAAATACAACCAGGCATACAGATACCACAGAATATATTCTGAAAAGAAAACCCAGGATATACATCTTAACATACTTAAGAAAGTCTTCACCAAATAAGGACACTCCAGAGAAACAGATCACATCATGGAATGAAAGACACTCCAGAGAAGTAGATCACATCATGGAATGGGCCACTGTAGTGGGGCAGTTGCCCCACTTTGGCAGATAAAGAATTAATAGCAGCCCTTGGAGTGGCTGTGCACCTTAGACAGAGCAGCACTGGGCAGGCTCAGGGGAGCAGAGGGAAATCTCCAGCCAGATACCTGCCAGGGTGAGGCCCCTGAAAGAAAGGGCCGAGAAGGTGCAAGGGCCAAACGGAGCGTGAGCAGTAGAGGGAAGAGGAGGAGGGCAGGACATAGCTGACGCCAGAAGATCCCTTAGCCAGTACCCGGGGTAGTGGGTGGGCCTGGGTCCCCCTGTCCCCCTAACACTGCACCTGGCCCTAGAGGAGCATGGCCCGATACAGACTTTGGCTTGCCCCTGAGGCAAGGGGCTAGATTCTGGGAATGCAGTTGACCACAAGGGCAGCTGCAGACTGAGGACTGCTGAAACCCCCGGAAGGGGAGAGAACCAAGTGGGGCACAGCTGGAGGGCTGTGTCCAGAAGAGGACGCCACAAACCAGGGAGCAACGTGGGTCCCAGACAAACAGCAGGGCAGACAACGGATGAGACACTACCTGCAGAGGGTGCTCCACAGCTGGACAGAGCTAATTCCCGGAGCAACCAGCAGGAAGCGCCGTGGTGGTGAGTTGGCAACCTGTACAGTTACAGCCACCCAAATATCCCAGGGGAACCTGCTTCAATACAGGGTGGGAAGCACCAGTCACACAGTTCTAGTTGTCACATACCTCCCCACACTGGAAAATATAAGGAGTATCCATTAAGCAATTACAACCTATACCCAATAGGGACCACATCCTGAGAGAAATCTTTCCCCAACCCCCTCTTCTAGCCTTCAAACAATGCCCCCACCTCACCAAGCTCATCATCACAAACAAGCTCCCCATAGATGAGGGCACACCAACTCAAAGCAGCACCGGACCCTGCCATAACAGATGCAAAACCTGCAAACACATCTCTAATGCCATGATGATCAATAGGCTCCATAACACACTTTTCAAGATCCATGGGTACTACACATGCCTATCACAACATTGGGTATACCTCATCCAGTGCGCTAAATGACCTAACAACAACTATTTGGGTGAAACAAGGCAATCACCATGCTCCCAAATGAATTTATTCAGAAAAGACAAAAATACCCATGGGGAAACACTTTTCACAAAATGATCACTCCACATCTGACCTCTCAATCCTCATCCTCAAAGGAAACCTGCGGAACGCCTTCAAAAGACAAGCCCAGGAGCTTAAATTCATAACTTTGCTAGACACTAAAAAATCATGAACTCAGTAAAAACATTGTTGTAATGAGCCATAAATCCAATCTGGAATCTAACAACACTCCTTTGTCCACAATTGCAGAGGTGTTAACTGCCCACTTCACGTTGAATGGTCTCTTACAACATGTCATAACTCCTTATGCTTAGTAATCTGTTCCATCTTGAAGTTAGCTGTGATACTCTGAGTACCTTTCCCAGACTTCAAGAAGATCTCTATATAAGCTCAAAAGCTTGTCTGTTTCACCAACAGAAGTTGGTCCAATAAAAGATTATTTCACCCACCTTGTCTCCGTACAAATGAGGAAGGGGAGTGAGGGCTGTACATCTGCGGAAAAATACACTCAAAGAACAAGTAATATTTCTTTCACCTTTGAGAAATTTCTCAGCAACACTGAAGAAATAAGAAAAATGCTTAAGCAGTCAAGTCCTCGCACCCCCCCCCCCCCCCGATAACCTCATCGACTTCCCCTTCAGGGGGCATGCCCGACAATTTAAAAACCAGTGGTTTGGTTCAAGTGTTCTCCAACTTTAAATTTTGAGTCAACATCTCAAAAAGAGATCCTCTTATGGCCCATGATCCCTTCCTAACATCTCTGTCTCTGCTAGTCTGCACTTGAAATATTTTATTCTGCAGTTGACAGTCTGAGAACCACAATTCTACTCAAATTAATACCACATGGAATATGTACCAGTTATCTAAGTACTGAATAACACTTATTCACTGAATATATTCTTTTTTCTTCCTCAGCTCCTGAACATC
This sequence comes from Mauremys mutica, assembly GCF_020497125.1. NCBI lineage: Eukaryota > Metazoa > Chordata > Testudines > Geoemydidae > Mauremys > Mauremys mutica. The sequence goes on from NC_059077.1 coordinate 46,842,362, forward strand.
AGCTACTCAGTACCTAGCTTCTTCATAAAACATTTTAATAAGTTTGGATGAGTTTTCAATGGGCCTCTTCTAGAAAAGTAGCAAGACAACAATGCAGTCATTATTAGAGTAAGGGAGCAATTGTTACTCTACTGCATCAGTATCAAAACACATTGACAAACTACAATTTCTTTTTTTCCTTTTTTTTTTTTTTTACAATAGGAATACTTTTCATAAACTTTTTATTTCACTGATATCTCTGCTTTAAGCCAGCATACATTGTATATAACATCAGGTACTCATTGTTCTGTGACAACATCCTAATTAGGAGTGTTGAGAATATTCAGTCAAGTGATCTGAATGCTTGGAACACTACCTCATAACAATGAATTAAAAAATCATTTATAATCTGCACTACTTGTCTTGTATTTTTACCCTACAACAACAGAAAAAAAAACTGTATTAAACTTATATTAAAGCAATATATCTTTTTTTCTGTTACTGTACTGTATTTTAAAATATTCCCATAGAATACAGACACTAAAGAAAAAGATATACCTACTTTTTACTACTCTCAAAAAAGCCTGGCCTCTGTTCAAATACCATTAAAAGTGGCAACATTTAGAAACCTATTATTTAAAAAGTTTCTTAATTTTCGCCAGTGAAAAGAAAACAATACTTTTAAATACATTTGTTTTGTTTACATCAGTACATTACTGAATACTTTTCTCAAAAAAGTCCTTAAAAGTAGCAGCTTAATGTACTGGAGACAGAATTACATAAATAGGGTGTTTGCATGTGTCACTGCCCTCTTTCTGAATGGAATCAGACCAGACCATCAGGTTTCTGATGTCTTCCCTAATGACTACCAAGAGGATAAGCATTCAAGCCAGTGGAGGCCCATGTAAGGCACAAGATCCATGGTTTAGTTTCCCATGTGGCATACGTGCAGTTTCAACTGGAGACTGGTGTACATTCCAACACTAAATAGATATGGATTCATTACAAAACCATGTTTTCATTTTCTACCCCAAGCATTCCTTTCTCTGAAAGTCTCATCCTTTCCTTCTAAAAGAATCCTGAACTGTACATTTTGAGACTTTTTTCCAGATTTCAACTCCACTTTGGGTTCACATCAAACCATGTCTATCATTTGTAATCACAGTACTATGAACATCTAATTCACAACTTTGTGGATTGAATTTGGATACCTCTGCTACATAAAAAAACATTTATTCTAAAATCTTGGAACATACTCCGGTTCGGCAAGGGCACACAACAAATGAGTTTCAAAAACTGTAATCACTTAAAATAGTTACTGAAGAATGTAGTCTAAATTTATTTCCCCTTCATGGCCAGCCTCCTTACTCTAGAATAATAAATGAAGAATTTAAAAAAAGAGAGTAACTGAATGTTATGTAATAAATATATCTAGCTCTTATATAGTGCATTTCATCAGTCAATCTCAAAGTGCTTTCCAAAATTATCCTTGTTTTACACATGGGGAAACAAGAAGGTGAAGTCACTTCCCAATGTCACCCAGCAAGCCAGTGGCCAAGTGGGGAATAGAAGAACTCAATTCTCAGTCTACTTCAGTGTTCTATCCATTAGGTCTGTAAAGGTAAAGGATGTTTAAATTATACCTTTGTTGGATATATGTTGTACATCTAAGTGCACTGGATTATTCCCCCCCTTATTGTCTGAATTGTAAATGCTCAACATTTTTACACATTTTAATACATTTGGAATTGTAGGGTCTATATTCTGTCCTATCTGAAATGTGGAAAGAATGATATTGAACAACGAACTGATCTGAAATGTTGATGGGGACAGACTAAGCTTTAAAAACATTAAAAATGCACTAAGCTACATTTCATTTGACTATACTAGACAATAATATACCTGCGGTTTGAGATTTTATAGATACTTTTCACGTCAGAAAATATTGCATATGTTTCATTCAAAATTAAATAGACATTATCGACTTCTTTGTTTTTTAACTAAGTAACTAAGACTTCTCTCCTGTCTCAGTGTGCACACACACCTGCTGTGCCTCATCCTTAATGCTATAGCTACTAGGGTACACTCTCTTAGAGGACCTGGGGAAGAATGTGCATGTGAACTCCTCCCCCATAGCAATGCATGAGTGATACTGACTTGCCAATGAGACAAAGCACAACTGGACATTTAAACAGTTAAAGGCACTATACATAAATTGAGAAAAGTGCACAAAGTAAATAAAAAGGAAAAATATCTAATCTCAGTTACAATAATTTTGTGCTTCTTGGTTAACAGTAGGAACTAAATTTTCAGATGGATATATGTGATTTTATTTTTCTATCTGTTGTTAAAGTAACACCAAAAGGTTACAAGTTTGTTTCTACTGTTAACCAACTGACACCAGACACTACCAAGCATCCTTTTAAATGCTATTTACAAAGCTAAAGAAAGTTTTCATATGGTAGTTAAACATGCATTCCCCTCCAATGCTGTAGTACTGTTCAGAATTTTTACACTGGATGTAACATGCAGTTTTAAGAAATTTGTTGAATTTAAGACTGCAAACAAAACATGTATGCAGTTATTCCTTAAAATTTCCACTACATTTATAAAATTAGTTTACTGTAAATAAGGAGAACTATTATTCATATTTACAAAGCAGACAATACCGAAAGCAACACTTTCCCTTGTGATGTTATCCTTGCTCCATTTTTAGCAAATACGTACTTTGAAACTATCATGGCTCATTTGTAAACCTTTGTATTATAAAAACATTAAGGCAAAGACATCAGAGCTCTAAGGCCCCACAAGATTATAGATACACCTATAGGCTTTACATTTAAAAGGGCCATATTTCTACAAAAACAGAGCCCTTCAAGTTACACATAACATTTTAATGATAAACACGCTAAACCTTAAAATTTAAATTTGAATTAAGACCTTTCAATGCAGAAGGTTAGTTTAAAAATTCTACACACAATCTTAAGATAATTACAAAACATTGAAAACTTTTCTGAGGAAAGGATTAATCCAGTTAAAACAAATCAAAATTCTCTACAATGCACATGTATCCATTATTCACAGTTCTGTAAGTAACTCGAATCAGGAAATTAAGACTACCAATTTCTCAAAACATTTAGTTTATTTCTCTCCATTTAGATATTTCTAAAATTTAAAAAACGTCACTGTAGTAGTATAGAGACAATGAAGTAAATTAGTTAAAACTACAGGATAATTTAAATGAATAATTCTGGAAGGTATTAAAAAACTAGGATTCAATACAAGCTATAAATTCCTGATGTTACTCTGCATCGCTCCCACTATGTTGGCAGAAAAACATATTTCACAGGGAGGGCATGATTTCGGAAGCACAGTTTGTGTTTGCTAATAACAGTACAAGTGCAGTACGCTGGAATAGGTGCTATTTACCGGGGCAGTTTTATTGTATGAAAAGTTAAATGAATAACCTGTAACTCTGAAGTAGAGTTTTAATAAACATCAGAGAGATTAGAAACGAATTAGACCTAGTCGGAGTTCCCTTCCAGAGCATCCCTCGAGATAAATGGTCGGTAATGCCACAGAAGTCACCATGTCTGGAATATGCCCAGCCAGTGCTTTGCAGGACCGTGAATCGGCGCATATCCAACGGCAGCGCACAGCGAGCTGCGCCCGCTTCTACCCACAGCAGCCTGCCCCTAGCCTCGGCACGAGCCAGGGAGCCGGCTCCCCAGAGCTGCAACAGGGTGGGACACTCGGCAAAGGGGCTCCCCAGCCTCGGCTGCGCCCCGTGCCAGAAGGGACCGGGTCACGGCTCCGTGTGCGTCCCGGACACCCCTGTCCTGTTCCGTCCGCAGCAGGGAGCGAGGCGGGGAGGCCCCAGGACTGCCGGCAGCGGGAGAGGCCGGGGATACGGCGCGCGAGCGAGGGGAATCCGACCGACCCTCATCTCCTCCCGCACCAAGGCCCAAACCCAACCCCCGGGGTAGCGTCGGAGCCAGAGCGGCTTGCCCCGGTGGGGACTGGGCTATGTCCGGCAGCTGGCAGAGCGGGAGCGAGCCGCGGCCCGAGCGGACACAACCAACAGCTCCTACCCAGAAACTCTCCACGAAAGACGCCATGACCGCGCCGCCGCCTCAGCGCTGGATGAGCCTGGCCCCGACGGCCTCAGCCACCAAGACCCAACGGAGGAAACAGCCACCGCCGCCGTCCGCCACAGAGCGCCGCCCTTCCCGTTACTGTGCGGCAGCCACTCTGCAGCCCAAACGGCCCTGCCGCGCACGCGCCAGCCAGCCACCGCCACCTCCCCCAGGGCGCCGGCGTCTCTCTGCACCTCTCGCCCCGCCCCCGGCCAAGGTTGTGCGCAGGCGTAGAGAGCGGGCGGCGCTCGGGTCTGAGAGGGGCCCGGCCGGGGGAGAGCGCGGGATCCGCGCTGCCCCAGGCGGCAGCAGGAGGCATAGACCCTGCGCTTCGCTCTTTGCCACTGCTAATGTATGTGGGGAACTAACCTAGTAAAGGAGGGAGGCGGCTCTGTAAAGGAAAAACTTTCGCACGCAACCAACAAACCCTTTAGGCAGGTTCGATGGAAGGTGGTAATATTTTAAGTCTACCTTAGTAAACCATTTCTAAAAACAGGAAAAAAAATTCAACTACACTCCTTTCTTCAGTCAGTCAGTCAAGAAGCAAAGGTGAGGAGGGAGAGGAAGGTTACAGTTCCGAGAGGGTGGTCTGCCAGTGGCCATGTTGATCAGACAACCTCAGCTGAGGCCTATCACTTAGGAAGCACTATGGAGAAGATAAAAAAAATCCCCCCAGAAGGGAACAAGTTCTAAATGTACAGGCTGCTGTGCACAAGAGAAAAGGCAAGGTCAAAGGAGTGCACATTTTGCATTTGGAGCAAATGGAGGTTAGATTAGGTTTCTGATATTCCTTAGTTCCTGTAGTTGTTCATTCCAGTCTTGGACCAACCCCCGAGACTGATCCCTCTCCTACACAGACAAACTTTACCCTGAGTTCTACTGTTCCAAAACGAATGGACTTGACTGAAGTTTTCATGGCAGAAGTTTAGGCAATCTTTTAGAAATCCTAAATCCAGACAACAAACACTATAAAGACTTAACATCCTCTGAGAAGCCAGTGTAAAGATCAGAGGACAGGTTTGATATGTGTGTAGTATCCCACAGGACTAATAGAGACTGCTGAAGCAGGTCTTCTCAGCAAAAGGTCCTTGACCTCTGATAGCTTCATGCCCACATGAGGATTCCAGCACTATAGTCCAGAGGAGATGTGACAAAGGCAGGTATAACTAAGGCCAGCTCATCATCTGTCAGGCTGGGAGTTTCCAATCCAACCAGACAAGGCAAATAGCATTACTTGTGGATTTTGCTATGTGAGAACTTGGAGTTGATGGCAGTAGTATGGTCTTATCTCCACTTAGTCTTCATCCCATCTGTGTCATCTGCATAGTGCTGACACTTGCATACATGTCTTACTTGTTCACCTAGTGGCTGCATATAGATGTTGAACAGGACCAGAGAATTTATCCTTGCCTGATTCCAAAAGTGAGAAATTTAGTAGTGGAGGTGCAGTTTCCCATCACTACTCGTTGAGTGTACCCCTCCAGGTAAGGACTCAAACCATTTTAGCACATTACCTTGTACCGCTGCCACCTCTCTCAAATGGAACTGCTGTCTCTCATGGTCAACAGCGTCAAATACTACAGATAGGCCCAGGACGACGAGAATGGACATCTGGCCACTATCCACTGACAGCAGCACATCATATATCAGAACCTAAAGTGGATTCTATCTAGGGTGAGCAGACAACAAATGTGAAAAATCAGGATGGGGGGGGGGGGGTAACGGGAGCCTATATAAGAAAAAGACCCAAAAATCATGACTGTCTCTATAAAATCAGGACATCTGGTCACCCTAGTTCCAGCCCACATCCCAGCCTAAATCCAGATTGTGCTGGGTTCTAGGATATTAGCTTCAATTAAATGAATTGTAGTTATCCATTGACTAGCTTTTCTATGAGTTTGCTCCAGAACAGTAGAACAGATACCGTATTTTTCCATGTATAAGACTATACTTTTTCCTAAAATCCTTAGACTAAAAATTGAGGGTAGTCTTATACACGGAAGTAAGCCCCCTGTTCCCTGCCTTCTGACCCCCCCAACCCCTATCCACCCCCCCACCCCTGAACTCCCCTGCCCTCTCTCCAACACCCCCTCCCTGCCCCCTTACCGCGCTGCCTGCACGTGGCTGGATCCGGCAAAGCGGGACCGGGCGGCCGTGGATGGGGACACGGAGCCGGGCAGCCAAAGAAGCGGGGACGGGTAAGCGGGGCCGGGCGGCCAGGGAAGCGGGGCCGGGCGGCCGGCAAAGCGGGACGGGGAAGCGGGGCCAGGCGGCAGGCGAAGCAGGACCGGGTAAGCGGAGCCGGGCGGGCGGCGAAGCGGGGCCGGGGAAGCGGGGCCGGGCGGGCGGCCGGGGAAGCAGGGAAGCGGGGCCGGGCGGGCGGCGAAGCGGGGAGCTGGGCGGCTGGGGAGCCGGGTGGCTGGGGACGCGGTGGGTCGGGGACGCGGGGAGCCGGGCGGCGGGGGATGCGGGGAGCCGGGCAGCTGGGAAGCCGGGCGGCCGGGCAGCTGGGAAGCCGGGCGGCCGGGGAACTGCGCGGCCGGGGCCGCGGGGCGCCGGGCGGCTGGGGAGCCGGGCGGCGCCGGGCGGCTGGGGACACGGTGGGTCGGGGACGTGGGGAGCCGGGGCCGGGGGGGCCGGCGGCTGGGGACGCAGGGCTGGGCGGCTGGTGAGCGGGTGGCTGGGGACGCGGGGTCGGGGACGCGGGGAGCCGGGCGGCCGGGGACGCGGGGCCGGGGAGGGATGCGGCAGGAGCCGGGCAGGGCCGCCGCCGGAGACCAGCCGGGGCGCATGGCCCTCCTCGGCCCCTCTACCCCTACCTCGGCGTTCTCTTCCTGTGCCTGAGCGGCAAAGTCGGGGGGGGGGGGACAGCTGAAGCGCGGCTGGAGCGGCAAAAACAAAACAAAACAAAACAAAACAAAACAAAAAACCTGAATTTGGGGTTAGAAAAGTTGGGGGCATCTTATACAAGGAAAAATACGGTACATCCAAGGTGGATTTCTTCAGTAGTGGTCAAATTATTGTATGTTTGAAGGAGGAAAGGAAGATTAATTCACTAAATGAAGTGTTGGCACTTTCAATCAGAAATTGTTCAAGACTCTTTCATTAGCCAGTGAGGGCATGGGTCAGACTCCCAGTTGGGAGACTTGGGTTGAGATTCTTTTAGGGTATCCCAGTAGCCCTTGAGGAATTAATGTACTGAACTCTGGAACATATATGGGGATCCATGAAATTGGAGAAGCCTTCGTTAATATACAGGAACTTTCTGGCGAAGTAGGATAATAGTTCTTTCACATTATTTGGGTTCTGTTTTGTACTGCAGGCACTTAGGATTGATGACACTGTTTATCACGCTGGATAGCTCAATAGGGCCGGATTTGGCAGCTTCAAGGGAGGCCAATAGGAAAGTTTACTTGGCCTATTACACAGCCTCAGTATAGGCTTGAAGAAATGCTTTGTTTCAACTTTAATTTTCTGCCATCAATAGTGGAGTTTCCAGCCCACTCTCTATCCGGGGCAGAGTCTGGAGATAAATGTGAGAAGGGAGGGATAGGCAGAAACAAAAGTAAAACTGTTTGAGCAGCATATTCCAGAAGTCTTGAGGTCGTTCTGAGTGTAGCCTTCATTGATCTGAGATCTACCATACCATTCTCTCACTAGAAAGGAAAACCTATAATAGCAGCAGTCTGTAAAATACACACAGTTTGGGAATATTTTAATGAAGTGCCTCTACAGTGGGTAAGACAGGCATGTGTGCAAAATGCAAACAATGCAACAAAGAAATGCAAGGCCTGGTTGCCCAAATGAAACATCATCATAAGATGTGTTCCTTCTCAGGAGGAAGCTGTGTTGAAGATGATGAAAGGAATATGTCTGAACATGCAGGATCTTCAGGTTGGTAAACTTTTTTATTTCATACTTCTTTCTTAAGGACTGCCTGTCTTCCTTCTGGAAGATTCTTGAATTCTCATGTTTGAGCAAAATATATAGTTGTTACTCTATGGTACTATCATTTTAGATGCAGTTGTGATAAATAAAATAGCTGAAATAGGCAGATCTTCCTCTTACAATTTCATCTTTAAAGTAGTACTGAGTGTCTGTGAATGCAATGAGTAATACTAAATGAGCAGTATGGTAATCATAATTAAATAAATGCATTGACTTATTTTGTTTAGGAGAATCCATCCTCAACATACAGGATTCTGAAGACTATCCACCTTCAAGATCACCATCATTTTCTATAGTTTCAGAGTTATCTGCCACTGATAATGTTTCAGACACAACATGTATATCACATAGCCACAGTATATCACCTGTAGCAAAAAGAAAGACAAAAATCTCCATCATCCAGAAACAACCATAGATAAGTTTGTGATAAGAACCAGCAGACTCCAAAAAGAGGTAATTGATGAAAAAACTGCCCGGTTTGTTTATGCAACAAACTCTCCTTTCCGCACAATTGAGAACCCACACGTCATTAACATGGCTCAGTGATTAAGACCAGGATACAGTCCACCTAGCAGAGCAGATGTAGCAGGCAAATTGCTGGATAAAAGCATAAAAATAATTAATAATAATTGGAGATATACCTATCTCCTAGAATTGGAAGGGACCTTGAAAGGTCATCGAGTCCAGCCCCCTGCATTCACTAGCAGGACCAATTTTTGCCCCAGATCCCTAAGTGGCCCCCTCAAGGATTGAACTCACAACCTTGGGTTTAGCAGGCCAATGCTCAACCCACTGAGCTATCCTTCCCCACCTTTCATATGAAAGAGAAATTGACCAGTGTGCAAAAGGTCTAGAGGGTAAAATTGTTAACCTGAGTCTTGATGGGTGGAGCAACATCCACAATGATCCTGTTGTATGTGCTTGTGTGACAACAAAAGAAGGGAATGTTTTCCTTACAGAAACAATTGATACATCAGGAAATGCACACACAGCAGAATACTTACGAGAAGTAGCAGTAAAAGCTGTAACAAACCGTGAAAAAAATTTCAAATGCCTAGTATGCAGCTTGGTCACAGACAATGCTGCAAATGTATCCAAGATAGGAAGAAATTATTTAGAAGAGAATCCCAAGGTAATAGCATATGTTTGCAGTGCTCATTTGATGCACCTCCTAGCCAAAGATTTTAGCCTTTATTTCTGGAACACTGATGTTGCTGAAATTGCAAAATACTTCCGTAATGGCCACTTTGCAGCAGCTGCTCTGAAAAAAGTGGAAGGAACCAAGCTAACTCTCCCACAAGACATGTGATGGAACTCAGTAGTGGACTGTTTTGAGCACTGTATCAAGAACTGGCCTAATCTGATGACAGTTTGTGAACAAAATTGTGGGGAAAAAAAAGATGGCACTGTCACAGTCAAAGTTCTCTTAAGCCCAGTGTTAAGAAATGTCGAGCACATGCTGAGTACCCTGAAGCCTATTTCTGTAGCCTTGAACAAAATGCAGAGAAAAACTGTTTTATTGCTGATGCTGTTGAAACTGGGTGAGATCTTAAAAAGAGAAATATGCAATGACAAAGTTAAATCACAAGCATTAAAAAAACAAATGGGACAAGCACTATCTCCATCTCATTTTCTTGCAAATATTCTCAATACTCAGTATCAGGGTCAAACCTTAACTGCTGAAGAAGAGGAATTGGCTATGACATCGACATTCAGAAATCATTCCTCCATAATGCCAACTATAATAAACTTCAGAGTTAAGGGTGAACCATTCAAGAAATATGTTTACTGATGATGTTTTAAAGAAAGTCACACCAGTGAACTGGTGGAAGTCACTTAAGCACTTGGATTCAGAGACTGTTAAAGTGATATCACTTAACAGCAGTAGCTTCTTCTGCCAGTGTAGAAAGAATATTTTCTTCCTTTGGACTATATCATTCCAAATTGAGAAATCATTTGAGACCTGAAAAAGCAGGAAAGCTTGTTTTTCTTTTCCAGATTATGTACAAACAGGAAAATGAAGCTGAAGACGACCGAGTTAGCTGCAGAAGCCAACATTTTAAGTTTCTCATGTTGACCTGGCTGACATTCTATTTAATTTTTTTTAAATGTTTCATGTAACTATTTTAGTTAACAATTTTAACAAAAACAAATTTTAAAAAACTTGAATGTTTAACTAAATTCAAAAATTCATATGCTTGTTCTGTTAAAATATTATGTTTGCTGTTGAAGAAAAAAATCCAGAATACATAACGTTGTTTTAGTTACATAAAACAATTTAAATGTCTGTCTGGTGATGTTCTCCTCCTAATACAGCATGGCAAGAAAATCCTCCAAATATTAATGATTAACCTATTGAATTGGAGATTGTTCATTTCCCAATGACTTCATAAATATCTGCTTCAATTACCTTTGGTAAATGAAATAACCAAACATTCATTTTCTGATATAGCTTTAAAACTAATCTGAAGTTTTCAAAATAAATCACTTTAAAAATGAATAGCGTGTACCTTCTAAAAATGAAACCTACATCTATCTCTGAGTTGTGAAGAATATGTATTAAGGTTATAACAACCAACAAGAATGCACTTTTATGTAGAAATCCATGATTAAATAGCATCTTTCTGACTAGCGATTTAAATCATGATTTAAATGAATTTATTTAAATCAAATACACCCTGGAGAGAATTTACCTTACTTGTGGATCTTCTTGGATTTGATGTTTGAAAAGGTGAATGCAGTGTGTCTGTTATAGGCCAAGGAGCTGAAGGGTGGAGTGAGAGGAAGAGAAGGTGGGCTAACAGAGCTTGAAGTGTCATCAGGCAAGGCCTCTGATGTAAGCTCTGTTGGGTGCTCTCTCTCTGAAGAGGTCATACATTGCTTGTTGGCAACACACCTTGCATTTGATTAGCATCAGTGTTAATTCAAGTAGTTTTCTGTTACTGTCTTGGGGCCTATACAGTGGATAGATAATAGGTTTCTGTTTTCTAAGCTGTTTCTTTAGTCAGTTCCTCCCAATTTGGTCTGTGAAATGTAAAATAGTGCATTGTGTCATGGCATAATCCGACTGGAGGAAAGGTTGGCTGGTTCACAGAATCTCAGGGCAAAACAGGTCTTTTAGATCCCTTTTGGCACTGTAACCTGATTGAGTCTCAAGACTGCACAGAGCTGGAGAAGTGTTTCTGGAGAAGTGATAGATGTGCTGGAAGCATGGTGGAACACCACCACCACTCTGTAGGGTCAAGTCCAAGGAAGGGATGAGGGAGGGAGTCAGCATCAGGCATTCATTTATTTAAAATAAGCGAGTGTGTTGTCGTAACACCGTTAGTGCCTGTATTGGCTTTGTGGGGGAGAGAGGAATGGAAATAGAGTTACAGCTGTAACTATTTTTCTGACCAGAAGATGGCAGCAAAGGCTGGAGGAGCAGAGCAGAGGCTCAAGGCTCCTTCCCATAAGCAAGATAATCGTTTGGGAGCCTCATTCCTAGCCATAGTTCCTGTACTGTAAGGAGATCTGGGAGAGGAGTCATAACCTCACTTTCACATTTTAGAAACATCTCATTTTTCAGAATGAAACAGTGGCTCCTGCCCTGCTACTGTGTCCACTATGGGATGGAGGGAGGGGGGAGAGAGGGAGGCAGAGAAAAGCCAGAAGAACAGGGCCCTGGCCACTTTAGTTTCCTGACATCAATTCAGAGCTTTACACAAACATTAAGCTAACTTAAGAAAAATATGGGATGTCCAAATCAGCTAAGTGAATCTTAAAAACTTATCACTATAGAAATAATCTGTTTAGGGAATGAGTCAAAAGAAAAGCAAAGAAGGAAGCAACTAGTACTATTCAGCAAAATTCCATCCTTTCTGCTGAAGCAGGAGGATAAAAAAAGCCATCTGAACTGTCATAAAAATCAACACTGCCTCAAAATTTAGATATCGAAAATATGGATCATCAACAGGCTTGCTTTAAGGTCCAGCATTACAGGAAGAATGGATTTCCTAGGGTTTACTAATTTTCTGTGGAGGATTATTAAAAAGGAAGCTCCATTCCCATATTTTGAGATGGAAGAAATTGAAGAAGAGCTATCTAATCTGTTCTTGCCTTTTTTGCCTTTGGTTGAAAGCATGAGGAAGGCAAGGCCACATGTGTGGACCAACAGACTCTGCTTACAAGAATTCTCTGAGTGCACGTGTGTGGAGTGAATGCCCACACCCATAGTGGAACATACATAGGGCTCAGGCCTTGAAGAAACATTTGTTGTGTTTCTTTACAAACAGGATGATTTATTCATATCATATCTTGATAATGAAATATTTTCTATTCCATCAGTAACTAGGGAGGATGTTAAAACTGCAACTATTAACTTTAAACATTTTACAGATTAGCAGGACCAGATAACTTGCACCTAAGAGCATTAAAATAATTGGTCAAGAAGCTCTCTGAACCATTAATGTTGATTTTTTTAAAGAAGTTTTTGAACACAAAGTTCCAAAGAACTAGAAAAAAGCTCATGTACCAATATTTTAAAGGGTAAATGGGATGACCCTGGTAACTAGATGTCAGTTAGTCTGACCCCAGGAAAAATAGAAAGGTTCATATGGGACACAATCAATAAAATATTAAAGGAGAGTATCATAATTAATGCCACTCTACATGGTTTTATAGAAAACCTGTGATTAAAAGTTTAGTTCACAACTGTATTGACATAATTGACTTCTGTAAGACATTTAATTTAGGCCTACTTGTCCTTCTGGTAAAAAATAGCACCATACAAAAATCAGTGTAGCCCATATTAAATAGATTTAAAAACTGGTTAATGGATAGATCTCAAAAAGTAATTGTACATGGGGAATTATTATTCTGTGATGGCATTTCCAGTGGGGTCCTGCATAGATCTATTCTTGGCCAAATGCTATTAAATTTTTATATTAATGGATCTTTAAGATAATAAAAATTGTTGCTGGTAAAATTTACAGACTACAAAATTTGTGAAGTGGTAAACGATGGGGTCACATCACTTACCCAGATCAATTTGTATCGCTTTGGTAAAGTGGGTTCTTTTGAACATGGATTTTATTACTGACAAATGTAAGGAACAAAGAACGCAGGTGACAAAAGATAGAAGATTATCCTGGGATGCAGACACTCTGAAAAGCTCAGAAATATCATCAGCTCAGTGGTTTTCAACATGTGGTCCATGGACTCCTGGGGGTCCACAGACTGTCTAAGATTTTCAAAGGGGTCCACACCTCCATTTGATATTCTTTTAGGGGTCCGCAAATGAAAAAAATATTGAAAAGCATAGTTAAAAGGATTACCATTGTCTGTATAAGCAGGGGGCTATTTAACATTAGAGAGGTGATATTACTCACTAGTGAAATCATTACTGGAGTACTCTGCCCAATTCTGGTGTCCACAATTCAAGGAGGACAGATACGTTAGAAGAGGGGCTTCAGAGAAGCCTCATGAGAATGTTAGAGGATTACAGAACATGCCTTATGATAAATAGATATTCAAGAAGCTCAATCTTAAAAAGGTTAAGGGGTAATTTAATCACAGGAATAAGTACCTACGTGGGGAACAAAAAAATGGCAATTTACTCTTCAGTCTAGCAGTCAAAGCTCTAGTTGCACCAGTGCCCAAAAGAGGTAATATAACCTCCTTACTCCTACTAGGTATTCCACTATTTATACATGCATGGATCACATTAGCCCTTTTTTTGGCCACAGCACCACCTCGGAGCTCACATTCAGCTGAATATCCAACAACCACCAAATCTTTTTCACAATCACTGCTCCCCAGGATAGTCTCTCACACTGTGAAAGTATGGCCTACATTCTTTGTTCCTAGATGTATAGGCCATATTACATTTGGCCATATTAAAATGCGTACTACTCTGTGCTCACGCCCAGTTTACCATGCAATCCAGATCATTCTGTGTCAATTGACCTGTCCTCTTCATTATTTACCATTCTCCTAATATGGCAAGGAGAGAAATTAGAGATATTTTAGAGATCCACATTTCAGATTAATCAAGACCTAGCTCTTAGGTAGCATTTTCATCAGCTCTCAAAGCACTCCACAATCTCTAATGTATTGATCCCCACAACACCCTGTGAGAGAGGGAAATATTATCCCCTTGTTTACAGATGGTGAACTAGCACAGAGAAATTAAATGGGTGGTCCCACAGAAATACATGGTAGAGCAGGGAATTTAATCCAAATCTCCCCTCTCAATTCCTAAGCTAGTGTCCTAACCACTGGACCATCTCTCATCTCATTAAATCTATTGCCCAGATAAAATTCTTGCTTTTTTCCGATCCTATATGACCGCTTGGGCATCCTGCATTTTAGTACTGAGGAACAAGTCACTGTACAACCTGTTGAGAGGCTGAAAGAGACCTGTTAAGAGAGGGAAGAAAGGAACAAGGACTCTTTTCTTAGCTGTAAGCTCTGGAAACCAGTATTGGAGTTTTTTACCCCAATTTTCTCTGATAAATGGCTAAAGTATCTTAGGGTCTTCTAACAGGAGGAAATCTTATACAAGCTTTGTTCCCTAATCTGTTTTAACAGGACTCCTTGAGACACAAGGAGATGAAACAGATCAACTTGAAAATAATGTTTGGGTTCCTACTGATTCATCTCAAGGGGAGGCAGGTAAAAGGCAGCTGGCACCTAGAAACCAAAGTGATGGGTGTCTTATAAATGCACATGGAGAGATAAAACCTAGAACTAGATTATCTATGTGTATTTTCAGTGAACTATATGAAACATCTGAAGTCATTCATCTTATGTTGGGTCTCTCTACAACTAAAAGACAGAGGGTTGATCTGAAGGGAACAACAACTCTTCATATACTGATTAGCTAAGTATTGTCACTTTGCTCTGAAAGTATCCAAAAAAGCCCATCTATTTTCTGAAAATGCTACCAGTTCTGAAAACCTCACCTCCAAAATAGCTATCTCCAAAACACATTAATTTTAAAAGTCAATAACTGTGCTAGTGTGCTATAGATAAGTGATTAAGCCTCATATCAATTAATATTAAAAACAAGTTACAACTGTACAATACAGCAGGAACAGAAACAGAATGCAAATCCACCAAATTATATAAAAGCCTAAACCTCTAACTTTACAACTCTGATTGGCATCACCTGTCCAACAGGACTAAAGTAGGGTAGAGTGAAGATGCAAGGTGTAACTCATTTTTTATGCAGGTTTTCAGTATTGCTGCCAGTAAAAATATTGTTTTCACATTTTGTACATTGTATTTGTTCTAAATCTGAAACAAGTCAGACTCATCCATCTAATAGGATTCTTCTGCCATCGTAAATGAAAAGTGGGTAAATAGACTGGAAACTGCCATTCCAAAGTATAAATGGTGTATATAAAATAAAAATGATTATAGGTCCTGTGCAAGTAATTTTCTATTCAGCAAAATATACTGAAAAGTGTTTTAGCAAAAGTCTAACTGTAGAGGGTAACTATGTACGTAATATGTTAACTTCTTTTGACCAATTCAGGTCAATTTTGAATACTGGATAGTCAAATTAACAGTAATGTACATGGATTTTGTCCACAAATCTATCGTCAGTTTTACACTTTCACATCACAGGATTTTGCAGCACTAGGTTGTGGAAAAAACTAAGGAACAGATCATCAGCTGGTATAAATTGGCATAGCCCCACTAAAGTCAGTGAAGCTATGCACATTTACACCACTTGAAGATCTGATCCTAAATCATGAGAAGATGGCAGTTTTACTTTTTATTAAAACAGATTAAAAAATAGAAGTTTTGTGCCTTTCATAGCCTTATTTCTATTCAGATTTATCAGTGTTGTGTGGTAAATTAAACTTAATTTTGGCACATTAAATGTTTTTAAGTTACGCTGAATGCAGTCAATGTCCCATTCCCAGGTGGAAAAAGTTACTTGTATCACCAAATACAGTTTTATTTCAATTTAGGTACAACCTTTTGCTTGTACAAATATATTTACAAAATATCAATAGAGTGTGAGGAATCTAGAACAAAGTTAATTGGATTGCAGGTGTTAGTTGAGCCAGAGATCATTTTCTTTCAACTAAAGAGAAAGACTTGTTGATTTCAAAACTGACAGGATTTACAGCCTTCAGAACAGAGCTGAACCGCAAGTGTGCACTACTAAGTACAAAAAAAAAAGTCTGGAAATGAAATTTTTATCTTCCATTAAAAATCAGAGTGCAACATCTATATTTAAACAACTTTATTAACATAGTCAAGCAGTGATTAACATTCACATCTATTATGTCACATCATACAAATGTAAATACAAAATTACTACAGTACAATATATATTCTCTGCATGATCCAAAATATTTGGTGGCCCCAAAAACTCTTTAAAATTCAGCAGCTTATCAAAAATTAAAACCATATTCTATTTAAAATGAAGTTCTATTAGCACAGAGGCAGACTTCAAGAAATATCACTCAATTTAGTACAGCTTGAGAAGTTGCAGGAGGATATGTTTGAAGGAAACATTCTAACATGGCAGGTACAGGAAACATCAGATTTAAAGCTTTCAAGCAAAACTCATACAACCTAAGTTGTCAGCAGAAAGATCCAGTCATTTTGTTAATTCTAAACTATTTTATTCACTGCATCCAATCTTAACAGTTTAATAACTGTTTAGGTATTAAGTTAGGTCATTTACAACATATCCACCTCTTTTTCCTTGTGAGATAAGGTACTATTAACAGAAAATTTCTACAACCAAATAAACCTGATTACACAGTGTTGTCCAATCACTGCCCCCACAAAAATCACCCAGGCTTTTTCAATTTTGTTGCTCACCCATAGAAAGATATTTAAGGATAAAGTACCTCAACAGTATCTACTTACAGAAAAGGGATACTACACTTTAAGCCTTGAACTTGCTTGGAAAGTAGATTTGTTTAAAAGTACACTGTCCAACAAAGCATGGGAATTAACCTTATTATACATCCATTTTAACTCCCCCTCGCATGAATACATTCAGATTTATAAGTATCTATTATTTTAGCACAATACACATTGGAAAGGCAAGACACAATGTACTTATTACAGTTTTCATTTAGAATAACCTAAAACTGATTTAGCTCCAACAATAAGTGCAAAAAGCAAGAACCATCTATAGACAGTGTTTTTGTACTGGAGGAGGAGGTCTAGTAACCTGACACATGTAAGTCATATTAAAGAATATACATATGAAACCTACAACTAGTGTATCAAACTTGTACCCAAGATTAGGTATTGCCAATAATATGTAATGAATATGTAAGCAAACTGCTGTATGCAAACTACATCAGTGTCTAACTTACATTACTGCACGTTGTTAAATGGTTTACAGCAGCAGTTTCATTATAGATCTGAATCTTTAACTAAAGCTACAGTAAAAAAAGTAAAATACTCTGTAGACCCTATACAGTATTTTAAAGGTCCATCACCTTACGTGAAAAAAAAAATATTGAGAAGCAGTTAATGCCAAGTTATAACTTTAATAATATTTGAAACAAAAAGACTTCCTATGCAATGCTTTATTGAAAGCACTATTTATGAAGTATTTTAGTTGCTGTTATGCATGGATGCAGTCTTCTCCAGGGAAGATTGTTTTGCACCTTTATCTGTTAATACATTCAATATGAATAAAATAGGTGACTGATGTGAAGCAAAATCATTTTTGTCCCATAGCAGGTTAATTTAGATTGTAAGAGTTTAAGACATATATGAAAATACATATATGAAATACATAAACTGGTATAATTAAGACGTGTTTTATACATATGTTGTGAACAAAAGGGTACAAGAGTATTCACCTGAGATAAAACTAGTATCTGAATATTTCATGTCGGAGTTGCAATGAGTTTCAGTTGTGGAAAGCCACTTAAAATTTTAGAATATATATATTTGATTATATTATACATATGCAGCTTAAGTAATTCAGATCAATGCTAAAGAAAGTCTTAACAAAAATCACAGTGCGTGTCAAGATTGTTTAGTACAAAATTTATGTTACTTAAAATTTAAAAATCATAATGGCTATAAATTTTAAACCCATTCTTTTAAAAGTGATCTCTTGGGTACAACCTCTAATAAGTAGCAATAAACTGAAATATAAGAATTAGCTTATTACAATTTTAATTATGTACAAACTGATTTAGAAAATAATCAAGCTTCAAAAAATTTACAAAATTGATCATTTTGCTTACATTGCTTGAAGTCATGAAGTAGTCTACAATTATTATTTTTTAAATGAAAAAAAGACAACTTGTTTTCTGAATGTATAAATGAAAAACTGTGATACTGAACTTTAAGACTAATTTAACTGCTATTTAGAACTGCCAAAAAGGTGCATTTAAAATTTTAAATACACTTTCTGTTACCAACTTAGGTTGATCAGCAGCTTTTGTTCACTGTTAGAATCCTTCAAAAAGGGAAACTCAAACAGGAAAAACAAGGCATATAAAAAACAGTAAACACTGACCTCCTGAGGTTCCTACAACAAAATATTCAAGTAGAAAATCTACATTATCACTTAGCAGCGGCTATTTCTGTAGTTTAGCACACTAACAGCACTTTATTCAGTGTGTAAGGAGCAGATGAAGTAAGCCGTGCTTTTAGCATGCCAAGAGGCAGAAACACTGGAATGTAACAAAGACAAACGCACAGTTCTACTGGTATAAACATTCAGTCAACATTCAAAAACTGGCAAAACTACACCACAAGAATTAAGATGCTTTATATATATATCCCATGATGCAACAATTTGAATTACAACGGTTAATGCTGAATCAGAACTTTTCTTACCTCAAGTTATAACCTAAATGTCTTCTGCAAATCCCTGTACTATTATGCATTGGGAATATGGTTTAATTTGCTTTAAAATATACCAGAGGACCTAGTAAAGTACTATGATTATGGCAGTATTGTTTAATTTTGCATTGTTTTGATTATATTCCTTACTGCTATACCAGATCAGTTCACATCTGTAAACAGTCACACGTTTATAGATACAGATTGAAAATACACACATAAAAGTGGATATGATGGGCTAATCTGACTGATTTTTCCTCCAGTTAGTGGGGTTGCTGCAATTGTTAGAGCTAAATTTAAATCAAGTCCAAACAACACTGCACTATAAAGCAGGTTTTATATTATATACAAAATTTTAATCTGGAAAAGCTTTAGTTTTTTTTCCTGAAACTGTTTCCAAATCTTTAACCTATACAAGAAATTAAAACACATTTGGGTCTAAGACAAGATCCTACCTCACTATATTTTAATAATAATATGTCAGACATATTTTTAGTCAAAGAAACCTATTACCCACTCACTTTAGAATTATTAGCCAAGAAGGAAGATTTGTAGCTTCTAACAAAGCAATTGAATTTGAAAGCAAATAATCACATGCAGTTCTGATTAAACAAAATGAGTAAGTATCATGTACTAGCATTACTGAATTTAGTCAGTATATGTCAAAACTATCTTCAAGCAAGATAATCTACTATCATTTTGAAAAGCCAAAAAAAGGAATGTGTAAAACTTGTGCATGCTACCATGCATTAAAAAACCTCTTTAAACAGCATTTATCACACATCTCAAACTTCAGTGCAATGGCTAAATTATTCAAACATTCTTAAAGAATAGAACCATGCAAAGAAGATTAAGGTCTTACAAAAACTGTTATCCAGTATTCATTCTGCAATGCAACGGTAAGAAACTAAAACTATAAAAAGGCTGTTATGGCTTAATTTTGTTTTATAGATTAATTACGCAGCACTTGAAAAATGGAAAGGTGTGGCTTCACCTCTGACCAGCAGAGTTAAAATCTCTCCATTTTCCTTTATCATCATGGGATACTCTTTAGGCAATCTAAATTAATAAAGACTTGCACTTTCAGATGGACACAAGATCAAGTGTACCAGTTAGGTTTTCACATTCACAGTACATAAGAAAATACACATGGAAGGAAAAGTAAAGGGTTAACTTAACAAGGATTTATTCACAGGAATACACATAAGTAGAGAAAAACAACAGAAAAGCCAAACAAATGAAATGAAGAGGATCCAAACCAACTTTCACTCTGTAGCTTTTAACTTGCACCCTTGTGCACTTAACTACGACACAAAGGGCCACCAACATGCGCCGATACAGTGTAGATACCCTGCATTACATCCATTAACTTAAACATCTCTTAAAGATCATGCTTTGAACAAAAAAGAAAGCATAGAAGGTAATATGTTGAGTGGGAATAAACAATGAAATATAGCAATCATGTCATCAACTTCTACAATTGTCTTTACGTGCCAACTAACATTTATGCAGCCTTTAACAGGTCTTACCATGTAACTCATTTTTAGAAGTTCTGATAAAATCACTAGTAGTATATAACCATGCAGAAAGCACATCACACTGACAGCACAGAGGCAAATATTTTGCACAGCTATATCAGCTTTCCACATTGTGCTGGTTACACACAATACAATATCAATCTTATTCTTAACAGATCCTAAAAAGATATTTCAAGGCCTAATTGTAAACTACAGTACTTTATATCTATATTCTTAATAAAAATAAAATCCACAGAATCTTTAAAAAAGGATTTTTAAATGCAGGGCTATATTAAATTGGTAAACTGCAACACAAAACTGGCGCAACGTAAGTAAAAGTATACCAATCTCACTCTATGTGATGCAAGCATGCTACTTTCCCACTAATTTAAATTACTTCTGATCACTATGAGCCAGAATGCATGCCTGAACCTTAAACTGCATGTTAAGAATAATGCCTTACTCTAGAAATTAAATCTAATGAAGTACAACCATCAAATCATATCCACTAAAGTTTTTAATATAAAATGAAGATGTCAATCTTTCCTTTGAAATGCCCCTCCCCCCACCCAAAAAAAAATGAAAGGAGTGACTCATTTGGCATCTTGCAAGTTGCTTCGTTTTGTTAAAGTTAACCTTTATTACTTTATTATGGGGTTTCTATATTGTACACTGCAGGTGCCAGTTCCTAATACAGGTAGCAAGCTGCATTTTAACTGTACTAACTTCATTTGTTTAGTTCTTCATTAACATGCAAATACCTAGGAATCCCATCAAGCAGGATGAAATAATGAGAAAACCCTTAGTTAAACAGTCAAAGGCTTTTTGTAAACCCCCATCCCCATTCTTAGGTTTCCTTTATTGTGCGCACAATAGTTTTCCTTTTTACGTATCCCTATGGTTCAATTATATGGTTCCTGTTTTGGTACAATTCCCCATAATATTCCAGAATGTGCTGTTTTGTGAATAGATTCTCTTTTTTGCTTCTTCACATCCAGTGCAGAGTTGTAATAGGAGACAGATTTCCACCCACAAAGGCTCCAGATGTTAAAACGTTTCCCAACATCGACTTAATACAGTGACGGCAACACCTCCCTCCCGCCCCTCCCAGTAGGCTTGGGATTGTACTGTATTCCCTACTGGTTTACCCTTCCCCCCAGTAAAGGGTAACATTTTCCCTGGGTGCAGAGGCTCCCTCATAGTCTCCTAGACTGAAGGACCTGTAAAAAAAAAAAAAAAAGAAAAGAAAAATAGCACAATTAAGTGTTTAGAAACAGGTTTAAATTTACTAAGCTATGCAGGGTCAAAAACAAATTTTTTTATGGTAAACAACAACTTACACTATTTTTTGTTAAAACAGATACAGATTCTCTTTAACAGCCTTAAAAAAAAAGGGGGGGTATCAATCTCTTCTCATGTATACACCTTTTGTTCTAAGTCAGGAAAACAACAAATCTTCCTGCCTTAAAAAAATACACTAACATATCCACTCTTATATGGTAAGCTTAATTTTGAACAATTTTCACCAGCACGGATATTTTCACCAGCACGGATATTTTCAGAATAAAAAACTAAAAACTTATCAAGTATATAACAAATCCTACTTTAACTAGACAAACCCATTAAACTTATGTTAATATAGAACTCACTTCACATGTAATGTGGATAAAACAGTATTTATGAAATAGTTTTCCAAAATCACAATGCAGGAACAACAAATTAATACTACAACAGGGGTCAGCAACCTTCCAGAATTGGTGTGCCGAGTCTTCATTTATTCACTCTAATTTAAGGTTTTGCATGACAGTAATACAGTTTAACATTTTTAGAAGGTCTCTTTCTATAAAACCTATAATATATAACTAAGCAATTGTTGTATATAAAGTAAACAAGGTTTTAAAAATGTTTCAGAAGCTTCATTTAAAATTAAATTAAAATGCAGAGCCCCCCGGACTGGTGGCCAGGACCCGGGCAGTGCGAGTGCCACTGAAAAACAGTTCACTTGCCGCCTTTGGCACGTGTACCATAGGTTGCCTACCCCTGTACTACAACATATAGCAGGCCTGTACAACATACGGCCTGCAGAGGCTCACTGTGCGGCCCGCAGGGGGATTCTAAATCCCGCGCACACAGCGCTCTGCGGGGAGCCCAGAGCCCTATAAATCTCAGCCGCGGCCGGGAATCAAAGGGCTCTGGGCTGCCTGCAGAGACTCCCGGCCATGGTTGAGATTTAAAGGGCTCAGGGCTCCCCGCCGCTGCAGGCAGCCCAGAGCCCTTTGAATCCCAGCCGCGGCTTCAGCAGATGGACTGGGGCTGGGATTTAAAGGGCTCAGGCTCCCCTCAGCGGCAGGAGCTCTGGGCCCTTTAAATCCCTGCCCCAGCCCCGCAAAGCTCCGGGTTCCCCCAGCCGCCGGAGCCCTGGGCCCTTTCATTTGCCCCTGAGGGCTCCCAGCCACCTCTTCAGCTGGGAGCCCCTGGTTGATTTAAAATCAAGTATCACCTCCCCACTCCCAACCTTCCTTTTTGGCCCACAGCTGTTTTGGTGGGGCGGCGCAGGGCTGGGCGGTGCTGGGGCGGAGTGTTTCCGCGGAGCCGGGAGGTGTTGGGGGGGGTGTTTCCGCGGGGCCTCGGCCCTCAGCTGTTTTCTTTGGAGTAATGTGGCCCTTGCCGCTTTATGAGTTGTGCAGGCCTGACAGTTTTCCCACAAGAAGACACAGATCCATTACCGAGATTTAAATATTCCATAACAAAATTCAACCACTCTGATACTGTCCACTCAATTGGAATTGGGAATCAATTCCATTTCTCAAACTACTTCTTGGAGTGCATCACATCTCGTAGTTACAAAAAAAATATGTTCACTTGTAAACTGATCAGATTTTCAAAGGAATCATTTAGATCAGGGGTCCCCAACCCCCGGACTGGTACCGGTCCGCGGCCTGTTAGGAACCAGGCTGTGAACCGACCCCTAGCACATCAAGCAGCGTGTCTCCGGCAGGGCCCCTGAGCCCCGCCTCTTCAGAGCCACGTGGTGAGAGGGCGGGGCTGCGAGCTCCGGGGATTCTGAGGGGGGCGGGCAGTCGGGGGGGCAGGAAGTGGGTGGGGGTCAGATAGGGGGCAGGGCTCCCACTAATTCTGCATTATGGTCAGTTGTATAATTATTTCATTATATATTACAATAATAATAGAAATAAAAGTACAAAAATAAATGTAATGCGCTTGAAACGTCCCAACACCATCCCACAGGTCCGCGGAAATTTTTTTTTCTACGAAACCGGTCCCTGGTGCCAAAAAGGTTGGGGACCGCTGATTTAGATGACAAACACTGAACCTCTTAATTATATTTTTTTCAAATTGTAACAGCCTGAAATAGATTTGCTTCTGACTGTCCAGGAACATACTGATGGTTTGAGTTCCCTACAGTACCTCCACACTCACTTTAGACTCTAAGGTTGGAGAACCAAAATTTGCAGGAATATTTAAACAGCACTGATAGAGGAACTGATTTCTACATTTATTCCTCACAAAAATTAGTCGCATTAAAAGAATACTGAGTTCATCACTTTGTCATGAAATGTTAAGGTTGACTAGCCAACCTTAATTTTGCCCTATCATATATGTTTTACCATTCTCCTCCTCGCCCCCCTCCCCATGCATGCTCTCTACACACAGCACTTGAAAGCTTATTATGTTTACTTTAAGATGAGGGATGATGTGGAGCTGTCAAGTGGTGTCGTTACCATAGAAACAGTGACACCAACACATTAAAATGACCACTTTGAAATATCTGCATTTGTTTCTGTTACTGTAATGACTATGTATTATTTCAAGACATAAAACTGGATTTCTTTCTGATCCCAAAGCATCACAAAAATCTAAAAGGTAAATCAAAATTTGTACAGGTATCATTGAAATGTAATGGCACTGGTGCCATTTTTAGTCAACATGATCTTGTTCATCATGATTCTTGTCACATGAACGTGGGTTACCACAGTCTTCATTCCCTTGGCATGTACACAGTTCTGTTCAGGGAAGTTTGTTTTGACTACAGATATTTGATTTTGCAGTGACCCCTACTAGTACAGGCACAAATAAGGTCTCATAGAAGCTCGTTGGGCCCTTGAAGAATATAGGAAGCAGTTTATCATCCACATTTTTCCATACATGCCATAATGATGACCCAACATCTGATTTATCTATGTGCAAAGACCTACAAATCTATTTGCTAAGCTGTTTTTGACAGGCTCTTCAAAGCTGTCCTCACATGGTGGGAGGTTGGCCAGGGACTTCTTTTTTGATCACTAGATTGAGGCACAACTAATTTAGGTTTCTGAGAGTTTCCTTTTCTCTCTGTCTGGTCATTCAGCATTGCTGTGACTTCCTTGGTGCAGAAATTGCATCACACTACCCCAATGTGTCAAGAGCTCTGAAGCTCCTTTTGTTTTGACAATACTGAACAGATTTGTCTGCCCCAATACAAGATAGGGATGGGACAGAGTCACTTCCTGTTACTTCCGGCTGTACATGCATTATGTTACAGAAGTCAGAAATGAGTGTGTCACAAATACACACAAGTATGAAGCAATACTTGTCAGTTGTGCTGATAATGGTGCTTGTTTCAATTTACATTACTGGTGTGTTCCAATTTTGGAAAGTAGTGAACAGCAAGGGCGAAAACATCTCTATCAGGTGACCTAATCACTATGTTACCTTTGACACAAAAGCCATACTGGCACATATAGCATGCAGAAGCATCCTTGTGTCCACTTCCTCTTGAATGATGTACGTGTCTTGAACTTCAATACCTCTGTTGGTGATGGACTTTGCTACTTCACTGGAAAAGACTACAGCAAGAAGGAACTTTTGTGCTAGGTGTGCTCCCACACTTACGTGGACTTTAAACCACATACTCACAGAAAAATGTATCAAATGCCTGATTGTTGGATGCTACATTTAGAAACTTTTTTCATGGAGGCACAGGACATCCCCTCATAGATCCTGCCTGGCGCTGTTTTTCTGCAGTTTGTACAGAGTTACTGTTGTCATACATGTCAAAAGACTTTGATTACAGAATTAACTTTGTCGAATCCTTTTAGGATCTGCTTCAAGTACTCAGCCAATTCATCGAATGCTTGGAATTTGTCTCCAGCCATCATTTGTATGACAGCCATGACATCTGATGTACACTGTGGTTTCTTTGTTGCATGCTCTTAGCTCAGGTTGGTCTGTTCTTCTCATTGTTCCATCAGAGAAGATGGACTCAGGCACAGGTCTAAGAACAACTGCCACTGAAACATCTCTGTAACGTGCTAAGTTCAGAGCTCTGCAGAAAACAATTCCTGGACTGATAGCTACTGTGAGTGCCCTTCCCTTGCCAGACTTAAATCTGGTCTTCCTGGCCATATCAGCAAAAGTTTTAATGCCAGACTTCTTGACTAGACTGAAGAATCTATGTGTCCCATCAGAATCAAGTGCACCTCTTACAAATCTCTCCATTTGTTCTTCACCAACATGTGGCTACTTTCAATAAAGACTTGTACATCTGATGTAACATGCAATTCAGTTGATATATTAATAAGCATATCTGGATGTGATTCAGGGTCCAATGGGTTGTTTGTTGTTGACGACATGGTTTGAAAGAGCTGTAACATGCTTTTCATCCCCCTTCAGTGCAGTGGAAAGGACTTGTTTGTGGACTTCATCTTCACTACTTCTTGTTAGGCCACTTCTTTCATAGTTTTTACATATTCACTCAGGACATGTCTTGCGAGGATCCACCTGACATGTGCTGGCTTTTTATTTGTCAGTCCTACGATCCCAATGCTTCCCTTTGAGTCTTTGATGACAATTCTCTCTTTCCAGGTCACTCCAAATTCCGTTGAAAGAACCCGGAGTCTGATGAACAGCACATTCCCCAGATTCAAAGGCACTGGGTAATTCTTCAGGAAGATTTAACATGTCAAGAATGTTGACTGGTATCCACCTGGCGTAGCTGGGCCTATTTGCAGTAAAGTAGTATGGAAACTTGGCACACTGTCTCTGTTGGTGAAGCTTCCAATCACCCCCTCGCTATGCATTCAGTAGTAGTATCTGCATAATCTGTAGAAACTGATTACAGAACTTGAACGTAGGAGACTCAGCATACCTCCATCTCTGAAATTCTTCCAGTTGTGGAGCATATACTTAGAGCCCTGT
The DNA here is from genome assembly GCF_020497125.1 of Mauremys mutica. NCBI lineage: Eukaryota > Metazoa > Chordata > Testudines > Geoemydidae > Mauremys > Mauremys mutica. Next base: position 46,868,961 of record NC_059077.1, read on the forward strand.
GCGAATACCCCAGGAGTCAGCACCCTGCATTGGCGGCATCGACCCAGCCCTGCCCAGTGGAGTGGGCACCAGGCTCACCAGCAGCTGTCCCTGGTTGTGCTCTTGTTTTAAAGCAGTGTGCATGCCCCCAGACAGCTGCGTGGAAGGGACGGGCAGGAGGAGGTACAGCCATGTGAAGGATCTGCTGGCACAGGGATCTGGAAGTGGTGGCCCTACATTCTGCTTCTCTTGCCACCACAGTTCCCGGGAGAGTCCTGCGGTTCCCTGGATACCGATTTATAGCCACGGCTATAAATTTGTATCCACACAGGGCTCTACATATACTAAGTTACAGCATCATCAGACTATTTAATGATGTGTTGTAAAGACCCAGCTGGCACTCAATCCACTGTTACCAGTGTACAACCTTCAGTGAGAGACTGATTTGGTCAGCAAATTTAAATAGTTTTCTATATTTTCAATTACTTGTGAGATACTCTGATAATGAAGAATATGCAATGTGAAAATATTTCATGTTAGTATTTTGGAAAAATGATAGTTGCCATTTTTGCCACGTGCTAAATAGCTTCCTTTCTGAAAAAAAAAAATTGCCCATACAAAATCAATACAAATTTTATGCATTGTCGTTTCGAGTACTGTTTCACTTTGCCTAGAGGCTTATGGTTCCACATCATATCTCATCTAAATGTATATAAAATAATATTTCAAGTTTTCTTGTGTGCAGGGTGGCTACATGAAACTCCAAAAATATGGCCCTCTAGCAGACCTTGTTCCATTCATCTATTAAATCTGAAACTCGCCTTTATTATGCACACATATGCACTTCCAGATCAATCCTGGTAAATTATCTATTCATTAGAAACTGCCACTTGTTTAATACACACAGACACATGCAGTCTACCCCTGCGGGGATTCTGTGCCAAAAAAATTAAAAATTTTGTCAAAATAATGCAAATTTTGTCAAAATAATGCAATATAATCACACCAGTTTCAATTGTTTTGGTAAATTATTTAAAACTACAATATAGAAAAAAAGTCACAATAACTATTTAGCATTTCCTAAACACATGAAAGTTAAGTTACTAATACCCTGCACTCCAGTTATAATCCTGGATTTTCATTTAAGTTATACGACAGAACACCAAAGGGGGCGGGAGGGTGGGGGCGGGGGGGAAAGTAGAGTGTCATTTTAAATTGCTCAGACTTTCACACATGAAAGTCATACACTTTTACTAATCATTGTCCTGGACCTGGCTGGGTACTTTGGGAAGTGCTTGGCTCTGACATTTTATTGACTGCTTGGTAAAGGTTTTATTTGCTCTCAAAGTCTCTTAAAAAAAAGAAAAAAAATGGGTAAGTAAAATAAATCCTGAGCTGTAATCTAACCCCACTGTGCCACGTTGGCACTGCAAAAAAAAAAAAAAAAAAAAGTGAGAAAAGCACATAGATCCTTCCTAGCTGATTCCCTTATTGCCATTTATAAGGCTTTACATCACCCTGACAATGTAGGGGCCTTAAAACATACAGGGCTTGGCTACACTTACAAATTTGCAGCGCTGCGGCAGGGTGTGAAAACACACCCTCTCCAGTGCTGCAAATTGCGGCGCTGCAAAGCACCAGTGTGGTCAAAGCCCCAGCGGCTCCCAGCGCTGTCTGTTATTCCCCACAGGGAGGTGGAGTACGGACAGCGCTGGGAGAGCTTTCTCCCAGCGCTGGTGCTTTGACTACACTTAGCGCTTCAAAGCGCTGCCGCGGCAGCACTACCGCGGCAGCGCTTTGAAGTGCTAAGTGTAGCCACAGCCTTACAGGTTTTATGTCCCTGGGGGAATTAACTGAGAATGGGGAACAGTTAACTAACTAACAGCAACATTAACAAAATGTGGGGAAGGGGAAGGTTTCAAAAGCTATTTTCTTTAATTTAAAAATAATTTTCAGTAACATGTTACTAATATTTAATTAAATGTTTTTTCAATTCTCAAAAAGTTACGGACATATTAGTAGGCAGGCAGCTGCTACATTTCTGCCTTGGGAACAGCGCCTTCCTTCTGCATAATAAAAAGACCTACCCCCCCACACACCCTGTGAGCTGCAGAAGCAAGCACAGTGACAGTCTCTCTTTCTTGTTGGCCAGCCCTGCCCCTGACGGTGATCAACATCTCCCCTGCAGCCACTCCCCACTTGCAGTGATCTGCCTCTCTGAGGCTGTTCCAGGCACACTGGAACAGAGGTGCTGCCTGGGCTGCTGGGGAAGAGGCATGTGTCCTGCCGCAGATTTTTTTGCATTTTTATTGTGTGTGGGTGTGTGGGGGTGGGAGGGGCACACACAGAAATATGCGGACCATATGACTTCTGTGCCGTCATCCCATTGGAACATTGTGAAATTCTTTTAAAACACTCATAATCCTGCCAAATACAATCCAATTGTCATAAAAAATTAAGAGCACATTGTCTCCAGGTCATAAATGTAACTGTCATATTTCAAGTTTCCGCCAGCTTCTCTTGATCAAAAAAAATGGTTGAAAAAACATCCCCTTCCCCCCAACTGATCCCATACATGAAAATAGCTTTTTAATAAAGGTTTAAGGAAAAGAACGTTTTGCCCTGAATGAAAGCAAGTATAATACATTTCATCAAAAAGTAAAACTAAAAAATTTCAAAGCAACTGAGTGTGACCTTTACTACAGGTGCCACCCATAATATTCATGTACAGTATTACAGCATTAAAAGAAGGATGGTGCAAGAGCCAAATGAACAGGAACAAATATAGCCTATACAGTGACTGTTTAAAAAACACACTTCTTGTAATGCAAAATGGACTTGGAGAATGCTTGCTTTACAAGTTAACTTCATAAAAACTTCAATTTATTTTTATACTTACCCCTAATTATGGGACTGCAGCTTGAACGCATGAGGTTAAACTCCATAGTAAGCTGCAAGGCGCTCTTTTAAGGGAAGAGGAAACTGGTCAGAGAAACGCCTCCAATTTTCATCCCCAACTTGATTTTTAAATCCATGAAGGATCTGCAGGTAGGTTAAAAAAAATTACATTTTTACCTCTGATTACTCTGAATCTCCAGTTTAACAGTCTGGAACACTTGCAGTCAGTTGCTCATCAACTACATATCATGCAGAAAACAGCACCAAACTTTGCTAAGAGTTGTGTGCCAGGAAGTGTTGGCCTCAGCCTGTCTCACTCAAATTCTCCTGATGAAACTTCCATAGCACTGAGAAAGAAAGGAATTTTAGTGATCACTCTTAATTCTAAATGAAAAACTGAACTAAGAAGCACTTTTTATGAAGAGTAATTAGTGAAACATTTGCTATACCTAAAAAAGGGGTTAATCTAAAAAATATTATATTAGTGAGAGTTATTCTAGACCAGTGTTTTAAAAATACAAATTTTAAATTCTGCCAACTAATATACTTGATATTATATGTCCCTACATTTCCTTTAAAAATAGGTTAAAGAAGTAAACTAGAACTACAACCCAAGCTAGTTTTTGGAGAAGGTTTAAATGTCTATCTGGCAATTCCTGGAGTAAGAACAAAGGACGACCCAAGTTGGGGATTTGCATCTCATTTCTATCCCCAGGAGATGGTTACAATCTAAACAGAATGGACACTAACATTCAGAGGATACCAAGTCCCTTCATACAAATACAACAATTGAATAGAGGCTTTAAATCAAAAGGGTTAGGTTTTTAAATGCCTCTGCTGGTATTCCTCTAACATAATAAATAAATGGGAAACAGAAAATATTTAGTTCTTTCAAAGTCAAATTTTAGAGCTTTATTGCCTAGAGCATTCCAGAGGTACTCAGCTATTGCAAGAGAGAAGAAAAAATGAGTCGTTATCTATTAAGTAAGAGGAACTCAAAAGGAAGCTTTGGAAAGAAAATAATTTTAAGGACTCTCTTCCTATCATGAAAGATTTAGTAGCACATAAGTGTCAAAAGACCAGAAACACAGACTCACTGAACCCTCCTTGCAGAAATTATAATAAAGGAAAGGCTTTAAAGGATTTAGAAAACGCTTTAAAAGGTTTAGAAAACTCACGCTTGGTCTGCAATACCAACATATGTCAGTATAACCACCTGAGCAACGTGGTTTACCAACCTAACCTCTGGAGTAAGACAGTGTTATGTTAACAGAAGGGTTTCTCCCATCATAGGTAGTGTCTTCACTAAGCACTACTGATGTAGCTCCGCTGCCTTACATGTAGACAAGCCCTCAGGGACACTAAACTGGAGGACATAAAGGAAGCCTGGCTTGGAAAGTCTTCCTCAGGGACAGCAGCTAGTTCAGAAGCACCAGAGGGTGCCACAAACAAGGTAAAGGCTGAGACCAAAGGGACAGACAGTGGCCTTAACTGAAACCAGACTTAACTAAAAAGTCATTGCTTCTCTCTCAAATAGAATTTCTGCAAGCTAGTCCACATTCCTCCTTCCTACACAGGTGACTGATCAATCAACTAAAAGATTGGCAACAAGACTCGAGTTCCCACGTGGAGACATCCCTAAAGCAACATAATTAACCCCAGCTTGCCAGAAAAAGAATTTCAGCCGAAGGTACTTGTAGGTATAGGTTCAAGTCACTAGACATAAATCAACTAACTCCACAGTGGCTTTCATAGTTCAGATTTCTATCTTGACATCTTAAAAATACCCACTTGAGAGAACCAGTAAAAAACCCCAAATCTCTTTGGGTACTGCAGAGAAAGGTACACACTTCCAAGTTTCTCTTCTTGGCACAATTTTTGGTGGCATGCATTTTTCCAGATATTGTGCTGCTAAAAGCATATTGTCTGCCAATTTGACTCTGACATGTTCCAGGAGGCATCAGCAAATTCTGGATGGTACCATATGGATGCCACTGGAAATATCCACTGGTTATCTGAAATCATTTTAAATCAAACCAAAAAAAAGTGACAGATTCTTCTCCCCAGGCTGCTTTTCTGGTATGAGAAGATTTCTCTCTGTCCTCCATGAGGGCTCCGGGGTTTATCCCACCTTTAGAGGCTGATCTGAAACTAGTTTGGAAAAAAGACCAAAAAAATTGGTACAATCTGACAAGTATCTTCTAAATATCCTGCTTTCTAGAAGGGATGTTTCAGATTTCTTTGTCTAGGTTCTCTGAAGACAGTGTCTTTGTGGGTGAATAGGTAAGATACCCTTTTTTGCCTTCAAGTGAGATAAACTGTGGTCCTACTACATTTTTTGGTAAGGAAAGCAGAAGAGACAGTAATAACTGAAGTGTACAGGAAATTCAATTAATCCCAAACTCTTTCTCATGGCACCCCTGGATCCATTTGTCCAGATGTGCCACCCAGGAGCTTAAAGTCTTGGTGCAGCAGGTCCATAGATACAATGGTTGAGATACACTTGATCACCAGCTCATATCTGCTCTTAAAGAGATTCCAACTTCACAGGATCTTTTCTTCTACTCAACAATGGATGCAACAGAACACTTCAAGTCCTTAGCTGAAGCTCCAAACATGCAGGACTCTACAGGGTACACAAAGTCTATTAACAGCTTTGAGAAAGATTAGTATGCTCAGGGTAAGCCTTAGTTATTTATTTCAGCTCTCTATACAAGGAAAACATCTTTTCTTTCCTACTCCTGGAAGGAAAGAGATGCTCTCTCAGAAGAGTTCTAAAAACCCTAGCAATCTTATGTAAAAGAAACTTGGATCACCTGTTATCAAGAGCATGGTTCAAAGAAACAATTGGGGGGGGGGGGGAGAGGAGGGAAAATCAGACATTCAGAGAAGTCCTATTCTTCATAGTCCCCACCAGCATCCTAAAGTGACTGGGCAAGGAGAACAATGACCTAATATGGAAATAGTTGTGTCTTAATATGGTACTATTCTACTGGAATGAGGTACCTATGATAGGAAGACCTGCCAACTTAAGAAAGTTACTGCCCACTTTCTGGAGTGGTTGCAATAGATGGAGTGGAACAAGCACCAAGAAGAATTCCTGGATGCATTGGAAGATAGTAATGTTCGTGTGTCAGGGGCCAACCCCTGTTGTATCTCACTTGAGTGCATCAGGCACTCTACCAAGAGCTTGAGGGAGAGAACATGACTTCACTGCTGCTGTGAGTTACGTTCCTGCTGAACAGATGGAGGAAGCTCTTCCCTCATGCTGAAGACCTCCCCCAGACAGAGACCTTGAAACTGCCCTGGGCAACCAACTCAAGATGTGGCTCAGATTTTCCCTATGGTTGAAATAATTCTCTGGTCAGTATTCAAGAGGCAACGGTAGGTGAGGGTGTGTATCTGGAGCTTTGGGTTCCTTAATGGGGCTCAGATAAATCAGGTCCTGGGTAGGAGACAAGCAATTTTTTAAATTTGGTCATGAGGCTGAAATTCCAGTTTCTGTTCAATTTACATCCACGCTGTCTGAAGGGAAAACACCAAGATTAGTCCATCATCCAAGTCAAGTATGACAGCTATGCCCTCCTTTAGGAGGACTGCCACTAGTGCCATACACTTATGTGAAGAAAAAGACAATTACCGTTTCCGTAACTGGCAGTCTTCAAGATGTGTTGCTTATGTCTATTCCACAGTAGGTGTGCGTACTTGCCACGTACACCAGTGCCGGAAGTTTTCCCCCAGCAGTATTCGTAGAGGGAAAGCGCCCCCTGTGACCCCTGGAGTGGCGCCTGCCTGGCGCGGTATAAGGAGAGCTGCATGCTCGCCCCGCCCTCAGTTCCTTCTTGACAGACAACTCCGGGAGCAGGGAAGGAGGACAGAATGTGGAACAGACATGAGCAATACATCTCAAAGAACACCAGTTACGGAAAAGGTAACTGTCTTTTCTTCGTCGAGTGATCGCTCATGTGTATTCCACAGCAGGTAATTCCAAGCTGTATCTGCTGGAGGTGGGTAGGAGTTCATCGAGACGGAGTACCGCCCTGCCAAACCCAGCATGATCCCTGGTTTGGGAGACAATCGCATAGTGCGAGGTGAACGTGTGAACTGAAGACCACGTGGTGGCCCTACAAGTGTCCTGAATAGGGACGTGGGCCACAAAGGCAGCCGCCGAGGCCTGCGCCCGCATCGAATGTGCCCTAACAATAAGTGGCAGGGGAACACCCGCCAGCTCACAACAGGAGCGGATACACAACGTGATCCGGTTGGACAGTCGCTGAGTGGAAATCGGCTGGCCTCTCGCATGCTCAGCTGAGGCGATAAACAGCTGGGAGGACTTTCTGAATGGTTTGGTTCGCTTGAGGTAGAAAGCTAGAGCCCTCATCACATCAAGTGTGTGGAGGCGGCGTTCCTCATTAGTCACATGAGGTTTGGAGCAAAGGACTGGTAGAGAAGTGTCCTGACCCATGTGGTAGGCGGAGACCACCTTTGGGAGGAACGTGGGGTGTGGGCGGAGCTCGACCTTGTCCTTATGAAACAGTATATGGTGGCTCGGAGGTCAGGGCCCTGAGCTCCGAGACCCACCTGGCCAACGTGATAGCAACCAGGAAGGCCACCCTCTATGAGAGGTGAGACCAGGAACACGTGGCCAACGGCTCAAACGGGGGCCCCGTAAGCCGAGCCAGCACTAGATTCAGGTCCCACTGCGGGACCAGGGGCTTAGAACAGGGGTAAAGCCAGTCCAATCCCTTAAGGAACTGGCCAGTCATAGCATGGGAGAACACCATGTGTCCTTGCACCAGGAGATGGAAAGCCAATATGGCTGACTGACGAGGGCACGAGGCCCTGGGCCCTCGGGCGGAACAGGTTATCAAGGATAAGCTGGATCGGGGCGGCCATTGGGGATACACCTTGGTCTGTCGCCCACCGAGCAAAACGAGACAACTTTGCCATGTAGAAGCGGCAAGCAGAAGGCCGTCTACTCTCAAGGAGGACATGCTGAACCAGACCTGAGCATGTCCTTCTCCTTGCCACCTAGTCACTGAGCAGCCACGCCGTGAAGTGAAGAGCTGCCAGGCTGGGGTGGAGGAGACAGCCCTGATCCTGAGAGAGCAGGTCCAGGTGGAGCGGAAACTGCCATGGTGGAGCCACTGCCAGGCCCAAGAGGGTCCCATACCAGTGCTGCCTGAACCACGCTGGGGCAGTGAGGAGGACCCTGGCCTCATCCATCTTTATTTTCTCTAGGACCCTGCTGATCAGCGGGAATGGGGGAAAGGCGTATAGGAGCTGGCCTGACCAGGGCAGGATAAAAGCATCGGAGATAGCACCCCTCCCCAGGCCCCCCCAGAGCAGAACCAGGGGCATTGTTGGTTCTGTCGAGTCACAGATCAGTCCACCTGGGGAGCTCCCCACCTCCGGAAAAGCTGGAGGGCCACTTCCAGGTGTAGGGACCACTCGTGCGGAGAGAAAAAGTCCCTGCTCAAGCGATCCGTCCTCACGTTCCGGGCGCCCGGTAGGTGAAAGGGATTTAGGTGGATGTCGTGGGCTATACAGAAGTCCCACAGGCTGAGGGCTTCGTAGCAGAGGGCAGAGGACTGGGCTCCGCCTTGCCTGTTGATATAGAACATCAAGGCCATGTTGTCTGTGAGAACCCTGACTACCCTGCCCTTCAGGTGCGAGTGGAAGGCCATACATGACAGGCGCACTGCCCTGAGTTCCTTGATGTTTATGTGAAGGGTCAGGTCTTGCGGAGACCACAGGCCTTGAGTCTGAAAACGCCCCACATGGGCTCCCCAGCCCAGGTCCGATGCATCGGACACCAGCTCCACCGACAGGGCCCTGTCCCTGAACGGGACCCCTCGGAGCATGTTGCTTGGTGTGGACCACCATTGTCGGGAGGCGGTCACCGAGTTCGGCACGGTGAGGACCTTGTCGAACCTGTCCGTGGCTTGGGAGAATTGCGAAGTCAGCCAGAGTTGTAGGGGCCTCATCCTGAGCCTGGCGTGGTGGACCACATATGTGCACACTGACATGTGACCTAGCAGCTGTAGGCAGGACCTGGCTGTTGTCACCGGGAACCTTATGATCAAGTCCATGAGTCCTTTCAGGGTCTCGAACCTGTCTGGGGGGAGAGAGGCCCTGGCTGACACTGTGTCCAGGAGCACCCTGATAAACTCTATGCGTTGGACTGGGACTAATGTGGACTTGGTGTTGTTTACCAACAGGCCCAGGGCGGTGCATGTGGACAGGAGTGCCACCACATAATCCCTCACTTGCGACCGGGAGATGCCCTTGACCAGCCAGTCTTCCTGAGAGGGGAATATCTGGACTCCCCCGGCACCTGAGGTAGGCCACTACTACCAACATGCAGTTTGTAAAATCTTAAGGGCAGTGGACAGACCAAACGGGAGGACTGTGAATTGGTAGTGATTCTGTTCCACCACAAAACAGAGGAAGCGCCTGTGCCCCTCGAATATGTGGATATGGAAGTACGTGTCCTGTAGATCAAAGGCCACTTACCAATCACCGGGATCCAGGGAGGGGATGATGGAGGCCAGGGAAATCATGTGAAACTTGAGTTTTACCAAGTACTGGTTCAGACCTCACAGGTCCAGTATGGGTCTGAGCCCCCTTTCGCCTTCAGGATAAGGTAATAGTGGGAGTAATATCCCTTGCCCAGGAACTCCTTGTGCACCACCTCTATCGCTCCTAGTTCCAGGAGCCTCCCGACCTCCTGCTCGAGCAGAGCCTCATGCGATGGGTCCCCCAAAGAGGAATGGGGGGAGGAGGTGGTTGGGTAGGTAGGAGGTAAACTGGAGGGTGTAACCTCGGGAGATGGTGTTGAGGACCCAACGGTCCGAGGTGAGCCACGACCATTCCAGGAGGAACACAGTCGATTGGGAAAAGGGGTGGATCCCTTTGAAAACTAGCGGGGTACCCCCGAGCGTCCCATCAAAACCGCCTTTTACCTGCCTGCTTGCCCTTAGAGGACCCAGGCTGGGGGGCAGGCCGGTATTGTCTTTGCGGGTGTTTCTTACAGTCCCGTTGCCTCTTATGGGCAGCCTCGTATTTCGGGAGAGCGATCTGAGCGGGAGCCTGCTGTGGCTTGAACTTGGGTTTTGTTGGAGCAGGGACATAGAGGCCCAGGTCTGGAGGGTCATACAGGAGTCTTTCATGCCGTGCAGCCTTGTGTCTGTTTCCTCTGCAAACAGCGGCTTCCCAGCAAAAGGGAGATCCTGCATTGACGACTATGCTTCGCTGGATAACGCAGACAGCAGAAGCCAGGACGCCTGTCTCATGGACACTGCCGAAGCCATGGACCGTGTGGCCGTGTCCACTGCATCCAAAGCGGCCTGCAGAGACGCCTTTGCGGCGGCTGCCCCTTCCTCCCCGAGCGCCTTAAACTCCTTTCTATCGTGCTTCCAGTGGGAGTCCTCAAACTTGGGGAGGGATCCCCAGAGATTAAACTTGTAGCAACCCAGGAGAGCCTGATGGTTTGCTACTCTCAGCTGGAAGCTTGACCACGAATACATTTTTCTCCCAAAAGCATCCAGCCTCTCAGAGCCTCTGAGAGGCTGGATGCTTTGTTCTTTGAGGTCGGGGCTCGCTGCCCGTCGCTCCCTGTGGTTTACCGACTCGACCACCAAGGAGTTGGGCGCCATCTTCTTAGAGATGGGAGCCAACGAGGCTGGTATTTGCCACAGGACATTTGAAATTTTCGCAACCCCTTCATGGAGCGGCAAGGCCACCCTGCCCGGTGCCGAGGGGGACAGCACATTGAACAGGAAGTCTGAGGGCTTTTCCATTTCCTCAACCTGGAGATGGAGGCTCGCTGCCATCTTTTTTAGTAAGTCTTGATGGGCCTGGTAGTCCTCTTGTGGACGGAGAGGGGTGGGGCCGCAATCAGCTCCTCCAGATGGGGCGAGGCCGGTGTGGTAATTTGGGTGTTGACTGGCACCGGAGGATCGACCACCTGGTCAGACTCCGGGCATGGCACTGAGGAAGCAGGGCCTATCAACTCTTTTCCTGGTGGTCTAGGGATGGAGGCCAATGGTGCTTCCAACGCCCCAGCCACCAAGCGAGCCCCCACCGGGGGCCATGGTGCCCACTGGTACCACTGGACCGACCATGACATGTTGCCATTGCACTTGCTGATGCACCGGCGGGGCTGGCCGATCAGGCTGGCTAGACTGACCTGTAGACAGGCAACTGTGAGCGGAGGTCGGGCTGGTGTACAACATGCTGCTGTCTCCGGACTGGTGGTGGTGCTGGGATCTATGTCGACCATGGGACCACAACCTTGAGGCAGGAGAACGGCACCAGCGGTAGTAGCTGCTCCGCGAGCGATCTCTACTGGTGGACCTGCAACAGCGAGGAGCTGGTGGATCAATGCCTGGAGCTACAGTGTCTTGACAGAGACTTTGAGCAGGATTCCGAGCGGGAACGGCGTCAACGGCCATGCTGCGACCGCCTGCAGTACCGCCTTTGAGGCGAGGACCGTTGCCAACATCCACCACAGTCCCGTCTGAGCCGCTCCATGAATACGAGTGGTGCCGGGAGTCCCGATCAGATGGCACCCATCCAGACAGTCTGGCCGGTGTCAAGGGCGATCCACATGGACTGAGCCCTGAACGGTCACTGGATGGTGAGCGGTGTCGGGAACGTTCCCGCGACTGAGACCGGTACCGGGCCGGCGGTGACTACAGCGATCCCAGCAGTGGCTAGCCCACCTGGAGGGCTTTGGGCGTACATGGAATCTGGAAAGGCCTGCTCCGAAGGGGCCGGGCTACTCCGCTCCGCGTGAATTGGAGGCCTAGGACTACCCGTCATGGGTCTAGTCTCTGTCCGAGACTTTCCTCAGTGCCATTGCGAAGAGGGAGTCTTTCCGGTCCTCTTGGCATTCTCCGTGGAAGGGGAGTGGTGCTGACTAGTCGAGGGTGCTAGTCGAGGGTGCGCACCAACGCTGCGGTGCCGGGTACTGGATCGGAGCGGCGTGCCAGGGTCGGGGCCAGTGCCAACTCCATCAGAATGGCCTGGAGTCTAATGTCCCTTTCTTTTTTAGTCCGGGGCTTGAATGACTTGCAGTTCTTACATCTTTCGCTGATATAGGTTTCTCCCAAGCAGCACAGTCAGTCTTTGTGCGGGTCACTCCTTGGCACAGAATGCCTACAGGAGCTGAGTGACTTAAATCCCGAGGCACTGGGCATGCCCCAGCCTGGGCTCACTAACTAACTAACTAAACTTCACTGAAAACTAACTGACTACAGGCACTACTGAATGAACAGTTCTGGGGACAAGCTGCAGCAAGGTTGGAGCTGAGCAGTTCCAACGCACCTTCACTGGTGGCAAGAAGGAACTGCCGGTGGGGGGAGCGCGCAGCTCCCCTTATACCACGCCAGGCAGGCGCCACTCCAGGGGTCGCTCTTCCCCTATGGGTATTGCTAGGGGAAAAACTTCCAGCACTGGTGCACGTGGCAAGAACGCACACCTACTGTGGAATACACATGAGCAATCACTCAAAGAAGAACAGGGAGCTTATTATGAAACAAATGGTAGGGCACAACACTGCAAAGGAGTTGAGGGAGTAGCATTATGTCTATCTGGGAAATCAGTAAAAAACAAAATAAAAGTCTTGTTTCACAGGTATCTGCTTGACAGATTTTAATCAAAGCTATTGGAGGCTGAGGTTTGAAGAAACAAGTATTTAAGACAGTCCTTCTTGACAGACCCACAAACAGTAGGATAAAATGTTTTCTTACTCCTTTTTTCCCCCTTTTCTTTTATCCTTTATAGACTTAAAGAAACAGGCACCTGCTTTTGTGATTCACTATAAACTACAAAAAAGTTTGATTTTCATGTCTCTTAGAAGAAAAAAAATCAGACCTCGCAACTAAAAGCACAACTTGATAGGCTTTTCTACATAACCCTAACATGACATGCAACTAACCCAAGGCATTTTAGATTGCATTACCAGGAAATGCAGAAGTTTACATTTAATTTTTCAGCATCAAACAGTTAACAAAAACAAATTTGTTAATCCCTGAAGCCCACTTTGCACAGGACAAAATACAGCTGACAAACTCTTTTAAAGTGGCCCAAAATTATTGTTAAAGAAAGCTTAAGGCTTTTCAACAGTACCAAAGACAAGATTATCTTGTATAAACAAGATGATTTTAAGTCAGGTTAAGTAGAGTTAACACAAAAACTGAAAAACTTTTTTCCCTCTCTCTAACCATACAAAATAAAAAAAGTAGTTGTATTTTTTAGGCCAAAAAATCTCATTTTCTGTAATTAAAAATAGTTTTTAATTGAAGTTTAAAAGTTTGATAGTTTATTGTATTATACAAATACTGGTTCTTCCGTACATAGCCAAATTCATAGAATCATAATCATAGAATCTCAGGGTTGGAAGGGACCTCAGGAGGTCATCTAGTCCAACCCCCAAAAAAAATTCTACTGGGCATGACCTTTAAGCATCTTTAAAGTTTGTTCTGCCCCCTCAGTAAACAAACTTTCAACACTGCTAAAATTGCAAATTTGAAATATTTACAAGTGTACAGTATATTTTTAAAATTCTATTCACAAGTGTTTGCTTTGGTGAGGTTTTATCTAAAATCCAAACTCATACATGACGACTCCACTATTGGGACTCTGTAATTTTCTTTTTTCTCCATAAACACAATAAACCAAAGTAAAAAGGTATGCGGGACAGGGAAAGGAGTGGAGAGAGAGTCAGAAGAGAAGTGAAGGAGCCATAAAAGGTAGGCTTTACATTTTCTATTAAATCAGAAACATTACCTTACAGAACATGTCTCGGAGATCATCTTTTGGGCTAATCCACGATGCAACAGCATCACAAAAAAATATAAAGTCCTATAAGATTAAACATTACATAAGTTAGCAACTCCATATTTGCATCATTCCAATTCATAAATTAAGGATTTCTTAATTTGTAAATGTTGCAGGAACCTCAACTTCAATCCACACATGCTTCTATTATATTTTAGATTTATTTTCAAGTGAGTTTAGTATTTGGATAAGGTGCAGTATATGAATGCCCTTAAGATTGAATGCCTCTATTAAAAGAGCTAACTGGGTAAAGTTTTTTCCCAGATATACTTGCCCAACTAAATGCACTGCACTGGAGAGAACCAAAGAGCAGGAAAAATCTTTCAGAGAAAAGACAGACTACTGCAAATTTACAGCTGTAATACATCTCCCCCTGCTCAAAACACCCCCAACTCCCCCTAAGGCTGCAGTACTACTTCTCCTCAGGAGAGCCGGGGTAAAGTCAATACAGCCCAAATTAAGTTTTTCTAACCCACTAGTGTCATAATCCAACGTACCCCCCAAAAAATCCTGCATCCTGGGTTCATCTGCTCTGTGGGTTATTCCTCTGCCCAGCCATTAAACCATATTCCCTTTCACACTAAGTTAAAAATATACATCTGGCATTTCAGGAACATAGGAAGACTACTATATAAATGTTAAATAAAGAAAACTCTTTCCTTTTCTTTCCTTCCCTATTTTTCCCTTTCACCTCTTTTGAAACTGTGTGTTAACATGAGTCTTCAAAAATCAAAATTAATGAAGCACAATGGGGGCAGGAGAGATGGAAGTATTATGTAGAGAATAAGGCAGAAGTGGAATGAAGTGAAGGAGCCAAAATGGAACAGCCAGGCAACTTAGTAAATTTTCATGTCAGGCCTCAAATTCCAGATCAATTATTATAGTTGTATGGTAGATACTACAGGCTCCATTTATAATCCTTAGGGTAAATCAATGTCAGTATAGATTGAAGTCTAAAAGTGAAAAATTAGCATTTTAAAAGTTTAACAATAAATTTGCCTTTTCTTAGCTTTTTCTTTCAGCTTCTTGTAACAATGTTCTCCCAAGTGCCCTTCCCCTTCAATCCCCAAAATTCTGCTTCATTAGACTTTAGATTTCATTCAGCTCACATGACTGACAGGCTACAACTACAAAAATTAGATCCAATATTTCCAAGTTTCCAAATTTTTATATACCCAACCACCTATCAGATTACAACTAAAACACATCTCTCTATAAATCTTCTGCAACAAAAATGTAAGAGTAGGTTGTCTTTCAGAAATGGTTTTTGACTAAGGCTACGATTTTGTCATGGATATTTTTAGTAACAGTCGGGGGCAGGTCACAGGCAAAGAAAAAAAAAATAATCACAGAACCTGTAACCTGTCCCTGACTTACTAAAAACATCCATGACAAAATGGGGAGGGAGAAGGGTCCAACACCCTGCCCTCCACCTCCCACTGTGGCCGAGAGCTGCAGGGAGCTGCATTGTCCAGTGGCTGAGCAGCTCTGGAGTCCCTCTGCTGCCAGTAACTGGGAGCTGGGGGAGGAGGGGGAGGAAGTGTGCAGCAACAGCTGGGCAGCTCAGGGGTTGCCAGTGGCGGCTGGTCAGTTGTGGGGGGCCCAGCAGCTGTGGGAGAGTTCCCTGCCACCAACGGAGGCTGGGCCGCTGCAGGGCCCCCAATGTCAGAGATTGCTGGAAGTCATGGATTCATAAAATCATAGAATATCAGGGTTGGAAGGGGCCTCAGGAGGTCATCTAGTCTAACCCCCTGCTTGAAGCAGGACCAAGTCCCAGACAGATTTTTGCCCCAGATCCCTAAATGGCCCCTTCAAGGATTGAACTCCCAACCCTAGGTTTAGCAGGCCTATGCTCAAACCACTGACCTATCCCTCCCCCGTCTTCCACGACCTCTATGACAATCTTAGCCTTATTTATGATGTACATAAAAAATCAAGACTACAAGCTTTTTCCAGAGTATCATTAACTTGTGTGCCAGTCTTCACTAAAGACTCAGTCCTGCATTCATCACAAGGGATTAACTAAATGAAACTTCATTATCCTTAAAAGATTTTACTGACTTTGATTAGCTGTGATTAAAATAAATTCCTATAACAATGTGTTTGATATAGTTACGTGCATCCAAAAAGCAGAGCTGATAGAAAATCTGTTTTTCCTATCCCACAAAAGTTTTCAAGATTCTCAAATGGTATGAAAAGTCAAAATTTCAGAGATTTTTTCCTCCAAAATGAAATTCTGAAATTTTTCTGTTTCGGGTCAATAGAAACATTTTCTTCCCACACATTTGAAACTTTTAAAAAAATATAAAAAGTAAAACAAAGTAAATTCCAAACCAAAGTACTCTGAAAATCTTTGTTCCTAAAGTGTCAAAAAAGGGATAGCTCAGTGGTTTGAGCACTGGCCTGCTAAACCCAGGGTTGTGAGTTCAATCCTTGAGGGGGACACTTAGGGATCTGGGGCAAAAATTGGTCCTGCCAGTGAAAGCAGGGGGCTGGACTCGACCTTTCAAGGTCCCTTCCAGCTCTAGGAGATTGGTATCTCTCCAATTATTATTTATTTATTTATTATTAGAGGGGTAGCCGTGTTAGTCTGGATCTGTAAAAGCAGCAAAGAGTCCTGTGGCACCTTATAGACTAACAGACGTATTGGAGCATGAGCTTTCGTGGGTGAATACCCACTTCGTCGGATGCACTCATGCTCCAATACGTCTGTTAGTCTATAAGGTGACACAGGACTCTTTGCTACTCAGCACTTAGGTTCTTCTATGCACATTTTCATAAAATCACTTATGGTACCTGAGCACCTAGCAGGTTCTACTGACATCAAAGGAAGATGCTGGGTGCTCAGCATGTTTGAAAATCTGGCCAGTTCCCTAGGTGCTTATTTATCAACTTTTTAGAATCACAGCCTTTGTTTCTAGCCCTGGAAGACAACAAATTGAGATTTAAAAGTCATGCCAATATGCATTTTAAAGTGCTACTTTAAAGGTTTCTGCAATATAACACATCTCCCAACATGAAATCTGTATATTTTGATCTAGTACTTAGCTAACTTGGCTTGAGAGAGAGAGAGAGAGAGAGAGAGAGAGAGAGAGGGAGATTGATTAAAATGCATCCATAACGTTTTTTCAATTCAGACATTCCTAGAAGGTTTTTTTTGTAAAATGTGAGGCTAACTGAATGCATTATAGATTCTGTTGGCACTGATTTATGATGATCTGTGTAACTCATTCATGACTTCGGTACTTGCAAGTTACAGTCATAGCAAACTTAAGCCAGTAAAACCTTTAATGCTGCACTATAAAAGTTACAAAACACCACAACACAATGCAATGCTTTCTATCAGAAGATCTGGAAGCACTTAACACAAATTAAACCTCACAGCACATACCCTGAGGCAGGTATGGCAAATATTACCCCCTATTTGACACAGGAGGAATCTAAAGCACTGAGAGATTAAGCAACTTGACCAACAGCACACAGGAGATCTGTCAGAATCAGACTACACTCCAGGTCCGACTCTCAGTCTTTTACTCTAACCGTCTAACCCACACACTATGCACCTTCTAAATAAAAGGAACACTAGGATGAAGTGTGACTAAAGAAAAACTGCAGAGTAATTAAAAGCTATTCTAACACTGCAAATTAAAAGAAATGAACCAGTAACAAAAAACTGATTTTTAATCTGAAGTAGTAATTATAGTATAACCAGCAATATCAGTTGCTGAGATACTGAAACCACAACAAAACTTAGTAAAAACAAACAAAAAGCCATTCATTATTTTTCCATTTGTACAAAGAACATTTTGGGTGAGGTCAGTTTGAAATAAGTTTACATCTTTTGAACTTTAAGTTATGGTTTGTACACTTTGAAGTGATGTTGAGATTTAGGAAGTAAGTATTACATTTTTAACTGGACATGAAAACAGCTGCGATATGATACAACCACTTTGTGAACATATTATTTTTTGGCAAGGAGTGCAATAAAATATCTCAAATTAACTCTGTGTCTCCAATATTTCCATTACAATTAGAGTAACCACAGGATGAAAAAAAACAAACTGAGTCAGATCCTCAGCTGATGTAAATGGTTTAATCCTCTTGAAATCAATGGAGATACACCACTTTACACCAGCTATTGTTTTTTAAAAGTTACTACCAATTGCACCAATACGTGCTTAACTTCTTTCACAGCATTCAAATTAAGCTTTTTTTTTTTAACTGTCATTTCTATTCAATTTTAGGATGAGCCTGTCAGAACAAAAATCAAATGCCTATGCAAATATCTTACTTGGACTACTCCACTAGGGTTGACTGTGATCATGGTACAAATCCCACGGAAAGCAGAATCCTTTTCCTCATTGTCCCTTATGTTCCGCAGAGAGGTACACCTAGTAAATTGGAGAACCAGGCTGTTAGGCAACAGAATCAGTTTTTATTTAATTAAATTAACTAGTTTGACAGTATTTGATGGAGTAAGAGTCACACTAAGGAGATATTCCTAGAATAGTTTTCAAAACACTTCAAATAAATATTTCAGAGTCTCTTTTCATGTGTAAATTTATTTGCATTTAGCTTCAGAAATTAGATATGATGAAACGTCTACATTTTGTAGAATTCTGAATTTTAAATGCTGCACCATGTACAATTATGATTTCTAAAAAGTGACTTGTATTCCATTAAATACCACTAAAATGTTTATCCACAGTACTGATAAGAGCTATTATAAGAAAAACAGACTATACTGCCACAGTTTGAAGTATATCAGATACCACTTACAGAACAGTTATTTAACTTTTACAGAAGCAAGCAAACTATTTCATACATAACAAATCTATAAACATGTATTCCTTACAGCAATTCAAGTCTAAGACTGAATTTTTTTAAAGTAATGTAATGCATAGTTTAACTTTTACAGTACTTGCATGCATCATATTATCATTCTGATGGATTTTAAAATGCTCTTTCATAATCAAGCTTATTAACACAGCAAGCATGTGACAATCTTATCCCATGCATCAATTAGTCGTTAGCCACAACATAAAATGTACATGACGGTGCTACTAAAAACTCACAAACCTGATAGGACAAGATTAGTCACATGGTTGGCAATGATTAAGGATTGTGATTTTGTAACCAACTGAAAATATATCTAAAAGTGAGATAGAGAGAAGAAAGAAAGAAAGTGAAGAAAAATGAATTAAAAAAAAAGATTGAATAATACACACCAGGGTCTTATAAACTGCTGTAGCATGGGGGCCACCTCTTGAGGACAAACGTAACCAAGACGACCAATTGTTATTGCTAAGGTAACGCAATCACGGTTATACACCACCAAACGCCAACCAAGACATGAGCAAATGAGGGGGGAAGGAGAAAAAATAAAGAAAAAACAACAAATAACTCAGAAACAGAAACCAACAGAATCTGTGTATGATAATAAACATAAGATTTCACTAGTGCTGTTTATTACCACCCCCTAAAATAAGGGGCAGCAACATATATGGTATACTCTTGGGGATTAAAAAAAAAAAAAAGGAATTAAGTAAATGAGAGAACACCAAAAACACAATTTAAATTCCAAAGGCTATTTGAACAGAGATATTGACTTTGCCCTCTTCATATTTAGCTCTGCAATCTTGTTACTTAGAAGTCAGTGATAAACTAGCTACTCACATGTATTATTTCTAATGTTCTTGGTACAAAGCACTAAGCATTTTCAGTTTATAATATCAGCTGAATATACTATAAGTAAATTTAAGAGTTACTTTGTTTTAAGATTGCACTATTTGAGTTTCAAAATTAAAGTTTGCATTAGATTACAATGTTAAAATTAAACCCAGAGAATGTGGTTACTTTGAATATGCTCTTTTATCTACAACTAAAATATTAATATACAAGCACTTTTCTTGCGAAAGACTTCATATATACAATTTCTTCATGATTTTTAGCAACAATTTTTTTTTCCTAAATTAACTCAGCAGGTAAATAGCTCATTAATATCTACAGAAATTATCATAGTAAAATAGGCTCTTTAAATCACATCTACTAAATGCAATAGAATTTCTCTTGGGAGAATCTGACTTCTGGCACAAAGTTGTTAGCACAAAAAGAAGTTTATTCCATTTGTGTATCTGACTAAATAGCTTACTGCTTTTATTGTAAGGGACAGACTGAAAGGTAAGGTGATCATACAAGAATGCTTTATTGGTGTTCACTCAACTCACAGAAGATTAATCTTTCAGAAAAAGGAGAGGGTGGGGAATAATGTTTAAAGATTACTTGAAGCAAACTACATGAATAATACTAAAATCCAGCAGATTCATATGAAGCAGAGAAAGGAAACCTATGTTCAAGAGACATACTATGCAACACGCTAATTAAAACAGGCATTTGTGAGCACTCCCATGAAACATGCAATAAAGCAGATGATGCTCTCTCCAGTCAAGTTTGGTGTAGGATATGCTAGCTTTCTGAAATTCATTTTGGTCATATGACCAATTATATTAAAGCATATTGGTCACTTATAAAATACTTCTGTTTTCCGTATCTGCAATATCCATGGCATGCAAAATTTTCAGCTAAATTAATTTTAAGTGCAGCCTCACAGCAGTGTCAATTTTAATATACATACATAACATTAGCAGCATTTTTATATCAGGAAGACAGGCAGTTAAATGTTTATATTACAAAGTGTTTTTTTTTAAAGCCACATTTGATAAACTCCACTCATCTTCTACATTGCAGAAGCCTATACAAGGAGAAGTATTTTTTTGTGGAGGCTGAAGATTGTGCCACCTATCCACTTCCTAGGCAATGATTTTTTACTGAGTATGTTATATTGTTACAGGAGAAAAAGTTAGACAAAAAAAATCACAGTAATACAAAACACATCAGGAAAATGTAAATATTTTGGCAGCATTTGCTTGCTATGCTAAATATTAGGGTAAATAGAAAAAATATTTTAGAACATATAGTATACAGGGTGATATCCTACAACAAACTTCTTGTAAGTACACCACATTCAACATTTATTTGCAGTTAAATATCTACATTTACATTAACTATTAAAGGAGTAAACAACAAAAAATCAGTTTTGGATGCTTCTATAATATGCGCAACAGTAATAGACGCAAGCACTTGAGCACTGGATGCATGTCAATTACTACATCAATTAATGAGAAGAAAAACAGAATTCACTTGTCGATATTACCATCTGGCAGTCTAATTTACATAGATGGACCATTTTAGAGCAGCTAAGTCTTCTTAAAGTTCACCTTCCACACTAATTTTGAAAACACTACATTTTTAACATTTAGTTTCACAAAATACTGGAGATGACACACACAAACTAAAACACTTCCAATTTCTCTCTTTTTAACCTCTCATGATACAGTGCAGTCCAGTACTTATAAGCTGAATGACATCAGCTTATGATGTTTTTCTAAGAAGGAAGTTATTTCACCCTGTACAGCAACTAGTTCAAGGTGCATGTCCCTATGGGTACTCCATTTGAGCTGCGCATGCACCTCACATGCCATTGATAGATTTTCATTAGCAGTGTCCATTCGACCCACACATGCGCTGCTGACAGCCGCATGCCCTGCACCAAGGCTACATCAATCTGAGCAGGCAAAACACCCTCAATTCTTTCTCCACCACTGAGTCTCAGGAGAAACTGAAGCAGAGGGGAAGGAGGGTGGGTAGCGGAACACCCAGAGGGCAACAATTCTTAAAGAGCTACAGGGTGAGTAATCATTTTCTTCTGGAGTAGTGTCCCTATGGGTGCTCCACTTTGGGAAATTCCTGAGGAGAATCCCTATGAGGAGGCATAAGCTTTGGAATAGAGTCCAGCACAAAGGAACTGCACTGCCAACTGCTGCATCAGATCTAGAGGCACCAACTAAGGCATAGTGCCTGGTGAAGGTATATACTGAAGAGCATGTAGCAGCTCCACAGATCTCAGATACCAGAACATTAGCAGAGCCACAGATGTCAATTCTGACCTTGTCAAGTGAGCACTGTAACAAGCTATAATACATCCCAAAATCCATTTTGACAGTCCTTGGGCACAAATAGCAGAAGCTTCAGATCTTTCTGTAAACAAGACAGAACAGCATAGGAGTCATATGAAATTATTTAGTCCTATCTAGATAGAAGACGAACACCCTCCTGACATCTAGAGTATGGAAGGTGGTCTCCAGGTTGGAATAATGTGGGTTTAGAAAGAAAACTGGTAGGTAAATGATCTGATTCAGAGGGCACTTTAGGTGAAACCTATAGTGTGGTTCTAAGGAAACTTTGCCCTTGTAGGATACTGTGAACAGAGGGTCTGCCATTAAGGCCTCCATCTCTGACTCTGCAGGCTGATGTAATAGCCACTAAGAAGGCTGTTTTCATGGACAAATGCAGTAATAAGTAGGTCACCATCAGTTCAAAAGGAGATTTCACGAGACTTAAGAACCAAATTACAGTCCCAAACTGGAATGGGGACTTTCACCAGTGGGAAGAGATTACCCAGACCTTTCATGAACCTAATGGTTGTAGGGTAAGCAAACAGTGAGAACCCCTAAACAATGGTCTGAAAAGGCAGCACAAAGAACACAGAGAACTAAGTGATGGCCCTGTTTTCTTTAGTTGCAGCAGATCTTTCAGAACAAGCAGAAGTGAGAAAGATTCAGGGAGAGCATTCTGGAATTCATACAAGCGACTAAATCTTCTCCACTTTTGAAGGTAAATATTCCTGCTATTAATAATAGTAATTTCCTACTATTTAATATCTCTTATACCTCTGCTCACCAGACCTACTAACCCTGCAAACTATCAAGGAGTCAAAGAACGCTCAGCTGGAGATGCAGCAGTCAACTGGAGCCCTGGGAGAGGAGCTGAGGAGTGATTGGAAAATTCATCACTGAACAAAGCTAGGCAAAACAGGTAGGAAAACCATGCCTGCCTCAACCATACCAGAGCTAGTAGGATAATTCTGGTCTTGTCCTGTCTGATTTTGTTCGCCACTTTGACACTCAGAGGTGGTAGGCGAAACAAAACAGCTTCTTCATCCAAGTAAGAAGGAAGGCTCTCCCCAAGGAATTGTGACCTAACCTTTCCCCTCCCCCTACCCTGCCTTTGAACTGAAAGGATGGCATTTTTGTTTGTAGTTGTGGCAATGAGGTCCACTTCTCGAAATCCACAAGTCTGAAATATGCTGACAAGAACTAGGAATCCAGTTTCCATTCATAGTCCGGGGGGGGAAGAAGGGAGGGAACCAGCTCAGAGCATTGGCTCTGAAATTTTTCCTACCCTGGAAATATATTGCTGAAATTCGTATACAACATTTTATGCACCATTTCCATAACCTTATTGCTTCAGCACAGAAGGAAGGGGAATTTTACTCCTCCCTGCCAACTGGTATCAAACAAGCAGTCCACGTGGTCAGTCTTGACTTGGATAGACCTGTGTCTGATGAGAGGCAGAAAATGAAGGCAGGTATTTCTGACCACTCTGAGCTCCAACAGCTTGATACGGAGGGTAGATTCTTGGGGTGACCATCTCTTCTGTACCATTACAGCACCAAGGCGCGCACACTCCTATCTTAACAGAGATGCATCCATGGTTACAGTTAACCATTGGCGTCGGTTGGAGGCAGGAGATCCCCGCCCCTACATTGTGATTAACTATCCACCAATCTAAGGAGGGTTTTACCTGTTTGTCTAGGCGGTCTCTGTTTGGCCAGTAAACTGATCTGGGCCGCCCCTGGAAACAGCCATGGTGTAATCTCACACTCAGTCACAAAAATGGAAACCACCGTGTGACCTAGAAGTTCAAGAGCGCTTCTGACTGAAATCTGGGGGCTCCCTTGAATAGTTCTGACAAAGTCTGATAGTGTCGTGAATCTGTCCATGAGAAGGAAGGCCCTGGATACCAAGAAATCCAGGGATACCCCCTGTAAATCGTGTATTCTGAAAAGGAGGCAGTCTGGATTTTCCCCACGTGCAATTGGTGACCCAAAGTCCAAGAACAGAGAAAGTGCTTTCCAGGAGGCTAACACTTCTTGGTACGACCGTCCCTTGAGCAACCAGTTAAATACTATGATTGCCTCATGACGCAAGCAGGCAGTCACCACCTGGAGAACTTTTGAAAACACTCTCTGAGCTGAGAAGAGACCAAACAGGAGTACCTGTACTTAAAATGATCCCAGCTTATAATAAAATGCAGGGACCTTCTGTTAAATGGGAGTATCACTATATTGAAACATGCACTTTGAAGGATGAGGGCCAAAAACCAATCTCCTGAATCAAGAGAAGGAGGAGTTACAGATACCAGAGTCATCATCCTGAACTTCTGAGACCTCACAAATGTGTTTTGGAGTCAGATCTAAGATTGGCCTCTTTCCTCCTATTTTCTTTGCACAAGGAAGTACGTTGAGTACAAGTCCCTTCCCCAAAGCAGAGCAGGGACTGGCTCTCTCGCTCCTGAACGAAGAAGGGAGCTTAATCTCTTGTCTTAGTAGGAATGGATGAGAAGGGTCCCTAAAGAGGAGAGAGAAAGGTAATATGGATGGTGTAGCCCGATATTACTTTCAGCTCCCATTTGTCCAAGATGATATGCTCTCCTGCTTGTCAGAAATGGGGGTAGGTGGGCAAATCATTGCAGCTCTCAGGCTAAAGAGAAGGGAGGGTCCGAACCCTGAACCATCCTCACAAAACTGACACTTTAATGATCAAGTATTTTGCAAACTTGTGTTGGGTGGGTAGAGGATCTTTTTCTCTGGAACCTACGTGTCTGTCTAGGTAGTTTCATCAGTCTCTGAAAACCAGAGAATTGCATTAAGTGGGATGTTTGAGTTATTTGCCATCTACTGAATTTTCTATTGTTTGCAGGAGTGTAGCTGCCCAATGAATGTAATGTGGACCTGGAATCTTTAAGAGCATGCAACAACTCATCAGTATTCTCCATGAACAACTTCATACCATCAAACAGGAGATCCTCTCTCATATTCTGGACTTCTCTGGGGGAAACCAGAGCACTGTAGCCAGGATGCCCTGCACATCACCACTGCAGTGGAGATGGAACGACCTGCGATTTCTGCAGCATCAAGAGCCACCTCAAGAGCTGTCATGGCCAGTAATTATCCTTTAGCAATGGTAGGCTGAAACTGTTCTCTTTAGTCCGAAGGAAGGTGTGGAATAAAGGAGCTAAATTTTGCATAATTTGTAAAGTTGCACTTGGCCATCAGTACCTGATATTTCGCAGTGCAGAACTGCAGGGTTGCTAGTGGGTAAGATTTTCTCCCCAGAAGGTCCAGGTCCTTCTGCTCTGTCATATTGGATGGATTTATACCAGTGTCATCACCATTTCAACCATCAGAGAGCTGGCTGGAGGATAAATAACTAGTCACTCAGAGTCCTTGGTGAGAAAAACAATACTTTTTAAATTGTCTCTCTTACACGTGGGTGTTACTGTAGTAAAGGTTTGCAAATGGTATTTTCGGGTTCCAGAGCCTCATTGTTATGAAGGGCAACTCTGGCTGATGTCACAGAGTGAAGAATATCCAACAGCTTGTGTTGGAATTCTTTGATTTCCTCAAAAGGTATCTGTAAGGAGTCTGCCACCCATTTAATGAGGTCTTGAAACTGGGAAAAAAAAAAATCACTGGCAATAGACAGAAGAGGGGGCATTACCACCTCAGCCTATGAAGATGATGAGATGGCAGCCTGGGAGATAGCTTCTTTATCCGCCCTTCTCTCAATCCTCAAACATTTCCTCCTATTGTTGGAGAGTAGACGTTTGAGTCTCCCTATCATCCCGAGAGGAGAGGAGAGGGGGTCTGGAGACTTGCCAGCGATAAAATGCCCAGGGACCCCAATATGGCCATTGAGGCCCATAAAGGGGTGGGGGCTGCATCCAGAGTTGTTCCCACCAGGAATGAAGAAGTTCCCGGACATCTTCCCTGTCTCTTTGAGAAAGTGGGGTTTATATATTCGTACATAGGAGTACGCCGAACAAAGATTAATGATACGGAAAGGAGATCTCCATTATCATCCTCTAATGGGAGAGCTCTGACTGAAGAGAGGTGACAGTACTGTGGAATGTATAAAGATTCGGGGACAGAAGTTTTCAGTAGAGAGATGCTCAGAACCTGTTACCAACAGACACACTGGTTCAAGCAGTCACCAATAAGCCCTTCAGCTTCCTAAAGTCTTCCAGTATTTAGTTGTGGTACCGACAGACCAGTACGCCTGTCCCTGCAGGAAGGTACCAATGGTTTTGAGCGCTTAACAGGTAGTGCTGATGTA
Organism: Mauremys mutica; assembly: GCF_020497125.1. Taxonomy (NCBI): domain Eukaryota; kingdom Metazoa; phylum Chordata; order Testudines; family Geoemydidae; genus Mauremys; species Mauremys mutica. The sequence goes on from NC_059077.1 coordinate 46,894,979, forward strand.
AATGGAGGTTTAGTCTTAAATGGTACTAAAGAGCTTGATAAGGGTACTGGGAGAGGTGTTAAGTCCAATAGTACTGATCTTCTGTGTGTTTGCTCTGACCATCTCCACTAGACAATACTAGCTCCTTCTCAGAGCCATGTTTATTCTTAGAGCTGCAGAATTTTCCCACCTTGCTGGTACCAGAAGAGCCTTTTGCCACTACAGCACCAAGCACGGCTGCTGACCTGGTCAGAGAGTGAGCACTTTCCAAGATGGATACCTTAGGAGGGGAATTAGAGCGCCTCTTCTCAGGATCTTTAGAAAAGATCTTCAAGGCTTTCCCCCTTTGTAAGAGTATTGCGCTGAGGTCAAAGGGCTGCTAGAGACCCCAGGGACTAATGTACAAAGGGGATCACCTGACTTGGCTCCGAACTCAGGTGAAGGGAGCATTCCATCATTAACAGTCGCAACTTGATTTCCCAGTTGTCCTATGGCTAAACAGGAGTTACACTTCTGTGGGATGCAACTCTCTCCCAGGCAGTAACGCAGTTAGACTGTCCATCGCTGACTGGAATAACCTCTCCACATGAGGCAGCGCTTAAACACCTGTGAACAGGCACACCCTTCACAGAGAGAATTTCCTCAGAGGAAATAAAACAATCTTTCAACAACCAGGAATTAACTATTACTACTACTAACAAACTAAACTAAATAAACTACGTACAAAAAACTCAGCAAGCAGCCAAGGCACACAAAATGCAGACATAATAAACTCCATCTCAGGCCAAGGTGGTTGAGAAGAAACTGAGGGCAGTTCTCCTGCACAACCTGATGTAGCCTTGGTACTGGGCACGAGGTTATCAGCAGCATATATGTAGACCAAATAGACACTGCTAGTGAAAATCTCGGATCAAAGGCGTGTGGGGCACATGCACACCAGAAGTGGAATACATATAGGGACACTACTCAAAGAACTATGGTTTCCTCACCAAAAGGAAAATAATGAGTAACTGCAAAAAATTTGAGAGGACATTGAATTAAGAAAATGCCAAGAAAAAGTCGATATACTAAAATGAAACTCAGTAAATCATAATTAATTTAGCTTTTCTAGAGTATGGAAGGTGCTCTTTATACCAGAACATGCTCTCTAAAAATGCAAAAGAAACAAGCCTCAGGAGTGCATATTTAATAAGACACTTGCTAGCAGCTCCCAATATGAAGGCCACTGTCATTGGCCAGAATAAAAAACATGCATGCTATCACTGGAGCAGTTTTCATAATTTTTAATAAAAAGTTAGGCACTACAAACTACATTACACACTTAATTTTTACACTTTAATTTGACTGTAGTACCGTTACCACTATAGATCAAGATTTTTTTAGTGCAATTACTACAAACTGATTTCTCTCTAATATTTGGCGCACCCAATGGATTTTTTTTTTGTTTTTGTTAATTCCAAATCTTCATTTTCCTCTGCTATTTTCACATATGCCAATTATGTTTTCAAACTTTCCAAAGTTAGACACACACATATGCATGTATCTACATATGATATGCACCTAAACTAGTGTAAAGGAAAACCTCCAATTCTTTCAGGTCTAACAAAGCTATTAATTTTATAAAAAGGGTTTAAAAAAGCAACAACCATAAGAACTTAAAATATATGACAGCCGGCTCACTGCAGCACTGAGACTTGTAAAAACTTCTGCAAAATAGAGCTGTTTTTGCTAAAACACGCTGTAAATGTATCAGTTCTGGTTTGGTTCCCCTAAGCAATTTTTAAAGGCTGTAGGTGATTTTTGATCTCTGAGAGACAACTACATAATTCCTTTCACACAAACATTTCTGTTATAGGGTACCTGTGTTCTCTAACAACGTCTTTGGTGTGTTGGGTCTGTTAATGATTTCTACAAGCTGGTGCAACACCATAGGAATATAAGGCTGCATCTCTATACCTAAAATAGCCAAAAACAAAAATTCAGAAGAAAATGACTATCAAAATAGATGTGTGTATATATTTTAGAGCAACACTCAAACAAAATTTTCATTTGCCATTTACCTGAACAAAAAAGACAAACCTTTAAACATTTTATATTGTAAACATGCATTTTAAAAAAAAATGTAAACAAATTAATCAATTCTTACCCATTTGAATGGAGATTTCGCCAATTGCCCATGTAGCATTGTTGCACACAGAAATGAACTCAGGATTTAGGTTGGTTCCCAAAATCGGCATGAAATCAGCTAGAAAGAACAATATTTTTAAACTGACTGTGTGCAGTAAAGTTATTTTTTTCCACTACTAGAAGTTCTCGGTAAACAATTTTTCATAACCTAAAAATATGTAAATACATGGAATGTCTCATGTAAAACAGACAAGAGTTAGGAGCAACAATTTTGCAACTAATTCCTCAAATAAGTGTGTCATGAAGGCACACATCATGTCATTGAACTGATAAAACATCTGACAAGAATTAATTCAAATTTTAGAATCTCCAAGTCAGTCCAGTAATTGTTTGGAGGAAAGTTACAGGCCTCTCTGGCATATATCTCTGCCAAAGGGATCAGCAAGTCTATAAAAACCTACAATGGACACTATAACCCTTCTGCTGAAATAAAGAAAATAAGCTCTTGGATAAGCTTTTCACATTTTCAATTATTATATGCAGATATTTGCAAAAGAAACAATACACTCCTAAAACAACCAGTATAGGTTGTAAATCAGGGATAACATTTTATCAGCTTTTCCATTTTCAACAGAAAGTAGCTACATTAGTTGCAAAGCAGTTTGAATATGCCAGATCAAAGCTGACCATGGTATAAAATCAGTCTGGAGAAAAACACTCTTGAACAGTTTAAATTTAATTTAAGAAAAAAGCAAAATGCAATGTGCCTTTATAAAGTGTGACCTAAACAGATCTATGTCCACACATGATTGCTGGTTCAGGGTGGTGAAAACTGAACTTTGCATCAGCCTGGCCCAGTGTGCTTAATTCACTCAGAAGCAGGGATAGTCTATTTTTTGTCAAGGTCCAAATTTCTTGGTCAAAGTATAGTCAAGGTCCAGACTCCAGAGAAGAATAAATGTATACATAAATAAAAATAAAGATTTTGGGGTCTGTTCAAAAGTGTCTGGCAGTCTGCCTATTGACTACCCCTGATTCAGAGGATGGTTGGTACTGCCACCTCTCTTCCCCATCAAGAGACCTGCTGTGGGATGGCAGCTTTCAAGTCTGCTATCAGGCCTCCATAGGAGCCTTGGAAGCGACTACTACCAGTCCTATGTGATACTTGAACTAGGACATCTACTCCTACCCTTAACAGCACCCACTCCCTAGTGAGAGGAATTGACTAATGAGTTAGCTGTCTGGTAACTGATACTGCCCATTTCCCCAGAACAGGCAGACCTTCCACCACCAGGAGAATCAATCCGGTCCATGGTGAAGATACCACCATCTTTTTCTTCAGCTATCAACATGTGAAATAAGTAGGGCTGTCGATTAATCGCTCTGTTAAACAGTAGAATGCCAATTTAAATTTATTAATGTTTTGGATATTTTTCTACATTTTCAAATATTGATTTATATTACAACACAATACAAAGTGTGCAGTGCTCACTTTATATTTTTATTACAAATACTTACACTGTAAAAATGATAAATAGTATTTTTCAATTCAATTTTTCAATTTATAAGTGTAACTTGTAATGTAAAACTTTAGAGCCTACAAGTCCACTCAGTCCTATTTCTTGTTCAGCCAATCGCTATGACAAACAAGTTTGTTTACATTTACATTGCCTGCTTCTTATTTACAAATGTCACCTGAAAGTAAGAACAGGCATTCGCATGGCACTTTTGTAGCTGGCGTTGCAAGGTATTTACGTGCCAAACATGCTAAGCATTCACATGCCCCTTCATGCTTCGACCACCATTCCAGAGGATGTGCTTCCATGCTGATGCTTGTTTAAAAAAATAATGCATTAATTAAATTTGTGACTGAATTCCTTGGGGGGGGGCAAGAATTGTATGTCTCCCATTCTGTTTTACCCACATTCTGTCATATATTTCATGTTATAGCAGTGTCGGATGATGACCCAGCACATGTTCGTTTTAAGAACACTTTTACTGCAGATCTGACAAAACACAAAGAAGGTACCAATGTGAGATTTCTAAAAATAGCTACAGCACTTGACCCAAGGTTTAAGACTCTGAAGTGCTTTCCAAAATCTGAGAGGGACGAGGTAGGGAGTATGCTTTCAGAAGTCTTAAAAGAGCAACACTCTGATGCAGAAACTACAGAACTCAAACCATCAAAAAAGAAAATCAACCTTCTGCTGGTGGCATCTGACTCAGATGATGAAAATGAACATGCGTCGGTCCACTCTGCTTTGGACTGTTATTGAGCAGAACCCGTCATAAGCATGGACACATGTCCTCTGCAATGGTGGTTGAAGCATAAAGGAAAATATGAATCTTTAGCGCATCTGGCACGTAAATATCTTGCAACACCGGCTACAACAGTGCCATGAGAACACCTGTTCTCACTTTCAGGTGACATTGTAAACGAGAAGCGGGCAGCATTATCGCCTGCAAATGTAAAACTTTTTTGTCAAAGTAATTGGCTGAAGTATGACTGAGTGGACTTGTAGGCTCTAAAGTTTTACTTTTTTTTTAAATGCTTTTTAGGTGCATAATTCTACACTTGTAAGTTCAACTTTCATGATAATAAGATTGCACGACAGTATTTGTATTAGGTGAACTGAAAAAAATACTTTGTTTTTTACAGTGCAATTATTTGTAATCAATATAAAGTGAGCACTGTACACTTTGTATTCGGAGTTGTAACTGAAATCAATATATTTCAAAATGTAGAAAACACCCAAAAATATTTAAATAAATGGTATTCTATTGTTGTTTAATCGCTTGACAGCCCTAGAAATAAGCTAACGACAATCTATCTATCTATATATATATATATAAAAAAAGAAACATACCTATGCAAGGCTTAACATGCTGAAAGCATGCCTTTGTCAGGTCACCTAACAAGGCAAAAGAACTCTGTCGTACCTCAGGCATTTTATCCTACAAACCAAAAAAAAACACACAAAGGGAGAAGAAAGAAGTTGATTAGAACTAGGCTTATTTAAAAAAATAAAATCCCAGGGTTTACAAAAAAATTTCTTCTCACCTGCATGCATTGGTACATTAGTGTCAAGATATTACTGCGAGCCACTAGCTGTTCAATGTTGCCTCCAAGTCCTTCAGCTAAGCCACTGAGTAAATCAAGAGCCACAATCATGAAGTCTTTATCTGGTGCCTCGTATTGGTCTGGCTGAGCATTGTGCAACTGTAATAAAACACTGGTTAAAAACACGCACCTTCAATATAAACAGATTGAGTTCTCTCTATGCTATGCATGCAAATCAGGAATTGGTTTATGTTTTGTAACTTCAGTCAGATGTTGTTTGATGGATATGTTATAAATCCCAGTGTAATACACAAGCAGTTGTATACCCAATGCATCTACAAATCCTGGGAATAATAGAAAAATACCATGGCTTGTGCAAGAGTCTTCTGTACCAGGTTTACACAACGCTGATACACGGGTTCACAGTATGGAAGGAAGCCAGATTGCAAGGCAGTGGCAACCGAAGACAGGCACTGGAATACAAAAGCAATGTACACGTGATAATGAAAATGTATACTTTTTCTTTCACTAGGCCCTACTTAAATATAGAGAAGAGAAAAATTTAACCATTTTGGGCAGACACTATTTCAGACAATAGTATAACATGCTACCGTTATGGAAAACATGGTTTAGGACTGGGCTAATAATTTTCATGCCACAGATTTTGAAGGGGAATGTTCAGTTTACAGGAGATGGCTGACAGTGTCCAACTGGGAGCGCCTCCCAGTTGTTCTATGGAAGCAAAGTTGTGGGAATAAAAGATGGGCAGTAAAAAATGCTGTAGGAGAAGAACACAAGGACTCCAGCGAAACTAACCTAAAATCTTTGCTCTGGGAGGAGATATTCCCCAAATGGCTATATCTTTAAATCACAGAAAATGGAAGTTTATCTCTTTCCAGTCAAAATGAATGAGTTATGCAGAAATGGCTTTTTCCATAATTAACATTTTTACCACTATGCCTAATCTCTACAGTCACACCCCCAACCTGAAGTCTTTTCAGAAGAAAGGATCATTCTTGTAAGAGCTACACTAATTTATGCACAATTATAATTCAGATCCTTAAAAGACTCCCCACAATAAAATCCAGACTGCTTTATATTAAACATATTTATAACACGAAATCAACTTAGAAGAAGAGAGATTGGATAACCTATACAATTTCACACCAAAATACTTCGTAACATTTACCTCTAACAAAGGGAAGAGATCTTTATCCTCATCCTTCAACATGTTCCATTTCTGGATTAGTGGAGGCATTAGCATCTGAATATATTCCTATTTGTAGTGAGGAAAAACATTGTTGATTAACTGATGGAATACTGAATTCCAAAATACCCAAGTTGTCTACCTCAGAAGTCTGGAACACATGATCTCTTCTCATCTCACCTCACATTTTCTCTTTTACAAAAAAGGTCCTTATGACATATCAATGGTGAAATCACTACAATTGTTTCAACTGTGATAATTGTAAACAACTGTCTCTCCTGCATGACTATTTATGAAGTTTCATAATGAGTTCACAGTTTGATATTTCTCAGATTAGATTTTAGGAAACATCAATGTATTAACAAATCTTATCTTTTTACCACTATATATTAGGTGCCAATAGATATACCATCACTGACAACTTTGCTCACAAGAGGCAGTTTCAGTAACATCCATTTATTCCATTTCAGAGTGGTAGCCGTGTTAGTTTGTATCAGCAAAAAGAATGAGGAGTACTTGTGGCACCTTAGAGATTAACAAATGTATTTAAGCATAAGCTTTTGTGGGCTAAAACCCATTTCATCAGATGCATGCAGTGGAAAATACAGTAGGAAAATATTTAATTAAGGTGAGCTATTATCAGCAGAAGAAAAAAACTTTTGTAGTGATAATCAATAAGTAGTGATAATTTTGTAGGATCCTGATTATCACTACAAAATTTTTTCTTCTGCTGATAATAGCTCACCTTAATTAATTACCCTCGTTATGGTTGGTATGGCAACACCCATTTTTTCATGTTCTACTGTATTTTCCACTGCATGCATCCGATAAGTGGGTTTTAGCCCACAAAAGCTTATGCTCAAATACATTTGTTAATCTCTAAGGTGCCACAAGTACTCCTCGTTCTTTTTGCATTTATTCTTTGAGATTCAGTTTTCCCATGTTATAGTTTAATCCATATAGAGATTTCCACAAAGGTTATTTCCACACCACATACACACACCACTATGTGTGTGACCAAAACCAGCTAAGTGATCATAATTAAAAATGTTCTGTTTTACAATAGAAAAATATTTTCTGTGTGTAAAGTTACAATGCACCCAGTATAAGAAGTTTTACTTAATCTGACTTTCTGGACTTGAAAAAATATAGAGTGAAATCCTGACCCTACTGAAATCAACAGATTTTTACCGTGGACTTCAGTGTGGCCAGAATTTCACTCATATACTCTAAAAATGCATTGCCCAGCAATAACAGTATCAATCGATGATGTCATGGTAACCAGTGGAGTATCCTTGGACTATAACACTCAGGAACCTATGCCTAAAAGGTGCCCTGAGGGAAGCTCAGCTGTGTCAAGACGTACCAAGAGGCTGCTTGACAGTTCTTCTGAGGCATATTCTCTCTGAATCCTCCTATTAAATGATACAGCTGTCCATTTTCCATTCTTTCTTGGGCCCATATTATAGGACAAACACGGTGTCAGATCCTACACGCTACTACTTAAGTAAAAGTTCAGGACTCCATCTAAGGAATGCCAAGCCATATCCCTTAAATAAGACTGGCAGAGGACAATAGGAAGGAAAATTAATCCTTAGCTCCACAGGAAATCAGGACACTAATTTTGGAGATGATGTTGGGAACCAGAAGACAACATGGGAAAAGACAAGAAGGGGAAGCAACAAGGGAGGGCCGTTGGCTCAACCACTCTCAGCAGAGAGGTAACAGTCAACAGAAAGGACTATTTTATTGCCAGTCATACGGATGCAGGTACTAGGGACTTGAGGGGGGAAGTGGACAGCCTATTAAGCTTTGCATTTAGTTTCCAAGGACGGCATATTTAAGTTTAATTGAATTCTGTTCTACTGCCCTGAAAGTTTGGACACTAAGAGGCAAGAGGTATTTCCTAATACAGGTGTAGTCTATTTTTGTCTAGGTCCAAATTTCTTGGTTAAGGTCTAGACTCCAAAGAAAATAATAAACAATAACGATGATAAAAAGATGTCAGGATCCATTCAAAAAGCACCTGACAGTCCAGATTTGGCCCACAGTCCGCCTATTTACTACCCCTATCCTAATAGCTCCTACTGCTGAAACTTATCTTCTCAGCAGGTTGAGACACCCTTACCTAACATTGGTTTAAGAAACTCAAAGACCTGAGAAAAAGCATACATTGGCCTACCACCAGCCCAAACAGTGATCAAAGATGAAGTAAACAACCCAGGTGGCAAACAGCTCTCTTCACCTCACCAGCATCCATCACTGTGAAAGTCAGCCCAGCTGTTTCAAGAGCCACTTCTCACAAATCAGAATATAAGATAGAGGATCTGGAACAGTATGGTTACTTCCATCTGAGACAACAGGTCTGGAAGGTGAAGCAGGGGAATGAAGAGCCTGGTTGATGGCACTCTGAATTAGCATTTCTACAATATCTGAAGCCAGTTGGGAGACACTAGGTAGCATCAGCATTCCTTCATTTGTCTTTGCTTTCCCCTCCATTTTCAGTCATCCCACAGGTCCTAACTTAAGTATTTTAACAAGATGAAGATGAAGAAGCTGGAGCACATCTGGCTCTTGGGATCCGCTTTGATACCTTGCTAGATCAATGGCTCTCTCTCTCTCAGAAAATGGGAGACTACCATCAAGGCAGTCTCCCAGATAAATCATTTACTGAGTTGGAATGAATTTGCTTTTGCTGATTGGTAATACAGCTCAGTCGAAGAAGATACTGTAAGAAAGAATCAAGTTTCTGGAGCCAGACAGAAACTTTCAGGGCTGGCACTACACTACAGGGCCATAGCATACTGCGGACCAATGGCAAGTTGCAGGAATCATTGAGATGGACATGTGACTATATCTGTTGTAAGACTGAGAGGCAAAGAAGTCTCAACTGGAATACTGAGAGACTGAATATTTTGAAGTGCTCATAGTTGCTTAAAGAATGGGGAGCTACAAGATTAGCTGTACCGATATCCAGAGTGTACTGGGATTAGAACAGTCTTGTCCTATAAAATGGGACAGACAAGTGATGGGATCAAGGGGAAAGAGAACTAGACATAGGAAGGGGAGCAGTGTGGGCAGTGTTCATCATGAGCCAAAGCCTCTAAGGGGTCCATCCACTCCAGTATGCTGTTGCTAACAGTAACCAGTATCAGATGACTCAAAAGAAGGTGTAGATCCCCATAATGGCAAGGAAGCTGAAAAAGGCAGTAAAAATATTTTTACTGTCATTCTCTCTCTCTCTGACACACGCACACAATGCACAAATCACCTGTGGAACATGTTGCCACAAAGATATCATTGAGTTCCATAGTAAAATTCAAAAACAGGACCTAAAAGACATTTCTATAAACCCTTACTGTTCAGTGCACAAGTTTACCATTAATTTGATGAGGGCTAGTCAGATACAAGGACCAGTGAACATCCATGTTATGTGAGAAAGTGTAAACAGAAGCACCTAATCTTCTCTATACTACAGCTATAGGAGCCTTTTACACTTTCCATTATAACCTTCGGCTTTCAGTTGCTTTCAGGATATCCCTTGGGTCAAAAAGGTGAATTGTTTTCTTAATTCAACCACATTGCATAGGTTTCATGATTAGCTATGGGGGAAACAAAAAATTCCATTTGCACACGTGGATTACTTGTAACTGAATTTTAAGAAAATTCCAAACACATGCATACTTCCAGGCCCTGCTCACTCTCCTGCAGTGCATCCATTCAATGCACACAGAACTAGAGGTTCAGACAGAACATAGGCAAAACAGATTCTTCTTTTTCTCCTGCTGCGCTGCTCCTGAACACCACAACTCCCTTAGGTGTAGAGGAAGATGCATGGGTTTGGAGCCAGCAGACCACGAGTTGCAGTCTCACCTTACCCACTGACTGATGTTAATGCTGTGCACTTCACAAATCTTTACAAGGCAAGGGCATGAGACTTTGCTTAAGACAGGGAAGTTCAATCCCCCATTTATAGGTAGACAGATGTTGCATGAGCATCATGTCTGGCAGAACTTGGAACAGAACTCAGGCCTCCAATATGGCACACCTAAATCTCATCCCATTACCCATATAGAGCAACTCTTCGAACCCATCCCAAAACAAAACACAAAACAAAAAAAGAAAGAAAAATCAAGGAAAGTATACACAAATCCAGTTTTCAAGTGGTGTACCTCCTACATCTGAAATTGAACATATCACTATCCCTCAATTACCTTTTGTCTTGTGCCGAACCAAGTGCCTGTCTGGAGAAAAGGTAATTTCATTTTACTGGCAAAACAGAGGCATCTAGAAGTGAAGTGGCTTGCCCAAAGTCTCAGTCACAGTCCAGTGTATTAACTACAATGCTAGTCTTCCTCTAGTCCCAATGTTATGGATGGCAATTATCTTACTGAACACCAATTATATAGCAAACAACATGAAGCAACAAGTAGAACTGCTGTCTACTGATGCTTTACATTCCTAAAACAAGACCCCCAAATGAGACCACTGAAACACAAGCTACTTATGTCTGGAATGTGATGTTACTGCCAAGAATCATTATGCCTATCAATACAGGGATCAAAACACCCAATCCCTTAGTCATAGAGTCATACATTATCAGGGTTGGAAGGGACCTCAGGAGGTCATCTAGTCCAACCTCCTGCTCAAAGCAGGACCAATCCCCAGACAGATTTTTGTCCCAGATCCCTAAATGGCCCCCTCAAGGATTGAACTCTCAACCCTGGGTTTAGCAGGCCAATGCTCAAACTACTGAGCTATCCCTCCCTCATTCCTTCAGATTCCCAAAATGCAATCATCTCAACCACCTAATGTCTATCAAAGGGGTGAAATTATTGTAATTGGGAATCCAAGTAAGGTCCTCCAGGACACAGTGTAAATGTCATCTACATTTGCAGCAATATTCCGTGTTGTCAGTAGCTACCAGTGTGGTGCTCTGCTTGTTTGACGGTAACAGTTGGCTGCGTGCGTGTTCCCTTTGTGTGCTGCCCTGGCCCTGCGCAGATAGCTGACACAGCAAATCCTGAGAGAACCCCAAAGACCACAGACTCTAGTAAGGTATGAAGGAACCCGAGCCAGGTTTATTGTCAAATGAAGCACAGTAATAGTTTCCTATAGACTCTACAGTATATACTACGAATACGTGCCCCCCTGGCAATGGACGCAGCTCAGTCAATGGCAGGACACTCCACTGCCCCCTAGGCTGGACAAAGATGCAGACTCCAGGACCTACTTTTATACAGTTACAGGACAGATTACTCATCCCTACTGACGTACTGAAGTACAGCCCCTTGGCTCATTAAAGTGCTGTCTCCTCCTTTGATCATGTTGTTTCAAACAGATAGCTCTATCCATCATGCTGTCCTTTTGACCCTGTCTAAGATGCACCTGCCTGTTCCTTGTTATGTCTGTGGAGCGTCCTGATGTCATCTTGCCACAAGTTCCTCTTATTAGCACTTATGTGTGGATGCACCTGCCTCTAACAACCCTCTTCTTGCCAGCTTCTGTGAGTGAGCCCTGCCTCTGGCTCACAGCCCAGCTTTTGCTTAGCAATGCGATGTTTCAGGGCTTCATCTTACTACATTCTGCTGCAAGGGCCCTCCAAAAGGAATGAGAGAATAGTTCAACACTATTCCATGAACTCATGTGCACGGTAGGGCAAGAGTCTATACACTCCTGACACTGAAGACAGGTGGAAAACACTACAAACCTTGAAGGGGGCGACGGGGAAACACAATGAGAAAGCCCCATGTTCAGTGGTCCAGTTCTTCCCCAGAGAAAATATGACTAAACAGATAATTGGCTGGTGATGGAAAGTTTAAGAATCTCCTGCATTTTGAAGCATTTACATTCAAAACCTATACATAGCTAATGATTTTTGAAAGTTGAGAGAGAGAGAGAGAGAGAGAGAGAGAGAGAGAGAGAGAGAGAGAGAGAGAGAGAGAGAGAGAGAGAGAGAGAGAGAGAGAGAGAGAGAGAGAGAAAAGTCTCAGCACTCATTTTTAAAAAAATTATTGCTTAGGAAAAATATTCTACAGCGGAACTTGCTAAGCAGGGTTCTACAGTCTTAATACATGAGCATCTGCTTAGGTTTCAGCATGGTAACATTTTACCATGACATTTTAAAAAAATGACATTTTAAAAAAAAATGCAGGCTAGGCACAATGCTGAGGGTGGTTTAATATTTTAAGGTTCTCATTAAGATCCCCACCTAGTCAAAAGTAGTACAATGGGAGTTAGATTTAAAGAAATTCAATATCACAAACTTAACATTTCACTAACCCTATACACTGACTGCAATTAAATGTGTTCTTTTTTGAAAGATTCTACAGATATGACTCCCTATATTTAAAACAGAAAATATTAGTATACTCAGTAATCCAAGTGCATCCTTGTGGCAGTATAAAAGAAAAGTCAGGGTTTTTTGTATTATATAGATTTTAATAAAGATTTCATTTAAAATCTTATACACTGTACTGCAGTAGGATAGTCATGATGTTACTGTTTCACTATGACAGTGGTTTATACAGAATACAAATAATACTTACTGGTTTGTTTAGATGATGTCCTACAGAATCTGCTAAAGTTCCTATGGCATCATAAAGGATGAGAAGATTCTTATGCTGGTATTTACTAAATGCGAAGACCAGAGTGTCAAGTATATATGCAAGGTAAGGAACAAGCTCTGTACAAGCCTCCTCTTCTAGAGTAGCAAAGGCACTAAGGAGCAAAACAAGAAGTCAGATTGTTAAATCAATATAATTAAGAAGGTGACATTTCCATTTAGGGTTTGGATGTGATTTCCAGCTCAAGATATACTCCCACTAGCTCAATGAGGGCTAGTTTGCAAAAAATAGAATGTAGCCACAGCAGTGAAAGCATCTGGAAGGGCTAACCAACCCATGTACCTAGCATCTGTGATGAGCGCACACTTGGTGCAACTAGCCCCTGCCCTGCTACACTTTATTTTTAGCACACTCGCTCAATGATAGCTTGACTGAATAGGTCTCCTTGAGCTACCTCCACTCAAAGTGAAGACATATCCTTAAGCAGTTTTCCCCTTTAAAAATAATCTGAAATGTGTTTCTACAATGGCACTGATATCCAGGCAACCAAACTTTTCAACTAAAAGTTTAAAGGGGCACAATTTTAACATTCTGGTGAAAATAAAATTCAGACACATTCTCTTAAAGCCTATCATGCAAATGGCAAAAACCAGAAGTACTATTATAAATTTAGCTGCAGTGGGTTAACTGAAGCAGCGGAAACTAACAATAGCTGTTCATCAGTTCAGATATATAATAGGGTATTTATTTGTACTATAGCAGCACCTAGAGGCCCCAACTCCACTGTGCCTGACAATGTCTAAACCTAATGAGGAGGCAGTTCCTGCTCTCAAAAGCTCACAATCTAAGACAAAATGGATATAAAAAACAGATGTGGAGAGCAGAAGTGGCAAAAGTCAAATGATGAGCCAGTAGAGGGAACAGATTTTCCCCCCCCCCCAAGTTTTGGGAAAAATAGAGCAGTTTTACATAGACACACACTATATGCAATTAGGCCCCAAGGGAATCAATAAATCCCTAAACATGTAGGGAAATGGTCCTAGAGATGGAACATGCCATTCCATAGGCACATTTATGGCAGAAAGAACACATATGATTGGATAGCGCAAAGATTTAATTGGCCTGGATTGGGTAAAAAAATGTACAGATTAATATGCTACAGTCTGTCCTGGATGCTAAAAAGTTACTCCCTTTATAAAAAGTGATCCTGCCCCTCTGCTACTACTACTCAGTTATAGAACGGCCATTTTCCTGCATCACAATGGAACCATAGCACACTGTAGGTGGGCAGTGATTATGCTATTTGGTACCCACAGGTATTCCTCCTAAGAGGCATTAAAAAGCAAGCAGGTTAGAACTGTACAGTTACAGCTGCCCCTGGGGCTGGGGATACCCAAGAAATTTCTTAATGGCAAAGGGACAAGTTTTATGTTTGAGGTTATGTAGAAATTACACAGATCTGAAAATAGACAGTATTATATAACAATGGAACTTTTCAGTATGGTAGCTGCTTCAGGCCTTGAAATACTGTCTGCTGCACAGGGAATAACATTTTCTGCAACGCTGCATCCTATACTTTTGTGCGATTTGTAAAGATAGCAAATAAGATGCCTGAAAGACATTCCTATTGACACTACCAATTTGAATAACCAAGCCTTGTTGATTTCCCAAGGCTTCAAATTTTTCACAAACTCACTCTCAGGATTATTTTTCAAAGGATGTTTGATTTCTAAATGCTGCAGCAACTCTGAAGGGCTCATACTCTTAGCAGCCAGCACTTCAGAATATACTACAACCCACGGTATTGGCTCAATCTATGTAAAACCATGCTGCTTTACATTTTTTCTTGCAAGCCATCACTACGACAGCTTGCCACTGTCCATTTCATGAAATAATCCAACCTTCCCAATTACCCCTTTATCACTGCCCATGGTCCTCAGTGATTACAGTCACTGGACCTCTAACTGTACATTTTGCCATTGCCAATTTGGATTACTTGCACTGTGTTTGTGGGTTAAAAACTTGTGAAGTAGACATTCTGATGTCAGCAGGTTCTGGCTCATTCTATAAAGGATGGAAAGTTATCCCTGTAAGAGGGCAGGGAGAAAGGATTTTACGTAAGCAGCAGATCAGATTGGCTTAAAAGGTGGATAGGTTTCGGGAAATAAACAAAAAGGAAAAAAAATTAACTAGTTTTGTACTTGTAAATATTTTGCTGTAGTACCTTGTGTCTGTTAACATCTCTCTATTTTGTAAGAGTAAGCTCTTTTGCACAAGGATGTGTCTATTCAATTTTGTAGAAAACCTAGCACAATGGGGCTCTGGATCCTGGCTATCGTCTTTAGGTATCAGAGGAATACAAACACAATTAAAATAGTAAATCCAAGCACAGGAAGGTTATAGGTTTAATACTGGTTTAGTAACAGAGGCTCTCACAGTCTGCTGCACACAAACATATCCAGCAATAGCCTACACTGAAACAGTAGAGTTCCTGGGTACAAACGCTTACATGAAGTTGTCCACTTTAAGGAGCAATTTTAAGTTTGCTGAGTTTTAAAAAATAAAGTTATATTATTGCACAGCCTCTCAAGACCTCCTTTCATGACCCCTGCAAGAGTTGTGACCCACAATTTCAGAAATCCTGCATTAGACCTAATCTATTTACATAATTCTATTACAGCAATAGTTGTCTTCCATTTTCATTGCCACTGATCTTGCACATACAAGAATGCAAATCAGTAACAAAGTTATCCTTTCCTTTTAAGGCAACATCAAAATTACCACTTAATGAAAATCAGGTACTGCATACAGACAAAATGTCCCTTATTGTACTAAAGTTCTTTAGTGCGGTAATCAACACATTTAGAGATCAAACTGGACATCTCAAAATGAACTAAAATCACCAAGAGGGACTTATGAACCCTACCACATTTGGAGTAAAGTTCACTATACAGAAAAAAAAATTAAAAAAGAATTTATGCCTATTTATTTTTTAAATAAGTTACTAAAGTACTTATTTTACGCATACCAAGTACAATAACTTTCTTGACTTACCTGCAGGCAGCTTCTTGTACTCTCTTGTTGCTATCAAGGATACGTTTTAGCAACTCTGTCATTAATGGCTTCAAGTACGTGTCTGGGGGTTGACTAACTACCCAGTGTGCATAGCGGCTAAGAGTCCAGCATGTAATGGAGCGCACAAGAGCCTTTTTATCAGAGAGGCACTGAATAAGGTGAGGGATTAGTTCAGGAAGATATGGAATCATACCCTGCATGCAACCTACAAACACAAAAATATGTAATGTAAAATACTGCTGTTAGAAAGGCTTAAAATAACTCTGTCTTAATATTTCTCTCTTTATTGAGACATTCTGAAAGGTGCCAAAAAAAGAGACTAAATCTTACCAATATGCAATCAGGCTTATCAGGCCTGGAAGGCCTTAATATCTGTTCAACAACTTATTACTTTTTGCAACTTGTCAATCCATTTTCATCCAAAATTATCAATATCTTCCACTGCTCCCATGATACTCAAAAGCCTTGGTGTGCTAATGGTAGTTTAACAAGCACATCTGCTTAATAAAATTAGTTTGCAAGTTTGTGTTAATTTACTTTGTTTGATAAGACACAGAAGGTTAGTGCGCCTCAGTTATAAGAACATGGGCTACAGTTCCCCAAGGGTCTGCTTCTTAATGGTTGATCATTAATACTGCCAGTTTCCTGTGTTAAGGAGAATTAGGCTGTCCTACTCCTTCACTGCTCTCCATCGGAAGTATCCAAAACAGAGATCCAGACCGTTCCTAGCAATGTTCCTACCCTTTCAATTTCCAAGGAGCAGCAGCAGGGAGAAGAGCTGCCTAACTGCTTTCAGCCCAAGCAACTAGTACCGTATTTCTTAGTCCACAGGTGCACTACATAGTTAGGACCTTCTTTTCCTCTCTTGGGAGCTCTGGGGAAAAGGGGGGAGAAAGAGTGGGTGAACAGAGGTAGGAAGAGACAGACAAGATCAGTGCCACATGTTGGAGAAGACAGGAATGACGATGAATGAGCAGGAGTAGGTATTCATGCAAGAGACTCTTGACAAAACAAGACACATCCATTAAAGATCCATCTAAGTAGAGCTAGGTGAAAATATTTGGACAAATAGTTTATTTACCAGAACTGTAGTTCAGAGTTGACCAAACCTATTTGTGAATTTGACATGAATTCCTCTAATAGTTTCATCTAGAATAAATAAAAAGGTGGAGAGGAAGTCCCCTAGCCACCGGACAACAGAGTAACTCTCACTCCCTCTGGGCCAATTAATGTTTAAGTATTTAAACAAAGTAGAACAGCTTCAAACAGGAGAAAGAGAGACCCACCCCACAATCACCCTGTATCCCACTAGTTAGGATCACTCATCTACAAAGTTCAAATCCCTGCTCCAAATCAGGCAGAACAGGGACCTGAATCTGGAACTCCTACATCCCAGGCAAATCCTCTAACTACAGCACTATAGGATATTAGGGCACCAGTATCTCTTCCAGTGGTTTTATAAGTAGAGTTTTCAAATTTTTCTTGAGTTTAATTAAAAAAGAGTGGTTAACTGTCCAAAAACTAAACAAGCTATTAATTTCAGGCCAAGCTAAATGTTTAATGTGATTTGAAAAACAACAGTTGCCTACCTTTTGTAACTGTTGTTCTTCGAGAGGTATTGCTCATGTCCATTTCATTCTAGGTGTGCGCGCGCCAATGTGCACAGCCGTCAGATTTTTTGCCTTAGCAGCATCCATAGGGTTAGCTGTAGTGCCCTCTTGAGTGCCACGCTCATGTGTTGGGTATATTAGGAACTACCAACCCTACACCCTCTCAGTTCCTTCTTGCCGGCTCCTCCAACAGAGGGATAGGAGGGTGGGTAATGGAATGGACATGAGCAACACATCGATAAACAGTTACAAAAAGGTAGGTAACCGTTTTTTCTTTGAGTGCTTGCTCATGTTGATTCCATTCTAAGTGATTCAAAAGCAGTATCTTCAGAGGTGGGCTCGGAGTTCAGTCTAGCAGCTTGCAGTACTACTCTACCGAAGCCAGCATCATCCCAGGGCTGCTGAGTAAGTGCGTAAGGGGATGTGAGCGTGTTGACGGATGACCAGGTGGCCCCCTACAGATGCTCTGGATAGGCACTTGGGCTAGGAAAATTGCCGAAAAGGCTTGCGCCCTGGTTGAATGGGCAGTTATGTTCACCAGAGGTGGAACTCTGGCCTGATCCTAACAGCAGTGAATGCAGGCAGTGATCCAAGAAGAAATTCTTTGAATGGACACGGGACAACTTTTCATCCTGTCGGCCACCATGACAAATAATTGCGTCAACGTGCAGAATGGCTTGGTCCTTTCAATGCAGAAGGCTAGTGCCCTCCTGAAGTCTAGGGAGTGCAATCTACACTCCTCCAACTTATGCAGCTTTAGAAAAAAAGACAGGTAAGTTAATGTCCTGGCCCATAGGAAACGGAGACCACCTTGGGCAGGAAAGCTGGGTATGGCCGCAGCTGGACCTTGTCCCGGCAGAAGACCGTATGGGATGGTTCCAAGGTAAGCACCCTAATCTCAGACACCTGGTGGGCAGATGTTATCGCAACAAGTAACACGACCTTTCAGGACCGGAGAAAAAGAGAGCAGAAAGCCAGAGGCTCGAAGTGGGGTCCAGTGAGCCATGACAAAACAAGATTCAGATGCCATGGCTGAAAGAGATCTCCAATGTGTGGATAAAGGCGCTCGAGGCCCTCGAGGAACCTAACAGTCATGTTCTGGGCAAAAACCGACTTACCCTCAAGCAGCAGACAGAAGGCCAAAACAACAACCAAGTGGACCTTGATAAACGAAAGGGACAGGCCTTCGAGCTTGCGGTCCAGAAGGTAATCCAGAATCAACTGCAATGAGACCTGCTTGGGCCGAATACCTTTATTCGAGGTCCAATAAGCGAACTACTTCCATTGGGCCAAGTAGGTCATTCTGGTGAAGAGCTTTCTGCTGCCCAACAGGACCCGCTGGACAGCAGCCGAGCACTCCTGCTCCTCCGCATTTAACTATGCATCAGCCAAGCCGTCAAGTGCAGCGTCTCCAGGTTCAGATGCAAAAGACTGCCGTGGTTTGAGACAGCAAGTCCGGCCTGAGTGGCAGCCATAACAGAGCAGCCACTGAGAGGTCCAGCACAGTGCTGAACCAGCGCTGGTGCAGCCAAGCTGGTGCTGAGGATCACCTTCGCCCTGTCCTGCTTGATTTTCATGAGGACTTTGTGAATCAGTGGCACCAAAGGGAAGGCATACAACAGAGCCCCTAATCACGGGAGCAGAAAAGCGTCTGACAGGGAGCCTCTGTCGATCCCCCAGAACAAGCAGAATATGTACTGGACGCGAACAGGTCCACCTGGGGAGTTCCCCACCTCTGGAAGACGAAGCTAGCCACTTCCAGATGGAGGGACCATTTGTGGCAAGACAAGAAGGTCCTGATGAGGCGATCTGTCAAAGCATTCCTGGCCCCGGGGAGGTGTGGCTACAATATGGATGCTGTGTTGCATACGGGAGTTCCAGAGCCTGAGGGCTTCCTGACAAAGAGCAGACAACCTGGCCCTGCCTTGCTTGTTGCTATACAACATAGCCAGTGTATTGTCCGTCAGGACCTGGACCACCCTGCTTTTTATGTGAGATAGGAAAGCTTTGCAGGCCAGGCAAACTGCTCAGAGCTCCCTTACGTTGATGTGCAGGGAGCAATCGTGACTCGACCAATGACCTTGCGTGCTGAGCTTTCCCAGGTGGGCTCCCCACCCAAGGTCCTAGGCATCAGGGACTAGGGTCACTGGCAGGGATGAAGCCATGAAGGGAACCCCCTCCAACACTGATGCAGGATTCCGCCACCATGTGAGTAATGACAGTACATGGTCCAGGACCTTGATCACACAGTTCATGCTCTGTCTGTTGGGGAAATAGACCAACACCAGCCAAGCCTGTAGGGGGCCTGAGGCAGGGCCACGCATGCCGGACCATGTAAGTGCAGGCCACATGTGGCCCAACAATCATAGGCACGTGAGCGCAGTGGTAAGAGGGTGGGCTTGCATGCATGAGATCAGGTCTGTCATGTCTTGGAACAGAGCTTCAGGGAGGAAAGCTCTGGTCTGAGTAGAGGCGAGGACCACTCCCTCTAGGTCCTACTAGGGGCTGGGACCTCCTGCTGCTCCCAGGAGTCCAGAGGCAGGATCCTGGCTGGACTAGGAGGTCTGACCTCAGTGGTACCCCCAAGCAGCTCTGGGTCAGGCACGTGACCAGACACAGGTCCTTTGCTCAAAGCCCCCTTTTTCTACGATACTGGTGGGCCAATTGACTTCAACCGCTTCTTAGGCACCAGGGAAGGGGAACGGTGCTCGGAGGGTACCGGTGCCAGTGGTGCGCAACGTGCTGATGCCGAGGTGCTGGGCGTGGAGTCTGAACAAAAGTACTCTGAGGTAGGACGAAGCGCAGCCTCCATGAGGAGGGACCTCAAGCAGATATCTCTTTCCTTTCTGAGTTCGAGGGTGAAAGCTTTGGCAGATCCTGCACTTGTCCTTTTTGTGGGACTTACCCATTTAGTGACCTCCACAAGAGCTGTTTAAAGTGTTTGGGGATCGGCCAGCTGCACAATGAACATAGCTCAAAGCCAGGGGAACAGGGCATGCCTTGCTCTGAGGGGAACTCCTAAACAACTACTCTAACATTTAAATTAAAAGGTCTAACTAAGTACCTATCAACTAACAAAGGAGACAGAACAATGGACTGTAAGAATTCAAACCAAGACAAGGCACTCCGACCAACCGTCACGGGCGGTAAGGAAGAACAGAGACTGTAGGGTCGGCAGCGCCTACTATACCAATGCATGAGCCCGGCACTCGAGAGCGCTACAGCTGACCCTAC
Source organism: Mauremys mutica (assembly GCF_020497125.1). Lineage (NCBI taxonomy): Eukaryota > Metazoa > Chordata > Testudines > Geoemydidae > Mauremys > Mauremys mutica. The sequence continues at coordinate 46,915,838 of NC_059077.1, forward strand.
GGGTACCGCTAAGGCAAAAACCTCCAACTGCGCACATGGGCACGCACACATCTAGAATGGAATTGACATAAGCAAGCACTCTATGAGGAACCACAGTTACAAAAAGGTAGGCAACCTTTCCCTCCTGCCCTCGAGTGCTTCCTCATGTCAATCCCATTCTAGTGACTCATAAGCAGTTTCCCTGGAGGCGGGCTCAGAGTTCTTGGTCATTCGGCTTGCAACACTGCTCTGCCAAAGTCAACATTGTCTCGGGCTTGCTGGGTAAGCGCATAATCAGACGTAAATATCTGGACAGACAACTGTGTAGCAGTCCTGCAGATATCCTGAATTGGCACCTGGGCCAGGAAGGCATTGGTAGAGGCCTCTGCTCTCTGGGAACCAGGAAGAGCCTGGGAAGGCATCAGCCCTGCCACCAGTCTAGATCCCCTACCGCTCCCTGGTGTCGGTGCCAGATCCTTCAGGGGGCTAGGGGACCCCATCATGTGGGGGTGGGCGTGTCATCCCCATGTGGCTCCAGTGTGGGCTGGCAGCCTGAACTGGGTCCTTTGCCCTTCTTGCTCTGTGCCACAGAGTCACTCTTCAAGCTCTTCTTAGGCACCAGCACTCAAGAGGGCACCATAGCCGGCCCTACGGATACCGCTAAGGCAAAAAAAATCTCCAACATCTGCGCACATGGACATGTACACACCTAAAACGGAATCAATGTGAGCAAGCACACAAAGAAGAATCGTTTTCATTTTTTTGTTTTGCTGATAAAACCACAAAAATTTATTTATGGTCTATCCAAAATTAAACTGTTTTGATTTTTCACAGTTTTTAACTGTAAAAACAACAAGGAGTCCGGTAGCACCTTAAAGACTAAGATTTATTTGGGCATAAGCTTTTGTGGGTAAAAAAAACACTTCTTCAGATGTCTCGTTTTTGTGGATACAGACTAACACAGCTACCCCTCTGATACTTGACAGTTTTTAACCGTGAATTTCCACAAGTCAGTTGTAGAGTAAACATACACAGGAATGTATCAACATCCAAGGCAGGATGAAAATGTTTCAATACCTTATTCTGCCTATATACTGAAAGCAAACTAAGCTTTGATCTTCCTTGCTTTTTGTTTACTAACATATTCTTAACTTTTAATCTTAGTATCAGTGAACGTGGTAAATTTGTAAGTGCTAGACTTGAGTGTAATTCCTGGGCTACATAATGGACTCAAAATGACATTGTTCCAAGGTTTGGAACTGGCTACAGCTACATTAAGTCCTAAATCAATGCCAAAAAAAGCACTGCTAGACTGGAGGAGATAAGGGTTGTGTGTCAGTTTAAACATCAACATTTCATGAAAGGCTAGGGCTAGAAATATAGATGTATACCATCAAAAAACCAGCTTGAAAATTTTACAGAGTTTCTAACCCTCAGAGCTGGCTAAAGTATATTGTAATTGAACAGCGTGGGGGAGCAAGAGAGTAACAAGAATGACTAGATTTTTGATTGTGGTTCACTTTAAATATTTTCCTTAATTTTGTTGTAATTGAGTAATAATTATAAAACTTCACTAGTTTCACATCCCTACCTCCTGAGGACATGGTACTACTTTTATTGCGTGCACTGCACAGTCACAAGCAAGTTATTTGCACTAAATGTTTGCACCTCCACTGTGGTACTCTCACTGGAGTCTGAAAGACAGAAGGTCACTTGTTTTCACATTCACAAGAGGGCCGACAATGATCCAAGGAAGTTACATAGAAAACTTCAACCTAAATCAGTTATTTTATCAGTATTTTTTTTTTCCAAGGACTCAGTGTGCTTAGTGCCTCACAAAAGTAAGAAACAGCCCATGTCCTGAGGAGTATACACCAAATATAAATCTGATTACATAGATTCCGTGACTTTCAGAGACCGCTGACATTTTCCGCTTCAGTCCCCAGCTGCGTGAGAGGAAGAGGGAGAGACACCGACCGAGAGGCACCCGGAAGGCCCAGTCGCCAGGGCTGCGGGTGCTAGGCCCACCTCCTCCCGTAGCATCCCGCAGTCAGATGCCTCCCCCATTATTTTTAGTAAAAGTAAGATGGATCAGAGGCTTCCATTAATTTTTGTTTATTACCCACGACCCCGTCTTTGACTTTTACTAAAAATAACCATGACAAAATCTTAACCTTACTGATTACACAAGAAGTGATAGTGATAAAAGGGATGGGTGGAGAGGAGAAGGCAAGGTGTGACAAGAGCAATAGGCAGTAAGTCTGTAAGACATAGCTTGATGGTGATTAAAAAAAGTAAAGAGGTACCCTTAATGAGTAGATAATGAGTTTTTAGTAGAATCTGAGTAAGGTACAGATGGTAAACAGCTTTTAAAAGGGCATAACAAGCCTAACGAGCAATGTGGAAGAAGGCAGACACATTTGAGAGAAGAAGATGAGAGGAGGCTGGAATCACAGCTAGAAATTTATATTTTACCAACACAGATACACTAGTACTTTAGAAATGCAGTATCTTTGGGCTATAAACACTTAAGCATATTAATAAGCTTTCCCAAGCACTAGCCCTCAACCAGTAATCAAATCAGAGAGAAAAAGATTCCAATCCTTGCAAACAGCTAGCCAAACAGAAATGTCATGTAAGGACTAAAATATACCAAGCATATTACAAATGTTCTTTAAACCTGAAGGCATAACCTACCAAATTTTTCGGACAATGAGAATCTGAGTCTCACATAGTAGCTTATTTGGTTTAACAATTTAGATTTTTTTTTTTAATAAGTTTAATTGTTTCACCCTCCGATATTAGGACAAAACAGATGTTTTTATGATTGTCCTACAGAATGTCCTACAAAATTAAGTTTAGAATTTTTTTAATACTCTTTGTACTAATAACAGTTTTCTTAACTGTTTTTAGTCCTATTATTCAAAACAGGAGATTTTTTAATTGTTTTCAAAACCAAAATTAAGAACATAAAAAATGGTTATACTTTGTCAGACCAATGGTCCATCTAGCCCAGTATCCTGTCTTCCAACAGTGACCAATGCCAGGTGCTTCAGAAGAAATGAACAGAACAGGCCAAAAAACGGGTGACCCACTAAGGCAGGCTCCTTGCCTGCCCTAGCCCCATGACACTCCCAGAAGCAGCTAGCATGCCCCAGCGAGAGCGGAGGTGGTCTCCACATGCTCCTCCTGCCTGCAAGCTCCGTCCGCTCAGCTCCCAGTAGCTGGGAATGGGGAACTGCAGCCAGTGGGAGTTGCAGAGGCAGTGCCTACAGAGGGGCAGCACACAGAGCCATGTTTCCCCTCACCAGGTGCCACGGGAGAGCATTGGCCCCTTCCGCGCGGGGGGGGAGGGGGGTGGGGGAGGGGGGAAACGACAACATGGACGGACGGACAGGCAGGGAGGGAGCCTGTCTTACCCCACTGTGCCACCAGCTGAGACAAGTACCGCCTGGTGGGAGCCCACACCCCCAACCCTGAGCCCCTTCCTGGAACCAACACCCCGAACCCCTTCATGCACCCCAACACTTGCTCCAGCCCCCTCCTGCACCCAAACTCCCTTCCAGAGCTTGCACTCCTCATACCCTCCTGCAACCCAACCCCCTGCCCCAGGTTCAGCCTGGAGCCCCCTCCCACACTCCAAACCCTCTGCCCCAGCCCAGAGTCCCTACCCCCTCCTGAACCCCAACCCCCTGCTTCAGCCCAGTGAAAGTGAGTGAGGGTGAGGGAGAGCAAGCAACAGAGGAAGGGGGTGATGGAGTGAGTGGGGCGGGGCAGATCCTGGGTTGCACTTACATTAAAAAAAGTGATCTTGTGAGTAAAAAGATTGTAGGCCACTGGGTTAGTTATACTCAAGTTTTGCTATAGCAGGAGTGCAAATTTTTCTTACCTTCAGCAATTGCTCCTAGAACCAGGATACCTGATTCTTTGACCACCCATTCTGGATGAAACAGCAGTTCTTTCAAAAGGGGCAAAATGTGTGGCAGAAGTTCATCACGAAATACATTGGCAAGGACATCTAGTGCAGCAGCAGAACACTTCCCTGAGAATTAATATATCGTAAATCTGAATATATTATAATACCAATTACTACATTGTGTCTCCATTTCAAACTACCTTAGCCTCACACTAACATTTTAAAAAAACCAGGAGTACTTGTGGTACCTTAAAGACTAACAAATTTATTTTAGCATGAGCTTTCGTGAGCTAAAGCTCACTTCTTCGGATGCATAGAATAGAACACACAGACAGGAGATATTTATACATACAGAGAACATGAAAAGGTGGAAGTATGCATACCAACAGGCAGAGTCTAATCAATTGAGATGAGCTAGGCAATAGCGGGAGCAGGGTAGCAATGCTTCTGTTTCACTGTAGTGTGTAAATGGCCCATTGTATTCTGGAACCACAAATAACATTCCAGGGAAAAAGTGACACTGCATTTATGGGCTAGAGAGCCATGGACAGGCAGCTTTCTCTACTCAAGATCAAATAAATAACCATAGAACAGAGATTAACATGTGTGGATTAGTTGCAGGGAAAAAGTGTTCCATTTCACAAAATAGTTACCATTAAGCAATCTCAAAATGGAGCAAACACTAAAAGTGGGAAAAACTAAGTTGTTAGTGAGAAGAGTGATACACTTCAATTCTCATGAAATAGTTTCACGCTCCTACCAAGTACAAAGATTTCTATTATAATTTTGTACAGTAACTCCTCGCTTAACGTTGTAGATCTGTTCCTGAAAAATGCTACTTAAAACAAAACGATGTTTCCCCATAAGAATTAATGTAAATGGGGGGAGAGTTTAGGTTCCAGGGAAATTTTTTTCGCCAGACAAAAGTCTAACACGCACACACACACACACTGTGTGTGCATGTGCACAAGTTTTAAACAATTTAATATTGTACACAGCAATGATGATTGTGAAGTTTGGTTGAGGTGGTGGAGTCAGAGGGTGGGATATTTCCCAGGGAATGCCTTGCTGCTAAATGATGAGCTAGCACTCGGCTGAGCCCTCAAGGGTTAACACGTTGTTAATGCTGCCTTGTAGAGTGTGAGGCTACACAAATGGAGGGAGGACACTCAATAGACGCATGGCAGCGGCTGAAAACATTCCCTGCAGAAACTGAACGTGATGATGAACCACGCATCGCTCCCTCCACTTTCCAAAGTGCCGGGGGGGGTGCATGTGAAAGTGTGAGTGACGCGCACTGCCCCTTTTGACTCCACTCTAAGTAAACTGCCTTTTTAAATAGATCAGTAAGTTGAGACAACAGCTGCTGGCAACAAGCTCCCTCCGTCCTGAGTCCTGTCCCCTCTGCTGAGATGGAGTATAGGAGCAGGGAACACCCTGACATCGGCACCCCTCTTTTCCCCCCCGAACCCTCTCTCCAGCAAGCAGGAGGCTCCTGGGAGCAGCTCCAAGGCAGAGGGCAGGAGCAGTACACAGCAGTGGGGGGAGGGACACCTGAACTGCCCAGCAATTGATAGCCTACTGGGAGGCTGCTGCACAGGGAACTTAAGGAGCCTGCCAGCCCACCCTGGTTCCAAGCCCCCACCAGCTAGCTCCAATGGGCTGATTTTCCTGCAAGCAGTGGACAAAGCAAGCGGCTATCAAACAACATTATAAGGGAGCATAGCACAACTCAGGGGTGAAAGTAAGCCAGTACAGCTTTAACATTGCTGCCCCTTTGCGTCGCCCCGCCCCCGTCAGCAGACCTGCTGGGTCCCTACCGGGGAGGCGGGGGGGGAGGAGGAGGAGAAGGAGATGTTAAAGCGCTGCCGCAGCAAAGGACCCTGCTTAAAGTGCTACTGCAGCAATGCTTTAATGTTATTGCCCTTCCCCCTCCCCCCGGCCACCCCTCCCGGCCACTGCGAGGGGGGGGAGGGGGCAAAAAAGGAGCAGCTGCCCCGGGGCTGGTGATTTAAAAGGGCCCCGGATGCCGCTACCACAGCAGCAGCCAGAGCCCTGGGCCTTTTAAATCACTGCTGGAGCCCTGGGCAGCGTGGGCCTGGCAGTGTGGAAGGGCTGGCTGGGGGACACTGACCAGCCCCGCCCCCTCCACCCAAGGCCCGGCCCCCGTATAAGTAAGTCTTCAGCTTTACTTGCACTCCTGTCACAACTTAAAACGATCATGTTCTCTAATAGATCAGAGACGTAACAACTAAACAATGTAACCTGGGACAACGTTAAAGTGAGGAGTTACTCTATTTGGAGTATGACAAACATTTAAAGCTAAACCAAAACTATACCATGTCTATTCATTCAGCCTGCTCAGATACCAGGAAAACAAGTTGCTGACCAACATTTTCAAACCATTTACTTTCTAATCTGCTATATATAGAATCAGCAATTCTGAGATTATGCAATCAGACAATAAGAGGGAACTTCACATTTAGTACCAGCATATTTCCAGTTCAGGAATAATTATACGATTTTTCAGTCAGCTAAATATATAAGGATAACTATTCCACTTACAGTAATGAATGCAACAAAATCAAAAAAGAAAAATCCAGATTAAACTGTGTTTTATAGCAATATACAAGCTAACATCTGGACTGTCTCTGGAAAAGATCAATCATGAGCCTGAATCTACGTTTGGCTTCTAAAAGGAATTCCTGGAACATGGGTGTTGCACATTATTTTGTGATATATTTGACAATTTTCTATTTGCATCTGGATTATTTTTAAACAAAATATTCTGTGTTTTTCTTAGAGACCCAGTCACAGCTGCCAACTTTCACGCAGTAAATAAGCACCCCAACTTTCACAATAAGCCAAAAATTAACCTAATCCCATTTCAAAACAAGGCCAAAACAAGCCAATCCCTAAAAACCCCAACACTATGACTAGAGCCCCCTGGCGTGCAGTCTGGGACTGTAATGGGCCCGCTGTGCACCCCGACTCTTTCCTCCTCTTAACCCCACTTGCCAGGAGCTGATCGCAAAAGCAACATGCTACAAGCCAAAAAACTAGCCAACAAGCAACTCACATGCCAATTAAGCCAAAAACAAGCCCAAGTTCTGTGGTTTTTTCCCACGGGTTCAGAATGTCTGGCCCCAGTTACTAGAATCCATGTGTTATCTGATAATCTCAGTTTGCACTTAAATTTCCAGTTCTCCAGGGTGGTAGGGGAAGAAGGAGGGTGAGGGGGGAACCCACACACAAAAACCTTGAAAACAGAATTTTTCCAGCAGTAGGGAGGCAGAAGTGGGCATTCCTGTTTGTAGCTCTCCATGGTGCATCCCAGAGGTGGCAGATCATTTCTATGATCAGCGAATGGGGGACAGGGGAAGGCATCTCACTCACGGTGAGGATAACAAATGCTACCTATATGAGCAGCCAGAGCCAGCTGAGCAAGATGAAGCAGCACATGACACCAGCCAGCCTGGCCCAGGTCAGGGATCAGAGCCTGGCCTGTACTAGGGGTTCTCAAACCATGGGCCGTGACCAAAAGGTGGGTCACAACAGTCCTGGGTGGTACGCAGGTACCCAGTTTCAGAGAGGTGAGCGGCAACACCAAGCACTGTGTGTCCAGGTCAGTTTCTTCATACAGGCAGCGTAAGGGGAGGGCAGGAGAGCAGCTCCTGACACCTCACAGCACAGCCCATGTGGGGAAACCGACCTGGATGCACAGAGTGCCTGACATTGCCACACCACCCTGTCCCCAAGCCCGCTACGGGGGGAAAGAGGTACGTTCGGGGGGGGGGGGGGAAAGAGTAGTGACACCAGGCACTCTGTACACCCAGGGCAGTTTCCCCATGTAGGCTGAGTAACAGCTGCCGCGCCCTCCAGGATCAGGTAGGTGTAAGCCCATGGTGCCCACGAACCACTGGGTGCCAGTGGCCAGCGTGATCATATAGGACAGCAAGGTGCACACAGCCAGAAGGAGCTGTCCCCATTGTGCCAACTAGGGACTGAGTGCATGGATGGGCCTCGCAGCAATGGCACCCCCCTCAGACACAGCCCCTCCCTGCACCCTGAGCAGGTTACCCCCCTGCCTGCACACAGCCCCTAGAAACCAATCTTCTCCCTCCATCCTGAGCAACACCCCTCCCAGCACACAGACTCTAGCTATCCACTGTCTGCACCTTGAGCTGGCTGAAAGGCTGAAAACGGAAGATGATATCAGGTTGACCCTCATTAACATATGTTCCCAGACGGAAAAAACTGTGCAAGGAGAAGCAAGCACATCCATCCCATTAGGAATACTCCTGGTCTATAAAAAGTTATTTTATATTTTAATTTACAATGTGATTCTATTCTAATTAGTAGAGAATAGGGTTGGGTCTTTACTTACACAGCACAATAGTTTAGATTTTAAAAATATTGAAAACACAATACAGTGTTCAAAGTTGGACAATATTTTGTTTTAAAATCACACAGCACAATGTGTTCCAACAATTTTGTTAACATTGTTATGTTGCTTATTGTTCAGTTTTATACAAAACTGCTTTCCCTGTTTGAACACCACATTTTGCTCAACTTTTTTAAAGTATCATTTTACTAAAACTATTTCAAAGGTCTTGAAGCATTTTTTGAGTGTATATTGCTAGGGATTTCTATCATTACAACTGTTAACATTAAAATGAAAGGTACACTGTTTATTACAGCGTTCTAGTTTATATTTAGATAATTAAAATTAATTTTCCTCAAGAAGCGTTAATAGTGGGCTGTGGTGCCTACTGCAGCTGCACGGGTTTAAAAAAAAAAAAAAGGGGAGGGGGGGTTGCAAATCCCTGGCCCAGACCACTGATGCGGTTTCTGGCTGGCTGGCTGGCTGGGGCAGAGGGGTGGCACTGACATGCCAATTATGAGTCCCAGCCTCGCCCACAGTGGTCCCAAAAGACTTGGGAGAGACTGCAGTGCCGGCCTGCAAGGAGCTAAGACCAAGATCCATTTCCCCATTGGGACCAGCACCAATGCTGCTTGAAACATGAGCAAGGGTATGAGGAAGCAGAGAGAATGGAATGGATCCCAGTCACAGCATCAGCTGATGAGAAGCTGAGACATCTCCCCTGGCCCTACACGGCCGCTGTGGGGTGGGGCGGGGCTTCTAGTCGCTTCAGCACTGCTCCCTTTCCCCCCCGCCAGCCAGAGAAGCAGTAAAACCAGCCTGGACTGGAGCTGAGGCCCTGATCCCTGCCCTGGGCCCAGGTCAGCTGGCACCAAATGATTCATTTATTTGCTGAGCTGGCTCTTGCTGTTCATCCAGGTGGCTTTTGTTACCCTGTCCATCAGCAAGACATACACCCCCAGCCCATCCTCCACTCTAATTCCATGGGATAGGATGAGATCAGCCCAGCTAACCACCCAGCACCTCAGAAGGGAGGCAGAAGTCCTGCTGATGGAAAAATTCACAGCTCTTTGGGAGGTGGAGGACTCTGCAGCATGCATATCCCCTGAACACACATTTACTCATGACACTGCTGGAGAATTTAATAATAAAAAAAAATCTGTGCTTTTCTCAGGGCCTTAAATATAAAAGATTAAAGCACTAAAAAGTTACTTAATGCCCAGTCACGTTCAGCAGATGAGCCATGGTTTGTGGTGTTGTAAGTCTTCATTAATCTGAGCAGAAACAACCAATGGATCCATTTCCCATACTGACCAATTGAGGTAAACATACACTAGTTACAAACACGTAAATTTAGCTACACAGCAGGGATTCTTTTTAAGCAACAGAAAGAGTCCCAAGCAATCAAAGGATTTCAAGAATGTGAACAGAGCTATCCCAAAATTAAAAATCTCAGCACTTCTGTTCAATGCACTAAAACACACAAGGCGTCAGAAAGGGAGGATTCTGAATTACATGAGCTGTAGATTTTACACTACCTAACACAGTCATTTGACTTACTTAAATTCCAGTCAGAAATAGTATCATCATCGTCAAGCTCATCATCATCGTCATCATCTTCCTCAATACCATCTTCTTCATGCTGCTGAGCCACTGTCCGTGAACGATGAAAACGAGGCCTTATGTCCTGTTCACTATCTGGAATAGCTTCATCTTCTTCAACATCCCCCTGTTAAAAATGAAACATTAATAATGCTCACAAGTTATCATACCATCAGCTTATGAAACAGTACAGCCATCTTGCCCGAGATATTTTAAAAACAGAACAAATATAGTAGGTAATATGTTCGGGAAAGCTATGACAACTTCTTCAGATTCATTGCCACCTTGGGGCTGGCCACCTGACCAAAAGGGCCACTAATTATTCCTGCATTCTTGTCTAGCATTCTTCCAGAAACATGAACGAAGAGGCAGAGAAATACTTTGTATTGTGCAGTAATAATTCTAGTTCTGTGGTAGAATGGATTAATGAGCGCAACTTCTTAGCTATATTCCATACTGTACAAGCTACCTGCTAGGTAGAATCTGCCCTAGCACAGTAATTTAGAAGTTAATAGTCAAATGAATACATGCTTTGAGAAGTAAAGTGAAATTGTTGCTCACCTTCAGCAGAATAATATCTATTTCTGAGTACTTCATACCATTTACTAAGACAGGTATCAACCTACAAAGAAAGGTTTTAATATGTATGTGTTAAAAAAAACGCATAATTCAGACAACTGTCAATTTTCAATTTCCTGAGCCAAATTTTGTTTTTAGAAACTGGTTTATATTGATCAATAGGCTAAATTTTTCAAACCTACCCCCGAAGTTAAGCTCCTAAATAAAAAAAGTGGTCTGATTTTCTGAGGTACAGGCATCTGGCTTTGAAAGTTTCTGACTTATAAAATTTTGACTGTATGTTACAAAACTTCTAATTTAAGTCAAGTTAATGTATTGAATAATTGAGGAAAATCTAAGAATTTAGTTTTAATCATGTTATACATTCGATAAAATCATGTCTTAACTGAAAGTTGGAACATTTGCAACATCATAAAATTAATGCTCCAGAATGCTTCTCGGTACAGTCCAAATCCTCTGAATGGAGACTCAAGCTCCCATCATGTGCTGTACATGTTGTTTCACTTAACCCTTAGGACAGATGGAAAAGTACTAAGATGGCACCCACTTGTCCCAGCCTTCTTGCGGTCCCTACTCATATAACCACTCAACATGTTAGTCACTCCACTCCTCCTTAGTCAAGGACTCTCCCAGGCATCTTTCCAAAATGAAACCAAAACCACCACCTCACTAATCCAACCCACTGTACCCACCAAAAAAACTTGACCTTCACAATGAGAACATGGCTCTGCAGAGAGGGATACAGTTTTAATGATCCTAGCTCAAGATTTGGGCCCAGCTTCACTACTGTTACGAATATGACACAAAGATTCCTAATTGGCCTGGGGTGTGCATAACGTCACCTGCATTAGCCCTGCCAGGCACAGACTATAAAACCACTTACTAATCTACACTGGTCTCTTCCATTCCTCTTTCCTTATTAGTGCAGCTTTACTGCAATCCTAATCAAATGTGAAACTGTTTCAGAATTATTGTCACAACGAATGGAAAGGTTACTTAACTTAGCTCGGGAAGCGTGTCCCTGTAAGTGCTCTACTTCAGGATGTTTGCATCCCCATACACTCTTGATCAGACATGTTCATCAGTACTATCCACAGGTCTGCACCTGCACCTTAGGTACTCCTGCACCACTCCAGTTCCTTCTCAACCACAGAAGTCCAGAGAGAAGACTGAGGCAGGAGGGCAGGTAGAGGAGCACCCATAAGGGGGGGACACATCTCAAAAGCACTCCAGTTACTGTACAAGTAGTGTTCCTTTGGGTGCTCCACTTTAAGAGACTCCAGAGCAGTATCTCAATTACGGAGGATGGTGCTAAAGAGACAGATTCAGTATGGACAGTAGATCAGCACCAACAAAAGCCTCATCCGCTCCAGATGCGGGAATGATAGCACAGCACTGGGAAAGCATGCCTACCGAAGACTAGGTGGCTGCTTTGCGTATGTCTGAGACAGGTGTGTTTTTCAGTAGGGCTACAGAGGTAGACTGGGCCCTGGTGGAATAGGCAATCATCCTAGTTCAGGGGCGAATACCCAAAGCTTTACAACAGGTTACGATGGACTCCCAGTCTTTGGCAGAAATCAGATGCCCTTTCATTCATTTTGTAATCAGGATGAAAAGCCTAGGGGTCATCATATAGGATTTAGTCCTGTCAAAGTAAAGAGTTGAGAGCTGTTCTTATGTCCAGTGTATGGAGGCTCACTGCTCCTTTTGAAGAGTGAGGCCTGGGATAAGATGCCAGCAGGTGAATTTCCTGATTAAGCTAGGAATTGAGGGTGTAGATATAGTGACACATTATTGAGATAGAATACTGTGTATGGTGGGTCAGCCATAAGTCATAGTTCCCCTACACTCCTGGCTGAGGTGTAGGCTACCAAGAACAAGATATTGAGGGACAAATGAAGGAAGAAAAAGTTTCCTATAGGTTCAAACGTGGCTTTCCTCAGGAGCATTGTGGACTAAGTTGTACATCCATATAACATACCTCAATTTGACAAGAGGAAAAAGATTGAAAAAAAAAAAACCTTTAATAAACCTCATACAGACATCTGGATCTGTTTGCCGAAATGTGTACAATTACATGTAGCCAATTGCTGATGCATCAGTGGAAGCTTAGCAGTACTGTGGGGTGGAGTACATTTTTTCTGGCTATGCATGTTTCGTATTTCATGCACTAGAATATGAAGAATTTGTATGTCCTCTACTTTTGGCCACTCTCAGCCCCTTTTGAATACATTTTGCTGCTCTTCTCTCAGAGAAAAACCCAAGCAGGCCTTGTGATGGGGTGGACTAGGTCCAGAGGCTCCCTGCTGGAGGCCTCGCAGCCCTGCCACATCCCACCCCAGAAAAGGGCAGTAGATAGACGACTGTGATGGCAGCTAAGAGAAAAAACAGTTACCTATCTTTCGTAACTGTTGTTCTTCGAGATGTGCTGCTCATATCCGTTCCATTCTAGATGTGCGTGCACCCACGTGCACACCCAGAGATTCTTTCCTTGGTGGTACACGTAGGGCTGGCTTTGGCGCCCTCTAAAGTGCCACGCTCATGCCGTGGTACATCAGGCGCTGCCTGCCCATTCTCTCTCAGTTCCTTCTTGCCGACAACTCCCAACAAGAGGGGCAGGAGGGCAGGTAATGCAATGGACATGAGCAACATATCTCAAAGAACAACAGTTACAAAAGGTAACTAACTGTTTTTCTTCGCGTCCTTGCTCATGTTGATTCCATTCTAGGTTACTCACAAGTAGTACCAAAGGAGATAGGCTCGGATTTCACTGTCATGCAGCTTGTAGCACAGCTCTGCCAAAGCCAGCACCATCTCAAGCCTGCTGGGTCAGCGCAGAGTGCAATGCGAACATATGAAGGGACGAGCAAGTGGTGGCCCAACAAATATCTTGGATTGGCACCTGCGCCAGGAAGGCCACCAAAGACGTCTGTGCTCTAGTAGAATGAGCCGTCATGATTGCCAGCCGGGGCACCTTCGCCAGCTCGTAGCAATAGTGGATGCAGGCAGTAATCCAAGATGAGATTCTCTGGGCTGACACCGGACAACCCTTCATCCGGTCTGCAACAGCAATGAACAATTGCGCTGACTTACAGAACGGCCGTGTTCTGTCAATGTAGAAGGTCAACGCCCGTTTGATGTCCAGAGTATGCAACATGCACTCATCTGATGCATGAGGCTTCGGACAGAGGACTGGTAAGTAAACATCTTGGCCAGTGTGGAACTGGGAAACGACCTTGGACAGAAAAGCCAGGTGCGGACACAGCTGGACCTTGTCTTTGTAGAAGATCATAGGGCAGCTTTGATATCAGCACCCTGATCTTGGACACTCACCGGGCCAAAGTTATAGCAACCAATGACACCTTCCAGGAGAGAGGCAGAATGGAGCAGGAAGCTAAGGGTTCGAAGGAGGGGCTCATAAGCTTCAAAAGCACAAGATTCAGGTCCCACGAGGGGGACCAGGTCCCAGATGGGTGGGTACAGGCATCCTAGACCTTTCATGAACTGCACCGTCATGGGATGGGTGAAGATCCACCTGCCGAAATGGCTGCCAGGTGTACCTTGACTGAAGACAATGGCAAGCCCTGGAGCTTAAGATGCAACAAATAGTCCAGGATGTCCTGCAGTGAGACACTCTGGACGAATGTGCTTTTCTGAGGCCCAACATATGAAGTACTTCCACTTTGCCACACAGGTAGCCCTGGTGGAAGGCTTCCTGCTACCCAGCAGGACCTGTTGGACCACAGCTAAGCACTCCCGCTCAACTGTACTTAGCAACACTGCCAGGTGCGGCAACACCAGCTTCAGGTGCAGCAGACTGCTGTAGTTCTGGGACAGCAGATCCATCCGAAGAGGTAACTGCATGGGTCAGCCACCGAAAGACTCAGCAGCATGCCGAACCAGTGCTATTGAAGCCACGCTGGGGCTATGAGGATGATAGACGCTGTGTCTTGCTTTGCCTTTAGCAGGACCATGTGGATAACATGGTACCATCAGAAAGGCATACATCAGCGTTCCTGACCACGAAATCAGGAAGGCGTCCGACAGGGATCCCTTGTCTCTGCCGTGCAGGGAACAGAATACGTGGCACTTCCTCTTCCATCTGGACACAAACAGGTCCACCTGCGGAGTCCCCCACCTTCAGAAGATCAGGCTGACCACCTCCGGATGGAGGGACCATTCATGGCAAAATGAGAAGGTCCTGATGAGGTGATCTGCCAGGACATTCTTGGTTCCAGGTAGGTGGGTGGCCACCAGATGGATGGAATGCCACATGCAAAAATCCCAGAGGCTGAGCGCCTCCCGACATAGGGCCGACAACCTGGCACCGCCCTGCCTGCTGATGTAATACACTGAGGCCATATTGCCCATGAGGACCTGCAACACCTTGCCTTTCAGGTGGGGCAAGAATGCCTGACAGGCCAGGTGCAACACCTTGAGCTCCCTGACACTGATAAGAAGGGCTAGATCGTGCTGCAGCCAGTGGCCCTGGGTGTTGAGCTTGCCCAGGTGGGCACCCCCGCAGTCCAGGTCCGACGTGTCCGAGACCACGGTGAGCAACAGTAACAGGGACACAAAGGGAACTCCCTGCAGCACTGACTTGGGGCCTAGCCACCAATACATGGATGAGAAGACATGGCTCAGTATCGTGACCACTCAGTCCAAGGGGTGCCTGCTGGGAACACAGACCATTGCCAACCACGTCTGCAGGGGTTGTGGATAAAGCCAGGTGTGACTGATCACGTACATGCATGCTGCCACGTGGCCCATCAGCCGCAGCCATATGTAGGCCAGGGTGATCGGATGCCTCATGTGGGCAATGAGATCTGATACAGCCTGAAAGCGTACTTCCAGAAGGAAGGCCCTGGCTCGCATGGAGTCCAGAACCACTCCGATTAACGCTGGTCCAGTGCATAGAGTTTATGTGGACTTCTCTTTGCACCTGCTCCGGATACCTGCCCTTGATGAGCCAGTCGTCAAGATACAGAAAGATCTGGACCCCTTACCCACCCTGATGTCTGAGGTAAGCCGCTACTGGCACCGTGCATTTTGTGAACACCCTAGGGGCCGAGGACAGGCCAAAGAGTAGTGCCATGAACTGGAAGTGGCGCCTGGCCACTATGAAATGCGTAAACGTCTGTGTCCTGGGAATATGGGGACATGGAAGTAAGCATCCTTAAGTCAAGAGCGGCGTACCAGTCCCCCGGATCCAGAGAGGGGATAATGGAGGTCAGAATCCTCTGCCTTCCATGTCCCGAGGAACTGCTTCCACAGTCCCCAATTGCAGGAGCTTGTTCACCTCCTGAACCAGGAGATGCTCATGAGAGGGGTCCCTGAAGAGGGACGGGAAAGCAGGGTGGGTGGGAAGGAGGGGTATCCACAAACTGCAGGGTATAGCCTTGAGCTACTATGTCCAGGACCCAGCAGTCTAACACAGTAACCTGCGACCAGGCCGAGCGGTATGGAGAAAGGCGGTTGAGGAAAGGATGAGCAGGATCCAGCCAGATGACTGGAACGTTGTTCTTGAGCATACCCTTAAAAATATCGCTTTGGGCCCCCTGGGTGCTTAGTGGGCCTGGGCTGGGCTGGTGAGCAAGAGGAAGAAGGGCAGCGACGGCTAAACCCAGTATCCCTTCTCCTTGTAGATCCCTGGGCTTGCCAAGGCCTCGAAGACATCAGAGGCCAGAATGGCTTTGTGGCATAGTGCGAGGTATGCGTGCCCAATGAGCAAAGGGTAGCCTTAGAGTCCTTCAACCTGTGTAGCCTGGCATCCACTTGATCGGAGAAGAAACCGACTCCGTCAAAGGGGAGGTCCTGAATCTCCTGGGAGAGACCCGCCATCTGGAGCCAAGAGCTGTGTTGCATGACTACAGCCAATAGCACCACCCTTGCTGCCAAGTGCCATGCCATTTGCAGGGAACATCTGGGTGCCATGGTACCTTCCTCTACCAGGGTGCCAAACTCCTGAGCCTGACCCCAAGGAAAGGAATCCTGGAACTTTTGAAGTGTGTCTCAAAGATTAAAATTATATCAGCCCAGCAAGGCCTGATGATTCGCCACCTGGAATTAGAGGCTAGTTGTTGAATAAGTTTTCCTGCCAAGTAGAGCTTTTTGGCTTCTTTATTCTTGGGAGTACAGGCAGTGGGGACCTGTTTGTCTGTTTCATTGGCCATAGACACAACCAGTGAGGCAGGTGTGGGTGAGTATAAAGGTACTTGAAACCTTTGGCCAGCACAAAGTATTTTTTCTTGGCCCATTTTGAGGTGGGCGGGATGGAGGAGAGTGCTTCTTAGCCTTCTCTTTCAGTGACGGCGAACTGTGTCAGGAAGAGGCCAGTGCCGGCAGTGCACTGCGCACGGAGGCCGAGGCGCTCAGTGCGGCCTGCATAGAAGGCTCAGAAGCCAAGCGGAGGGCGGACTCCATCAGGAGAGCCCTGAGGCAAATATCCTTCTCTTTTTGAGTGCAGGGCCAAAAATTCTTGCAGATCCGGCAACGCTCCTTCATGCATGACTCCCCCCAAGCACTTAAGGGAGCTGTTATGGGGTTCACTCACAGGCATAGGCCTGCTGGAGTCCAAGCACAGCTTAAACCCAGGAGTCCGGAGCATGCCCTGCTCTGGTACGAAGTCCCCACTGGGACCCTAACTATTGACTAACAAGTAACTACTTAACACTATCAAGAATGTACAAGAGGCCCAAAGGCACAAAGTCTAAGGGAAGAAAACTGCTAGCTCTCATCAAGCAAGAGAGGCGCTCCAACTTGCCACCACGGGCGATAAGAAGGAACTAAGAGGCGTGGGCCGGCAGCGCCTGATATACCGTAGCATTCTAAAGGGTGCCACAGCTGGCCCTACAGGTAAAACTAAGGCAAAAGCTGATGGCTGTGTACATGGGCACGCGCACATCTCGAATGGAATCAACATGAGCAAGCACTCAAAGAACCATCTTAATGGAGCTCAGCAATAATCCTGTGGTTTTTAAAATTTAGCAGGTGTGTCAGGCAAGACTTGGAGGTATAGATTAGTGGTTGCACCAACCCAGTAAGTATTTCCACTTCAGCATGTGGAGTTTTCCTTTCCATTGGTTTTCCAACATTATGCAGTACTGTTTGTACCTCCAGGAAGTAGTTTTGTTCCGTACCAGAGAGCCATTTAACAGCCAAGTCTTGAGGTGAAGCACAGATAGGTTAAGTTGGGTGATGGTTCCTGACTCCTGTGTGAAGAGATCCAATGCCAGTCAAGACATACAAATCAGCTCTGGGAACCACACCTGTTTCAGCTATAATGGTGCTATGAGGATGGTTACTAATTTCTCCTGTTTCTGTTTGTTTGGGACCTTGAGCAACAAAGGCTTCAGGGGATAAAGCATACAGTAATACACAAGGCCAAGAGATGACCAGGGCATTTCCTGACAAGTTGCAGCCATGCCCTCCCCTTGAACATTGCATCAAATAGTGTGCTAAAGAGAGCCATCTTCGAATGACCCCAGGAAAGACATATCCGTTGGAATACTTCGTTGTTCAGCTCCCACTCGTTGAAGCAAAAATGCCCATTGAGAGAGTCCACCACTGTGTTTTGCAGTCCTGGCAGATAAACCAATGAGATCGGTATGTGGTGTGATAAGCCCCGATTCCCTGATCTTACAGATTCAGTGCATAAAGCTGGGATCTCTCACCTCCTTGTCGATACAGTGCTGGACAACAGAGCAGCAATGTATTATTCTGACTGGGTGGCCCCTGATGTAGGGTAGGAAGTACCAGCAAGCATCATGAACTGTTCATCTGCCCTGTGCTGTTAGGCTGCAGCACACTTTCAAAAACTATCACGGTAGCATCTGTAGTGATGATCCTTGTGAGAGGAGGCTACAAAAACAGAACTCCCCATGCATATCTTTGGAAGATCCTTCTACCACTTTAGAGAATTGAGACTCCTCAAGATATGAACACCTACTTGGATGGACTATGTTTATTGCAGGTGTAGACAGGTTTTCAGGCAGGCTTAGAGACCCTGAAAATGTATTCTTGCCACGGGTGCCATCAACATATAGGCTGCCATATGGCCCAGAAGTTACAGGCAAGCCCTTGTTGTGGTTTGAAGATTATTGTATTCTGAAACAAGGCTAAGTATGCACTGGCAGTGAGGAAGTCCAAAGTGGCTCAGATGAAATCTACACATTGAGTGGGTGAGAGTGCAGAGACTTTTCCACATTGAGGCAGAGCCAAAGGAGCAGAACATGAGATAGAGCCTTGCTGGTTGCTGTCAGTACCTTGAGAAATGAGCAACTTTCAGGTCAATCGTCCAGGTAGGAAAAGACTATTATTCCCATCTGATGAAGAAAATATATGGAAAATAGCATCCTAAAGGTCAAGGGAGACAAACCAATCTCTTGGGTGAAAGAGGGATTTATCACTGCTAGGGTTACCATTTCAATCACTGACAGTGGATGAAGGTGTTCAGAGTTCTGAAGGCCAGAATTGGTCTCCATCCTTCGTTTCTCTCATGGATGAGGAAGTATCCAAAATAGAACCCTTTCTCAACAAAGTCCATTGGAACAGGTTTGATCACCCCCAGTCTTAGGAGGGATTGTAGCTCCTGTCTCAATTAGTCCAATGAGGTGGGGCATAAGGGAAGGGGGCAGGATCCCAAGGATCTCCTTGCCAGGTTTGCCAAGTTTATGTCCTCCAAGGGGTTTCTTCCTCAGGGTGCTCCTTGAGGGATGGAGACCAACAGGAAGCAAGTTCATACTAAGTGATATTCCCTGCACAATATAGGGTCAGGTTCTTCCAGGATCCAAAGAGTCTCGTGGAAATGGACCTTGGATGGTACTAGGGACTCAAGATAAATATTCAGGAGTTAGAACGCTGGGTGGTCCTGGAAATGGAACCATAGCACAATTTGTGTGCCTTCATTGCTGCCTGCAGAAGATGTGGCTGATGACTATTTCTGCTTAACCTTAAGAGCCTTTGTGCTTTGGAAGCACTGGGTCTTGGACTAACTTAGGTGCTGCTGTAGCTTAACAGATGACTTCTAGGAATGTGGAGTGGATTTCTAGCTAGTGCCAGGGTCTTGGTACCAGAGGAGATAGGAGTTCAGCAATACCCTTGTTGGTACATGAGGCCTCTCACAATCCAAACCAAAAGGGTGACTTTTCGCTTTCTCTTATCCCATCCTAGGAAATGGGATCTCTTTTTTGATGGTCTGGACAGTTCTGAGGAGTCCTCAGGGTCACTGCTTACCGCAGCGGCAGTGACAGCTGCTAGGGCTCTCTGTGCAACCAAATCTGATGTACAGGATGTGACTTGGACCCCACAGCTCTTAAGATGTTCCATCATCAAGAGGCATTTTAACAAATCTTCCCTTCATTTTTTTAGATCTACTTTTAAATCCTAAGCAGCTGTTACATTTGGAAGATGCAAGTCTCTCCCCCAAACAGAGGCCACTCGAGTGTTCGTCACTGAGGGGAAGAGACCTGTCAGACATGCCACAGGGTTTGGAGCCCAATGTCTTGGGCATAATCTATTACTCAAGGCTGCAGATTGTGGCCTGAGAAAGAAAAAACAAAGGCCCTGATCAGGCAAGGAAAAAGTGGGGGAACCCACCCCCCAAAAAGCACAAACTGTGTTAAATAACAGAAAAATTAAATAAAAGAATAAGAGACCAAAAAAGAGGTAGCAAGCTGCATGGCTAGGGACAACACAACATGCCATCTCAGGCCACAGGCCATTAAGGAGGAACTAGAGTGGTGGTGGGTCTGTCCCACCCCACCCCAGATCACAAGGATATCTAGGGCATAGGACCAGCTCTGCGGATACTAATGAGGCAAATCTTCAATCGGGCGTACGCAGATCCTGAAGTGGAGCACCCATATTGACACTACTTGAAGAACTTCATGAATGCTTATTGATCACAGCTTTGCCAAAAATCTCCTTTTAAGTGTATGGATATGACTTCTCTCTAGCAAGTTTCTTCAAGTAAATTGTAAAATCAAACCAATTAGCAACCCTATCCATAAAAATAGTACACGCTAGATCTGACTATTGTTGAAGTCAATGTGAATTGAATGTGAATCAATGGGAGAATCAGTCCCTATATATGCTTTGTGACTGAAAATGAATGCCAGCCTTAATATACAGGCTTCCTATTAGCACACCACCTTCACAACAAATTAAAATCGTGCTAGTAATAGCTTCCCCTACCCAAATAAATCCAAATCAGTTTAACAGAGAAAAATACATAAACAAATTGGTGTTTAGGTATGTACCAGCATTCCTTGAACATCATTACCATGGTATGTTGATGAGTACCTGAAGCTATATAGTAAGTAATATTACAGAAAAAAAAAAAAGCCTTTGAGGAGCGAAGGTAGGAAAGGTTGCTAGGCACCACAGTAATTAGTTCATTTCACAGACAGAATTAGCGGAGTTTTCACATAGTTTTCTAGGCTTGTCTAAGGAAATAGTACACCAACCTTGCCCACAGTTTAACTTTTTATTATAGCTCTAGGATTTGAAAATCCTGATAGAATTATTTTCTCAAATTTTCCTCTTATAAAGAGGGCTAACTGCTGAACAAAATGCTGAAGTGCACAACAAAGTGCTGAAGACCCAAATGTTAAAAGTAAATTTGTAGTTAAAAACAAACAACTTTGTATTCACCGTTTACAGCTACTGAATGTATTATCTGAATCAAGCCTACATTTGCATTGCAACTTTAAAAAAGTCAGTATTAACCATCAACACTTTAAGATGCACTCAAAAACATAGAAGTGATGTGAAGACAAGAAAAACAAAAGTACTTCAAAATGCAATGGTTAAACCAATGTTCTTTAGCAGACTGGATAAAAAACTTTTGAGTTAACAGAACTCTTATTTAAAAGATTTTTAAAACAGACCTTAACATTTAAAAAAAGTCAGTTCACATACACATTGCTAGTTTGTTTAGTAATTTAGGAATATAGAGTGGGAAGAAAGTAAAGTAGATGTTTTGGACTTTTTTTTTATTAGTTTCCTAATACTTAGCCAAATGTCTTCTTTAACATAAAATTTCTGTCTACTAAGAATTCTCACATTTAAAGTGCTCATCTATAACGAAAAAGGAAGCCTCACTAATTAGCGTGAGAACAACCCCTCTTCACCTCCCCCCCAAAAAGTGACAGGAAGACAGCTGATGCAATATTTGCAGCCTAGACCAAGCTTCCTTTATATGGAATTTCCAAAATTAAAATAAATAAATAGATAGATTTTTAAAAAGCTTTGGCCAGGCTATACTCCATCAGGATTTGTGCTCTGAAGTCACTTAGGCTTCTAAACCTGTATTTTCAAGAACATCTAACTTTTCGAAAATTTTAGCCCTGTGTGTATAAAAATTTCACAACCACTTTATTAATATATTGGAAGTGTAAATATTTCACTACTAACACTGAAAGAATTTTATTTAAGTGACTAATTTCATTCCACTAGGAAAAAAGTTTAATAAAGTTACAATTTTAGCCCCTGATCATGCAACATTTATGCATATGCTTAACTCTAAGGAAATCAGTGGGTCTCTTCATGTGATTAAATACTGCTGAAGCAATTGCCAGATCAGAACCTTAAATTTCAGTATTTTGTTTTTCGCCTGTGTTTTGTGAGATTCTAATAAGATACTCTACCAACTGTGGCATTTTAAAATTTACAAATGAACTAAGTTATAAATGCTTTTTCTTAAAAACAAAACAAAAAACACTAAAGTTTAAATAAAAATTGTACGTAGCTTTTGCAGAGCCTCAATCTGATTTACATTTTTTTTTTTTTAAAAAACCTCAAGTGTTTTAAAAATCAACACACCCTGTTCTTTGTACAGAGGCATGTCCAATCATGTGGACATTTATTCGCCCAACTACTTCCATCTCTACATACAAAACAGCTTTCAGTACTTGAATTCATCATTTGTAGACTACACAAAAACACAAGCAACTAGAACCACTAGATGATATCTGGAATTTCTCCTAAGCACTTCGTAAACTATTTTACAGGACAGATTTAAGTCAGAATTCAAGAACGAGAGGACTAATTTACAATCCTTAGTTTCTCAATAGAATATGCTTCACTCTGCTTGTTTGAAAGTTAACTTACTTCGTAAGATGTCGACATAGTACATCTTTACAAATTGGCTGCTCAGCCAAAGTCAGCCAAAACTCGCACGCCTCCAAAGCCACGTTTTCATCTTGGTCCTGGGTCCTCTGAAGCATGTACTACACAACACGGAGATAAATCATTACTTTATTCACTTAGGTTCCTTTGGACACTGATAGAATTCTAAGTTAAATTACTACATGTGTTAGTAGTTTACAATTGCAGTCTGCCATTACAAATGATCAAAAAAATTTTTTTATTTTTTTTTTAAAAAGGTGCCTTTTTGGATAGTATATACAGCTGCAACAGACTGCCACTTTGACTGTAGCCTGTACTTAAAATTCTTAAGCCATGTACAGTGTTAAGTCCTTCAGCTGTCAGTCACCTTTCAATGCTTGCTAAACCTGAGGCTTGAGCCAAACATTTCGGAATTTTTAACAGCTCGACCCTCCCCTTTTTGGGTTTGGAGGGGAGAGAAGAGAAATCTCTCCTCCACCAGCAACTGGAAGGTGCAGCTCCACAAATGTATAGATGCAGGTGTTTTCATATTACTTAAAATCCCTACTTCCTTTCATAATCTTAACTAAGAAGCATGAAATACTTTTAAAATAATATGATCAAATCCCATAGTACGTAACAGAGTGAATACAGTGAAGATAAATAGTGAAAATGATAATCTTATTGCCAGCAAGAGCTTCGAAAGACCATGTCTCAAATCAATGAGGGTCCTATAAAGCTTAATACTCCATAATAATTGCTTTAAGCCAAAAGACATCACTTCTTGCATACTGTTCATACCATTGCTATACCACTTGTAATGCAGAAGTGCTATGTTCATTCAAACCTTTCCCTCAAGACTCCTTTAAGTTCTACAATCTTTGCATCCTTTCATGCTGGTCCTTATACGTGAAACCATGTTCCAATTTAGAAAAAACAAGAAAATCCACTTGTTTACCATACCATATACCTGGAATAAGTAAGGCCTTTAAAAAAAAATTCCAATTGCTTCAGTATGCCACAGTCCACCTCCAACACATGAGCAGAAGGGAGTACATCACGAGCGTCCTGCGCATTCCACAGCTACAGAACTTGCCATGGATGTTATGCTCTTTCCACAGAACTGTGCTCCAGAATCTGAGCTTTCATTAAAACAAATCTGTTTTTAGCCCTTCAGTTGCAATGATGATCTTCAAAATGTGAATGCTGAGTAAACCAATGCCATTCTCTGCCTTGGTCTACACACAATTTGAAACTACAGCTCTAAGATGATGTCAACAGTCAGGGATCTGAATACAACTGTAGTTATGTAATTTGAATTTTTTTCCAAAAGAAAAAGGCCTCTGCCGATTTGCCATAGCCAGGTACCTGACATTTTGTTTTGATTCTCCTTGCCACTGTCTCTTGCGCTCCAGTTTTCTCCACAAGTGGGAGTTACTTGGATCACAGTACATGCTCCCTACACTGAGCTAGGTGGCAATTGGTTAAGGAGCCAGAGCTTGAGTCCAGTTTGGAGCCAAGGAAATGAGAAGAATTAGCTGGCCAGAGACATAGCCTAAAGAACATCTCAAGAACTAGGCCCTGGGAAGTGAATTGGACTCTGTGGAGAGCATAACAAAAATCCATCCTCAAAGAGAAAATTACCAATGTTATAATCAACAAGTATTTTAAAAGACAAGACACAGCTGTGCGCCCATGTGCACGCGCTGTAAAGAAATGTGAATGAAGACTATTTCATAGCAATAGAATAAATTGGTGTTGCAGCAGCCATACTGGCCCTACCGTGCTATGAGATAAATGAAGGTATTACACACCACTACTTGCAACTGAGGCCCCCCAAAAAAACTGTTTCACAGAAATAATAGTGTACTCAGAACAAGACTTAGGACTCAAGTCAAGAACTTCTTTGGCAGCCAGACCACAATTACAGAACCCTCAATCTGAAGGGATCATGATGGTCGCATATATTTTATAGCTTTCGGATGCAAATGCAAGTTTGATTTTTATGTTGCTGCTGTCTATCATCAATAAGCACCCTACATAAAGTCATCTCACTGTTCACAATTTTGCAAAGTCACATTTTCTCCTTTGAGCATTGCCCATGTGGATCCACACATTTGGATAAATGTTCTCTAGGGGCACAAGATAGGTATCTACTACTATTTAGTCTGGAGGCACTTTGAAAGTGATTAACTTTGAAATTATCTTCAGTGAGATGGTATGACCTTGTGTTTCAGCAAATATGGTCAGAGAGGAGACAAGAGCACCTGAAAGATACAGTACCATAAAGGTATAGGGCAAGGTCTGAAAGCATCCAAAGAATTCAGCTTCTTCACGTAGCAGCACTTGACGCCAGGAGAGAAGACTGGTACTGTGATGGACTGGGTCGAGGTGGTTTCAGAATTCCACCTAGGGTGGGGTGTGGTTTTCTCTCACACATCCTTCCACATGGACAATGTGAAGGCAGCCAGATCATAAGAGTTTGGAGCTCATTGACTTCTATGCTGAGGTAATGGCCACATGAAAAGTAAAGTAGTGTACTTCACATTCCAAGAGCAATCCCAAGAGAAGCTCCACAGGCTCTAGAAGGAGGGTATCAAAGCCCCACATGGAAGACAGGTCCCTGGCAGCAGGGTGAGTAAAAGTAGGCTGTTGGAGGAATTTTGATGTCACAGGGTATCAGAAGACCAAAGTACAAATGTATTGGAGTGTGACACAGATACTGTGGCAAGATGAACCTTAAGGGAGTTAAATGCTAATGCCATGTGATTCAGGAGCATGATAGTCCAACACCTTCAGTATCAGGACCTCCATTGGGTCAATACTATTCTAGGTTACCCACATGGAGAAGTTTTGTTGTTCTGATATGTACATCTTCCTGGTGGAAGGTTTCCTGCTTTATATAAACATTTTCTGAACTTGTAGGGAACAGTCTACATCAGCGTTGCTCAGTCAGCAAATATCCAAGCAGTAAGGTGCAACAACTGTGGCTCTTGGTACAGTATCTGACAGAGGTTTGAGATTTTATCTCTGTGTTGGCCAGAAGATATATGGAAGGCCTCCTGAACACTTGTAATAGCTCCAACAGCCAAAATTGTCTCAGCCAGTATGGGAGTATCATGATCAACTTCTTGTTCCATCTGATCTTGGATAATATTCTGGGGATCAAGGAAACTGGAGGGAAAGCAAATCGAAGTCATCAAGACCACTGAAGGAGGAAGGTGTCTGGTAGAGATCCATACTTATTGTCCTCTGTGGTGACTAAGTCTACGATGGGAGTCCCACTTCCATGAGTACTGGGTCTAGGATGGACTTCAACAGTGACCATTTGCGGGTGGTTACCACATTTCTGCTCAGGAAGCCTGCTAGGTTATATAGCTGAATCCTGGGAGATGGGGAGCACCAATGGGGTCACCCCATGTTGATGGCACCATTTCCAGAACTTGAAGACTGTGTCAGAAAGAGGATGATCAAGAACTTGGCCAAAAACAATGTCCACCAGGAATTGCACTGTGGAGTTCTGAAAAAATAGGCAGGAACTCTATACAGGCTAGACGGATGAATACACATGAATGTCCCAAATGTGAGGGCCAAGTCATCCTGAGTCCACATGCCCTGCATCTGAGGGTGTCACAGTCAGATCCTAATGTGTCTAACAAGTGTCATCCCCAGGGAAGGGGCTGAGAATTCTGCCCCTCCTCTCAAGTTTACTAGGTCTAGCAACCAAGTGAGCTACTGTAGAATTTGAAGTGGGACTGCGATGCACATGTCTGGATGAGGAACATATGGACCTCAGTCACAGCTGTGAGGTCCAATAATGAGATGTGGCAAGCAACATCTTATACCTGCTCACTGACATATAGCCAAAGAGTCCCAGGTACACATGTACCACCTGTAGGTAGTTTACCGCTAACTGAAGATATCAGAACCCGTCCTCTGGCAGGCAGTCTCTTGTCTATCTAGAATCAAAAATCCTATAAACTATCATCTGTGAGTGTGTGAGAGAGAGAGACAGACACACACACACACACTAAGATTTCAGAATTGTTACTCTGAAGCTTATGTCTGTTGAGTCAGTGTGAAGCATTGGAAACAGCTACAAGCATGGTTGAGAGCTCTTTGTTCAGAATGATCACCAGGTTCAATTACTGGATTTGTGGTCAGTTACCATACAGTTTTCATATTCTCAGTTATTTTGACTTTACGAATTACAGCCATGTGGTGTCGTTATGGTAAGGACATGCCATGCCAAGACTCCTAAACCATTTTAATAGAGCTAACTCAACCAGTAACCTTTGCTCTACAGCTAAACTGCATGCAACAATCTCATTTGGTTGTAAGAGAGCTGCACAGATGGTGGAATACTTGGTCCAACTGCCCCACATATGCTACAGCATGGGCTTTCAGCTACTGGTTTATCACAGTTCACAAGGAAAGGCTCTTTAAGGCCATTTGTCTAGTGCTGGTATCAGCCAGTCATCCAAGTATGGGTAGACAGATGTCCTGTTTCCTTAAATGCACTATCACTACTGCCAGCCAGAATATTTTAGGAGCCATTAAAAGTCCAAAGGGCAGAGCCCTGTATTGGTAATGGTTGGGCCCCACTATGAATTGCGGATACTTTCTGTGGGCTCGGTGAATGGCTGAATATGGGGAAATATATATCCTGAAAACAGAAAGCTGAGAGCCAGTCTTGAGCTTGGAGAAAGAGGCTATGTTAACTGTTGCATGTTGAGGATGGCATGTATTTGTTCAGTCTCATCAGGTCTAGGATAGGACAAAGACCACCCCACTTCCCTTCTTCAGAATGAAGAAATGCCAGAAAAAGCAGCCTCTTCCCCAGTACTCCTGAGGAAGACAAAGCAAAGGAACAAGACCTCCACATTTTGTAATGGGCTCTCTTAAGAAGGGTCCCTGAAGAGGGAGAGGAAAGGGGTAAAGTAGAACTGGATAGGACAGCCCTGGACGACCACTGAACACTCAAATACCTCATGTCAAGGAAAACCACACCCATGGAATGGAAGAAGCAGCTTTCAAAGGTGGCATTCTCAAGACTGAGTTTGATGTGGTTTTTCAAAGTCTTGTCAATTCTCCTGTCATGTCAAAGGAGCAGTGAGTATTGCTGAGGAAGAGGAAGGCTGGCAACACTGTTGCATCTTAGGTGCTTTTTTGGTGTGATACTCCATTTGTCCGGGATGATAAGACTGTGTACAAGGTCTCAGCTGTGGCTGGGGACAGAAAAAGTGTGACTCTCTAGACACCACAAGGTAGCTTTGGAGTCCATCAGTGAGTGTAAAGCAGTCTGTCCACTTACTTAACAGGAAAAGTCCTCAATTGTGGTCTGCAACTCTCAGAATACCCAATACTTGGAGCACAATGTTCTACACATTATGGCCTCTGCGGTGACAGATTTGGTCATGGTTTCAGGTGTCCATTGCCCACCAATCGGCCTCTCTTTATTATATCCTTATGCGCCTCTCTGCTTTCATGAGGAAGGTCATCACCCTGACCCATGTTAGAAAGGCAAACTCAGCCAACATGGCCTGGCAATAAGTCACGTACAGCTGTACAGAAACTGAGAAGTACAACTGCCTTCTAAATAGAGGCATCTGGGGTCTGTTGTCTTTTGGGCCACTTCTGTTTTATCTAAATTTTTCTTCAATGGCCAATATGACTAAGGAGCCTGGGTTGGACTAAGTGCAGAAGTACTCAAACCCCAAAAGGAGGTAACTCGCAACTATTCACGACTCATGTCACAATTGGTATTAATAGAGACTGGCATCTGCTACAGGGCTTTAGCTGGGTCTAGCAGTCCCTTGTTAATGGGGAGGATGATCCTGGCTAGACTAGAAGCTGACAGGATGTTGAACAGTTTATGGGATGTCTGAGATGACAATGCTCGATTTCCAGAGTCTCGACGATCCACATCAGGAGCTCCTGGAACACTTAACATTGTCTGCTGCCAGTACCTATGCAAAGGATATAGCTTCATGGGGCAATGACTAGGAAAGATTGTTAGGCTGCAAGAAAGGATGTTGATGTTGCTCAGCCCCTGAATCATCTACTTGATAGTCTGGTGTGGCTGGTCTGGCCAGGAATGTCACTGGGGACGAAGCCCTCTCTCTTCCTTGAAGACCACCTGCTTCTTGATGTTTATGAAGGCAGACCCTAATATCCTTAAGAAGGCCCTGGGCAGCATACTGTATAGTACAGATGACTCAGGTTGTTGTCTGGACCAATACCAGTCTTGATGGGCCAATATGAGTTGGTAGGAGAACCCCATGGGGCCTCAGTGGCACTGATCAGACCTCAAATAAGCATCTCTGCTTGATAACAGGGAGAAAGTACACCATGACCTACGATGTGTAGACTTCCTCTTGGGGGCCTCATCAACATATATGGCATTTTCAGTACAGTAGACGTTCGTCAGTAACAACATATCAGTACTCTTCTGCTATGCTGCTCCTAAGCAGCTGTTATGGGGGGTACCATCTGACCAAAGGCAGCCTGCTTTTTCTGATAAAAACTGCTCTACAGCCAAAATGCTTCTGAAATAAATGTAGTCTAACTTGACTAATTCTGGGTCACTGAGAACAAAAATGATGCTTAAAATTGTTGATTGGCTCTAGTTTTTCTGTTTAGCCAAAGTGAGCAGAGATGCCTCGTACTTGTGTGAACAATGCAGATAACTTCTGCTATGTTTGTGGTGAAGTGACTTTTGCATCACAAAAGCGCAATATAACCACTATGGTTAAGAAAGCCTATCACCTTTATTTTGGCTGCAAAACTGGAGATCAGGACAAGAGGTGGGCCCCACACATATGCTGCAACACTTGTGCAACAAATCTTCGCCAGTGGTTGAACAGGAAAAGGAAATCTATGCCTTTTGCAGTGCCAATGATTTGGAGAGAGCCAACAGATCATACCAGCAATTGTTACTTCTGCATGGTGCCTCCAGTTGGGAAAGGTGTGTCAAAGAAGAAAAAGTGGACTGTGCATTATCCAAACATTCCATCAGCTATACACCCAGTACCCCACGGAGAAGGACTGCCGGTTCCTGATGCACCAGAATCATTCTCACTTGAGTCAGACGAGGAAGAGGATGAAACTTCTGGTCCTGAACCATCAAATGTCACAGGACCCACATTTTCTCCCATCCTCCTCCTCTGAACCACACCTCATAACACAAGGTGAACTGAATGACCTTGTCAGGGATTTGGAACTACCCAAGAGTAAGGCAGAGCTGTTGGGCTCCAGACTACAGCAGTGGAATCTCCTGGCAGGTGATGGTAGGGTTTCCATGTTCCGTGACCATCAAAAGGATCTCGTCCCATTCTTCTTCATGGAAGGTGATCTTGTAGCCTGCAACAACATCGATGGTGTGATGGCAGCCCTCAACGTCGTTCACGATCCAGATGAGTGGAGACTGTTCTTCGATGAATCAATGACGAGTCTTAATGCTGTTTTACTGCATAATGGCAATGTTTTGCCATCAATTCCAGCTGGTCATGCAGTCCATATGAAGGAAACCTATGACAACATGAAACAACTTTTGAGGTGCATAAACTATGACCAACATCAGTGGCAGCTTTGTGGCAATTTGAAGGTTGTTGCTCTCTTGCTTGGTATGCAGACTGGATACACAAAGTACTGCTGTTTTCTCTGCGAATGGGATAGTCGTGCAAGAGATTCCCACTACATCAAGAAAGATTGGCCACTCCGACAGTCATTGGAGCCTGGGAGGAAAAGTGTTCAGCATCCACCACTTGTTGAATCAAGGAAGATTTTGTTACCACCCTTACACATCAAGCTGAGTCTGATGAAGAACTTTGTCAAGGCCACTGACAAAACACAAGCAGCTTTCAAGTACCTCCGTGGAAAATTTCCAAGGTTAAGTGAAGCTAAGATAAAGGAAGGTGTCTTTGTTGGTCCTCAGATTCGTGAACTTCTTCGAGATGATGCATTTGACCATGCACTGCGTGGCAAGGAAAAGACGGCATGGAAAGCCTTCCAGTTAGAGGCAATAAATTTTCTCGGAAACAACAAGGCAGATAACTACAGGTTGTTGGTGGAAAACCTCCTCAAGGCATACAAAAGCCTTGGTTGCAACATGTCACTAAAGATACATTTTTTGCACTCTCATCTAGATTTTTTTCCACCGAACTGCGGAGCAGTGAGCGACAAGCACGGCAAGCGATTTCACCAGGACATTGCAACAATGGAGAAACGCTATCAGGGCAAATGGAGCCCATCAATGCTTGCAGACGATCGCTGGACAGTGACAAGAGATGCTCCATTTAATTAATACAAGAGACAAGCCAAGAAGCGCCGAGTAGACACTGAATAGGACTAAACTATGTACATAATAGTTTTTTGCCTTTTGTTTCATAATAAATTTTATTTATATAACCCTTTTGCTGATTTTTAAAGTGTTACATAAACAGGACAGGTGAAATATTATCATGTAAAGCAACCATAAACACATGAAAAGACCTAGGTTTACAATTTATGATTAAAACTCTACTATCTACACAATATACATAGACAAAATGTAAAAACTTACATAACTTAGAAACAGTAGCCAATCAGTTGTTTTAAATTGTCATATTTGAATTCAGCACATCAAAATACATAATAAATAGCACATTTTATCTCTGAAGCAGATGACTTCTCAAAAATTGTAGACCAGTGTAATATATACTGTAGCTGTTTTATGTAGCTATCTATAATTGTAACAATGTGATGTATGTTTATTATTGCTACAGTATTACATTAGTATACCATACATTTTAAACATGTGCTCCATTTTGCATTTGTAGCCTACCACCATATTGTATCAAGAAAGCAGTATTTATTGACTTAATGTTATCAAAATAAAACTTATTTTTATGTTTAAGAACAAATATCAACCATGACAACACAACCTCTTGCTCTTACTTGTAAACATTTTTTGAACTCAGACTTAACTAATACTTTGTACGCACTGTAAGTCGTCCTGGATAAGGGCATCTACTAAGCAAATAAACAACAACCTAAAGTATTACAATTCCACATCAAAAAGCATATTCTATTTACAGAGTATCAACTTCTAAATTAAGAATGAATAAAACAGGCTCATTTTGTGTAAAAGAATTCTGTTAATTTGCTCTGCTTCTCAGTCACAATTTTGTTTTGAAGATGGGATTCAACCATCCCAGAGAGATCTGTAGACCCTTCCTCTGAAAAGTGCTGATGTGTTCAAAGCCTTCAACAGCCTGGAGTTTGACAGAGGTGGAACTTCATCAAAATCATCCTCACTCTTGATTACAATATGTTTAGACAACACAAGCTCGTTTCTCAGGCCTTGCAGAAGCTGCAGCATTCAGCAAATCCTCATTCGCAGCCACAGCAGCTATCAAGTCCTCTTTTTTCCCATGTTGATTGGAAGCGCAACATCATTCAGGGGTCTTCAAACTCTTCAATATCTTCAATGTGCACACCTTCCACTGGCACAACAAATTTGCCTTTCCTGAAACAGCTGGAAATTTGTTAGCTTTACATCTTGCCATGCCTCAGCAACACGAACTGTAAATTTACAGTTTTCAGGACTGTCTGAATATCTGCACTGGGGTCCACATCAAGAGCAACAATAACCACACGAGCTATATATGTTTAATCAAAAGATGTAGTGTTGGGGTAAGAATTTGAGCTGAATGTTTGAGAGAACCAATAGGGTTTGTGAAGCAAGTATCCAGAAAGAGGCAGATCTTACAGCTTTGCACATGAAGTGGACAATCCCACCTTTTTTAGTCAGTTGATGAAAACCTGTCATCCAGGCATTTGCTGAACTGATAACTGAGGGGTAGTTTACTGAAATCTTTCGGAAAGCATGTGGGTTGTTTTGACTTCCTGATCATGAACAGCAGGCGTTTGTCACTACCATCTATGTTGGCACAGATATGCAGTTATCCTGTCCTTTGAAGCTCTCTCTCCTTCTAGCGTTTCAATTTTTTCCTACTTGTCTTGTCGCAGAGCCCTCTCAGGTAACGTCCTGTTTTGTCAGCATTGTAGATATCAGCCAGAGAAAAATTTTCAAGAATGGGAGGACTTTTTCACACTGCCACTGCTCAGCTGTTGGTCTGTCTGCTGACTGTTTTTTTTCTTTTTTCTTTTTTTTTTTTTTGCCAGGCTCTTTTCTGTAAGAGACATTTAAGAGTTTCTTCCATCTGGTAAACCAATTGTCACTTGCCTTAAAATCATTCAATCCAAGTGAAGCAGCAAGCTGAAGGGTTTTTTCCTCGATTGTGGGTCCAGTAAGCAGTGCTCCCTGTGCCCTCTTCTCCTTGAGCCACATAAAGAGAGCCTGGTCAACATCAGGGGCTTTTCCTTCAGACCCGTGCTTACATCAGCTATTCGACTGTCCATCTTCGTACTTAGCCAAAACCTTCCACATTCTGCAAACAACTGATTTGAGTAACTCCCGCTTGACTGGGAGTTGGTTTTGAGTAGTCCCTGAAATTTGATAGTCTGGGATAATCTGTACTTTTTCTTTCAGTGAGACTTCTTGGCATTTTGTCTGTTTTTGCCACACGCACAAAAAAATGATGCTAAGAGGAGGTTGTGATGTCACAATGTCACAAAATGACGCGTTTCAGAGTAGCAGCCGTGTTAGTCTATATCCGCAAAAAGAACAGGAGTACTTGTGGCACCTTAGAGACTAAGACATTTATTTGAGCATTAGCTTTCGTGAGCTACAGCCCACTTCATCAGACGCATAGAATGGAACATATAGTAAGAAATATATATACACAGAGAACATGAAAAGGTGGAAGTAGCCATACCAACTGTAAGAGGCTAATTAATTAAGATGAGGTATTATCAGCAGGAGAAAAAAAAACTTTTGTAGTGATAATCAAGATGGCCCATTTTAGACAGCTGACAAGGTGTGAGGATACTTAACGTGGGGAAACAGATTTAATGTGTGTAATGACCCAGCCATTCCCAGTCTCTACTCAGACCCAAGTTAATGGTATCTAGTTTGCATATTAATTCAAGCTCAGCAGTTTCTCGTCAGAGTCTGTTTCTGAAGCTTTTCTATTGCAAAATTGTGATCTTTAAGTCTGTTACTGAGTGACCAGAGAGGTTTAAGTGTTCTCCTACTGGTTTTTGAATGTTATGATTCTGGATGTCAGATTTGTGTCCATTTATTCTTTTGCATAGAGACTGTTTGGTTTGGCCAATGTACATGGCAGAGGGGCATTGCTGGCACGATAGCATATATCACATTTGTAGATGTGCAGGTGAACGAGCTCCTAACAGTGTGGCTAATGTGATTAGGTCCTATGATGGTGTCATTTGAATAAATATGTGGACAGAGTTGGCATCAGGCTTTGTTGCAAGGATAGGTTCCTCGGTTAGTGTTTTTGTTGCTGGTGAGTATTTGCTTCAGGTTGGGGCGCTGTCTGTAAGTGAGGACTAGTCTGTCGCCCAGGATCTGTGAGAGTGAGGGATCATCTTTCAGGATAGATTGTAGATCTCTGATGATGTGCTGGAGAGCTTTTAGCTGGGGGGGTGAGGGTGACGGCTAGTGGCTCTTATGCAGCTGCTATGTTGCTGTTAGCAAGTGGAGAATTCATGGTAGGGAAAGTGTTCCCAGGGAAAAATGTTGTTCATAAGCGGCAGTTGCTCTTACAAAGTGTTGCTGCACTGGTGGCAGTGAATCTCTCAATGCCAATGACGGACCTGGTTCTGCCAGAGTCTCCTCCCCAGACACCTTTTTACAAAATGTTCAGATACTGTTAATCTATGGAGGGCTTCCGTTTTTCCAGAGTTATCTATGTGAACTAATCCGCCAGCACTCCATTCATTTAGATGCGCCCCCCCCCCAAACACACACACTCTTTGCTTATTTAATTCAGTTTGGAATGAATTCTCCCCTCAATTAAGTTAAGGTCAGTAAAGTATATCATTTGGACCAAGTGTCACATATACAAATCAGCTAGTCAACCAGAAGATATTTTCACAGTTGCCAAAAACAGCCTATCCTTCAAGAATAATGAAAGATATAAATACGCGAAAGTTGCATTACACACAGCTTACACCACACACTATCTGTTATAACTATTACTTTAAAGTATTTTTTGTGCATGCAATTTAGGAAACAAAATTTACCTCAACTATACTAATCATATGAGGAAGCAGGCGATCCATTCGAACTTCCAGCAGCATCACCAAAGCCCGACACACATTTTTGCGTACTTCAGGCTCCTCATCTCCAGCCAACGCAAAGAGATTCTGTGAGGGAAAATTAAGACTCTTCTAATCCCATTATTTTATATGGAACAGTACTTGCTATCATCAAGCAAGCGATCATGCAAGTGCACATTTCTGTGTGTTCACTCAATCCCATTCAGTGATTGGAATTAAAGCTCCTTTATATTCACCTGAAAGTACGTAATACTGCACAGATTCTCTAACACTTTATATGGATATGATCAGGGCTGGATTAAAGCATAGGCACTATATACTATTGCCTCCTGGAGTTCTTCTTTAAATTAAAGTTTAGGGCTAGAAACTTGCCTTCAATCTAATAGTTACAAAGAAAGGCATGAACACATGATCCTAATATAATGGATGCACTAATGTTTCCCCAAGTCTGCAGACAGACAAACAATAGCACCAAAGTGTTAACACCAAGACTCAGTACCCCAGCAGGACCTGATGAGAGGCTTCTGTGGCAAGTAGAGAAAATAGTACCAGGCTTGATCCACTCAAAGAGTTGCCTCAGCAATAATAGTAACAAACATAGGATGGGGACCCTGCTGATGCCAACCCAGTATCTCCAGGGAATGAGGAGAGAGGCCCATCTCTGGAAGGTGACTAGGTCTCTCTGCTCTCATACTCCTGGTGGGGGCAAGGGGGCACGCCATGAGGAATGGCCACACCAAAAAAGAAGCCTCTGAGGGAGGTGGTCATAGGGTCCCCTCCAAATCATGATGTGCCTAAGGCCCTAGATTGCCTTGATCTAGCCCCCAAAGTCTTCTTTAAGAAACCCAACATAAATCTAAGTTAAATAAACTCACTTCTAAGCAAAGAGGACCATGGCACACATGACAGAAGAAACTGGATTAGTACTGGTAATGAAAGAGCCTTCTACCATCATATACTCAAACATTTTCTCAGAGAACAATCCAGTGGCTCACAAAGGATAAGTATTTTTCTTGTTTAAGTGACACTACAGCATGTATTTTCAAAATTCCAATTATTCACATTTAGAACTTTCATCTCAGATTTACATAAACTCCTTCCAATGTAAGCCAAGCCACAAAGACCTCCGAGGCTAAGTTCACTTAAAAGGGAAGTTAGAGCAAAAGGTATTCTGAACTGGCCCACAAACAGGCAGTGCTGCCCCTATGGTGACATGGCCAGATCACTTAAAGGCTGTGCTGACTCAATATATCCTGCTTCTAGGTAGGCCACAGAAGTTCAAATGCAAATTAAGGCTGTAATCCCCCAGCACAACTGTGCATGAATACAAAAAAAAAAAATCTATGGGTAGCTGTAATCCTGGGTCAATATTCATATCTAGCAGACACACCGGATACAATCTGCAAACCCTATTCCAGCAGAAGTTAATCAAGACCCTCATTGTAATGTGTTGTATTGCATGGAGGATTGTTCCCCCATCCCCAATCCCCTCCCGCAGTTACCTACTGACAACTGCCCTATATGTATAAATACACAGGTCAAAGTGGAGCAGAAATGAAGAGGTAGCAGGAGGGCATGCATGATCACATGAATAATTTGCCCATGTAATTACTGAAATTGTGTATGGTATATGTATTTACAAATGGATAATTAGGCCATATGTACCTATTGTATTTATAAATTAAACAATTGCTCCTGATTTTGCACATAACTTGAAAATCTTGCCCATAATGCAATCATTATGAAGACTGTACTTGTTCTCCCCTCACAGAAATATTCATCAGTCTCTATTACAGTGGTTCTTAGTGGTTTTCTTGGTCCATGACCCATAAAACGACTGAAAAATCATTCAGCAATCCACTATACTCCAGAATTCTTTGAAATCACAAATAGTTAAGGATTTTGGATCACAGGATAACTTTGGCACCATACTGTGG
This sequence comes from Mauremys mutica, assembly GCF_020497125.1. Classification (NCBI taxonomy): domain Eukaryota; kingdom Metazoa; phylum Chordata; order Testudines; family Geoemydidae; genus Mauremys; species Mauremys mutica. The sequence continues at coordinate 46,952,529 of NC_059077.1, forward strand.
ATTTAAAGAGGTGAAGGTGGAAAGCATGAAGGCTGGTGCGCCTAGACTGAAGGAGCTACTGGATTGGGAGATAGAGTTTCTCCTTTTTCCACCTACTCACAAAGCACTCAGCTGTGGAAGCTGGGGAGCACTGCTGAGGGCTGCAAAGCTGATTCTACAGCCTCTCAAAGCCACCTTCCCCACTCTAGATTTGAAGGACGGACGAACGATGCAGAGGAGCTACTTTACAATTAGGTAGTCTGATGTAGGATCAGAGGCAGCCACCACAGAAGCAGAAGGGGGATGGAATAGTCTGCTCTTTCCCAGCGTCTGCAGGTTTCTAGGCAACTGCCAGCTTTGAGACACCAGTACTACTCAATAGGTGCCCCCGTCACGAACCACTGGTTGAAAATAGCTGGTTTAGTGCAGCCTGTTACTCCACTGTTTTAAATACTTAGCAAAGCAAACATATGCAACAGGGTGGGGAGATATTAATATTTTAAACCACTCCTCAGCCAAAGAAAAATACAAATTTAAAACCTATGTAATTAAGTCTAGGGCCAAGTCCTGGATACATGAGCTATAAACTTTCTGTATCGTTACTGCATGCAACACCTTTTACAGAAAAAGCAGGTTCTTTGTTTAACAGGATTCTGAGCTCTTGCTAATTCTAAAAATATAAAATTTAGAAAAAAATTCACCTACCTCAATAAAAGAATCAATGTGTAACATAAGAGCTTGAGTTCTACTGATGATAAACTGATTGACGCATGCAACAGCATGGGACCTAGAAGTAGAACAAGCATTAAGTTAAAACAGATGAAAACATTCATGATTAGAAACTTTCTAAACTGTATACAATCATAAAAAATTGGGAAGAGGAAAGCAAAGCAAAAGACATACACTACAATGTCTAACCGTAATTTTCAGAATCAAGTAAAAGGAATCCAAATATGCAGATCAAGAAAGCATTTCCAAACTACACGGATTCATTTGTAATATTAAAATATTATTTTCTTTTCCAAAGGAAAATCTTAGGAATACAAAATACAATGCAACACCTACGGACTAAACCCTGCTCTTAAAAAAATAATCTAAAACAAATCCAAAGTACGTGCACTCAGTCAAAAAGCACAAGGCTGAGGAATTAAATCCTCTTCTGTAAGAGCCAGCAGGCAAATAGGCCACTTCTACAAGTCAGAGAGGCAGGCAAACAAGGCAGAATAGATGTAACACACTGCTCACCAGCACAGGGTTTTGGGCCAACAGATGCACAGAGCAGATTCATTGATCAACCTCCCAGATTGTTCCAGTGCATAAAGCTAGCAAAGTGAAAGACATCTTCGAACTTGGCTCCTCTGCTCTAAGGCAGCAGAGAATCCCCTAATCAATCTGCTACTATTGGGCCCTTTCAAGTCCACACATCTGTGCCTGGATTTGTCCTTAAGGTTTTGAAGAACTGGATGCATTTTGTAGAGTTCCTTACACTATATCAAGACTTTAAGACAGACTATTAAAAAAAATGCATGATTAAAGATATGGAAGAACATCATGAGATTTGCTAGAATTATGGCATATGGCAGCTCTGGACACACTACTGTGTAATTTCTGATAAAAGGAGCTTATTCTTATGAACGTTCACTTTCTCTCATCTGAAACTAGTAGTCCCATGCAATCTATGTGGTGATCTTTATAATATATCTGCCTCCTTATTGTCAAACAGATGATTATTTTTGCAATATTATTTATTTTCAGTGGAACTAGTATATATAGACGACAGGCCCAACTTCTCGAAAACTCAGACTCAAAAACCTGGATTTAAATTAAAATTTTAAAAGCTAAAATATTAACAAGATGGAGTGCTTTTTAAAAAACAAACAAACAGATCCTAAATAAAATACATTCTAGATCACACCAACGAATCTCGACAGATTAGAAATATGGGCAAGGAAACAAAGAAATATCAAAGGAAATAGACTAGACAACACTAATAAAAAAAGATGTTTTGTAGAACACAATCCTATATTAAGAGAAGACTGGCTTTAACACATCTTTTCCATCCCTAGCTTCTATAATTTTCTATAGAACTAGGAAGTATTTTTTTCTTATTACATATCAGTTGACACCATTTGTATCCAAAAAAACAGTGTAAAAACAACTGGATTCCATGCTTGCCCAGAACCTCAAACTGTTTTCAGGTATGGTCTTTAGACGTTTTCCCCCTTTTAATTTTAAATTCTTATCCTGTTTAGGCCATTTTGGGGGATAGACATGTAGGAGCTTTACAGCTCCCCTCTAAGAGAAATATATTTCCCTCAAGTGTTTAGAATAAATGTTTGATGACATCACTGAACAAGAATTACCTAGCCATGAAGGGAACTCAAAATGTGTGTATGTGTGTGCGCGTGCTCCTTTTTAAATAGTAGGCAGATGAAGAAGAGAAACAGCATTGACACACAGTAAGTAGAATTTGTTTTATTCAGAGGAAAATATTTTCCCCCATACATATTAGGTTACAACAAGCTCAGGACTGTTCCTTACACTAGACTGTTCTAATACTGTGTCTAGCCTCGTTTTAAAAGACTCAGTGGCAAAAACCCTTGGTAACCTATTCCACAGCCTAACATTTCACTGTCATAAAATTTTTCCATCTTAATTTCTACTGTGATACTTCTCCCTACAGTCTCTTCAACCCCATCTCACTAGTAGTTTACAATATGAAATCTATACCCATGTCTCCTCAGCATCATCATCTTTTGTTGTTCATCTGAATTTTTGCTATGTGAGCAGTAACTTCTAACTTATATGGTGTCCAGAAATGAACTACATAAATATTGCAGTAAGAGCTAGTTATTTCTTCTCACATACTATAATGATGCTGTACATGCAACTCAAAACCACTTTTGGCTGTATTACCCCAGTGGTTCTCAAACTTTTGTAGTGGTGACCCCTTTCACATAGCAAGCCTCTGAGTGTGACCCCTCTTATAAATTAAAAAGTTTTTTTATATATTTAACACCATTATAAATGCTGGAGGCAAAGCGGGGTTTCAGGTGGAGGCTGACAGCTCATGGACCCCCCCGGAATAACCTCGCGACCCCCTGAGGGGTCCCGACCCCCAGTTTGAGAACCCCTGTATTACCCTGTAAAATCATGTTTAATTGTATGCCCATAACCACCCCACAGTTTTTACAGTTATCCTTTATATAAAGTATAGTTATATACTTCAGATTATTTTCCAGCCCCCTGGATATTTCTATTTTATATCAATATTGTAGTCCCCCCATCTAAAAAAAATATGTTTTTTATTTGTTCTCATGAAAGATTAGAAACACTCTAAAATGCTGGTAGAGTCAGAAAAGCAGTTTGATGAGGAACATGTTACACACACTTGCTTTACTGACAAAATGTATGTTACTGCTTTTTTATTCATGTTCACACCGCAGTCAATACAGCTATGAAAGAGTGATCTGGATTCTATTCTGGCTCATGCTTTCATGAGCAAGAGATTTATTAACTAAGTTCAAGCTGCTTATTGCTGGTGAAGCCAAGAGAACACAGTTGACTTTCAAGACCCTAGGCTGGTAGTAAGGCTGAAGACAGACTACATCTTTTTACTTTTTAAACTAAGCAAAAAGTGACATGCAAGTCATTGACAATAACATGGACTCTCAATGCTTCTTTTTTCCCCTGCACCATTACACATGCAGGATCACTTTTCAGACATTTTAAACAATACCACAAGATATATTATCTAAATCAATTTTCATCTGAGACTGCAGTGCTGCACGTATGCCTACCTTATTTTTGGACTGCTGTGTTTGAAGAACTGTAAAAATTTAGGAATCATGATATTGAGCGGTCGGTCTAATACATCACTATCTAAGATTTCAGCAGAATCTTCACAAATCTTCTGAAGAGCTCCAAATGCACCCTGTAAAATACGTAAGTTTGCTTTCTTCAGAAAAAAGTAGTTTCCTAAGAAAGTTGACCCCCCCACACCCCAAAAAGGAAAAGAAAACCATTGAGTAGCTAAATATCTCTATTTAGTAATGAGCATGGCTAGCTATTTGTAACACAGTTAGCAAACAGATGCAGTTATGACCTAACACACATTAGTAAGTTTCAACTCAATTTCATGATTAAAGAGACAACTAATTTTACATTTTGATCTGATCTGTAAGATCCCAACTTGAGTAGTAGGTGACAGATTTTGTTTGGTCATTCAATGCTAGTCTATCCATACTACATGTTTTCCCTGCCATATTTACTAAATGTAATTAAGAGTATACATCAGATCTTAAGTTATTGACAAAAAACTTTCCTCCATTTATACTAATGCAGAGCATTTTCCCCTACATTTCAAAGTTTTAAATCCAAGGTGACAATTTCCTAAATTATCTGTACTTGATTTTAAATGTGTACAATAAACCCTAAAACTCCGTCCATAAAATGGTCAATTTGAACATTTTGAAAATGGTTTCTCCCACTCCATCCAAAACAAAGTATTAAGAAAATAAGAAAAATAGTTTATCCAGGAGAGAGTTAGCCTTCCTAGACCATCCCTGTCGGATTTGATCTTGAATACTGTTTATTGTTCTCAAATCTTTACAGAGACTTTTTACACATCTCAAACAGCTTTTGTAGATCCAATATAGAGTAACTAAAATCATGTAGCAAAGGGAATCCAGTAGTAGGTTATATTTTCATAACAGAGGTAGCAACTGTTCTGATAATTTAAGACTTGAATCTAGCAAGCTTAACATTTGCCTTCTTCTGTACCCATTTTTGATCACCTTAGGTCTCAAAAGTAATCTCATTCTCACACCAGTCCAATGTAACATCTATAACAAAGGAAGTTTTAGGATACATTCCAGAAGGAATGAAACAGAAGCCATACCACTTCAGTCAGGCAAAAGAGTAAGTCACTGTTCAGTTAAAAAATAGGTATGTGGCCATAAGAAGCTAGAATGAATAATCAGTTGGAACTACTGAGTGTTAGAGAAATGGTTCCCAAACTTTTTACTAAGGTGACTCACTAACTGTATATTCTCTGTCGGGGGGGGGGGGGGGGAGGGAAGGACCAAACACTACCCCTGATCCCTCACACACCTTCCCTTTTTCAGCTCCCTAGCTCCATTTCCCACATCTCTTCTCTTTCTCACTCAGCTCCTCCCACTCCCCAGGCCAGCTCCACTCCCTTTACTCTTGCTCTCCAAAACTTGTCCCCTCCTGCAGCCCAGCCCCGATTACCACCAGGCTGCTGACTGCTCACTCACTGGCCCTGTCAGCTTCCTCTGCGCTGCAACCGCTGCCACTACCCGGCTGCCTGCTGCCCAGGGGAAATGAGAACCCAAGGGACAGACTGCTGGCCAACCACTGGCCCAGCTGCTTCCTCTGTGCTACTACTGTCTGGATTCTGTTCCCCACAGAAAGTGCTTCTGGGGCACATGCAACCAACCTAGACCCTTCCTGCAACCCACTGGTGCATGGGGACCTATGGTTTGGGAAACACTGCTCAAGATAGACCACAAGCATATGAAATGACATTTTTCCTCTAAATTTGTATTTGAAACAAAACTCCTCACCTCACAGGTATTGTAGTCTTCAGAATCCAAGAGGCTGCAAAGCTTTGGTAAGAGTTCAGGCCAATTCTGCAATTCCCCCTTAGAAGCAATAGTTGTAATCAGAATGCCTTGGAAGTGTTAAAGAAAGAATGAAAAAAAGTGAGATTCTCTTAAGAAACGCAGGTTTAGCAGGATACAGATTTTGTAAACACCCTCACCTCCCCAGTACAATTGCCCAAATAACTACTTAGTTAAGTAGTTTGCTTTTTGTTAAGAGTGAACAAATGTGGAGGAAGGAAATTTTATTACAAAGAAAGTTACTAGATAGCCTCTCTCCTATTAGAATTGACTGGGAATCCAGCTGACTGTTCTTGCCTGTTCCCAAGGAGGTAGTTCAGACCTGTCAATCAACAACAAAAATCTGGGTCACTCCCCCTCACCCTGCTAGCCCACAAAACCTCCTTCAAACCAAATGCAAGAGCTTGAGTAGTGCTCTGCTATAACTTGGTTTAAGAAATTTGGCTCATCAACATAGAAATGAAAAATACAAAACCCCAATAGAAGAACCCAAATATAGAAGTGCCAGTACTAAGCTTCTTGCCATAAGTTTCCCACCACTGGTTGAGCACCACTAACTATAGCAACAGTGTAAGCACTATGAATAAGCAGGACAAAAGGTGAACAACATTTTATGGATCATGCCATCCAACACTGCTCACAGAAGAGCTATATGACACAGTACACTGATGGCTGCCAGTACCTTTTCTACACTAGCATTCCAACTATTGCTATCACCAATCAGCATATATACTCTTGAACACAGGTGAGGAGAAACAAACCTAGAATCCCCAGCAGTTCTCAATTTTAAATCAGTTCTCAATTTCCAGGAGTCTTCAATATAAATTTGAACATTCTCAAACATTGTACAAGAGCTTTAAGACCAAATACTGCTCTGTCTCTCCCCTGACCATTTTGGTACTGTGTAGAACAGGCCTGCACAACTCGTAAAGCGGCGAGGGCCACATTCCTCCAAAGAAAATAGCTGAGGGCCGAAACCTCCTGGCCCCACGGAAACACCCCGCCCCAGAGCCGCCCAGCCCTGCGGAAACAAACCCTCCTTCCCCAGCGCCGCCCCACCAAAACAGCTGTGGGCCAAAAAGGAAGGTTGGGGGTGGGGAGGTGATACTTTATTTTAAATCAACCAGGGGATCCCAGCTAAAGAGGTGGCTGGGAGCCCTCAGGGTCAAATTAAAGGGCCCGGGGCTCCGGCGGCTGGGGGAACACAGATGGTTTGGGGAAGGAAGCCATGTAGTAGTCTGAGGTGGTGAAAGTTTTAGAAAGAAAACTGGCTATGGAGTGGGACCTATCATCTCCTTCTGAAATTCCTATAGGCTCTTGAAGAATGAAGATCCTTAAAAGGTCTGTCTAAAGCAAAGTTCTTTCATCATTGCTTTATAGAGGAGAGGGACTTCTTACTCTGCAAGTTCAGCAACTGTCATATGCAGGTGCTCTTCAAAAAAATTAGTTTACCCCCAGCAATCTTAAAAGTAGCCATGAGCTGGCTGGCTAAAGTATTTGCAAGGTGTGCATACAAGAGCTTATTCAAGGCCTCTGACCTACTGACAAAGGTTATTCACAATGACAGTGGATTGAATCTTAGTGTCGCTTGTGTATGATTACAATGCTTCCACTTTAGAAAAGTAATTTAGTGGTTTTGTCAACCTTTTGGTCAGTTTTTATTGCCTCAGATGCGGGGGAAAATAGCTACAATTTGTTTCAAACTCTTAGTATGTAGGCTCAAAGAATAAAGAACAGAGTAACTCTGATAATTAATGTTCAGACACTTTTATATAGATTTTCATCCCAAGCATTTGAGCTTCTCATGGAATTTTACTTTCTCTAAAGGTTTAAGTAATAGCTCCCATCCCACTTATTGTGAAGGCTAGGACTATAACAATGTTTAAAAGGGGACTGGATAAATTCATGGTGGCTAAGTCCATAAATGGCTATTAGCTAGGATGGGTAAGAATGGTGTCCCTAACCTCTGTTCGTCAGAGGATGGAGATGGATGGCAGGAGAGAGATCACTTGATCATTGCCTGTTAGGTTCACTCCCTCTGGGGCACCTGGCATTGGCCACTGTCGGCAGACAGATACTGGGCTAGATGGACCTTTGGTCTGACCCGGTACGGTCGTTCTTATGTTCTTAGTGGCAAAGAAACTGAGGAGGTCAAAGATCTTTTAGCTTTCTAGATTTCTCTGTATGAAGTTGAGAAGGATAATAGACAGTAGCAGGCAATGATGAGAGTTTCTTTTCCACTCCAAGTTACAGCACTGCTAGAATCCTTTTGACCTAATATAAGACTAGAGACAAAAGACAGAAAAGAAGGTTGCCTACCCATCGGGGGTGCAACTGTGCCTCACTTTCCTCAGTGATCAACAATCTCCCTCAATTCAACATGGGAAAGTAGTCTTATGGCCAAACTACAAACTCTTCTCCATCAAAAGATTAAAAGTTCAGAGCCTAACAAAAAGCCTTCATCTAGTTCTGCTTTGAGCCACAGCTTCTCCTCAGCGGTGCAGGAAAAAGAGTTTTTCTCCTCTTGCAAAGTCAACAACTTATCCTTTACTCTTGATACAAGAGCATTAAACAACCCCTCTAAGATGCATAGGGGAGCCCCCAAGACCCTAAACCATGAAGTAATTTTCTCACTTCACTCTTCTCTCAGAGCCATCTCTTGTCTTTCTTTCTCCCAACCCATCTCCCCAGTCCTGCCACAGTCCCTCTTGAATTCTTTCCCCAACTCCCTTTCTGTTAAGAGCTGCACTACAGGTCTTGCCCAGAATATCAGCAGGCTGCTAATACCCAGGGCCGGCTCCAGCTTTTTTGCCACCCCAAGCAGCAAAGCAAAAAAAAAAAAAAAAAAGCGGCCACAACTGGCAGCACTTTGGCAGCAGCTCTACCGTGCCACTTCATTCTTCAGTGGCGGTTTCTTCCCTCCGAGAGGGAGGGAGGGAGGGACCCACCGCCGAATTGCTGCCGAAGACCCGAACATGCTGCCTCTTTCCATTGGCTGCCCCAAGCACCTGCTTCCTTTGCTGGTGCCTGGAACTGGCCCTGTTAATACCTCCAAGTTGCTCCTTCTTGTAAGAAAAGAGAACTTGTATATAGCCCAGACTACTTTCCCAGCATTCTTTGCTATAGAGCCCATCAATCTGAGAACTACAACCCCCAGAATACTTTTTGTCCTGGATTGAGGCAGCAACAGAATCCTAGTCTGAGGCCTGTCTTTGAAGGGCCAGCATACCCTGTTACAGAGAAAAGTTTTTACTTTGAGGAGGGAACTGGGTCAAACTCACCTCATGATAATCACGTTATCATTAAGGGTGTCTTAGGCTGGAATCTCATGCCTGTTGTATCTTTTAGCCTTCCCAAGAACAAGGTTGAGAGAGGAGCACTCATAGCTAAAGAAAAACTCCTTCAGCTGTAGAGTGCAAACGATGTCATGCAGAGGAAACCTGGCCATAGAACCTACTACAGTCAAGACTGTCAGCATTAGAAGATAAGCCTGAACAGCTGACAACTGGATTTCACAACAGTTAGTGACTATTTCATAGATGAAGTCACCCACTTTAAAGCTTCTCAGGGCATGGAGATGCCTAAAAAGGATGTCTCATCCACAGGAAACCAATAAAATAAGAAATAAAAAGCAAGCAATTTACCCTTGGTGGAACCTTCAAGTCTGTCTAGCTACTGAAAGATCTTAAGCAGCTAAATAGTTTCAGGAGCTGCACACGGAAGTGGTGGATGCCCTTTCATCCAGGGTGGTAGGGTGCTGAACAAGATGCCCAGACACTGAACTATGCAGGGTGCAAAAAGTGTTTATATACACGAGCTTTGACCTCAACCTTGATCAAGTAGTATAAGCTAGCTTCTCTATGGAAGCCCAGCTCATATAAGCCTTGTTAAATCTTATTTGCCTCCAACTATAATAATATGCATGAAATCAGAATATCAGGGTTGGAAGGGACCTCAGGTCATCTAGTCCAATCTCCTGCTCAAAGCAGGACTAATCCCCAGACAGATTTTTGCACCAGATCCCTAAACGGCCCCCTCAAGGATTGAACTCACAACCCTGGGTTTAGCAGGCCAATGCTCTAAAGCACTTTCATTCATAAATATGAGTAGTTATGCTGAAGAATTATCTTAATATAGAAAGGAAAAACTAAGTTACTCTTTCCATAATTGCATATTCCATTTACCTAGCTAGGTTTTAAAAGTCTTTCCTAGAATAGAAACTTTAGCAATTTCCTTTAAAACAGATCTACTCCAAAGGGGTACAAGAAAAGGTAATTTGTTCAGTCTGCACTTAGAAAACCATGCTGGTGATATGGCTCATTAATTGTCAGAATCCCCATAATTTAAAAAAAATTAGATATATAGATAAATCAGTTATATAGCATACATACAGATAAAACCCATCACAAAATTTCACAAATTCCCAGGACTGAGTTAGATTTTCAAGCAATTGTTTTAGGGCTGTAGCAGCAATTTCTCTTTAAGAGAGAAAATGTTTAAAACTTAGTACTTTTAAAATATTTGTAGCAAGCTTCTCTGCTGATTAAGATAAATCAAACCACACATTCATTTGAAACAGTAGAACACAGTTCTTTGATATTACCATAAGCTACATTTCACGTGTTAGACTTACTAGTTTTCTAGCTGAAAGTTGTAGAAAGGAACTTTTCAAAAGATCTGTGAAGGTATGCTGATTTTGTGAGTTTATTTAAAACTAAAGCAGCCCTAAGCAAACAAATTCTGCCACTCTCTATTTTGGAAGTGAGGGGTAGAAGGGTAAACTGTTGAAGCACTGACATCCTCCAAATATTTTGTTAGTCTTTGCAGATGGCCTCCAAGAAAGATTGTGGCACGAGGGGTTAATTTGGAAAGTTTATTTTAAAAATAAATAAATTTTAAAAAAAATGATTGGGGGGGGGGAGAAGAGAATCAGATTCAGCACCTAAATGCATTTTTTTAAATCTTGTAAGTTTCAGGCCACAGTTCAAACAGGAAGCATCTTGTCTCCCTTTTCTCCTCAAAAAAATAAAATATTGTAGTGCTCTCACAATTAAGGAATTTCTGCCTACAACAGTGACAAAGCATTCTCAACTATCAGAGGGGTAGCCGTGTTTGTCGCTTTTTTTACAGATCCAGACTAAGAGTCCTGTGGCACCTTACAGGCTAACAGACATATTGGAGCAGAAGCTTTCGTGGGTGAATACCCAAATATTCACCCACGAAAGTTTATGCTCCAATACATCTGTCTATAAGGTGCCACAGGACTTTGTCGCTTTTTAAAGCATTCTCAAGATATTCAACTCGTCAGTTTTCAGCATAACCCAAATTACTCTCTTGATAACAATGGGACAAAGTAAACAAAGGCTTTTAAACTCCAAAAGGAACAAAGATGGTATACAAAGTTACACACAAACTGATTTGGTGCAGAATATGCATTATACATGTCACCAAGCTTACATATAAAAATTACAAAATAAGAAAATATAATTAATTTAACATGACCTTTCAGCACAAAAAAAAAACGGGAAGATGGCAACTAATCTAGTCCAATGGCAGTAAGACAAGTTACAAAAATAGCCTTTGGAGTATTACACACAGTACACAAATATCTGTAGGCCAATCCCATCCATAACCCCCCAAAAAGTGCACATATATCACGTCAATTAAAGACCGGAGAAAAACTGCAGTAGTTCAGGGTAGGCCAGCTGCTTCGGCGAGCATAAAAATTCTGTTACACTTCCACACTCTCTCCTGCATTGAGCTGTGCACCCACAGGGTTTGTTAGCATGAAGGAGAGGTTATTTACAGGAGCTGTGTTCTTCTGTAGGTAAAGGCATTTTACCTTTTAAACATCGAGCTCAGTGGTTCTCAACCCGCAGACCACTTGCAGCCCAATCAGCACACTGCTGCGGCCCATGTGACATCCTCAGGGCCATACAGGTATATATATATTTTGCATGGATGCGACCCGCATAACACAGAGCTGCTATGTGGCCCACAATGGTAAATAGGTTGAGATGATCTAGATTGTGAAGATATACTTCCTGTCCTTAAATAGGGTTGAATACACCGGCTATAGTGAAGTCTTACACCGCTTCAAGCAAGAAGCTAAGATGAGGTCTAAGCATCAATTTGCCTATTTACACTACAATGTAGGGAGGAGCACCATTAGACCCTGGAACTTAAACACTTCTTGCTGATGCAACCACTATCCAGAATGTTGTCTTAAGGGACATGAGTTTTAGGAAGGCACCCTTGAAAGATTTAAAGGGAAGTCCCATTAGCTTGGAAAGCTCCAAATATAAATCCCAGAAGGGAAATGGTTCCCTTCTGAGGAAAATCATTTACTAAGCCCTTATAAGAATCTGACTACTGTAGGATGAGGGGAAAAAATCCATTTTTCACTGCACATGCTCATAATCAGCTGAGATAGCCATGAGTTGTACTTTTACAGAGATACCAGTTATACCTCAAGAACTGGTCACAAGTTTTCCAATATAGCAGGGATTCCCCCTATGGGCAGGAAAAGATTCTTGTTGCTAGACCACATGGAGAAGCTCTTCCATTTTTGAAGATAAAACTTTTCTGAACTGGAGGAAGATTTCTTGCATTCTCTCAGATTATCCAGGCCAACAGATGGGAGTTTTTCTCGGTAGCAGTGAAGTGCCCAGCTATTCCACAGAAATAAAAGGTCTAGAGATTGTGGAAATGGAAAAGGAGGTTGCAGGGAGAGCAGCAAGAGCTCAGTATACCAACTCTGGGACCAGCCACACTGGGAACACTAGAATAACTACTGCTGTTTCTTGATTTCCTTTAGCACTGTGAGAAAGAGTGGGATTGAGGAAAGGTACATAGTAAGCCTTTGCTCAAGTCCAGAAGAAATCAAATGACTTCTTGTCCCTGCCTGCTCTTCTGCAGCAGAAAAGGCACTAATGTTTCCTCGGGTAGCAGAGACCCACTTTCAGGTTTCCAGTCTCCTGAAGGTTGCATGGACCACTCATTTGGATCCTGCTTTCTCCTGCTGAGGAAGTCTGATTACACATTGGTCTCAACAAGATGTAATTATGGGGTGGATCTGGTGTTTGGTGCACCAATACCAGAGTTTCTCTGCTTTTGTACAGATGGGTGGGAAGTAGATCCCTTCTTGTTTATGTACTACATGGCCATGGTGATGCCCATCAGGACCCGTATCACTTGGTGTTGATGTAGTGATAGAAAGGTTGAGGTCCCAGCTAACTGCCCTGAGTTCCAGAAGGCACATGGAGAGCTTTGCCTCCCTGATATCACAACTGCCATGTACGTGTAGTTCTTCGTAATGCCCTCCCCTGCCCACATTGGAGGCATCTGTAGGAGCAGGAGGTGTTTAAGGCACTCAAAGTGAATTGACTCCTTTTAATATAAACGTTCTTGATTTCCCACTAGTAGTTGCAGAAGCTGGTGTAGAACAGTTAGCCTGCTCAACTTGCCTGCATTTGGGATGTGCTGCTGCTACGTAATGGCTTCATATGTAAGCAGTTATACGAGGAGAAAAAAGTTGGGGATGTCCTGTGACCTATCAGCCTCAAAACTAACTTGGTAGGCTGACTCAGTTTTGTGATGAATTGGTAATACTTATACAATTTATTAATTATGAATCCTACACGTCAGACTGAAAATTCCATTTTGTGCAGTCTTTTCCCTGCTCTATGGTTGGTTTGCCTCAGTATTAGGCAGAAAATTCCACAGGTTAGTGGCAAAAGAACAACAGATAGCTGACAATTTCTCAGTTGTTGGAAATCTGTCCAGACAAAGGATTGGCCCCAGCTCAAAATAACTGGTTTAGCCGTGGGAAAGCGACCTTGGCAACAAGGTTACCTGACAGGGGGTTGTGCTCATATGGGGAAACTGACACGGGTGTCACCTAGTACAGAGGGCTGAAGGTTTTAAAAGGGCTTGGAGACCTTCTCCAGTACATAAGGGACAGACTACTCACCATGTAACAGCCTGCAAGAGACAGGGGACATCCTGCCTACCTGGACGCTAATGGCACACCCATGACTCACAAGAAAAGAGTTTGATAGAATGTGAGAGACATTGCCGTTTCAGATGTTTATGGTTTTGTATGATCTATACTACGTTATGCTTCATGTGATTAGGTATAAAAGAGCAAAAGCTGTTAGACTGTGAAAAGTTTGTATGTTGACTACTTCACCTATGTGCCTGAGAGAGTCTGACTGTAAACCAAAAGCTTCACACCTTTTGGGTGTAGTTCTCGGAGATGGGTGTGTTTAAGTATCTCAGGGGTCAGTGATGTTTCTGGAGGCCTAGGACAGATGGGCTGAAGAAAGGACAGTTACTTGTTCCATAACTGGCGTTCAAGATATGTTGCTCAGGTGTATTCCACAGTAGGTGTGCGTGCTCACCACGTGCACCAGTGCCGGAGGTTTTTCTCCTTAGCAGTACCCGTAGTGGGGGAGCCCCGCTGCGACCCCTGGAGTGGCGCCTCTATATCGTGCTATAAGGGGAGCTGCGCACTCCCCTGACCCTCAGTTCCTTCTTGCCAGACAAGCCGAGGGGGAGGGGGGACGGACGACTGAGAAGGCGAGCGGGGGGAGGGGGCAGGTGAGCCGTGGGAGTGGGGGCTCTGAGGAGGCGAGCAGGTGAGCACTGGCAGGGGGCAGGTGAGCTGGAGAGCAGGGGGGGTAATGAGCAGCAGGGGGTCAGGGGGCTGAGGCGGCGAGCAGGCGGCGGAGGATGGGGGGGGGGGGAAGAGCCTGAGGAGATGAGCTACGACTTGGTGGCTGACCTGTTCTACTGATCTGGTCTGGCTCCCCTCCCCAAGGGTTGCAGCTGTCTGGAGGTGCTGCCTTCTACGCCTTCCTCAGTCACGCCTCATTCATTCAACAGGGCAATTGATTACAAAGTGGGGGGAGATCTTATTCTACTTCTAGCAAAAAGACATTTTTCTTTTACCTTAATCATACTACCTTAGGGGCCCGCTATAACATATTACCAAGTTTCAATACCACTGTTTCAGCGGGGCAGCGCTGGGGAAGAAGGGTTTATTTCTGCGGGGCAGGCGGCACTGGGGGGGGGGGTGTTTTGGTGGGGTCGGGGGGGTTTCGGCCCTCAGCTGTTTTCTTTGGAGTAATACGGCCCTCACCGCTTTACAAGTTGTGCAGGCCTGCACTAAGGGAATTTCTGGGCCAGTCTCAGAACAATGTAATCTCATAGATTAGGCTGGGTGAGAGGTAACAGCATGTAAGCTGAGGAGCCAATATCTGAGCTGAAGGCCCAGTGCCAAGCACAGAGACAGAAAGGATCCTAGGGATTCTCTAATATAGCCACCTCTTAGAGACTAACATCAACTGGCTTGGCTCCAATAGCTCCAATGCCAGGAGTTGGAGATGGCATTGTTCCAGCCTGTTTAGCACTGAAGGGCTCAACACCAGATTACCCAATGAAGCAGCATCTTTTCTTCTTTGGTACCACCTTCATGGTGCAATGGTCTCTCTTCTCCTCTCTTTTTGAAGGAAGGGAACTATTGCTGATGCTAGAAGAGCAGAGGCTAACTCCATAAGTAAGTTCAATAGGAGCCTAGGCAATTATTGGTGCCTGGTTGCTCAGTGCCAACATAGCAGCCTAGCAGACTGTGATGGCTTAGCAATGGGCTTCCTAGGTTTGGCTAGTGTCAAATGTCCCCACCAAGAGCCAGGCCGTGACTGGCAGGAATCTGTGGGGACCCTGCAGCTGAGGTTGTGATGGACAGTAGCGCTGAAGTAGGTGCCTCAGCACTCAGGAGTGTCATTCTAGCCTACACAAAGAACTAGGTAGCTGGTATTCATCTTCAGAGTTATGTGCCCAAGAATCTTTGCAAGAATCCTTCAACGCACAAAAATAGCTACATTATAAATCCAGGAGCACTCCAAACCCCTTGTCACAGCGTTCCTCGGTCACCACCCAGTGTACTTCATTGCCTGGCCAGCTCATGTAGTCTTATGGTCACAAACACACAGGTTGTTACACACCTTGGTGATAGGGTATTTACAAAATTATCCCGGTGTAATGCAAGCTTACAGAAAAGGAAGGCTTCCCCACAGCCTTCACTCCTCAGTCCAGGCTCACCTTCCTAGCTTTCCTTCTGAGCTTTCCCTTGCTTCCTGTTCCTTCCATTTCTATCCTCCCAATTACATCATTAACCCAGTGATTACCACCCAGGTGCTCATGCTCCCCCAACAGAAGGTGTTTAATGCTGCAGCAACATAAGTGACAGGGTGCTACAAATAATGCCTTGTCTCACCCCTATTACTACAGTTCCATCAGGAGACAAGTAAATCCACTTGAAAGGAGCAACTGGGTTCTCTTTTCCAGTGTGACCTACAAACAGCAGGCCACACAGGAGCTGAAATGAACTCCTTAACCAGCTCCACTGATTACTTCTTTGAGATACACAAGAGCTAGCAGAGAGGATCTTAGGCATTTCTAAGCCCTGAGAGCAGATGACATGCAGAAACTTGCCTCTACCTTGTTAGCAGGAGAACAGAAGGGGGGGGGGGGGAAGGGGAAACGGGACACACACAAAGCGATTCTAAAAAAAAAGGGAGGGAGGTAGAAAGGAGTGTTGGCAATAGACAGGCACTCCCCTCCCAAAAAAGCCACACGAGGGGGGGAGGGGGAGAAGAGGAATCCATACAGAAATGGACTTGAGGGATCAGAGAAATTTGCTGTGTCTCTAATCAACCTAACTCCTCAGTTAGTAATCAGTCAAGATTATAGATACAAACTCCCCCCTCACCCTCCAAAAAAAGCCCACCAGTAGGACACAAATAGCGATATTCTAGTTTCAGAAACTCTCTGTGACAGGAGATTGAGACTAAATTTGGTCAAAACAGTGACTTTTCTACTGTTTGAAGTATAACAGAAATAACACAAAAGTTTTAAAACATTAATAAGTTAGACAAGAGTTCAACAAAAAAGGTTAGAACAAAAAAAAACCCCACAAACCACACACACTTTGTTTCATTTGTTGTCGTTCTCATTGTAAGTGCTTCAGAACAGGAACAGTCACTTTCTGTGCACTTGTACAACACAGTACAATGGTGCCCTACTCTTGATTTGTCCCTGTTATAAAATAATTAAAAATGTACCAACGCTGCTACAAAATGTCAGCTGATATAATAAGTTGTTTCACTGCTGTAGTCAACAGAAAGTTAAATATGATTTTGAAACAGTCAGCTTTGCGACCAGGGACTGCTAACAGGGAGTTTTGCAAGGGAGTTAGAAACAACAGTTACGAATAAAATTGTCAGACACATAGAAGAACATAAATTGTTGGGCAATAGTCAACATGGTTTCTCTAAAGGGAAATCGTGTCTTACTAATCTATTAGAGTTCTTTGAAGGGGTCAACAAACGTGTGGACAAGGAGGATCCACTGGACATAGTGTACTTCGATTTCCAGAAAGCCTCTGACAAAGTCCCTCACCAAAGGCTCTTATGTAAATTAAATTGTCATGGGATAAAAGGAAAGGTCCTTTCATGGATTGAGAACTAGTTAAAAGACAGGGGACAAAGGGTAGGAATTAATGGTAAATTCTCAGAATGGAGAGGGATAACTAGTGGTGTTCCCCAAGGGTCAGTCCTAGGACCAATTCTATTCAACTTATTCATAAATGATCTTGCGGAAGGGGTAAACAGTGAGGTGGCAAAGTTTGCAGATGATACTAAACTGCTCAAGATAGTTAAGACCAAAGCAGACTGTGAAGAACTTCAAAAAGATCTCACAAAACTAAGTGATTGGGCAACAAAATGGCAAAAGAAATTTAATGTGGATAAATGTAAAGTAATGCACATTGGAAAAAATAACCTCAACTATACATACAATATGATGGGAGCAAATTTAGCTACAACAAATCAGGAAAAAGATCTTGGAGTCATTGTAGATAGTTCTCTGAAGACGTCCACGCACTGTGCAGAGGCGGTCAAAAGTTATTTACTTATTCCCATAATACAAGAACTAGGGGTCACCAAATGAATTTAATAGGCAGCAGGTTTCAAACAAATAAAAGGAAGTTCTTCTTCACACAGCACACAGTCAACTTGTGGAACTCCTTACCTGAGGAGGTTGTGAAGGCTAGGACTACAACAGCATTTAAAAGAGAACTGGATAAATTCATGGAGGTTAAGTCCATTAATGGCTATTAGCCACGATGGGTAAGGATTGGTGTCCCTAGCCTCTGTTTGTCAGAGGGTGGAGATGGATGGCAGGAGAGAGATCACTTGATCATTACCTGTAAGGTTCACTCCCTCTGGGGCACCTGGCATTGGCCACTCTCGGTAGACAGGATACTGGGCTAGATGGACCTTTGGTCTGACCCAGTACGGCCGTTCTTATGTTCTTATATTCACCTCATTCCAAATTTTAGATGGAAAGCTTAGGGACAGTTATGAAATTAGTAACCAGTAGAACAAGCAACCTCATCTTTCAGGGCTCTCTATCCAATCACCAGCAGGGAATCAGAAAGGAATTTTTTTTCCTCAATGTATAGCTGGCTAGATATATTTTAGAGTAGTATTTTTCATCTCTGTCTGTAGCCTGGGGCACCTCCTAGAATCATCTGGGCATCTCCCACCTAGTCAAAATTAAATCAAGCCCACTGCAGGGACCTTGAGAATTGGTGGCAGCTTGCTCTCTCCTGTTTTATGCCTGTGGTATGTGGTTTAGTCTTTTGAGGACTGAAATGCTTTAGCCTAACTGAAGCCTTTGGGCTTAATACAAGGGTAGCTGTATGAAAATTTAATGCGACAGTGACATGCAGAAAGTCATACTAATGGACCTACTGAGTGGTCCCTTCTGGACTTAAACTATGACACTTATGTCAAAAATTATGAGCCTGAATTCTCAATTCAGCTTTAAATAAGAAGGGAACAAGTCAGAAGTGTATGTCTCATAAGCCCGATAAAGAAAACTTTACACAGATGCAATATTAAGCTGCATTTCAGTCTCATCTGTATGTTGCATTCAAAACACATTCGTTTTGACAGTATCATACTTTTTACACCACTTTAATTTAGCTCTGACTGATCATGCAGATAATGTCAGTATGTTACAGATGCAGAAGTAACTCAGATACTCCCTATTTAAACATCAGAGGTAAGAAATGGAACAAGCAAGCTGGAAGAACTACCAACAATTACAGAAAATTTGTATCTGGAAACTCACCTACAGTTGCTCTAATTAATGGGGAGGAGTCCCCAATGTTGTTTAGACATTCACTCTTGATGAAGTCTGTTACTCCATTTGGAAAGTTGTGAAAATGCGCTTTCACGTTATTCTTCAAGATGAGACCACTCAGGGACCGTGTGGGTTCATCTGAAACAATACAATAAAATTACATTCAGATTTCATTGGGCGTATAGGATGCTAGCACATTTATAGAATTATGTACTCTTTCAAAAGGGAAGAATCATACACACAATGTTTGGTACCACTAAATTTCAGTATCTCCAGTTCTGCTTTTAAAGAGAATAGTCGCTATAGAGGATAAAATATCCATGGATGAAGTTAAGACTAACTACTAGCAATAGTTTCAGAATTAGAAATAAAATCTCTCATGTCTACTGAAAACTGTATTAAATGAAGCACCCTCGTGGCGGTGGTGTGTACTGCAAAACATCTCGATTCAGTTTCTCTTCCTTGTTTTGCAAGCCAAGCAAGAGAGATTAAAAGTGATGTAGGGACAAGTGCAATAAAGCCCCGAGAGTAAGTAGTACACGTCATATTACTGAACAAACTAAGGAAGTATTATACAAGGTTCTTCAGACCTAGCTATTCCAAATGGAAGAAACCATGCTGTGTCCCAGCATTTATTTTGGAACACTAGGATTCATATTACATAACATTTTAATTAAAGCTCTTGACAAAAAGAAAGTTATGAAGTGGTATCTGTTTCCCCATGAATCCACCTGGCTAGATACAGAATAATCAAAGCTCGCATCCGTTTTGGATTTTCTGGCTTTACCTATCTTTGCTTTTAGTTTCCCGATAATTATAAAAAACCGTTATATTTCAAATGCCTGGGAGGCAAGAACCTGTCTACAAGTTTCCATAGAAACAGTCAATCACTCAATACACATGATAGTAATCAGATTACATCAAGGAATAAATATTTAATTTCACAGGTTAAAGCAAAGAGCAGTAAAAACACAAAAAGCAGTTAATATATGAAACCTTCCAAACCACCTTTTAGAAATTTTAATGAAGATGGCATGCAAAGCCTTGACCCAAAAGCAAAGTTCCCCCCACCATAAAGAGTTAAGAAGGTCCATAAATAGAATTTTTAATGAGAACACTCAATACTATTTCAGCACTTAGAATAAAGAACAAGGCTAAAGTACAAAGCTCAATAAAACCAGCCACCAAAGAAATGTAGCTGTTCACATCATTTCTAGAATGCTTGAAATTTGAAATACCAGAAGCTGAAAGTTATATCACTTGCTAGACTAGGATCCACAGAAAGAAGAGACCCCATTTTTCCAGAGTGGCACATGTTAAGACACTTTTAATCAGATTTAGATTAACTACCGGTAGTTAAAGCAGCAGAAGTGATCACACACATTGGTTTGTATAGCACTTCCCACGAGCCAGCTTCTATAGCTGTCCAAGGCAACTCCTTAGTGTCATCTATCTTCTGACCAAAAGAAAGGGTCTGACCGTATGAATGGCCTAGAGCTCAGAACCATCAGGCTGGTCTATGTAACGTTTCTACTTGTCTTCCAAAATTCTATAGTGCAGATAGTCAAGACCACACAACAGCCATGCAGTATGTGAAGAAGAAAAGGGGCACCTATTTCTAACCCATTTATCTGGAAGCCATCTACTTCTGAAATTGTTACCCAAGTGCCCAATGGTCCTCAAGCTCCCCAGAGCCATAAACAAATGTAGTAGGTTTCCTGAACAGACAATCAGTGGCCAACCATGAATGGTCCTTGCCCAGTTCCAGCACAGAAGTGATATTCCATTGGTGGGCATTCCCCACAATAAACTTGCTTGCCACAAATACAACATAAAATGTCAGAATGTTTGCTCCAGAGGAGGCCTGAACCTAGGGTCGCTATAAGATGCCTTCCTCTGGTAGTCGAGATGTATGTCTTTCTATCTGTGCCCCTGATCCCCACGATGATCTCAAGATAAGAGACAAAGTCATGACTATCTTGGTAGGAGAGGCATTTCTTTGAACAAAACCATCGAATCCATTTCCAGCTTTTGCTATCTGGGTTCTATACTTGCCAGCTTCTCCAATTCACAAGGTTCTAGAACTGAGTTTAAAAAAAAAATATCAATCAGCCATCGATAGTGGTGGAGGCATGACTGCATCGTCTGGAGACTAAAGACAAAATAAGGGTTAGAGGGATAGCCTCTTTGTCCACCCTAGCGTCCTGTCCTAACGAAGGTGTTAGGGGGTTGGTGGAGGAGATTGTGACCATAGTCTCCTGGTGCAGTGGAGCTAGAAGTCTGTCAAAGTGCTGACAATATGCTACCCAATGATGCCAGTATGGCCATAGAGGCAGCCCTTACAGGAGCAAAAGGACTGATCCCACAACCCCTGATGTGGGCGAGGGTCCTTGTCAAAGTATGGATTCCTGTAATGATGCAGAGGGGAACCCCACACTGATAAGGAGGAGATTCACTGAATGTTTCCCTCATCCCACTGAATGTCCTTCAATGTGGTGGTGGAGGGAGAGGGGGGTGAAGAATCCTGTGGTATCAAGAAGCATTGGTAATCTGGAGACTGGGGTCTCAGTACTGAGACTATCACTACCCACACGTAGTGGGACTCTGGCTTGTCTAACACTGACAAGTCCCTGGAGTAATGGAATTCCTACTGTACTGACTGAATCAGTACTGATGTAGCAATTGATTTGAGCAGTACTGTTGGTTTGGAGTGGGTTGGCTCCAAAGCTGCATGCTTTGATTTTGTTGGTACTGACGGAGCCTAGCATGAAGACACTGTTGCTAAGTCTGAAACAGACTGTGCTAGTGCCCTGCTGACACTGTTTCTCCAAAGTGCTGCAGGATCTCCCTGCTCCACTGGTACTGGAGGAAGTGTCTTTCGCCTCCATGGCACTAAGTGAAGAGGTCTAGGCCTCAACACCATATACCTAGCAGAAGATTGGGACTTCCTTGGGAGCGGGCTCCTGGTGGCGGGAGACCACACTTCTCTTCAGAGCCTTCCCTGAGTCCTCCAAGATCTTCTCCTTTTTATGCGAGATGTTGGCTAACATTGAAAGGGCAATGAATCTCTCCAGAGACAAAATGTACTGAGAGGGTCTCCTCACCTGGAGCACTCACTAAGGGAGTGCTCCATTAGCAGCTTCAGTTTGGTCTCCTGATTCTTCCAAACTTCATTTCCAGATAAAATACAAGTCAAACTAGGGTCGTGCACATAATTGCTAATGTAGGCCAATCTCAGTTTGTTGGACAACTATTTATGGGCAAATGCAGGCCCATCTTGGGCAGCTGGAAACCACTCCCACCCACGAGTCCACCTGGGTGTACAGCTCAGCCTATATAAGCAACTAAGTGCAAAACTACAGTGGAGTTGCATCTTACGCGGGGATTAGGTTCTAAAGTCAGCGCGCAAGGCAAAAATCGCGTATAGTCAAAAATACCCTTGAAAATCCTTTAAATTGCCCATAAAGTACAGTATACTGAACATGGTTTTGTGTATACAACTCTGTACAGTAATATGTATAAATGTATACAGTAATGTACAGTATATAATAAAGAGTATATATGAAAAATATAATTTTACAGTACTGTATTTAATTACAGTGGGTCATCAGGGCTTGATGTTGACCCAGGAAACGGACGTGACGGAGAACAAGTCGTAGACAAAGTGGTTGGCTCTGGTTCAGCTCGAGAAGTTGATTGCATAGGCTCATCTGCTGCTGGCTGTTTTTCCTTGAAAAACACGGAGATCGGCAACTGTCACTGTTGTCTCTTGAGCTGCTCAAACATTTCTTGATACGGTCTCAAATTGTCCGTAATACTGTGTGTGATTTTGAGACTTCGTTCCATAGAGGGATCATATTCAGAAATTAAATCATTCAAGTGTTTCACTGCTTGGAACACCAGGAAATTTATGAAGATTCCAACTTGCTGGCTCTTCCTGTTCATCGTCATCATCTTTGTCTTCTGTAGACGATTTTATCAGTTCCTCTAACTGTTCACTAGTCAATGTTTCTCTATGGCTCTCAATTAATTCTTCAATTTCTTCCTCAAGGATGTTGACAAAGCCATCACCACCCACTTGCCTGGCCACCTGAACAATGTATTTCACTTCTTTGCCAATGGTCGGGAAACCCTTAAAATAATTCACACATTCTTTCCAAAAGTTTCGCCAACATGCATTGACTGTTTCAGACTTGATTGCATCCATTGCCTGTTTAATATAAGTGATGCAATCAGCAATGTTGAAGGACTTCCAACACTCCATCACATTAAGGTTGGGATCAGCATCCATAGCGCTA
This sequence comes from Mauremys mutica, assembly GCF_020497125.1. Classification (NCBI taxonomy): domain Eukaryota; kingdom Metazoa; phylum Chordata; order Testudines; family Geoemydidae; genus Mauremys; species Mauremys mutica. Next base: position 46,975,663 of record NC_059077.1, read on the forward strand.
TGTATCCGTGAGAACGTAAGCCTCGTGTACGTGGCCTTGAAACAGAGAATCACGCCTTGGTTGAGAGGTGGTATTGTGGGGGAGAAAGACGACTTCAACGCCGTTATGTGCAAACCAGAGTGCCGCAGAGTGGCCAGGAGCATTGTCTATGATCAGCAACACTTTAAAAAGTCAAGTCCTTTCTCTTCAAGGTACCGCTTGACCTCTAGAATGAAACACTTGTGGAACCAATCCAGAAATAATGCTGCCGTCACCCAAGCCTTTTTATTTGATTGCCAGAACACAGGCAGGAGATTTTTGTTCTTGCCTTTTAGGGTACAGGGATTTGCAGCCCTGTAGAGCAAGCCTAGCTTTATTAAATGCCCAGTCACATTGCAACAAAGCACAGTCACATGGTCTTTAGCTGCTTTGAAGCCAGGGACTTGTCTTTCTGATTTCAAAATGTAAGTGTGGTTGGGCATTTTTTTTTCTAGAAGAGCCCAGTCTCGTCAGCATTAAAAACTTGTTCCAGAAAATAGCCCTTTTCTTCTATGATTTTCTGTAACTGTTCGGGGTAGGTTTTGCTGCCTATTCATTGGCAAATGCAGCTTCACCAGTAGTCTGCATGTTTTTGAGGTTGAAGCGGTTCCTAAAACCGTTAAGCCAACCTTGGCTGGCTTTGAATTTCTTCTCATCAGAATGCTGTCCCTCTTCAGCAGGAGGTTTGAACAGCGTGTAGAGGCTAAGAGCCTTTTCTTGCAACGTGTTGCCATCGATAGGCATACGTTTCCGGTTCATGTCTTCCAGCCATAAGTTTAGTGAAGACTGAAAAGGCATTAAAGTCTTATCACGCACCTGGCTCATCACCTTAGCAGTTATTGGAGCACTTGATGCCACGGCTTGACGAATTTCTCTCTCTCGAATCTTGATGGCACGGATGCTAGATTAGTTGCGGCCATATTTACGCGCCATGTTGGAGACCGACATACTGTGTCTCAATAAGTCCAACACAGCGAGTTTTCCCTCCAGCATTGGAACAGCTCGCTGTTTCTTCAGTTGAGCACCAGATGAAGTAGTTGGCTTGCGTTTAGGGGCCATGTTGTATGAAAAATACGTATCTTTAAACACCAGACTCACACTCAGCGTGGCGAGATGCTCACACTATGAGAGGCACGCGGGAACTGAAACCGACTGAGGGAACAGCAGATTCACATCTCCCATCTCACCCTCACTCCGGGACATACGCTCATTGGGTGGAATCGCCCACACTATTTACAGATATCTTGTTGTTTTTCTTTTTTTTGCCGAGCGCGTATAGTTGAATTCGCATAAGTTAAAAGCGCGTTGGATGCGACTCACCTGTATGTGCATTACAGCTAGCCATTTACAGGCAGCAGCAGGGGGCGCCAGAGAGCTTCCTGAGGGAGCACCAATTGGGCACTTGATGGATCTGATTTTAGAGGAAATCAGGTTTTCCAGTTTTTTGATTTTTTACCAAAATCAATAGGCTTCTGCCCATTAACATCTAGAACATTCCCCACAATTGATCAGATGCTCTTTTGAAAAGTTATTGCTTGACAAACAGGCAAATTCTCTGAGCGCAAGGCTCTGCTTTGCTCGCTCAATTATATGTTAGTCTATTTGCATTACAATAATTAATTCATGTCAGATAGTAACTTTTTCTTTTTAAATGCCCTAAGTACCAATGGTATATATGGACAACAGATTGATTACTAATGATTCACAAAAGGTAACTGAAGTAGAAACCCTAAATTATTAAATCATACTTAGCTGGTCAAGAACCATTAAAACTCAGATAAATTTAGTCATAAAACCCTAATTGTTTGCTTTAAAACATACAGATATGAAACAAAGTGTCTTTGTTTCCAAAGATTATCTAAGCAGCTCCCATTGAAATCCCTGTTTTTCCTCTCCAATCGCCTCTCCCCCTTTTTAATAACAAATTACATTTGTTTTATTTTTAAAAATAATTTTTGGATGATTCCAGTTAACTCCGCCACAACAATATCCTAGGCTCGAAGGTTTATTAGTCTAGGATATGGTAAGGAGTCAACAGGAAGTATCGAAAGTTATACAGTATTGCAAGTTATACGGTATTGTGTCCCAGCATAGACCTGACTGTAGGATCAGGATTATAAGGACTGAATTCCTATGTAAACTGAGAAATATTTAATATCTAGAATTAGGTGGGAAGACTGTCAAAAGTTGATGTTTATAGATGCATGAGAAATAAGTTGAAAATAGGAGGCAATCAAGCCATAGGGATTTGCATAAGAACTTCATGGTTAAAGAACCAACTGTATGGACATGCAAATCTCAACATTCTGATTGTCCAAAGGCCATTATTAGGAAGAGCACAGGGACTTGCATAATTGAGCAATAAATATACAGTTATGGATCAGAAGCTGTACAGCCATCCATGTGCTGCATAGCTAAGAATTCTGTTTATGGCATTTTGAAACTAATTATTGCTACTCATTAGCAGACAGATTCAACATTCCAGCATCAAGGGAACCCTTCTAGCGTTGTTTTAGGTTCTTACTGAAGTTACATTCCTATATTTAGGCAGTTGGAACAAATCTGTTTTCAACATTCAATGAATCTACTGTTGATCAGGGTAATTTCAGATAAATTAACATGGAATGCCATGGTCTATGTACACCGAAATTGTTTGAAATATTTTCCATTCACACAGCACTTTAAGCCAGAAGTGCTACCCTTTATGAGGCCACTTAAAAGAGAGCATTAACAGAAGAGGGAGAGGTTGGGGGGGGGGGGGGAAGAAGAGGAAAAAGAAACACATATGGTCTTACAATTCTGCTAGCACTGCATAAACATATAGTAGATCAAGGGCTGGCAACCTTTCAGAAGTGGTGTGCCGAGTCTTCATTTATTCACTCTGATTTAAGGTTTCACGTGCCAGTAATACATTTTAACATTTTTAGAAGGTCTCTTTCTATAAGTCTTTAATATATAACTAAACTATTGTTGTATGTAAAGTAAATAAGGTTTTTTAAATGTTTAAGAAGCTTCATTTAAAATTAAATTAAAATGCAGAGCCCCCCAGAATGGTGTCCAGGCCCTGGGCACTGTGAGTACCACTGAAAAAAAATCAGCTCGCATGCCGCCTTCGGCACGCGTGCCATAGGTTGCCTACCCCTGTACTAGATCATCAGCCCCCACAGAGAAATGTCAAATAATATTCACTATCTGTGCTTTTGCTTCCAACAGTGTTATTCCAACAGGATACTCATTCCTGTTCTACCTCTTTAGTGCAAGACTAGCAGTACTCTTCAGCTTTTAAAGATTTCTGACACTTCAGAACAGCAGCAGTTTTGCCAACTAATTATTTCATCACATGCCTTGTGATGTTGCTTGTTTTTACTAAAACTCCAACTCCCAATTCAAAATACACCTCTACCCCGATATAACGCTGTCCTTGGGAGCCAAAAAAAATCTTACCGCATTATAGGTGAAACCGTGTTATATTGAACTTGCTTTGATCTGCCGGAGCGTGCAGCCCCTCTCCCCCACCCCCCCAAGAGCTGCTTTACTGCTTTATAGCCGAATTGGTGTTATATTGAGTCGCGTTATATCGGGGTAGAGGTGGACAGACTTTCTAATTTTCAAAAGAGAAAGTGTCTAGCCTCATGGGAGTGGAGAAAATCCTAAATAGCTATGAAACCAGGAAACATAAAAAGAACCCAATATAGGGTCATGATTTTTAAGCTAAAATCCTGGTTTCTGAATATTTAGCATCGCCAATATTTCAGCATTAATGGGGTAGAGAATGAGTCAGATCCCTATTGGCAGTCACACCTCATCCTGTCAGGATGTAAACAATGCCCCCCAAAACAGTCTGTTCCTTCAGTTGCCCAGAAAGCAAGCATATCAGGATATAGGCCAATTTATCAACTGATGATGATCAATTAAAAAAACCACCACCATCACCACCACATACGAAAGAAATAGAAACAAGTGGTTGGGGGGGAGGGATAGCTCAGTGGTTTGAGCATTGGCCTGCTAAACCCAGGGTTGTGAGCTCAATCCTTGAGGGGCCCCTTAGGGATCTGGGGCAAAAAATCAGTACTTGGTCCTGCTAGTGAAGGCAGGGGGCTGGACTCGATGACCTTTCGAGATCCCTTCCAGTTCTAGGAGACAGGTATATCTCCTATTATTATATTATTATTGAGGTACCTTAAGAAGATAAGGTCACAACCCCAAGAGGTTCAGGGTAGGGAAAAATGCACTCTGAATTATTAGGAGAACTACAGATCTGCAAAATAGACCAGTGGAAAAAAGCCTTCACATAAGAAGTTGGCTAAAAATAAGAGCATCCTGAAATAAAACAGCCTCCCCTACCTTGGAAACAAGTGCTACCACTCACAGTATGAGCAGAGACACTCAAACACTGAATCCAAGCAGTACTGTTAGTAAGCATGTAGCCGCTTCATGGGTGTCTGAGAAACTTTCCCAAGGCAGACTGTGGCAGCCTAGCCTCAGTCTCATTTTTAAGACAGAAGACATAACAGTATAAAAAGCACCCAGACATCCATTTAGACAGGCCTCTTGATAACAGCACTGCCAAGCAAGCAAACTGGAATCTAAAACAGGTGGGTAAAAATCAATTTAAGAAAAAAAATAATCAGATTTTTAAATTAAAGTCAGATATTTATTTTGTTATTTTAAAGATTGTAAATTATTTTTAAAAATAAAGATGTTTAAATTCAGACTTTAATACAAAATTGTTAAAGCCTAAATTTATTAACTCTTTAAACAATAAAAATAAATACACAGAATCCATGAGCCTATCAAAAACTGGAGTTAAAAGCTGCTTTTCTATATAAAGAAAGAAAGAAAGGAGGGGGGAGGAGAGAATTAACTTTTGAGGTCAAGCTTTATAAATATGGCACAACAGGTCATGTACTACATTAAGGGCTAGTTTTATTTAATAAAAATAAAATGTATATGCTGTTGCATTCAATTAAATTCCAGTTATCAAGCTAATGCACCTCAATACAAGTCATGAGCAAAAAGTTAATCTAGTAAATAAGCATCATTCACCATTTTCTAACATACTAAAAGCGTACAACTAATACCCTGAAAATATTAAGCTACATAATTGCTTACATCAGTGTATATAGTGTATCCTCCTAAAAAGCAAAAAGATGTACCAAATCTACTGTGAAGGATCTGTTTAGTTATAAATCAACGTGTTTTAATGGTTGTATCCACAGTGAGAATGCACCTTTCTTTAGAAAAATAACTGAAGTACAAACGGAAAAGTTGATTAAAATGGATTATTTAAATGGAGGTTTTCCACTTGGTGATTTAAATCCTGATCAAGAGTTTAGTGAGACTTACGGTCTTTAGTATGCGGTGAAATAAATAGTGTACATGGGAATACAGGCCTTATGTAAGTTTCAAGACCTATTTAAGAAATAATTTAAAAGGTAACTTTTTTCTGTTGAGATGAAAGCTGAAAACAAACCGAGACCTACAGCCCAGTTTCAAAATAGGAAGGTATTGTAATGTCTAAGATGCATAAATTGAAGTGATGAAAGATCATAGGTCTGAACTTACAATTTTGTTGGATGGATGAAAATTGAGTGAATGGTTGTTGGGAGAAAAAAAAAAAACACCACACATCCTAGCAGTCTTATAGGATTTTTATATTTCATTTTCTATAAAAACAGGTGACTATCATATCCAGACCATTTCACCTGGATAAGACAATGCCAGCTTCTTCAATCCAGAGCATGAGACCACCTGAATCAATATTGTATGGAACAGACTTTCCACAGAAACAGTGTAGAACTCCAAATATTTTTAAAATTGTTGACTTAAGCAGCACTTTTCCAAACTAACACTAACTAAAAGTGACCTAATCCAATCCATATAGATTAAGTTACATGGAGGCAAAATAGACCTCACACCCGACATATCCAAAGATCTAGGAAGGAGATGATGCAAGGCAGAGTAAGCAAAATTCACAAACCATAAGAATCAAGGGTAAGGTCAAGAAGCCTTACAAGCCATCTGACAGAAGACAGACAGTCTCAAGATTCTGAAATATCACATTGATGTGAGGAAGTCACCTCAACCACCACTGTTGCGTTACAAGCGGGCCGGATAAAGCACAACAACCAATATGATTGCAAGCAGAATCGTTTATTATGTACAATGCATCATATTATATAGGCTTCTCCATATTAGCAAACGTCAAACACACCAACATCACATTGCTGCTGATTGGTTCTTAGTCCAATACACACGCTTTTCACACGCATGGCCCTTTGCTTACTGATTTCCCATTTCCCATGCAATTCATCTGATTTATGGACTTGTTTATCACCTTGAAACCGATCCCAGCTAGGCCACCTGGCGTCTGCCTCCCTCTGGCAGTTCCCTACTTTCTCACAGCAACTTTATCTCACCCCACTGTCCTTGATGTCCGCTGCCGTAACTTTCCACCAAGGCAGCATAGGGATAATGCAATCCCACATCTCCCCCTCTTTTCTTAAAGAGACATCCAATAAACCTCTCCAAACTTCATTGCAAAAGGCGTACAAAACAGGGCAAGCAAATAAAAAACAAAAACACAACTCCCAATGCAATTATTCCCATATGGAGAAGAAAAATAACCTAAGTGGGCCAGCCAAGGCCATTAAGCCAATCCCACAAAGGATTATAATCACGCGTAAGCTTATACATATTATCCTGCAATTGCTAAAGCAATGCATACATAAAATGCAAATAATTAAATAAATTTATACAACACATACCTACAAAATTCTTACAACCATATTCTTGCTTTCCAAGACTATTGGTATGCAAATTTTAATAACCATTCTAAAACAAAAGAATTGGCCAATAAAATTTCTCTCTTACTTAAGAAAATGCATTAAACTTTAGCATATCACATTTTTCTTCTGATGTATCCAAACACTTTGTATTCTAAATTAACAGAACCAGTATCTGCATTTCAATTTAACCCTTCAGCTTAATTTCAAATCAGACCATCTCATAAAAATATTAAACACAACAATTCTGGCCACAAGACAAACATCACAAAACAAAACATAATTTTTACTCTGTTAGTAAATGCATGGTATATTAAATGCTGTGCAGCTGGCATTAATTTTCTTTAATTATCTAAAACACAAAAACAAATCTACCCCTACTGGGCAATCAATCATTACTTAAAATATACAAATACCCTTGTTAATTTTAGGCAAAACAGGGGAACATTAATACAAATGCTTTTTGGCTTGCTCTTTACTTTTAACTTCTGCTTTTAAACACTAAAAAAAACATCATCACTTACAATGCCCTTAGAGCCTAATACAATTTTAATTACATAGCACTGTATACATTTTTAATTAATTTAACAAAATTATTCATAGCCAAACAATTGCAAACTAATTTTTTCGCCTAAATTTATTTACAAACATTTCAAAGACACCAAAAACTTCTCTTTAGCATCTTTACAAAATTCAACTGCTGTTCCCTCTAGCAACTACAAAGTTAACTTTTTACTCTGCCTTAAATCACTCGCTTGTTCTCCAACATCCACTTACCAATTCAAATCACCATTCCAAATATTCTCCTGAGTATTTGAAATCCCCATGCTTGTGCTTAACTACTTTTTCTCTCCACTACATCCTCAAAAGTTTTCAACCTGATTTCCAATCTCTCTGTCTATTGCCTGCCCGCCTGGGCCCGATCCTTTTTTTTTCCTCGCTGAAATGTTCCGTCCATGGACACTAGCTTATTCCACAACCAGTTTAGCTAGGAGGCTGTGCTTCTTAACTAGCCCCCACCCTTCTGGTCTCTTCTGTGAACAGTTATCTGTACTTTCCCACCGTGGGGGCTACATTCTCATGCATATAACTTTAATTACAACATCTACTTTCCGCCTATCATTTAATATAGGCTACATCTAGTATCAAGCAGCCTTACAGCTGCCAGTAATCAGCACATAACACAAAAAATTACAAAAATCTAATAAGGCTAACAAAAGCACTTTACATAAAAGTACTTTGGGTCACATAGGCCCAAAGCCATCCTCCCAAATTACCTAAATTTATGCCTAGTAACACCAACAACTCCTCCCTTTGAGAATACTCAACAAACTTTTGGCTGAGTTTTCTCAAACTTTAAAAACAAAAGCAATTAAACTCTAGGAAGCTGGGGTTAGTAATGAGGGGGTAATTAATTAGTTTCACAATCATCCTCCCCATGGACACGGCAGGATTCGGTATGTGAGAGCCCTCACCCCCCAACCGGTCCACATGCTGGGGAAGAGCACTGCGAATGTTCACACTTCCACCGAGACAGTGTCCAAGTATGTCTCTACAACCCCAGATCAGATGGTACTCCTGATGTATCTGTAAGGGCAGTGGGCCATCCTGGTGCTTAAAATCACTCCGAATGGCCATTAGTTGGTCATTCAGGATTTCAAACGTACTAGCTCCCACTGCAATGCCTTCCCAGCCTCAGTAAAAGCCGATACCATCTCTGCCAATAGCCTCTGGGTCATAAAACTAATGGCGAAAATGATATGTAACTCACCAACTCCAGCCTGTACTTGGGTTAGCGGAGCTCCAACAATAAAAAACTAAATAAGGGCAATATCATTACAATCCAGTTAGGGAGGGCAATACATGCTAAAAAATTTCTCCACAACACAGGGCGCAGCCTGTAAAATAAATCCCAAAATCCAATTAATACCACATTTCTCAGCAGGAGTCCCAAATTTCTTTCTGCCAGTGTACAATTCTTTGTTTCTTCACCAGGGTCAGTTCTCAATGTTCTTTTAGTTAGGAATTTCTGGACTTTGGCAATGTCAGTGATATGAGTGTTTTTTCTTCTTTTCCACCACCGTCGTGGTTCAGCTTCTACGGGGGAGATTACCCGGACATCATCCTGTAGTGGTTTTGCTTCTTTCAAAAAAATCCAACAACACAATGGGGGCTGCCAGCGGACAAGGGAGAGGTTAACCAGCACGTCACCTTGTCCTTTTTTCCTGCTGTCCAGAAGCACAGTAGAGCTAAAAAAGGAAATAGGCCAATCATCAGTAGAAGAATTCTTCTGATGTGGAGGGGTCTTTTTGCAGTGAGAATCATGGGTCCAGGCAGTCAGTCTCCTGGTTCCAAGGAGTGGCAGGGCTGCTAGGATCTTTGGACAGCTCTTCCATACCTGTGAGAAGAGACAGCTAACACATTCCGTTAGTGCCTGGCAGGGTTTTTCAGCTCTCACAGCTTTTTTGGCCCAGTCAAGCCCCCCTTTGTCTTGGCTGTCCGCCAAGTCTTAGCTGTGAGCGGTGTGTCCTTGACTGGGACCAGAAAGATTTCTTCAGTTAACTCATTCTGTTCTTTTTCCTTCCCTGCTTGGCTTCTTTTAATCTGTGCATCCTGTGTCAGAACACCCAGCTGTTGCTGCTCATACCAGAGAAGCATAACGTTTTTCCCAGCACTGTCCCAGGCTCAGACCAGCCAGCGTAGGACGCCTTCTCCAGGTTCCTGCCAAAACAACTTACTCGCTTGTAGGTCCGAACGACCTCCGGGGCCACGGCACGAGCCTCTGCCTGCACCGTGCACTCCAACGTCTTCCCGTCCAGGTCTCGCTTCCAGCAGAGCACCTCCTCGTCCTGGGCCTGAAGGGTGGTCAGGAGGAGCCTCCCCAGCTCCCCCTCTTTTCTTAATAAGTGAGTCAGTGCAGCAGGGGAGATTCTTTCCCCCTGTCGGTTCATGATGTGCAATAAAAGCTTCTGTGTTATCTTTTCTTCAGCTGATACAGCGGTACTCATAACTTAGCCAGCCGTTTTCCTGTGAGCTCAAACGCGCCTCTCTCGGACGCCCAGGAGCCGCTATTCCACGGTACCTCCTGCAGCGGCTGTAACCCACAGCCGCTCACCTGTGAGCTCAAACGTGCCTCTCTCGGACGCCCAGGAGCCGCTATTCCACGGTACCTCCTGCAGCGGCTGTAACCCGCAGCCGCTCACCTGTGAGCTCAAACACCTGTGAGCTCAAACGTGCCTCTCTCGGACGCCCAGGAGCCGCTATTCCACGGTACCTCCTGCAGCAGCTGTAACCCGCAGCCGTTTTCTGGTGAGCTCAAACACGCCTCTCTCGGACGCCCAGGAGCCGCTATTCCACGGTACCTCCTGCAGCGGCTGTAACCCGTAGCCGCTCACCTGTGAGCTCAAACACCTGTGAGCTCAAACGCGCCTCTCTCGGACGCCCAGGAGCCGCTATTCCACGGTACCTCCTGCAGCGGCTGTAACCCGCAGCCGCTCACCTGTGAGCTCAAACACCTGTGAGCTCAAACGTGCCTCTCTCGGACGCCCAGGAGCCGCTATTCCACGGTACCTCCTGCAGCAGCTGTAACCCGCAGCCGCTCACCTGTGAGCTCAAACGCGCCTCTCTCGGACGCCCAGGAGCCGCTATTCCATGGTACCTCCTGCCGGCTGTAATCCCCGCTTTTCCACTCTCGAACGATCCCACTTATTTGAATCGCATCACGTCGGGGTCACCATTTGTTGCGTTACAAGCGGGCCGGATAAAGCACAACAACCAATATGATTGCAAGCAGAATCGTTTATTATGTACAATGCATCATATTATATAGGCTTCTCCATATTAGCAAACGTCAAACACACCAACATCACATTGCTGCTGATTGGTTCTTAGTCCGATACACACGCTTTTCACACGCATGGCCCTTTGCTTACTGATTTCCCATTTCTCATGCAATTCATCTGATTTATGGACTTGTTTATCACCTTGAAACCGATCCCAGCTAGGCCACCTGGTGTCTGCCTCCCTCTGGCAGTTCCCTACTTTCTCACAACAACTTTATCTCACCCCACTGTCCTTGATGTCCGCTGCCGTAACTTTCCACCAAGGCAGCATAGGGATAATGCAATCCCACACACCACATGCATCAATCAGAGGCTACATGAACCTTTGCCCTGTCTGTAGACACACTGAAAGAAAGCCTGTTAATGAGAAGTGCTGCTCCTTGCCTGCAATTTCAGCTCTGACTCTATGCAAGTCAAGACGACTGCAAGAGCTGAAGAAACAAAGAGGAGTCCCTGTGGCACCTTAGACACTAACCAATTTATTTGGGCATAAGCTTTCGTGGGCTAGAACCCACTTCATCAGATGTATGGAATGGAAAATACAGTAGCAGGTATACATATACACATAGGACATGAAAAGATGGGAGTTGCCTTACCAAGTGTATGTGTGTGTGGGGGGGGTAAATCAGTCTAATGAGAATTCAAACAACAGTAGAATACCGGGGGGGGGGAGGGGAAGAGGGAAGAATCACTTTGGTAGTGGTAATGAGGGCAGCCCGTTTCTAACAGTTGACAAGGAGTGAGTAACAGTAGGGGGAAATTAGCATGGTAAAATTAGGTTTTGTAATGACCCATCCAGTCCCAGTATTTATTCAGGCCTAATTTGATGGCGTCCAGTTTGCAAATTAATGCCAGTTCTGCAGTTTCACATTGGAGTCTGTTTTTGAAGGGTTTTTTGTTGAAGAATTGCCACTTTTAAGTCTGTTATTGAGTATCCAGGGAGGTTGAAGTGTTCTCCTACTGGTTTTTGAATGTTGTAATTCCTGATGTCAGATGTGTCCATTTATTCTTTTGCATAGAGACTGTCCAGTTTGGCCAATGTACACGGCAGAGGGGCATTGCTGGCACATATCACATTGGTAGATGTGCAGGTGAACGAGCCCCTGACGGTGTGGCTGATGTGGTTAGGTCCTATGATGGTGTCCCTTGAATAGATATGCGGACAGAGTTGGCACCAGGGTTTGTTGCAGGGGTTGGTTCCTAGGTTACTGCTTTCGTTGTGTGGTGTGTAGTTGCTGGTGAGTATTTGCTTCAGGTTGGGGGGCGGTCTGTAAGTGAGGACTGGCCTGTCTCCCAAGGTCTGTGAGAGTAAGGGAACATCCTTCAAGATAGGTTGTAGATCTTTGATGACACGCTGGAAAGGTTTTAGTTGAGGGCTGTAGGTGACAGAATGATAGAGCCAGAAGGGTACCCAAAAGTCACCTACTACGAGACAGGCCCAACAAAAGAAATTAACAGAACACCACTAACCGTCACCTACAGCCCCCAAATAAAACATCTCCAGCGCATCATCAAAGAACCTTTTAACATTAAGCATATGGAGCCAGACTTCAATGTAATAAGCATATTAAGAATGCTGGCAGGATGACAAACTCATCAAGGTGGACCACCATCCTGGGAGGTGAATCTCATGTGAGTCTGCAGTACTTCACCTTTGTAAAAATCTGATCAAGTGTGAAGCTAGCCTACTGCTACCTGGAACCCGATCTTCCACATAAAGTTAAGTTCACAGGACTGAATGTTTCAAAAAGAGCTTTAATCCAAATTAGTATTCCATATCATGGTGCACACAAGCATGACAAAGGGCTGCAGACATTGACCTACCCTCAACTAATTCACAATCAACAGAAAGCTTACAAAATGAATAGAGTATCAGAGGGGTAGCCGTGTTAGTCTGGATCTGTAAACATGCATCCAACGAAGTGGGTATTCACCCACAAAAGCTCATGCTCCCAAACGTCTGTTAGTCTATAAGGTGCCACAAGACTCTTTGCTGCTTTTACAAAATGAATAGAGTGAGTCTTCAAAGCAGGCACAGACATATAAAGAAGGTAGTAAAGCAGTTTGAGGTGGGTGAGAACTACCTTGACCGCTATCCTTTCTTCATGAAATTACAGGTCCTTCTCACAGATGTTTTTTGAGATGCTAGGACATAAGTTATCTACTGGAAGACACCATACTTACAGATCTTTACCGTCATCAGGAATCAAAGGTCTTGAGAGCCCTAGATCTGAAATATTATCTAGGCCACATTCTCTCTCAATCTGATAGAATCAACTCTGCCCAGCCACAACAGTAGAGAACCACACTTATCTGAGCTAGTATGAGGCTTACAGATCATCACACTTCTCTCTCTCAACTTTGCCAGGACCTTTGCTAAGAGAGGGAGCAGCAGAAAAGTAGAGACACATCTCTTTCCCTACAGTATGAAAGGGCATCCTTTGCTAATGTGACTTTTTATGGAAGCCATGAGCAGGCCACCAGTAGTTTTCTGCTTTGGTAAGTAATGAGATCCACCTCAGATGTCCCTCAAAAGAGAATCTGGCTGGCACTTCCAAATCCTGAAGCCACTTGTAAGGCTCTATTCCAGATGATCTCATCTGCAATTGTGTTCTCCTTTCTCGCCATGTACATATGTACTATGAAAGACTCGTGGAGTAGAGCACACTCCAACCCCTGAAGACTTACCTAATAGGTGGCAAGACCCAGTACCTCCCTGATTGTTTTTGTGTTCTTTATGCAAACGAGAGCCCTGATAGTCACTGAACCAGGAACGCTTCTGGGGATACTAAGCACTTGGACACCTAAGGCACACAGCGCCACACTGATCTCCAGTTCATATGCAACATTCCTTGAAAGACTAAACTCCCTGGATACTGAGACCCTATGTATAAGATCCCCTATCCTAAGCTGGATGCAACCATGATCGCTACAGTTTGGACAGGAGACATTTGGAAGTCCATTACAAACTAAGTTCTCCTCAGACAATGAGACACTGAAGTCTCATTACTGGGATGTGACAGGAGAGTTGCTTATGATCACTGCTACCCATGCCTGATACTGGGCTAAATCCACGTTCTCATGGACTAGCTTTAAAACTCCCCTAGCATTTTTCTTGAGGAATAATGTTACTGAAGGTGTGAATTTTTTTTGCATAGCTTCTCCTGCCCTTTGGTTATGAAGGCATGGCCACCCCTGTTGAGAAGTGTTCCAAAATGGACTGGCAAATTGTTCATTAAAATAAGTCTCAGTACTACTGATCAGGATTCTGAGGTGCAGAGTGTGGCCACTCTTTCCTCTAAGTAAGTTCTTAAACTGCTGCCAACATCCTGAGGGAGGAGATGATTTTTTTTAAACTGTCTTTAGGAGACACAGCAGCTTGATGTATCTGCCACACCTTCACCAGTGGCTCCAAAATAGGGTGCAAGGGCATGATAGCTATTGAATGTGGGGGAGCTGATGTTCCTCTGCAATGTATATGTACTTCCAGTCAGAAGAGTACTCCAACTCATTTGAGTCCAGGTAACAATACTCAATCTTGGATAACACCCTAGTATCTGATTTGTCCAAGCAATATGGAGGGGGTACTTAGCACATATTAAGTACTCTAGGAAACACTGGCTACACTGAAGATTCCAGTGTTGAGGCCAGAGCTTCCTGGACTATAGGGTACAAGCTTCAGCCTCAGGACAAAGAGTGCATTGACTTTGTAAAGAGATTCTACCCCTTCTGATGCAGAGCAAGAAGAATTTTTTTGAAGTACTGTGGGCTTCTGGGCAGCCTCAGGGCCTATGCGATATAAAATACCAATTCAGCCCCCTCCCGAAAACAGCTATTTTAGTAATTTCTTGGCTCCACCCAATTCAGGGTTGAATTCCTCCTCACCCCCTACCCCCGGTTGGGTGGCCCTTTATATTTGGCAGCAGCTCTGAAGTGGTCATTCTGCAACTAGCAGCGTTTCCTGCTCTTCTTCCCCACAAAGCTGGTAATTACCTATAAGCAATAAGAAAGAAAAAAAATGGTGGACAACTGGAGCAGATGGAATATTCTAACAGTCAGGAATGATTAAGCTGAATCATAAAGAATATACCAATACTCAGAATCAATCCATTCTAAATTTCAACCAGAAGACGCAATGGGGGAGAACCAGGAAGTTTAGATATAAAGCTGCATGTAAAAAGGGGCTTCAATAGAATCAAGCTGTGGTGTGGTTGGTTCTCTTGTCACCTCTTCCACTTGTCTTTTGCAGAGCTACAAACCTCAAGCATGTATTTCCAAGAAGCTAATGCAGAGCTCTCAACTTTGCTGTTCCTAGCAGAAAGCACTTCAGCTTTGAAATAATCATGCTGGGTTTATTGGGGAACAGGGTCTGGGAAACTGGGTCTGTGCATGGATGGTGCTGGCAGTCCGTCCCAACATTCCAGTGATCTAGGCTGGCTCTGGCTTTAGTTTTCAGTTTATCCTTCAAAGCACTGTGGACGAGCTTGTGCTGGACTTCAAGAAGTTTCCCTGTATTGCCTGAAGGAGGAATTGGAGCCACTCCCTATATTGCTAGTGCTCAGACTGACATACGGACACGTAGCTGACACCCCCACACATCACAGTAGATGCCTTCCTTCATTCTTGAAGGCATACACCCCCACCACCACCAAAATACAAAAAAGCACAAGCCAAGATGACTTACTTTTTTTTTGTATAACCTTGATTTGAACTTAGCATCAAGCAAATGCTTGATGCACCAAGAACTGCTGAAGCACACTGAGTCAGGTGCCAGTATACTTAGAAGAGCCAGAAAAACTTCAGGGGAAGAGCTCCAAAGGAGAACTGCTGAAGCTCCCACAAAAATAAAGGCAAGAACATGCCAACATGGTATTAGAAAGCTGAAACATGCCACAGTAGGCAAAAAAACTGCCAAGGCAGTTACTGGAGCAGGCCCTCAAAACACTTGCAGGAAAGACCTCACAAATTAAGCAACTGGACTGGCAATTAAGACTGACTGGAAAGGACACTAAAAAATAAAAAGAGTGCACTGAGACAGTATGAAATATTAGAGCAACACAAAAACAGTTAATGATTAGCTTCTTCACCACCATTACCAAGAAAGAACTGAATGGTAAATTTGGAGATCAGTATTTACACCCAGCAGATGACCTGGTTCACACTTACTGTCCACAAGAGTAAACAATCTTTAATAAATAATGGAATTGTAACAGTCTTTCAGTAAGGAGCCAAGACCCACGAGCAAGTATTCTGGTAGATGGGGTCTTCAGAGAAACTTTTAACACTACTTCTCTAACATTGCAAACTCTCTCTCCATCAGAAACTACTAAATATGCCAAATTGTGTAATGGTTTTAATAGCATGCACAAACTACTTGGTTTAATCCTGTTAGAAATTATTTGATTTGTGACCTCTGAACATCCGTCTTCCAACAAGAAAGGTTATTACAAGATCTAATTTTACTCTGATGAAGCACTGATGTTAACATACCGGAGGGGGGGGGGAAGAGAGAGAGAGAGAGAGAACGAACCCACAAAGGAAAGCTAGGATGCAATCCGGTCTAAAGCCTTGATCCTACAACCGGCAATATGCAGGCAGGCCCGAGCCCACCCAGCTCCCTAATAGTCACAGCATCTAAATCTATCCTCCACTTCTAAAAATCTAGACAAATGAATTCAAGTCATTAGACAATGCCTATAAGAAGACAGCAAAAACCCAGCAGCTTACCTTCAGACTTCAATTTCGTAAGAACAAATATCAGGTAGTTGTTAAAATCTGGATACTGATTCAGTTGTTCCAGTTTCTAAAAAGTAAGGTTATTAAGGAAAATGTATACGTTTCAAAGATTACACTAAAGTTGACATTGATTATTTGACGTGTAATTGCTGTTACTTCCAAATACCACTCTACTTCCACAGTGACCTTTAAAACACAAGTGATGCTCTCGTACATAAGACTCTTTCCATTCCACTAATATCTCAGGTGAATGTTAAACAGCAACTATTAATGTTAGACATATTTAAGTCAGTAGGTCCACATAACTTGCATTCAAGCATTTTAAAAGAGCTGGCTGAGGACACCTAGACTAGTAATGCTGATTTCAAAGAGTTTCAGAAGACTGGGCTAATATTGTGCCACTATTTTAAAAAAGATAAACAGGATAACGTAGGTAATTATAGGCCTGTCAGTATGATAATAAAGGGGGTGATATGAGACTTGATTAATAAAGAATTAAAGGAGGGTTATATAATTTATGCCAATCAACATCAGTTTATGGAAGACAGGTGCTGTTAAACGAACTTTATCTCTTTTTTGATGAGATTATAAATTTGGTTTGTAAAAGTAATAGTGTTGATGTAATAGACTTCTTGAAGGCATTTGACTTAGTCCCACATGACAGTCTGATTAAAAACTAGAACGGGAAAATTAATATGACATACTTTAAATGGATTAAAAGCTGGCTTACTGATGGATATCAAAATGTAACTGTAAACAGGGAATCTTGGAGTGGGTGTGTTTCTAGTGGGGTCCCACAGGAATCTGTTCTTGACCTATATTATTTAACATTTTTATTAATTACTTAGAAGAGAAAAAACAAAAATTGAAGGAGTGGTAAATAATCAAGAGGCCAGGTCACTGATTCAGAGTAATCTAGATCACTTTGTAAGCTGGGCATAAGAAAATAGAACATTTTAATATTTCTACATATAAATTATACCTCTAGGAACAAAGACTGTAGGCCATACTTATAGGATGGAGGACTCTATCCTGGGAAGCAATGACACTGAAAAGGATTTGGGGGACATGGTGGATAATCAGATCAACAGGAGATCCCAGTGTGATTCTGGGGCCAAAAAGGGCTAAGGAGATCCTGGAATGCATGAACAGGAGAATTTCAAGTAGGAGTAGAGAAGTTATTTTGCCTCTATTTGGCACTGGTGCAACCGCTGCTGGAATACTGTGTCCAATTCTGGTGTCCACAATGCAAGAAGGATGTAGATAAATTGGAGAGGGCGCAGAGAAGAGTCACTAGAGTCATTAAAGGATTAGAAAACATGTCTTACAGTAAGAGACTCAAAGAGCTCAATCTATTTAGCTTAACAAAGACGGTTACGGGGTGACGATCACAGTCTTATAAGTACATATATATAGGGAACAAATATATAACAACAGGCTCTGCAATCTAGCAGAAAAAAGGTATAACATGATCCAATGTCTGGAAGCTGAAACTAGACAAATTCAGACTGAAAAAGCAGCATAATTATTTTTTTTAAAGTGAGAGTAATTAACCATTGGAACAACTTATCACAGGTTGCAACAGAGTCTCTATCACTGAATTTCTAAATCAAGGTTGGATATTTTTCTAAAAGATATTGTTTAGAAATTATTTTGGGGAAGTTCTATAGAGAAGGTCACACAGGATGATCACAATGAAATAGCTAGCACAGCTTGTAATGTAGAGGGTAAAAAATTTGAAATCAGTTTCCAGCAGTTTTAATACTGAAGCACAACATTTGTATGCAGCTTGAAAATGGAGGTCTTAATTAACTTCTAAGCATCCAGGTAGAGTCCTTTGTACTATTCGTGGTTAAGTATTTAAAGTATGAACAGCATCAACTTTAAGCAAGCCACTGAACCTCCATTCAGCAAGACATTAAAGCATGTCTAACATTTTTCATTTTTTACTGAAAAATAATACTGCATTTCACCATTAAAACTACTGAAACTGACTTAGTATGGTCTCTGAAGCATAAAAGTATGATCTTTAAGACTTCAACAAGACCATTCTCTTGCTTAATACTAGGCACGTGCTTAAGCAGCTTCCCAAACTGCAGCTTAATTGAGCACTAAGAGTTGAAAATTTTTTTAAGCATGAATGGCTGATGCATTGTAGCATTTTTTGGGGGGAGGGGAGGGGACAGGTGTTACTTAAAATGGTAAATATTTAATACAAGATAATCCTGACATATACATGCCCATTTCCTAGAATTCATATTCATTCTCTCTCTCTCTATGTAATACACATACACACAGGAAGGATTATCTTGTATTAAATATTTACCATCTTATATGGTATTACCATCACATATATAGATAAACAAAATATAAAACTCCTGGGGAAAATCTGCATCACTGCAATGCAGAAAAATACCTGCTCCCCCCACAGATTCCCTTCACTTCCTTGCAGAAAATGGTTTCTGTGGGGAAGCAAAGAGAAGCTGCACTAGTGCTCACTAACCCCTCCTGGCAGCAGCAACTCAGATGATTGGGCAGTCAGGAGAGAAATAAATCACTTGAGGGAGGGAGGTCTGGGCATCCCCTGTGGCACCCAAGGACCTTAGTCCCAGCTGGGAGGGGCGGGGCAAGAAGGACAGAGACAGAGTTCCCCGTTCCCTGCACAGAGCAGCCATGGCTGGGTCAGATCAACCCCCAGAAACTTCCCCTGGCTGCAGGATGCTCTGTACCTGGGAGGGGGGGAAGGGGCTTGGCAGGAGGGAGCCAGGGGGTGGGGGAAAAAAAGAGGCTTAGCTGGAGATGGGGGTTGGGTACAAGGGGGTCTGGGTTGTGTGGAAAGGGGAAGCAGTTCCCTGTACAGTGACCCCTCCCCGCAGCCACACATCTGGAAACCCCTCCACAACAGGAGCCCCCTGCATCCAGAACCACCCCCCCAAAGAGCCCCCTGAACTCCCCTGCACCAGAAGCCCCACTCCCCCAGCCCCTGCACTGAGCCCTAACCACACTGAGCCCTAGCCACCTTCACCTGGACTCCCATGCAGAGTCCCATTCCCCCTGAACCAAGTCCCTGTGCATCCAGATTCCCCCCCACTGAGCTTCCCGCACCCAGCTTGTGCCACACAGAACACTGTTACTCTTGAGGGAATTCTTTGCCAAAAAATTCAACATTTTAAAATTCTGCACATTTTTTGTCAAAATTACACAATATAATCACACCATTTTCAATTATTTTGGTAACTTATTTCAAAACATTAGTCAGCAAAATAATTGAAAATGCTGTGATTATATTGTGTAATTTTGACAAAAAATATGCAGAATTTTAAAATATTGTGCGCAGAATTTTTAATTTAGTGCAGACACACACATTACCAAAAATGCCATGAAGGAACTATAAAGAGTATTATGGTGTTCATTAATGAGTCATTCTAATGTACTGCAAAAGGCCTACAGTTTTTCTATGATTTGTCATTTCCAGTCATTCAAAATATGCAAGTATTTCACTGCTCCTTGACTAGCAAGAGTGATTTTGCATGTTGCTAAATCCTTTTATTTCCACTCCCTGGTTAACTCACCAAAAGTACTTAAATATCTGAAGTTGCAAGTCTGCAACATCATCATGCTGTTAACTCCTATATTTAAATTATATATTATAAAACCAATTACACAAGAAGATTTCTAAATGATCATGATTATCTGTCCAACAGGCAACTGTTACCTGACATTAGTTATTCAGTTTCTGAATATGACAGAGTTTCAAATAAGAAATGACTAAAAATATCTATAAATAGTTCTAATTTGTATCAGGTAATGACTCCATTCAAAAATAAAAGCTTTACAGGATTGGGCTACCAACGCCCTTATTGCTCCTTTGCTGTGAAATAGAGTATGAACTATGCTGGAAAAGCCTCTTGTGTGGAAAAACGGTTGGAATAACAGAATCAATATGGCATGTGCTACACATCTGTGGGAGATGGTGAACAAGAGTCAAATAATTGTAGTCAAGACTAGCCTGACTTAGGCTTTGTCTACTCTGGCACTTTCATTGTTAAAACTTTTGTTGCTCAGGGGTGTGAAAAAAAACAAAAAAAAAAAACACCCACCCCGAACAACAAGTTTTAACAATGAAAAGCCCCAATATGGACAATACTTTGTTGCCAGGAGCTGTGCTGCCGGCCACAAAGCTACCATCCCTGCTTGGAGGTGGTTTTATTTTGTCCCCAGGCAAGCTCTCTCTCGGCGATAAAGAACTGCTACACAGCGCACCTTACAACGCAGTGTAAGCATAGACTAAGACGGGGTCGGCAACCTTTCAGCAGTGGTGTGCCGAGTCTTCATGTATACACTCTAATTTAAGGCTTCACGTGCCGGTCATACATTTTAACGTTTTTTTAGAAGGTCTCTCTATAAAAGTCTATAATAGACAACCAAACTACTGTTACATGTAAAGTAAACAAGGTTTTCAAAATGTTTCAGAAGCTTTATTTAAAATTAAATTAAAATGCAGATCTTATTAGTTTAGTGTGATCCTTGTCCTTGCTTTTCCTTGCTGAGTTTTCCAATGTCTGGTGGCACGTATTTAGATACTTTAAGCTGCACACAGGCATCTGAGTTATAAGTTGATGACTGGCTGGCAGGAGGTCAGCGGCTGGAACCCCAGATCAGCAGCTGAGGTGAGTGGAGCTGGCAGCTGGTAGGACTGAGCAGGGCCGGAAGCCTGGGCCCTGTCTGGCAGGGGGCCTGCGCTGGAAGCAAGGTGAGTGAGGCTGCAGCAGGGATCCCGGCTGGTAAGGGGCCAGCAGCCAGAACCCCAGAGCGGCAGCGGGCTGAGCAGGTCAGCCCACCCAGCTCTGGGGTTTCAGGGGTGGGCTGAGCATCTCCGCCAGCCCTCCTCTGGGGTTTCAGCCACTGGCTCCTGCCAGTCTGGGGTTCCTTCAGCGGGCGCTGAGTGGGACCGGCAGCGGGACCCCGGCTGGCAAGGGGCCAGCAGCGGGGGCAGGCTGAGCAGCTCAGCCTGCTGCCGCTCTGGGGTTTCCAACACCGGCTTCTGCGTGCTGGGGTCTCAGCCCACTGCCAGCCTGGGGTTCCTTCCCCCAGGCCAGCAGCGGGTGCTGAGTGGGGCTGCAGCAGGGGTATCCCAGCTGGCAAGGGGCCTGCAGCAGGAACCCCAGAGCTGCAGCGGGCTGAGCTGCTCACCCCACCGCAGCTCTGGGGTTTCGCCTGCCAGCTCGGCTCACAGCCCGCTGCCAGCCTGGGGTTCCTTCTCCCAGGCCAGCAGCGGGTGTTCAGTGGGACCCACGGTGGGAGCCCGGCTGGCAAGGGGCCAGCAGCGGGAACTCCACAGCGGCGGCAGGCTGAGCGGCTCAGCCTGCCCCGTGTGCCATCGAAAATCGGCGCACACGTGCCGTAGGTTGCCAACCCCTGGACTAAGATGTATGTAGGGTATTTTGAGACATTCCCCTTTTAAACCTACAGAAATAACTACCACAAAAATCAACTGGAGTCAAACCTTGCTATTACCTCTGCATTGTTCCCCTTCCTCCCCCCAAAAAAGGGAAAAATATAGTGCAAGCACAGCAGGAAGGAGAACCAGAAGAGATGTTCTAAGTGGAAACCCCAAAACAACACTGAAGCTACTGGCCTAGGATCCACAGGATTTTCCAGCTCTAACAGCTTCTTCCTCATTCACTGTTTGAGACTGTTGCCAACTTCACATTTGAGGGTTTGTCTGGTGACTTCCTGCTAAGATGTAGCTGTTTACACACTCAAAGAGAGACAAAAATGTCACTGAACAAAATTTCCAGAGAATTTTATATACATACACACGCAAATATAGTCACAAAATCATTCACAAGCAGCTCAATAGTGTTAATAAATCCATTCCATGCTCTCTTCTTACTACATTCTGTTGCACACCAGAAGCAACTACACCAGTACACTATCATCATCAGGAGAGCACCCGCTGCTCATTAGGAAGGAAACTGCAGCCCTCTGCTCATTGGGAAGGGTGCTCTGTACAGGGCAGCCAGGTTGGCTGGGGTCGGTTAATTTCAGCTGAGCCTCCCTTTCTTGTCAGCCTGGATTTGAGCCAACAGGTTAGTGAAAGGGAATGCCCAGAGCCAGGGGTAAGAGGGCATTCACCTGACCTGAGCTCAGCGCTGCAGGGAGCCAAAAAAGTAGATTTAAAACTAAAAAAAATAAAAATAAAATGAATAAATAAATCAGCTAGCCAGGCCTTGTACCCCTCCACTTCCAGGGTTTCATTTCTCAAAACAGCTGGGCAGCTAATCCCATGCCAAACCAGGGGAAGGTGTAAAGGGGAAGCAAAATCAAGCTAGCGCCACCTTTGATCCTGTATCTATTGGGTTTCCGGGAAACCGGGCAGGCGAATCCCCCGCCCCCCCCCCAGCCTAAGTGGAGGATCTACAGGACTTCAGAAACCCACTGATTTCGGGGGACAACTAATAAAAGAACAGGGACAGGAGTGCAGTCAAAGGGTCATAAGAAGGGAGCCTGACGGGGACAGCGAGCAGAGAACCCCGGACAGCGCCCACTGCTCCTCGAAGGCGTCAAGGGAGCCAGTGGACGCCACCCAGAGGAACTCCGCCCGGATACGTGAACGGACTAAGGACCGGAAACAAGCCCCACAGTGTAGTAAGGGATTCATCCCTGGAGAAACAGTGACCACTCCCCAGCCCCATCGGAACACACGGTGCTGTCTCATCCCACCCCATCTTCCATCCGTGCAGCTCTCTCGCTGGCTAACCTGGCTCCCTTGCCCAGCCCACTTCATTAGGGTGTACTACCTATTACAGAGCAGCAAGAAAGAACACATTTGGGTAAAAACAAGCCCTGGCTAATGTGCTGCTCTCTCCAAAGTGCACCTGGCTTTGGCAAAGTATTTAATTAGCCTCCACAAACTTCTTTTCCTTGCCTGCAGATTATAGTGATCTCAGCCCAAGAAGCCCTGGAATGTGATTCCTTCCAAGGACATGTTCAATTGAGACATAATGACATTGACTTGGTGTGCAACAGAATGTAGTAAGAGGAGCACGGAATGGATTTTATTCACACTATTGAGCTGCTTGGGAATGTTTTATTGGTTACATATTGGTAACTTCTTCCTCTCAATGTCACTGTAATTGGCAGTGAAAGTCGTTAGATTTGTCACTAGTCACTGACACTTATTTTCTCACTAGGAAAACCAAAAGGTCACTAGATTTAGTGGCCAAGTAGCTAAGTTGGCAACACTGTCAGATTCTTGGGTCCTCCCACTCCTTTTAGGTTTTATTGCAGGTGTATATAATATGACCCTGCATCAAATAAGCCTTTCAAGCCTACAACTAACTTTGTATTTTAAAAGGCATTTTAACATTTAACATGACCTGTGTTTAATTTAGTTACATGTGTCTGAATGTCCAACACAAGAGCAACAAGGGCAATCAGCCCATATTAATAAGAAAACAAAAATCAATTTAAAGTGCCTTAAGTTTGTAGCAGCTGGCTCATGCCCCACTGGAACACATTATTAAGCACCATGCTGTGACAGGACAGCAATCTCAGCGACCTGCTGAAGCAGGCCCATAAATGTATCAAGTGGCATTTTTATTATATAGCACTGTTCTGCAAGTTATATTAAAAGAGGTTTTTTCAAAACTGCATCATATAATAAAAACAGTAAAAATCCGTCACTTACTAGGACCAACACCAGCAGAGTACATATTTAAGGTACAAGTCTGTCGCATCTTACGCACATTTAACATGCGCGATTTCAGCTTTATGCAGTCGGCAAAAACAAAAAGAGAAAAACAACAATTTTAATACTGTACCTGTAGTGCGGGCGATTCCACCCACCATTACACTCAATGTAATTCTGACTATATGCGATTTTTTCTTTACATGCTGACTGCGGAACGTAACCCCAGCGTAAGATGCGACAGACCTATATGGCATATGCTGGAGTGTCACAGCACAGCAGACAGCTACTAATGTCATTTTAAGAAAACTGAATGAAAAGAAATGAAACCTAAATGGGAAAAAAAATTACATTAGATATCTTTCATTTCCCTTCCTATTGGGAGCATTCAGCATGTGAAAGTTCCCTTTGATTACATACTTCATCAAACATCTAGAATGACAAAGTTAAAAATATGGGATGCAGTCAAGTTATCTTAAGACTGCATTAGTATCTTTGGTAGTTAAAATTACATTTACTTATCACTATTTATGTTATTTGCTTAGCATTTCTCAGCTTGATGAAATTACATAAACTAGTTTCACTTTTGTTTAGTCAACTTCTAATCATTTCATTTTTCAGGATGCTGCTCACCAACACAACTGTTTAAGAACATTGCAACAGAAATTTAAGTTTATAGAAATATGCTATCAGATTTATTTGGGGGAGAGCGTTGTTTTGGTTTTTTTAAACTAATTTAGAAATTGAGACAAGTAGAACAAGATAGTATCCCTTTAATAATCTAAATATACCTTATTTAATCAAGGAGACAACTTAAAAACCACAATTTAAACCTATTGTTACAACCAACATGATTACGGTAACTGAAAGACTAAAAAGTCTCTATTTTAAATTTGGGGTTTACTTTATACTCAGAGTACTGTCCAATGCAGTTTCCCATTTGTGTGTCGGTCTTTTACACAGCAAAAGGGGAGAAATTAAACATCTTAAAATGGAAAAATGCAGTTATAAATAAGGCTACAATTTTTTCATAGATGTCATGGAAGTCGGATCCCTTGCCACCCATGGCAAACAGCGGTGGAGGAACCCCAAAGCTCCCAGCCACCGTGGGGACCCCGGATCTCAGAGTGGGCCCCAGCAGCTGCGAGCAGTGTGGGGACCCTGTAAACAAGCTCCCCATTGTGTCATGGATATTTTTAGTAAAAGT
This sequence comes from Mauremys mutica, assembly GCF_020497125.1. NCBI lineage: Eukaryota > Metazoa > Chordata > Testudines > Geoemydidae > Mauremys > Mauremys mutica. The sequence continues at coordinate 47,000,944 of NC_059077.1, forward strand.
TACCGACAGCTTCCATGAATTTTTCTTTATTGCCCGTGACCTGTCTGACTTTTACTAAAAAAAATCCATGACAAAATCTTAGCCTTATTTATAAAAGTCACATGAGTTCACAAAGGGAGACAGCACCTGAAATAAACTACATTTAACTTATAAATAAAATTAGAAGTATTCTTAATTTGACCATAAAGCCTTAAAGTAAGCAGTTATTTGGAGGTGGGGAGAAAGAGTGCAGAAAGTAAAAGTTAAATCTGATACTTTCAAGGTATCAAGAATATCAGCTATGTCTACCTGTTTTTTCCTGAAGGACCTCCTAGATGTTTTAGTATTTGTATCTTCATGAAAGGAGAAGGGGATGATGAATCTTTAACAAAAACATTTTCCTGCCCAAAGTTTAGCTAGTCTGACTAATCACTCCATCATCATCGGAGACTTTCAGAGTGCACAAAATCAGAACTGCTAATATAAAAATAGAAGCAGGACAAAAAGTGCTTGTTTTTTTAAGAATCCAAGAAACAAACAACAAAAATCAATTTTCCCTTGGCAGGTTACCTTCCGTGGTTTAGTCATATAACAATTCACTCTTTCAAAAATCTTCCTTGCAAGCAGTACTGTTTTCACAGTGGAAAACCTGAACTTTCATCTATAGATTGAAGAGGCCAATGGAAATACACTTGCCAGCTACTACCACCACCAGATTATGCTTGTTCCATTCTCTAGAAAAGCACTAGAGCATGCAACAGGCCCCTCTCACCCCATATCCACCACACATACACAAAAGATAGGGGCACTCTGACAAAGGTGCTAATACCACATGTCCTGCTAAATGAGCGACCCGAGCCTCCTCCCTCGGCTAACTCCCGAGAAAAGAGCAGACTAGAGATATCACAGATCTTAGCCCCACCAGTCAGGGCTAGGGGAGGAGCAGCATTTCTCAACTAGAAAACCCTATGTCCAGCCTGCCTCCAACCCTGTTGGCGGGATCCACCCAAGCCCTCTATGGAAAGAGGCCTGTGCACGGCCGTAGGGCGCGGGGAGCACTCGGGGAATGCGAGCCCCGCGCTGCTCCAGCTGGGGGCTGGTAGAGGCCCAACGTGGGGTAACCCGGGAAAGTGGCGGATACCAGAGCGGCAGGGCCCGGCCCAGGCTTTAAAAAGAAAAGCGCCACTTAGCTCCCGGGTTGCAGCAGGTGCTCGGGCGGGGGGCCAGGAGGAGGAGGCGGGTAACATTACCGCCCACGGGTTCCCTCGGCGGTTCAAACCCCGCGCCACGGCCGCCCACCTCAGTACCTGGGCGGGGGTTGGGCCAACAGCGCCCCCGGCTCGCTGGCCTCTCCAGCCGCTCGTAGCGCTGTGGCGGCTCCCTCCCCACCGAGCGGGGCCTGAAACCCGGAGAAGCCACCGCTCCCTCTCCCCTTCCCCAGGAGCTTCGCCGCGCCCCGGCTCCCCCCACGCCCACGCCCGGCTCGGCAAACCCGGGAAGCCCCTGTCCGTCCCCACCCCGGGGCTGAGGAAGACGCGGAGCCGGAACCCGTGGAAACAGCAACCAGCGCTCAACTGCGCCTGACTGGCTCGGCCTCCGCGCGGCACGCAGCGACCCCGACCCCGGCCCCAGCTCCGCGGTAGGCCCCGGCCAAGGATACTTGTTGCACCGCTCTCTGCGTGGTAGTGTCCGGGGACTGCGACTCCTTGAGCAGCTGCAGGATCTGCTGGAGCCCCTGCTCGTCGGGTTTCCACTCGTACTCCATCTTGGGTCGCTGCAAAACACAGACAACAGGCGGCCGCGGTTACTAGCGCTACAGGCCTGAGCGCAGGGGAGGCTGCGCCCAGAGCGCGGCCCGCTCTCGCCCCAGCACGCGCGCACGTACCGAGCGGCGGACCCGCGCGCGCCGCGGCCTCCCGCGATAGAGCTGCGGCAGGCCAAGGCGAGCGGCACTGACCTGCTCCTAGCCCCGGCCACCGCCGCCTGCCGTGCGTGCGTGCGCTGAGCGGACTGAGTCACTCACGCCGAATTTGCAGCCTGGTCCTAAGAGCGACGCGTCCCCCCGGGTCTTAGCGCCCGCCGCGCCGCCGTCAGTCCACCCGGCCGGCTCAGCCCTTCTGCCTCCGCCGGCGGCACCAGCCACCGCAGCCGCTTGCCTCAAGCTCCAGGTGCGTCACACACACTCAGCGTGAGGGGATCAAAAAAACAATCGATTTAAACCCCATGATCTATCAGGCAGCATTAATGGATCCACATCAGCGCAATGTCCAGCAGCAGGGGCATGGCCACTCATGCCACACACTCAGCGACCGGCGAGGGCAGCACCCCTCTCTCCTCCAGAGAGTGACGGACGGTCACTCAGCGCTTTCCCCAGCAACCACCTCATACACATTCCACCCCATAGAGCCCAGAGGGTGATAGCAACACCTCCTATCCCTCCCACCCCAAAAACCTGAGACAGCAACAGTAGCAATAGCCCCACAGACCTGAAAACACCAATATATAAGTTATGCCAAGAGTATATTCTGAACAGTGGCAGCAGGGACTAAGCCCCTATCCATCAAGGGATGTGATCCTTTAGGTGGGAAGTCACTTAAGCAAGCCAATGAGAGATGGGGGGGGGGTTCTAACCAGTGCCCCTGCTCAGAGGTAGGTGTATATTGCTGCTCAGTGATCCACAAATGGAGCCAGATGGCTTAGGCACCTAAGGCTTTTCACGTAAGAATAAGTTAGGCATCCCATGCCACCCAAATAGCCAGAGGAGGAACAGGTGATAGTGGTATCCACTTTATAACTTTTAGCCCATTGATTAGAGCATTCATCTGGGATGTGGAAGACCCAGGTTCAATTTCTCCCTCAGGCAACATGGGGGGAGGATTTGAACAAAGCAAGGTCTAACTCTAACCACTGAGCTATTGGGTTTTTCTGATGGGGAGAGGGTTCCCTCCATCTCTCCTGTTGAACTTATTCCACTGTAACTAGAAAATGACATTCATCTGACGAAGTGAGTATTCACCCACAAAAGCTTATGCTCCAATATGTCTGTTAGTCTATAAGGTGCCACAGGACTCTTTGTCGCTTTTTACGGATCCAGACTAACATGGCTACCCCTCTGATACTAGAAAATGAAAGAGTCATTGGAGCAGAGGAATTAGTCCTAGGTCTCCCTCCTCCCAAATAGATGCTTTAACCACTGGACTGTAGAATCATTCTTGCTCTCCGGCCCACTGACTTCCATTATTAATGCAATCTTCAATTTTAGCAGCCTTTCACAGGCAAACAAATTATTCCTCTCCCCCCTCCAGAAACTCCTCTTCTAATTTTATTTCCACAAAACTGAGCCATAAGAGATTTTAGTGTACTACATCACTGAAATGGGAAACCTTCAGTTCAGTTCTAGTCAGTTTTAGTTTACTTCTAGTCAGCTAAACTATTCCCCCCAGAGCACAGGAACACTTATTTGTAATATATATTTTAGTAATTAGGTATCAAACACCTAGCCCACACGCAAGATCTAGCCCACTTTATGTATTTATGTAGCCCATTCAAATTCTGAAGACTCATAGGCTATGACTACACTAGCACTTTTGTCGCTCGTGGTGTGAAAAAAACACATGCTGAATGACATAAGTTACACCGACAGAAGCGCCAGGGTGGAAAGCACTGTTAGATGGAGACACTTGTTGGGGACAGTTTAATTATGTCAATGGGAGAGCTCTCTCCTGTCAGTATAGAGCGACTACATGGGAGATCTTACAGCAGCACAGGCATAAGCTCTCTAGCGTAAACAGAGCCTAAAACACTGGTCCTCAACCTGCGGCCTGCAGGCCACTTGTGGCCCAATCTGCACAAAGCTGCAGCCCATGTGACATCCTCAGGGCCATCTATGTAGTATTGGCTGCAGCCACATAATGCATTGTGGGCCACATATGCAGCCCACAATGGTAAATAGGTTGAGAACCACTGGCTTAAGGGTTGGTCTTCACTACTGGGGAGATCAATGCTGCCGCAATTGATGCAGTGGGTGTCGATTTAGTGGGTCTAGTGAAGACCCGCTAAATCGACAGCAGTGCGCTCTCCAATCGACTCCAGTAGTCCAGCTCCCCGCGAAGAGTAAGGTAAGTCAACCTGAGAGTGTCTCCCGTCAATGCAGCACAGGGAAGACACCGGGGTAAGTCAACCTAAGCTACGTAACTTAAGTAGCGTAACTTACGTCAACTTACTCCAGTAGTGAAGACAAGCCCTAAGTGTATGTCTACTCTACAGGAACTATATTGGCATAGCTGCAGTGCTGCAGCATGCTAGCATAACCCCGTAAAATAGATACAGCCTACACTGCTGAAAGGGGATTTTCCATTGCTGTAGGAACACCACCTCCCCAAGTAATAGTAGCAAGACCAGAAACATAGATCAGCATAGTTATGTCAGGGTGGTGGAGTTTTTACATCCCTGAGTGATGTAGCTACGTTGACCTAAATTTTAAGTGTCAGTCAAGCATGAGCTTTCATTTAAAAAAAAAATGTTTGAGGCCTTAACTACTCCTGGGGAAATTCTGTGCCACTATGTGTGTGCAGAATTCATGTCCCCCCACAGATTTCTTTGCTTCCTTGCACAAAAATGACTTTCTGATGAAGAAGCAAAGGGAGGCAAGAGCAGTCATGCACCCCTCTCCAGCAAAGCGGGCACCTTGTTTTGAACACCTGGAGCAGCCAGTGGAGAGGTAAATCACTGCGGAGCTGGGGACATCCCAGCTGGTGGCTCCTACTCCGCGCCAGGCCCAGCTGCTAGTCCCAGCTGTGCAGTGAAGAATGGGACTCCCTCTTCCCCAGCAAGGTGAGGCTGGGGCTGGTCAGACCCATCCCCAAAAACCTTCCCAGCTGCAGGAAACTCCACAACCCCCCCACTCCCTGCATCCTAATACCCCTGTCCACCCAACCCCTGTGCATCTCAACCCCCCATACCCGGAACCCTCCACTGAGCCTCACTCTCCCCGCATCCAGAACCTCCTCCCAAGCCTCCTGCATCTGCACCCCCAACCTTGCTGCCCACCCCCTACATCCGGCAGCACCCAGACCCACCTGCTGAGCCTCACACCCCGCACCCAGAGCCCCCCACACCTGAACCCTCACCCAGGCTAGCCTCACCTCCTGTACCCAGACCCCCCTGCTAAGCCCCACCCCGCATCCAGATTCCTCCCCTGCACCCAGACCAGCCCCCATTGAGCCCCCCACACTCAGACCCCCACCCTGACAAGCCCCACCCATCCCACACCTGGATTATCCCTATAAGCCCCCTGCATCCAGACTCCCACCCCACTGAACCCCAACCAGCTGCACCTGGGCCCCACCCCACCAAGCCCCACTCCTTCAGCACCTGGACCACTCCGCTGAGCCCCATCTCCTCACATTCAGACTCCGCCCTGCTGAGCCCCAACCACCTTCACTGGGACCCCCCCCCCCCGGCAAAGTCCCATTGCCCCTACACCTGGAACCCCCCGAACCACAGGCGCCGACTTTCCAATGTGCCAGGGAGTGCTCAACCCCTGGCTCTGCCCCAGGCCCTGCCCCCACTCCACCCCTTCCCCCCAAGGTGCCACCCATGCCCTGCCTCTTCTCCGCCTCCCCCGAGCACACCCTGCCCTCACTCCTCCTCCCCAGAGCCTCCTGCACACCATGAAAGACCTGACGGGCGCAGGGAGGAAGGAGGCGCTGATCAGCGAGGTGGGAGATGCTGTGGGGACAGGTGGGAGCTGATGGAGCTACACAGGAGCACCCACGGAGTCGGCGCCCATGCCCCCAATGAGCCCTTGTGCATCCAGATCCCCCCCACATCTGGTCCCCCACTGAGCGACCCACACCCAGATTGCCCCACCCAGAACCCTCTCACCCCACACCAAGCCCCTCCACACTTGGATCCTGCTGGGCTGAGCCTGCCTGCTCATGCCTGGTGCAGAGGGACAAGGCCCCGGGGTGTTTCCGGGGCAGGCCCAGCCCTTGCGCTGTGTCAGGGTTGGGTGCAGCTTCATGTGTCCGAGGAGAGCTGCAGGGTGATCTCCCACTTCCATACAGCTAGTGGCCTGTGCTCCCCACTGCCATGTTGGAACTTCCAAATTTATTGACAATTAAAATTTACAGAATTTTAATATTTATTTTTTTTGCACAGAATTCCCTGAGGAGTACTTAATGACAGTCATCCAAAGGAGAACTGAGTGTAACTGATTCAGAGCCTTTGTGCTAGGCTTCCTGAGACAACAGGTAGCCTAGCACAAAGGCAATGAGTGGTGTGAATGACCCCAGCCCCTTTTAATGACACTGAACTGTTAATTTTAAATCTTAACTATGAGATTTTATGCCTTCGTTAACTATTTCACAATTGATCATTGTATAATATGAAGTGGTGAGAGTGAAACCCACAAGAGGGGATGGGAACTAGGACTTGATGCACGGGAGGAAATGCAGATGAAGAGAGGAGAGAAACAGAAGAGGATGGAGATGGACAAGAAACATAAGACAGAAATAGCGGTAGTGCTAAAGGTGAGAATATTTTCCCACTGAGTGATACAGAATGCGACTTAAATGACCGTTTGTGAACAAAATCACAAAAAAATAGATGGCACTGTCATAGCCAAAGTTCTCAACATTGGGCTTAAGAGAAATGTTGAACACATGCTGAGTACCCTGAAGCCTATTTCTGTAGCCTTGAACAAAATGCAGGGAAATAGCTGTTTTATTGCTGCCACTGTTGAAATTTGGAAGGAACTGAGTGAGATCTTAAAAAGAGAAATATGCAATGACCGAGTTAAATTACAAAAATTAATGGGACAGGCACTATCTCCAGCTCATTTTCTTGCAAATATTCTCAATACTCGGTACCAGGGTCAAACCTTAACTGCTGAAGAAGAGGAGTTGGCTATGATATGCACATCCAGCAATCACCCCTCCATAATGTCAACTATAATAAACTTCAGAGCTAAGGGTGAACCATTCAAGAAATATATGTTTGCTGATGATGTTTTAAAGAAAGTCACACCAGTGAACTAGTGGAAGTCACTTAAACACTTGGATTCAGAGACTGTTGAAGTGATAATCTTGCTTTTAACAACAGTAGCTTCTTCTGCCGATGTAGAAAGAATATTTTCTTCCTTTGGACTAATTCATTCCAAATTGAGAAATCGTCTGGGACCTGAAAAAGCAGGAAAGCTTGTTTTTCTTTTCACCTTCATTTTCCTGTTTATTCATAATCTGGAAGACGACTGAGTTAGCTGCGGAAGGCAATATTTTAAGTTTCTCATGTTGACCTGGCTGACATAGTCGATTTAATTTTTGGTTTAAAAAAAAAATCATTAACTATTTTAGTTAAACAATTTTAACAAAAACAAACCTGATTTTAAAAAACTTGAATGTTTAACTAAATTCAAAAAATCATATGCTTGTTTTGTTAAAATATGTTTGCTGTTGAAGAAAAAAATCCAGAATACATAACATTGTTGTTTTAGTTAAATAAAACAATTTAAATGTCTGTCTGGTGATGTTCTCCTCCTAATACAGCATGGCAAGAAAATCCTCCAAATTTTAATGATTAACCTGTTGAATTGGAGATAGTTCACCTCCCACTAACTTCATAAATATCTGCTTCAATTACCTTTGGTAAATGAAATAACCAAACAATCATTCATTTTCTGATATAGCTGTAAAACTAATCTGAAAAGTTTTCAAAATAAAGTACTTTAAAAATGTATAGTGTGTACCTTCTAAAAATGAAACCTGCATCTATCTCTGAGTTGTGAAGAATATGTATTAAAGTTATAACAACCAACAAGAATACACTTTTATGTAGAAATCCATGATTAAATCGAGTCTTCTTGACTAGTGATTTAAATCATGGTTTATATCAAATCCATCCTGCCATATCCTACTTTTGATCTTGTTGCGAACCTCCCAGTGACATCAGTAGGGGTTCTGCTGAGGACCAAGGGTTCTAAATTTATAATTAAAATGGAAATCAGCCTTTTGAAAAATGGGTTTGACATCCCCAATCCAATAATGCTGAACAAACAACATTTACTGTTACCACTATGAAAGGAGCTTTCCCGCATGATCTAAGGGTGTTAATGTTAGTGATAGTAAGCAAAAAAACAGAACAATTATGCCAGGATATTTAAATTAAAAGAGTAACAATTTATTATTGTTTTGAATGCAATAAAATGGTTATGTTTGGAGTCCTGTATACCAGTATACAGAGTACCACACCTTTACATTCATCATTATGTGAAAGGATGCCACTTTTTAGATCCAAGTGTCTCTAGGGCTCGAGAGGTATACTAGTGACCTACTGTCCAGAGGCTGATATGAATGTTAAAGCATTTCCCCATATTATGAGGATATAGCTGCAAATGCTAGGAAGAAGGAGAAGGAGTTGGGATTTCTGCCAGAGTGCTATACCTACACTTTGCTTTAGGATTCCCTTTAAAATATAAGCCTCAAGCCAGGAGGTGTTTGATAAATGTGCAGATTCCTGTACAACTTCAGCAAATGGAAGGAAGCTCATTTCTTTGCTGCTTCATGCATAATGGTGGAGTCTCCACTATTCTGATACCTAGAAAGCTGCTGCAAATTAACAAGGGAGTAAATAATCTACCTCTCCCTACCTGCTTTGGGTTGAGGGGAAGTGCTAGAAGATCGACTAGGCTCCTAATCTGTGACTAATTAGAGTACCCATTTTTATACTGTTCAGAACTTTCCCAGGTAGCAACACAGAGGGACATAATTGTTTGTTTCAGTACTGCCCCCAGCTTTCTGAATAGCTGTAGTGAAATTGAACAGATTCTTGTTTATTTCATTCTTCTAGTAAAAGCTATGAGCAACAGAACAGGTGGGCACTGGAGCACTCATCAACTCAGAATCACAGATACTGCCTGTGGGATATGAAAATATGCATCCTGCAGATCAAAAGCTAATCTTGAGCCTGAAGGGAGAGGTTATTGGAAGCAAATGTTACAATCATGCACCTGTAATGGCATATATATTTGTTGTCTTCTCAGGTCTAGGATTGGATGAAGAACACTTTTTCTTTGAGACAAAGAAATATCACAAGTAGATGCCTCTTTTCTGTACTCCCAGAGGTATCTCTTCTATGACTCATAATCAAAATGGAGAAGCCACTTATTTTAGTTGGCTTTGTGAGAAGGGCTCCTGAAGGAGGACAAGGAAAAAGTGTTGGTAGGGGCTAAGCAGTGAAACTGGAAGGCATAGTCCTGCATATCTACTTCATCACCCATCTGTCCATTGTTATAACAGACCAAATCTGATGGAAAGGGGCAAGGCAATATTCAAATTAGGGATCACCTATTGGGAGATTACAGTGTGGGTCTCAACCCTCATGTCAAAAGTGCTGCCTGGAAGCAGATATGAACACACCTTTGGCCAAGAAAAGAAACATTTTTTCTGGAATATTTGGCTTCTTCCTAGGTTGGTATTCAGAAGATCTATTCTGGGAGTAGGTAGGCATCTTCTGCCTAGACTGCCCTTGATATTTAAAGGGCTTGCCGTTCAGGGCTGATGTGTATGTGGCCAAAGAGCATAGTGTAGTCCTGAAATCTCTGGAGATAATTCAAGGTGTTGGTACATTCACTGAACAGTTATGTTCCCTCAAAGGGCAAGACTTCAGTAGTGTTTTGCACCTCTTCATGGATGCCTTAAGCTTGTGGTCATGAAGCTACAAGCAGCACATGGTCACAGCATTGGCCATTGATCTGGCTGCTGTGTCCAAGGTGTCCATGGCTGCTTGTAGTGACATTTTGGCTACTAGCTGGCCTTCCTTAATGATGTATTTCAGCTCCTTTATGGCAACTTGTGGAAGTTCATATATGAAAAGAGACACCTGTCTCATGGGAGGTAATTATGTTTTGCAAGGAGAACCTGGTAACTAGTGGTTCACAGCTGTAGTGATGCTGAGAAACAGGCCTTTCTCTCAAATAACTCGTTTCTTGGGGGGTCTTTAGCTTTGGGAGTGCTCTTTGCCTGCTTAGATTATTTATGCACAGCAGAGACAGGTGTGTATAGGAGCCAAGGAACTCTAGATTGATGGGTGCACCTAGATTGATGGGTGTACATAAACCTTGTTAAATCCCTTAAGGGGTACCCGGTAATGTTTCTCTGTTCTGTTGGCCATAGGCAGTAGAGTAGCTGGTGTCTGCCAAAGGGTCTTAGCTGGATCTAGAATGCCATCACTGATAGGTAGGGCTTTCCTATCAGGAGCAAATGAGTGCAGAATATCAAAAAGCTAGTGAACTTTTCCCTCTGACAGAGGTCTCAATATCAAGAGTCTCAGAAATTATGAAGAAAACTCCTGAAATGTTTTGAAATCAGGCAGCAGTACTAGGGTTGAAGAAATGGCTTTGTCCAAGAAGGAAGGTGATCAGTCCCTAGGAGGGAAAAAAATGTTATTTCTGAGGTTCTGGGGCCTGTTCCTCCTCAGCCACTTGCTCATCTTTGTCAGCTGACAGGGGTCTAGCCAAAGATACAGTGAGAGACTCAGATCTCTCTTTGATGGAGTGGTAGGGAGGAAATTAAATCCTGCAAGCCAGGAATGCAGGTCCCCAGGATGCCCAATAGGGCCATGATGACACATAGTACTGGTAAGACTGGTTCACCTGTGGTTGACCAGGTCATTGCACTGCCTGTGAAGGATATGTAGGAGCTCTAAAGAAAGAGCCTCTAGTCCTCTCGTGATCTGAGGGGAGATGGTTTCGTGCTGGATGTGGAAGATAAAGTGTACCCCAGTGAAGGTGATGAAGAGTAGACGTCATCAAGCGGTTGTGCCCAACGGTTCAGAAGTATGCACCAGTGCTGATTGTGAATGCCTCAGTACAGAGGACATCACCCCTCCTTATGAGAAGACAGGTACTGGTGCCAGAAGCAGGGTTGAGTTTTACCAGACTGTCGTTCTGGGACTTTTAGTGGGAGCCGGAACACTATTCTGGTACTATTACTTAAAACAGGAAGGCTGGGGGATGGTGGGGAAGTCACAGGCTGTATGGATTACACCTCCCACCAAGGTAGTGCCCCTATCCCAGCCCAGAGCTCCCTACTGTGACACGGTCCACGCTGGCTCAGGGCAGAACTGAGTTTGGTAACATGTGGGCTGGGTGCCTATGACTTTCACCACCCTGAGCCAGGGGAAGGGTGCTCTATTTACTGCTGGGATGTTCCAGAGACTCAGCCAAAGATCTGTTCCACTGTTGGATTAGCCAGCACCAGTGGGGAGCCTGCAGGGTTGTTGGAGCATGGAGTAACCTGTGGCAGGCGGTACCAAGAGACACAGAGTAAGTGGGGGGCAGAATAAGCGTGGGGCTCCCCAGATCCAGGGAATCTACCCTAGTTTGCATACCTATCAGTTATGAGTGATAGTACCAGAAGGGTGTCCCAGCATTTTATTTTAGGACTCAAGCACAGACCAGGAGCCATGTCTGTCCCTATGTTTGGGCCTCTCTTGCCTTAGAGAAGAGGCTGCCTTAGAGAGAAGTACTGGCCTTCTCTGTGGGGGTAGCTGGTGCTAGGTTGGACTCTAGTGCTGAATCCCTGCCTGACGCTAATGATCTTTTGTCGACACTGATCGTGTAGATTGAGTACCCGCTGGCAGGGGCACCCACAGAAGAGGACTTAGGTGTTGGATCCATTGCTGAAGACAGTCCTCTCTCTTTGGGGTCTGAAGTCATCCACATAGACTGTCCAAGAAGATAACGGTTCAGACAGGACTTCAATGGACTTCTGTCCCTGGACTTCTGTGTCCTGGCAGAAAAAGATCTGCATACTGAACACCGATCTGGGATGTGGCTCTTACCGAGGCAGACTAACCAGCAGTTGTGTCTGTCGGTCAGAGGAATTAAACCATCACAGGATGGGCATGGCTTAAAGCCTGAAGGCTTTGAGTCCACCATTTAGTACAGAAAAAGGCACTGAGTGCCAAAGGAAAAAGTCACTTTTTTTTTAAACTGTTTGATTGGAAAAAATAAGAAATCAAGAATAACAGAGTAAAGGAAAGGAATTTATCCCTAAATAGCTAAGTCAAAGGAGAAAAAATTCTAAGGAGTAGCAAGCAAACACTGCTAGTTCCATCTTGCTGCTGTGAGCATAAGAGGGAACTGAAGAAGAGTTGCAGCACTTTGCTCTTTATGACCTCAAGTGAAGGGAAGGGCACAAGGATATGTACCAGCACAGGCATGGCCCCAACTGACACTGTTATTCAAAAGATGCAAATCTTGTGCACATGAGGCAGATGCACACCTAGAGCAGGATCCATAATGACATGCTTAAAGAAGAAATATGTTTCCTTCCAATCTGTATAATCAATATTTTAGATGCTGAATAATAGTACAACATGAAGTGATGCAAACATTTAATATAAAAACCAGGATAAAAACAGTATTATCCAAGTACAGAGGGCAGCATGAATAATACATAAAAGTGTACAGTGTAAAATAAAATATGTTCTCATGAGAAATTAAAACATATTAAATATTCAATGAGAATATTTCCTGTTTTCAGTTTCTCTACTGAAAGGAATGACAAAATCTGAGTGCCTAATTTGACAGATGAGGAAAACAGCACACCCTCAATGGTAATGATTATTTCAATTAACAGACATGCTGAATATCTAATAGAAAATGGACATTTTATGCGTATTTCCATCAAAAGCACTTCAAGCATTCTTCATCAACTTTTTCCCATTCCAATGATACTCTCACACTCTAATTGCTCTAGGAAGTGACATCTGAACATCAGAGTTAGGAGAAATCTAGCACAATTAAGTAACTTATTCAAGTTGTTACAATAAAAACAGCCAACAGGAGCTGCAAAAGCTAGGGGAAAATTACTACAGAGAGCTATGAAGATCTACCATATATACTTGATCATAAGCTGATTTGTTTATAAACCAACCCCCCCAATATAGATAAGTAAAAATGGAATTTTTTATAACTCGTTCATAAGCCGACCCTATAATTCAGGGATCAGTAAACTTTGGCTCCCGGGCCATCAGGATAAGCTGCTGATGGGCCATCCCCAGGCATGGTGATAAACCTAAGTAAACAAAGTGTCCCAGCGCACCCGCTGCTTACCCTGACGGGCCAGGACAGCAACTAGTGGGGAAATTTTTGTGGGGGGAGAAGCTGGAAGTGAGGGGAGTAATCCCTGTGACCACCCCCCACATGATCCCATCCCTAGCCTCTCCCCATCCTATCCCTTCCCACCTTATCTGGGGAGGATGCCTCTGGCCTGGGTGGAGCTGCTCCGACAGGCTGGGCAGCGCGGCCACAGCCTGCTCTGGTGGGCTGGGCCAGGCAGCAAGGCCGCAGTGTGGTCCAGTGGGCCGAGAGGTGCGGCCACAGCCTGTTCTCGGGGGCGGGGCCGAGTGGCACAGATGCAGCCTGCCAGCCCCGGAACTACAGCTGCTTCAGAGGCTGCGGGGAGAGCAGCCTGGCCAGAAGCAGAGAGACTCTGGCCCCACCTCTTCCCTTTGGGCTCTGCTGCCTCTCCTTGCCCCTCTGTTGGGGGAAGGGGCAGTGTCCCACCTCTCCCTCCCTATACCAGTTCATAAGCCGACCTTCTTCTCTGGTGCTTCCCTTTTTTTCTAAAAAATTTGGTTTATGAACGAATATATACGGTATGTTAGTAGAATTGCATAGAATTTCCTCTAAAGATAACAGGCCCCAGAGACCACTGGATAATTCTAGGGAATAAATTTACATACAGTATTTGGTAAGACACAAATCTGTGTGGGAAGTAATAATAATAAAAAAAAAACCATACCCTGTGATGTTAGAATTCCTATTGCAAAAAACAAACAAAAAACATAAATGGATTTGAAGAGACTTGGGCATTGTCTGTGTTGTTTTTTTGCATCAGAAGAGCAACACCAACATAAGTGTACCAGTGAAAACTCTTATAGATGTGTTGCACCAGTGTAAAAAGTTATTTTTATTGTTACAATTTACCTTGGTCCAAGTTTTTTTTATACCAGTGTATCTATACTATTATTAATTATTATTATCCTTGTATTACTGTAGTGGCTAGAAGCCTTAGTCATGGACCAGGACTCCATTATATTAGGATCTTGCACCAACACAATTAGATCCCTGTTTCTACACCAGTGCAAAAAAGCCCTAAAAACTCAATGTGCAGACAAACTGGGAGCTGATGCAGCTTCAACTAAACTGGACAGAGCTCCCCAGTGCTACCCATCCAGTTAGCAATTATTTTAGTTTAAAGATAACATTTAATCACATATGAATACACCTCTTACAAAATGAATCAGGGATTCTCAAATAGTGACCTATTAAGGGAATTCATTGTCATCCCTACTTTGAACTGTGAGTTTTCAGTATTTTCTGTTAGACTCTTAAAGATTTTAATATAGTTTTTGTTGGGTTTATGAATATTATTCACTATACAAAGCATTCTATTGTGTATTTATTTTGTTCAGTTATGAATTAGTTCTTAGTCCAAACTCCAGAACTAAGAAGAGTGCCACGAAAAGTAACTAATAATGAAACAGACAGAAACTGAATATGCAGAGGATTGTAAAATAGTAACTGTTTCCCTGCCCCCAAGATAAACAGAGCTCAATGAATGGATAAATAAGTGTTTGTAAATAAATAGAAATACTAATTTCATATAGTTGTTTTCACTATTTACATAGTGAATGTTTAACAGTTTACAGCAAAGCCTATTTCAATGTGTGTTTGAAGTAGAGACAATGTGTAGCTTTTGATAGTGGGGGGGCACTTGACTGCCCCATGCTTCACCTCTGCTGCCCACCCATCAGTCCTTTGCATGCTCCCCTACTTGTTGCCTTCTCCCCCAGCTTCCCCTGTTGCTGTCCCCTCCCTGCTTTGCCCCCCAGCCCTGCTGCTCCTCCATAAACCCCTAGCGGGGCATGTCTTGCTTCCGGCACTGTGTGGAGAACCAGCCCCTGGCAGGAGCGCTAAGCACATCTGCAGCTTGGCCAGCAGGCTCATTCCTTCCCTGCTGACTGTGGCTGGGCTGGCACCCAGGAAAGCCCAAGACCCTTCCACAGAAGTAGCTGAGCTCCATAGTCACCGCCTCCATGGGTGCTCTGGGGCCGGAGCACCCACCAGCAGCCAAGCTCCCCTCCCGCTCTGGCCCTCCTCCTCTCCCCCCGAGCGTGCCACATCCCCACTCCTCCACCTACCTCCCAGCCACGTGTTTGGTGGCATTAGCACGCTCCAGGGGGGGAGAGGGGGAGAGCGGGAACATGGCACACTCAGGGGAGGAGGAGGGGCTGGGGTGGGGATTTCGGGAAGGAGTTAGAATAGGGGCAGGAAGGAGGCAGAGTTGGGGTGTGGACTTTGGGGAAGGGATTGGAATGGGGATGGGGAAGGGGTGGGAAGAGGCAGGGCTGGGGTGGGGCCTCATGGAAGGGGTGGAGTCGGGGGAGCAGGGGCAGAGGTGGAGGTCGAGCACCCACTGCAAAGTGGGAAGTCGGTGCCTATGCTGAGCTCTGCGTATGCCAAAGCCGCCTGGAGCCCCGCACAGCACCAGATGGGGGAGCCTCTCCACCCCTCAGTGCTGGACTTGGGGAAGAAGCGATTTCCAGCTTGTTCCTGCCCCAAACTCACAGATTCCACAGGAGCCCCCCCAAGCAGGGGCTTAGAGCCCTCTTTGCCCCTCTGCCGTCCCGCTAGGCCCAGGCCCTAGGGACTGTGGGGCTGCTCCATCCCCTAGGCTTTGTGCCCAAGGCAGCAGCCACATGCAGAAGGAGCCCTCTTCTGCTGAGCCACCTCTGGCCAGGCTCTGTGGCCGCTGAAGCCCCTGTAGAGCCCTGCACCCATGGCTAGTTCAGGGAAGGTGGGGATGGATCTGCTGGTTCCCACGCCCAGCCCCAGCTCCCCGCTGCTGGACACCAGGAACAGCCCTGCCCCGCTTGCTACCATTGCCTGCTCCTATGGCCCTGCCCAGCCCAGCCCCAGTGTGCTCCCCAGCTAGATGGTCCCTCCCTGGAAAGCCCTGGGACTCAGCCGCTCCTGCTGAGTCCACTGGACTGCAATGGCTCCACCTTGCAAGCCCCCCATTGCTGGTGGATGCTTGCTTAATAAAAGGCAGAAATCAGGGGGAGAGGGGCAGATGTGACCCCACATGCCCACCCCACGCATAGCCTCTGCTTTGAAGTGTGTGACAGAGGCAGAGCTGTGATTATTATATGAGGAAATCTATCTTTTGCACCCACCAATGCGTGTAAGCAAAGGGAAGAGCTGCATGTGTACCTTAAGGATCCAATATGCATCGTTTCAATGCACAAATGTGTACATTATATAAATTAGCAGGACACAGGGATTTTATAATGAAGGGTGTTGTCAGTAGCAAGCTGGAATATGTTTTCTTCCAGGTATTGATAAAAATGTTAAATAGCATAAAGCCAAGAACTGATCCCTGCGGGGCCCCATTAGAAACATACATGTTCAATGATGATTCCCCATTTACAATTACAAACGTGAGAGCAGTCTAAGCATTTATTTTTCACATACACTCCAAGTAGACTAATTGTGGTTAGTATCAGGTATAGATGTAGTGAATGGTGGAGGCAATAATTAGCTCTGCATGGCCAAAGTGTGTTTGCAAGATCAGTGGGTTACTTTGAGGTGTGAGATAAAGCTGTGATTGTGATATGAGGATCTAAGTTTTACACCCTCTCGTCTGAGAAAAGGGAAGACGTGCATGTGTACCTTCCAGATGAAGTGTGCCTCATTTCTATGAAAAATTGTTTACGTTTTGTCAAGGCATAGGGCTTTTATTACAAAGGATACTGTCAGGAGGAATATAAGAAGATTCTAATGCTTTAATGATGGTTAAGTGAAAGTGTAGGTTGAGACAGTATCCTGTGAGTAATGGTACATCTACATTTGAGCTAGGAGGTATGATTCCAAGCTCTTGTAGACATATTGCACTAGCTCTGCTCAAGCTAACATACTAAAACAGCGGCTCTCAAACTTCATTGCACCGCGATCCCCTTCTGACAATGAAAATTACTACACGACCCCAGGAGGGGGGACGGAAGCCTGATCCCACCTAAGCTCTGCCACCCCCGGCAGAGGGACCAAAACTAAAGCCCCAGGCCTTCAGCCCCAGGCAGGGGGGGCCTGTAATCTGATCCCCACCTCCATATTGGTGCACATAACAAAATTCATTCCACACATGGGTAGGAAAAAATAGAGGGAACACTGCTGGCGACCCCATTAAAACGGGTTCACAACCCACTCTGGGGTCTCAACCCACAGTTTGAGAACCGCTGCACTAAAAATAGCAGTGCAGCCAGGGTAGCATGGGCAGCGGCTCAGACATGCTACCTGAGTACAAACCTGCCTGGATCCCCTAGATACATGCTTCGATGGCTGCCTGAGCCATTGCCCATACTACCCTAGCTGTGTTGCTATTTTTATCATGCTAGTTCAAGTGGAGCTAGAGCAGGTCCATCTGCATGAGCTGGGAATCACACCTCCCAACTCAAATGTAGACATACCCTCAGGATGAGGGAGCTATAAAAGACTGTAAAATGGTTCTTAAATTGGACATGTTTGGTAGTTTTTCTGGGCAGTTGGCTAAGTGTGTGAGTGTATGCAAGGATATGAAGCCTCCCAAATCTTATAGTGCCAAGAGCCAGCATGAGTACGTGCTATATACCTATTCAGGCATTGTTGGCAAAGGGAAGGTGGTATGGGCACCATTTTTTCTCCCCCAACCCTTTTTGTCTTCTGATAATATTAGATAGAATCCTGTAGGTGAGAGTGAATGGGTTGTAAAAGGATGTAAAGAGTTTGTACATTTCAGCAACTGTCGGACTGGCAGAATAAAGGTAGGTATGTATGTTAATAGGGTGTACTGGAGAATTGCTGAAAGATAGAAGAGTTAAGGTTGTATTGGCAACCTTAGCTGCGCATTTCCTGGTTTTCAGAATTTTGAGTTTTGCTCAACTCAGAATTCTGCAAGGGAACAACATACCACCAAGCAACCATGACTCTGTGATAATGTAGCTTTTTGCCACTGAATTTCCTAGGGTTTTTTTGTTTAACATGAAAAAATATGTTGTTGGTAGGAGTTAGTAGTCATTTAGGCAGTTGTACGTATCACATTCTTCAAACTGCATACTGAGCCAGGTGCCTTCCCCTTCTCCTTTTACACACACACACACACACACACACACACACACACTCTCTCTCTCTCAAGCTGGGCCCCACCAGCCCTGTTTAGGCACATCTCCCCAGCCATGCCCCTCTCCAACCTGGCCCCTCTCCACGACTGAAACCAGGCCTCCCCACCACAAGCAGGGAATGCATCTTCCTAAAGTCTTCACTCCCTTGTACACAAATGGTTCTGTTGCTGTTACTTCCCCCCTTCTATAAGCTGACTCACATGCAGTGCCTGGAAGGAAGGAAGGATAACTATTTTATAGTGGAATGGTGTTCCTGACTGTGTTTCACAATGATTGGAGGGTGAAGTCTGTGGCTGGGCTAGCAAGAGAAATTCACAGACAGGGATTCTGTTCCAAAATACCGAGTTATATGTTTGAGACAGAGATCCTCTGTCCAGTAAATGCACCCCATCTCTGAGAAACACTGAGGTGTCAGAGTTTGTAATGTTTCTATGTCATAAAGTATACATTTTCTGGTCAGGCATGAACCCTTCTGTTTCCTAACTAGTGTTCCTTCAAAACTTATTCATAGCTTTCATGCACTGTTGGGGTGCACTTGCAGAACTAGGGCTACAGTGTAGTTGAGAAAAGAACAGGAGTACTTGTGGCACCTTAGAGACTAACAAATTTATTTCAGCATAAGCTTTCGTGGGCTACAGCTCACTTCTTCGGATGCATAGAGTGGAACACACAGACAGAAGATATTTATACATACAGAGAACATAAAAAGGGGGAAGTACCCATACCAACTGTAAGAGTCCAATCAATTGAGATGAGCTATCATCAGCAGGAGAAAAAAAATCTTTGAAGTGATAATCGAGATGACCCATAGAAGGTGTGAGGAGAACTTAAC
Source organism: Mauremys mutica (assembly GCF_020497125.1). Taxonomy (NCBI): domain Eukaryota; kingdom Metazoa; phylum Chordata; order Testudines; family Geoemydidae; genus Mauremys; species Mauremys mutica. Next base: position 47,019,980 of record NC_059077.1, read on the forward strand.
ATGGGGAAATAGATTCAATTAGTGTAATGACCCAACCATTCCCAGTCTCTGTTTAAACCTAAGTTAATTGTATCTAATTTGCATATTAATTTGAGTTCAGCAGTCTCTCTTTGGAGTCTGTTTTTAAAGTTTTTTTGTTGCAAAACTGGGGTGCACAGTCATTAGCACCTCTCAGTTTAACAGTACAAGGCGTCAGAAGGAAATTATTGTTTGTTTTTTGAGGGGGGGAGCCTGTAACTCAGGAACTCCTTGGTCAAATGACTCCAAATGTAGATCACTAACACTTCCCTACACTCCCAGGAGGCACACCAAATTTTAAAGAAATCTGTCTAAGCATGTCCATTTTAGAGAACTTAGAGGTCCACCTATAAACAGATGTCATGATGCAACCTTAAGTACAGTGGTGCTCCCACACCACTATAATATGGTCTCATTATTTCCCTGTGCTGTTTTTTGTCTGTCTGTATCTACTTGCTGGCTCTTGTCTTATACTTAAATTGTAAGCTCTTTGGGACAGGAACTGTCTTTTTGTTATATAACTGTACAGTGCTTAGTACAAAGGGTCCTGATCCGGGCTCCTCAGTGCTACCACAATACAAATAATAACAGGAAAAAGTAATACAGATTCTGGGAAGATTTGGACCATTATCTGTGTAAGATTAGTCTCCAGCTACATTGTTTCTTAGGAAAGCAGAACTTTCAGTAAGTTGTGTACCTCTGAGCCTGGAAGGACAAGGTAAGATCCTAGAAGCTAAAACCTAGAAAGGTAATGTACTAAGTACCAGCATTCTCTATAGTGTGCAAAAATCTATTAGTCATAAGTTACTCCATTTTGAAGTGTCCAACCACAAAATATTAAAATTTTCAGTTTGCATAAAGTTCTGATCCCCCTCCCTCTGAAAATCATACCTCATTACTGGTGTCTAGTAATTTGTAAGTACTTCAGTTGGGAGATGCCAAATTTGAGATATCTTAAATAGGGTCTGATTTTCAGAGGGAGTGTGGGCAACACTTTTTGAAAATTAGAAATGTAAAGGTTTCTGAAACTGAGCAATTCAAAATCAAACATCTTAAAAATCACTAGTCAATTGAAAAATCTTAGCCATATGTTTTGGGGCTTTTTAAAATGTAAAAAAAAAAGTAGGGCTGTCAACTAATCGCAGTTAACTCATGCGATTAACTCAAAAAAATAAACTGTGATTAAAAAAATTAATCACATTAATCACACTGTTAATAGAATACCAATTGAAATTTATTAAATATTTGTGGATGTTTTTCTACATTTTCAAATATATTGATTTCTATTACAACACAGAATACGAAGTGTACAGTGCTCACTTTATATTATTATTTTTTATTACAAATATTTGCACTGTAAAAATGATAAACAAAAGAAGTAGGATTTTTCAATTCACCTCATACAAGTACTGTAGTGCAACCTCTTTATTGTGAAAGTGTAACTTACAAATGTAGATTTTTTTTTTGGTTACATAACTGCACTCAGAAACAAAGCAATGTAAAACTTTAGAGCGTACAAATCCACTCAGTCCTACTTCTTGTTCAGCCAATTGCTATGACAAACAAGTTTGTTTACATTTATGGGAGATACTGCTGATTGTTTCTTATTTACAATGTCACCTGAAAGTGAGAACAGGTGTTCGCATGGCACTTTTGTAGCCGGCGCTACAAGGTATTTACGTGCCAGATATGCTAAACACTCATATGCCCCTTTGTGCTTTGGCCACCATTCCAGGACATGCTTCCATGCTGATGATGCTCATTAAAAAAATAATGTGTTAATTAAATTTGTGACTGAACTCCTTGGGGGAGAATTGTATGTCTCCTGTTCTGTTTTACCTGCATTCTGCCATATATTTCATGTTAAAGCAGTCTCAGATGATGACTCAGCACGTTTGTTTTAAGAACACTTTCACAGCAGATCTGACAAAACACAAAGAAGGTACCAATGTGAGATTTCTACGGATAGATACAGCACTTGACCCAAGGTTTAAGAATCTGAAGTGCCTTCCAAAATCTGAGATGGAAGAGGTGTGGAGCATGCTTTCAGATGTCATAAAAGAACACCACTCCACGCAGAAACTACAAAACCCAAACCACCAAAAAAGAAAATCAACCTTCTGCTGATGGCATCTGACTCAATGATGAAAATGAACATTCGTCAGTCCGCTCTGCTTTGGATCGTTATCGAGCAGAACCCATCATCAGCATGGTTGCATATATTTTGGAATGGTGATTGAGGAATGAAGGGACATATGAATCTTTAGTGCATCTGGCACATATATATCTTGTGATGCAAGCTACAACAGTGCCATGGAACGCCTGTTCTCACTTTCAGGTGACATTGTAAACAAGATGTGGGCAGCATTATCTCCTGCAAATTGTAACCAAACTTGTTTCTCTGAGCAATTGGCTGAAATAGGATTGAGTGGACTTGTAGGTTCTAAAGTTTTACATTGTTTTATTTTTGAATGCAGTTATTTTTTGTACATAAGTCTACATTTGTAAGTTCAACTTTCATTATAAAGAGATTGCACTACAGTACTTGTATTAAGTGAATTGAAATATATTACTATTTCTTTTGTTTTTTAGAGTGCAAATATTTGTAATAAAAAATAAATATAAAGTGAACACAGTACACTTTGTATTCTGGGTTGTAATTTAAATCAATATATTTGAAAATGTAAAAAACATCTAAAATATTTAAATATATGGTATTCTATTACTGTTTAAGAATGTGATTAATTGTGATTAATTTTTTTAATCGCTTGACAGCCCTAAAAAAACCCATTATATGCTAAAGCCATCCCTGTTGCCTATAACCCTTGTGCTTAGTCTTAATGTCATGTAAAATCTGATGTTTAATAGAAAGAATACAAATAAATACATTTGAACATAATTTTTAAAAAACATATATATTCTGCTACTCCTTTAGAATGTCAAGTGTTTTTTTGACTTCTGTTCATCCCTAGGTTTCAGTGACTCAGCTGTGATGTTGACAACCTATGCTGAGAAACTATTGTGTTGGGGGATCTGGCTCCAACACTACAGTCCACCAACAAAGTTAAAACAAGATTTGGTCACACAGTGTTGATAAGAGCAAAGTGTGTTTTTAATCATTTTCCCAAAATATCAAGCTCAAGACTTAATGCAGAGTTCATTCTGCACTACAAGACAAAATACCATGTCAAGGGACTACTGTATTATAACCAGATTTCTTTCATATAGCAGTGTCTAAAATGTACATGGGACTTAGAAGGTAAAAGCTATACTTTTACTCCACTAAGAGGAAACTTCAGGTGCCTTTATTCCATTCTGCCTAGCTGCAGATTCAACAAGACAAATGACAGCAACTAATTGATTTATACAACTTCACAACCAAAAGTGCTATGAATTTTATTCTCTTAAATTAAATCTCATATTCTGGACAGTCCAATAAAGTTAATTGCATTGAATTTATTAAGTTTTCCATGTCCAGTGATCTGTGTTTCCTCTATACATGAAGTATTACATTTTTGTAGCTTCTCTGAACAGATGTTTTTAAGAGGTACTTCGGAACTCAATATGACACAATGTTACAAATGTTTCCAGTTACATCTGACAGTTGCCTGTTAGGTATGATATTATAATGCAGTGATTCTCAAACTTTTGTACTAGTGACCCCTTTCACATAGCAAGCCTCTGAGTGCGACCCCCCTTAAATATATTAAAAAGTGTTTTTAATTAATAACACCATTATAAATGCTGGAGGAAAAGCGAGGTTTGGAGTGGAGGCTGACAGCTTGCAACCCCCCATGTAATAACCTCGCAACCCCCTGAGGGGTCCCAACCCCCAGTTTGAGAAGCCCTGTTATAATGGCTCCAAAGCTTTTTCATACGATGGACCATATCTGTAAACAGAGATCCTCTTGTTCACCACCACCACCACCAGCCTCCCAACGCTACAACTTTCCTGTGGCACCTGATCTAGTGCTTGGTTTCACAAAAAGAGCATCAAAAAGATGAAATGAATGAACAAAGTAGCAATAAAGATTAACTTGATGCAATGCAATGCATATGGTTATGTTTTGCATCTTCTACTTGTTAAATTCCTTCTCCCTGCAATCTGTAGAGATTTACATTAGTATCAAATCTGCCTAAATATGATTTGTGATGGCAGCAGCTCTGCAGACCACCAGTTGTCTAGAGATCACATTTTAGAACCATTAATATAGCATAAATCCACTAGCTCAAAAAATATATTCCTTAAAATCTACAATTCAAAATCTCCATTCTGAATGTTCAATTCTACATCATAGGTAGAAAGAATGCAATGAGAGTAGATATTAGCATGTGCAAAGTGCTACAAAATTGGGATGACCACCTACTAACAAGAGATAGCACCACGAGAATAATAGTAATAAAATAAAAATACTTGGCATTTATAAAGTGCTTTTTATCCATAGATTTCCGTAAGATTTACAAGGGAGGATAAGTTTTGTGTACCTATATTACAGATAAAAATACAAATGTAATGAGAGACAAAGTGATTATGCCCAATGCACAATAGTAAGTCAGTAGCCAAGGTGGAAATATGGTAGAGATCGAGGTGAGATTCTGTGCTGCAACTCTGAGACACACAGCAAAGAACTGACAGGAGAGGGGGAAGGGAGTACGTGGTGCTAGTATAGCTTTTTCACCTTTATGCCCTCCTGACCTTGGGCTGCTCCAAGAGTTGGAGAGCTCCTCAATTTAACTTAGACAACCCTGGGGGCCTATATAAATTACAACAACCTTCTGTGGGCTGCAGAGGTAGTTAGAATCTTAGTAGGACTGCATGTGTGGCCCCAGCCCCCAACATATTCCTCCCACTGCACGACCCTACCCTATGCCTTCAGGGGGGTCCTCAGAAGGCAGTCTTAATGCTGTCTTCCACGGTGTCTTTGGGGGGGAATCTTCCACAAATTGAACTGAGGCTTTTACAGACCTGTAACATTGTTCCGGCCCTTTTATCAGGTAGAAAGGGGCCTATGCAGGGGTAAGGATCTCATCCCAGGTCTCCTAAATCTCAGTCTGGTGCTCTAATATAATATTTGTTTTTATGTTTATACTTATAAAAGTATTCCCAAACAAGGAAACTTTTTATGGCACCACATATTTTGTTTAGTTTTTTCCTGTCATCCAGGTACACTGGACTGATTTAGTTGGGGATTGGTCCTGCCTTGAGCAGGGGGTTGGACTAGATGACCTCCTAAGGTCCCTACCAACCCTGATATTCTATGACTCCAGCTGTAGAACACATTAACAGAAAATATAAAGGTTGATCTCAACCTTGGCCAAGTGCAAGATGCACCTCTTTAATGAGGCCTTCCCTTAGTAGTGGCATCTTCCCAGAATCAACCCACAATATGAGAGATTAGAGGGGAGAAAGTACAAAGTACAAAGGGAAGAAAGAAGGAAGCAAAACAAAAAACCAAACACCTAATCATTCACCTCAGAAATAAGGGCGGTTGACCACATTGTGCAATAATTAATTGTTGTTCTTACTTAAATACCAGGTCAATAGGTGTTTTAGTTACTACGGAACTACTTGTAATCAATGGACTGGGCAGATCTTAATATCATCTTCCACTGCAGCATAAACAAATTTATAAATGGTTTGAAATGTATACTATGACCATATGTTGTGGAAATATAGTAAGGTTAAATGATTTCATGATACAGACACTGCATAGTGTCCTCAGAGCAATCATAAATATATACATATAAATATATATAAATTATATACATATAAATTAAACAGTAATAAGTCACCAGGACCAGATGGTATGCACCCAAGAGTTCTGAAGGAACTCAAATATAAAATTGCAGAAATACAATTGTGGTATATAAACTATCACTTAAATCAGCCTTCAGACCAGATGACTGGAGGAAAGATAGCATAGTGCCAATTTTTAAAAAAATGCTTCAGAGGCAACCCTGGCAATTACAAGCTGGTAAGCTTAACTTCAGTACCAGGCAAGCTGTTTGAAACTATAGTACAAAACAGAATTCTCAGACACAAAGAGGAACACGATTTGTTGGGGAAGAGTTAACAGGGCTTTTGTAAAGGGAAATCATGACTTACCAATCTATTAGAACTTTTGAAGGTGCCAGCAAATATGTGGACAAGTGTGATCCAGCGGATATAGTGTACTTGGACCTTCAGAAAGTCTTTGACAAGGTCCCACACTAAAGGCTCTTATGCAAAATACACAGTCATGGGATAAGAGGGAAAGTCCTCTCATGGATCAGTAACTGGTTAAAAGACAGGAAACAAAGGGTGGGAATAAATAGCCAGTTTTCACTGTGGAGAGAAGGAAACAGCAGGATCCCCCAGAGATCTGTACTGGGATCAGTGCTGTTCAACATATTCATAAATGATCTCGAAAAAGGGATAAACAGGGAGGTGGCAAAGTTTGCAGGTGGTAAGAAATTACTCAAGACAGTTAAGTCCAAAGCAGACTGCAAAGAGTTACAAAGGGATCTCACAAACTGGGTGACTGGGCAACAAAATGGCAGATGAGATTAAATATTGATAAAAGCAAAGTAATGCACAGTGGAAAACATAATCCCTATATATACAAAATGATGGGGTCTCAATTAGCTGTTACCACTCACGAAAGGGATCTTAGAGTCATCATGGATAATTCTCTGAAAGCATGTGCTCAATGTGAAGAAGCAGGAAAAAAGCTAATAGAATGTTAGGAACTCTTAAGAAAGGCATAGATAATAAGACAGAAAAAATCATAATGTCACAGTATAAAGCCATGATACACCCACATCTTGAATACTGTGGGTAGTTCTGGTCACCTCATCTCAAAAAAGATAAATTAGAATTGGGAACGGTACAGAGAAAGACAACAAAATAATTAGGGGTATGGAACAGATTCCATACAAGGAGAGATTAAAAAGATTGGACTGTTCAACTTGGAAAAGAGATGATCAAAGGCGGCTATGATAGAGGTCTATAAAATCATGAACAGTGTGGAGAAAGTGAATAAGGAAGAGTTATTTATCCCTTCACATAACACAAGAACCAGGGGTCATCCCATGAAATTCACAGGCAGCAGGTTTAAAACAAACATATGGAAGTTCTTCACACAATGCACTAGAAATCTGTGGAACTCGTTGCCAGGGATGTGAAGGCCAAAAGAATAACTGGGTTCAAAAGAGAATTAGGTACAGAGGACAGAACCATCAATGGCTACTAGCTCAGACAGTCAGGGATGCAACATCATGCAACTGGTGTCCCTAAGTCTCCAACTGCCAGATGCTGGGACTGGATGATAGGGGATGGATCACTCATAATTGTCCTGTTCTGTTCATTCCCTCTGAAGCATCTGGCATTGGTCACTGTTAGAAGACAGAACACTGGGCTGGCTGGACTATTGGTTTGATCCAGTATGGCCATTCTTATGTTCATATGCACTACACAGAGATAACTAATTTATATTTAATATGTCAATTTGGTAAATAGAGATCACTAATATATTCAAAATAACTCTCTCCTCTCAGTTTGATTATTACAACTGGTTTTTTTCCTGTGGCCTCCTGAAGTCTCAGCTTTCCAGATTGCAGTATTTTCAAAATACTGATGATGACTAGTTTCTCCACACATAAAAAGAAGTGCAATCACATCACCCTCATACTAAAGTTACTCAGTTACTTTGGGTCTCCATTTATTTTGAGAAACAGTTCAAACCTTCTCTTTTTGTTAACTACTGTTTATGGACATCCTTCAGCCATTCAGACCTTCATCCTTTATGCTGATCTCATATTCTGTAACCCAATGGAGTTCACTGGAGTCACTCCTGATTTCACTAGTGTACCTTAGGGCTTGTCTACACCAGAAAGTTGCACCGGTTTAACTCAAATCTATTTAAAAATCAGTTTGGTTAAATGGGTGCAAAGCCTTGTGTAGACACAGTCATTTCAGTTTAAAAGTAGCTTATACTCATTTAGCTTAAGTGAGTAAGGATTTGACTTAAGCTAAAAGATATAAGCCACTCTTACACCTAAATAAAGCCTGCTCAACATAGCTACAGTGCTCAGAGGGGTGAAAAATCTAACCTAACTCCTCAGTGTAAAAGTAGCTAGATGAACAGAAGAATGTTTCTGTTGACCTACCTACCATTCTAGATGAGGTGGTGATCCTACAGCGACAGAAAACCTCCTTCTATCACTGTAGGCTGCATCTACACTACAGGGTTATGCCAGAACAGTTACACCATAGCTATGCCACTGTACACCTGCCCTCTGTAGGTCTATACAGGGATTTGCTCTTGTTTAACTGGTTTGGTTTAAAAAACGTACCTTTAGTTAAACTACTGCAAGTTTGTTTGTAAACAGTCTTTGATGCGAATCAGACCTCTTGTCTACCATTGGCTCCTCAGTCTCTTCTTACCATCTCACCACCATTTGTACAAGGGCCTTCTTTCCAGATCCTGATATTAGAACAGTCTTTCTGCATCTCTTCCCCTCATCATCTCCCATCTATTTTCTAATCTCAGCCAAAAAAAATTTTGCTTTGACCTCTCAGTTTCTCTCTCTCTCTCTCTCTCCTTTTGTATTTAATTTTGATTACTGCTAAATTATTTAGCTTGTAAAATCTTCAGGGCAGGCACCTTGTCTTCCATTGTATACAGTGCTGTACACATTTCAACTTTATAAGGTAATTTACAATAGTTTGTATGAAATATGCTATACATAATTAAACTGTGTAATAGGGAAATAGTTTAACAGTAAGCTTCCATATTATACTCAAACAAAATACACTTTTATTTAAAGGTTTTTAATTGTATGCCATGTGTCAGATTTGAAAATACAAAATCTAGACTCAGCCTCAGAATCATCCAATCTATAGTAGGCTTCATATTTATTTCAACAATTCGTTAATTAACTGATATCACTGATACTGAGTCTGGCTAGGAAAAAAGAATGAATTCTTTTGATGGCTAGAAATGAGCCGTATCAGTTTACTTCTCTACCCTCATTAAAATATGCCATTTTCTACTTGTTTGTGAGGATAAATAGGTCAGTAAGATATTTCATGCACAATACTCAAGATTTCCCACACCATAAGACAGCGGGAAGAGTTTTTCGATGTATTTTAATTTTACCTGCCCAGACAGCCTGCAAGAGTGGATTAATTTAATAAATAGTCACCACCACTGGGGATAGGAGTGACAAGACAGAGTTACAGCAAAATTCTTCCTTCAGATGCAATAATTGGGCTCCCAGGCCTTGTCTATACCTAGCTTTAAATATCTATATTTTAAATCCCTCATTTTTGCATTACCACTGGTAAAGCCCCACTGATGATAGTGCTAACATTTGTACCATCCTGTTGTCTAGATCTTCAGCACCTGGACTACATTAGTGCAGCTGCACCCATGGGAGATTTTAAAGTAAAAGCTCACTGCAGACAGGGTGACTAGGATTTTGGCCTCCACTGCAGCCCCCATACACCAGCTCTGGAAGGATTTCCCAGTGGTGCAGAGCAGGTATAATGGGCTTATGTCACCTCTCCTTGTAGTCCAGGCACTGGGGTGCACCAGAGGCATGACTGGGAAGGCACAGATATGGGAAAGGTTGAAACATGGCCAAATTGCACAGTACTCAAGCTATTCAGGGCTGCTGGACAGCTCCATAGGGAGGCACAGCAGCTGGCTACAAGTTAGCAGTGTCCCTGGGGTTGTTCTAATTTACATCAGAGACCACTAAGGTCCCCAGCTTCCTCCTGCATCTGAGAGATGCCAAGATACTATAAAGTCACTTTCCCTCAGGCTATGCCAAGCAAAATTCAGCTGCAGCCCCGATTCAGGACTGGAGTTGGAAGTCATTGAGAACTCTGCATATATGTGATGGTAGACTTTGGTTCTTAAATCAATATTCATGCCAGCCACAACTTCTGTACTTAAAGATTAAAAACATTACTTTCTAACCCATTTCACATGCTCATAATTTTCCAAATAATTACCTTTTGTGTTTAAATATTTTTGAGTTTTGTCTGACTACTGATTAATTTTGGGGAAAAGATGGGCACATTCTCCAGCCATTTTATTAAAAAAAAAAATTACAAGAGCATAGTTTGCTCCCGTTGTAAAAAAATACAACCCTCTTTCCACCCATTCTCCCAGTCATAACTAAAAAAAAACAGCTGATCATCAGTGTTTCAAATATGGTATGCAAAAAGGATTTTCATGAATAGAACAAATATTGCCAATTTTTTTAAACTGTGATTAAACACTGGTCGAGGGCTCTGGGTTTAATTCCCGGTTCTGCCACAGGCTCCTTATGTGTCCTTGAGCACTAAATAATATATGTGAAGTGCTCAAACTCTATGGAGATAGGCACTGGATAAAAAATTAAATAGGCAAAGTTATAAGGAAGAATGTGCAGTGGAAAATTCCTTAAACTGCTACCTGCTCACTTAGATAATATACAGTCCATATGTGTACACAGATGTACAGCATTTTGGTTACAATTTTCCAACTCCACTCCTGAAACTGGAGATTGCAAATTCGAGAGAGAGAAAGAGAGATTACTGACCCCAGATGTACAATACCTTCCCTCTCAACTTGTGTATATTTCATTTCAAATATTCACTTTAATAAAATTTTAAATCTGTTATTCAGAGCAAGGAGCTGTAGAGATTACAAATGCAGCAAGCCACTCAGTACCAAACCTAAAAGCCTACCTGCCCTCAGTATTTCCACTGCTCCATTAGCGCAAAGGATTTACAAGTCCCATCAGTTAAGCCTGCTGAATATATAAACCATACCAGTGCTGGACTTTTCTGCCTCTCTTAGCTTTTCTTTAAAAGAAAAAACCCACACAACCAAATCTAGAGAGCGGGGAGACACAAAGACCCACGATGAAGGGAGCAAGGCAAAAAAAAAAATATGGCAAAGTTTATGTTACAGAGGAAACTTTCGTTTCTTGACTGTGTAGCTTACGCTTGAAGCCTGGGTATTGCATTAACCTGAGCTACAGCCTCGCGATGGCTGGTACTTAGCACACAGCCCCTGCCCTTTAAGGGCCCCCAGCCTCCTGGAGCAAAGACACGGTCACTGCATCACTGTCGTTAAGCAGCGCGGTGACTGGAACCCAAAGCCGGGGGCGGGGCGGGGCAGGGCAGAGCGCGGGACTAGACATGCCCAGCTCCCCGCCCCCCGCCTTGGGGGCGCCAGGGCCACTCACCCTTTAGGCCCGGAGGAGGAAGCATCCCGGGGGCGCCTGCACTGCCGCCGCCCTTATCCGCGCAAGCAGGCGATGACGGCTTGGGGGCGATGGCCCCGCCCGCCCCTCGCGGCGCTCAGACACCTACCCACACCATCCCAGAGCCCGGCGGCAGGGGAGTGGCGAGGGACGGGAGCGGCCCGTCCTCTCCCGCTGCGTCTCAGCGCCCGGCAAGAAAACGCGACCCCGGCCCCTGAAATGGCTGAACAAAGGGAATCTGGCTTCGCCGCCACCGCCCGTCCCATTGGTCGGGGGGCGGGATGGGGCGGGGCCTGGCACGGCGGAGGCTCCACATCCCTGTAACCCTGGCAACGGTGGCTCCAGCGGGGACATGTGGCCTGGTGTGTGCTGGAGACAACAGTGATTTGGCTGCCCCGCCCCAACCCCATTCCCCTACCCCAGCCTCTGCCCCCCTCCCTCAGAGTCACAAAAGACACAGCCAACGCCCCTCGCCCAGCCACTGCCCATGCACAGTCACACACACGCAGCCCACTCCCCTTGCTCCCGCCCCTGCAGTCACCCCCCCCCCACTCCCTGACATACCAAACCCACAGAAATTCAGCTTCTTTTTAGCTTAATTGGCTTGTGAGTTGCTTGTTGGCTACTTTTTAGCTTGTTGCTTCTTTATTTATTTATTTGATCGGCTCCCAGCAAGCACAGGCAAGGGGGGGAGAGAGTCAAGGGTGCACAGCAGGCCCACAACAGTCCCAGACTACATGCCAGAGGGGGTCTAGTCACATAGTGTTGGGGTTCTTAAGGATTGGCTTGTTTTGGCCTTGTTTTGAAATGGATTAGCTTGATTTTTGGCTTATTGTGAAAGTCAGGGTGCTTATTTACCCCATGAAAGCTGGCAACTGTGCCCACTCCCCTCTCTCCCAGCCACTGCCCTGTGCGCCATCACATACAGCCCACTCCCCTCGCTCCCAGCCACTGCCCTGTCACGCACACATACATCCCACTCCCCTGTCTCCCAGCCAGTATCTCCCCTCAGAGAATCACAGTATTGCCAACCCCAAGTGTTCAAAAATCATGAATCAGGCCCCCAGAATCCTGAGAGTTAAAAAAAAAATCAGTTTGGAGTACTTTTTATTTGCCTTCTGGTTTCTGAGTCTTTAGGAGACACTTGGCTCATGTTTTCTATGTGATCATGAGAGCTAGATACTTTTTAAAGCTGAGATTCTCACAGTCACTGCCTCCAAGAGCTGGGGCTTTAAGATTGTGGGAGTCTTGATAAAATCAGGAGAATTGGCAACACTGGTCCCTCTCCCAGACAATGTCACCCCACACCCCTTGAGCCCCACATACAAACAGTCCTCCTCTCTCAGCCACTGTCTGTCCCCACCAGAAGTGCTCACACACACACTTTCCCTTCTCTCCTAGCCACTGATCCCCTTAAAGGGTCTCCCACACAGAGCTTCCTTTTCTTCCAGACACTGTTCTAAGAGGGTCCCACAACCCTGGATTGTTGCCAACTCTTGAGATTTTTATCATGAGTCCTGCAATATCTGGTCTGTTTCTTAAGGACCCAGCTTCATGTGATTACATGAGATTCTCATCTCTTTTTAAAATGTAACTTTCTGTCCCTCATGTTGCAGAGAAAAACTTGAAAATATGACCCAAGTGAACCTTAAAGGCTCAAAACCCAGATGGTAAATAAAAACACATACAAAAAATATTTTTAAAATCCTTTGATTTTTAAGACAGTTTCATGATTTTTGAACACTTGATTTTTGGAAATACTGCAACAGCTCCATCCCCAAGCCTCTGTCCCTTGAGAAAGGGATCCGCACTCATGCACACAGCTCCCGCACACCCAGTCACTGCGCTCTGACGGAGGGCACTGCACATACAACCCTATTGCCCCCCTGCCTAGTAAAGGCTGCAATATGCCATCACAGCCCCCTCATTTTCTCAGGCATTGCTCAATTCTAAGACTTAATTTCAGAGTTATACTAAAATCCTCCTCTCCTCAACACACACGATAAAATCTCCTTGCAGAAGTTTTACATGTTTTAAATTGTTTATTAATAGTTTATGCTAAGAAATAAACAAAGCAAACATCCTAATAAAAAAGAGATTAAAGAGTGGTGTAATAAAAATACATGTTCCACATATGCTGAAAACCTATTATTTACACATTTTACATACTGTGTTCTGTTGCTTTTTGGTTTTCCAGCTCTTAATGTAAAAAAAAAAAGTCAGATAGGCGGTCTTAACAGCCACCAAAATTGCACTAGTTGCTTATGAAAATAAGGGGAAATTGCAGATTTTGATCTTGCTTCCCCACCAAAGGAAAAAAATCCCCCTGAAATTTCACATTCCATATGTCATTCAAAACTAGAATATTTCCTGTGAAGTCTGGAAAAAATAAGTAAAGGAGTTTTATGGTTATGGGGGCCAAATCTTGGTCCCTTCAGCAGCTGCTTTGAGCCAGTCTAGGGGCACAAATATCAGTTAAGCCAACTGCTCAAGGATTCCTGCTGACATAGGAAACTGTTCAGGGGTATGTGAACAGTTACTGGGGGAAAAGCATGGCCAGAGTGCCCTTGTACTCAGCAATCACCTGCTGCCATAATAGCCCTTTACAGGCTGTTGCTGAGCATTTTAGATTATAAATCAAATCAAATTAAATTATAGCAACTGTGGGGGCAGATTGAGGATGATAAAAGCCACTATTCCCCTGCCCTAATCATAGTTCAGCTGGACCCAGATATCTAGGACACAGTATTTAAAAAATTTTCCTTGTAGTTTTGTGACTATTTCTATAACTTTTTTTTTCCACATAGAATTTTTATAAAGTAATATATTTTGAGTGGCTATTAGCTGGACTCCATTGAAATACATCTTCAATCTTAACTCTTCTTTGTTTGGGAATAATATTTTAGTCAGCTGTACCTACACAAGGCAAATACTAATAAGACTATATTCCCTTTTAATGTCACCATGAACAGCTTCAAAATGTGTTATATCTTCTGTTTTCAACACACAGCTATATAATGAACATAGGCGATTATAACCTTGATGGACCCTTTCAGATCAAGCTGACTTCTCCTGATTAGTATCGCGAATGTGTGAAGGAAATGTGTTGTTGAAGCAGAAATCTTATCTGAACTGAACTCTGATTTAGTTTACAAGTCAGAGGCCCTGTTGTGTGTACATTTTACATCATCATTTAAAAAACTTCTGTGGGGTAGATTTAGTTATTTTCACTGGTGTTTGTTATTAGTGATTTAATCTCACACAACTCTCTTTTAAACATTTGATTTCCCTTGGCAAGATATTGAACTGGAGATCAAGTAATCCAGATGCAAAAGCAGTTTTCGTACCCACAAGGGAGGCTACGAAGTTCTCACGAAAATGTATCCTTTAATTTACAATAAATGCACTTGGTTGAGTATGTATTGTTAGACAGAAAGACAGTGCTCAACTTGGGGGGACGGATATGTGTGCTGGCACAGAGTACCACCATTTTGTACTCCAGAATCTAAGCTTTAGTTTTTAAGTAAATCTGTAGTTGTTATGGTTGTAAAGAAAACTTTGAAATCATGACCTGAGTGTAAAAAAAACAAAAACAAAAAAAAGGTCTGCCTGAGTTTGCAGAGAGTCTGAAACAATATGCTTTTTTTCCCCTCAGTCTTCACAGACAAGGTCAGCTCCCACACTGCTGTTCTGGGCACCACAATATGGGGAGGAGGTAAGCAGCCCTCAGTGGTGAAAGAACAGGTTAAAGACTATTTAGAAAAGCTGGACATGCACAAGTCCATAGGTCCAGATCTAATGTATCTGAGGGTGCTGAGGGAATTGGCTGATGTGATTGCAGAGCCATTGGCCATTATCTTTGAAAACTCGTGGCGACCAGGGGAGGTCCTGGCCAATTGGAAAAAGGCAAATATAGTGCCCATTTTAAAAAAAAGGAAGAAGGAGAACCTGGGGAACTATAGACCGGTCAGCCTCATCTCAGTCCCTGGAAAAATCATGGAGCAGGTCCTCAAGGAAACCATTTTGAAGCACTTGGAAGAGAGGAAGGTGATCAGGAACAGTCAACATGGATTCACCAAGAGCAAGTCATGCCTGACCAACCTGATTGCCTTCTATGATGAGATAACTGGTTCTGTGGATATGGGGAAAGTGGTGGATGTGATATATCTTGACGTTAGCAATGCTTTTGATACGGTCTCCCACAGTGTTCTTACCAGCAAGTTAAAAAATTATAGATTGTATGAATGGACTATAAGGTGGATAGAAAGCTGGCTAGATTGTCAGGCTCAACGGGTAGTGATCAACAGCTCGATGTCTAGTTGGCAACCGGTATCAAGTGGCGTGCCCCAGGGGTTGATCCTGGGGCCGATTTTGTTCAACATCTTTATTAATGATCTGGATGATAGGATAGATTGTACCCTCAGCAAGTTTGCAGATGACACTAAGCTAGGGGGAGAGGTAAATATGCTGGAGGGTAGGAATAAGGTCCAGAGTGACTAGACAAATTGGAGAATTGGGCCAAAAGAAATCTGATGAGGCTCAACAAGGACAAGTGCAGAGTCCTGCTCTTAGGACGGAAGAATACCATTCACCGCTACAGGTTGGGGACCCACTGGTTAAGCAGCAGTTCTGCAGAAAAGCATCAGGGGATTACAGTGGATGAGAAACTGGATATGAGTCAGCTGTGTGCCCTTGTTGCCGAGAAGGCTAATGGCATATTGGGCTGCATTAGTAGGAGCATTGCCAGCCGATCGAGGAAAGTGATTATTCCCCTCTATTCGGCACTGGTGAGGCCATATCTGGAGTATTGCGTCCAGTTTTGGGGCTCCCACTACAGAAAGGATGTGGACAAATTGGAGAGAGTCCAGCAGAGGGCAACAAAAATGATCAGGGAGCTGGGGCACATGACTTACTAGGAGAGGCTGAGGGAACTGGGCTTGTTTAGTGTGCAGAAGAAAAGAGTGAGGGGGGATTAGCATCCTTCAACTACCTGAAGGGGGGTTCCAAAGAGGATGGACCTCGGCTGTTCTAGGTGGTGGCAGATGACAGAAAAAGGAGCAATGGTTTCAAGTTGCAGTGCGGGAGGTCTAGGTTGGATATTAGGAAACACTATTTCACCAGGAGGGTGGTGAAGCACTGGAACAGGTTACCTAAGGAGGTGGTGGAATCTCCATCTGTAGAGGTTTTTAAAGCCCGGCTTGACAGAGCCCTGGCTGGGATGATTTGGTTGGTATTGGTCCTGCTTTGAGCAGGGGGTTGGACAGGATGACTCCTGAGGTCTCTTCCAACCCTAATCTTCTATGATTCTAATATATATATAATAGGTGTTAAATGTCCCATTCATAACAGTGAGGTATTATCATCAGTCTAAGTTACTTTAAACGTTAACATTGTTGACTACTTTACTGCTTAGTATGGAGGAAAGAAAGAGGAGGATCATATTATGAAGGTATGCCCAATGTACTGCGAGTGGCATTTCATTTCAGTGAGTGGATTTGGGAGGGTACCGCCACTTCCCCACACACACACATAATCAAGAAGAAGCCAAGCCCAAGGAATCAAACAGTCCCAGGCAGGGAGACCCGAGAACAAATCTGAGAAATTTTATTTATATATGGTTTATAAACCTATAGGAATAAAATTGATTTTTCTGGCTTATGTGAATAGTTAAATAGATAACATTTTTTATAACTTTTATTAATAATAAAGAGGTTGGAGGAACAATGCAATTAAAACCTGCAATCATCACACCACTAAATGTCTAAAACATATGATTATCTGGACAATGCGGGTCATGTGAATAGACGTCCTGGACCAAATTTTGCACTGATTTATGGCCTACCACCACCAATTATTAATAACTTTTATTAATAATAAAGAGGTTGGAGGAACAATGCAATTAAAACCTGCAATCATCACACCACTAAATGTCTAAAACATATGATTATCTGGACAATGCGGGTCATGTGAATAGACGTCCTGGACCAAATTTTGCACTGATTTATGGCCTACCACCACCAAGTTCTAGAAAATGTTTAAAACTCTCATTTGTGAGCAGAAAGTGTCAGCAGTGAAGACAAAGAGGGAGGCCAGCCAACAAATAGCATAGTGTTCTCTAACTAGAGCAAAGCACGTTTACTAAATGCAAATTCCCCACTCCTGCATCATTCAAGTATGGCGATCTCATGGAGCAGGAGGGTGGCATGAGTAGCATTGGGCAGCCTAGAAAGGCTGAAGATTCCATGCTGTATTCCTTCCAGAGCAAGTGGGTGATGTCAACAACAACAAGGAGGGCAGACCTAACCAGGCCCATGTCCCTGAAGATCAGTAGCAGCAAAGTAGGAGCCAAATCCATTAGCAGTCCTGAAGGTCCCTTCTCTTATTTACAGGGGGAGCTGCAGCTGAGTTAGGCTGCATTCAGTTGGGCAGTGACCCTGAAGATCTCTTTGTCTGATCTGGATCTTATCTCCTAGGGCAGCAGGGGTGAAGGAGGGGTACCAGCTCAGGAATCGATGAAATAGTAGGAAAGGCAATAAGGTTGATTCAGAGAATTAAGATACCAGAAGGGATAAATAGGCCTTGGTGGAGAAAAAGAATCAGAGAAGAGGTGGGTATTTTGGGGACTGTGAGGAGAATAGATACGAGTTCAGGGGGAGGTTCAAGGATACTCAAGGGAGCATAGGTACTGGAACTAGGGGTACTGGGGATGCTGCCACACCCTGGATTTGAAGTAGTTTCCATTATATACAGGGTTTACAGTTTGGTTCAATGGCTCTCAGCACCCGCAGTATACAAATTGTTCCAGCGCTCCTGGAATACCATCTAGAGGCACAGGAGAGAAGGAGAGACTGAAGGGATTGTGGGGGTGGGAGACCAGGGAATGAAGTAAGGAGGAGAATGTGGAGAAGGACATGAGAGGTCTGGAAATGCAGATAAGGAAGAAATAAATAAAGAGGTGAGGGATGCTGTATAAACAAAATAGGGACAAAATATTTAAATCAGGAGCTTGAATGAGTGAGAAAAGAATAAAGAAGTGGGAAAACGGAATTAAAAAAAACCCCACTAATGTGGTAATTTTTGCTCATGTTTCTATATTGTTATGGGTTGGGTTACATCTGGTTGAAGCTAGTGGCTGCAACAAGCACTGGTGTGGGGCTGGGGATGAGGGATTTGGGGTGCAGGAGGGGGCTCCAGGCTGGGGTTGAGGGTTTCGGAGGGCAGGAGGGGGATCAGGACTGGGGCAGAGGGTTGGGGTATGGGGCGAGTGGGGGGTAAGGTGAGGGATCTGGCTGGGAATGAGGGGCTTGGGGTGCAGGAGGGGGCTCTGGGCTGGGACTGAGGGGTTCAGAGGGCGGGAAGGGGATCAGGGCTGGGGCTGGGGCAAGGGCATGGGAGCGAGTCAAGGGTGCAGGCTCCAGGAAGCACTTACCTCAGGCAGCTCCCAAAAGCAGCGTCATGTGCCCCCTCTGGCTTCTATGCAAAGGCACAGCCAGGCAGCTCTGCACGCTGCCCCATCCGCAGGTGGCGCCCCTGCAGCTCCCATTGCCTGTGGTTCTCAGCCAATGGGAACTGCAGAGCTGGCGCTTGGGCAGGGGAGCAGCATGCAGAGCCCTCTGGCCTCCCCAACACGTAGGAGCCGAAGGGGTGACATGCCGCTGCTTCCGGGAGCCGCACAGAGACACGGCAGGCAGGGAGCCTGCCTTAGCCCTGCTGCGCCACTGACTGGCCTTTTAACGACCCAGTCAGCAGTGCTGACTAGAGCCGCCAGGGTCCCTTTTCAACTGGGCGTTCCGGTTGAAACTAGACACCTGACAACCCTAATGTCTAGGTTACCAACTGCAGGCCTTAAAGACCTTCCACATGACCGGCACTGCCCCAATGTGTAAGTGGGTCAAGGATGAGGTGGGGGAGAGTTGGCTGCAGGGAGCTGGATTTGAGCAGTTGAAAAGAATCAGGAGCAGCCCCAGCCATTTTGCACCCCAGCAGCTGCAGGAGGGAAGAAAAAACAAAAAAACCCACACCAAACCAATGGCACAGGGGGTACCGCACCTGCTGGAAGCTGCTATCCAGGGCAACTGCCCTGCTTGCTGGCCCCTAAAACCAGCCCTGGAAAGGACAGTTCCTGAGTTGCTCTCAGGCACAGAGGACTAAAGACTCCATTTTGGTTTTTTTCCACCAGAGAGGCCAGCAGCATAGGTAGGGCTCTCCTCTGCACCAGGAGTCATCCAGGGCTTGAGGCTCTTGGGACTCAGTCCAGCCAAAAGGGAGAACGATCATCTTCCCAGCAGGAGACACCAGCCCTTCACATCAAACTCCAACTCTCTCCACACAGGCCTTCCATAGGCAGTGCTTTGGGGATCTCTTCCATTATATTGACTTAGCTTGTGGGCTTTCAATGTTTATTGCAGTGGGATTTGTTAATCCTTCATTTTATTTGATTCCCTTGACTCCTTTGCCAATTTTCATCTCCTACTTTTAATTTACCCCATCCTTTTCAGGAAGGAAGTGTTTATCCTTGGAGTTTGGCCCTTAACTCCCTATATAAAATGACAAAATCCTAGAGCAGTGGTTTTCAACCATCTTTCATTTGTGGGAACCTAAATAATTTTGAATGGAGGTGCAGGCCCCCAGGGGTCCACAGACCACAGGTTGAAAACCACTATCCTACAGGCTGTAGGGGAAATTAAATACCCAGCCAGTAAATGGAAGCACTGCCCACAAATAACCAAGGTCCATTCATCCTAATATGGGTCACCGAGCCCTTGAAAAGGCAAGAATAAGGGACACTAACATCCTTGAGGACTGGGGGTGTCTCAGGAGGGGGCTACACTAATAAAAACATACTTCTGTGTTTTTGCTATATTATTGACCCAATTTCTTTTCAGCTCAGAGACATGGCAAAACATTCTTCACCTCAGGAACTAAAACCCAAACTCTTTCAATATATAATCAGCTCAGTTAGATTTGTAATTTTTGGTCAAGATTGGATTTGAGTGTGACTGCTCAGACTGTGTGTGTATGAGGAAAAATATGATTACTGATGCATTAAGGCACAGTCCCAAAGTGCAGAGTCATTGCCATACAAAAATAGATAAATTGATTCCTTGTTTTTCAATGAGTCATATTTATAAATAATTTCTTAATACTATAAGCCAAAAATGGCACGACAAAAGTAAATTCCACAAGGTACTAAAACGAATACAAAATACTCCAATGTTATAGATAAGTGTTTTTCCTTATAAGTATAAAGGAAAACATATACAATTACAACTTACAATAAACCATTACAACTTGCACCATAGAAAGCCATTGCTATAGAAGAAGTACGATTAATATTAATATAATCACTAAACATTGGTGAAATCCTAACCCACCGAAGCCAATGACAAAACTCCCATTGACATATGGGACAAGATTTCACCCCAAGCATTTGCTTTCCCACTTGTACTCCAATGGAGGATAAGGAATGTTTGTCAGGAAAGCCCTTTTACACAAAAGAGCTGAGGAATGGAATTTCCCTAATAAAGAGATGAAATATTTGTTGGTGCCACTGAGACTTTCCACTCAGGCATAATCTTGAGGTGAAATATTTAATAAAAAGCACTCTGCTTCAGTTGAAAAAGGGTTCTCCAAAGGGGACATTTAGTGCTTAGGCTTTCCCCCCACCTCCAAAAGGTGCCTATGATAGACCAAGCTTCCTCCTAAAAAGCTTCATAAATATATATATTTTTAAAACCACCAGTCATCTACTCTTCCTCCCAATGAAAACTGGTAGTATTCATAGCCAATTCAAAACTGATTTCAGAGCAGAGCATGGTGTGCATTTTAGGCATACAGAAAACTGATTGGCTTGCAAAAAAAAAAAAAAGAATAATTAGACTCAACTTTATTTAGATATTGGATATTTATCAAATGACAGCCATCCCTGAAAAGCATTCCAGTACAGGCTGTAAACATTCTTCATAAGGATGTATGTTTCAAATGAGCGTTGTCAACATTTCTTAGCTAAAAAACTGTAAGTAGAGATAGGCCCGAAATAAAATCGTGGATCCAAACTCTCCCAAATTTGGAGTAAGTTTGTATGAGAGTTTGGGGATTCCACACTTAATCCTGTTAAATAGTGGCACAGCTCCTATTCTCGCATTTAATCTGGACTCTCCCTGATGGTCCCAGAGGCATTGTGTTAGCGAAAAGCCCTTGGAGGATTACTTTTGTTGGACAGCCCCTCCTTACTGATTTCAGAGTGGTAGCTGTGTTAGTCTGTATCAGCAAAAAGAAGGAGGAGTACTTGTGGCACCTTAGAGACTAACACATTTATTTGAGCATAAGCTTTCGTGGGCTAAAACCCACTTCATCAGATGCATGCAGTGGAAAATACAGTAGGAAGATATATATACACAGATAACATGAAGAAGTGGGTGTTACCATACTAACTGTAATGAGAGTAATTAATTAAGGTAAGCTATTATCAGCAAGAGAGAAAAAAACTTTTGTAGCGATAATCAGGATGGCCCATTTCCAACAGTTGACAAGAAGGTATGAGTAACAGCAGGGGTGGGAAATTAGCATGGGGAAACAGTTTTTACTTTGTATAATGATCCATCCACTCCCTGTCTTTATTCAAGCCTAATTTAATGGTGTCTAGCTTGTAAATTAATTCCAATGTAAATTAATTCCAATTCTGCAGTTTCTTGTTGGAGTCTGTTTTTGAAGTTTTTTGTTGGAGTATTGCAACTTTGAGATCTGTAATTGAGTGACCAGGGAGGTTGAAGTGTTCTCCGACTGGTTTTTGAATGTTATAATTCTTGATGTCTGATTAATGTCCATTTATTCTTTTGCATAGAGACTGTCCAGTTTGGCCAATGTACATGGCAGAGGTGCATTGCTGGCACAAGATGGCATATATCACATTGGTATATGTGCAGGTGAATGAGCCTCTGATAGTGTGGCTGATATGATTAGGTCCTATGATGGTGTCCCCTGAATAGATATGTGGACAAAGCTGGCAACAGGCTTTGTTGCAAGGATAGGTTCCTGAGTTAGTGTTTTTGTTGTGTGGTGTGTGGTTGCTGGTGAGTATTTGCTTCAGGTTTGGGGGCTGTCTGTAAGCAAGGACTGGCCTGTCTCCCAAGATCTGTGAGAGTGAGGGATCGTCCTTCAGGATAGGTTGTAGATCCTTGATGATGCGCTGGAGAAGTTTTAGTTGAGGCCTGAAGGTGACGGCTAGTGGCGTTCTGTTAATTTCTTTGTTGGGCCTGTCCTCTAGTAGGTGACTTCTGGGTACTCTTCTGGTTCTGTCAATCTGTTTCTTCACTTCAGCAGGTGGGTATTGTAGTTGTCTGTGTATATATCTTCCTACTGTATTTTCCACTGCATGCATCCGATGAATTGGGTTTTAGCCCACGAAAGCTTATGCTCAAATAAATTTGATAGTCTCTAAGGTGCCACAAGTACTCCCCTCCTTAATGTATCTTTAAAGCCACAATATAGTAGTAGTTTAGATCAGACATAACTTGGTCCCAATGTAGTTGTGAAGAGGAGGTGGATGGCACAGTCTTTCCCATCCCCTTTGCATGTCCCTGTGCTTGGGGCACTAGATAGTCTACCACCTCCCAGCACCAACTCAGGGTACAAGTAACCCCAAAGCTGAAAGGGGGGAGGACATGGGATTAGGGTACTGTCCCACCCTTGTGCACTAGCCTTACACCTAGCTTAGTTATTCAAGGACAGCAGATTCCACTGTCAATGGTGTGCCATGCACACTTCCCCCTGCAGACTAGGGAACTGAGGCAAGGATTGTGCCTCTTGAGGAATGAAACTAGTGAGACAGGTCTTGGGGTACCCAGCACCATGACTCACCTTGTTAACCCACTCCCTCACCCCATGGGAGAGACTTGCTTGTGCTGAATCCAGGGGCGGCTCTAGACATTTCGCCGCCCCAAGCAGGGCGGCATGCCGCGGGGGGCGCTCTGCCGGTCGCTGGGAGGGTGGCAGGCGGCTCCGGTGGACCTCCCGCAGGCACGCCTGCGGCAGGTCCACCGGAGCCGCGGGACCAGCGGACCCTCCGCAGGCACGCCTGCGGCAGGTCCACCGGAGCCGCGGGACCAGCGGACCCTCCGCAGGCACGCCTGCGGCAGGTCCACCGGAGCCGCCTGCCGCCCTCCCGGTGACCGGCAGAGCGCCCCCCGCGGCATGCCGCCCCAAGCATGCGCTTGGCGTGCTGGGGCCTGGAGTCGCCCCTGGCTGAATCATAATAGGCTAATCTCCTGTCTAATGCAGTCCTCTCTCACTTAGAGTCTTTTGCACCATCTTCCTCCAAGGTTGGCAGAGATCCCGTTTTCATGAATGTGGCTTATTTTCCTGTGTGCTGCTGCCCTGTTGACTTTGTATGTAGGCATTGCATTAGCTTACAATGCTTAATTTACATCCTGAGAGGGGAACAGGTGAATAAATATCTTTTGTCTGACAGAAAGCCTGTTTGTCAACTCTGCCTTGATACAGAGGCTTTAAAAAAAACAAACATTTTCAGTATACATATTTAACTCCTTACCAAGTATTTGTACATGTATGTTTCACAACAATATTAAGGACCAGCATGACCCTGCTTTCATTTAAGACCTCACAGGACATTCTTTGGTGAACCAGAATGTACATACCAGAATCAGGATATTCTTGTAACCCCCTTTACAGCTGGCATTGAAGGATCTTTGGGTCACACTCAGCTACTTGTTTCTTTCAATCTTAGCAAAGAATTAGTATCGTTACAAGCAAAAGGTCTACAAACAATCTATTTTTAAATACAGGCGTGGATGCTCCTTTATGAGGCCATGCTAAAAGAATAGCTCTGTTATTAAGGAGCTCACATGAGCCCCTTCAAATGATATTTTGTAGCATAAACTGGTAGAATAAAAAAAAAAGCAGAAAAACAGACATAGCAACGTTTTAAAATTAGGGAATAGCTTTTATAAAGTCAAAATGAGATGACATAAGCAAGAAAAGATGTAATACAAAACTTCTAGGGAGGAAAGCCCTTCTTCTCTATCTGTCTGAGCACTTGTACAAGGAGAAGGGAAACGGAGCTGAAGTTAAGCCCTTGTTCAGCAGTGCCTCTGCACTGTGTCACATGTGGTCTTTACATCTATTCTCTCTCATTATAAAGGCATTTCAAATTACTCTTGATCCTATATACTACTTATGCAGATCTTATGTCCCCCAATGGTATTGGTCCATTACTAGACGGAAATAGTAGAATTATCAATAATGCAGAAAAGGCAGACTATTCAAATGAATATTTCTGCTCTGTCAAAATCTGTGTAGTCTCATCATTCCACTAGTATCTCTAGAGAATGAATGTTAAGCAGAAGCTGCTAAAAAGTTAGACATTTTTTAAATCAGCAGGTCCAGATAACTTGCAGCCAAGAGTTTTAAAGAGAGCTGGCTGGGGAGCTCATTGGACAGTTAATGTTGATTTTTAATAAATCTTGGAGCGTTGGGGAAGGTACAGACAACTGGACGATAGCTAATATAGTGCCAATTTTAAAAAGGGTAAACAGGATGACCCGGTTAATTATTGGACTGTCAGCTTGATATTGATCCTGGGAAAGAAAATGGAGTAGCTGATACAGGACTCAATTAATAAAGAATTCAAGGAGGGTAGTGTAATTTATGCCAATCAACTAACTAGATATCTTTTTCTGATGAGGTTACAAGTTTGGTTGATAAGGATAATAGTGTTGACATAATATACTTTGACTTGGTACTGCACAACATTTTGATTAAAAACTAGAATGATATAAGATTAACCTGGCACACTTTAAATGGGTTAAAAACTGGCAAACTGATAGGCCTCAAAATGTAATTTTAAAATGTGAAAGAGCCATCAAGCAGGTATGTTTCCAGTGCTGTCCTGCAGGATTGGTTCTTGGCCCTGTGCTACTTAACATTTTTTGTTAATGACATGGAAGAAAAAATAATCACTGATGAAGATTGCAGATGACATAAAAATTGGGGGAGTGGTAAACAAAAGATGACAGGTCACTGATTCAAAGCAATCTGGATTCGTTTCATAAACTGGGTGCAACCAAACAATATGAATTTTAATTGACTAAATTTAAATATTTACATTTAGGAACAAAGAATGTAGGCTATACTTTCAGGACTAGAGACTTTATCCTGGAAAGCAGTGACTCTGAAAGATTTGGGGGTCATTGGGAGCTCATATTCAACTCATTATCCACAATGTGATGCTGTGGCCAAAAGACCTAATGCAATGCATAAGCAGGGCAATCTCAAGTAGGAGTAGTGAGGTTAATTTACCTGTTTGCCACCGGTGCGACCACGACTGAAATACAGTGTCCAGTTCTGGTAGTGTCTGCAGTTCTAGAAGGATGTTGATAAATTGGATAGAGTTCCAAAAAGAGCCACAAGGATGAGCTCCTTGAGACTATCACCATAAGTATGGCTACATTTTAGTCATGGGTATTTTTAGTAAAAGTCATGGATAGGTCACAGGCAGTAAAGAAAAATTCATGGCCCATGACCTGTCCAGGACTTGTACTATATATACTGTATATCCCTGACTAAATCTTGGGTGTTCTGGGGAAAGGGGTGGCTCAGGGGTGCCATGAGTGCTCGGGGCAGAATGGGGCATGGCGGCCCAAGACTGCTCTAGCAGCGGCCGGTGCAGATGGACATGCTCGGGCGGCCCCAGGGCCAGCCGCACCGACCACTGCAGAAATCAGCAGGTCCCAGAAAGTCACAGAGTCTGTGACTTCCATGACAGACTCGTAGCCTTAACCATAAGTCATGTTTTCTAATCAATCTATTTAGAAGGGTAATTTGGTTACAGTCTATAAGTACCTACATGAGGAACAAATAAAATAAAATGAAGACAGAGAGAAAAGTATAATGTGATTCAATGTGTGGCACTTGAAGGTAAACAAATTCAGACTGGAAATAGGCATACATTTGACAGTAAGGGTAATTAAGTATTGGAACAATGTACCAAGTGTCATGGTGGATTCTCCATCATTGACAATTTTTAATCAAGATTGGATGTTTTTCTAAAAGACATGCTCTCGGAATTATTTTGGGGAAGTTTCCTGGCCTGTGTTCTACAGGAAGTCAGACTAAATGATCACAATGGTCCCTTCTGCACTTAAATTTTTTGATTCTCTGGCAATACCATACACAGCATTTGGCTGGCACCCGTCTATCGCCAATCTCCTTCACTGTATGAAGTACTTGTTTATTAGAAGACACATCTTCCTTGTAAATCCATTCAGGGAGACTGGAGTCCTTTTTTGCTTGTAACTTTTAGATAACCACACCACAGTATCTTAACAGTTTTCCTACTAATATATTATATATTTATTTAAGGGAATTTCTGAAGGCTAAGTACCATGAATGAAATTTATTTCCTTGTTATCTAATAAGTTTTCCTCCCTACAGTTTATTTGCAGATTTGGGGCAGTATGTCCTTTAATTTTATTTGGAAGAGGTAGGTTAATGGTGTTTTTGTTGTTAATTATATAACCCTTAGGGACTAGCTCATGTTTGACATTATCCTATGTTTTATGGAACATTAGAAAATGCAATAAATGTTTAAGATAAAAAGTTATTAACCACAAAAATATTTTTGAGCATGATATATTTTAATCTTATTTTGTTTATTCCTTCAGAATGTTGAATTTTGAAACTGACTGGAGGATCAGCAGCTATAGAGAGTTAGTGATGGACAGCTGTGTCCTCTCAATTCTCCAACCTAGGAGGCTTTTTACACTGCTTTGCCATGAGACAACTACGCCTGGTCTGCTCTCACACAGCCTCCAGCACGTAAGTTTCTCCCAGTTATACTGTATGAGTGCTATACCCAGCCACTCATGAATTACACTGAAGAGCAACACCAGCAAACTCCCAGTCCCAGACTTTCCCCCAGAAATGTGCACCTTGTACTGCCCAGCACCCTCCTGGACAATACAAGCTCATATAAAGTCCATCATTTATTAATAGAAAATATGCACCAATCTTATCTCAAATGGAGTTTCCCAAATACTTCAATCCAAACACACTGGTTTAGCTAAAACAAGTACAACTAATTTATTAACTACAGAAAGATAGATTCAGTTATTACAAGGAATGAGGCATAACAGTCAGAATTGGTTACAAGAAAATAGAAGTAAATGGCAACTAATGACTAACTTAACAAGTTAGAGGGAATTCAAAGCAAAGGTCTCTCTCATCACATATATCATCAGTCTTACTGGCTGTACTCCTTTCAGTCACAATCTATCCCCCAGTCCAGTGCTGCTTCCTTTGTTCTTCAGGTGTTGTTGATACTGTTGGTAGAGAGAAAGGGAGAGGTGATTTGGGGCGGGGTGGGGGAGAGTGGAGTGTGCTCTCATCTTATCGTCATTTCTCTTGCACAAGAGTCATCTCCAGCTGAGGTTCAGGTGACAGGAAGTCTGCGTGAACAGGAACCTCAAGCAGCTTCTTTGTCAAAACTTAGATTCTTTGCCCTCACCCTCTCTCCTGCTGAGGGGTGGCCACTTAATCAGGTGATGGTCCATATGATCTCATTGACACCTAGCTGAGGCATTGGCTAGCCTTTTGTCTCTGGGGAACTGGTTTGGGACTGCCCTCCAGAACATGTCTCAGGCCTTGGCTACACTGGTGCTTTACAGCGCTGCAACTTTCTCGCTCAGGGGTGTGAACTCCCCCCCCCGCCCCTCTGAGCGCAGCAAGTTACAGCGCTGTAAAGCGCAGTGTAAACAGTGCCCCAGTGCTGGGAGCGCGGCTCCCAGTGCTGTAAATTAATCCCCTTGGGGAGGTGGAGTACCTGCAGCGCTGGGAGAGCTCGCTCCCAGCACTGGCGCCGCGACCACACTCGCACTTCAAAGCGCTCCCGCGGCAGCGTTTTGGAGTTTCCAGTGTAGCCAAGCCCTCAGTGATATCACACAGTGGAATCTTATAACTTCACATACAATGTTGCCACACATTTTATCAAGACAATAATAATCAGCAAATCACGGGTTTTCAAACAATACACAACAAGTCATATTTTGTACAAGTTTTACCATAATCCACTAAAAAGGGGTGAACAGAGAGGTATAGACTGTCAGTGTTATATGTAAGAAAAATTCTAAACAAATGGTGTATCATGAGCCCATAATCTCAGAAATTGCTTTATTTTCTTTGGGATTTTTGTCGTCCTTTGTCTAATCAGTGTTTTGTGTACATGGAAAGTCACATCCTGGAATTATTACTGTTGATAAAACTTTTATAGAAAAAAACTGTTCCAATATAAAATAATCATTAGTATTGATATAGTTTCCTCATTGACACTGTGGGGAGAGAAAATTTAATTATAAAAATGGAAACCAACAGTCATCCTAAATTGCCTATAAAATGACCTCCTTTATCTATTTAATTTGAGGAAGTCACTGATCATTTCTAAATGATTTATTGATTTTAATATCTTAAAAAATAAAAACCTACACTCTTACCAAGTTTCCAGATTTGTCACAGTTCAGCACAGCTAGTAGTCTCACTGAACAAAACCCAGGAATAAATGAATGATCATTGAGATTCACACTGTATTGTCAGTTTAATAAAAAATGCTCCCTACAATGTGAGTGCTTTAGCATTGTAGTTGGGAAACCTGTACCATGGTGGTGAGCACAGAATAAGACCCTGAATGAAATAGAAGAAATTCTGGGCAAAATGCGGATGTGTACATATTAGATTTTTAAGATCCCAATCCTGCACACTTACTCCCATTTGTAGGTCTCACAGATGCGAGTAGTCCCATTGACTATAGATATAATGTCAGTAAGGATGTTCCTATCAGACCCCAAGTTAGCAAAGGAAGTGAGGTGAACACTACATCCAGCAACTACTCTAATGATTTACTGTGAAAGGAGAACAAGAAGAGCACTATTTGTCCCTGCATAAGATCCACCACTCTGTGTGATGTTGATACAGGACAAAGAGGGGGTATGTACCTAATCCCACCAACCATCTTGATACTCAGTATAGACATCAGATGATGAAATGGTGCATAAGGTGCAATAGTACTGAACTGGTACAATTTGTGTTACCATTAAGAGAAAATGAAGGCCCCCTGAACAGTGTTTCTTTCCCTGCATTTACTAACATGGGCACTTGTGCCTTCTCCCGGCCATATCAACAGGTCATATTCATAGACCCCCCTAGTAGCCTAACATTCCTTCTTCTGATTATCCCTCCCACCTGCACTTCCCATACACAAACCAGGTCTTCTTCCACCCTCAGTCTGAGACCTACTTCATGCAACCATCACATTAGCCCCCAGCCCTGATCTGGTCCTGCCTCACCTGAATAACTGCAACTCTCCCAAGTGTAAAAACAGAAGCTGGACTTTCACAATCTCATCTTAAGTCCCCTAGAGTTCCATGCATGTAATGAGACAACTCCAAAATATCAGAGTTGGGAACCACAGTAGGCACCTGAGAGGATAAATTATTCCTCAGTTTAGTGATGGGCAAACTTCAAATGGTTCACAGCCTGGATTAATTCTAAATATGTATAGGAACATCTAAAAGTTCTTCTGAATCATGAATTAACTCAATGTTCTGAGGATTCTACTTCTTCCCTTCCCCTTAAACTGCAAACCCTCTTTTCCATGTCCCCATACAATCTCTTCCCCCCGCAAATTCCAGGCCCTCCCCCATAGACACAACAACCATTTTCAGTAGGACCCAGTACCTTTAACAGGTATCAACACTTACTGAGGGAAGGCTCTGTACTGGCCTGCCTCTCTTCATAGTCTAGTGTCTTCTTCGCATGGCAATCACTGCTCCCCTCTACTGGATTTAGGGAGCCAGCTGTTAGGCAAGTTACTCCCAATCCTTTCGATGGCAACTGGGCTAGCCTGCTCCTCCCTCTGCAGCCCTCAGTGGGGCTGACCAATAAGTCTTCCCCCCACCAATCTCCCTTTTGGGGCAATTAACATTTGGTCTTGTCTCTCTGGTGAAGAGACTCTCTTGAGGCATTTGGAACTTCCATGTTTGGTCCTCGCTGGAAACCAGAAGGGGTTGGGAGGGAAAATATTTACCCAAACATAGACTCTCAAAACAGGTTCAGTTAAAGTTGGATTCTAAAAGGTGGATTTATTCTTTTTTTTATTTGAATCATAATCTAACTTTGATTTGGCAGAATTCTAAATAATAGTTTGCATTACTATAGCTTCTTCTATTCAAGAAGCTCAGCCATTTACAAACTAATACATGTAGCCTCAGGGATCTGGAGGGGTCTCACTTAACCCTGATATTCAGAGATGCCAAGCACCCAGAGTTCTCACTGATGTCATTATTTATTCAGAGTGGGACAGCGTCAACAGAAGAGATGGAGGGTATCAGATGACTGGGGCATAGGCAATCATGCCTAATGGTCAGTGCAGGAGTGAGTAGCCAGGAATCAGAGTCCAGGGTCACAGCTGGAATCAGGAGTCTAAGCCTTAGTGTCAAAGCCTGGTTACCTGGAGTAAAGCAAAGCTTGGGCTAAAGCAGGGGAAAAGACAGGAATGGACTGGAAACAAGCAGGCACTATCATGGCTGAACTACTGCTTCTGCTGAGATTAAGAGAAAACCTGCTTTCTCTTCCAACCAAACTGGCAGTGTAGCCAATCAGGCAGCCTACTACAGGCCAGCTGTGCTTGTTAGATTGTCCAGAGACTGTGTCTGCTGCAGGCCCTGATTCCTGACAAAAGGAGCCCCACATCAGAACATCTTATAATAGGGGTTCTTGAATTAACAGGGTCAGGACCCCTTAAGGGGTCACAAGGCTATTACATGGGTGGGGAGGCATAAACTGTCAGCCTCCACACCAAACCCCGCTTTGCCTCCAGCATTTATAATAGTGTTAAATATATAAAAATGTGTTTTTAAATTATAAGAGGGGGGTCACATTCTGAAGCTTGCTATGTGAAAGGGGTCACCAGTACAAAAGTTTGAGAACCACTGTAATAACTAAAAGTTAGAGCACTCTCCTAAGAGGTAGGAGGTCCCCCCTCACTTTTCTGCCTGACAGGTACAGAGGATTTGAACAAGGAACTGAACTTGGATCTCCCACATCCCAGATAAGTGCTCTAACCACTAGGATAAACATCATAAATGGGGGTACCCCTCCCCGACCTTTTTGTGGAGCAAGGCATGTGCCTTCCTCATTCCCACAAAAGAAATGCCTGACCTGCCTATGTTGTCTGCTCTAGGTAGCAGGTGCCCATTTGTGGATCACTAAACAGAGCAAGGCATCTCTCTCTGAGTCGCATAGCTTAGCATACACCCTTCTCCTTGCCATATCCCACTGGTTAGTTTAGGAGGCTCCCTACCCAGCTTGATGGCTTTTGTAGATCACATTCTTAGACTCCTCTCCCCCTCCCCCTCCCATGCATTGTACAGGGAGCCTAGGTGCCTTACTCAGCTTTGTGGATCACAGCATTGTTCCTGTGATTTTCTAGGGATCTAGAAGTTAGGTGCTGTGCCACTCAGCATTGCAATGCTTAAGTCCTCTCACAGAGCCCACCCAAAATGACTTGTCTAAGGTCACAGGAATTCTGTGGCAGAGCCAGGAACAGCACTCACATATCCTGACTCCCCCAGATGTACTTTAACCACAAGATTGAGAATCCTTCCTTCCTTCTTAAATATCACTAATGTATTCTGCTTGTTTCTCTTGTTCCATGTAAACACTATTGTCAGATGAGTGGAAAAAACCCACCTGCCAGCTATTTCTTTCTGTTTGAACTAATTTCTGGATATTAATTCTTCTTTTCAGCACTGAAGGCATTAACACCAGTAATGCCTGTACTCTTTGTCCTTCTGTAAAGGCAGTTGATATACATTCTTCCGCCGCCTAGATAGAGAACAGTTTAATGAGATTTGACAGCTGTGTTTGGTTAAAGGTTGAGCTCTGATTAGTGAATTAGTGAATTAGAATTAGCACCCCCCCATATACACCCACCTGGTTTTTATTGACTATACATTGATATGCCAAGAATAAGAGCTTTAGGCCACACTTTTATTTTAATGAAGTTTTGCATAGTTGCACAACTGTGTTGTCACCCACAACTACTTTGTGCATGCAACTAAAGCAGAGGTGGGCAAACTTTTTGGCCTGAGGGCCACATCTAGGAATAAAAATTGTATGGCGGGCCATGAATGCTCACAAAATTGGGGTTGGGGTGCAGGAGGGGGTGCGGATTCTGGTTGGCGGTGCAGGCTCCAGGGTGGGGCCAGAAAAGAGAAGTTCGGGGTGTGGAAGGAGGCTCCGGGTTGGAGCAGGGTGTGGCAAGGGGGGCTGAGGGATCCTGCTGGGGGTGCAGGCTCTGGGCTGGGACTAGGGATGAAGGGTTTGGAGTGCAAGAGGGTGCTCTAGGCTGGGATCAATGGGTTCGGAGGGGATCGGGGCCAGGGCAGGGGATTGGGGCATGGGGAGAGACTCAAGGGTGCAGGCTCCGGGCAGTGCTTACCGCAAGCGGCTCCCAGAAGCAGTGGCATTTACCTTCTCTAGCTCCTACACGAGGCACAGCCCAGGAGCTCTGCATGCTGCTCCGTCCACAGGCACTGCTCCACAGCTCCCATTGGCTGAGTTCCCAATCAATGGGAGCTGCAGGGGCGGTGCTTGGGGTGGGAGCAGCGTGCAGAGCAAAGGCCTCTGGCTGCCCCTATGTAGGAGCCGGAGAGGAGGCTATGCTGCTTGTTATATCCTTGGGGCAGCCGGTGTAGGAAGCAATCACTTGAGGCCAGAGAGCAGACAGCTAACCAAAACCTCCATTTTATTTACAGACACAGAGAGCTCACTCAGCCGGTTGAAACCGGCTGAGCTATCCCTTAATAGTCTAACTCAGTTGCCATAGTAACAAAACCCATGACAACCAAATACACAACATATTCCTCCCCCCCTAATAAGAACATCCCCTAAATAAAACACACACTAAACTAGAGAAGGAGGGTAGACTGCCTCCATTCCCGGCTAAACCCTGGGGATTATTTTGCCCCATAACCGTGGGTTCGCCCTAACTAAAGATCCAGCCGATGAGGAGGCCTTCTGTCTCTAGGTGGATTACGGCGAACTTCTGGTGTTGTTGCACCCGAAAGTACTAGGGGCTCAGGGTCCGCAGCACGAATAGGTGAGGAGGTGGTATCAGCTCGTGCTGGGCAAAGGGGTATCTCAGCTGCTGGCAGTAGTGGAGGAGAACAGTCAGGAACAGGTGACTCATGATTCGGTGTCTCACCAGGAGGGGTGAAGTCAGACCCCTCAACTGCAGATGGGTCCTGAAGACTGGCATGACCTGGCAACAGCTGATCTACATGACGCCGCCAGGTAAGATTCTCTGCAGTCCGGACTGTATAGGAAACAGGTCCTGTTTGAGTGATGACTGTGGCCGGGACCCATTTAGCTCTGGAAGTATAATTCCGAGCCAAAACTGGCTGTCCTGAGCTAAAGGTTCGGTCTTTTGCTCTGGGTGCCCGTCTGATGACTTGATATTGCTGCTGATCTTGCACAGTTTGTCTGGGTTCAGAAGGTTTCAGCAGATCAAAGCAAGTGCGCAGCTGTCGTCCCATCATTAGAAAGGCTGGGGAAGCCTGGGTCGTAGCATGAGGTGTGTTTCTATAGGAAAGTAAGAAGGTATCCAGACGCTTTTGAATGGAGTGTTGTCCCTTTGCTGATTTCAAAGCATTTTTCATTGTCTGCACAAATCTTTCAGCTAATCCGTTGGTGGACGGATGATATGGTGCTGACGTGATGTGGTGTATCCCATTTGCCTTCATAAAATTTTGAAACTCCTGAGAGACGAACTGCGGTCCGTTGTCGCTCACAAGTTGTTCTGGCAGACCAAAACGACTAAAGAGTCCTCGTAGTTTTTGGATAGTAC
Organism: Mauremys mutica; assembly: GCF_020497125.1. Lineage (NCBI taxonomy): Eukaryota > Metazoa > Chordata > Testudines > Geoemydidae > Mauremys > Mauremys mutica. The sequence goes on from NC_059077.1 coordinate 47,054,154, forward strand.
TGAACTCCTGACAAGCCACACAAGATCTGGTCCATAGCCCTCTGGAACAGGGCGGGAGCTGATGTGATTCCGAAGGGTAGGCGACAGTATCGATAAAGCCCCTTATGAGTCACAATAGTCAACAGCTCTTGGGACTTTTCATCGACGTGCATCTGTAAATATGCTTGACTCAGATCAATCTTACTGAACTTTTGTCCCCCAGCCAGGCCTGCGAAGAGGTCATCGATGCGGGGAAGCGGGTATTGCTCTGCACACAACACTGGGTTGACAGTGACTTTAAAATCACCGCAAATCCGGAGAGAGCCATCTTTCTTCACTATTGGAACGATAGGAGTGGCCCATGAGCTATGGGTAACTGGTATTAGGACTCCATTGGTGACCAGGCGCTCCAGGTCTGCTTCAACTTTTGGCCTGATGGCATATGGCACAGTTCGGGCTTTCAGATATTTTGGTGGACTGCCAGGTTTAATGTTCAATGTCACAGTGATTCCCTTCATACTTCCCAAATCATCTCCAAAAACAGCAGCATGTTTCCTTAGTATAGGGGTTAGACTGGTTTCTTCTTTAGTCATCCAGTGCACTTCTGCCCAGTTCAGCTGAATCTTCCCAAGCCAAGACCTACCCATTAAGGCTGGGTAGTTACCTCTCACCACAAACAGTGGCAATTTAGCCGCCTGTCCATTGAGCTCCACCTTAACATCAATAGTGCCCAACATGGGCACAGCTTCTCCCGTATACGTCTTCAGAACAGTTTTTGTTGCCTTAAGCGGAAGATGCTGTAGCTTTTCCTTATACACAGTCTCAGGAACCAGCGAGACAGCTGCACCGGTGTCTAGTTCCATGCGTATAGGTTTGCCCTCCAATAAGGGGGTTACCCAGTATTCATGTGAGCCCGCTGCCAAAGACAAAACATGCAGAGGCACTTCCTCTTGTGAGGAGGTGTCACCTTGATCATCCTGGTCTGCTCTAGGGTATGCAAGGTTCCTCTTTTTGTCGGCCAGACCACAGGCCTCTTTTTCTTTTGTTTACAGGCATACTCAATGTGTCCCTTTTTGCCACAGTGTCGACACACCAGGTCCTTACACCAGCATTCTGATGCCTGGTGACCCAGCTTACCACAGCAGTAACATTCTTGACTGTGCACTGTTTTGTGGGTCAGTTCTTGTGACACTTTTTGCACCCTAGGGGATGCACCGATGTATTGTGCCTCCCTTGTAGCCAGTTCCATGGAGACAGCAATATCAACAGCCTTCTGTAATGTAAGCTGAGCCTCTGTCAGTAGGCGCTTCCGTATAGCTTCACTGCAGAGGCCACACATTAACCTGTCACGCAGGGCATCATTTAACATCTCTTTAAATTCACAGTGTTCTGCTAGCTTTTTTAAAATGGCTACAAATTGTACAACTGTTTCATCTTCCTTTTGGTCTCTTTTGTGGAACCTATATCTTTCAGCAATTACCAATGGTTTTGGGGAGAAATGAGACCCCAGGATTTCCACAATGTCACTGTAAGATTTAGTCTCAGGCTTAACAGGGTGTAGTAAGCTGTGTAGCAGAGAGTAGGTTTTAGCCCCTACAACAGTTAAGAATATTGGCACCTTCTTCGCTTCTGTAATGTCATTTGCAATACCAAAAAGCTCAAAACGCTCAGTATACACATGCCACTGCTCTGTATTCTCATCAAAAGGCTCCAGGGGCCTGGTCAGAGTAGCCATGATTTTTAGTTTCACTTTCACAGTCAGTGCAAACAAGCAGCTTTTTTTCTTTGTTTGGTCTTTACCTTGACTTCTACTTCCTTCTGTTACTGGAGCAGCACCAGGATCCCACCCTCGTCGCCAGTGTTATATCCTTGGGGCAGCCGATGTAGGAAACAATCACTTGAGGCCAGAGAGCAGACAGCTAACCAAAACCTCCATTTTATTTACAGACACAGAGAGCTCACTCAGCCGGTTGAAACCGGCTGAGCTATCCCTTAATAGTCTAACTCAGTTGCCATAGTAACAAAACCCATGACAACCAAATACACAACACTGCTGCTTCCAGGAGCCACATGGCGTGGCCTCCAACCCTGCTTCCTGGCTGGAGTGCCGGTACAGGACAAGCCCCAGACCTCACTTCCCAGTGGGAGCTCGAGGGTCGGATTAAAATGGCTGGTGGGCCGGATGCGGCCCACGGGCCATAGTTTGCCCACCCCTGAACTAAAGGGTTAGGTGCCTAGCTAGCTATTTGCATGCATAGTTACCTGATTTGCATGCTTTTAATCACTGTAATTGTTTATTTAAATATAGGTGCACAGACCGCAGGCTGCCCTTTCTGGAAATGTTTCTACCTCTATAGCTAAGATGTTTCATGTTTAACAGCTACAGGAAAATAGTGGTTGTTCTCTATATAAAAGGGATATCAGCACTGAGATATGCAATATTTGCCATATAAAATCCCAGGAGAGTACTGCATTCTCTAAACCTCTGCAGAATTGATTTTTAGATTTGGATCATGTAAAACAATGGGAATAAAAGGGTTACAGCAGTATAAATGTATAAAATTCTGCACTAAATCAAACTATGCTGGAATGTAACAGTTGCTGCCTTGCTGAGTGTCAGAGCTATTTGCTGATGCAGCTCACTGCATCTGAACTCCCACAAGGGAGACATTCCAAGAGCTCTGTGTTCAAGCATCTCTTGGATGAAATCCATAAAAGAGCAGACATGAGTCTAGTAATAAATCCTAGAGACATACGTGCCAGTGCCATGGCATGATGTCAGTACTGCTGTACATAGTTGCAACTAAAGGATAACTAAGGAGATCAACGAGATTTCCAATTATATGTTTTCTTTTCAGTCAATAGTGATCAAAGTGGCAAACAAGCCAGTTAGAAACAACTTTTATAGTTAACACTAAAACCTGGTCATTCATTTCCAGTAATTAGTATTTAATATTGGTAAAAGAATGATTGCTTTCCCCCCTCCCCACACCAGTATAAAATGAAACACATAATGATCAAAATGCTAATAAAAGACAGACACCGTAATCTTTATATACACATAGGGCTCAGACTCCTGCAATCTGCTGAGTGCCCTCAGCTCTCACTGAAGTAAATAGGAATTGAGAGTAATTAACTAGTACTTCTCAAAATAGGCTCAATAATGCCCATGTAAATCAGGGGGCATTTTTTATGCTTAATAACTGAAAAGTTGCAGCCCCATCTTTCAAGGCACCGAGTTGACCAAAGTTGAGGGCTCTCAGCACTTTGCAATTTTAGGCTTTTATATTAGATAAGAATAAACAAAAGGACCTTTCCTCAAATTGGAAAAGTAAGATGCATAATCTGTACCAATGTCATCATCACCATCGCTACTGCTACTTGTACAGATTGTGGGTGCTTGAATCAACCATGTCATTGTCAGTAACACAGCATTCTTTTCCCCCTCCCATCTCAACGTAGTTCCTGAAGACTGAGTCTGCTGACAGAGTAATTCACAACCAACATATCATGAAACTGCTGTCTACAGGAAAAGTATATTTTGCAAAACCCCACCAGGCAGAATGTAATTTTAAGAGAGACAGAAACATAAGTAGGCAAATGTTTAAAAATGAATTGACTTGCTTTAAAAATCAGCTGTTTGAAATCTTAAATCACTATCAGCATGCATATGTAGACTTCACAAATAAATGGATTTTAAAGGTGATCTGAAAAAGTTTCCACCTTCCCAAATCATGAATTCCATAGAATGTGCTTCCCTTGCAAATGTTAACATTGTTAATACCTAAATAGTTCAGAGAGTTTCAATCTTTACACTGCTTTAAATATACAATTTAAATATTGGTATGCCATTATCTGTAGCAGAAGAAACACAAAACCTTTAACTCAAAAGCAGTTAACAGGTAAGCAAAGGAAGGCCTGATTTTCAAATACATTTTCTGATATGTTATTTGGACCAAATTCTCCTTTCTTTATTTTTTTTTAAGTGGTCCATTTGACTTCACTGTGAGTTTACATGAGTAAGGTTTGATCTTTTATTTGTAATTTTTAAGTAAATATATGTACTTGGTCATTCTCAAGGAGCAATGGCTCCATGATAGGGACAGATCAACACTGACGATTTGCACATCCAGGCTATTTTTCTGCATATTTCCTGTCTCTTTTCACGACATGATGGTACTAGCAGTGGTATCGTTATGCACTTAGGGTGCATGCACTGGGAATAGTCGTATGCAGATTTCAGGCTGGAAGTCAATCTCTCAGTTCCCTTATGGAAATAGTAGAAGATTCAATGTCCTAATCCTGAAGATCTTGAGATGCCTGCAGAAGGCAAAAAGCACCCACTTGGGATCCCAGAGCCTCCACACAGCTCTCCGAACTTCCCTCCTGCCAATGACTGTACAGGAACTATGCTCCCACTTACCCTCCTTCCCCCTCCCAAATCAGCTGCATCACATCACATCCCCTGCCCCCCACCGCTGTCTTTTGGGACTGGTAGATTTTACAGCTACGTAGGGGAATTGCTGCTGGTGCTCAGTAGTAATTTAACCTTGCAGACCTATGGGGAGTATACCATGGAGTGGGACTGCTTCCCCCTCTTCAAAGTAGCAAAGCCCCAACCTCATGAGAAAACTGTGGCCTCTCTGTTCTCCCATTATCATGGTTTTGATCCATCATATTGAATTTGGCTTCATATAGTGGAGGGCAGGATATGGCCCTATATCTGCAACATATCCCTGGAATTAATTTGCCAAATACATGTTCAGGCAGTTTTATTAAAACTGGTGGAATGTCCAAAGAGGGGAAAGTAGTCACAGACAGACATATTTGAAATTCATTTGAAAATGAATTGAGTAACAACAGTGAAATCTCTCAAACAGCATTTAGTGCATGAGGTTTTTTGAAACAAAATCTAAGCATTTGTGTTATTAGTCTTTTCACACTTCATTCTATTAACTACAGAATCACCAAAATGTTCCCTAACTTTTTTTTTAAAGTAGGACAACAGTTATCTTGATTTAATAATAGATTTTGTAAGATCTGATTAATTTTTAATTTGTAACACACCTACATTTCACAGTGGTAATCATATAATCCAGATAATCTGCAGATAATCTGTTGATGGCCCTTAACCTAGACTGCACTGTGTTATATTCAGTGCTTCTGTCTGTTCAGGAAGTTATTTTTAATGACGTGCTTGGAAAAACAAACTCCATGGTAAATAAAGACAAGGGCATAGGTTTTTCATGTGGTTAAAGCAGGTTTATACTGATTTAATCAAGTAAATAATCAAATGACAGAATCAGAAGTGTTAATATTTTTGTACTCCTAACAAAAGGCCCTCTGTCACATTCCATTGGCTGAAGAAAATCATAGGTTATGTTATATTATAATTTACTTTTTCTACTTAGTGGTACTTAAATTTTAGGGCAGGTGAAAAGGATAATTGGCCAGGTGAGGAAAATTCTCATTGTTTACAATTAATCCCTCTTCCCTTTTTCAGAGCAGACACATACAGCCAAGGTGGCCTAATTATCTGGATGTATGCAGGCTTCTAAGAGTGCTATACAGTAGCAAACCTAAGAGTGATTAATGTTTTTTTTTATAAAGTATTTAGAAATATAACACTGAATAGCATATTAAAAATAGGGAGAAAAGTCATGGTTTTGTTAGTGTCATAGAATATCAGGGTTGGAAGGGACCTCAGGAGGTCATCTAGTCCAACCCCCTGCTCAAAGCAGGACCAATCCCCAACTAAATCATCCCAGCCAGGGCTCTGTCAAGCCTGACCTTAGAAACCTCTAAGGAAGGAGATTCCACCACCTCTCTAGGTAACCCATTCCACTGCTTCACCACCCTCCTAGTGAAAAAAAGTTTTTCCTAATATCCAACCTAAACCTCCTCCACTGCAACTTGAGACCATTACTCCTTGTTCTGTCATCTAGTACTACTGAGAACCCCTAGATCCATCCTCTTTGAAACCCCCTTTCAAGTAGTTGAAAGCAGCTATCAAATCCCCTCTCATTCTTCTCTTCTGCAGACTAAACAATCCCAGTTCCCTCAATCTCTCCTCATAAATCATGTGTTCCAGCCCCGTAATAATTTTTGTTGCCCTCCGCTGGAATCTTTCCACTTTCAAGACCTGAATAATTTTTTTTAAACAAAGAGGGGGGAAAATTACAAAAATAATTGCCTTTTTTAGTAGTCTGAATTTTGCCATTAATTCCCACAATTATAATGTGCTCAGTTAATGTTACTGAATTTTCTTTGTGGTTTAATTTGTTTCTTGAATTTCAGCAACTTTGTTGAAAAAGTTTTATCAATAGTTTTACCACTCTGCACTTTTAAAAAACTATCACTTTTTGACTCAGATTTCTAGATATGTCTGGGAATTTATTTCCCTGGCATGAGTAACAGAACGGCAATGGCAAGATTCTGTAAATTCTATGGCACTTCTATTACATAAGAAGATCTATAATTCTAATTACTTATTTCTATTAATAGAATTCCAGCAGCTGATGATCGCATAGTTCTTCTAATTTATGACAGTGATCTGATAATTTGTATGACTAATGCAACTAGCACAAGTATATACACACATAGGAAAGACCAGCTGCTTGTTACAAGGGGATGACTTTGGATCATCTATTAAAGTTACTCTTGATCATGAACATGCAAGAGCAGTTTTAAACAAATTATTTTAATTTGCTGCTTTAACTTGGTATGTAAAAAGGTTTGCATAGGATCAGTGGAGAGGGAATGACTTGAGGCCAATGAAGAAGAAAAGAAGATTTGAGAAGACACAGAAAACAGTTAAAATTTAGAAGGTATAAGCTTTTCATCTGTGGAAAGCCATTCTGGAAAGGAAAGGTTGAAAGTAAATGAGATAGAATAAGAGACCTTAATGCAGCCTTACATAATTACATAGGCTTAATGGACCATAAAAAAAAAAGTTCTTTCTCCTGGAAAGGCTATTAAGGCTGGCTAACATACAGCTAATTACCTTACTGACTATTGTAGTTTCCCCTCTTTTGCACTCCACTCTTTCACTCACTCCTCTCCTCCACCCCCATCCATATGTACCTATATCTTCAGCTGCCTTTGGAACCTAAGAACATAAGAATGGCCATACTGGGTCAGACCAAAGGTCCATCTAGCCCATTATCCTGTCTTCTGACAGTGGCCAATGCCAGGTGCCCCAAGGGGAATGAACAGAACAGGTAATCACTAAGTGATCCATCACCTGTCACCCATTCCCAGTTTCTGGCAAATAGAGGCTAGGGACACCATCCCTGCCCACCCTGGCTAATAACCATTGATGGACCTATCCACCATGAACTTATCTAGTTCTTTTTTGAACCCTGTTATAGTCTTGACCTTCACAACATCCCCTGGCAAGGAGTTCCACAGATTGACTGTGAGTTGTGTGAAAAATACTTCCTTTTGTTTGTTTTAAACCTGCTTCCTATTAATTTCATTTGGTGACCCCTTGTTCTTGTGTTATTAGGAGTAAATAACACTTCCTTATTTACTTTCTCCACACAAGTGATGATTTTATCGACCTCTATCATACTCCCCCCGCCACACACTTAGTCATCTCTTTTCCAAGCTGAAAAGTCCCAATCTTATTAATCTTTTTGTTGCCCTTTTCTGGACCTTTTCCAATTCCAATATATCTTTTTTGAGATGAGGCAACCACATCTGCACACAGTATTCAAGATGTGGGCGTACCATGGATTTATATGGAGGCAATATAATATTTTCTGTTTTCTTATCTATCCCTTTCTTAACGATTTCCAACATTGTTCGCTTTTTTGATTGCCATTGCACATTGAATGGGTGTTTTCAGAAAATAAAGAGCAGCCTTCCCCCGTCCCTGGGTGGTCATGGATTGTGCTCTGGGTTACCCTGTCTTAGGTAAAAACTCTCAAAAACTTCCTGCCCTAAAGGTTTTCAAGGCTTTCGTTTTCTTTGATGCCCAAAGGAAACACAATATCCTCAAGCAAGGATGCCAAGAATCTGTAGAGGATATGACTGCTGGAAGAAAAGGAGGACTATAGCAGTCAGACCAGGTGTAGGTCCTTTTGGGCTGTAAAATACTGACAATAGAAACTGCTCTTTTATGATTACCAGAACAACAGATACAAACGCTGCTACTTCAGCCTGGTACTCCCAGGCATACAAAGGCACATTCTTCCTCTGCAGATATTAGCAAACAATAAGATCCAGACACTGGGATATGAATGTTCTTTCTGCTCATATCTAGCCTAGCATCACAGGATGAATGGGAAAAGGAAAACTTTCAATTTGAGATTACAAAATAAAATTATTCTCCTCATCCTTATTACCAAATTGCTTCTAACAGACCATGTCAGTGGGTCTAGAATATATTCAGAAACTCTGGTATTTTATGTTATCAAAGTCCTCTCTGACCAAAAGGTCTTGTCTCCTTTGGAACGAAGAGTAGACAGAAGAAATGGAAATTCTGCCTAGCCCTTGATCTCAGTTCACCCAATAGGTCAATCAAACCAGGTTCATTTTGATCCAAGAAGTTGCTCCAGGTGGCCTTTCTGTGCTGATCTGATTAATGATTGAGGATAGACCATTAGGATGCTCAGGTGATGGCGCAACAAGACAGTAAAACAAGCAGATTATGCTGTGTTCCAACTGCTAGAGTGGAACCTTTAACAGGTAACTGCATTTTGTTTCCCTGCCCCCAGCCTTCTGCTCTAAGAATCCAGAGTCAAATGGACAAGGATCTGAACAACTGATTGGGGGGAAAGGAGGCAGGAATGTTGACAGGCCAGAAGACTGTTTTAATAGATAGAGAAAAAAGATTGAGTCAGAAAGTTTACTGAATATAATTGTCTTCAAGCATGCAAGAGATGTTTGTCCTTCATCTGGTGCCAACATTATCCTTCTTCATTAACTCTTTTCCTCTGCTCTGAGCCTCTCCCAGCAAGAACCAGCTTCATGGTTGAGGAGCCGTGGAGAATTAACACTGCCACTGGAGGAAGAAGTCTGCTTCTGCTGGCATTGTTGGTAACCTTGTGTTGATGAAGTGTACCTCTACAATTCCCAGGCTCTCTTGAGAAGTATAGAGTTTGATGTACCAAACCAATATATCTGTTCAAACAGCTTCTGGCCCGTTGGCACTCATGCTTCACTCCACCACCACATTAAGTGCTCCAACCACTGGCCACTTTAGCCACCTTGAACTGGATCTTAGAGAAGGATGAGGGGCAAGTTAAGTCCACCAGTTGAAGCGCTTCCGGCATTGCTGATAGAACACAGTAATTTGCCTATAGTTACTCTGCTGTTAACATTAACAAGAGAGTACCCACTGTGACCTGCCTCTAGTCAGAAACTAAAGGTTAGTCTGGAAAAAGAAATTGTTTAACTGTTGTATTTTTTAAAATAATGAATGTTAATGATTTTCTACAATGAAATGTTACAGATCCGCTAATGTGGGGGTGGAGGAATATACACATATTTTATAAGGAAACACAATGGTTTAGAGCAGGGGTCGGCAACCTTTCAGAAGTGGTGTGCCGAGTTTTCATTTATTCACTCTAATTTAAGGTTCCGTGTGCCAGTAATACATTTTAATGTTTTTAGAAGGTCTCTTCCTATAAGTCTATAATATATAACTAAACTATAGTTGTATGTAAAGTAAATAAGGTTTTTAAAATGTTTAAGAAGCTTCATTTAAAATTAAATTAAAATGAAGAGCCCCCTTGACTGGTGGTCAGGACCTGGGTAGTGTGAGTGCCACTGAAAATCATCTCGCGTGCCGCCTTCGGCACCCGTGCCATAGGTTGCCTACCCCTGGTTTAGAGTAAGTGCTGGTCAGGGATTTGCCCACCATTAACCGTAAGTCAAAATTTTAGGTGGGGCACCATAACCCACTTCTGGTGCACACATGTTAATGCAATTTTTTTTTTAAAAGGGAATTTTGAAATTGCCCTCCTGCCCCCGGTCCTCCTCTGTAGACTGGTTAGTGAGGTGAGCGCAGGTGCCCCCGCTTGAATGCCTTGGAAACACTCCCCACTGTCCATTGGAATGTGTAATACACTTCTAGGACACTGCAGCAACTGCCCAGGCACAGATATTTCATGGAACAAAATGGAAACCCTATACTGTTAAATTAACAGCTGCAATTGATAGCTCACATTATGATGAATCTGCATCTAATTTATGTTACATTTATTTTCATATTTTTCTGAATGGAACAGTGCCCCATGGGCCTCAAAACCAGAACTGTCACTGCTGCTAACTGCCACTATCATGTTCTGGAATGTGATGCCTCCATCATATTTTGATGGTATACTTCTATTCAGTGTCTTCTTGAGGATAGGCATAAGCAGATCCATTTTCAAACAAGACACAGAAAAAAAAAGTATCTGCTGCAGGAACAACATGTTAGTCTAATTTTTATCTTCTTGTAAACAATTATTAAATATCAAATGGCATCTTGACAGAGTTATCTATTTTTAGCTCTCACTACATCCCTGGATGAGTGCATATCTTGTGTGTTTAGGTTGTAGGCATATGCTTGAGCTGTTTTTTATAACCATTGGTTGAAATGATTTTACCTCCATACAGAGTAAACTGAATACATTACATGTTTTGCCACTTTATATTTTCTTAATAGATTTTCCAGATATCTGCTGAAATAAAACCTGGCTATCTGTAATCTGCAGAAGTCCATGAGTTCTGTCTTTCACAGCACAAATATCTATTGGCATATGAACATGCATAGCCACAGTCAAAGGCATGGAAGAACAAAGTGGCATTAGCAGAAGGGACTTCCCAGAGGAAAGATGGTACATGCAGACTTGGGAAGGCTGCTCATCCACATTAAACATTTTTTGGCATGTGTGTCAAATGAAAGTTGTTAACAGGCATAATGTTATCAGAACACGTCATTATGACTGGAGCTGCATAATCACATAAGTACATCAAATTGTAGAAAATACATAATACACATACTAAGGGCAAAATTCTTGGCCAGCAGTTTGTCCTGAGCTTCCATGTCGAAGCATCAAATAATAATGACAATTACTTTGCCTGTGTATACTGATGTTTTATCCATAAATACCAAAATCACTTTACAAAAGGTGACTAGCTATTATTATCGCCATTTTACAGATTGGATAATGAACATGGAGATAAAATGACCTGTATCAGATCAAATAGCAAGTTGGTGGCAGAATCGTAAATAAAACCAAGATCTCCAAACTGCCAATCCTGTGCTCTATCCACTAGACCAATCTTTCACAACTTAACTCTTACCTGTATAATGGAAGAAAACAGAATCCATGGCTGTATAAGATGAGCTGGTTTGTACAGTAAATCAAAACTAGTGTTGTCATCAGAGAGAGGTAAATAGTTTACAGATGGAAAAATGTGCTGCTATTTGTATAACATATATAGTGAAATCTGACTCCTCGTTTCCTTTCTGCTCTCAAGTCCTAGTAAAACTGGCTGAACACACACACAAAATCAGACACGTTAGCAAGACACATTTTTCCTGAATAAATTGTAAATGTGTTTTATGCCTTTTGGAGGGCTTCTGCATCAGAGTTTCAAGCCTTAATTGTATGAATTAATTAGTTAAAGCAGATTAGTAAAAAAAATGTCAAGAATATAAAAACAACAAGGATACATGTAATTGGTATGTGTAATTGCAATTGACATACCAAGGTATGTCATTGATTTTCAGGTTTATAAATATAAAAAGTAATGATAAGCATGCTAGGACCATTAAACTAGCTCAGTGCCAGTCTCATGGTCCTGCCAGATGAGCTATTGACCCTACTGTGCTCTGCTGAAGACCTAGTTACTAGTAGACACTAGCATTAAGGGATACAATCTTTAGAAATGGAGAATTCATGAAGCAACGGATCCTCTGGCTCTGTTCCTGTCACAGCTTACCCTGGTCATTCTCACACCTACCTCTCATGCAGAGAACTTCCACAGAGCTGCGTTTTGGTGCTCCAAACAGGGTGCATTCCCTCCATAGGCCTCCTCCCCTTGTGCAGGGGAAATGCGCCAGCTTTGTAGCCATAGAGGCAGATCCAACCCCCAATTCTAAATACAACTTAGTGTCATTTTATAAAAAAGTCAGAGTTTTAGTTATCCTCTTGGCTCTGGTTTTTAAACAAATACTTTTATTAATCATTATGTTTATTATGGTAGTGGCTAACGGTCATCAAGAATCATGTTCCAGTGTGCAAGGCACTGTACAAACTCATAGCAGTTGGTCCCTGCTCTGAAAAGCTTACTATCTAAACAGACAAGATAGACACAGAGTGCTTGTATAACACAAGCAAAGAACAATGCAATGGCACTAAGTGTCATATTAGTTCCACTTTTTTTAGGAAGGGGAATGAGGGGGAACAGGGCAGGTGAGAAGAGGGTAGGATGGGCAGCATGGAGCGATGCATAGAGCAACAGTTCTCAAACTGGGGTCCACGGAGTCATGTCCGGGGCCACTGGCCCTGCTGATCAACTCCTTCCCCTCCCTCCCAGTGCCTCCTGCAGACTGCAGATCAGCTGTTCAGCTGTGTGAAGGAGGTGCTAAGAGGGAGGAAGAGGAGCAGGGGTGGGGTGCGCTCAGGGGAGGGGGCAGAAGGGGTAGGGAAGAGGAGGGGCAGGGGTGGAGCGGGGGCAGGGCCTAAGCAGGGATGACGCAACCACAGGGAAAATTAGAAGCCAGCTTTGGCATCCGTGAAAAATTGTAAATCAAAATGGAGGTCCTTGAGTTGCTCAAGTTTAAGAACTGCTGTCATAGAGGATGAGACTGATAGGGAGGTGGTTGCAGAAAACAGTCAATCGTTACAGTATAAATAAATACCACCACCCCTCCCCAAGTTCTGCGCTTAGATGTTTAAGTGCTATTTCTGTTATTTATTAATAGGCTGAGCAAGCCAGCCCAATGAGCTTCCTCTTGACAAGCAAAGCTTTCTTGTGCTGGATGAATAATGCAAATTAGAGAAATAACACTGCTACTGCATTTTCCATGTAGGCAGATAATATCCCATCTTTCAGCAAGTGCATTAGACAAACAGGAACACTTGGGGGAAAGCTATCTCCCAGAATAGAACATTGAAAAAAATACAGAGTAGAAAGAACTTCTTAAAATAAGATTCAGTATTTTCAAGTTTGTGTTTCTAGAGAGTTAGACATGGAACCCATTTGGCTTGTTCTCCCTTGTTTCCGTAGACACTCCCTTGTGGTGTCACAGAGAGAGGGGATGTAAATGGGGGATTGGACTCTCTGTACATGGCTTTCCACAATCTGTCACCCAAATTCAGCAGAGCCAGTGTGGTTCCAAAGGGCATGTGCCCTCTCAGCATATAAAGGGGTGGGGGAGGAAGCTGCAATATATCACCTTATGGCAACAATGAGCTCAGACTACAAGGAGGGAGGGGACTATCAGACAAACATACATTCAGTACAAGCCCTTGTGTTGCTCTCTAGTAGTAGTTTCTGGTGGTCTCAAGGAATGGTACGTGATGGTCTCTGGAGGGAGCCAAATTATTCCCTACTCCACTGAAAGAAGAGTTAATGTGATATGTAGCTTTGAGGACATATATTAGGAGGTCCCCAGCTCTTAGAGGACTTGGATGAAAAATTCCCACCCACCTCATTCATATTACAGCCCTGCCCTCTTTGGTTAGGCTAGTGTTAAAGTTGTAAATATGTGTATGTATCAATAAAGAAAACCTTAACATAACTTCAGCCTGTAAGCTCTTTGGGCCAGGGGTTTCTTTCCTGATGTTTTTCTGTATAGTGTATGTGTGTACAGTAGCTAGCAAGTTTTTAAGCTACTGCAACTTAAGTAATAGCAATACATTATTATTATTTGCTAAGAACTGAAAATACGCTTTGTGGTGCAAAACACCCACAAAAATGGAGTCCGTGCCCTGGCCAGTTTAAAATACACACAGAAGATACCCTGAAGCTACCAGATGAAGGTGATTTTTTTTTAATTCTTCCCATCATCCTTCCGTAAAATATTCTATGGTGACTCAAGTAAGCCTTACAGAATGAGCACATCTTTGGGAGGGATTTGAATGGGAAAAGGGCAAGAGATAAGAAGGGTGTTGCAGGAAGATGTGCAGCATGGAAGATGGCACAGAGATGGGAATGGGAGAAGAAAACAAATGGGGTGGCAATGCTGGGATCTTTGGCAGAGCAAAGGAGGTGTGGGGACTATTATGAGATCTGAGGTAGAGTTGTAGTGGACCTTGAAGAAAGTTGGAATGTAGTTTAAAAAATCCCAATACATCTGAAAGATAGAAAATTCAAAGTTAATGTCTCTAGCTGGGGCAGTGGGATGGTTCAATGGCAAAAACAAAAAAGTCAGAACAGTCTCTTCCACAAGAGCATAGTGAGTGGTGTGTACAACAGCTTAATACAACTAGAAAATATACAGAAACTCCCTAGCTTGGAGTTCAGTTAAATCCTTCCCTTCTTTCTCCAAATTACTAATTCTTGGCTCTCAGCTATCTGCTTAATCCACTAGACCAGAGGTTCTCAACCTTTTTCCTTCTGAGCCCCCAACCCCCCATCCATCCATCCCAACATGCTATAAAAACTCCACGACCCACCTGTGCCACAGTAACTGATTTCCTGCATATAAAAGCCAGGGCCAGCGTTAGGAGGTAGCAAGCAGGGCAATTGCCTGGGGCCCCATGCTGCAGGGGCCCCCACAAAGCTACATTGCTCAGGCTGCAGCTTGAGTCCTATGTGGTGGGGTTCAAGGACCTGGGCTGTCCCATGCAGTGGGGCTTTGGCTTTTTGCCCTGGGCCCCAGCAAGTCTAATGCTGGTCCTGCTTGGAGGCCCCCTGAAACCTGCTTGGGGCCCCGGAACCTGGTTGAGAACCATTGCACTAGACCAGTGGTTCTCAACCAGGGATATGCATACCCCTAGGGGCACACAGAGGTCTTCCACGGGTACATCAACTCATCTAGATATTTGCCTAGTTTTAAAACAGGCTACATAAAAAGCACTAGCAAAGTCAGTACAAACAAACATTTCATACAATGACTTGTTTATACTGCTTTATATACCATACACTAAATGTTAAGTACAATATTTATATTCCAATTGATTTATTTTATAATTATATGGTAAAAATGAGAAAGCAATTTTTCAGTAATAATGTGCTGTGACACTTTTCTATTTTTATGTCTGATTTTGTAAGCAAGTAGTTTTTAAGTGAGGTGAAAGTTGGGATATGCAAGACAGAGACTCCTGAAAGGGGCACAGTAGTCTGGAAAGGTTGAGAGCCACTGCACTAGACCACACTGCCTATACACACATATACATACATGTCATATCACATCTATACCAGTTTAGCCAGGTAAAATATTAGAAGTCTGCCTGGGTCCTAGATTAGACTGTAGTATTGTCTAGTACTGATTCCTTGGCTTACTGCCTGGACTGAAGATTCATTCTAACCGTCTGTTGGAGCCACTGGCAGCTGATACAGGTTAAAGCAGCCAGACTGTTTGTGAGGGACCAACCCAGCACAGAATGGCCCAGAATCAGGAAAGTACAAAGGGTACATTTGTGCTCCCTTCTCTCCCGAAACCACCATCAGTGCACCACATACACTTAACAGTGCTCCTGACCCAGTCACCAGATAGAGTGGAAGCTACAACCATTTGCACCAGTCTCATGGCTGAGATAATTCAAAAGAATCTATATGGAAACTGAACTCACCAAAAACTATCAGCTCAGATCGGCCAGCAGCAATCAGGGCTGGGTTCAATATCTAGTGGTTCCTTTCCATTGATAACACAGAACCATCTTGAGCCCACCCAGTAACTTGAGAAATTTACACACCACCCCTGGGCGCCTCTGAGAGGCAATACTTCCCCACTCACAAGCACAGAGTCTGAGTGTAGAAAATAAACTTTAATTAAAGGAGGGAAGTAACTCAGCATTAATTTGGGAAAACACCGCAAATAGGGTTCATAAACATAAACCATGACTAAAAGACCCACCCCCAAGTAGGTTGGGCAGTGTCCTTTTCCCCTCAGGTTCTTAAGTCCAGCAAATCAAAAGTCCCTTTCACATGCCCGACCCTTCTCTGCACCCCACTCACAGTTGCTGTCCTTAATCAGTGCAGACCCAGAGTTCAGAAGTGCATCTGCAGAGTTCACCCCCCCACCCCCGAGTGGGGTAATAAGGTACCTTACTTGCTCCTCTGCTTGGGCACTCACTCGCCGCCCCTCTCTGCTGGCCACCTTGCTGGCCGCTCACGCCAGCTGCCTGCTCACTGCTTCCACCGGCCACCTGCTCACCACTCTCGTCACACCTCTCCACCAGTCGCCCTGCTGACCGCTTATCATGCCTCTCTGCTGCCGCCCTGCTGGCCACCTGCTCACCACTCTCATCACACCTCTCCACCAGCCACCCTGCTGACCGCTTATCATGCCTCTCTGCTGCCGCCCTGCTGGCCACCTGCTCACCACTCTCATCACACCTCTCCACCAGCCACCCTGCTGACCGCTTATCATGCCTCTCTGCTGCCGCCCTGCTGGCCACCTGCTCACCACTCTCGTCACACCTCTCCACCAGCCGCCCTGCTGGCTGCTTATCATGCCTCTCTGCTGCCGCCCTGCTGGCCATCTGCTCACCACTCTCGTCACACCTCTCCACCAGCCGCCCTGCTGACCGCTTATCATGCCTCTCTGCTGCCGCCCTGCTGGCCACCTGCTCACCACTCTCGTCACACCTCTCCACCAGTCGCCCTGCTGACCGCTTATCATGCCTCTCTGCTGCCGCCCTGCTGGCCACCTGCTCACCACTCTCGTCACACCTCTCCACCAGCCGCCCTGCTGGCTGCTCATCGCGCCACTCCATTGCATCATCCACTTATTCACCAGCTGTCAGTCACCTTCTGCTGCTACCTGCCTCTCTGCTGTGACCTCTGCCCATCAGTCTCTTACCCTGCCCCACCTCAAGTGATTTCAGCTCTCAATTATTTTTAGCTCTTAGCAGGCAGGGCAGAAACACAATCCTACCACAACTGATTTCAGCTCTGATTGGGCATTTAACATAACAAAGAGGCTCCTAATGAAGCCTATTTATCTCTATTCTTTGAACAGTAGGGAGGAACAGATTAAACCAGTCTAGGGAAGACCCTTGAGAGTGTGCAGCCTCCAAGCTGGGGATACCTGTTCCCACCCCTTTTACTTTCACGCGGCTCTGACAATCAAGCCCCTGACTTAACGAGGTTCTTTCAACTGCGGGTGACAGGTTAAGCTGAGTCATTTGGGACAGGTTGCTTTCCTGTATTCCTACAATAATTACATTGGTAACCATATTTCACTACCTCTACATTCAGTAATAAGGTGATTTGTACCCAACACCAGCCAAAGTTGATCACTTTTTGCTGAATAAGCAGAGCAGGAGCAAACTGTATTCACATAAACACACCCAAGTCTCTCCCCTCCCAGCTAGCTGTCCGGGAATCATTCATTCAGACCTTGCTTACACATGGTACCCTGCTCCACTGTAGATTCCAATCATAACCTCTTTCTGGAACTCACAAATCAAGAGGACACATTTATGCCCAGATACCATTGAGGGGGTTCTACATTTGAGGCCAGATGTGGAAAGTACAGCTGCACTCACTCCCTGATCTCCCTTGATCTCATGCTGTAACTCATACTTCTCCCGAAATACCTGCACCAACAATGGTGCAGCAGTTATGCAACCTTCCCTTAGTTTTGCATGTAAAAAACAGACGTGAGAGAGTAATCTGTAATCCTGTCTAATTCAAAGGAAATTATATAGTTGGCATTTGATTACAATAATTAGTGGCGAGGATAGAATTTAGCCTAAATATGGTGCTGAAATTAACCACATGAAATCAATACTTGGTACATAATGGATATTTGATATAGTATAGTTATCAGAGGAGATGATAAAATGCCACAAATGACTTCTAGAGGGTTTGCTGAAATAGTCATTTCAGATATATTATGGGCTATCAATTGTCAGAGAAACAGAAATTGCACACTATGAAAAGTACGGTATAAAAGGCTAAGAAGATAGTTACTGGTATGCTATATCTAGGACTTGTAAATGACTGTAACACTCCTGTAGAGGGAGTTGGCTCTCTGTCAACTCTAATGAATGTATCAAGAAGTCATTTGTTCACTATCACAGTGCTGCTGAAATAACAGGTGCAGTAGTGGAAGCGTCTTTAATATTAATACAACTAAAAACAAATTGTGCAAAATAAAAGACATACTCCTAGGGTGTGTCTACATTTTGAGCTGGGGGTGTAGTTTCCAGCTCAATAAGACATACCCGTGGTAGCTCTGATCAAGCTAATGCACTGTAGATGTGGCAGTGTGAGCTATGGGCAGGACTAGCCACCCCAAATATGTACCTAGTGTCTCAGACTTAGCTGGATCAGAGCTAGCTCAGGAATGTTTCCTTGAGCTGGGAATTACATCTCTTGCTCAAAGCGTAACTTTCATTTCATGCCATCACTGCTCTAGGGATAACAGCCAGATTCACCTGAGCAAGTGCAGAGGATTATAAACTGTGCATTTTGTGCCAGGAGGAGTGACTGTACTGCTGGGGAGATTCACCCTGGGGGATGAGAGGCAGTAGTACCAGTGAGTGCTATACCTGTGGGGTTCTGTAAGTGGAGGGTAGTTCCATAGAAGCCCCACCAATAGAAGCTCCATGCATGATGTGCTTGCTCAGACAGCTTTAGCCCCACCTCTCTGGCAGAGAAAGGTTTATATGCAGCTTACACCACTGTACCATTCCCTCCCCAGGTGGATTTTCTCATACTGGAGCCACAGCCTTAGTTCTATAGAGGTAAATATGGCCCAAAGAATGTACTTATTGCAAGGTAAGTGTCAGCAGCAAGTTTCATGTGGTAAGGATTATCCGGGTATCAAAATGTAGCTGATAGATTGTGGACATAATGAACTTATCCTACCAAGCCAGTGCATCACATACGGATTGCACCAGGTCATGCAATAGAGCAGATCTTTCTCTTATCATATCTGCATTCAGGCACAGTATCTGCAAAGCAACTGGAAAACAACAATGTGGATGAAAAATGCAGTGTGCGCCAAGTCCTGAGATAGAGAGATGATCCTTTTCCTCCTTTTTTTTTAAATTAACATTGAAGAGGCCCCACTTTGGAGACTGCATTAGGAGCAACCTTCTCCAGCATTCCTTCATTCTTTCCTCCCACGCACACTACTCTGGAATGGGCTCCCTCCCTCTAAAGTGTATAGTCAGTGACATCATCCTGTGAGAATGCCTTCCTTTCTGAGCAAGCCTGGAAGAGTTCTTAGCTTTCAAGGCAGTCACTTGAATTAAGAGATTCTTAAAGCCATAGATGCAAGCTATCTCCTGACCAGTCAGAGAAGTACAGGTTGTATCCTCTCACAGGGAAAACCAACACAAATAGAAGATGCAAATATAAACTGCTTAGGTCCTGTCTCATTTAGAGACAACCTCATACTTGTGCTGCTACTAGACATCTCTCCAAATCCACTTCTACCATTATGACCTATGATAATCTCAAAACATTTTTATTTCAAAGGTTTTTGTTGTTGCCAAAGAATTACTATTACTGCTGCTATATATTCTATGACTCTGTGGGCACCGTATCCACGCTTATATTTTTTAAAAATTGTATTATGTTTGCAAAGAAAACCATGAAAACATGAACTGAGTGCAAACAAATTCAATGTTGTCGTCTTGAGTCTTCCAAAAGCCTAAATCAAAAGCTCTGAGAGGTCTGAACTACTCCATTGTTTTAATAGGTTGTTAATATTGTCATTTTAACTACATCACTGCAGAACAACTTAGCATTATTATCCAACTAATATCCATGCCCCACAGTCCCAAACTGCCTTGTGTGCCTCCCAAAGCCCCAAGTTCCAAAATTTTCAGGTTGCTCCCTGACAATTTCTACAGTGCAGCTATTGCATTGTCAAGAGAAAAATCTGCAGCACTTCAGAAACAAATGTGGAGACACTGTACAATTTCTGGCATAGGAACTGTACACTTTGTCCACACAGGGTGTGTCTTCACTGCAATTAAACACCTGTGACTGGCCCATGTCAGTTGACTTGGGCTAAGTGGATGTTTAATTGTGGTGTAGCCAGACGGCGCATCTACACCGCAATTAAACAGCCACTTACCCCAAGCCCAAGTTAGCTAACACAGGCCAGCCGTGAGCCATGGATCTTTAATTGCAGTGTAGACATACCCACAAAGCCTAGCACAGCAGCGCCCTTGATTTAGGTTCCTACATGCTACCCTATTATAAAGTAAAATAATTACAATAAAACAAATTTAATTTAATATGAACATGAATAACACATGGGCAACTGTACTGATTCTCTTACTCAATTACATATTTAATTCAATAAAATCCCACATTTTCTAATTTAGATAAATCTTTCCAGTCTGCCATACCACAGTACTTCAGGATCCAGGGACCTTGCTGCTGAGTTTAGGCCTTGCTTGTCACAGAGTATGCAGGGCTTTTCCATGGATTAATTTTTCCACTTTTTTTTTTTTTTGCTTCCTATCAGTTTTGTTTCACTTTTATTGAGGGTGTATTTTAATCGTATTGTCTTGTACAGTTCTCTAAGCACCTTGATAAAGGGCAGAGAACTCTTTATAAGTACTACAGTTATTACTAGGTATTAATCCAGAATAAAGAGTCTGAGGGTATGTCTACACTACAAGAGTAGTTCGATTTAACTTAGGTCGAATTTGTGGATTCGACCTGATGAATTCGAATTTGTGTATCCACACTAAGGACACTAATTCGACTTTGTGAGTCCACACTAACGGGGCAAGCGTCGACATTGGAAGCGGTGCATTCTGGGCAGCTATCCCACAGTTCCCGCAGTCCCCGCTTCCCATTGGAATGCTGGGTAGAGCCCCCAATGCCTTCTGGGGGAAAAATGTGTCGAGGGTGGTTTTGGGTAACTGTCATCATTCAACCGTCACTCCCGCCCTCTCTCCTTGAAAGCGCTGGCGGGAACTCTGTTCGCGCACTTTTCTGGTCAGTGACAGCGCGGACACCACAGCACTGCGAGCATGGAGCCCGCTGCGATCATCGCTGCACTTATGGCCGTTGTCAACTCCTCGCACCTTATCGAACACCTCTTCCAAAGTCAGCTGCTGAGAAATCGGGCGAGGAGGCTCCGGCAGCGCGGTGAGGACGTGAAGTGTGAGAGTGGCACAGACCTCTCACAAAGCACGGTACGCCGCGCCGTGGAGATTATGGTGGCAATGGGTCACGTTCATGCTATGGGACGGCGATTCTGGGCCCGGGAAACAAGCACGGACTGGTGGGACCGCATAGTGCTACAGGTCTGGGATGAATCACAGTGGCTGCGAAACTTCAGGATGCGTAAGGGCACTTTCCTTGAACTGTGTGACTTGCTGGCCCCTGCCCTGAAGCGCCAGGACACCCGGATGCGAGCAGCCCTGAGTGTGCAGAAGCGAGTGGACATAGCCCTCTGGAAACTTGCAACGCCAGACAGCTACCGGTCAGTAGCGAACCACTTTGGCGTGGGCAAATCTACCGTGGGGGTTGCTGTGATGCAAGTAGCCCACGCAATCGTTGACCTACTGCTCTCAAAGGTGGTGACCCTGGGAAACGTCCAGGTCGTCATAGATGGCTTCGCCACAATGGGATTCCCAAACTGCAGTGGGGCTATAGATGGCACTCACATCCCTATCCTGGGACCGGCCCACCAGGCCAGCCAGTATATTAACCGAAAGGGCTACTTTTCAATGGTGCTGCAAGCACTGGTGGACCATAGGGGACGTTTTACCAACATCTACGTCGGGTGGCCGGGCAAGGTTCATGACGCACGCGTGTTCAGGAACTCTGGTCTGTTTAGACGCCTGCAGGAAGGTAGTTTCTTCCCGGACCACAAAGTAAGTGTTGGGGATGTGGAGATGCCTACAGTGATCCTCGGGGACCCAGCCTACCCGCTAATGCCCTGGCTCATGAAGCCCTATACAGGCGCCCTGGACAGTGACAAGGAGCTCTTCAACTACCGGCTGAGCAAGTGCAGAATGGTGGTGGAGTGTGCTTTCGGATGTCTCAAGGGGAGATGGAGGAGCTTACTGACTCGCTCGGATCTCAGCGAAACCAATATTCCCATTGTTATTGCAGCTTGCTGTGTGCTCCACAATCTCTGTGAGAGCAAGGGGGAGACCTTTATGGCGGGATGGGAGGTTGAGGCAAATCGCCTGGCTGCTGATTACGCTCAGCCAGACACCCGTGCGATTAGAAGAGCCCAGCGGGAAGCGCTGTGCATCTGGGAGGCTTTGAAAGCTAGGTTCCTCAGAGAGCAGGGTAACCTATGACTGTCCAGTCTCTTTACAGAGAAGCTGAACCTGCCCCTGTTTCAGTTACTATTGACTTTTTTCAGCGGTTACATACCCCGTTCATCAGGTTTCCCCCCTTCCAGCAGACGTTTAAAAATAAAGTTATTGGAACATTTTTAATTAACAAAGTTTTCTTTACTAACGAATTCTCGTTCAAGGGTTCCAACAGGGACGCAGACTGTGGTGGGTACGGTGTGCAGTGATGTACAGACCGCTTCTACACTCGAGGACTGACAGGCTCCTGCTCCTACAGCGGTCTCTGGGGGGAGGACGATTACCGGAGGGTGTGCAGGAAGGGGTGGGTTTGCAGGAAGGGGTGAGGGGTATGTGGGAAGGGTGAGTAGGTGTGGGGGGATGATGGCTCTGGCTGGGGCTCAGGGCATCGGAGAGATTCATGGCTAGGGTGGAAGGGCATGGTAAGGGCAGCCTGCCTTGCCATTTGTGGATGCCAGGCGCTCGGACCCTGGGGCAACATACACCTCCCAGACTGACCTGGGGCAGCAGACACCTCGCAGAGTGACCCGGGTGCCTAGTGACTGCACTCTGTGTGTGACCTGCTGTTGATCCTGCCCCCATGTCTGTACCCTGTTAATGGTGGCTGTCCTATGCAATTAACAAACCCCTCCCCCCCCTTCACACAAAGTCTTCTGCAAAGAAACATGACGGAAACAGTAATGAACAGCAAACTATTTTTAATACTCAACTACACTGCTGTGGGATGAAACTGGGATTTGGGATCGGGTGAGCCAGGAAGGCAAGCAATTCTCATACTTTAGGGAATGAGAGCTGTTTGGTACATGAGCGCTCTGCTGGGGTGGAGTGACAGTTTTCACGGCCCCTAGCACCCCTCCTTCTTGTGATTTTGGGTGAGGGGGGGACAGGACTTTGTGGTGGGGGAGGGCGGTTGCAGATACAGTTCAGGGGGGCTCTCTGCTCCTGCCTGCGGTCCTGCAGAACATCCACAAGGTGCCGGAGCGTGTCCGTTTGCTCCCTCATTAGTCCAAGCAGCGTTTGAGTCGCCTGCTGGTCTTCCTGCCGCCACCTGTCCTCCCGTTCGCTGTGTGAGCACTGCTGCTGAGAGAGGGTCTCCCTCCACTGGCTCTGCTGGGCCGCCTCGGCTCTGGAGCAGGCCATCAGTTCAGCGAACATCTCGTCCCGAATCTTTTTCTTTCGCCGCCTAATCTGCGCCAGCCTCTGTGAGGGGGATGCTGGGGCAGTTCGGGAAAGAGCCGCAGCTGTGTGATGGGAAAAAGGAAGTGATTTCCTTGCAAAGATACATGTTTGCGAACACTGAACACAGTCTACTCAGTTTCTGTGAACAAGACCATACAGGGCACCTAATCCCATGTGCTCTCAGGACAAGTTCGAATTTTCGGCATTCGCTTTCATTGCCTGGGGTCTTGCACTGGAGATCGGACAAGCGGGGCAGGACAGCAGAATCCGTGTAGCAGCCAGGCCTGGTAAGCCGTAAACTTTAGGCTGCTTAACAGTTAATGGATAGCAGTGCCCTCCTGCTGCAGGCAATCTGGAAAACATAAAGTCTGACCCTGTTCCAGCCCCTCGCGGCTGTCCCCGTGAAAGATCCCTGTATGCTTTTCCTCTGCAGCCTACAACACGTGGCTGTTAAACGACGGTCATTGTTATGCAAAGGAAAAGTCAAGCATTCACAATAGTAACATTAAAGTAATTCCCCTAATTAGATGCAGCAGTCGCCGAGCGAGATCACCATGAGGCTGGTCTCCAGGAGAAACAGAGAGCGCATGCTGCGTGAATCCCTGCACAGACCAGGGCCCTATGCTGCCATGCTGGTCGAGGCGATGCTCCCATTATACCTCCTGATGGCCTGGCGCGGAAGAGTGTGCTTCCACGGAGCACCCAACAAGGCACCTCTCCCCAGGAACCTCCTGCGGAGGCTTTTCGAGTACCTCTCAGAGAGCTTCGTTGAACTTGTCCCAAGAGGATTTTTGTTCGATCCCTATATGCATTGACCTTCTTTTTATATAGTTTTTATTCCTGTTTTGTTAAGAAATAAATGTTTACATGTTTATAGCACTTACCGACTGATCCTTCCCCTGATTCGGAGTCCGGGTTAATGGCCGGGGAGGGTTGGTAGGGGATCTCTGTGAGGGTGATGAAGAGACCCTGGCTGTCGGGGAAAGCAGTATTGTAACCGCTGTCGCCTGCCTCGTCTTCCACAAACCCTTCCTCATCTTCCCCATCGGCGAACATCGCCGAGAAACTGCCCCTCGACACTATCCCATCCTCAGAGTCCACGGTCACTGGTGGGGCAGTGGTGGCAGACCCACCGAGAATGGCATGCAGTGCCTCGTAGAAGCGGCATGTCTGGGGCTGGGCTCCGGAGCGTCCGTTTGCCGCTTTGATTTTTTGGTAGCCTTGTCTCAGGTCCTTGATTTTCACGCGGCACTGCGTTGCATCCCGGCTGTATCCTCTGAGTGCCATGGCTTTGGAGACCTTCTCGTAGGTCTTTGCATTCCGTTTTTTGGAGCGCAGCTCCGAAAGCACAGACTCATCGCCCCACACACAGCGATCAGATCCAAGACTTCCCGGTCAGTCCATGCTGGGGCCCTCTTTCTACTCTGAGATTGCATGGACTCCTCTGCTGGAGAGCTCTGCATCGCTGCCAGTGCTGCTGAGCTCGCCACGACGTCCACACAGGAAATGAGATTCAAACTGGCCAGACAGGAAAAGGAATTCAAATTTTCCCGGTGCTTTTCCTGTATGGCTGATCAGAACATCTGAGCTCGGACTGCTGTCCAGAGCGTCATCAGAGTGGTGCAGTGTGGGATAGCTCCCGGAGCTAGTAAGTTCGATTTGCATCCACACCTAGCTTAATTCGACATAGCCATGTCGAATTTAGCGCTACTCCCCTCGTCAGGGTGGAGTACCGAATTCGAACTAAAGAGCCCTCTAGGTCGAATTAAATGGCTTCCTGGTGTGGACGGGTGCACGGTTAATTCGAATTAACGCTGCTAAATTCGAATTAAAGTCCTAGTGTGGACCAGGCCTGAGTCATATGAATTCTTCTTCAGGTTCCCCGTTTTTACCCATTTCCTCTGACTGCTCCAAAGGGGCATGAATACTATATTTGTTAAGAAACCAGACAGTATGTTATACTTTCTTTCAGTGCAGCTTCTGGAGCTTGATAACAGACCTGATAATTACCACCAAAAGGAACAGAAGATGGCCAAAAAAGCTTTTTAGAAAAGACCATGATGTTTAAAAAACCAGGTATAAAAGTTATAAATATTTTAATTAAAAAAACAAAACATTAAACCAAAGTCTGCCCTTGGATGCATATATAGTGCGCACATTGACCTCAACCAGAGGGATGCCAGTAAACCCAGAACAGAATGTATCCCAGTATGGTTATTATTTTTAATAAAGGTGAATTGTTCTTCACATAGTACTAAGGTTCTAATTCTGCTTCTCTTCTTCACTATCAGAAGTATCTTCATGAATAGTCTCCCTGATGTCAGTAGAGCTACTCAGAGTAAGGTACTACTTAAAGCAAGGCAGGCTTCTATGCTGAGGCCCTAAAAGGTACTGAGCAAATAAATTTCTTGTGGAGTTATATTAGGGATGAGTCTGGCCATCTGGGTCAATTGTGGATTCATCTACACCCATGCAAACCCATTTTTGTGTACAGCAGTGCAGCCCCATATGACTGCATGGCTGTAACAAAGTAGATTTTGGCAAATAGAAGGTAAACTTAGGGTATGTCTACACTACCAAAGTAGTTCGATTCTACTTAAATCGAATTTGTGGAACCGATATTACAAAGTCGAACGTGTGTATCCACACTAAGGACAGTAATTCGACTTTGTGAGTCCACACTAACGGGGCAAGCGTCGACATTGGAAACGGTGCACTGTGGACAGCTATCCCACAGTTCCCGCAGTCCCCGCTGCCCATTGGAATTCTGGGTTGAGCCCCCAATGCCTGCTGGGGGAAAAATGTGTCGAGGGTGGTTTTGGGTAACTGTCCTCATTCAACCGTCACTCCTGCCCTCCCTCCCTGAAAGCGCCGGCGGGCAATCAGTTCGCACACTTTTCTGGTGAGTGACAGCGCGGACGCCACAGCACTGCGAGCATGGAGCCCGCTGCAATTATGGCCGTTGTCAACTCCTCGCACCTTATCGTCCACCTTTTTCACAGTCAGATGCTGAGAAATCGGGCGAGGAGGCTACGGCAGCACAGTGAGGACATGAAGTGGCGGACTGGTTGTTTCAATGGAGCCTGCCATCCCCTCCTTTTCAGGACTCTGTGTGTGGGGGCTATGTGACTTTGTGGCGGGGGAGGACGGTTACAGATCCCCTGCTGCGTGGCTCTGTGATCCAGGATAAGGACCGCTGCATAAGATCTCTAACCGCCCTCCCCCGCCACAAAGTCACATAGGTGGTTTTCATGTTCTGTGTGGGGGGGGCTCCCAGACTGACCAGGGTGCCTAGTGACTGCACTGTGTGTGTGACCTGCTGCTGAACCTGCCCCCGTGTCTGTACCCTGGTAAAGGTGACTGTCCTGTCCAATTACCAACCCCCTTCCCCCCCTTCAAACACAGTCTCCTCTAAAAGAACATGACGGAAACAGTAATTAACAGAAAAGTATTTTTTATTATCAACTAGACAGTTAGGGGATGAAACTGGGACGGGGGCTTGGGTGAGGCGGGAAGGAAAGGACTTATCAAAATTTTGGGAATGAGAGCCTTCTTGTACTTGAGCACTCTGCAGGGGTGGAGTGACAGTTTTCACGGCCCCTGCCGCCCCTCCTTCTTGGTACTTTGGGTGAGGGGGGTATGGGACTTTGTGGTGAGGGAGGGCGGTTAGAGATAGACTGCAGTGGGGCTCTGTCCTCCTGCCTCCGGTCCTGCAGAACATCCACAAGGTGCCGGAGTGTGTCCGTTTGCTCCCTCATTAGTCCAAGCAGCGTTTGAGTCGCCTGCTGGTCTTCCTGCCGCCACCTGTCCTCCCGTTCGCTGTGTGAGCGCTGGTACTGCGACATGTTCTCCCTCCACTGGGTCTGCTGGGCCGCCTCAGCTCGGGAGCAGCCAATAAGTTCTGAGAACATCTCGTCCCGTGTCCTTTTCTTTCGCCGCCTAATCTGCGCCAGCCTCTGGGAAGGGGATGCCGGGGTAGGTCGGGAGACAGTCGCAGCTGTGTGATGGGAAAAAGGGAGTGAATTCCTTACAAAGATACATTTTTGCAAACAATGAACATAGTCTAGTCTGTCTCTGTGAACAAGACCATGCACAGCACCTATCTCATGCGCACTCAGGACAAGTTCGAATTTTCGGCCTTCGCATTCAGTGCCTGGGGTCTTGCAGTGGAGATCAGACAAGCGGGGCAGGACAGCAGAATTCGTGTAGCAGGCAGACATGGTAAGCCGTAGACTTTTGGCTGCTTAAAACTTAATTTATAGCAGTGCCCTCCTTTCACGGTCAAAGCAATGCTCCTACCATTGGCCAGTTCCTGCTGCCGGCAATCCGGAAAGCATGAACTCTGCCCCTGTCCCGCCTCCACCGCATGGCTGTAAACCGCCGGTTACAGTTATGTAAAGGAACAGGCAAGCAGTCCCAATACTAACATTCTCCTAATTCAAAGCAGGTCACCATGAGCGACATCACCCTGCTGAGGATCAGTGACACAGATAAAGACCGCATGCTGCATGAAAGCCAGCAAAAACCAGGGCCCTATGCCGCCATGCTCTGCGAGGCAATGATACCAGAGTACCTGAGGATAGCCTGGCGTGGAAAAGTGTGCTACCACGGAGGACGCAATAAGGCCGCTCTCCCCAGGAACCTCATGCGGAGGCTTTTCGATTACCTCCAGGAGAGCTTCGTGGAGATCTCCCAAGAGGATTTCTGTTCTATCCCCGTTCATATTGACCTTCTTTTCCATTGTTAATATTCCTGTTCTGTTCAAAATAAATGTTTACATGTTTAAAGCACTTACTGACTGATCCTTCCCCTGATTCAGGGTCCGGGTTAACGGCTGGGGAGGGTTGGTAGGGGATCTCCGTGAGGGTGATGAAGAGATCCTGGCTGTCGGGGAAATCAGCGTTGTAAGCGCTGTCGACTGCCTCGTCCTCCTCATCTCCTTCCTCATCTTCCCCGTCCGCGAACATCTCCGAGGAACCGGCCGTCGACACTATCCCATCCTCAGAGTCCACGGTCAGTGGTGGGGTAGTGGTGGCGGCCGCACCTAGAATGGAATGCAGTGCCTCGTTGAAGCGGCATGTCTGGGGCTGGGATCCGGAGCGTCCGTTTGCCGCTTTGGTCTTCTGGTAGCCTTGTCTCAGCTCTTTGATTGTCACGCGGCACTGCGTTGCATCCCGGCTGTATCCTCTCTCTGTCATGGCTTTGGAGATCTTCTCGTAGATCTTCACATTCCGTTTTTTGGAGCGCAGCTCCGAAAGCACAGACTCATCGCCCCACACAGCGATCAGATCCAAGACTTCCCGATCAGTCCATGCTGGGGCCCTCTTTCTATTCTGAGATTGCATGGACACCTCTGCTGGAGAGCTCTACATCGTTGCCAGTGCTGCTGAGCTCGCCACGATGACCAAACAGGAAATAAGATTCAAACTGGCCAGACAGGAAAAGGAATTCAAATTTTCCCGGGGCTTTTCCTGTGTGGCTGGTCAGAGCATCCGAGCTCGGACTGCTGTCCAGAGCGTCAACAGAGTGGTGCACTGTGGGATAGCTCCCGGAGCTATTAGCGTTGAATTCCATCCACACCTACCCTAATTCGACATGGCCATGTCGAATTTAGCGCTACTCCCCTCGTCGGGGAGGAGTACAGAAATTGAACTGAAGAGACCTGTATGTCGAACTAAATAGCTTCGTTGTGTGGACGGGTGCAGGGTTAATTCGATTTAACGCTGCTAAATTCGACATAACCTCCTAGTGTAGACCAGGCCTTAGGAAACTTGCCACAATGCTTGTCAGAAAAGCACAGAGAGAAAAAAATTAGATGTAATCCTTTAAAAATAGTTGGGTTTGTATGTGCGCTCTGCTGAGCAGACAGTGGAAAATTTAAAATTTATAATCACTTTTATATTCATTATTATTAATATTACAGAAGTGCCTAGAGGTCCCAACCAATCCTATTGTGCTACAGGCTGTACAAATATATAGTGAGAGAGTCTCAGCCCTGAAGATTTTACAATCTAAATAGAAAACAAATGCAAGACAAAAAGTGGGAGGGGAAACACAGGCACAGGGACTTGTCCAAGGTCATACAGCAAATCCATGGCAGGGCAAGGAATAATACCCAAGTCTCCTGAGTCCCTGCCTAATATCCCACCCACACCACCACATTCCCTCTCCAATAAATGAAACTGTTAAATATGTATTTGTATAATTAAAGCTCTGTTGACTGGAATAGATTCTTTGCCAATGCACTTTGTCCTTCATTTTCTTTCTTCATGGTAGCATCAAGTAGAAACACACACACAACTCCTCTCCTGTCATAGGCCCCCCATCTTTTTTCCTTTTAATTCCCCCCCCCCAAATTCCTTGTTTACTTCTGGTTCAATGTGATATAGCACAGTCAGAGGTCAGCAAGAGAGTGATCCTATTGGGAACCAGGAAGTAGGCAGGCTGCTAAAGGACCCTCCCCCCAGCCGAAAGGGAGGATCCACAGGGCCTAGGGAGGGGCTACTAAACCCAGAAACCAACTGAGTTTGGGGGACAACAAAGGCAACAACAGGAACAGGCGTGGGGGTCAAAGGGTTAAACAAAGGGAACCTGACGGGGACACCGAGCAGAGGCAACAAGAGAGTGATCCTGTTGGTATCCAGGAAGTGGGTGGGCAAAGCCTGCCCACTGCTAAAGGGCCTCCCCCCAGCCTAAGGGGAGGAGCCACAGGTCTGTGATATCAAATAAGTGGGACAACTAATGAAAAAACAGGATCGGGAGTGAGGTCATAGGGTGAAATGAAGGGAACCTGACGGGGACACCGAGCAGAGGCAGCAGGAGAGTGATATGTAAGCCCCAGGATGATGAGAGTCTTATTCCCTGTAGAGGGAAGAGAGGCTGCTACAGATTAATTAGAGCATCTGAAACCAATTAAGCCAATTAGAGCACCTGAAGCCCGTCACCTGATAACCCAACCCAACACCACCACCCCCCCCGCCGTGCTTCAATCAGACAGGTGGAAGAGTTGAAGCAGAGTGGTTTGGTGTTGGAGCAGAGAGCAGTATGGAGAAGTGCTGTGGTGGGCCAGAAGACCAAGACCCTAGGTAAAGGGAAACCTGACTTGTGCAGAGCAGAGGGACTCTATAGACACAAAGGGTTGGGAGATTACTTGGCCCAAGTGGAGAGAGGGCAGTAAGCCCCACAAGCTGAAGGGTTGGAGAGGGAAGTAGCCTAGGGGAAGGAATTGCTAGTTCAAGTGGTTTACTACTATCCCTAGGGCCCCTGGGCTGGGACCTGAAGTAGAGGGGGGCCTGGGTCCCTCCCTCTCCACTCCCCTTTTCTGGGACACTAGTGGGACAGTTGATACCCCAGTTCAGGGGTGAGAAATGCTGCCCTGAACCCCCACAAGAGGAGAAAGCATGGGACCCATCATAATAGTGCTGGCAATTTGTCACACCAGTAATATCCCTCTCTTTGCTTTACCATGAGAGGCATGTATTTTTAGCTGGGAGTACTGGAAACCAAATAATTCATATGAAGACAAGTATGGGCTGCATTAAAGTTAAACGAATTAAAAGAAAAAAAATCAGCAAAAGAAAATGTACCAGCCTTTTTTTCCCTGGCATAAGTACAGTAGGGATGAATTTTCTTAATTTTCATTGTTGTTGTTGGGTTGGTTTGTACCACAGTGATGCAGGCTCAAATCACTGTACTTGCAATTACTTTGCACATGCAGTTTAGATGACTTAGAGCCAGATTTTCAAAGATACTTGGACCTATCTGCAAGTTGTCACTTATCTGCATCTTCAGGCATCTAAACACCTTTAAAAATCTGGCCCTTACTCTTAAGGGTATGTCTACATGGGATTAAATAACCCATGGCTGGCCTGGATCAGATGACTCAGGTTTGCAGGGCTTGGGTTTTGGGGCTGAAAAATTGCTGTGTAGATATTTGGGCTCAGGCTGGATCCTGAGCTCTGGGACCCTGTGAGTGTGGAGGATCCCAGAGCTCAGATTCCAGCCTGAACACAGATGTCTACACAGCAATTTTTAGCCCTGCAGCACAAGCCCCGTGAGCCTGAGTCAGCTGACCCAGGCCAGCCACAGCCATACCATGGGGCTTTCATCTCTGGATAGATGTACCTTAGAACTTAATTTAAGAATTCAATCAGAAATCTAATGACAAATTATACCCATAATTATTTGCTCCAGGAAAACAGAACCCAGTGATTAAGACCTGGTATATATTTGTAAGCTTTAAATTTTTAATTAAATTTTAAAAAGAATTTTTAAAATCAGCTACTCCTTTCCTCACTTGCCATTGAGGCCAGAGTCTAGAACTGTCTTCCATATAGCAGAACAGTTCCGTTCATGCTTGCTCTGTTGTAATAGTTTGTGAAATCCTCAATTCAATTTCTTGCTACCCAAGCCAGCACACTTGCAGCTAAGTTGTGAAGGAGAAAATGATTTTCAAATATTTTGGATTTAAGATACATCTGTATTTGTAGTGTTGGAGCCAAATTTTCAAAAATTGGATATAAAAGATAGCTACAAATCATGTATTTGTAAAGTGAGTATCTGCATGCTTCATCCCTATTTAGTACATGCAAATACTCAGAGCTTGAACAAGTGTGGATTTGCATGTGCCAGTATTGCAGGTGCAGTTTAGATACCAACCCTTTAAAAATGCATCCCTTTAAATCCACAGCTACATTTGGCTGTTGATCCATAATCAAATTTTTTCTAGTAATTTATGCAAGCTTTTCCATTCACCTTTATGCTTTTCTGTCTAGATTAGGTACTTGTAGGGTCCCCATCGCTGCAATATCTAAGTGCCTCACAATCTTTTAGTGTATTTATCCTCCTCACCCCTGTGAGGTAGGGAAATATTATTTATCTCCCTTTTACAGATGGGAAATTGACACACAAGGGCCCAGATTTGTAAAGGTGTTTAGGCATTGCTCCACTCAGTGTTGCAATGCCTATGTGACTTAGATGGCTAAGTTCCATTTTCAAAAGTGACTTAGGAGCCTAAATCTCATTGAAAGTCAGTGGTCTTATGCTCCTAAAGACAAGATCCATAAAGGTACTTAGGGCTAGATCCACAAAGGGACTTAGGCTCAGTGTTGCAACTCTTAGGCAGTCTGCTGCCCAGTGGAATTTTAAGCCTCAAGCTAGGTGCCCAGGGTCCCCTACAATGTTTGGGGAGAGTTAGGCACCTAAGGAGAGGACTTTCAGAAGCCATCCAGTTGAACAGGGAGCCACCTGCTTAAGCTAGACAGAGATGAAATGCCAAGGAGAGAGCTAGGAAAAGTGGTTTGAGTACTGTACTTAAGTGGCTGACCTGATGCACCTGACTGGGCCAGAGATGGGTGCCTCTCTCCACTCAGGATCTTTAGCCATGAGTCCTCTCCTGCAGTTAGTTACTTAAGCCAGGGGTTCTCAACCTTTTTCTTTCTGAGAGCTTCCCTCCTCACCTGCAAAATGCTATAAAAACTCCAGGGCCCAGGGGGCTTGGGACTCTGGGCTTCAGCCCCACAGCTCCAGACTTCAGCCCCATGGATGCACCAGGGCTTGGGGTTCTGGGTTTTAGACCCACGGCAGTGCCAGGGCTCAGGGCTCCATGTTTCAGTCCTGCGGCTCCATTCCCAGCTTCAGCCCTGTGCCAGGGCTCAGGCTCTGGGCTTTAGCTGTGGGGTCCTGAGGATCCCTGAAACCAGCTCACAGATCCCCAGTGGGCTATGGACCCCTGGTTGAGAACTGCTAACAGCTCCCCTAACAGCCATAAGTTTGTCTCCTGCTCAGTCTTGGTAACTCTCATGCTAGCCTTTTGTTTCTCTGTGCCCACTACTGTCTTTTGTGCAGGTGCTCTGTTGTCCCTCTGCCTATCAGTGGCCTGCATCTGGCTTTCCTGATGTGGGGGCTGGCTGGCAGGTAACAGGCTGTGAGACTTTGCGGGTTCACCCAGACCAGAATGGGGCTGTGTCACCATCTGCCTGTAACTCTGGGTGCTTCTGTGCTGTGCAACTTTGACTCAGAGCCCTGACACCAGCAGCCTACCACAGTACATTGTCTCAGGGTAGGGTGACCAGATAGCAACTGTGGAAAAAAATGGGACGGGGGTGGGGGGGTAATAGGCTCCTATATAAGAAAAAGTCCCCAAAAATGGGACTGTCCCATTAAAAATAGGACATCTGGTCACCCTATCTCAGGGAGAATAGAGATTTTAAAAGCCAGCTCCTAAGCGACCAGAGGAGCTAGTGAATGGGAGTTTTGCTAGGGAGTTTAGCGAGGGAGCGTGAGAGCCAGATGTACCTAACAAACATTCTCTAATCTTATGCCAATAAACACAAAACACACAAAAAATGCCAGCAGAAGTCCAGCAGCAGAATGGGGCTATTCCATTTATTGCACCGAATGCAGCAAGTATTACCTGTTTTGTGGGCAGGTGGCACCTGTGTGCATTTGGTGAGACTACAGTGGCTGAATTGGAGGAGTGAAGGGAGACAGAGGTATACAGAGGAGACGTTCCATGACTCAGAGCTGTCCTATTCCCAGTCTGATGCCTCTGTGCTGTCAAGGAGGATGAAAGTCTCAGAGAAGGAGAACATCAAGTTGGAGCAGAGGCAAAGAATCTTATATTTGGGACCCTACTTCCAGATGACATCATTGTATCCTTGCGCAGAGGATGTGTCTCCTGAGGAGGGACCCAGTTATTAGAAAGATAGGCAATATTGAAGGGGGATTCAATTATTAGAACTATAGATAGTTGGGTTTGTAATGACCAGGAGAACTGCCTGGTGAATTGCCTGCTAGGTGTGAAGATTGCAGCCCTCAAGACATCTAGAAAGACATATGCGCACTGTTGGGGAGGATCTGGTGGCTGTGGTATGTGTAGGTATCAGGGACCTAGGAAAGGGAGGAGAGAGGCCAAATTTAGACTGCTAGGTAAGAGATTAAAGTCCAAGGCCTCCATGATAGCATTCTCTGAAATGCTTCCAGTTCCACATGCAGGGCCAGAAAGACAGGTAAAACTGCAGGGTCTCAATGCATGGAGGAGGCATTATTAGGAAATGGGGAACCTTTTGGGAAAGAAGCAGCCAACAGAAGCAGTATGGCCTCTACCAAAATTGAAATGTAACTAGACTGCTGGCACAAAAAATTAAAAACTTCTCTACAACCTTTTTAAACTAAGAGCTGGGGGAAAGTAGACAAGTATAGAGGAGCACACAGTTCAGACAAACATTCCTTAGGAGAGGATTTAGTAAAGAGGATTCTCGGTATTCTAGAGAAGAGGAAAGATAGAAGTTGATAAAGTACAAGCAGGAACTGAAGATAAAGAGTCAAAAAAAAAAGTCCTATTTAATTACATCCATGAAGGAAGACAACTAAATATTGACCAATTTTATAAGTGCTTGTATACAAATCCAAGAAGTCTAAATACTAAGATGGGTGAACTTGACTGCCTGGTATTACGTGAGGATACTGATATAATAGCCATCTTAGAAATTTGGTGGAATGATGATGATCAAGGGGACACAGTAATATCAGGGTACAAAATATATAGGAATGAGAGTAGGTTGGTGGGGGAGTAGCACTATACGTGAAAGAAAGCACAGAGTCAAATATAGTAAAAAAAAATCTTTAAATGAATCAAACAATATCATACAATTGCTATGAATATGACAATAAGAGTATAGCAGTAGGAATATACTACCAACCACCTAACAAGGGTGGTGATTAGGAAATGTTCAGGGGGATTAGAAAGGCTATAAAAACAGAAAATCCAATAATCCAACTATCCCCACATTGACTGGGTACATGTCACCTCAGGACAGGATGCAGAAATAAAGTTTCTATATACCATTAATGACTGCTTCTTGGAACAGCTAGTCCTGGAACCCACATGAGGACAGGCAGTTCTTCATTTAGTTTTAAGTGGAGCATAGGATCTGGTCCAAGAGGTGAGTATAGCTGACAAACTCAATAATAGCTACCATAATGTAATTTAGCATCCTTGTAGGGGTGAAAATATCAAAGAAACCCACCACAGTAGTGTTTAACTTCAAAAAGGGGAACTCCACAAAAATGAGGAAGCCAGTTAAACAGAAATTAAAAGGAACAATCACCATAATGAAATGCCTGCAAGCTGCACAGCAACTATTTAAAAAACACCATAATAGAGGCTCAAACTAAATCTATACCCCAAATCAAAAACCACTGTAAGACCACAAAAAGGACACCATGACTACACAGTAAAAAAGGTAGTTAGAGGCAAAAAGACATCCTTTAAAGACTGGAAGTCAAGTCCTAGTGAGGAAAATAGAAAGGAGCATAAACTCTGGCAAGTCAAGTGTAAAAGTATAATTAGGAAGGCCAAAAAGGAATTTGAAGAGCAACTAGTAAGAAAAACTTAAAACAAAAAAAAAGTTAGTTTAAGGAAGCCTGCCAAACAATCAGTGGGGCCACTGGGTGACTAAGGTGCTAAAGGATCACTGAGGAAAGAAAAACTGAATTCTTTGCACTGGTTTTCACTGCAGAGGATGAGAGGGAGATTCCCACACCTGAGTCATTCTTTTTAGATAACAAATCTGAGGAATGGTCCCAGATTGAATTGTCAATAGAGGAGATGTTTGGAACAAATTGATAAAACAAACAGCAATAGGTAACCAGGATCAGATGGTATTCACCCAAGAGTTCTGAAGGAACTCAAATATGAAATTGCAGAACTACTAGTATGTAACTTATCAATTAAATCAGCCTGTGTATCAGATGACTACAGGATAGCTAATGTAACACCAGTTTTTAGAAAAGGCCCCAGAAACAATCTTGGCAATTACAAACTAATAAGCCTAACTTCAGTACTAGGCAAACTGATTGAAACTATAGTGAAGAATAGAATTATCAGACACACAGATGAACATGACTTGTTGGGGAAGTGTCAAAATTACTTTTGTAAAGGAAAACCATGCCTCGCCAATCTGTTAGAATTCTTTAAGGGTGTCAAACGTATTGACAAGGGTGATACAGTCAATATAGTGTACTTGGACTTTCAGAAAAGGCTTTGACAAGGCTCTTAAGCAAAGTAAGCAGTCATGGGATAAGAGGTCCTCTCTTAAATCAGTAATGCTTAAACTAGGGCATGCGCAGGCATTTAAATTTGACCCCTTCTGGAGGGTGTTTTGAGATAGGTACACACCATCACAGGGTGTCAAGTCATATGTGGTCAAAAGAAAGGGAAGAAGCTGTAGCACATGCTATGCTGATGACCCTTACTAGAAAACATGGTAGTACAGCCTAGTGGCTGAAGTCAAAGTCGCCCTGCTGCTCTGGACAGCATGGCCTACTGGCCAGAGACAATAAAGTTGCACCCCTCTGTGGGATTGTGTGGCCTATTGGCCCATTGGGGAAGTGGGGCACCACTCAGGGATGTGTGGGCCCCAGGGTATGGGGAATTGGGCCCTCCTTGCTCCTCCGAGCCCCAGCCCAGAGCCATGGCAGTGGCGGGCTTACTCGCAATGAGTCAGCAGGGATTCTCCTGAAACATGCTGACTTGTTCCCCGGTTCACCCACTGGATCAAAGTCTAAATCCCCGGGCTGCTTCCTACCCTGTCTTCACCAGCAATGGTCCACAGCTCCAGGGTCTCTAGTGTCCTCAGACAGCGTGGCTCCTGACAGCACAGCCTCTACGTTTGTCAGGTAGCCCTGGAATCCATCTGGGGCTCTGTTTGCCTTGGCCCTAGGGTTGGGGCCTGTAGCAGCTCACTGGAAAGAGCCTGCAGTCTGAATCCTCTCCCTTCAGCAGCCTGCCCAGACTGAGCTGGCTGCTTCCTTTTATATCTTGCCTCCAGGCTGAGCATGCTCAGCAGAGGTGATGGGCACGCTTCCTCAGCCTGCAATGCCCAGTTAACCATTGTGGGGCCAGGGCAGGGTAAGTACACCCCATCACAGAGGGGCACATTCTGTGCTCCCCCAGGAGCTCACTGTCCACCCTACCCACCCAACCCTGGGAGGAACTCACTGCCCCCACCCTGGCAGAGCTTGCTCTTCTCTCTCCCCCACCCCCGGCCCCTGGCAGAAGCTCACTCTTCCCATCCACCCAAGCCACAGAAGGAACTCCCTCTTTCTCCCTGCTTGGACCCTGGCAAGAGCTCGAACTTTACCCCATCCCAGCAGCAGCTTGGCCTTCCCTGCCCTGGCCCCAGTCCAGTCCCAGCTTCTGGCAATCAGAGGCTAGGGACACCCAGAGAACGGGTTGAATTCCTCAACCATTTTGGCTAATAGCTATTGATGGACCTATCCTCTACAAATGTATCTACCGTAATTCTTTTTTGAACCCAGTTATACTTTTGACCTTCCCAATATCTCCTGGCAATGAGTTCCACAGGCTGACTGTGCATTGTGTGAAGGACTTTTTGTTTAAATACCTTTAAAAATCCAGCCCTCAGTAATTTGTCCAAGGTCACATAGGAAGCCCATGGCAAAGCAAGAAATCAAATATGAGCCTCCCAAGTACCAGGTTAGTGCCCCAGCCATTGAACCATCCCTCCTTTTGTAACAATCTGTTCTTCCCCTATGCACCTTTACAGCTTTGTCTGCTTACTATTTGTTAGTTATTTACACTGTTTTAATATAAACCATAGCAATTGTTTGGTATTGTCTATCTAATCCAACAATTGTGTCTCGCTTTATTCTATCTTCCCAATAGATTACCCCTTCTCTCTATATGCACACACCAAGATGTGTAGTTATACAAGGTACGAGAACTTCAACTACCTGAGGTGTTATTGCTTATTTTCCAAGTCCAAAATACTTCTCAGCAGTCTGTTTGGCAACCCTTGTTGCCTGTCAGGGGAAATTGCTCACACATATGCACACTCGGTTCATTAGCTGCAAGCAGGATTTTTAACACTGCTATGGCCCTTTACTAGCTAGAGCTCAAATATGAGGATTCACAGGAGAACTTTAAAGGCTTCTATGTAGTGAATTAGGTAATAGGTACCTGCTGAAATGCTTTACAAGTGATCACAGATTACTGACAATGGCTCAAGCACGAGTCTTCCACAGTGACTTTAAATTCACCATAAATCTCGAGATTTTGTAAGCAATTATCATAAAATATAAGCACCCCCATAAATCTTAACAATGACCGCAAAACTTACAACAGTATTCCATGTTGTTTAAGCACTTAGTGTTGCCCTCCTTAGAAGCATTTTCCATCTGTTTGGAGATGATCCCTGAAATCTTTTTCATTTTGATGATAGTGTAATGGCTCAGTCCAATAGCTGTTATAAGAGCATAGTACTGGCAAGCAGAAAGTGAGAGAAAAATCAGGTTTGACATCTGACCACATTTTGAATCTAAGGGTACGTCTACACTACGGGACTATTCCGAATTTGCATAAACCGGTTTTGTAAAACAGATTCTATAAAATCGAGTGCGCGTGGCCACACTAAACACATTAAATCGGTGGTGTGCGTCCACAGTCCGAGGCTAGCATCGACTTCTGGAGCGTTGCACTGTGGGTAGCTATTCCGTAGCTATCCCATAGTTCCCGCAGCCTCCCCCGCCCCTTGGAATTTCCGGGTTGAGATCCCAGTGCCTGATGGGGCAAAAATCATTGTCGCGGGTGGTTCTCGGTAAATGTCGTCAGTCACTCCTTCCTCTGGGAAAGCAACGGCAGACAAGCATTTCGCGCCTTTTTTCCCTGGATTGCCCTGGCAGATGCCATAGCATGGCAATCATGGAGCCTGTTTTGCCTTTTGTGACTGTCACCGTATGTGTACTAGATGCCGCTGACAGAGGCGATTCAGCAGCGTTACACAGCAGCATGCTTTTGCTTTTGCATGACAGTAGAGATGGTTACCAGCCACACTGCAACATCTACCAATCCATAAATTGGTAAAAAGATAATCATGGCTACCAGTCGTTTTGCACCATTTGCTGCTGTCATAAGTGCCCCTGGCTGCTCTAAGCCAGGGGCGCAAAAGCCAAAATTGGGAATGACTCCCAGAGTCAATCCCTCCTTTTTGGTATCTAAAAATAGAATCAGTCCTGCCTAGAATATGGGCAAGTGTACTAGAGAACCACTGTATCAGAGAGCACAGCTGCTCTGTGTCAGATCCTGCAGAAATTATGAGTTGTATGCTATTCACAGGGGGTGCTCCTGCAACAACCCCACCTGTTGATTCCGTTCTTCCCCCAGCCTTCCTGGGCTACTGTAGCATTGTCCCCCCACTTGTGTGATGAAGTAATAAAGAATGCAGGAATAAGACACACTGACTTGTTAGTGAGAAATGAGTGGAAGGCAGCCTCCAGCTGCTATGATAGTCCAGACAGGACAGTAAGGAGTGTGGAGGAGAGGAGCCCAGCATCCCTCTGCTAGTCCAGGGGCAATTGAATCTTTTTTTTACACATGAAGGGTGGGGGCTGACAGAGCTCAGCCCCCTGTTGCTATGATGACGATGGTTATCAGCCATACTGCACCATCTACCAGGAAAAATTAGGGCCAGGCGCCCTTGATCGACCTGACGGATGCTAGTCAGCATGGTTACCAGCCCTTTTGCACTGCCCCATGTGCCAATAGGCTGATGATGAGGATGGGTACCAGTCGTTTTGCACCATCAGCCACCCATGGCGGGGGGGGAGCAAGGATGTTGGTGTTCAGTGCTGCAGCATCGTGTCTATCTGCAGCATTCAGTAAAGATAGGGTGACATGTAAAAGAGTCAAGAGAGGATTGTTTTCCCTTTCACTTCTGGGGGTGGGGGGGGTGCGTAAATTGCCGAGCTATGCCCTGACCCACCGCGGACACTGTGTTTGACCCTAGAAGCATTTGGAGCTCAGCCAAGAATGCAAATGCTTTTCAGAGAGACTGCAGGAACTGTGGGATAGCTTGAGTCCTCCAGTCCATGAGCATCCATTTGATTCCTTGGCTTTCCGTTACGCTTGTCACGCAGCAGTGCGCTGAGTCCCTGCTATGGCGTCTGTCTGGAGATTTTTTAAAAATGTTTTTTAATTCGTCTTCTGTAACGGAGCGCTGATAGAACAGATTTGCCTGCCCTTACAGCGATCACGTCCGCATGGTCCATGCGGGAGCTCTTTCTTTATTTTGATTTTTAACTGCATCGCCACACGTGCTGATCGGAGCTCCACGCTGGGCAAACAGGAAATATTCAAAAGTTTGCGGGGCTTTTCCTGTCTACCTGGCCACTGCATCCGAGTTCAGATTGCTGTCCAGAGCGGTCAGTGTTGCACTGTGGGATACCGCCCGGAGGCCAATACCGTCGATCTGCGGCCACACTAACCCTAATCCGATATGGTAATACCGATATTAGCGCTACTCCTCTCGTTAGGGAGGAGTACAGAAACCGGTTTAAAGAGCCCTTTATACCGATATAAAGGGCCTCTTAGTGTGGATGGGTGTGGCGTTAAATCGGTTTAACGCTCCTAAAACCGGTTTAAACGCTTAGTGTAGACCAGGCTTAACAAAAGTGATCTGCAATGCTTTGTAAAGCAACAGCAAAAACCCATAAATGATTAGATTGGACACAGGGACTAAAACTCCAGGAAAGAAACCTGGATTTGAACTTTATGGCCCCAAAAGAACCTGCTCCAAAACCTCTCATTCACACAACCCCAAATTTAGGGGCTGGAAATCTGGATTGGTCTCCTTACTTCTCCAAATCTCGTGTGCTTTGGATTGAATCCAGGTGGTGCATGTAGCTATGAAATTATGACCCCTTTTGTCTGTTCTGCACCCTGACGTTTTGAGAATTTTCCCTATGTAGAGCTCAGAGAGTTGCTGTAACCTGTAACAGAAGAAACATGGTGCTTGTGGTGGTTTTCTTAATCAAAAGCAGAAGTATTTTAGACTCATAGTACATTGTTTGCGCATTGTAGAGATAAATTTCTGCTGAGAACTGTGACCCAGCTAAGGGATATTGGTTCAGTTATGTCCCATTGAAATTGACTTAAATACTAGTCTGTTACCAGAAAATGGAAGTCACTATTTTGCACACAGCAGTTTTCCCTCTAGACTTAGAGAGCATGAGCTAGGATGCTATAACATTTTATCTTGCTTTCATTCTGTGAAAGGGGCTTTGCAACACTCCCCAGTTCTATTTTATAATAGCTGTAGTTGAAAATGCTTTATTTGGGGCTGGCTGTAGATAACTGGGACTTCAGAAGTTGATATACCCCCCCCATGAATATTCTGACAAATATATATTTTAAAGTGTTACTTTAAAAATAGCTGTTACACTATTGGCAGCAGGATAGCAATTTGCTATTAACTGGCCATCAGAGATTGTAGAAATAGGCTTTGATGCTTTTCTTCATATAGCTGAGAAGTGTGTGGCTTGAGTAGGTCTTTTTTTAAAAAAAAAAGAAGACATTATCAGATTCCAAGATTATTCTATGACAACTTGTTCTGGAAGGTTTTTAAGTGCTAAAAACAATTAAAGCATTTAACAACACTCCCACTTATGCTGCCCAAAAAATTGCTTTTGTAACCTTGGAAGCTGAAGCAGTTGACGATGTAACTAAGAACAGACTAATGCAGGGGTTGGCAACCTTTCAGAAGTGGTGTGCTGAGTCTTCATTTATTCATTCTAATTTAAGGTTTTGTGTGCCA
Organism: Mauremys mutica; assembly: GCF_020497125.1. Lineage (NCBI taxonomy): Eukaryota > Metazoa > Chordata > Testudines > Geoemydidae > Mauremys > Mauremys mutica. The sequence continues at coordinate 47,096,338 of NC_059077.1, forward strand.
GTAATACGTTTTAATGTTTTTAGGAAGTCTCTTTCTATAAGTCTATAATATATAACTAAACTATTGTTGTATGTAAAGTAAATAAGGTTTTTAAAATGTTTAAGAAGCTTCATTTAAAATTAAATTAAAATGCAGAGCCACCGGTCTGGTGGCTAGGACCCGGCAGTGTGAGTGCCACTGAAAATCAGCTCGCGTGTCGCCTTCGGCACACGTGCCATAGGTTGCCTACCCCTGGACTAATGTATAGACAGCTTATTATACATATCTAAGAAAAATGATTCACAATTTCTCTTTGTAAAGTTCTACACCAAGTATAGCTTGGAAATGCTTCCTGAAACACTATGGAAAGCATGCAGCATGTTAGAAGAAAAAGGCTAAAGTGTGCGACTATGAATCAGACTGTCAGCATAATGCAATAACAACAATTAACTACTTAGGACTTGTATACAAAAGCTTTTTCCCTCGCAGGCTCTGAAAGAACTGTACAGCCATTAAGTACTTAATTTACTATTGCAGATCTTTTAATTAGTTATTAACATATAGTTGGATGGAATAGTCTACTATTCTGACTGGCAATTCAGTACATCAGATAATTTTCTGCTTGTATCTTGCTCTGTCTCAGGTCACTGAGAACTTGAAACAAAACTCAAGCAGCTTCAGAGAACACCTCTATTGTGGCTAGTTTTCTCACAGTGAAACAGTTAGCACCAGATTTAATTGATACCTTATCTTGGCATGTCACAGGGGTATTAAATATTGCAACCTCAACTAGGTCACATTACTGCATCCAGGAAATAAAATTCATTGCCTGAATACTCTGTGTAACAACCTGCATAAAACTTGGAGGGAGGAGCATAGGTTGCAGGAGGGAAGAGGCACCAGGAAGCCAGTTTCTGATCATATGGCTGGAATATGAAAAATGGAAAAGCAGCAGTAGTAGCACATCTGTAAATAGTTCTGTTAATCAGAGGTGCCGGCTTTCCCTGGGAGTGCTCAATCCCTGCTCAGCCCCAGGCCCTGTCCCCACTCCACCCCTTTTCCCAAGGCCCCACCTCTTCCTGCCCCCACTCCACTCTTTCCCACAAGCCCCCACCTCTTCCCACCCCTGCTCCACCCCCGACCCCCAAGGCTGCAACCCCATCCTGCCTCTTCCCTGCCCAGTTCTGCCCTCTCCCCCAAGCGTGCCCCATCCCCGCTCCTTCCCCTCCCTCCCAGCACCTTCTGCACACCATGGAACAGCTGTTCTGCAGTGTACAGCTGGCACTGAAAGAGAGAGGGAGGAGTTCATCGGTGGAGGCCACAGGCAGGCAGGAGTGGGGGGGGAGAAAGGGGAGCTTGGCTACAGGTGGATGCTAAGCACCCGCTAATTTATCTCTGCGGGTGCTGCAGCCCTAAAACATCCATGAAGTCAGCACCCACACTCTTAATAAAAAGCTAGTTTAGTTTTAGAAACAGGGAGTGCTCTCATGTTACTATCCAGCATATGGTACATGTAACCTGGTGGCAGTGGTCAGTCTAGCAAGACCAACAGCAAAGAAGAGTGTGATTAACAGGCAAACAAAGAAGCACCTAGAAACAGAGTAAACAGGCAGCTTGGAGGGACTTCCAGGCATCAAGACTATAACTGATGACATTCTTATTGTAGGAGAAGGAACTGTCAAGAAAGAAGCAATCCAGGGCCACACCACTGAGCTACAGCAATCCCTAAACAAGTGCTGGGAGTGGAAGATGAGGCTAAAGCAAACAAGTTGAAACTGAAGAGAATTGAGGTCCCCTACATGGGACATATGTTGGCTTTCAGGGATTCCGACCAGGCCCTGAGAATGGAAGCCATTAAGAAAATGCCTGGACCAAAGGATGTAAAGGGAGGCCAGCAATTCACAGGGATGGCCTTATATTTTCAGATTCTGCACACACCTATCAGAAGCCTGTGAACTCTTGAGACAGTTGATACACAATGATGCAGTGTAGGATAGCTCCTCATCACTTTTGTAGTAATAATAATTACTAAATGATTATATTGTTTTTTAAAAGTTTCTACTATATGCTCAGCAGAGAACACATACAAGTCCAGCTGTGTTTTTAAAGGATTAAACCCAAGAACAAGCATTTCAAAGCACCAGTTCTAAAGTGCTACAACCCTGCAGAGCAGCTAGAGCTACAGTAATGTCTGCATAGGAAGCCTAGCAGCAACACTGCTGCAAAGCCAGTAGCCCAGAGCCTTTGGTGTTAAAGCCCTGACAGACACAGAAGGGGGATATGCTCAGATAGAAGAGGAGCTACTGGCGGTGCTCTTTCAAATAGAATGGTTCCATCAGTTCACCTTTGGACAAGGTGGATATATAATCTGATCACAAGTCATTGGAAGGCATCATGGTGAAGGCACTGCTGAGTTCTCCCAAGCAACTACAACACACACTATTAAGACTTCAGTGCAATGAGGGAAGGATAAGGCACTGCCCAGGAAAGATACTTCTGGTGGCAGGTACATTGAGAGGAAATGCTTTCCAGAGTACAACACAGATGGCTCTGCCAAAGAGGAGATAAAGTCTATAAAAATGTGACACTCCCTTTGCCTCTCTGGGGGGAGGGCCTAGGCAATCCAACAAATCTCCAATCAGAAAGGAGTGCTATGGACAACAAAAACGTTCCAACTTCAGGGTTGGCCAGACTGAAAAAAGCAAATGGCAGATTCCCCGCTACCACGAGGTGAGGGATGAGCTGTGTGTGCAAGTTGAGATTTTGTTTAAAGGGGACTGATCAGTAATTCCAGCAGATTTAAGAGCCAACATCATGAGATGGACACATGCTTCAGCGCTGGGGATAAAAGCACACCTGAGATGAGCCAATGGGTGTGTATCTACTGGCCAGGCATGAATGCCTACTTAAGCGCATACAGGGAACAGTGTGAGATGTGAAAAGGGTATAGTGATTGATGGCTGGGATGGATTAAATTTTGTGATCCCGGTGCCAAACCTATTTGTAGGCACCCCTGGCGAATGATTGCAAAAGAGGAGATGGGGTGGAATCATTTTTAAAAGTGGGAGGAATAAGCCTTAATGACAGCAAGGGGGGTGGGGGAGCAAGTGGTGGGAGAGGGGAGGGCAGGGGAAGGGCCAGGGGGCAGAGAGAAGCCCCAGGCAGGCTGGCCAAGAGGAGCATGTTAGAGAGGAGCTAGTGGGCAGAGCCATGTCTGCTATGCTGCCCAGGTGGGTTGGAGACTGTAGGTGTCAGCTGACAGACAGTGTGTCCCCAGCCCAAGTGGCAGCACAAAGCAGGGATCCCTATTCCCAGCAAATTGCACCTGGGGACCCCTGAAATCGGTGCCCCAAGGATGCCTCAGACCTCACCTGCTAACAAAGTGCGAGCGGGTCGGGGAAGCTTGGGCTCACAGAGTGGCCCAGCCCCACAGGGCCCTTCCTCTGCTCCCCCCCACTGCCCCATTCCTGCCCACCATGGCCACTGCCCGCAGCGGAGTTGCAACGCAGGTGGAGAAGGTGTTTCAGGGAAAGGGGGGCCCAGAGAGCAGGGGTCTGTGTGCCCGCCCACCACTGTTCCGCTCGTTGCAGAGCTGAGTGGCAGGCAGGCAGGGACTCCGCTCCGGGCTGCCAGTGACAGTCCATGGCTTTGGGCTCCTCAGCCCTGGGGGAGCCCTAAGCAGCAGCCCATCCATCACCAGCAGCCCGGAGGAGTGGTAGCGGCTGTGGGCTCCTCTCTGCCGCCCTCTCTCCCAGTCACTGGCAGGTTGCCATTATAAACCCAGTATTGATTGATGCAAAATGAGCTTCTACACGCATTAAATTGCAACCTCACCCTGGGAAAAGGTCAGAATAAACTTGTTCATTTTTAATGACAGAAACTACATGGTCACAGATTACTAAGGCTCTGTGTCTGTCACGGAGGTCATGGATTCCGTGACTTCTCCAGCGGCCAGTGCAGCTGGCTCCAGCGCTGCCCGAGAAGATCAGGCAGCCCCTGGGCCAGTCACACCAGCCACTGCTGGGGCAATTTGGGTGTGGGAGGGGGCTCAGGGCTGGGAATTGGGGTGCGGAGCAGCGCTTACCTCTGGGGGGGCTACCCAGAAGCAGCTGGCATGTCCCTGCAGCTCCTAGGTGGAGGGGCCAGGGGGCTCTGTGCGCTGCTCCTGCCTGGAGGCATCACCCCGCAGCTCCCATTGGCTGTGGTTCCCGGCCAATGGGAGCTGTGGAGCCAGGAGCTTGTGGCGGGGGCAGTGCTCTGAGCCCCCTGACCTTCCTCCCCCTAGGAGCTGCAGGGACATGCCGGCCACTTCTGGGGAGCTGCATGGAGGCTGCTGGGGAGCCTGCCAGCTCCGCCAACCCTCCTCCCCCCTCGCAGCACCAACAGGGCTCCTGGGCCACACACCGCCGCCTGCCTCCTCACCAGCATCAGCGTGGCTCCTGGGCAACACATCACCCACAGTGTCCCTGTCCCCCACCTCTCCTGCCAGAGCATCCGCAGCCCCCTGGGCCAAGTTTTAGTTAGGGGTAAATAGTACAAGTCATGGACAGGTCGGGGCCATGAATTTTTGTTTACTGCCCGTGTCCTATCCATGACTTACTAAAAATACCCCTGACTAAAACCTAGCCTTACAGATTGCTACTCCAGCTTCTGGGAGGTGGGTTATCTAGAGTAGGTTTTGGCAAGAACTGATCAGGAAACTGAAGGCACATTTGCAAGGTACGGTACAGCTGACACTCTATGACCAGGAAATGGGCCACAGTACACTGTGGCAGAAACCATTCTGCACCATATGATAATGTGAGCACAAGATCTCTTCCCCTGGAGTACCCATAAAGCAATGGGAAGATAGCCAAGACAAAGGCAAACCAGACAGGAAGGGACCCCTACCTGGCAATATTAGGCCATCATAATACAGCTTCCCAGGGAGTAGACAGTAGTCCAGCACAGGGACTGATGGGTTGAAGAACTGAGACTCTGCTTCCCATGAGGGATAGTCTTCTACAGCCCAGTGGAGGAATGATGGTCAGAAAACAGAATCAATTAAGAGAATGGCAAGTGAGGCAGGCAGGCTGTTACAGAGGAGCCGAGGCTCTGAAGCCACTATGCAAGGGTGAGTAGATCTGAGTCTGGCCATTGAGAGCCATACAAACAAAAAGCAAAAAGCAACATTCCAAGCTGCAGTGAACACACACATCACATGATGTAGCTATTAGGGTAACCAGATAGCAAGTGTAAAAAATCGGGACAGGGGGTGGGGGGTAATAGGTGCCTATATAAGAAAAAGCCCCCAAAATCGGGACTGTCCCTATAAAATCAGGACATCTGGTCACCCTAGTAGCTATAGACTTTGGAGAGCAGTGGAGACTAAGCCTGTGTAATAGTTGCAGACAACTGGCACACCCAGATAGATGGGGCCACAGCTAAGACAAGGAGCAGGGCCGGCTCCAGACCCCAGCGCGCCAAGCGCGCGCTTGGGGCGCCATTTTGCCGGCAGGGCAGCAGGCGGCTCCGACGGGCCTTCCGCAGTCATGCCTGCGGGAGGTCCACCGGAGCCGCGGGACCAGTGGACCTCCCACAGGCATGAATGTGGAGGGTCCGCTGGTACCGAGGCTTCGGTGGACCTCCCGCAGGCATGACTGCGGAGGGTTTGCTGGTCCCGCGGCTCGGGTGGACCTCCCACAGGTGTGCCAGCGGATGCTCCACCTGAGCCGCGGGACCAGCGGAACCTCCGCAGGCACGTCTGCAAGAGGTCCCCCGGAGCCGCAGGACCGGCGACCACCAGAGCGCGCCCCACGGCACGCTGCCCTGCTTGGGGCGGCGGGATTCCTAGAGCCGCCCCTGACAAGGACTTAGAAATCGCCTAAACTGTCAGCTGACCTGATGTGAGTCAGAAGAAACAAGGTATAAGAGCAATACAGAGGACCATTAGGATGCCACCCAACAAAATGAAAGCAGCAACAGGATGGAAGCAAATCCCTCACAGTGATAAGTCAAATAAGTGGTGGTAAACTGGGTCAAAGACCAACGTATTTGGAGGACTGCGAGGCCTAACAGGTGTTAATGGGTGGGTGGTAAAGGCCATGTCCCGAGGGTGGGCTATGCACTAGTAACTTCTGGGCTCCACAAGTCATGCTGGTACAAAAGACATAGCAAAAAATTAAAAGGAAAAATGTAGCAACCTTCAAGAAGGAGCACAGGTTGCAAAAGGGAAGAGTTTGGAGGAATACTAGGAAGCCAGTCTCAGCACATCACTGCATGCAGTGGCAGGTTAGCCACTGGGCCAACGGGGTCTGTGCCCAGGAGCCCCAGCCAATTGGGCCCCCCCCAAAAAATGGGTGCCCCCACACCCTGACTCCCTCCGCCTGGTGCTCCTGCAGTGGAGCGGTGCCCCTGTGTCCTGACCCCATTTATCTGGCAGGAGTGCAGGCAGAAGGGGTGGGGAGGGGCCCCACCAAACTCTAATCTGCCCTGGCTGCATAGTAGCTGCAGTTACAGCACCTCTGTAAAAAGTTCTTATTAAAGAGCCAATTTAGTTTTAGGAACAGAGAGTGCTTTCACATCATTACAATGTTTCAGGTACTGTGTGCTGGGTACGTCACATTTACACATAGAAATACAACTACAAGAAGCCTGGCTCCAATATGCTCTAGGTTTTATGTAAGGGGGGAAGGGCAGAATTTCAAAATAGCTCAGCATCCAACAGCTACCATTTAGGTAGCTAAATGGGGAAGCTGCTGGGTGCTGAACACTTTTTGGCCATTTCAATAGCCCAAATTGTGGATACTGAGCTGACTTTTGAAAGTCTGGCCCAAGATTTCTCTACTTCGGCTATTCTGCAATGCTGGTCCAATTCATCACACATACACATCTTTGCTGATTATGTACTTTGTTGTTTCAAGCACTTCAGATCAGGTATTTGCCACATTTGTCATAGACCTCTCTAGCATAATAGTCTCAGCTGGAGGGGTGGCATGTGTTATAAATTTCACAGCTAAAACATCTACCTATCCTGGAAATTGTAGGTTCAAATCACAGCAGTGTCCATTAGTAAACTGAGTCTAACCGAATTTATTGGTTATGGTTCTTCTTGGTGGAGACTCTAAAAAACTGCTTATGTGGACATTTGTATGAGTTGTGTAAGAGTATTGGTAGATATCCACCATCCACTCTGGAGGTGGATGTATTCCATTGGTGCTGTATGTACATACGGTAATTGTGGATCCTTTGGATAAAAGGCACTATTTAAACATAAGCTGGTTTATTGTTTAAATCTACATCAGTTCTCAAATACACTAAGCTATACTAGTCACCTCCTTTTACCCGCACTCCCTATTCAGAACTCAGCTTCCACTTATAAAGATGTAATGAGAGTGTTGGATGGGTTGAATAAAAGAGCTGTTACATAATAATGATTTGGTGATTTTTTTTCTTTAAAGGGACTAATGCATAGTCATTTTGAAATTAAATAAAGCTTTGCACATTCAGTCAGTAACAGTACTGGTAATGGCAATAGGGTAGGAAAATAGAAAAAAGCCTTACTAGTAGTGAAAGGTGGAAACTCATTTCTTAAATCGCTACTGTGCTGTACCTCTGCAGAACAATCAGTGCATACGACAGCTTCAGAATTCACTGTAAATACTGTACAAGCCTTTGCATTTCATAGGACCAAATTGTGCTGTTGCTATTCAGTTCGTTCTCAGGCAAATTCCTGTTTAAATCATTGAGTTAAAAAACCTCAGCTCTCTCAATCAAAAATAAAATTCAACCCAAGGTATCCCTGTATCAGTTCAAGGGTATAATATGTTTTTTTCAAAGTATGAAAAAAATGAAATAAGATCTGAGATTATGTCTTATTCCAAACATACTAGATAGCTCAGGAAAAATTAAAATCGACAGGCCATCTGTAGACTACAGTCACATTAGATCTTAACAACTCAAGATAAAATGTACATGGTGTTGAAAGATAGCCTGCAAATGAAGCCTGGCTTCCCACCCACTTCCAGGCTGTAGTGACTCTGTGCCTGGAAGGTGAATACATCTCAAGCTCTGCCAAGGCTTTGCAGCATATTAAAATGGAATAACTGAATATATTTTTCAATATAACAACACTCATGTTATGCACTTGGATGATCACTATGTTGTGTGAATTTTGTAACAGGTCTGTGGAATTTGGCTGCTACTACCGAGAGTGGTTTCTGGACTTAGTTCAGTTACAGTCAGTGCTGCTGTTGCTGTAAATCTCTTGTGTTATGAAAGAATTTCTGCTAGAGTGGCTGCACTAGCAAGGCAAAATGATGTAGTTTAATCAGTGACACCTCATTCCCCACTGAAGAGCAAGAACAGAGGTATGATTTGCTGAAGCAATCCCAAGAAACCTAGCACTATGTCAGCTTCATGTTTCCATTGACCTAGAAACTCTCAAAAGCTCCTGTCCCTTTCCTTTTTTTCTTAAACCTTCTTAAAGACAGTTTAAATACATACAATTAAATCATGGCCCTATTTAAGTCATTGGCATCATGATTTCACCCCTAGTATAATGTCAGCTTGTACCTTTACAATTGCAGAAACACTATCACTTCCGGGAGACATGCGGAGACAAGGAGCCTGTCTTAGCCCCACTGCACCACCGACTGGACTTTTAGCAGCCCAGTCAGTGGTGCTGACCGGAGCCGCCAGGATCTCTTTTTGACTGGGCGTTCCGGTTGAAAACTGGACGCCTAGCAACCATAAGAGAGTCACATCCTCACATTCCATCTAAATTGCATCAAAACAATGTAATATCGGGCTGTTAAGGAGGCACTTCTGTCCTAATAGTACTCACCATCACCAGATAAAGAAACAGATCTTAAGATCTTTAAAGAAAACTTTGTTTGATAGCATTCTGTCTAGCTAGAAACCACTTATCAACAGTTGTGATTGTAAAATTTATACTTCTTTATTGTTTTGCCTTTATGGTCCCTACTTCTCTATTATCTGTATCATTTCTGTCTTATTCTTTAATTGTGTTGGTTAGTTGCGTAACTAATTTTGCAAGATTTAAATCAACTAAGGTGGTGGGGTCTGATTGGTTAAAGAATTGTTTTGTGATGGACTAGGATTGGTGAAAAATACTGTTTTGTAGTACTTTAGTTTAAAATGATGGGTTAAGGTATATCTAAGCAGGACTCACGTTTAACTATATAAACTGGGGTCCAAAAGGAAGTTCTTTGGAACCTAATTCTAGGACACAGCCCAAGATCAAAGTTGCCAGACCTCAACACCCTGCCAATCACACCATGAAGAAACTAAAGCCTCAGATGATCTAAGCTTGACAGGCCATCAAGGAAAGTTTGTCTGCCTTATTGAGAGTGGTGAGCATTGTATGCTTAGCATGCGTATTCTGTTTTAGTAACTGTTAATAAATATCGGTGAAGGATATTACTGTGCAAGTTTTTTTCACTGGTAAAAGGCCCAGCAAACATGTAGAAGATTATGCTCTGCGCCCTAGGAACTGGGTACGGGTAGATGCCTTTTGCACTGAGCCCTAGGAACTGAGAAAGGATAGGGGTGCCTAAATTTATCGGGTTATGCCTTGAGCCCATGGAATGGTAAAGGCAAGGTGCCCTAGGGTGGGTGCAGGTAACAAGGCAGGCCTGGAAGACCTACCTCCACTGCTCCTTCCTGCGATGGGGTGTAGTAGGACCACAGGGTCTCTAGCCAGGGGCTATGAAGGGCTAGGTAAGTCCCTCTCTCTGGCTGTGATGGGGCTGAGATAAAATTGCCATCTCTACTGACTCTAGCTGAATCCCAACCACCATCTAGGATGGAACAGGATCAGATTTTAACAGCAGCAGCTCCAGCTCATCTCAACTAACTTCTCTTTTCCCCAAAAGGACCCTGGTTACCATCTGTGATACCATATAAGAGACTGTCAAACAAGGGGTTTGTTCCTTCTAAAAACTCTCTCCAGCTAAAAAGAAAGGGATGTTGTTAAAATGAAGGCCTTAATAGTTTACATTTCAAATGCTTTAGCTGTTGTTCCTTTTCTTTATCTTTAATAAAAGGTTAAAAGGATTTTTAATGGTGTGTTTGCCATGGTACTAAGCAGGCTCAGGTCTCTATATGTCAAACTGGGGACCTTGTTTAACACTGTTTAATGTTGGACAGTAACAAGGTTACATTAACGCTGTGGCGGGTGACGACTCACCAGCGTGGCACCTCCTGCTGGTTGTCCTGGGAATTAGCTCATAGCGCCCTCTGCAGGCTGGTGTCTCACTCTGGGTCTCCCCTCCCAGAGGAGACCTCAACCCTCTATCCCCACCTTGCCTCAGTGGCTACCGCCAGTCATCATCTAGCCCCTGCTCCCTGGGGCAGACTGCAGTCTATAAACCACTCATCATCAGCAAGGGGGGTTGGACCAGCTGCCTCTGCTTATCTCTGGGCTGCCCCTCTGCAGCCCCAGTACCCTTTGTGGGCCCTTAACTCGGCCTGCAGCCTGGGGCTTTGCTAGGCTGGAGCTCCCCCGCTCCCTCTGCCCTTCCCCAACACTGCTTCACACTAGGTGCCCTCCTCAGCTTCCCAGGCAGCCAGGTCCTTCTCTCTCTGAGAAGCTAGAGAGAGTATCTTTTTCAGCCTCTGACCCTCAGCCCTCTTATAGGGCTAGCTGTGGCCTGATTGGGGCATGGCCTCATCTGTGGCTGCTTCCCCAATCAGCCTCTCTTTTCCTAGCTGTAGCCTTCTCCAGGGCTGTACTCAATGTATTATATCTAAATACATACAACAGATCTTAGGGTCCAATCTGGCCAACACTTACTACCAAGAATAGTGATTTCCACAGTAAGGTGTTCCACTGACTTCAGTGAGTAAAGATGTAATGAGGGTAACATTAATGTGATTAATCATGGTAGCAAGCATTACACCTGGAAGGTAGTATTTACTGGATCAGGCTCTACATTTTATTAACAAGCAACAGAATTAGGGTTGCCAATCCTCCAGGATTGTCCTGTAGTCTCCAGGAACAAAAGATCAATCTTTAATTAAAGATTATGTCATGTGATGAAATCTCCAGGAATATGTCCAAACAAAATTGGCAAGCAAACAGAATTCAGATCTAAAACGTCATTTAAAAAAAGAGTTAAGATTGGAGATATGTTTCAATGGAGTTTAGTTAACACTCAGGATCAACACTGCACTTTCTTTACTTTTGTAAGTAAAACCCAAATGTTAGAATGTCTGGAAATGAGTAGTTAAGGGATACAGACAATTCTTTGCTGCCATATAATCTTTCAACACTCATTATCACCCCAAGAAGCAGCAAAGAATTCTGTGGCACCTTATAGACTAACAGACGTTTTGCAGCATGAGCTTTCGTGGGTGAATACCCACTTCTTCAGATGCAAAGCTCATGCTGCAAAACGTCTGTTAGTCTATAAGGTGCCACAGAATTCTTTGCTGCTTCTACAGAACCAGACTAACACGGCTACCCCTCTGATAATTATCACCCCAGTGGACTCACTTTTTAAAGTTATCCCCTAAAACCTGCAAAAGTATATACAAAACCTCAACCTGCTCTAAACTGTGCCAGCTGCAATGGCTCCCTACAGGCTACTCTGGTAGCTGGGGTTGCTGATGCAACGAATCATTCTGGCCAGGCCCCCTTTCACCTCCTATGCTATCTTAAATTTAACTATGGAGTGGCTAGCACCATTCCATAATAATGCGGGTCAAAAATTACTGTAAAAAACCTTTCTGTAAAATAAATAAATAAATGGGGTTTTTGCCTAAATGAAAGTTTTCACGGAAAACGTCTGGTTTCCTCAAAAAATTGACTTTTTCAATCAGAAAATAAAAAATCTGGAAAATGAAATATTTTGGACAAAACCTAATTGTTTTCAGATTTTGGCTGAAAATGTTTTGATTTTCAGGTTTTGGGGTTTTCAATGAAGAATTAAAAATTTCACTGGAAAAACACCCTTCCTTCCCCTGCACCTCTGATCAGTTCTATTCCATAACACATAAGATCTTAAAGAGTGATCAAGTAACAGTACAATGTATCTTGCATAACTTTAGAGATGATAAACTAAACTATGCACCTACTAAACTAAAACACCATAAAATCTCTCAGAGAACATCTATATGTGGCTACAATATTTTTTAAAGGATCGATATGATTAAGCGCTCTGATTTTGAACACTTTTGACAGGCGCACCAGTGATGGTTAGCATGTACAGCAGCATAGCCCTGCTATGAGCTGAGGCAGGCATGTACAGGGCTTTAGGAAATGTCTTCGCTAACTGAAATGAGATTCAAAAATGAACTGGGACAAGTTCTCTAAGCAATCCAATCCCAGTCTATGAAAGTTAATGCAACTTTGAAATCTGATGCAGATCCACTAGCACGTAGGTCCTGGCATGGGAAGCAATCCAAGTTACTGCTTTTACTGTTTCTATAAGATTCACTGATTATGAAACCAGCAGTATGCATAACTGGTAGTCACTGCAAATGATGTTGAAATTTGTTTCCAAAATATTTCATAATATTTATATCCACATTTGAAGTCTGAGTAAAAATAATCTTTGACAATAATCTTTCACAGTTAACATCTATAGCATTAAATGCACAGTAAAAAGCTCCTGGTGATTATAAAATGTATTCATTACATAAAATTAGTTACAAAAAAAGCATTTTTCTATTTCAAATAAATGTCACCGGGACAGTCATCGTATTAATTACTCATGCCAGCCTGGCTTTTACTGAGCTTAATTTCTTATCCATGATCAAATATATCTGACACGAACATGGTACTAAGATGAAGTTATTGCCAACTAAACATAAGATTTTTTTTAAATGGTAGGACTATAATGGGGAGAATCATTTAATACAGTAAAGCAGTGAGTTCAATCTAGGCTTTCATTTTAAGATTACAAATTTCTGCACTGAATTAACTAACTGTGGCAATATAGAAAAACGAAAGACCCAGCCCTATAAATCTTGCTCACAGGGATAATGAGCTTGGCTTGCAACAGCCCCACCAGGGACTTCTGCCTGGTCTACACTACGCATTTAGGTTGAATTTAGCAGTGCTAAATCAAATTAAGCCTGCACCCATCCACACAACGAAGCCATTTACTTCGACATAAAAGGCTCTTAAAATCGATTTCTGTACTCCTCCCCAACGAGGGGAGTAGTGCTGAAATCGACATTGCCGGTTTGAATTAGGGTTAGCGTGGACGCAATTCGATGGTATTGGCCTCCGGGAGCTATCCCACAGTGCACCATTGTGACTGCTCTAGACAGCAATCTGAACTCGGATGCACTGGCCAGGTAGACAGGAAAAGCCCTGGGAACTTTTGAATTTCATTTCCTGTTTGCCCAGCGTGGAGAGCTGATCAGCACAGGTAACAATGCAGTCTGAGAATCGAAAAAGAGCTCCAGCATGGACTGTATGGGAGATACTTGATCTGATCGCTGTATGGGGAGAGGATTCCGTGCTAGCAGAACTACGTTCCAAAAAACGGAACGTCAAAACATTTGAAAAAGTCTCCAAAGGCATGATGGAGAGAGGACACAATAGGGACTCACTACAGTGCCGTGTGAAAGTTAAGAAGCTCAGGCAAGCGTACCAGAAAACCAAAGAAGCAAATGGACGGTGTGGTGCAGAGCCACAGACATCCCACTTCTACTCTGAGCTGCATGCAATTCTAGGGGGGGGGCACCACCACTACCCCACCTCTGACCGTGGATTCCATGCCTGAGGATTTTGCGGACAGGGAAGATGATGATGAGGAGGAGAACGAGCTTGCGGAGAGCACACAGCACATTGTTCTCCCCAACAGCCAGGATCTTTTTCTCAGCCTGACTGAAGTAGCTTCCCAACCCTCCCAAGGCAGTATCCCAGACCATGAAGCCATGGAAGGGACCTCTGGTGAGTGTACCTTTGTAAATATTACACATGGTTTAAAAGCAAACTCTTTTAATGATTAATTTGCCCTGAGGACTTGGGATGCATTCATGGCCAGTACAGCTACTGGAAAAGTCTGTTAATGTGTCTGGGGATGGAGTGGAAATCCTCCAGGGACATCTCCATGAAGCTCTCCTGGAGGTACTCCAAAAGCCTTTGCAGAAGGTTTCTGGGCAGGGCAGCCTTATTCTGTCCTTCATGGTAGGACACTTTACCACGACATGCTAGTAGCAAGTAATCTGGTATCATTGCATGACAAAGCATGGCAGCGTATGATCCCGGTGTTTGCTGGCATTCAAGCAACATCCGTTCTTTATCTCGCTGTGTTATCCTCAGAAGAGTGATATCATTCATGGTAACCTGGTTGAAATATGGGAATTTTAATTAAGCGGACAGAGATGGGCGTTCCTACGGGGCTGTTTGCCTGTGGCTGAAAAGGAATCCTTCCCTGCAGTTATCCAAGCGGGGGGGGGGGGAGGGGGGGGAAAGAGGGCGGCATTGGTGCTGAGCTGTTTGTGTTTGGCTAGCAGGGATCTTCCCTGATACAAGCCTCTCGGTGAGGGGAGGGGTAAAGTGATCATCCCAGAGAATTGGATGGGGGGGATTAGTTTGGTTTCTGCTGCTGCACGTTAACACGAAAACCGCAGCACTCAACGGGCTTTGCTTGGTATGGGAAAGGAGGGCACTGCTTTTATGAAGGTTGCAGAAGCGGAAAGACAATGGCTTACCATGGCCGCATGCAAGCTGAATTCTGTTGCCCAGCCCTGTGTCTGTGATCTCGAACACCAAAGCTGCAGGCACTCAATATTAAGATGCAAAATGCGCCCTTGTACCGAAATCACATGTGCTATGTAATGTGAATAGTGTTGTTCACTGTGAAAGAGTACACACATTGTTCTGTAAAATGCATCTTTTTAAATACTTCTCTCCCTTTCTCCCCTCCTGCAGCTGCAAATTTTCCAAGCCTCCCTCCTCCATCCCAAAGGCTATCTCAGATAAGGCGACGAAAAAAACACACGCAAGATGAAATGTTCTCTGAAATCATGCAATCGACCCACAGTGAAAGAGCTCATTTGAATGAGTGGAAGGACACAGTATCACAGTACAGGAAAGTGGCCAATGAACGTGAGGACAGGTGGGATGAACATGAGGACAGAAGGGACAAACGCGAGGACAGAAGGGACGCTCAAGATGAGAGTTGGCGGCAGGAAGATCAGAGGAGCAAGATGCAACGCTGCAGCTACTGCAGGATCAAACGGACATGCTCCGGCGTCTGGTGGAGCTTCAGGAACGGCAGCAGGATCACAGAGTGCCGCTGCAGCCCTGTATAGCTGCCCTCCCTCCTCCCCATGTTCCATAGCCTCCTCACCCAGACGCCCAAGAACGTCGGGGCGGGGGGGAAGGCTCCGTGCATCCTGCCACTCCACCCCAGTGGACAGCCCAAGCAAAAGACTGTCATTCAACAAGTTTTGAAGTGGCCTTTTCCTTCCTTCCCTCCTCCCCTACCCTACCCGGGCTACCTTGTCAGTTCTCTCCCTATTTTTATAATCAATTAATAAAGAATACATGGTTTTTAAACAATAGTGACTTTATTTCCTTAGAAAGCAAGCTGTGATCAAAGGGGGGGAGGCTTACAGGGAATGAGTCAATCAAGGGGGCAGGTTTTCATCAAGGAAAAACAAACAGAACTCTCACACCATAGCCTGGCCAGTCATGAAACTGGTTTTCAAAGCTTCTCTGATGCACAGCGCTTCCTGGTGTGCTCTTCTAACTTCCCTGGTGTCTGGCTGTGTGTAATCAGCAGCCAGGCGATTTGCCTCAACCTCCCACCCTGCCATAAATCTCCCCGTTACTCTCACAGAGATTGTGGAGCATGCAGCAAGCAGCAATAACAATGGGAATATTGGTTTGGCTGAGGTCTGAGCGAGTCAGTAACGTGTGCCAGCAACCCTTTAAACGTCCAAATGCACATTCCTACCACCATTCTGCACTTGCTCAGCCTATAGTTGAACAGCTCCTGACTACTGTCCAGGCTGCCTGTGTATGGCTTCATGAGCCATGGCATTAAGGGGTAGGCTGGGTCCCTAGGGATAAATATAGGCATTTCAACATCCCCAATGGTTATTTTCTGGTCTGGGAAGTAAATCCCTTGCTGCAGCTGTTTAAACAGATTAGTGTTCCTGAAGACGCAAGTGTCATGAACCCTTCCTGGCCATCCCACGTTGATGTTGGTGAAACGTCCCTTGTGATCCACCAGTGCTTGCAGCACCATGGATTGCGGTTTATGTACTGGTTGCCCTGGTGCTCCGGTGCCAAGATAGGGATATGGGTTCCATCTATCGCCCCACCACAGTTAGGGAATCCCATTGCAGCAAAGCCATCCAATATGACTTGCACATGTCCCAGAGTCATGACCTTTGGTAGCAGCAGCTCAGTGATTGCTTTGGCTACTTGCATCACAGCAGCCCCCACAGTAGATTTGCCCACTCCAAATTGATTCCTGACTGACTGGTAGCTGTCTGGCGTTGCAAGCTTCCATAAGGCTATTGCCACTTGATTCTCAACTGTGAGGGCTGCTGTCATTTTAGTGTCTTTGTGCTTCAGGGCAGGGGAAAGCAAGTCACAAAGTTCCATGAAAGTGGCTCTACGCATACGACAGTTTCGCAGCCACTGGGAATCGTCCCACACCTGCAACACTATGCAGTCCCACCAGTCTGTGCTTTTACTGGACCAACCTCTGTTGATGAGAGACAAGCTCTGCTTTTGAGCTTAAAGAGCTGTTCTTCAGGTCTGGGAAACGTACTCAGTGTCACAGCTAAATACAAGGTAGAATAGACTGTTTAGTGTAAGTACAGTAATACAAAGAAATTAACAAAATGAACCTGCTGGCTCTTTGCTGGGCACTCTCAACTCCCAGTTCAACATCATAGAATCATAGGCTATCAGGGTTGGAAGGGACCTCAGGAGGTCATCTAGTCCAGTGGTTCCCAAACTTTAACAACTTGTGAACCCTTCACTAAACTGTCAAGTCTCACGAACCTCCTCTTACAAATGAATAGTGCCAGGGATTTTCTCCTTTACCTGAGTATAAATTATAAAAGCAGTGATCTTGGAAATATAAAAATTGTTTTTATGACATGCTTATTACACACTATTAATTATTATTTATCATTACAGTATTTTTATTACATTATGAAAACGGCAACACTCTTCCAAGATCTTACTTTCATAGCTTGTATCACTTTGATTAAGCCTGTTAGGAGCCTTGTCTTATATGTTTCATCAAGGAGTATCATGTGAAACCAGCATGAAAGTATTTAAGAAGCCAACTCAAAGAGTTCCTCCTACACAAGCATCCGAAGAAGTGGGTATTCACCCACGAAAGCTCATGCTGCAAAACGTCTGTTAGTCTATAAGGTGCCACAGGATTCTTTGCTGCTTTTACAGAACCAGACTAACACGGCTACCCCTCTGATACTTGACACCATGCAAGGCACTGCATTTAGCCGTATGGAGTGGAAATCCATCAACCTCATGAAGAAACTTGCACAAATACAAACAGATATCATCTTCCTTTCCAAATGCAAACGGATGGACATCATACCTAATGGACTAAAGGTAAAAAATCCACTACTATCTACATACTACACAGACCACAGTGAGAGATTATGCCATACTCTATCGAAGAAACTGAGGAACCACCTGATCAGCATCCTATACAGCAAACAGGAAAACATCAAAAAAGAGCTCTCCAACCTGGAGACTCTCATCAATAACCAAACTTCCATACAAACGGACTTCACTAAAATAAGACAGGAGATCTACACTACTCACTTCACCTCTCTACAAAGGAAAAAGGACTGTAAGCTGTCTAAACTCCTACCTGCCACATGGGGTCACAACCGTGGTACCCCTAACCCACCCAGCAATATCGTCAATCTATCCAACCACACACTCAGCCCAGAAGAACAGTCTGTCCTATCTCGGGGACTCTCTTTCTGCCCTGCCACCCCCACCAATATGATACAGTTCTGCGGTGATCTGGAAGCCTACTTTCGCCGTCTCCGACTCAAAGAATTCTTTCAGGACAACACTGAACAGCGCACGGATACACAGTTACCCTCCCACCAACAGCACAAGAAGAAGAACTCCACATGGACTCCTCCTGAGGGTCGAAATGACAGTCTGGACCTATACATTGAATGCTTCCGCCGACGTGCACAGGCAGAAATTGTGGAAAAACAACATCGCTTGCCTCACAACCTAAGTCGTGCAGAACGCAATGCCATCCACAGCCTCAGAAACCATCCTGACATTATAATCAAAGAGGCTGATAAAGGAGGTGCTGTTGTCATCATGAACAGGTCTGACTACCAAAAGGAGGCCGCCAGACAACTCTCCAATACTAAATTTTACAGGCTACTTCCCTCAGATCCCACTGAAGAATACACTAAGAAACTGCACCATCTACTCAGGACACTCCCTACACTAACACCAGAACTAATCAACATACCCTTAGAGCCCTGACCAGGGTTATTCTATCTACTACCCAAGATCCACAAACCCGGAAATCCTGGACGCCCCATCATCTCGGGCATTGGAACTCTCACTGAAGGACTGTCTGGATATGTAGACTCTCTACTCAGACCCTATGCTACCAGCACTCCCAGCTATCTCCGTGACACCACTGATTTCCTGAGGAAACTACAATGCATTGGTGACCTTCCAGAAAACACCATCCTGGCCACCATGGATGTAGAGGCTCTCTACACAAACATCCCACACACTGATGGAATACAAGCTGTCAGGAACAGTATCCCTGATGATGCCACAGCACACCTGGTTGCTGAGCTCTGTGGCTTTATCCTCACACACAACTATTTCAAATTTGCTGACAATATATATCTCCAGATCAGTGGCACCGCTATGGGCACCCGCATGGCCCCACAATATGCCAATATTTTTATGGCCGACCTGGAACAACGCTTCCTCAGCTCCCGTCCACTCACGCCCCTTCTCTACCTACGCTACATCGATGACATCTTCATCATCTGGACCCATGGGAAGGAGACTCTGGAAAAATTCCACCACGATTTCAACAGCTTCCACCCCTCCATCAACCTCAGCCTGGACCAATCTACACGGGAGGTCCGCTTCCTAGACACCACGGTGCAAATAAGTGATGGTCACATCAACACCACCCTATACCGAAAACCTACCGACCGCTATGCCTACCTTCATGCCTCCAGCTTCCATCCCGGACACACCACAAGATCCATTGTCTACAGCCAAGCACTGAGGTACAACCGTATCTGCTCTAACCCCGCAGACAGAGACCAACATCTAGAAAATCTCCACCAAATATTCTCAAGACTACAGTACCCACACGAGGAAATAAGGAAACAGATCAACAGAGCCAGACGTGTACCCAGAAGCCTCCTACTGGAAGACAAACCCAAGAAAGAAACCAACAGGACTCCACTGGCCATCACATACAGTCCCCAGCTAAAACCCCTACAACGCATCATCAGGGATCTACAACCCATCCTGGACAATGATCCCACACTTTCACAGGCCTTGGGTGGCAGACCAGTCCTCGCCCACAGACAACCTGCCAACCTCAAGCATATTCTCACCAGCAACTGCACACCGCACCATAGTAACTCTAGCTCAGGAACCAATCCATGCAACAAACCTCGATGCCAACTCTGCCCACATATCTACACCAGCAACACCATCACAGGACCAAACCAGATCAGCCACAACATCACCGGTTCATTCACCTGCACTTCCACCAATGTAATATATGCCATCATATGCCAGCAATGCCCCTCTGCTATGTACATCGGCCAAACTGGACAGTCTCTAAGGAAAAGGATAAATGGACACAAATCAGACATTAGGAATGGCAATATACAAAAACCTGTAGGAGAACACTTCAACCTCCCTGGCCACACAATAGCAGATCTTAAGGTGGCCATCCTACAGCAAAAAAACTTTAGGACCAGACTTCAAAGAGAAACTGCTGAGCTCCAGTTCATCTGCAAATTTGACACCATCAGCTCAGGACTAAACAAAGACTGTGAATGGCTTGCCAATTACAGAACCAGTTTCTCCTCCCTTGGTTTTCACACTTCAACTGCTAGAACAGGGCCTCATCCTCCCTGATTGATCTAACCTCGTTATCTCTAGCTTGCTTCTTGCTTGCTTATATATACCTGCCCCAGGAAATTTCCACCACTTGCATCCGAAGAAGTGGGTATTCACCCATGAAAGCTCATGCTGCAAAACGTCTGTTAGTCTATAAGGTGCCACAGGATTCTTTGCTGCTTTTACAGAACCAGACTAACACGGCTACCCCTCTGATACCTCCTACACAAGCATTCAGGTCTTGAGCAGTCCAGGCAAACAACGCAGGTTACAACAAAGCTTAAACTCCTTCTTCATAATAATTTTAAAAACAATACTAGCTGCCTATTTAATTTTAAAAACAGCAAAGTATCAACCTCCCTTTCCATTTCTTATAAGCGGGGCTGGCTCCAGGGGTTTGGCCGCCCCAAGCAGCCAAAAAAAAAAAGCCGCGATCGCGATCTGCGGCAATTCAGCAGGAGGTCCTTCGCTCCGAGCGGGAGTGAGAGTGCCGCCCCTCTCCGGAGTTGCCGCCCCAAGCACCTGCTTGATAAGCTGGTGCCT
Source organism: Mauremys mutica (assembly GCF_020497125.1). Classification (NCBI taxonomy): domain Eukaryota; kingdom Metazoa; phylum Chordata; order Testudines; family Geoemydidae; genus Mauremys; species Mauremys mutica. Next base: position 47,116,952 of record NC_059077.1, read on the forward strand.
GGAGCCGGCCCTGCTTATAAGGAGTCTTGAAGTTTAAATCTCTTCAGTAGGGTGACCAGACAGCAAATATAAAAAAATCAGGACAGGGGGTGGAGGGTAATAGATGCCTATGTAAGAAAAAGCCCCCAAAATTGGGACTGTCCCTATAAAATCGGGACATCTGGTCACCCTACCCGAGACACACTGTCCCCCACCCCTAGGGGTGCGACATGCCAGCAGCCAGCCGCTTCCAGGAGCAGTGTAGGGCCTGGGCATGCAGGCAGCCTGCCTGAACCCTGCTGTGCCACCAGCTGGGATCCCCCTGTGGTATACAGGGTCCCCACAAAATCTAATAGCCCATGGCCCACAGGAGAGTTAATCTGGCCCAGGAAAGACTGCAGGACCTTGAAAGCTGGAGGATCTGAGAGATGACCGGAGACATACCCTGTTGCTGGCAGGGAGCCAGTGCTTTAGAGAGCAGGACACGCAGGGTTGCAACTTGCAGGCACGCAGGATAGCATATAGAAGCTATACTGGAACTGTTATTTTATATTCCTGGACTGGACTGGCCCTTCTGATTACATTGTGTTTATTTTGTGATACAACTCACAGCAAACATACCTAAGGTAATGGCACCTTTTATTGCTTGCAGCCCTAGTAAAGGAATCTTGTTATTTCCTGGGAATGAGCTTTTTTAGGAACTCAGTGATGGCTACAGTCTGAAGAGCTTAGTGCATGGAGCACCTACAGCACCTGATCCCGAGCACATGGTACACCTAGCACACTACAAATATTTAAAGGACTGGAATATCACAACTCACACAGTGACAGCTGCAGTATAGTGAGTTACAATATTTATATACAAAGATAAGTTTCCTGATGAGACATATTTCAGTTGTTCCAAAGAAAATAATTATCAAGGAAAAAACCCAGCCTGATAACCCTATTTCTACAAAGTATCAAGGTATGCTTTCATCTTATGCTCTTTAATTTGTGTCTGCAAGGCAAAATATATATAGAAACGGAGAAGACAATGTTTAGGTCTAAATATTATCCCATCATGGTTGTTATTTAATTTCCTGGCCATAGTTCAGAAAAAGGTTAAAAAAAATCAACATCCACTTGATGGAATTTGCTTGCCTTTCTATTCACCCACCCATTGTTTTTCCAATCCTTCAAAAATTGGACAAGAGAGCTATTTGTTTTCACCATGGAGTTAACAGAAAACACAACACATTACCTGTAAAATAAGAGACAGTCTTACATGCTGCTAGCTTCCTGAAATCTATGAGCCAGATTCTGCTCTCAGTCACACTAGTGTAACCCAGTCCTCTCTTTTGTGTATGTATAGCCCATCTCTCCATTCCTCAAAGTAAGTCAAACGTAGCAACATAAATAATTTAATAGAAACAGTTGTATTCTACTTTTTTTCAGATTTTATCCGACCCTGTAGGCTTTGTGAAAATGAAAATGAACGTATAGATCAATAGCAAAAACCTAAATGAAATTCTAATAAAACTTAGATAATGTTTTCACCCCTTTTAGCCACGAGGCCGAGAAGCAATGCATCTACCAGCATCATTAGAAATGCATACAATAGAAGTGAATTTGAATATGATTTAGAACACTTGTTGAACAGGGTGTATATACTTCTGCTCTATTTGAAGCCCCTTTGAGCTCAGTGGGGTTACTTTGGATATACAAGGGTTTAACAGATCAGAATGTGGTCTAAGTGAATTCTTGTTGTATTAATAACCACTATAATTAATCTCTAAATTCAGCACTCAGAAAAACATACATAATCGAGACACCAAGTATGTATAACCCTTGAAGAAAATGATCTAAAAGCTTGTTTGGAATGTGATGATTTCACCAACCCATGGGACAGTGTCTGTACACAGTTGCAGATGTAGAAAGCTGTGCATAGTTCTATTACAAAACACTTCATGGACCAAAGGCCAAGTTCAGTCTTGGTGTAGGTGGGCACAGCTTCAATTAAGTCAATGGAACTGCAACATTTATTCAAAGGTTGAATGTGTCCCCACAGATGGAAAGGCAGAAAGAGTCTGAATATTTTGTAAGTACATTTTTTAGGTCCAGATTTTACAGATCTTACTCATGCTGGCCCTGTTCTGGGCAAGTGCTGGGACTCATCTGTCCCAGCTGGACAACATTAGTGATTGGAAATGATAATTTCCAGCCAGGGGATATAAATGAGGGCCCCAGGCCCGGGGGGAAGTTGGGAGCAGGAGAAGACTAGGAGTGCACTTGCCAGTAGCAGAATGCTGCAGGAGGGCAGGAAAGCCCTATGGATCCCTGGGGGAACATCCAGCACAATAAGCTATTGGAGGCCAGAGGGCCATGCAATATGAGCTGAAGAACAAGACTGTTGCTTTCTGTTATTGTTCCACTTCTTTTTTCATGTATGTTAAAGAATAAAGAGAGCACAGAGAAAAAGGGCTACAGCCTGAATTGGGAGTGGCCAATTATCTGTCCCAGGCTGGTGATTGGTCCACCAGCATACAGCATGTTATCAATCTCATTGAACTCACTGGATAACTTGTGTGACAATTTCTCAGCGAGCCAGGGCTGTGGGCCATTGTGCTACCTTCCTGTCTTCAGCAAGAGGGAGGTGTTTCTTGTGGTAGCTGGAAGACATTTAGGAGTTCTCAGGGTCACAACTTGTCTAAGTAAGTGCTACTTAATGTAACAGCAATAGAATCTGGCCCTATATGAATATTAATAGTTTGCTTTCTAACTACAATATACTGCCAGTCCTTCAGGCACTCAAGTACTCTACTGGGCTCTGCCAGCCCTCACTTTGCTTTCCAAGTAAACATTTGGTATATTCCAGTCCACCAAACATCTCAGACGCATCCTCTTGTGTCCAGCCCTTATCACCAGACACTCATAGTACTTACCAGATTTGCTATTCCCAACAGAATAGCAAATGCATACCAGCGTGTTTGATTCAATTGAGTAGCAGATCCCACATAACACAGCACTGTGATCTATTTATAGTGAAAGCAAGTTTCTTAAAGGTTAAAACTTTAAGAGCTAATGAGGAAGAGTAATAAGAACAGGTTACAAATAAAACAAGAAATATAACATGCTTCTACTAGACTAAGACTTTACTATAACAAGCTAACCTTCTTTAAAGCAATTTCTCACCTAAGGCCTTTCTTGCAGCATTCCAGCCCAGGTTGTTTGAGATACTGTTTTCATAAGCATAACCACGCTGCCCAGTTATCCCCCAAGTAAAGGATAAGACCCCAAAGACCATTGTTTCTGCTTATACCCCAAAGACCATTGTTTTTGTCCTGAGTCTGGATGATTCCCTGTGGTTTCTTTCTTGGGATGCTCACTCCAAGGTGCCTCCCATATTCCAGTTTGTTTCACATCCCCCTGTTGACCTGTTTTCCTGTTGACTGTCACATGTAAATGGGGCTGTCTATATGCTGGCATTGCAATGCTTCACTTACATATGAACCAAGGCAGCTGATTCCATATCCCTTTGTCTGGCGAAACCGGCTTGTCAACAACCCTGCCTGCGACACTGATTCTAAGCATACTTCCAGTATGTACAATTTCTTAAATATCCTGTACACACATCACACAACACCAGGAGGATCAGTATGACATAAGCTTCTGTTAAACACCTCAAATGACCTTTTATAGGTAAATCCTATTACAGCAGTATTTTAAGTGTAGAGGATTGGTTAGTCCACTCCTGCTAGGAGTAAATGTTAAAGAACAGTGAATCCATTGCCAGTTGACATTTAGGGGTTCTCAGGATCACAGCTTGTCTAAGTGTTACTTAATGTAACAGCAATAGATCTGGCCTATAAGAATACTAATAGTTTGCTTTCTAACTACAATATATTCAAAACTCAGTAGGATGATACACCTGCCTAGTACTACTTGTGAGTAAAGGGTGCAGAATTAAGACAATTATCATAGTAATAACTATGTATACTATGAGAACACCCAAAGACCACAATAGGAATGAAACCCCTTTATGCAATGTACAGGATGACATTCCCTGCAAGGGGAGTATTTATGCATCCTTTTGCCTCTAGGTCACTGGATCAAATCTGGCCCTAGTCATCTATACCTCTGCTACCAGTGGTGAAAGAGCCTGCCTACTTAAGATTCCAGTATATTTCAACAAGCACAGAATCTGCACATACAGGATATATGTAGTCATTTAAGGTTCCTAATAAAAACATATAGAACTTGAATATGCATTGTTGTATCCAGATAGAGTGTCTTTTAGTTACAAAAGGAAAAGACGGTTACTCACCGTTGTAACTGTTGTTCTTCGAGATGTGTTGCTCATATCCATTCCATGTAGGTGTGTGCGCGTCACGTGCACGTTCGTCAAAAGACTTTTACCCTAGCAACTCAGTGGGTCGGCTGGGCGCCCCCTGGAGTGGCGCCACCATGGCGCCGGATATATATACCAGCCAACCCACCCACTCCTCAGTTCCTTCTTGCCGGCTACTCCGACAGTGGGGAAAGAGGGTGGGTTTGGAATGGATATGAGCAACACATCTCGAAGAACAACAGTTACAACGGTGAGTAACCGTCTTTTCTTCTTCGAGTGATTGCTCATATCCATTCCATGTAGGTGATTCCCAAGCCTTACGTAGGCGGTGGGGTCGGAGTGAGATGTTGCAGAATGCAAACTGCTGAGCCAAAGGCTGCATCATCTCTGGACAGTTAGACCAAAGAGGCAAAGGTCTGGATCGAGGACCAGGTAGTAGCATGACATAGCCTCTGGAAGGGTATGTGAGTCGGAAAGGCAGCAGAAGAAGCCTGAGCCCTGGTGAAACGAGCAGTAAGGTGGCTCGACGGAACATGGGCCAAGTCACAGAAGGTGCAAATGCATGACGTCACCCAAGATGGAAAGCTCTGGGAGGAGACAGGTAGGCCCTTCATCCAGTCTGCCAATACAACGAAGAGTTGGGGGCGTACAAAAGGCTTGTCCGCTTGACATAAAAAGCAAGCGCCCTACGGATGTCTAGGGAGGGCAAATGCGCTCCTGTCGCGATGAATGGGGCTTCGGAGAGAAGACCGGAAGGAAGATATCCCGGATGATATGAAAAATTAAGAGCACCTGAGGGAGGAAGGCCGGACATGGTCACAACCGCCCCTTGTCCTTACGCAACATAGTGCACCGTGGGTCCACTGTGAGAGCCCAAAGCTCGGAGACTTGACCACCTGATGCAAAGGTTACAAGGAAAAAACTGTCCCTCAGGACAGGTATCTCAGCGAGCATGTTGTCAGTGGCTTGAATGGAGCAGGCATAAGTCTGCTTATAACCAGGTTGAAGACCCAGGAGTTGGTGGGGCGGCGAACCTGGGGGCATAAATGCCCCAAGCCCTTGAGGAACCTAGAAACCACAGAGTGTGAGAATATGAAGCGGCCACTCTCCCTTGGGAGGGAGGTAGAGACGGCTGCCAAGTGCACCCTTAATGATGAACTGCGCCAGGCGCTGCTGTTAGAAGATCATAGGCAATCCAAGAGGAAATGGATCGGAACCTCTGTGGGGGAATCCTTGTGTTTCGTAGCAGCAAGAGAAAGACTGCCAGTTGGGCAGATACGTTAACCGAGTGGAAGGCTTCCTACCACCCAGGAGAATCCTGTAGAACCAAGGCAGAACAACGTAACTCGGATCGGTTTAGGCCCGCAGCAGGCATGCGGAGATGTGCAGGGATTGCGGGTCTAGGTGGTAAAGTTTGCCGTGATCCAGCGTTATGAGGTCTGGGCAAAGCGGCAGGGGAATCGGTTGGCTACCGACCGGTCTAGCAACATGGTGTACCAGTGCTGCCTGGGCCACGCTGGATCGATCATGATCAGATGCGCTCTGTCCCTGCGGAGTGTTAGCAGGACCTTGCGAACCAGCGGGAGCAGTGGGAAAGCGGACGGCAGACGGCTCGTCCACGGCATCAGAAAAGCAGCCAAGATCGAGCCCGGGGAGAGGCCTTGGCATGAGCAGAACTTCTCTCTCGTTCTGTTCTCGCGAGAGCGAAGTACCGGAAACGTAATGGATAACATCCGGAGGAATCAACCACTTGAGAGACAGGAAGGATCTGCTGAGGCGATCCGCCAGAGTGTTCCGGACCCCTAGGAGAAAGGACGCTACCAGGTCCGTCGATTGAGCTGTGCAGGAGTCCCGGAGCTGGATAGCTCCCTGCAAAGAGAGGAGGACCGTGCTCCTCCGTGCTTGTTTATGCAACGGGTGTCCGTTGTGTTGTCTGTGAACACCGAGACACAACAGCCTTGTAGGTGCTGCTGAAGCACCTGGTACACAAGGCAGACTGCTCTCAACTCCCGGACATTGATGTGCAAGGGCAGCTGTTGAGCCAACCAAAGGTCTGGAGTGGGAAACTGACCCAAGTGAGCACCCCAGCCAAGAGATGGGGGCGTCCATCATGAGGGACACCGAGGGTGAGGTGGATGGAACAGCACCCCTGCACACATCAGGGAGGGCGTCGACCCCCAGTCGAGGGAGCCTAGGACGCTCGGGGGGATTGAGGCGACCATGACCATGCTGTCTCCGGCCGGGTGGTACACTGAGGTGAGTCACGATTAAAGTGTACGGAGGTGAAGCCTGGCATGTTCGGTTACACACGTGCAGGCAGCCATGTGGCCCAGAAAACCTAGGCAAGTTCAACCCAAAGTTGCCGGGAAGGTCCGTAGACCTTGTACAAAGGTTACCATCGTGTGAAATCAAGGCGTAGGTAAGCAGGCTGTGCGATACTGAAGTCCAGGGTGGCCTCAGTTAAGTCTATTCCCTGAGTGGGAATCAGGGTGGATTTCGCTATATGGATCATCAGGCCTAAACGCAGGAATAGGACCTCGTCGACACCCACACGAGTGGTAACTTGGGCCCCGGTGGCCCCTGGAATGAGCCAATCGTCCAGATACGGAGAACGTGTATTCGACGGTGGCGGAGAGGGCGGTGACTACAGCCAGACACTGTGAATACACAGGGGGCTGTATAGAGGCCGATCGGGAGGACCGTAAACTGAAAATGACGGTTGGCCACAAACCGGAGGTACCTTCTGTGCGGAGGATAAATGGCAATGTGAAAATACGCACCCTTCATATCGAGGGCGGCATACCAGTCTCTGGGATCCAAGGATGGGATGACGGTCCCCATGGATACCATGCGGAATTCCAGGTATATCAAAACTTGTTGAGCTCCCGCCGGTCTAGGATAGGTCTGAGACCTCCCTTCACCTTGGGGATCAGGAACTAGTGGGGCTAGAACCTTTTGTCCGTTCTGTCCTTGGAACCTCCTCTATAGCTCCGATGGTGAGGAGCGCCCGCACCTCTTGCAAGAGGAATTGCTCGTGAGAGGGGTCCCTAAGGGGTCCCGACCAACGCCTACGACTGCCTCAGCGTCGCCTGCTGGCAAAGCCCTGTCATTGTCTGGGCGCAGGGTAAGGGCGGTGAGGCTGGCAGAAAGATCAGCAGTGAGACATCGGCATGTACATGCCGAGAGGGAGTGCATAGTGACCTCGCTGTCCTTTGGACCTTGCAGCCTAGGGTCAGTTTTGAGAACAGGCCTTTGTCATTGAAGGACAAGTCCTGTATAGTGTGCAGCAGCTGCGAGGGAAGGCTCGATAACTGGAGCCATGAAATGCTACGAGGCGCAACACACGAGGCCAGAGTCGTGGCTGTGGAGTCCACTACATCCAACAAGGTCTGGAGGGAAGCTCTCGCCACTTTCGGTCCTTTTTGCAGGAGGGCATCAAACTCTTGATGGGAGATCTGAGAAACCAACTCCGTAAATTCTCCCACCGCCGGCCATAGTAACGGCTAAGCAGGGCTTGCTGGTTTGCTACGCGAAGTTGCAGGGCCCCCGCCGAGGACATCTTACGGCCCAGTAAGACCATTCGCCTAGCCTCCTTGGATTTAGGGGCTGGTGCCTGCTGGCCATGGCGTTCCCTCTCATTGACGGACTGGACGACAAGGGAGCAAGGGGGAGGATATACATATAGGTACTCGTACCCCCTAGAGGGTACCATGTACTTGCGTTCGACTCCCCTGGCCGTGGGCAGGATAGAGGCTGGAGACTGCCAGATGGTATCAGCATTGGCCTGGATCATCCGAATGAACGGAAGGGCCACTCTAGTGGGGGCGTCAGCCGACAGAATGTCTATGACCGGATCCTCTATCTCTGAGACTTCCTCCACTTGGAGGTTCATATTGAGTGCCACCTGTCTCAGGAGGTCCTGATGGGCCCTCAAGTCGATTGGAGGAGGGCCCGAGGCGGATGTTCCTGCCACCGCCTCATCTGGGGAGGAGGAAGAAGAAAGGCCGGGGATAAGTGGGTCCTGTGTGGGCTCACGCTCCTGGACGACCTCCTGATCCGGTGGGATGTGGGAATCTGGTGGCAGAACCGGACTTCCTCCATACCGGTCGGAGGGGGATGGCTAACTGTCGCCTCTGGCACCCAGTGCTCTGACGGAACAGAGCGCGATGGGATCACAGGTAGGCCTTTGGCCTGATGGCACGCCCAAGATGTACAGGGCAGCCACTGATGGGGGTCAGGGTCCTGGCCTGGGGCACCCGGAAGACTCTGGTGTGCACACCGAATGGATGGCCATGGAGAAGTTAAAGCCCTGGGCAGAGTCTCCCTCTCCAGCTCATGGCGCTCGACGCGGCACTGGGGATCGGTACCGTGAGGCCTACTGGTACCGGGAGCGAGAATGGGACCTGCGACCGGAGCGGTGCCGGGAGGCTGACCGAGATCTCGAGGCCCGACGCCGGGAGAGGCTATGGGAGTCCAGTGCCTGGAGCGGTGCCGGGAGCTGGATCGGCACCGAGTGTACCAGGTCGGGGAACGGGACGCTGATCGGTGCCGCGGGTACGACCGGTACCGATATGGGGAACGATGCCAGGACCGTGAGCGGTGCCGGCACCTGGCTTGGCGACAGGACCGAGAACATCTGCGGGACCGCGATCGTGAATGGTGCCGCTCTGTGGTGCCGACGCAGGGTGGCCTGAGCAAGACAGGCTCGCCGATAGACAATATAACCCACACTGGCGGTGCCGGGGGTTGAAGCAGTGCAGGCTCTGTCATTGCCATCAACTCCCTCGCTGTGGAAATGTTTCCGGCGTGGAGGAAATAGTGAGCTCAACCACAGCTCGCACCGGGGAGCGTTCAGGCGCTGGACTCAACGGCTCTTGCATGGCCGTAGTCGACGGTGCTGATATTGTCGGTGCCGCGGCAGGTATCAGAACCGGGCAGACTGACTTAGTATAGCGCTTGGCTGCGGAGCAGGCGGCTCTGACGCAGCTGAAGAGCGAGCTCAACCGCGGCTTGTACCGGGGAGCGTGTCGGTACCGGACTCGACGGCTCTTGCATGGCCGGAGTGGACGGTGCCGATACTGTCGGTGCCGCAGCAGGTATAGGTGCCGGGCAGTGCGATTTAGTAGAGCGCTCGGCTGCGGAGCAGGCGGCTCCGACGCAGCTTAATAACAGGCTCGACCACGGTTCGTACCGGGGAGCTTTCCAGCACCGGACTCGACAGCTCTTGCATGGCCAGAGTTAGCGGTGCGGATATTGTCGGCGCCACGGCAGACATCGGTGCCGGGCGATCCGACTTAGCATAGCGCTCGGGCTGCGGAGCAGGCGGCTCGGACGCAGCAGGAGTCCTGTGCCTCTTCATCCTCCAGGAGAGAGATCCGTGCTGAGCGGACGTCGGTGCCAGCGACGGCCGGTGCCGGGAGGCCTTGGCGGTACTGGCGATTCGGTGCCGAGGGAGCGCTTCTTGAAGACTGACCAGTGCTCGGTGCCGAGAGCGGAGGAGCAAGAGCTGCCTCCGTCAGGAGCTGCTTGAGACGAAAGTCCCGCTTCCCTTTGTTCTCGGATTAAAGGCCTCACAAATGCGGCACTTATCTGTGAGGTGAGATTCCTCGAGGGACTTAGGAGAGGATCTCTTGTTGGCATCGGCTTGTGGCCGGCCGAGCATTATAAAACCCTGTGGACCGGGCATCGGACCCGGTACCGGGTGAGGGGAAGGGGATAAACCCTGAACCCCTGCAAAATAAATACACTATACCAGGGGTCGGCAACCGGTGGCTCCCGGCTCGCCAGGGTAAGCACCCTGGCGGGCCGGCCCGGTTTGTTTATCTGCCGCGTCGGCAAGTTCGGCCGATCGCGGCTCCCACTGGCCGCGGTTCGCGGTCCCAGGCCAATGCGGGAGGCAGGAAGCCGCGGCCAGAACATCCCTCGGCTCACGCCGCTTCCTGCCTCCCGCATTGGCCTGGGACCGCGAACCGCGGCCAGTGGGAGCCGCGATCGGCCGAACTTGCCGACGCGGCAGATAAACAAACCGGGCCGGCCCGCCAGGGTGCTTACCCTGGCAAGCCGGGAGCCACTGGTTGCCGACCCCTGCACTATACTATACTACAAACAAATAAAGTTAACTACAACTATAAAAATCTGAACTATATACGATACTTAACGAGAGAAACTACGAGTAGCTAGGGAAGTGGAGGTCAGCTAAGCCGCGCTCCACTGTTCCAACGACCGACACGGGCGGTAAGAAGGAACTGAGGAGTGGGTGGGTTGGCTGGTCTATATATCCGGCGCCATGGTGGCGCCACTCCAGGGGGCGCCCAGCCGACCCACTGAGTTGCTAGGGTAAAAGTCTTCCGACGAACATGCACGCGGCGCGCACACACCTACATGGAATGGATATGAGCAATCACTCGAAGAAGAACTATTTGCCTTAACTGTATTTTACAGGCAGTCATTTAGCACACTTCAGAGCATTGTATAATTAATGTCTGAATTTAATGCTCAGTGAAATAAATGAGTGCACAACATGGTGGTGGGTGTGATATAAGAACCTAGAATACATTGGGAATTGTATTTAATTAGTCATTCTTGATTTAAGGCATAACTGTTAAATAAGGAAATTAATATCCACATTCCCTCTCTACTGGCAAATAGAAAGATTACTAAGAATGGTATGTGGCATATGCAAGTGTTAAATTTGTCATTGTAGTTTATGATTCAGAGGTAATACACCAGTAATTTGCATACTAATTACTATAGCAGAAGCCAAATTATTTAAATTCAGCAATTAGTTTACCATATAAGTTGTAAACCAGCAAGTGTTTCAGTATGTCATGGGGAGATTTAAGCAATTTAGATACAGAGCAAATGTGTTTCCTTTCCATTTGGTTACAGTTACAGTTGCCCTCTACTGGAAGTGATTCCAGTTGCTTAGCTTTCATGCAAAGTCATGTCATATAAGAGACAAACATTTTCAAGAGTGAAATCAGTATTAGTACTATATCAACTCCTACAAGAGAGAAACCAAACATGTAGGGGACAGGAAATTGACTTTCTGCCTGCGGGGTTACCGCTATATCTTCTGTACAGAAGGACTCAAGCCCATTTGGCTAAGGATACCAATCAAAGGCTAGAGGTCCTGAAGAGAGATCTTCCATGAAGCTTCTTGGCCTCCTCTATCATCTGTGCTAATATAATCTTACTTGGAAAATCTCCAGAGGTTTCTGGGGAGATGGTTATTTAATAGTGCTGAAGACAGTCCCTTCCACCTCTGCCTCCTCCCTGTCCATGGAGACTTACCTTTGCATCCCAGAGAGGCTTCTGCAAAACCAGAGTATGGAGTTGAAGGGGAAATGGATCCAGTATTCTCCCATTCTTTCTTCTCTCCATCTTCAGGCCAGATATGCTTGATCTGCGTCTCCTCTGTTCACAGAGGTGAAGAGGACTATTGGGCCTGTAATTCTGAAGAACAGAGGGAAAAAAAAGTCTAAAATCTTAAGTATTTTTGTCTTCCTTAAATTAAAATAATGGCTTCTGACAGGGAAGCTGAGAGGGAGCAGGAAACCGGGAGAACACATACTGTACATTAATTAGCATTGCAAGGAGAGGTTTCTGCAGATGCATATAATCATCTACTTCCATTTCTCAAAGACTTTTAGCAAAGACATCTGATATTAAATTAATGTAGAAGCTGGTAAGAATTCTTTTAGCTACTACTCCATGGCTTGATGTTTGGTTTTCTCCCCCTTGAATTTACCAGTTTAATAAAAAAACCAAAAAAAAAAAACCAAAAAAAAACCTGCTAGCAAGAAAAAATAAAAAAAAAGAAGATGAAGGACCAGATCCTGGACCCTGTTGATTTGTGGCAGTAAAGAGTGCATACATTGTCCTCATCACACTGGTCCAGCTGAGGAAGAGGAGAACAAAGTTGTTTCACATCTGGTCTCCATTCTGCCCTTAGGGATACAATCAGGGATAGGCATGGAAACTCAATTGAAGAAGCGCCCTTGAGTAGCCCTCTCTGGATCTTGTCCCCTCTACTTCTAAAATAAGGGGATGAAGAAGGTGACTGTAGTGTTTCAAATGAGAGAAAGAACTGGGACAGGTTCTCTAAGATTAAAAAGGATGAAGTGCCTTTGGGGAGGGTGTCTTTGCAGGTTACTGTGATGGCCTGTGTCTACCCTCCCAGTTGCTCTTGGTAGGTGCTTAGGTGGCTAATGGCCTGACTCCTCTCCCATATGATAGCTCTATCACAGTTGCTTTCTCAGGAAGTATGTAGGTCTTTCTACTCACGAATCAGAGCATTACAGAAATGTAGGGCTGGGAGGGACCTCAAGAGGTCATCTTGTCCAGCCCCCTGCAGTGAGGCAGTACCAAGTTTATCTAGACCATCCCTGACAGAGGTTTGTCTAACCTGTTCCTAAAAATCTCCAATTATAGTGATTCCACAACCTCCCTTGGAAGCTTATTCCAATATTTAACTATCCTTATAGTTAGATATTAGGAAAAACTAAGTGTCCCTTGCTGCAGATTAAGCCCATTACTTTTTGTCCTACCGTCAGTGGACATGGAGAACAATAGATCACAGTCCTTTTTATAGTACCCTGTAACATATGTGAAGACTTATCACATCCCCCCTCAGTCTTTTTTCAAGACTAAAGAGATCAGTTTTCTTTTTAAACCTTTCCTCATAGGTCAGGTTTTCTAAACCTTTTATGATTTTTGTTGCTCTCCTCTGGACTCTCTAATTTGTCTGCGTCTTTCTTAAAGTGGGGCACCCAAGCTTGGACATAGTACCCCAGGTGAGGCCTATCTTTCCTGTGCATCGGGCTAGTTTGCTGTAATGCCTTTAACATTGTCTCTGAGAAACTGTCATCTCTTCTGAACGCCTTTTTCCCTTAGATTTTCTTCCCATGGGACTTTGCCTACCAGTTCTGAGTTGTTAAAGTCTGCTTTTTTTTTTTAAGTCCATTGTCCTTATTTTGCTGTTCTCACGCCTTCCTTTCCTTAGAATCATGAAATCTATCATTCCATGATCACTTGCACCCGAATTGCCTTCCACCTTCAGATTTGTAACCAATTCTTCCCTGTTTGACCAGCCATTTTAGACTTGATTCTGACTATCAGCCTACACAATTGTAGCCGTTCTCCAGGCTACAGCTATGCAAGGATGAAGAATTGGTTTGAAAATTTTAAGCCATGTATCACAAAAGTGAAATGAAACATTGAAAACATTCTTCCTACTGGAGAATCCTCATATCATTGAGCTTGTATAGTGATACCTTAATGGAAAAAAATATCCATGGAGTTATGATTAAGTATTTTCACATGTGAAACTGCAATTATTAACTGAATTACATCACTATGGCCTGGATCCCGCAAAGGGATCCACCCACATGGAAGACACCTTATGTCTATGCACATTCCACCTTATGTCTGTCTGTGTAGGTTTAGTGCTTATGGTTGCAATAAACCAAACTGCACATTCTACCAGTGAATATAACAATAATAAAAGGATTAAGAGAAACTGAAAAACTTTGTGCCTGTAGTAGATTAACAGCAGATTGCTATGAGGAAAGATGGACCGTGTGGGTTGAAGTGATTCAAAACAAGTCACTGTTCTAATTTTTAATACATTACAGTATATATTTATTTTAATTCATAACCCATATTGCCTCAACTGTGCTATGTTCTTTTATCTTCTATATCTGTCACCTCTCCTTTTCTACTTAGGCAAGAAAATAACACGTACTGTCAATAATTCAGTTCTCCAATAGGAAGAGTATCTAAAGTTTACATTCCTTCATTAGGTATTTAGTCACTTTTCACAGCTTTAAAAAGTGTTTTCTTTGTTAATTATCCAAATAAACAACAGCACTCATGTTCTAAACCAGTGGTCCCCAACTTTTTTTGTCTGACGGGTGTAGTCGGCGGGCAAAATTTGGCGGCATTTCAGCAGCAACGCCTCTGGATGACGCCGCTTGCCACTGACAAGCGGCGTCATCCAGAGGCGTTGCTGCCAAATTTCGGCGGCATTTCAGCAGATGCTTGACTGCCAGCCAGGACACGGGCGCATTTAGATGGGGACCCCTGCTCTAAACCCATCTTTTCCTTCTTTCTTCTCTTGCACGGATATCATGGCATTGAATTTACTGTATCAAAATTATCTCCATAGTAACATTTTAAGACATTTAAAGACAAGATTACACATTTGCTGCTGGAATATGCAAGTCTAACTCAGTTGAACTCCATAGAGTTGTGCCTGCTTATGTCAGCAGTTAATTTGACCCTAAACATAAGTGGCACATTACTCTTGTTTGGGGAGGCTTACATGAGCGCTGGACCTGGACCGTTGCCCCACCCCCACTCTGCCCCACTCCCTGCTCCATCTCTTCCTTCCCCCACTCTGCCTGTTCCCCCAAGGCCCCCCCGCCCATGCTGGCTCCTCTCTGCTCCCCTCCCCTGAGGCCTGCATGCCTGCTGTTGGCTCCTCTCTGCCCCTCTCCCCTGAAGCCCCTGCCTACTGCTTGCTCCATTCCTCCTCTTCCCATCCCTGTTACTTGCCCTTAAGGTAGGAAAAAAGTGATGGGACCATGGCACCCTGACCTCCCGTACCAGTGCCTGTTAGCTGAATTGCTCCGGCATCAGCGCACACGGCGTCTCACTGGATGGCCCAGATGTGGGACGACTTCTCCTGCTGTGTGTGCTGATGCTGAAGCAACTTGAGGGAGGGAGCGGAGAAGAGTGAGCGGTAGGTGAGGGTAGCCTTGGGGGAAGAGGCAGAGTGGGGGTGGGAAGAGACAGCATGAGGGCTGAGCCTCGGGGGAAGAGGCCAAGTGGGAGTGAGGTCTCAGGGCCGAATGCAGGCAGGGCCACAGTCCAGGTGCTGGTGGCCCACCCCCGACCCCTCGCATGTATAGGGAGCTTCTGGCAGCAATGCTCCAAAGGCAGCAGGCCAGCACTCCTCTAAAGGGAGGTAACCCATGCCGCATCTGGCATTTTTTGCCCCCTATGTAGCCAGCCTTTTTTGGTGAGACTTAGCCTTCCCAAGCCTCAGCCTCCCTAAGCCTCTTATATGCACCACCAGGGAGCCTAAGGCTTAATTATTTTGACTAAGAACTCCTTGTCTCTATTTGTTTGTGAAATGCCTACAGCATGTTGGCAACTCTATAAATAAGAAATAAAATAAATAAATTGCAAGATTCAGATGAGGGGAAAACTGAGCGCAAGGGAGATTTTTTTGTACAAACATGTATCTCCGTATCAAGTGACCACCCAAGGGATCAGTTAAAAATCAGTTACTCAGTGGAGATTGGTCTCTAACTAGAAAGGTCAAACAGTTGCATTTGGAACCCTGGGAATGCCTTAAATCGGGCGAGAGAGTGGGTTGCATATTGGAAGTCAGCCTTAGTGCAGTGCAGATTTCAGTGTTTTCATTACAATTACAAGGAACATAACTGGCAAACCAAACACCATTTTGTTGGGTCTTTTTGGATTTGCCCATGTGAAAGTCCCCCTAAGAAATCAATGTAACAACCAAAACCTTACTTTGACTCAGTCTAACACAGCAATACAGTGCAATTATGCTTATCTGAATATCCTGGAGAAGTTTAACTGAGTATGCATAATCAAGTTTTCAGATAACTGGAGAATTTTGTGTATTTGCATTTCAGAAAATGTTGGACCATAATCCTGTATCGGAAAGTGAAGGTTCAGATGTGAGATTCTGGTATTCTGCCCTTAAGATTGACATCAGACAAATAGCCAGACAAGCTGCTTTGTCTGTAGTCTCTGCCTGCCTCAGTTGTAATACCATTTCCAAAAGGTTCAAGCTCAATGAAAGCAGCATTGCTCATGTCTTTGCACATAACCAGCATCCTCATGTTTGAACTACAGTGGGGTGGTAATCAGAAAAAAAGTTTTCTTCAGAGTAACAACTTTAGATCACTCCACTCATTTGACAGTCGAGATTTTATTAAGTAAAATTCAGAGGTGTAACAGAATAATTACCGGTGATAATGTGCACACTTGCTGTGGAAGTCATAGAGGCACAGTGATCACGATGTCATTTTTCAAATCAGACAAAACATACATATTAAATACTGAGGGTGAAAAAATCCTCCACACCAAATGTAAATGAAACTAATTCCCCCAGAAGTTTCCTATGTTAATATTGTTACCTAAAAGGGCCATTGGAACAATTAATTCACTAATACTCTTGGTGCTGCAGTCCCAAAAACTGTCGATAGCTGTTGCTTTTTCATGTACTCCATACAATCTTCCTAATTTGCGGAAAATTGTGACTCTTATTCCACTCACAAGTACATACATTCTCCCCTCTCTCTATGTATGGATTACATGAAAAAGCAAAGCATCAGCCAGTGTACAAAACCTGAGCAGTGAACAACCTAGTGTATTTAGTTTCTTTCTTCTTATGACTTGTTCATGAACAGACTGAATTTTCTAAAATTTGACAAATTTCTGTTCACGTCTCATACTTTTGAGATTGATCATCAGTATTGTAGGTTGGAGCGGTTTAACTAAGTTGCTATTGGTCAGATAAGCCATATTGATAGTATCCTTTCTGTTCCTAATTTTAGTCATATGAAAGCTCTTCCAACATCAATAATGAACTTTATTTTCTGCTTAAACATTCAGAAATGGGGTCCAAGCCCCCATTCCAGCACTTGCACATCTGAAGAACAAGGATCTAGGCCTTAGTTCTTCCTCCTAGTGAGAACAGGGCACAGTAGGGTTTTTTCTTGGATGGGAAATAAATGTTTAACTGGAAGTGGATGGGAGTATTTCAATTGATGAAACAGCTTCTGCTGTTATTTGTTTGAAATTCTATTTTTTCCCTTTGGACAAAGAATGAAAAGTAGAAAAATTCAAGTTTCAAGGATTTTATTTATTGATTAGAACTGAAAGGTTGAAAGGAATATACACACTGGGGTGGCAGTTCAGTCAGCTCTAAGAGCTTGTCTACACAGGAGCTTAGGCCAGAAAGACAGGCCAGGACTAAAGCAGCAGATCCCCTGGAGGGAACTCTGGCATGAACCTATCCTTACAGTTTATTATTTGCTGTAGTGCCGTGCTATCTTCTATTCCAGCTGCCCGTTAGCCACAGCTATTTTAGATGGATGTGAGCTAGGAACTCTTCTGTGTATCCAACCTCCACCTCCCTCCCCACTGCCTGTTCAGCCTCCCCGCCCTCATCCATGTTTCCAAAACAGCAGCTGCTCCACTCAGGCAATCAGCCTCTCTCTCATGCTAAAGCAACAGCTATCGACAGTTTTTGGGACTGCAGCATCAAGAGTACTTGCTCATCTGCCTATTTTGCTTTCCTCATCTCTCATCTCTCCTATCTGGCAAACAACCCACCTCTTCGCCCCAATTCACCAGCTCAAAATGGCAGCAGGCCGCATAGCACAATCACAGCCTCTAATCCCCTATGTAGTAGAAAGAGAGCCTGAGCATGAGACCTGTGCAAGGCCTAAGGCCTTAACTAAAGTCAGGCCTGCCCTGTTACAAAGCAGATGTCTGCTGTCCAGTCATGAACTTGGCAAGAAGGTATCTGCTTTGTAACATGGCAGGGCCTGACTTTAGTTTGGGCCTTAGGCCTTACACCAGGCCCTTACACCAGGCCTCATGTCTCAGGATCTCTCTTTCTACTATACCCCACTCATGGCACATTCAAATAATGAAAGACTTCATTTGTGCAAGATGCAACGGTTTAGAGTGGTTAGAGGAAGACAAGTTTGGTTAGTGTTCATAATTTACATAACATACACATGGATATTGCATACCTGGTAAAAGATTTCAAAAGGTATAAACAGGACTGCTCTCTGCTAGTTGCAGAACTATTTTTGTTAATTCTATTTAAATGAAATGGAAAAATAAACTCATGATCACTTGAACCAAGACTGTCCTCTAAAGCCAGTTCTTCTATGAGGTCCTCACTACTTACAATACTAATTCTAAAATGGCATCATCTCTTGTTGGTTTGGTGACTATTAGTGAAGAAATCTGTCTATTAAATCCAGGAATATCTGGATCCTACCATTAGTGGTATTTGTTCTCTAATCTACATCTGAGAAATTAAAGTCTCCCATAATCAACAATTCCCAGTAGCCTTCTTTAGCTAAGGAAGGCCACTATACTCAGGGCTGTGAGGAATTTTTAAAGCATTCATTCATTACCATAATACCTAGGCACTATCATGTATATGTGTATGCTACTCAAAGGGAAAATTTGGGACCTGAAGGCTGACAGCGCTGGTGTTGGTTACAGTAGTAGTAAGAAACAGAGCTGTGGGTTGAGTATGGGACAGAGAATTGGGAATGCCCATGTTCCAATCCTGGCTATGGTAATGATTCTCTCAACTTGGGCAAGTCATGTAGCCTCTCTTCCTCAGTTTCCCCATCTGTACAAATGGAGATAATACTTATCTGCCTCACAGCAGCATTTAAGGACCGTTAGATGTTTTTAGAAAGCTATGTAAGTGCTAAGTATTAAAAAAAGCAGATGCTCAAAAAGAAAGCCAAGTTAAATAACTATACTGAAAAGGAATTAGAAGGAAGGCCTACAGTAATCATCTGGCTGGAATGCCAGGAATAAGAGGCCAGAGAGAAGGAACAGAAAAACAAACATTTGCTTTTTCCTTTGTAAATCAAATCGACACATCAGAAGCAATGCAATCTGCTGTTTGTACAGAAAAAAGTAGAGAGGAAGAAGGAATGGGAACATCTGCTCCTAAAAAGTCCTTAAAAAAAGAGTAACTATGCTGAGCTAGGGAGGAAACTTATGGAGAAGCACAAATGGCGAGAAACGGGACAGTGGGAGGAAAAGTAAAAGAAGGAATGGAAAGAGATGATAGAAACCAACAGCATTCCAGAACAGGTACACCATTAAGTTTGAGCTCCAGACAAGGTTGGCCTTAGATGTGCTGGTGCCTTAGGCAAAGATACTTTGTGTCCCCACCACTTAGTCCACAAGGAAGCAGTGAGGGTCAATACTATCAGTACATTTGTTTTAAAGATCTGTATATCTCATCCTTGGGAAATGCCCATGAACTGCACAGACCAGCACAGATATAGATTAAAATAAAACATTACACTCGCTGATCTTAAAGTTCTGTCTTTCCTAGCTTTTTCTATTTCAGCCTCTCTTGCTTTAATCATCATTAATTGTGTCTTCAGTCTATTTCTTTTTCCTCTTCTCTCCCTTTATTTCTCTTCACTTCTCCTTCTCTGTTCTCTCATACTCTTCCATTCCCACCTTCCTCCTCTCCCCATTTCCCAAAAGTTTTCCTGCACTCACTTTCCCTATATTTCACTAACTCAGCAACTGGCAGCTCTAGGAATCATCAGACCTGGGTGCCCAAACACTCCCTGTGGCTGTGGCTCCAGCTCCTGCAACCACCTTACACTCCCCCATCTTAGGGAGAAAGTGCAGATATTTCCAGAGTGGGTGGCTTGACTAAACCCATCCCTCACTCCTCTGCCTACTGCTGCTTTGACCATACCCTACATACTCAGGAAGGAAAGGAGCATGGTGATCTTGGACAGTGGCTAGCTGGCCAGATTGTTCCATCTCGAGCTGCTTACACGTCCTGTTATCACTACTGTTTGTCATCAGGTCATAGTTTGTGGGCAAGGCAGCAATAAAACCCTTTTTAGTGGTTCCTTAGGCAGATCTTAGAACATAATACTGAATCTTCATTCCCCCGCCCCCATCTCTATATTTAACAGCTTGCTTAATTGGGAATTTAAGCTTTTTAAAATAATATAAAATTCAGACATACATGCACACACACACTCAGATTATTTTACCTGTTGATCTCAAGTATGACTGAGTTAGGATAGCAGGCAGGGCCAGGACTAGAATCCATCCGTCATAATATATGGAATCACTGTCTTAAAGAGACTGTTGCCTAAAGTGATTTCACACAGCTCAAATTCCAGCTTTGACGCCAATGTTCAGCAGCAACCACACCCGTTTGTACAACAGAGATTCTAGTGACAGAATAATATACCATAAATAAATCTACCATTATAGCAGGGGTGATACTTCTGGTGTTTGCTTCTTTGATTACTGGAGAAAAATAGTACATAGCACCACAGCTTACCTTTCTCACCTCTTAATCTATCACACACACAGTGCAAAGCATTGCTGGGCTATGGTACTATCTAAGATACTATACTGTATGAAATATCACTGAAGGTTAGATATATCAAATGTCTAAATATCATTGAGTACAGTACTTGCAAAGCTAGATAGTGACCTCAAAATAATTGAGGAAGGGAAGGCGATACTTGTATCTGACACCTAATAAGTGAAATCTTATGGACAACCGGTCCTCTTCTGAAGAAATCCATATAAGTACTTAATCAGGATAATGCTGGTTCCTCAGCCAGATCAACATTCTATTTTGCATGCAGGAAAAAGCCAATGCAAGAGCATTTTAAAGTGCCTGCTGATATTGTTTCTATGCATCTGAGGCAGAGTATATTAATAATTAATAAAAGCGGAACCTTGCATAAAGAGGAGTACATCCTTGCTACATGGTTAGCTTCCTGATTCAAAGATGTCATTTATCTATTGCAGCATGAAGGCAACCTAAAATGTTGCCAAAAGATTCCCCGGAGATAAGGTTTCACTCTGTAAGCCAGAGATCATTTGGATAGTGATACAGACTGCAAAAAGCTCCTTCAAGGACCAGGCATCAGAAAAAGCACATAAGTTATTAGTCACTGTAGAACACTACCACTAGCATTACTGTCCTTTTCTGTTCTTACCCTGTCACTTCTTGGCATATGGCATTAACTTAAAGGAGCTTACTACAGAATCTCCTTCCGAAGAGATTGAAATGAAGTGCTTTGTGGATGATGCTGCCTCTGTCCTGAAATACTGACATTTGACTACAGACCCAATTTCCAAATGTGGGCACTTAAGAGCCCAAATTGGAATTTAGGACCAGTATACCCATGTTGGCACCCAGAAAAGGACACCCAGTTTGAACATTAGCCTCTTTCTCTATTTGGGGGCAGTGTTATCATTTATACGTGGCCGGTTTTGGTCTTGAGCTTTCAAATTAAAGGGAAGACAGGTTATCTGAAGCCTGGTAGAGCACTGCAGGAACTGTCCTGATCTCTAATTAAGCATGGACAATATATTTTGCCATATTTTAAAAACAATTATTTGAATGCATACACCTCTCGAAGGAGGTAGAAATTTGATTTGTCTGTTGAAAATGTGTGTGTGCGCAGATGCTGGAGTGCCTTATGTGTACCCGTTATCCAGCATCACTAATTACTCCAAAAGTTAGACCAGGTCTGCACTAGGAGTGTTTTGCTGGTATAGCTAGACTGATATTCTATAACAGTAAAGTGAACTAGTGTGGATGCAATTGTACCAGCAAAACTGTGCTTTTGCTGGCATAGCTTATTCTGGCCTCCTGAATGAAATAAGCTATACTGGCAAAAATCTACACTAGGGGATTTGCTGGCACGTAAGATAAGTCAAGGATCACACCTCTTCACATTACTGACCAACAAAGCTGTGCTGGCAGTAGTCTGTAGTGTAGACCTGACCTTAGCAATTCCATGAGGAATGCATTGCATTTTAGGGTGATCAGGTGTCCAGTTTTCAACCAGAACGCCTGGTCAAAAAGAGACCCCTGTGGCTCCAGTCAGCACTGCCAACCGCACCGTTAGAAGTCTGGTCAGCGGTGCTGTGGCACTAAGGCAGGCTCCCTGCCTGCACTGGCTGCACACGGTGCCCCAGAAGCAGCTGGCAGGTCTGGCTCCTAGGCACATGGGCCCAGCAGCCCCCTCCCAGACACTCACCCTCCGGCAGAACCGCTGCCTCTGTCTTCTACCCCCAGCCAGGACACTACTTCCGGCTGCGAAGAATGAAGGGCAGGTGCTGTGGCCAAGAGGAACTTGGAGAGAGGTGGCCATTGTTGCACAGCACCCCCTGCGGGGACCCAGCACCGCAGGCCACAGTGACACTGCCCATGCGCAACACTGGATAGGACAGGGTTTGCAGTTGGAGACTCTGAGCAGAAGAAGCCTCCCCGGTCCCCCATATGCCTAGGAGCCAGACATGCCAGCCGCTTTGGGGGCACCATGCGGAGCCAGCACAGGCAGGGAACCTGCCTTAGCCCCGCTGCGCCGCGAAACGGAGCCACCTGAGGTATGCACCACCTGGCCGGAGCCCACACACCCTGCCCCAGCCTTGACTCCCCTCCCACACCCAAACTCCCTCCCAGAGCCTGCACTCCCTCCTGCACCCCAACCCCTTGTCCCAGCCCTGAGCTCCTCTTCCACCACACTCCAATCCCCTCGACTCCAGGCCGGAGCCCCCTCCTGCACTCCAAACCCCCAACCCAGTGAAAGTGAGTGAGGGTGGGGGAGAGCGAGCCATGGAGGGAGGGGGAATGGAGTGAGCAGGGGCGGGGCCTCAGAGAAGGGGCAGGGCTAGGGTGCTTGGTTTTGTGCAGTTAGAAAGTTGACATCCCTAATTTGCCTTCTGCCACCAAATGCAATATAGTCCATTAAAATTCTGTGTATTGAAAGACTGATGGCCAAACCCTCAGCACATATGTATGCAAACAGGTAATGATGCACAATAATCACACATTTGCTTCTAAACAGATACTTCCATGTGCACATAACTGGTGCTTGTGCAATTTCTTACACACACATATTTTGCCAATCCAGTGATAATATTTGAAAGCTTAGCCCTCAATCTGCTAAGAGTCTTGCTAGATGGCTTACATGGAAGTCTCCCTTAGATAAAGGCATAAAATTCCAAACATAGTTCTCAAGTTGAGTGGGATAAGGCCACCAGTACTAGATCTCCACCACAAACCAGGAGAAATTCCTCCCCAGCAAAGAAAAGAAAAGCCTCCTTCTCAGAGAGGCTTCATTTATTATCTTTAGATCTCACAAAAACAAAAGGAAAAAGTACAAATGCACTGCCCCATGCCAGCTCCTTGCTACTGAAATAAAAGTGGAGTATAGATAAAAAAAAAACTACACGTACATTGGAGAGTAGCCAGTGAGGTATTGAAATTAAAGTACTCGGCTGAAACACATGCCACCCCGGGGCTATTACTAGGAGTGATTTTTACGGGTCTGTACCTACAATCCCTTACTCTGTGAGTAGCTCTGCTAACTGCTTAGGATAAGCACATTGAATCTGTTCACAAGTGTATGGGATGGAAGGATCCAGCCCTATTTTTATAAATCAAACATTATTTTCTTTAAAAAGAACGAGGAGTACTTGTGACACCTTAGAGACTAACAAATTTATTTGAGCATAAGCTTTCATGGGCTACAGCCCACTTCATCAGATGCATAGAATGGAATATATAGTAAGAAGATATATATACACATACAGAGAACATGAAAAGGTGAAGTTGCCATACCAACTCTAAGAGGCTAATTAATTAAGATGAGCTATTATCAGCAGGAGAGAAAAATAAAAAACTTTTTGTAGTGATAATCAAGATGTCAACTGTCTGAAATGGGCCAAGAAGGTGTGAGGATACTTAACATGGGGAAATAGATTCAATTTGTGTAATGACCCAGCCATTCAGAGTCTCTATTCAAGCCCAAGTTAATGGTATCTAGTTTGCAAATTAATTCAAGTTCAGAAGTTTCTTGTTGGAGTCTGTTTTTGAAGCTTTTCTGTTGCAAAATTGCCACCTTTAAGTCTGTTACTGAGTGACCAGAGAGGTTGAAGTGTTCTCCTTCTGGTTTTTGAATGTTATGATCCTGATGTCAGATTTGTGTCCATTTATTCTTGTGTAGAGACTGTCCGGTTTGGCCAATGTACATGGCAGAGGGACATTGCTGACACATGATGGCATATATCACATTGGTAGATGTGCAGGTGAACGCGCCCCTTTTCTTTGTGTGAAAGGAACATGGCCAACCTTGAAATTATATTTTTTTAAATGATCTAATTTGCTGTATCATTAACATAATAGAAATTTAACATTAAAGTCTGCTTTGCAATCCTTTTTGGCTCTCTACTAATTATTAATTACAATTCTAGATACAACATAACTAATACTTTGTACTTGTATCAGCTTTCCATCTGAGGATCTTGAAGGGTTTTATGAACATAAATAAGTTAAGTCTGATGGCACCTCTGAGGTAGGTAATTATTATCCCTACTCTAAAGAAGCACTGAGGTTATGTGACTTGCCCAAGATGAATCAGTTGCAGAGCTGGGAATAGAGCCCAGGAGTCCTGACTCTAAGTTGCTTATTCTAACCACCTTGTTTTCCACATTTCATTACTGGAAATTTGATTTTAGCAATGAAAAATATAAAAAGAAAACTGAAGAGCTATGTGGGCCAAATCCTGAAATCTTTATTCAAGGGCAGATGGGTGTTGCCCCTCTCAAAGGAAAAAAAAATATCATGCAGGTTCCAAAGGGAGGAGAACTCCCATGAGATTACTTATAGAGAGCTTTTCCAGATCACTCCCAAGGTGCTGAAGAAGGGAAGGTGGCAAATGTTCTGGAAACAAAGCTGAGGTGAACCCCTGTTGGGTTTTTCTCCCTTGAGGTCCTTATTCACAAGGATTTTTAGCAGGTTCCATGATAGTGTCTGGTATATGTAAGACAGTGTGGGGTCACTGTGAGAACCACATGCCAGCTCCCTCCACGCACCTGGAGAATTCCAGGAGAGTCTGTTCACATGCATAGGGGATTGTAGGATCCAGCCCTAATTTTATAAATCAAACCTTTTCTTTATATTAAAGGAACATTATGGGCATCTCAGTGTAAAGGTGTGGGCAGTCCCTGCACACCTGCTTGTGGACCAGTCTGGCACTCCCGGTGTGCCCCACCTTAACATCCTCACATGGAGCTGCAATAGGTTCACTTTAACTGCCCAGGGCAAAGAGGAGCCAACACATTAACCAAATTCCACATCCCCTTTAATAAGGTTCAGTTAAGTACCCTTTGTATCTTTAAAAGTCTCCCAATCTCTACAGGTATGTGTACAGTGCAGCTGAGAGGCATCAATCTGAGCCTGGGTAGATAGACCTGCACTACCTCTATTGGACTAACATGCTAAAAATAGCAATATGGATGTTGCAGCATGAGCAGTGGCTCAGGCTAGCCACCCGAGTTGTAGTCCACCTGACCCCTTGAGCCTGAGCTTGGGTGGAGAGCCGAAGCCTCCAGGTGTGCCACAGAAGTCCATAGTGATAATTTTAGTATGCTAGCCTGAGCAGAGTCAGTTTGAGTCCATGCTACCCATGCTGGGAATCACACCTCCCAGCTGCTATGCAGACATACCCTTTATGTCAGTGGTCCCCAACCTTTTTGTGGCCAGCAGCACGTTCATGTTTTCAGAAGAGTGTGGCAGGCGCCAACAATTTTTCAAGGCTTATTTAATTTTAATTTTAATTATTCGGCAATTACTTTTTCACCTTACCATGTGAATTTGCTCTTTTTTTATCTACCTGTAAGAAAAATTAAGGAGTTTTTACAAAATAAATATCATAATCAGTTTTCATCTTATGTATTTTAAAAGGTAAAACATTGTTGAACTGCTGGTCCAAATATATTTATTATTCTTACTTTAACATAGAATGAAGCCTGCAGCCCCGGAGTTCTCTGTCCCCGGCAGGCGGGGGGCCAAGGTTTCTTTCCAGCTTAAGCCGTGGCCCCGCACCTGCCAGAGACCGAGAACACCGGCGCCTGCATCCCTGGAGTTCTCTGTCCCTGGCAGGGCCGGGGCCGTGGCTTCAAAGCCGGAGAGAAGCCGCAGCCCCGCGCCTGCCAGGGATAGAGAACACCGGCACCTGCAGCCTGCGGGCCCCAGCTTCTCTACCCTGCTGGGCACTAGGCAGGCACACATAAATGCCCCGGCGGGCGCCATCGCGCCTACGGGCACCACGTTGGGGACCACTGCTTTATGTGATAGCAGAATGGCAAAGTTATGAAATCAGAAATGTTAATTAAAAAAAAAGTTGTAGGTTGGGAACCTGCAGAAGAGGGTATAACAACCACTGCAGATACTCAGAGAGTAAAGTCCGTGCATGTAATACAATAGCTCAGTGCTTAAGTGAGAACAATCAGTGACAGCGGAAGCTGGGCTTTTAGAAGCCTTTAAGTTCACAGGACTTAATAGTCTTACGTTGCAGAACAGCAGGACAAAGGGGAATACTCACTCTCCCAGCATCCAGAACCACATGGTCAAGGCACATTCAACATTTGGGAAAAAAGAGGCAGAGGAGAGAAGGAGAGAGAAAGGGCTGTGAAGTTTTTCCACAGCAGTCGGGGACAGTTTGTATGCAAACACTGCTGGCAGGCCAGCAGGCAGTGCGAACACAGCTGTTCTGCAAAATTCCTCCATGTGACATTGCTGCTGCTTTTAATGTCTATCATCTTTGTCCAAAGCAACAGAAGAGATGGGCCTATTTTTGTTCCCTCTGGAGTCAATGGAAGTTTTACCATTAATGTCAGAGTTCAAGTTCTGCAGACTACTGAATCATTTTACGAGTTGACTGGTTTCCCTAAAAGACTTTAAGTTGTGCTAATGTCTGATCCTAGAGCAGCGGCTCCCAATCTTTCCAGACTACCATACCCCTTTCAGGAGTCTGATTTCTCATGCGTACCCCCAGGTTTCACCTCACTTAAAAAGCGCTTGCTTACAAAATCAGATATAAAAATACCAAAGTGTCACAGCACACTATTACTAAAAAATTGCTTGGTTTCTCATTTTTACTATATAATTAGAAAATAAATCAATTGGAATATAAATACTGTACTTGCATTTCAGTGTATAGTATATAGAGCAGTATAAACAGGTCATTGTATGAAATTTTAATTTGTACTGACTTCACTATTGTTTTTTTAGGTAGCCTACTGTAAAACTAGGCAATTATTTAGATAAGTTGATATACCCCCTGGAAGATCTGTGTGTACCCCCAAGGGTACATGTACCCCTGGTTTAGAACCACTGTTTTAGAGCTTTTAGATTTTATGCTCAATTGTCCTTTCATTTATTTATACTTTTGTGAATAAGGAGCAGTATTGCATTGGTGTGAAAGTAGTGCAAATAGAATCAGAGCCCTTACAGATTATACATTTGGGGGAGATTCTGCCACCCTTGTTCACTTAAATAAACTCAGTCTTTAACTGAGAAAGGCCCCTATTAATTTTACATGCATTTTAAATAAAAAATACTCTGAATATGCACACCTCGATTAAAAACTGCCTAAGGCCCAATCCTGCAAACACTTATGTACATACTTAACTTTTAAATAACAAGCAGTCCCACTGTAATTAATGGGGCTACTCGTATACTTAAGCACTTGCAGGATTGGAGTCTAACAGTTTAAAAGAATCAGGAGGATTTACTTTGTTAATTTACAGATTAAAGGCTCCCTATATACCAGGGGTCAGCAACCTTTCAGAAGTGGTGTGCCGAGTCTTCATTTATTCACTCTAATTTAAGGTTTCGCATGCCAGTAATACATTTTAACCTTTTTAGAAGGTCTCTTTCTAGAAGTCTATAATATATAACCAAACTATTGTTGTATGTAAAGTAAATAAGGTTTCAAAATGTTTAGAAGAAGTTTCATTTAAAATTAAATTAAAATGCAGAGCCCCCCGGACCGGTGGCCAGGACCTGGGCAGTGTGAGTGCCACTGAAAATCAGCTCGCGTGCCGCCTTCGAGACATGTGCCATAGGTTGCCTACTCCTGCTATATACCAACTGAAGTGATCCAGGGGACCACTAAAATGTCTCATATTCTTCAATGGTAACTGTTTTTTCAAGATATTGTCAGTGTGGATCCCACTATAGGTGTGCATGCATCTCATAAATCTGCAGTCAGATTTTATCTGTTGGGGCTACACGTGCCCTGTGAAAGGAAATACAGAACAGAGCAGCTGCATTCCCAGAATACTGGATATTCTTCTGGGAACACTGTGGACCTGCCCTGACCAGCATGACCAAGAATCTTAAAGGAACTGGCACCTGAACTTGCAAGCCCAATAGCAGGGATTTTTAACGAACCTGTAAACTCTGGGGCCATACCCTAGGACTGGAGAATTGGTAATATAGTACCTATTTTTAAGAAAGGGGAAAAGTGATCCAAGAAACTACAGGCCTGTTAGTCTGACCTCAATTGTGTGCAAGGTCTTGGAGCAAATTTTGAAAGAGAAAGTAGTTAAGGACAGAGGTAAATGGTAATTGGGATAAAATACAATATGGTTTTACAAAAGGTAGATCAAGCCAGACCAACCTAATCTCCTTCTTTGAGAAGATAACTGATTTTTAGACAAATGAATGCAATTGATCTAATCCACCTGAATTTCAGTAAGTCATTTTATACAGTTCCACATGGGAAATTAGTTAAATTGGAGAAGATGGGGATTAATATGAGAACTGAACGACAGATACGGAACTGGTTAAAGGGGAGACTACAATGGGTCATGCTGAAAGATGAACTCTCAGGCTGGACAGAGATTACTAGTGGAGTTCCTCAGAGATCAGTCTTGAGACCAGTCTTATTTAACGTTTTTTAATAATGACTTTGCCACAAAAAGTGGGAGTGGGCTAATGAAATTTGTAGATGACACAAAGTTGGGAGGTATTGCCAATATGGAGGACAATCACAATATCATACAAGAAGATCTAGACAACCTTGAAAACTGGAGTAATAGAAATGGGATGGAACTTAATAGTACAAAGTCATGCACTTAGGAACTAACAACAAGAATTTTTGTTACTGGGGACTTATGAGTTGGAAGCGATAGAGGAAAAGAAAGACCTGGGTGTATTGGTTGATCACAGGAGGACTATGAGCTGTCAATGTGATGTGGCCATGAAAAAGTCTAAGGCAGTCTTAGGACACATCAGGAGAAGTATTTCCAGTAAAGATAGGTAAGTATTAGTACCGTTATACAAGGCACTGGTGAGACCTCATCTGGAATACTGTGTGCAGTTCTGGTCCCCCATATTTAAGAAAGATTAATTCAAATTGGAACACGTGCAGAGAATGGCTACTAGGATGATCAGAAGAAGAAAAACCTACCTTATGAAAGGAGACTCAAATAGCTTGGCTTGTTTAGCCTAACAGAACAAAGGCTGAGGGGAGATATGATTTCTCCATATAAATACATCACAGGGATAAATACCAGGGAGGGGAGTTATTTAAGTTAAGAGCTAATGTGGACACAAGAGCAAATGGATATAAACTGACCACCACCAAGTTTAGGCTTGAAATTAGACAAAAGTTTCTAACCATCAGAGGAGTGAAGTTCTGGAATAGCCTTCCAAGGGGAGCAGTGTGGGCAAAAAACCTAATTGGCATCAAGACTGAACTTGATAGTTTTATGGAAGGGATGGCAAGATGAAACTGCCTACTAGGGCACATAGCCAATCTGTAACTGCTAGTAGCAAATATCCCCAATGGCCGGTGGTGGGACACTAGATGGAAAAGTTACTACAGAAAATTCTTTATACTAATAATAAGAGATATACCTATCTCCTAGAACGGACCTTGAAAGGTCATTGAGTCCAGCCCCCTGCCTTCACTAGCAGGAACAAGTACTGATTTTTGCCCCAGATCCCTAAGTGGCCCCCTCAAGGATTGAACCCACAACCCTGGGTTTAGCAGGCCAATGCTCAAACCACTGAGCTATCACTCCCACTCCTCAGGTGTCTAGCTGTTGGGTCTTGCCAAAATGTTCAGGGTCCAAATGACCGCCATATATGGGGTCAGAAAGGAAATTTCCCCCAGGTCAGATTGTCCAAGACTCTGGGGTTGTTTTTATTTGCCTTCCTCTGCAGCATGGGTTATGGGTCATTTGCAGGTTTAAACTAGTGTAAACGGTGGATTCTCTGTAACTTGAAGTCTTTAAAACATGATTTGAGAATTTTAATAACTCAGCCTGAAGTTAGGAGTCTATTACAGGAGTGGGTGGGTGAGGTTCTGTGGCATGCAGTGTGTAGGAGGTCAGACTGGATGATCATGATGGTTCTTTCTGGCCTTAAATTCTATGAGACCCCACCTGCACTGTGCATGTAAGGTCACACCATGGAGGTGCACCATTTTTAAGAGCACACCACTCTGCGCCTCCCCTTCCCCCAACTGTGATATTGTGGACAAGGTTATGGGGGCAGAGCAGTGTGCTTTTCAAGAGAGCATCCTGTCAGATACTGGATGAAAATATACATATGTATCACATCTGGTTTTGTCTGAGTACTGGATGGGGGATGACCCCTAGAAAAGCAGGACTGTTCAATTTAATACCATATGAGTCACCTGCCCAGGAGCAGCCACTGTTTTCCTTTAACTCCATTGTGATATGGAGCCCACAGTAGCGGAGAATGGGAATGAAGAATGGATTGTGGGATCTACACTGATGTCATCTCCTCAAAGAACCACAGTTTCTGTAGGGTAGATAACTGTTCTTTGAGTGTGTGTCAGTGTTGATTCCACCATAGGTGACTGACAAGCAGTGGTGAGCATGGGTATAGTGAGCATGAGGAGTTCCAGTTGTATCAGCTGGACAGCAACTGTAGCACTGTTCTCCCGAACCTGGCATTCAACCTCACTGCTAAGCCTAAGGCATAGTGCTTGACAAGGCAGTGGGTTACTCCATGTCACCACCTTGCAGTTTACTAATATGGGCACATACCTGAAGTAGGCAGAAGTCACTTGAGCTCCGGTGGAATGAGTCTTGGTGTTCAGTGGGAGAAGTACTAACTGGTAACATGAGGAAATGCATTGTGTGATCCATTTTGATCTTTGAGATGAAATAGCTTGACCTATTGAACCCCTGGCTGTAGCCAGAAATAGGTAGGGTAGCAGTCTGAATGGCTTAGTTCTGTCAATATAAAGAAGAATCTCAGATACAGCTAGAGTGTGTGTGTGTGTGCGTAACTTGTTCTCTCCTGGTGCCAAATGTGGTTTTGGGAAGACAGGCAAGTTGATGGATTAGTTCAGTAAGCTTCTGAGACCACCTTGGGGATGAATTTCAGGCAAGGTCTTAGCACCACTTTGTTCCTACAGAAGATTGCATAGCAGGGTTCACCTATAAGGACCTGAAGCTTACTCTCCTGGACAAAGTGATAGCAACTAGGAAGATCATCTTCACCATCAGGTGGTATAAGGAGCAGTCTGACAGAGGCTCCGATGGAGGTTCCTTGAGTCTCACGAGGACTATACAGGCAGAAGAGGTTCCAGGCAGAAGTGGGTTAGTGTGTAGTAGCTAGTTAAGAAACTCCAATACCATGGAACAAGAGAAGACAGATGACAAACTGAAATTGCTGCAAGGGGGACTTTGATAAAGCTGAGTGAGAGACTGGCCTGTTTGAGGTGCATTTTCGTTTGAGGATTGTGGTGGAGTCACCATTCACCAGGCATCCCTTTGTGGACAGAAGTGTTTCCGCAGGGGCCTCCCTCTCTTTGGGGACTCTTGAGAGCACTATATAGTCTCCCTCAGGGCTATCACCAATCCTCCTCTGAAACTGTTAGTATCCCAAAGTAATTTAAAATATTCCCCAGTGCCCCAAACACAAGGTCCATCATAATACCCCAATAGTTCATACCCATCTCCAACTCTGCCATCCACAGAGACCTTATTCTGCTCAGCAAAAGCCTAGCCTTCTGGCCCAAGCTTTCTTCCTCTGTCTGCACAGGCACTGTTCTGAGAGAGAAGGTGGTGTATATACTACCCTCCTTCTGAAAGCTCCTCCTGATTGGCCAGGAGAGAGAGGGCCCCTTCCCCACCCTACACTATAGGATTCCTGATCCCAGACCCTTAAAGCAATAATGTTCTGGGATCTTCCCATCCCATTGCTAGCTCCCCAGGACTGTCACAACCAGGGCATGGGCAGTCAGGCCTAGTGGCCAGAGTCAGGAACTGGGAGTCACGCTGTGGGTCAGAGCCAGTAACAGGAGCAAGCAGGGAAGCAGGGCTGGAGGACAGGAATAAGGCTGGAGCAAGGCAGGTAATAGAAGTGATTACTACTATGGGCACAAGCACTGAGCAGCCAGCAACCTGCTGCTGCTGCAGTTAAAAGCAGGCCTGCTAGCTCCCTTCTGCCAATCAGGTTCTCCTACTGCAACCCCGCTGAGCTTATTAATCTGCCTGTACAAATTTTGACAGGTGTTTCTTCAGTTTTCTCTAGTTGCTGAACCTCAGGGCACAGTGTCTTCTGGAAGGGACATTTATTGAAGATGACCCTTATGGTTCCTTGAACATAGAGGTCTCCTCTGAGTCTGAGGCAACATGCATTCTTTGCTTGTGCAGCTGACTTCACCCACTCATCCATTGACTTTCAGTCCTCAACTAAAAAGATTTGCACACTGTACACTTGCCCAGGCTGTGACTTTCCCCCAGGTAGAATAGGCACTGGCTATGCCCAGTCAGGGAGATGAGTCAGTCACAGGTCAGGCAGGGCTGAAATCTTGAAGGTTCAGAGTCTGCCATAGTGGTTGGCACAAAGCACCTTGCCTCACTATTCAGGGGGATGTATCCTCACTTCCTTTTTGTGGAACATCTACATTAAAGAACTATGAAGATAAGGAGGCTGAAGAAGTATTTTCTTCACTAAACAAGTTAAGAAGGGGAGTTTGAAGCTAGAGGAAAGTAGCAAGTCAGACAAGGATGAGTCTTATTGCCAAGTAAGAAGGAACTAGGGTTGCAGCCACTCCACTCTTTATACCCTGGCATGGGTGTATTAGGTGACACTGGGTACATGCATGGTCCTGACAGACTGCTATTAAAAAAAAAATCCAATTCCTTGTGCATTCATACCTGCAGTGGATCCTCACTGACACTCAAAGACGACCAAATCAGTTTATATAACAATTTTATAGAAATCATCTATGATTTAACATCTATGGACAAAGCTGAAAGAGCAGAATTTTTTCTAGTGACAGCACTTTTCAAGCCATCTCATGAGGCTTTTGGGTGTACTGTGAAGTGCATCAAGGACATGTCCTAATGCTTGAATCATTTGAATGGGAGCAGGGTAAAGATTCCTTTGAAACTATTCTGAATAATATGCTAAAGTAGTCTGTTCTGTGAAAGGCTTGTGTGCCTAGAAAGCAAACAAATCAGGAAGCTAAGAGAAACTTAATTAGGCGTTTTTACAATACAAGTGTTATAGGGTCCTGCCCACGTGAGGCCCATGTACTCACCAGCCAGCATGCCCTTATGACTGGGTGCAGGATTGCTGGGCCTTCCCTTTGGTCACTGCATCCTGTTGGTCACCTCTGGCTGGGTTTTCTGTGGTCTAGCCTTCTGGCCAGGTCCCTTAAAAATTCAGTCTCCCTTCCAGGGTAAGCAAATGCAGCTGTATTTGGACAGACGCAAAGGTGGCTACTCCCAGCTGGCCTCTAACATCCTTTTGCATAGCTCTCCCCTGGGTCAACAGCAAAGTCCTGCCAAATCACCACAGAACTCAAACAAAAAACTAAAAAAATAAAAATAAAAAAAAAATTAATAATAATAATAAAAAAATCACCCTCTTCTTTCCAGAGTAGCAAGTCCTAGGGTGTTTCCTTTGGCCCCTCAGTAGAGCTCAGAGCTACAAACAAACCAAGCACTACTGAAGCATCCTCTGTCCCTCTCTGAGCTTGAGCCTTTCATCCCTCTTCAGCTCCCCAGGTACTTACAGGACATTGGCCATAGGGCTGCCTACCTGGATCCTGGCCACTTGTTCCAGGGGCCTACTGCAGTTGTTCCACTCCTTTGGCTCAGCTCTGTAACCATAACCCAGCTCAACTGCTCTCCTCCACAGCCAACCCCAAACTGGTGGGCTTCCTCCGTTTTTTAAGTCCTATACACAGCACTAGTGGCCGGTCAGGGCTGATTAAACCAGGCTGGCCAGCCCCTGGACTCTTGGCCTTTAAAGGTGAAGGCCACCCTGTAACAACATGCCAGACATGTCACTTGATGGAAATCATGGGTTCATCTGCCATCCTTTAATTTGAATGGCATAAAACTAAATTTTCAAACCACATTGCTACTATCAGTTATTGAAAGTTAAACTGTTTGATTTTGATATTTAATTGTCACCTAGTAATATTCTCAAGAGATCAGTGACCACGATTTGGTCCATATTCATAGAATCATAGAATCTCAGGGTTGGAAGGGACCTCAGGAGGTCATCTAGTCCAACCCCCTGCTCAAAGCAGGACCAAACCCAACTAAATCATCCCAGCCAGGGCTTTGTCAAGCCTGACCTTAAAAACCTCTAAGGAAGGAGATTCCACTACCTCCCTAGGTAACCCATTCCAGTTCTTCACCACCCTACTAGTGAAAAAGTTTTTCCTAATATCCAACCTAAACCTCCCCCTCTGCAACTTGAGACCATTACTCCTTGTTCTGTCATCTTCTACCACTGAGAACAGTCTAGATCCATCCTCTTTGGAACCCCCTTTCAGGTAGTTGAAAGCAGCTATCAAATCCCCCCTCATTCTTCTCTTCTGCAGACTAAACAATCCCAGTTCCCTCAGCCTCTCCTCATAAGTCATGTGCTCCAGCCCCCTAATCATTTTTGTTGCCCTCCGCTGGACTCTCTCCAATTTATCCACATCCTTCTTGTAGTGTGGGGCCCAAAACTGGACACAGTACTCCAAATGAGGCCTCACCAGTGCTGAGTAGAGGGGAATGATCACATCGCTTGATCTGCTGGAAATGCCCCTACTTATACAACCCAAAATGCCATTAGCCTTCTTGGCAACAAGGGCACACTGTTGACTCATATTCAGCTTTTCGTCCACCGTAACCCCTAGGTCCTTTTCTGCAGAACTGCTGCCCAGCCATTCGGTCCCTAGTCTGTAGCAGTGCATGGGATTCTTCCGTCCTAAGTGCAGGACTCTGCACTTGTCCTTGTTGAACCTCATCATATTTCTTTTGGCCCAATCCTCTAATTTGTCTAGGTCCCTCTGTATCCTAGCCCTACCCTCCAGCGTATCAACCACTCCTCCCAGTTTAGTGTCATCTGCAAACTTGCTAAGGGTGCAGTCCACACCATCCTCCAGATCGTTAATGAAGATATTGAATAAAACCGGCCCCAGCACCGACCCTTGGGGCACTCCACTTGATACCGGCTGCCAACTAGACATGGAACCATTGATCACTACCCGTTGAGCCCGACCATCTAGCCAGTTTTCTATCCACCTTACCGTCCATTCATCAAGCCCATACTTCTTTAACTTGCTGGCAAGAATACTGTGGGAGACTGTATCCAAAGCTTTGCTAAAGTCCAGAAATAGTACATCCACGGCTTTCCCCTCAACCACCGAGCCGGTTATTCTTGTCATAGAAGGCAATTAGGTTAGTCAGGCATGACTTGCCCTTGGTGAATCCATGCTGACTGTTCCTGATCACTTTCCCCTCCTTTAAGTGGTTCAGGATTGATTCCTTGAGGACCTGTTCCATGATTTTTCCAGGGACTGAGGTGAGACTGACTGGCCTGTAGTTCCCTGGATCTTCCTTCTTCCCTTTTTTAAAGATGGGCACTACATTAGCTTTTTTCCAGTCATCCGGGACCTCCCCCGATCGCCATGATTTTTCAAAGATAATGGCCAATGGCTCTGCAATCTCATCGGCCAACTCCTTTAGCACCCTCGGATGCAGCGCATCCGGCCCCATGAACTTGTGCTCGTCCAGCTTTCCTAAATAGCCCCGAACTATTGTAACATGATCATTATTATTTATCCATTCAAAAATAGTGACAATATTACAGGTGACAAACACATTGAGCTGTAATTCTGAAGTGTACTTTCCTTAGCTAAACTGTGCCCATCCTTCTTATTAGCCTATGTAAATCCCCTAACTGCTCTTTTCTGTAGTTTAACAATGATAGGATGTAACTAATAGTACTTTTCATTTGTATTAGCACCTTTCATCCAAGCTTTCATACACTTTTGTAAACATTAAGCCTCATAATACTTGTGTGAAAAAGATACCATTTGCATTTTACAAGTGGGAAGACTGAGGAAGAGAGTAGTTAGGGGGTGAGCCCAAAGACACACAGCAAAACACAGAAGTCCTGGCTCCCAGTTCCTTGCTTTAACCACTGAATCGTAATGTCAATGGATTTTCATCCTAAAGCTCTGTAGAATTTTGTTTTTTTCCCCTGATACTCTTGTGAATATGCCAATTTTATTGTTTAACTATATTTTTGTGAGATGGAACAGTACTGTTAGTTGAAGCAAAATTTCACAATGTAAACCATATACTGATAATCTGTAAAATCTTGAAATTATAGTGATATTCTATACACTGTAGGTTGTCAGTGTGATATTTATAACCTGTATACTGTAGGTAGTCAGTACTTTCCCCTCTAAAAACAAGAACAATTTAATATTACTGTTTCTGTGCAAACAAACAGGAATGAACAGAATATTTTATAGGATATTGGACTACAAGAAAAGATGTCCCTTTTCTGAAGAGAAATCTACTGAGGCATCTATTTCTGTAAGTTATTGCCACCCTAGTTGAACACTAGGGGTCACATTTAGATAACCACTGGCATATTCAAGAACCCATCCATTCCCTCAATTAGCAGAGGAACAGAACATCAGCATTTCTGCTGTATCTGAAAGCTGATTTGCTAAGCAACTAATGCAGGGTTACAACCCTTGTGACTTCAATAGACATTCTGACTGCAAAAGGAATGAAGGATAAGGCTCACAACATACTGAACATGGGACCAATACCTTTGCCCTTCTGGATCCCTCCTCTATTCTCAGCTCTACATCAGACCACCTGTAACCCTAACTCAGGAAGGTTGGGCACCGCTCTTTCTATTGTCGATCTACAATCCTCCTGAGATAGCTGGCAGGTTCATTGGGAGGAATGTTAAAAAGTAGCAATACATTTTTGACCCAGATATTTCTCTGTTTTATGATTTGTACATTTTTAATTTCTAAATTATTTAATGTTGAGAAGTGACTTCTGCACCTTTCATTACTTTTTATACTACACTATGAACAAGGCTGACAATATATTTCAGTCAAAACAACAACAGTTCCATGATGTTACAGTGATTTCAATGGACCTGAGGTAATGCCATTGGGGGACTATTTTTACAATGCTAATTTTTCCATGATCTTCAGATAATGTCAGTGGAAAGATTTGAAAGAAGTTTTATTCTTGTGGAGTCACATTCAACCCCAGTACAAGAAATGCAGCTCCACTTAAGTCAATGAAGTTCTGCCCACTTACACTTGGTCTGACTTTATCTTGTAATATTTTATCCTTTACTCATTCCCTCATCATTATTCTCTGATCACACTGTCAGGCCTCCATCCAAGTTTAAAGAACAGGAGTACTTGTGGCACCTTAGAGACTAACAAATTTATTTGAGCATAAGCTTCCGTGGGCTACAGCCCACTTCATCAGATGCATGCAGCGGAAAATACAGTAGGAAGATATATATATATATATATGCACAGAGAACATGAAACAATGGGTGTTACCATACACACTATAAGGAGAGTGATCAGTTAAGATGAGCTATCAGCAGCAGGAGAGAAAAAACTGTTTGTAGTGGTAATGAAAATGGCCCATTTCCAGCACTCATCCAAGTTTAGTTTGTTTCTAAACCCAGTGACAAAGACATTAGGAAAGTTTATGGAACACTGCATTTCCAGTGACCACATGCATTTCTTTCTACCATCTCTCAACCATGGGGGAAGTTAGTTCCAAAACAAAATATAGGATGTTTAAATAGTCAGAATATTTTAGATTGCTATAAACCTGGCTTTAGACCAGTTCACAGCTCTGTACTGTGAAAACATATTACAGAAATTAGAGATGGAAATTTTAGGATGACCTAATAATTTTCTCTCTTAATTTCATCTTGATATTTCTAATAATACACTTGTGTAAATAATTCCTTCTGACACTTGGGTCTTGATTGTGGCTGGGCTGGCACAAGTGTACAAGAGAGGGGAGGAGGGCACAATGGCTCTTCATCAGACCCCATCCTCTTGCATCCTGATGAGGCTTAGTCAATCAGGGAGCACAAGCACTGCTTGTACCTTGAAAGGGTGATACTTACCTGCAGGTACCAGAGTAAACTGGGAGGACATATAAAATATTTTCAGGAACCTTATTTCATATTGGGCATCTAGTCCGATTTCAGTTTCAAGCTTAGATTCTGGAGAGCCAATGGGTGTTCCAACTGCACAAAATGAAGGGCAAAATGGTGCCTAACAGACACTGAAGAGGGCACAATGGAGCAGGGCCGGCTCCAGGGTTTTTGCCACCCCAAGCGGCGGGGAACCCCCCCCCCTCCGCAATCGTGATTGGCGGCAGCTCCACCGCGCCGCTTTCTTCTTCGGCGGCATGTCCTTCCCTCTGAGAGGGACCGAGGGACCCGCTGCCGAATTGCCGAAGAGCCAGACGTGCCACCCCTTCCCTTTGGCTGCCCCAAGCACCTGCTTGCTGAGCTGGTGCCTGGAGCCGGCCCTGCAGTGGAAGTGCATTACTCAAGCAGTATTTTTAGACCATGCACTGGAGCTCTGTGCTAAAATTACAACATCAAATATACATCTTCGGCGATTAAACACAGCAGCACTATCCTGTGCACAAGTTTTCTTTTAACCTATATCTGAAGCTGCTTTTTCCACCTTAGTTTTCCTCCTTGTCTTGCATAATTCCTTATAAAAGATTCCCAACTGTTTTAGTCTGCTTTTTCTTGTGTGATTGTTACACCAAAACCTTACTGTTGGTAGCTCAGTAGGTGGCAGTCTATCCTATCAACCAACTGAATAATGATCCGACATGATGGTAGGAGCACTGAGCTTCCGGAGGTGCTGTCTTTTAAATGACATGTTAAGCTGCTGTGATGATTCAAGATCTTAGGGCACATTTGGCAATAATCCAAGGGTTAGCCCTGTTATCCTAGTCAAATTCCAATCTGGATATTTACACTCTGCTGCGCTAGTCTATCTTTCCTAAATTTCAAAGTGAATATGTAATTCTTCACTTCCCCTTCCAAACACTGTTGTGCAGTGTTACTAATGCACAAGGTCTGTTGTTTCTCCCCAGAGATAGCTGTGTTTCAGCACTAGGTGAAGTGATTGGTCTCTTGTCAATAAAAGATTTCAGGGCCTGAATCTTCTGCATGAAAGCAGCATTATAATGTAAGACTTTATGAGAAAGCCAGACACTTTAACAGAAAGCTCTCCCACAGAAACCAACACCTTTCCCCACACATCGTTACAGATTATAGACCAAATTCACCCCTGATTTAATTATACTGAAATCAAAGATATCAGTTTAGACCTGAGAGATCTTTGAACTAAGACACCTAGAACATAGACAAGAACCTACAGAAACAGAGAGGACTTCTTTTTTTAGGAGGAAAAAAATCTGTTTTTTTGTTTGTTTTTTTAAACTAAAAGGAAAAGATTTTAAGATGTTGTTAATTTCTTCAAAATATCTTTTAGCAAAAACTGACGGTTAAAAAAGGATTTTAATTTTTAAAAATAGTCCTTTTGAGTGTACATTTGTACACAACTCCCAATTGTTTAGTCTAGGTTGCTACTACAAAGGTTAGCAGAAAATGATTTTCTTTTCCATAACATTTCCAGGTAGATCAAAAAGCTTGACATATCCATACCATCGGAGAATTCAAATGAAAATGGCTTCATTAAACTGCACTTCCTTAAACATATGGAAGGATAATGGAGCAAATGAT
Organism: Mauremys mutica; assembly: GCF_020497125.1. NCBI lineage: Eukaryota > Metazoa > Chordata > Testudines > Geoemydidae > Mauremys > Mauremys mutica. The sequence goes on from NC_059077.1 coordinate 47,156,962, forward strand.
CAATCTGTAAGCACCTAGAAGAAAATAAGGTGATAAGTAACAGTCAACATGGATTTGTCCAGAACAAATCAAGCCAACCTACTATCATTCTTTGACAGGGTAACAAGCCTTGTGAATAGAGGGAAGCAGTAGATGTGATATATTTCAACTTTAGTAAGGCTTTTGATACTCTCTCACATGATCGCCTCACAAATAAACCAGAGACAGATAAGCTAGACAAAGCTACTAGAAGGCAGGTGCACAACTGGTTGGAAAAGTGTACTCAGTTGTCAGTGGTTCACAATCAAGCTGGAAGGGTATATTGAGTGGGGTCCTGGAGGGATCTCACATGAGTTTGGTTCTATTCAATATCTTCATAAATGATTGCATAATGGGATAGAGAGTACATTTATAAAGTTTGTGGATGATATCAAGCTGGGGGGGGTTGCAAGCCTGACAAATCCAAAGACAGAATTAGAATTCAGAATGATCTTGACAAACTGGAGAAATGGTCTGAAATAAATAGAACAAAATTCAGTAAGGACAAATGCAAAGTACTCCATTTAGGAAGGAATAATCAGTTGAACAAATACAAAATAAGAAATGAATGCCTAGGAATACTGCAGAAAAGGATGTGGGGGTTTTAGTAGATCACAAACCAAATATGAGTCAACAATGTAATATTGTTAAAAAAGGGGGAGGGACAAAATTGTTCTGTGAGGTATTAGCAGGAATCAGACAAAACTTCCTAACTGTAAAATACTGGAACAAATTACTTAGAGAGGGGAGGGTGTGAAATCTTCATCACTGAAGGTTTTTAAGAACAGGTTAGACAGACACCTGTCAAGATTGATCTAGATAATACTTAGCCCTGGTCTACACTGGGGAGGGGGTGGGGGAAAATCGATCTAAGTTACGCAACTTCAGCTACGTGAATAATGTCGCTGAAGTTGACATACTTAGATTGACTTACTGTGGTGTCTTTGCTATGCTGAGTCGACTGCTGCCACTCCCCCGTCAACTCTGCCTGCGCCTCTCACAGCACTGTAGTACAGAAGTCAACGAGACAGGGCTAGGGAGGTCGATTTATTGCATCTAGACTAGACAATCCAGCGGGTAGTGAAGACATACCCTTAGTCCTCGGTGCAGGGGACTGGACTAAATGACAGAGTTAGGTCCTTTCCACACCTATATTTCTAAGTCTGTGAAAAGGTTCAGCCAATCAGGTGCACAGTAAGATAACATGCAACTTGCGCCACATGAGCAATCACAGCAAATCAATTTTAAATTTGAAGTACACCAGATCAGCAGCCCAATAAAATTTGTAGGCACTGGGATAGTGCAAGGATGTCTAGTTTGTGGCTTGGAAGGGTCTGTCTTAAGAAGAAAATTTTCATTTGATTATGAATTGGACGTGTGGTACTTGAGCTGCAGAAGTTTTCAAATTAGCCCTGTTGCTATGGCAGAGGAGCAAAGGGGGAACCACTTCACCTGCCAACCTTGGAACATCTTGGCTAGAAAACAGGAGCAATCAGCACAGCTGTTCTCCCTTCCCTGTTGGCTGCCTGCTACATCACAGTGGGGGGGAGGAGAATATTACTGGTTCCCCTGCCAGCCTGTGGGAGCAGCCGTGCTGGAACAATTTTTACAGTGGGGGTGCTGAGAGCCATTGAACCAAACTGTAAACCCTGTATATGATGGAAAGCACTTCAAGCTAGCGGGTGCAGCAGCACCCTGAGTTCCAGCACTTATGTGTGGGAGTCCCATTTGACCGTCTCTGCCTAAGCCTAGGAGAACAGCTAGCATGGAAAGGTTCATTTTCCTGAGTCCTCTGTATACATAAAGCAAAAACTATTTACTAGAAGCTTCTATGAAATAAAAAAATTGAGCAAACCCCTGTTGGTTTACAGACACATTTTAAATCTGAACCCAGGTAAACATTTCACACAGCTTAATCCTAAATTAGTCAGGCTGTGAATGACATTGTATTATTCATTTTAGTGCAGGAAAATACTTGTCAGTATAAGAAAAATAAGGTTTGTTTCTTATTTTTGGTCAGGCATGAGAGCATTTGGGGGTTGCTTCTCTTGACATTTGGAAGTCAGCCTAAAGAAGTTGCTAGACTGACCTATCCGAGAGACTTGTCTGCCACTGCTGCCATTATGTTATGCATGACCCTTCCCTCTTTCTTTAGGTCATCAGCAAAAAAATCTGTCACTCCTTCCTCCTAGCTTCCTCTGCTTCAGCAGACTCGAGACATGTTGTGCAAGACAAATAAAATATTGTGTTCTTCCTATAGCACTCGGTTGCTCTCAGAGCCAGCTCCTCTTGTGTTTCTTGCACATATTGGCACAATTCACAAAGCCTTATTGTTAGTATTTTCATACTAATGGGATTAAAATAATTTATTGCATATCAGTATGACTCATTGTGAAACTCTAAGTGGTGCCTTTTTTAATTCTATAAAATGTGATGCTGAAGAGTGGACAGTTCGGTGTTTATTTAGGGCCAGTACATATTGGCAATTAATAAGAAACAATTTGTTTTGTTAGTCTCCAAACTAAGGGCTAAGCTTCCAAATGAGAGGAGGATTTCATGCCCCCCCCCCTTACTTTATTATAGACAGTGATTTTGAACTAGGTGTTCTGTTTATTTCAGTGCAGTCTGCTACTGGGAGTGGAGGTTATGAAAGAAGGATAAATATTAAAAGTCTTAACATTCCCACTCAAAAGCAAGAGGGAAAAAATTCAATACATACTTTATGTAGCTTTGAAAGAGAAAAACTGGAATGAAGAACTGGTGAAGAACTGGAATGGGTTACCTAGGGAGGTAGTGGAATCTCCTTCCTTAGAGGTTTTTAAGGTCAGGCTTGACAAAGCCCTGGCTGGGATTATTTAGTTGGGTTTTGTCCTGCTTTGAGCAGGGGGTTGGACTAGATGACCTCCTGAGGTCCCTTCCAACCCTGAGATTCTATGATTCTATGAAAAGGGGACCATAGCAGAAGCCACTCACTCAAAATCAGAAATGGACAGTTTTACAAAGACTCCTTGGGGACAATTAACAGAGGGGCCTTCCCAAGTAATCTAAATTCTATATTTTTATGTGCCTAAAAGCCAGCTTGGTCACATAAAGAGCATTTATGTGCCTAAAGGCCAATTCAACATCCCAAACCAGGGTTTGGCCATCTTTCTATGCCCCCCCCACCCCATTTGAAAACTGGGCTCATCAGATAAAATATAGGTGCCCTGTTGCCACTCTGAAACCTATCCTATGGCCAGAGGGACTGATCCTACAGTCATTATTTATACAAAACATTTAAGAAAGGAATGGATATTTTGCATGAGGAAAGACTACAGGATTGAACCCAGAAAGAAATAATTTGAACAACATCCATTTACCTTATCATGCTGGGGGCTCACTCCCAGCTGCAATGTAGACTTACCCTTTCAGCATCCAGTAAGATCCTAGCCTCAGTGCACCTTCTTTCAGGCACTCACTGGCTATCAACTGGGCCCCAGCCAGCTACCAGTGAACTGGGCTTTGCCCCTTTTACTCCTCCCTCCAAGCTTGATCCTTCTCACAGGTGTAGCAGGGAAGGACTGACTGGGTACACAGGCTCACATTAGCTCCTTCCTGACTAGTGTGGTTTGTGTACCCCATCACGCCTTCTAGTATGTGTTACTGCACTTGTGATGTCGATGCAATTTGAAGACAGAGGGAACACTGTACTAGATCTTTATAAGTGATAGTCCCATACCTGACAGCTGCATAATGAGCGACCACTACATAAATTAAAACTGTATTTCCTAATTTACCACTAAGGCCAATATAATAAGATCATGGACTCAAAGAAATTAGAGATGGGAAAGATGTGTTAGGTCATCTAGTCCAATTCCCTGCCAGTGCAGAAGTGTTTCAGCAGAATATTCTTTTCAGTATAAATTTTAAGAGACTCAAGCAGTGGCATTTTCACCAGCTAATAGGCACAATTGTTAGGATACTTTCTGATTTTCCTGAAGTTTGTCCCCACAGTTTCACCACATAACTTCTAGTAATATCCCGCTGGAAACACTAAACTATCCAACTTTCTCCATGCTGTTTGTGCCCTGAAATGAACCAGCTATTACAATCCCTTAGGGATCTATTTGCATAAAGAAGCAATTGCAGTCATTACAGAGAGCACAATCCTGCAAACATGATTTGTTCAAGTGGATGTCAATCATCCAACACATTTTGAAGTTCATATGCGTACATTAAGTTCCGCTATGTTCTCTATTATGCTACAGAGAGGGCTCAGTCCATGGAAGAGTCATGGTGGGGTCATATATAGAGAAAGTATCTATACCAGATTGTAAGGAGGGAAACTGATTAAGCCTAAATTGGGAGGATTTGTGCCTCAATTTTTCACCTTTATTTATACATTTCCAGACAGAATCATTGTCACTCCTCTCTCTTATATATACACACAGAAATTATTATAAAACAGAATAGATAGGAGCCCAAGTCACCAAGTTCCAGGGTACCAGGAAGCTCTTCTCCACTTAACAATGATCATCTCAATCTCTGGACAGGAATTATACAACTTGGGCCCTTGCTCACTTCCTTTTAAAATATCTTTCCATGCTGCATATTCATTATCTTTCTTCCAATCAGCATAAAGCATTGTGTCTTAGACAACTTCAGGTGGGGTGAGCGGTGACACCAGGCAGCAGTGCTTGGGCCTTTGAGACAAGCTGGGTGGCCCGCTGACGTGACTTAAGGGGTGGAAGTTGCACTTCCTCCCCAAGCTGCACCATGTGGGGCCAGTCCAAGCTGCCTAGCATTGCCACTGGCCCCCACAAGTGTTCCTCCCCCCTCCTCAAAGTTTGAATACCTTTGTTCTAGATCCTGAGGCGATGTGTGGGGTGGTCACATGCCATCCCAGAACCTTTAAATTGTGCCCCCCTCCACTATCAACAGTTACATGTCACCTCTGAATGACAACAGGCTGACTCACCACTGGCAGCTCCTTAGGCCAGACATAGCATAGCAGCTCTCTCCCCATTGGGTGGCTCCTGCCAATGGCTGTTCTGTCTCTGTGGTGACCTACCTCCTCCTGTGACTTGGCCCTTGTAAGCGTCCGCTGTTGGGGTCGCCCCTCCCTGGGGCAACTGGGAGCCAGGCCGCCTCACTACACGAGTCCGGTGAGCTGGCAAATTAGCCTGGTGAGGCAGGAAACTGTCAGGAGCTCAGACCTTCAGGCAGGGGCTGAGCAAAGTAGTTCAGGATTTAACAAGCCCAGGCTCCTGGTCCTGAGCATCAGGGTGAGGGGGAGACTGCCACCCGGGAGTGGGGTGGCAGGGGGGACGCAGGCCCGCCCACTCCTCTGCGTCCCAGCCCGGGGCCCTAACAGTGGCAGGCAACCTGCTGCTGTGTCAGTGGGGATCCTGGAAGCAACACACTGACATTGGCTCTGGGTGTGCTGCAGCCAGACTAGGGTCGGCTGCCCCCGGGCTACTTCCGACCTCCCCCTCTACCAGTACTTATGTCTCTGCGGCGTCTTCCAGGATGTCCAGCACCATGGGCTCCTCGGGATATTGAGCGAGGGGTAGACTGGGCAACTCCTCGGGGTCCCTTTGTACTGGTCGGCTTACTGGCTCTCCCGGCGTCTGGTCGGCGTCCAGCCTCCGCAGGTATGGCCAGTCCTCGGGTTGGTCACAGGCGGCGGGAGTCTCCCCGGCGGGAGCTGGGGCATCCACGTCTGGCCTCTCCGGCGGCCAGGCCCCTTCTGAGCCCTGGGGTTGGGCTTTTATACTTCCTGCCCTGCGCCTTGACCTCTGGGGGGCGGGCGCAGGCTCCAGTGACTCCGCCCTCTTTGGCGTCCGTAAGGGCTTGTCCCTCTCTGGGGTGGCTGGGAGCCAGGCCGCCTCACTACACACACCCCCACTCAAGTCTGGCTCCCGTTCAGCGACCCTTCCATGCCTCCCAAGCGGGACAGAAAGTCTGCATTCACGTGGTCCTTCCTGACCCTATGGCGAACCGTAAAGGCATAGGACTGTAAGGCCAGGTACCCCCGCTGTAGTCTCATATTATGACCTTTCATTCAGGCCAGCCATTGGAGTGCAGCATGATCGGTGACCAACATGAATGGGACTCCGAGGAGATAACGCAATGCATCACAAGTCCACTTTACTGCGAGGGCCTCTTTTTCCACTACCGCATAGTTCTTCTCCCGAGGGAACAGCTTCCGGCCGATATAGATGACTGGATGTTCTTCCCGGTCCACCTCTTGGGAGAGGACAGCCCCAAGTCCTACCTCTGAGGCATCTGTCTGGAGGATGAATGCCTGGTCAAAATCGGGGCTATATAGGACCGGTTCACGGCAGAGGCTTGCCTTGAGTGTCTGGAATGTGTTATCGCACTCTCGGGTCCATACTACTTGCCGCGGGCTGTCCTTGGTTAACAATCCAGTCAGAGGGGCGGCAATCACCGCAAATTGGGGGATGAACCGCTGATAATAGCCAGCAAGTCCCAGGAACTGGCATACCTGGCGTTTTGTGGCAGGCGGTAGGCAAGTTGCAATGGCCTGAACCTTTCCCACGAGGGGTTTTACTTGTCCATTCCCTATGGTATACCCCAGGTAGGTAGTTTCTTGCCAGCCAATGCGGCACTTCTTTGGGTTGGCAGTTAACCCGGCTGCCCGCAGGGACCTCAGGACTGCTGCTACCCGCTCTAGGTGGTTCTCCCATTGGCGGCTATATATAACCACATCATCCAGGTAGGCGGCAGCGTAGTCCCGATGGGGCTGGAGGAGGCGGTCCATCAGCTGCTGAAACGTGGCTGGGGCCCCATGGAGGCCGAAGGGCATCTGAGTAAACTGGTACAGACCCGTAGGGGTGGCAAAAGTGGTCTTCTCCCAGGAGGCCGGCTCGAGGGGGATCTGCCAATATCCCTTGCTCAGATCAAGGGTGGTAATGTAGCGGGCCTCCCCTAACCGGCCGTGCAGCTCATCTACCCGGGGCATCAGATACACATCGAACTTTGAGATGGCATTGACGCGTCTGAAATCGATGCAGAACCGTTGGGTGCCGTCGGGCTTCGGTACCAGCACTACCGGGCTGCGCCATTCGCTTTGTGATGGTTCGATGACTCCCAAGTCCAGCATGGCCTGTAATTCCTCTTCAATGACCTGTCGCACATAATATGGCAAGGGCCTGGTCGCACCCCGGATCACCACCCCAGGCTCTGTCTGAATTGTATGCTGAACGAGGGTTGTGTATCCTGGTTGGGTTGTGAAAGTGCGTGAGAATGCTTGTAGGAGACACTGGGTCTGTTTGAGTTGTTCCTCAGTCAGCATCTCTCCGAGCTGGGGCCCTCCGGGGTCCTCCGAACGTGTTACCTGGGGACCCAGCTTGGGTTCCGGCGGGTACGGGTTAATTAAGAGTCCCTCTCGCTCCCGCCAGGGTTTGAGAAGGTTAACATGGTACCGTTGCGTTTTTTTGCGCCGGTCGGGCTGGTTGATCTCATACGTGACAGGCCCGACCTTTCGGATCACCTCATAAGGCCCTTGCCACCAGGCCAGAATCTTTGATTCGCTGGAGGGGAGGAGGAGTAAAACCCGATCTCTGGGTTGGAAGTCGCGAGTCCGTGCGTCCCGGTTGTAGGTCTGGGCCTGCGCTTCTTGGGCGACCTTCAAATTCTCCTGCGCTAGGGCCCCAGCCTGCGTAAGGTGCTCCTGGAGCTGGAGTACGTATTTTAAGAGGCCCTGGGCGGGTGACGGGGCTTGCTCCCATGTTTCTCTCATCAGGTCCAACAGGGCCCACGGGCAATGACCATATAGCAATTCAAACAGGGAAAACTTTGTAGAGGACTGGGGCACCTCCCGAACCGCCAGGAGCAAAGGTGGAAGTAACTGGTCCCATTGGCGGAGATCTTCTTGGGGAAAACTTGCGTAACATGTCCTTGAGGGTTCGGTTAAACCGTTCAACCAACCTGTCGGTCTGGGGATGGTAGACCGACGTACGTAGTTGCTTGATCCCCAGAAGCTCACACACCTGCCGTAACAGCCGAGAAGTAAAATTGGTGCCCTGGTCCGTGAGAATCTCCTGGGGCAGGCCTACGCGGGCGAAGACCTTCACAAGCTCACCTGCAATGGTGCAGGCTGTGATGTTTCAGAGGGGGATTGCCTCTGGGAACCAGGTAGCATAATCCACCATGACCAATATATACTGAAATCCGGCAATGCTTTTGGGGAGAGGCCCCACCAGGTCCATGGCCACACGCTCGAAGGGGGTTTTGATCAAGGGCATGGGGACCAGGGGCGCCTTGGGAGTCTGTGCAGGAGCAGCCAACTGGCAGTCTAGGCAGGACTTACAGTAGTTCCTCACCTCCTGGTGTATGCCCGGCCAGAAAAAGTGCATCAATATCCAGGACAGAGTTTTGTCGTGGCCCAGGTGTCCGGCCGCCAGGACGTCGTGGGCTAGTTTCATGACGACTCGCCGATGGCATTGAGGCACGAGGAGTTGGGTCCGGGACTCCCCAGTGTGGGGGTCCCTCTCAACCCGATAAAGGCGCTCCTGCCGCAGTTCAAAGTGTGGCGGTGTGGATCAATGACTGTGCCATTGACAGTTGTCAACTGCTCGTACGCCCGCTTGAGTGTGGGATCGGCCCTTTGATCACAGCAAAAGTCGCTGTGAAGCGAGGGCTCCCCAATAGCTGCCGGGGTAGAGTCCTCATATTCTCCCCTCGGTTTGGTAGGGGCGGGTGCTTCCCCTTCCTCTTCCCTGGCGTCGGGTGGGGGTCTCCTTCCAAGACCGGGGTGACCCTCGGGCGTTCCCCGGTGTTGCCGCAGAGGATTTCTGGGAACTCTGGCCAGTCCTGCCCCAGGATCACTGGGTATGCAAGGCGCAGGGCTAGACCCACCACCATCGGTCAGGTGATCCCATCCACTGTTAGCTGGGCTCGAGTACTGGGGTAGGGCCGTATGTCCCCGTGGATACACTGCAGCCGGATCATCTCCAGGCGGGCGTCGGCCTGGGGGCCTAAGTTTTGGTGGATCAATGTCTGGCCGCAGCCTGAATCAATGAGGGCCACTGTTGGGTAACCCTCAACAACCACTGGCACCGTGATCTTGGCGGCTTGTGGATGTCGGGCACGGGCTTCCCCTGAGCAGACCTGGCCAAAATTGCACTCCATCGCTGTGCAATCCCATTGTAAATGGCCATACTCCCCACAGGAAAAACAGGGCCCCAAGGTCTGCCCATCCCGGCCGTGGACGTGTTCCTGCTGCTCCCCGGGGAGGGCTCTGGTTGATCCCTTGAGAAGCTGGAGAAGGTGCTGGGACTTGTTGCACTGGGGCCTCCACCGGACGGGATCGGAGCTCCGGACCCTGGGAGGAAACTCATGAGTCAATCCGGGTGGGCGCCCCCCTCCTCTCTGTGTTAGGGCGCCCCAGCCCAGGTGGGGCTGCTCGGATAGTTGGACCCACTGGTGTCTCAGCGGCTAGAAAGTCCTCCGTCAGGGTGATGGCGGCGGCTAGCGTCACAGGCCGATGGCGGAGGACCCAGGCCCTTCCTCGCGGCAGGAGTATGTGAGTGAATTGTTCCAGCACGATTTGTTCGGTGAGCTCCTCCAGAGTTCGTCTTTCGGGCTGCAGCCACCGCTTGCACGCCTCCCTTAGCTCCTGACCCACCAGCCGGGGCAGGCCCCTGTAGGGTAGGCCAGGCTCCGGAACTGCTGCTGGAAGGTTTCCGGACTGACATCCAGGGCATCTAAAATTGCCGCCTTTACTTGACTATAGTCCCATGCTGCATCTGTGGACAAGCCCCGATAGACCGTCTGAGCGGTCCCAGTCAGGTATGGGGCCAGGAGGGTAGCCCATTGGTCTGGGGCCCAGCCAGCGACGACCGCCACCTGTTCAAACGTTACGAGAAAGGCCTCTGGGTCATCGTTGGGGCTTATCTTCGTTAGCCCAATAGGCGGGGCGTTGCTGGGTGGTCCCGGGGGCCCCACCGGCTGGGGCTCTGCGGGACGGGGCAGCAGTGTCGCCAATTGCTGCAGGCATTGTTGCTGGTGGTCCTGGTTCTGGCGTCCCAGTTCCAGAATCAGCTGCTGCTGTTGTGTCCCAAGCTGCTGAACCAGTTGCTGCTGCTGGAGCTGGGCGGTGGCCTGCTGCTGCTGTTGCTGCTGCTGAAGCTGGGCCACCTGCTGCTGCCGTTGGTTCTCTGCCAAAAATTTAATAAGCTTGTCCATGTCCATGGTGGCCTTGGACAAGTCTCCTCAGATCCCTCTTCACAGGGATCAGGGTCCTGGACGGAGTATCCCCACTTCTGGTACCACGTGTAAGCGTCCGCTGTTGGGGTCGCCCCTCCCTGGGGTGACTGGGAGCCAGGCCGCCTCACTACACGAGGCCGGTGAGCTGGCGAATTAGCCTGGTGAGGCAGGAAACAGTCAGGAGCTCAGGCCCTCAGGCAGGGGGTGAGCAAACAGCTTAGTATTCAAGCCCAGGCCCTTGGTCAGGGCGGGCAGCAAACAACAGTTCAGAGCTCAGACCCTCAGGGTCAGGGCGGGCAGCAAACAACAGTTCGGGGTTCAGACCTTCAGGCAGGGGCTGAGCAAAGTAGTTCAGGATTTAACAAGCCCAGGCTCCTGGTCCTGAGCATCGGGGCGAGGGGGAGACTGCCACCCGGGAGTGGGGTGGCAGGGGGGACGCAGGCCCGCTCACTCCTCTGCATCCCAGCCCGGGGCCCTAACAGCGGCAGGCAACCTGCTGCTGTGTCAGTGGGGATCCTGGCCATAACACACTGACATTGGCTCTGGGTGTGCTGCAGCCAGACTAGGATCGGCTGCCCCCGGGCTACTTCCGACCTCCCCCTCTACCAGTACCTGTGTCTCGGCGGCGTCTTCCAGGGTGTCCAGCACCATGGGCTCCTCGGGATACTGAGCGAGGGGTAGACTGGGCAACTCCTTGGGGTCCCTTTGTACCAGTCGCCTTACTGGCTCTCCCGGCGTCTGGTCGGCGTCCAGCCTCCGCAGGTATGGCCAGTCCTCGGGTTGGTCACAGGCGGCGGGAGTCTCCCCGGTGGGAGCTGGGGCATCCACGTCTGGCCTCTCCGGTGGCCAGGCCCCTTCTGAGCCCTGGGGTTGGTCTTTTATATTTCCTGCCCTGCGCCTTGACCTCTGGGGGGCGGGCGCAGGCTCCAGTGACTCCACCCTCTTTGGCGTCTGTAAGGGCTCGTCCCTCTCTGGGGTGGCTGGGCGCCAGGCTGCCTCACTACAGCCCTCCAACTAGGTCACTATAAGTATCTCCCCTTCCATGCTAGTCCATGAACAAAAATCAAGGGGAATTAACACAAATAAACTGATAAGAAAGAGAGGGGAATAATTTCCTCCCCGGGTGCATCAGAACTTGGCCCTCCCTTCCCTAAGGGAGGGCCTTCAGGCAGTGGTCATTGGGGTAGCTCCTGCCTTCAATCAGCCCTTTCCTCAGGCACTGAGACCTAAACATCTGTGTCTGCCCACAAGTGAGCTGCTCTGCTCCCCTTTTCACCAACTCCTCCAGCCTGTGCATGCTTGCAGGTGTGGTGGGGTGGAGCTGCCTGAGCCCCGAGCAGCTCTTTAACCTTCATGTTGTGAAGGCCAAGACTATAACAGGGTTCAAAATAGAACTAGATAAGTTCATGGAGGATAGGTACATCAATGGCTATTAGCCAAGATGGACAGGAATGGTGTCCCTAGCCTCTGTTTGCCAGAAGCTGGGAATGGGTGACAGGGGATGGATCACTTGATTATCTGTTCTGTTCATTCCCTCTGGGCACCTGGCATTGGCCACTGTCGGAAGACAGGATACTGGCCTAGGTGGACCTTTGGCATGACCCAATATGGCCGTTCTTATGTTCTTGTAACCCTTTTTTGTGTAATGTGGGGTTTGTAGAGCCCCTCACCACAGCCTTTATTTTTTCAGTGAGTAGGAAAGTTATGGAGCACAACATGCCCCCATGTCAGCATATTCTGCTCTTTTCCAAAGATGGGTTTTCGGGGGGACTTTTCACTTAAAGTTTTGCCCCAGCTTATAGATCATTAAAAAGCCTTCTCAGTCATTTGGCCTGTTGCATTTTGAGGTGCTTCATGCAGTTTAGGGCCTATATGTTTAATTGTTCCCCAACAAGATGCTCCCTACCCCCCATAAAACATGCTGCATGGAAGAAGAGGATGGGCTCATGAGTGAAGGGGCGGGGGCAGAGAGGAGATGCACTGAATGGTAGGCTCCATTTCCAACTGCGGCTGATCCACAGGTACATCTGCAGAAAGCTAGTGCTGTCTGAGCCAGCATTAGTTCCCAGTGCACCAGCTGTAACTTCCCTATGTCATGGCTAGACAGTATGGAGAAGAACTCCCTCTGCATAGCTAGCCAGGATTAATGGGCCTGGGGCCCAGATCCCCATACATCGCAGGTTCTTCACTGTCTTCTGATGACCCATCCCTTACCACTGTAGTGGAACTGTGGAGTCTTAGCTCAGGCCTCAGGATCAGAGGGAGCTGCAGAATTTTTGTATTAAATTTGTTCTCCTTATGAAAAGTTGGGCTAGACTTCCCTTTTGCTGAAGTATACTATATAGCAAAACTTTAATTTCCAGTAACTTCAAAGGAAGTAGGATGGGAATCCTCAAAGCCAGAAATATTATAGCAATAAACAACCAGCCAAACAAAAACTGCACATTTTTGGTCTCTGCTAGCAATGTGAGAGGTCTTTATGAAGTGCTTAGCTTCTGTTTTATTTTCTAATCTGATATGATCTGTTTTACAACTGCAAAGTATTACAAGTCTTATCCTTTGGTGGTACAGTATTTTCATTAAGCTTGCGAAGAAGATGAGATTCACACCAGAGAGAAATAGAGACTAAGAGGACTGTTTATTTAGGGGATTATAGCAGCAAGTTATTGAGTGCTAACACTCTAGAGGATCTTTGTTTTAGTGATTTCTTCATCCATCTGGATTAGTTTCTGCTGCTGCAAGAGGGGAAGAAAAGTAAATCTACCCTGTAGACAAACTATAGGGAAAAATGCTTAATTTCTGTGTAAACTAGTGGATTTATTTTAGCACAGTCAAGAGTATTTACCTGTGCTACTCAGAATGAAAATATTGTAGGCAAATTGTCAAGTAATTCAAGGCCAAAATTAGGTTTTGAAAAACCTAATATTTATAGAAATATTTCATCAATTACTTTATTTTATTTTAAAAAATGCCACTGAAAAACAGTTTTTGGTTTGGATTTATATATTTCAGTCACACAGCTGAATATTCTTTTAGGACATGAGAACAAGTAAGTGACACAAGCTGATTTATGAAAACTGCAGTGAACCTAATTAGCTTAAATTTTTATTGTCCAAGCTGACTGAAAAGCAAAACGTAAGCAAAAAAGAAGAAATAAGTATACTGGATTTTTTAAAATAATGCTTTTGCTTGTTTTTAAATCGGAGGTGTTACTAACACCACAAATACAGCAATTTGTGGTATGTGTATAATTATCTATATTGGTCAGATCTTCAGCTGCACTGGGGCACTGTTTGGCTCACCTGAAATGGGAGTACAGGTGACTTTCTGCCCCCTATGTGCTGAACCCTGGGGTTGCTAATAGCTGGTTCAGCCTTGGTGTGATTTATATGTGTAATGGCTCCTTGGGGGAAGATATGCCAGTAGAGATTGCTAAAGAGCACTCCCTCCTCCAGTAGTCAGATTATTTTTGGCCTGCACTGAATTATATCAAATGTCAATTTCTACAAATACCTTCCTGCAGGAGGAGATCCAGATCCTGTCCCCTTACATGGATCCTCTCATTTCTCTCTGCAAAGAACTCCTTCTTGGACCTAATTCTCCCCTTTCCCATCTGGAAAATTGCTCAATAATTTATGATTTGATCAAAAGATCAATCTGTGGTCACTTTGGTCCTGCCACACTGACCCTATTGATCTTCTGAAAGATTATAATAGAAACTGAATTTTAGTCTTGAATCCCCTCACTCACAAAATATATACCAGTTACTCAAGACAGTACTTCTTGGGAAGTCAATGGCTTCAATGGAGTATAACAATTTACAGCAGCTGAGGGTCTTCCCCCTTAGTTATCCATGTCTGACTGTAGAGGCACTGGCTGGGGCTTGACCCTCTCAGGGGCGGCAGGGAGCCACACCGGCTCACTGCACACTGTTGAGGAATTAGTTCGGCCGCAGGAGTCTTTCCTGGCGGCCCTTGCGGAGGCAGAAATACGTACAATTATGCCGGGGCCGTAGGGCAGGGCAGGGCAGTAATAAGTCAGGAGCTCAGGCCCTCAGGCAGGGCTGAGCAACACCAGTACAAACAGAAGCAAGCCGAGGCCCTAGGTCAGGGCGGGGCAAAATGGAGTCAGGAGCTCAGGCAGGGTGGAGCAACAATAGTAGGCCCAAGCCTCCAAAGGCCTGGGAGAGGGGGAGACTGCCACCCATGAGTTAGGTGGCAAGGGGGATGCAGGCCCACCCACTCCACTGCATCCCAGGCCGGGGCCCTAGCAGCGGTAGAAGACCCGCTGCTGTGTCAGTGGGGATCCTGGCCACAACACACTGACATGGGCTCTGGCAGTGCTGCAGCCAGACTAGGGTCAGCTGCCCCCAGGCTACTTCTGGACGCCCCCTCTTGTGGTACCTGTCACAGTGCTGTCCTCCGGGGGCTCCAGCACCAGGGGTTCCTCAGGGCAGTAGTCCAGCGGCTGGCATGGCAGCTCCTCTGGGTAGCGGCCGCAGGGCAGGTCCAGCCAGTCCTGGCAGACACCTTGGGCCGCAGGAGTTTCCCAGTCACGAGCTAGGCTGGAGACATCTGGCCTCCCCAGTGGCTGGGGCCCTACTGAGCTCTGAGGGTGACCCTTTTTACTTCCAGCTCGCTGTCTCACCCTCTGAGGGGTGGGCTCAGAGCTCCCTAGCTCCGCCCACTCCGGCCTCCTGATGGGCTCGTCCTGCTCCGGGGCCGCAGGGAGCCAACCGCCTCACTACACTGACTCAAAACTTGCCTGCTTTTTGTTTCTCTCAAACAAAAATAAAGATATTCTCTTCATTTCAGAGGGAATAGTTTTTTCTGACTTGTGGCATTTATTAGGGCTCCAGGTTTGAGGCTGAGAAATGTGTCTTTGGAATCATCCTGTTTGCTTAGGGTTAGGGGAAATCAAGACAGTCAGAATGGAATTCAGTCTGATTTTTGTTTCTGATCCTGAAAGGTAGATTCTGCACCAGAAACAGCTATATCAGTGTGCCCAGCTAGTCTGGCCAAAGTAGAAAGGGTCCACAGCACATCTGTCTAAACTAGCAGCTACAGAGGTTGAACATATTGTTCTCAGAAGCCCTTGAAGCGTTGATTTTTAAGTTTTAACAGTTGTAGTATATGTTCCACTGATGCAAGTAAAAGTTTTCAGACTTAAAAGATAAAGATGCAACAGATGATCCACCCCACCCCCAAAAAACATCTTTCAAGATCCATGGATCCTACACATGCATATCACAAGATGTGGTGTAGCTCATCCAGTGAACTAAATTTCCCAACAACAACTATGTGGGTGAAACAAGACAATCACTATGCTTTCGAATGAACTCACACAGGAAAATGATAAAAGACAAAAACACCATATAACCTGTGGGTGCACACTTTTCACAAAGTGATCACTCTATATCTGACCTATCAGTCCTCATCCTCAAAGGAAACCTGCACAACACTTTCAAAAGACGAGCCTGGGAGCTGAAATTCATAATCTTGCTAGACACTAAAAATCACTTAATAAAGACACTGGATTATGGTTTATTGCAACAATCTGTAACCCACTAACCCCCCTTTTGTCCTATGATTACAGAGTGTTAACAGGCCATTCTGAATGGTCTCTTAGAATATGTGCTAACTACTTACGCTAAACTAGCTGTTTGGCCTTGTATTTAGCTGTGACACTCTGATTGCTTTTCCCATACCTGAAGAAGCACTCTGTAACTCAAAAGCTTGTCTCTCTCACCAACAGAAATTGGTCCAATAAAAGACATTACCTCACCCATCTTGTCTCTTCATATCCTGGGACTGACAAGGCTACAACAACACTGCATGTAACAGCTGATGCAGCAATTTCCTATCAAATGTAATCAATTCAATATTCATAGGAAATCCAGGTATATGTAAAAATCTAAAATCTGTCTCTGCCTTTACATAATCTTATTGTCCATACACCCAGATATAAGTATTCCTTTATATACTATATTTTAATTACTGTAGCTTTTCTGGTGTCTGGTCCAGTGTTTGAGAACACCATTACAGAAGAAATAGGAATAATGATAAATCTTATGTTCAGTAGGACATATAAAACTCCTCTCTGCTCCACAGTATTCCTAGATTAATAATGATAACAAAAGTGATGTATGTTCTTGGAAGGTGAAGAGAATCAAAGATCTTGTTGGTGATTTGTCATTTTGGCAAGGCTCAGATACCACAATCATTTCTGACCAGATTCTGATCTCAAATACATTGATGTACATCCAAAATAACTCAATCAACTTAAATGGATTTACACCTGCACAACTGAGATAAGCATCTAGCTCATAGTTAGAAGTACAGAGAGTATGCTGGAATTATTCTTCTCATATGTTATAAAAATCTAAATCCATCAGGATTTAACATGTTTAAAATTAAATAGAAGCAATAAGGCACTCTAGAGCAAAAACTAAATTCACTACCAGTTGCAGCTATTTACAGTATTTTCTTAAGTAAACTGATTCACTTACTACTCCACAAAAGTGAATCAGTTTACTTTGGAGATGTCTATAAAAACAACTTTTGGTTGTTGGTTTTTTTTTTAACCACTTAATTGGAACCATTTGGGTTTGTTCTGATCTCAATGTGCAGGTGCAACTCTTGTTAATGGGGATGCTTGTCAAGAATTGAAGCTTTTTTCTCTTTTCATGTTCATTCTCTGATAAGTGTAAATTGCCTTATTATATAAGCTAACAATCTTTCCAATGTGGGTAATTTCAATGGAGCAGAATAGTGACAAATAGACTTGAAATGTGACCAACATGCTTGTCTGATGGCATGTGCTGCCCAAAAGGATGAGATTTGGGAGCCCTTAAGCTAGTAGAAAGCAGTTTCATTATGGAAATCACAAACTTAAAAGGCTAACGGTCCAATTATCTGTTGCCCTGCACCTTGTGCAGTCATTTACACTGGTGCAAAAGAGTATGAAGTGTGTGTAAAAGGCTGCCATTCTGATTTGGACTGGTGTAAACGACTCTTCAAGATGCAAAGCAATGGAGAAGCAGACTTACAGCACCATGACCAATGAAGTTTTAATAGTGGTAGATTATCTCTTAAAAATAAAGGGCCAATGAAAATCTTCCTTGTTAGCAGTTGCCCAATCCTATAACACACTATTGTGCAGAGTGCTTGTAGGGCCATATCTTACAAACACTTGTGTTTGGTGCCAATCACAACTGTGCTTTTTTCTTAAAACACAGACAAACAAACAAACAAACTAACCCTGTAACCCTTCCCCCTCCCACCACAATTTCTTCAGAAATGTCCAGGTATTTTGTCAAATTAGTAGGCAACACTAAAATAAATCAGTTTATATGAATTCCTGTTTCTGAGGGTTAATGCCCTGGGATATTCTGGAGTTGCATATAAAGAGGATGGTCACCAATAAAGTTGTCTAATCTCAGATTAATACTATTTAGGACACGCTTTGTCCTGAATATAAAGGGGAAATGTACAGCTGAAGAAATCCCAATGGCAAGACTTCTAGGCCAGTCTGAGGTTTTTCCTGTAAATGGGGGGTTTTCCTGTGCTTTAAGTTGTAATCAGTTGCTCTTCTACTAAACAATACTAGTCTAAGCAAAAGTTTTCCTTTAAAAAAAAAAACAAAAAAAACAAACCAAATAAACCACAATCTTCCCCCCCCCTCCCCTCATCTCCTTTTGGTAGAACAGAGGAAATTTAACAGACCTAAGAGTTCTGCTTTTCTTTTCACCTAAGTAATTATTTTTGGCTAGTTAGCTTTCTTGATGCTCACTCTTTATTCACTGATAACTGCTTTGAACCACAAACCATATACTCTGCCACAAGCAAATGTTAAATTTAAATAATTTAACAAAACTTTAAAATACATTGAGCTTAGTGCTGCAGTCTTTACTCAGGAAAAGCTTTTGTTGGAGTCAATGGTACTACTGGCTGAGTATGGACCATCCTTTGTTTAAATTGTTTGCTGTGTCCAACATTCTCCCATGGTTCGATCACCTATAGCATTTATTATTGACACTGAAAGACTTAACATTTTGAGCACTACATGACAGTGAAATGGTAGGTGCTCTACATAGCCAAAGAGGAGAAAATGAAGGGAATCCTCCTTTCTCTAAAGCTACTTATGTAGGAATTTGAAAAAGACAAAGGAGCATGGTCTGTTCTCGTTAACACGTGTACAGTAACGCCACTGGATTTTCAAGAGTGGAACATGGTCCCAAGTATGTGACCTATGACAATTATAAACCAGAGATTATATTGTTAATTCAATATTTAGCAACATTAAGGGTGGGATTTTCAAAAGAAATCTCCATTAGCCCATCTCTGCTCCTACTGAATGGTAAAACCTGGACTGATTTCAGTGGGAACAGAATTAGGCCAATGCTGAGTGGTTTTGAACATCACATCCTAACTTTTTACCAACTGAGGTCCAGAAGCATTTACCGCAAAATCATAACTAGTAGGCAAGCATGTAATAGGACTCCACATTAGTCAGATTTTCTGATTGAGGGACTAAATGAATGAATTGCAGATTAAAAGAATTTACCTAAATTCTTAATTTTGAAATTTACTGTCAAATTAAACTTCTGGGAGAAAATGCAGAAATACTATTTTATGACTTATGGCATAAACCAGAGAAAATTATAGTAATGCTGGAAAGTGTAGAAGGTATCATTGCATAGGATAAACATGCTTAGTAATGATCATTTGCATAAATTTCTCAGGGACAACACCTTTTACAATATTACATTCCTATACTATGTGGTAGGTAGATGGGAGAATTTCATGTTATACTACACTGTGAACATGTCAGTAAAGAAAAATGTAGAGTGGTTACCATTGAAATATCAATATTTACCAACAGTGACCACTCTAGATGCACATTAATTTCTGAGTCTAACTGTATAGCAAAACTGCAGTATGCATATCGGATATTTTGGTTGGTAACTGTTGTTTTTTTTAAATGGAGAGCAACTTATAAAACTTCCAGAGAGTTTGGCAAATTTCCATGTGTTATAGATCTGCAAACACTGCAGTGAATTCAGACATATTGAACAAAACCATGTTTTCTTTCATTGTGGACCTCAGTAAGGCTCATTATCCTGTGCATATGCAGTGTGTAATGAATTCATTCATGTTACACTTGAAAACACACATCCATCATACCATCTTTGTAAAGTAAGCTTTTGGTGCTATTGTTGTAATAAAGGTAATTGTAGTAACCATATAAAAGGTCTAGGAAGTCTGTCTTTGAAATGACTGTAGTTAATGGAGTTCACAAGCAGTTAATTTGATCCTGAATGAGGGCACCTTGAAATTATTACAAGGCATTTATTTCCAGGAAATGCATCTCTTTAATAGTTTTGAGTACTTATTTCCACTCACCTCACCCCAAGATAGTAAATTAACAAACTGTGGGTGCCTTGAAGGTTAAACTTGAATACCCTATTACATGTTACCTTTCTCAATAAATATAAAAAGGATTTACATCCCAAGGTATTATATCTGTCAATACATGTATATAGTAGTGCGAATGCTTTGATCATACGATTATGAGAGATAGATAGGTGGAATGAAACTTTTCAAATATTTTTCTCTATGAGAGCTGTTCAGCTAAACAAACTAAAATATTTACAGAATAGCTCTGATACTAGATCATATTATCCAAAATACATTATGTATGCATATGGTATGCAGACAATGCAAGAGTCGTAATTAGACTTAACTGACTTGATATTAATATTAGCATAAGCCTCAACGTGACATTCTTCATGCACTGGAATTTTAGAAGGGAAGTCCTTTGGATTCAAGTCTGAGTCTGAGTTCATATTTACATTCTGACAGCTCACTCCTGAACAGCCTAAAGCAAACATTTAAACCAAATAAAAAGTGAGAGAGGCATATCTGACACTGACTTACAAGAAACAATTAGATTTTTTATGGTAGTTAGGTGAAGGGTTTATTATATATAAATCCATGTGGTCACCCCATCTCAAAAAAGATATATTGGAATTGGAAAAGGTTCAGAAAAGGGCAACAAAAATGATTAGGGATATGGAACGGCTTCCATATGAGGTGAGATTAATAAGACTGGGACTTTTCAGCTTGGAAAAGAGACAACTAAGGGGGGAATATGATAGAGGTCTGTAAAATCATGACTGGTGTGGAGAAAGTAAATAAGGAAGTGTTGTGTACCTCTTCTCATAACACAAGAACTAGGGGTCACCAAATGAAATTAATAGGCAGCAGGTTTAAAACAAACAAAAGGAAGTATTTTTTTCACACAACGCACGGTCAACCTGAAACCTCTTTGCCAGAGGATGTTGTGAAGGCCAAGACTATAACAGGGTTCAAAAAAAGAACTAGATAAATTCATGGAGGATAGGTCCATCAATGACTATTAGCCAGGATGGGCAGGGATGGTGTCCCTAGCCTCTGTTTTCCAGAAGCTGGGAATGGGATGGATCATTTGATTATTACCTGTTCTGTTCATTCCCTCTGGGGTACCTGGCATTGGCCACTGTCAGAAGACAGGATACTGGCCTAGATGGACCTTTGGCCATACTGGGTCAGACCACTCTTATTATGTATTACTTAAATAGTGCTATCAGCATACAGGAGGCTAGGAGGAAAGTGTTCTGATGCACTTGGCCACAGGCAACTAAGACATCTAATTTTATTGTCCAACAAGATAATGTGATTGTCCAAATTTGTCGCCTGTGGTCTCATGCTGTCAAATTAAAATGAAATATTGTTGCTGGTGAGATTATCTAAAGGCATTGCTCTACATTCTGCTTGTTTTGTTGTGGACTGTTGAGACAAGGTTTCTTATTTTAATTTTTTGTTGTTGTTTTCAGCATGTCTGACTCATGCTTGGTCTGATATATTAAATTGTGTGCTCAATTTAGTGTAAATTAAAATGTACCTGCTACCACCAGACTGAGGCTGGGTCAGAATTAACAATCTGCAAAAATTTATTTCAAGTTCAAGCAAAATAAATCCAATACCCAATTAATCATAGTTAGTGTCCATCTGGTTCAAATCTAGATCTGATCATACAGAACAGCATTAGTCAACTCCTCCATTCATGCTGTCTGCTGCTGAGTGCTCATTCCGTCTCTGTCCATATATTGTGTCTCTGATTCCCATTCAGGTTTATAGAGAATAGGCTGACAGGCAGGAGCTTCTACTTTGCTGCATGTATGTGAATTGGTTTGTTTTGATAAATTAATTGTGGAAAGATGCATCCCACTACTGCAGTACTACAGGACAATTACAAGAGTATTTCCACTGCCAGTAATATATCCTAAAAGACAGCTGCACATGGTAGTGAAAAGCTTTGTTAACTATATATGCACACTGCCATTTGTTGTGGATTTGATTGGATTATCGTGTAATTTAAGAGTCAACCACTGAAGTAGGATGTTCTCTTCTTCCTCACTCAGAAACCAAAGTATAAAGCAGTCTAATAGACTGTCAATTTACATATTAAAATAATGATGTCATAATGAGTTTTTTATTTTTCAGTCAGACACTGTCTGAAGACAAAGTACTGAAGCCATTTTGTAGCCTGGTGAATCTGGAATCCTTATATTCAATGATAGCACATAGATCTGATTTTTCTTAAGCATCATTTCTAAAAGCATCAAAAACATAGGTTTTGTCCATCCCTATGGAAATGTTTTGATAGAAGGGCCAGGATTCTCTTTCACTGCTGTGGGTTACAGCACAGCACATTTTAGCTTTTGTAAAGCCTCAAAAGAAAAAAAATAAATAAATCCTCTTTGAAAATTAAGACTTCAGTCACAATGAAGTTTAAGTCCATCATGAACTACAATGTGACTCAGATATGCCTGTCTTGATCTCTGTGAGAATGCTCCTAATTTTGTCTATATCAGCTCTTGACTAAGTTCTGCACTATGTTCCAAATGTGGGACAACCAAATGATTATATTTGATCACTGTCTTCAGTAATCTTGGCCACCTAGCAATCCTGTATAAAAGGTGGATCTCCATGAAATAACTCACTAACAGCTTGGAAAGCTAGAAATTGTCATAATATTTTGGGACTTATATAGGACTATTGGGAAATGTTTCTCAAAATAAATACAAATTTTACTCTGACTGCTAAACTGGTGCATAATATGCCTCCATCATCTCTTAGCACACTTTCTAACATTCCTCATGCTCAGTATTTGGCGGAAACGCCGTTTGGCTGAATAGTCATTCCTCAGGGAAAGAGTAAATACTTCTGCAGTGTCACATATATTTAAAGTTAACCCTTTGCATCCTTTGTTTATTTGCCCCCTCATTACTCTTTCATCCTTTTCACATACATCAGGAAACAACTGGTTGCATCATACTTCCAAACATCACATCTAGCACCTGCCCAGTTGTGTCAAAGCCTGACTTCCATAACTAAAATTTTAAGTGGTTCAGAATACAAATTGAAGGTCTTTACAATCAAGTCACTGGTTGGCCTCCACTACTTCTCCTGGAAATAGTACTAGTGCTCATTCTATGCATGAAGAACTGTTGCATGTCAAGAGTGCACATTTTCAGATAGTCTGTCCATCTATCACTTCTCATTATTGTACTATAAAGGAAATAGCAATTTATTATTGATATAGGACAATTTACCAAATTCTACTCTCATTAACAATGGATTTACGCCACTATAAAAGCAGCAAAGAATCCTGTGGCACCTTATAGACTAACAGACCTTTTGCAGCATGAGCTTTCATGGGTGAATACCCACTTCATCGGATGCCACTATAACTCCATTAACTTTAATAAGGTTAATTTAAATTTATACCCTTATAGCTGAGAGCTGAATACAACCTTACGTTTCTCTGAGAGGCCATTTGAAGCAGCATTTTGTTTTCATCTTTCATGGAGAATGACATGTAATTGTTCATCCAAGAGCCTTCCACATTTGGCTATCACATGGGTAAACTAACAGGGCACAGATTACTTTTTTCTCAATGCTTGCTGAAGACACAGTCCAGGTAAAGACCTGAAACCCTTAATGGAATCAACCTTTGTACTAGATAAACTAAAAATGTTGATAAATTCACAAATCTGTGAAAGAAAGGTAATTTTATATTGTTTGTTATTGAGATTGGAGTTTGATAAAAGTAAGCAGCTATAAAAAATGTAAAGTGGGTCATAGTGAGTTGACTCATATGTATGGTCATTCACTGGCTGGGATAAACTCAATTCTGCTTTTTTTCCAGTTAAGAAGCATGAAAATATATCTAGAGCATGCTAAATAATTCTAATTTTGATATATTAAGGTGTCCTCTACATCAATCCTATGCTTTTCCATTCTTAGAAAAACCAAATTAATCTCTGGTGTAATTCTGACTTCAGATAAATATGACCCCTACACTTTATCTATGAGACTCAAAAAGTATCTCCTTTCTATAACGTTCTGTAAAAGTTAAATTTGTTAAATTCTTTTTAACACCGAGATTTTTCATTCCTTTTTTTGCACATGTATTGTTTTTATTGTGACATGTAAGATTTCTCCTTGTTTGAAGTGTAGGATTATGTTATCTGTACTTTTTTGGCTAATGGAGTTCTCGACATGAGATACAGGCATTTTAATCCTAGACACTACTTTTAGAACTTCGTTTTGTTGTAGTTGCACACAGAGAGCTATAAATTAGTCCTCATGAAGCCAATAATTCAGATATAATACTTGAGGAATTCCTTTTGGTTCAATTATATTTATTTTCCCAAACATTTTGTTTGAGCGAAAATGAGATGGCTATCTACTGTTTCCTTATTTTTTTGCAGGAAAGCAAAGGGTTGTTGACTTCCTCTCCCCTCCCTTCCTTCCTTCTTTCTGAAGGTACTGTACTCATCTGAAAAAAGAGAACGAAGTGATTGTTCCTGTTCTCTTAAGTCATTTGAAACATTGTCCTTGCTAGTTTTCTAAGTTTACTGCAATCTCTACACAGGGAGCAAGAGAGATTGCCAACAGGAAAGCAGGTAGAGAGCTTAGCTCATTCCAACTTCAACAATTGGTAAGTTAACCAAGAAAGCATTTTACTTAAATCTGTTATTTTAATATATACACCTTTAAGTACAGGACAGACATTTATCAGCTACCAGACAAAAGATAATGACTGTATGCATTGGCATGCAGTATACATTTTCTTTTTAAAATATCTAGAGTCAGCTTTTTAAGATACTGCCATTAGTAGTATGAGGTTTAACCAATATTGAGGAATGGTTTCTCAGTGAGGTTGATAATGTCTGCAGTATTCAGTGTTGTAAAGTCAATTACTCAGCTTCATATGAAAGAATTCACCTTTCCAGCAGCAACTGTAGCTTGTTTTAGACTTCACTGACTTTATATTGAAAGTTTCAGCAAGGTTTACTGTGACCTCGCAAAGGCAGAGATAGGATAAGTAGGTTCATAATTGATAGGCTAGTATAGTTTGTTCATCTCTGACCATTACTTCAGACATATTCATTCAAGTATTACACTAAGCAACTGAGCGGTCATCAACCTGTGCCATAAAAGAGAAAGAATTACAAGGGTTTTTTTTAAATGGAGCTGTGTAGTGTGTGTGAAAGAGAGCGCGCAAGTGTTTGTATCTCAGTGCCTGTGGTATATGCAAAGCAGTGACATTTGACCAGTTAAGTGAGATCCAGTTTCATTTTTAAAAGACTAAATTACAAGGTATATCACAAATACTAAGATTAACCACCAGTGTCAGTAAGATGATAAAATGCTGGCTACTTATTTATATTCCTTATCAGCCACTGGCTGGTCAGCTACAGTTTCCAAGTATCAGGTACAACACGTTAAGCTAACAAAGTTTGACTGCACTGTCAGCAGAGTATGATCTAAGAATGCATTTTATTTTTATAAAGCAACTCAACAGAAATAACAATTTTTTACACAGGAAGGTGCAGTGCAGATGAGGAGTAGAAAAGGTTTCTACATAAGAGAAGCCTGAACATCTCTTGAGCCCACATTAACTTGCAAGTGAGACTTTCTGAGTTTTAGAATGTTCTGTGGGACATTCAAGTCCCTGGCAGCACAGCTTCAAATGCAGGGCAGGGAACCCCAGAGCTGGTATAGACAACTCTGGCTGCTGGTGGATCCTCTGAAATCCATGGGTTCTGAGGGTTGAGCCTCCTTCTCAGAAGTGGGGATATATCTTTCTCCAATGACTGAACAAATACATTTTTCCTCCTTGTGGCTCCTTCTATAGCTTCCTCCTCCCCTCCCCCCCCTGCCTCGGTAGGGAGTGATCTATCCTAAATTAGCAAGTTTTCTGATAAAATAAAGTGCTGGAGAAACATATAATAACTGCTAATAAATAGAAGGAGCTAATCAATTTATTGTTTAATGTGGTTTGAAGTGAAATGTATCAAGTTTGTCTAGTTTGGTGCAATGAGGATTGGTTGATAACATTTTGTAGGTGAAGTATGTAAGGTTACCAGTGTAGAGAGACCAGTTCTCAAATGCACATGTGAAAATGAGGTGTACTTTTTTATTTGGATACCCAGTTTGGCACTTAGCTGGACAAAAGCTCATTTTATGTGACCAAGTACTGATTCAGACAACCAAATGTGGGCTTTGGACATCTATTTAGGTGACTACATTTGAAAACTGGGCCCCCATTAATTTGCCAAATAAGATAAATAGAGAAGTCGTTTTGTTAATTTAGCTTGTAAAGTATGCAATTTGCTCAGTCTACAGCTTCTGAGGCCATGGAATTTCTCTATTCCACTGCTGTTACCACAGTAAAGATGAGCTCAAGCTGCAAAATTTTGATCTGGATTGCAAACACCCCAAAGTTCTGGGAAGGTTGGATCCAGCATTTAGGGTCAGGAGCCAATTGCAAAATGTAGATCCAGACTTCAGTTTTGACGATCTCTACAAATTCATGTATGCTTGAAATCTGGGCCCATGTTTACTATATATCCTTTCTTTGAGAGCTCTGAAGAGAGGGGATTCTATGATCCTGAAGCAAAAAAAGTGTGTATACTTGCTGTTATAGTAGCTAATCAAAAAATAAAGTGCCAGTTCTAAACTCAGTTCCCTATTAATGTTTAAATAAAATAGCAATGCAGAATGATAGTTTATAGTTTAATTGTAAATATAGACCCTGAGCTTTGTACTTCATTCTCGGATTACATCTTTCAGTTACAATACTTTTTTTTGGTCATTTGCAATGTCTTTTACATTGTGCATTTTTTGTTATAAAATCAATACAACATGATTTTATATAATACAATTGTGACAAACTAACTTCTCTTTGAGAGTTTAGGAAATTGAGTTTTGTCCTTGTCTCATTGTTGTGAAAAAGTTATAGGCAGAGTATCATAGGTTATGAATGCCAGCCTCCTTAAATTTATAGTATTTGTTACTTTATAGCATAAGCTTAATGTTTGTGAAATATTTTAGTGATTAATTCCTATATTATTTGAAACATTGTTTTCATGGAAGGCAATAAAACAGGTATTTACCAGAGACACATGTTTTAAATCTTACTTAAAAGCTTATTGATACCTTTGTTAAAAATAAAAACATAGTTACAGCGTAGTTTTGAATTGAGCTGTTTGGATCCCCAATTCCCATTCCACAGGATAGTCTGAATATAATTTTTTAAAAATTGTTCCAAAATTAGAATGAAAGTTTGAAATTTCCCATGAAATGAAGGTTCCAAAATTTCATTTGCAAAAATTGAAATATTTAATTTCAATAAGGTCAAACCTTTTTTTTTAAAAAATGTCATAACCTTTCATTTCAAGTTTAACCGACTTGACTTTTATATAACATAAGTCAAAAGATTTCAACTTTTTTATATATTACATTGTTATAAGTTATAACAGATCATAACAAAAAGTTGAAACAAAGTTGAAATGAAATATTTCAACCTTATCTAAATGAATCATTGAGAAATTTGCAATGACAATTTCAACAAAAAATGTTTAGCAGAAAATTTTTTGATCAGCAGTAGTTTTGAACTATTATGTACTAACTAGCTAATATATAAGTTAGTATAAGAGTAAGGGCCCAGTCCTGCAGCCTTACTTCTGCGAGTAGCTCCATGGAAGTCACAGGAGAAAGGTCCTGATCCAAAGCCCATTGAAGTCAATGGGATTCTTTCGATAGACGATCTTCTGCTTGTAAAAATTTGTGCGAGTGGAGCCATGGTCATATACACCAGCTGAGATTTGGCTCTTGGGTTCTAAATGTTTAAAATGTATTATTTCTTCTCACATTTTGGCATCTCTTATAGCTGTTGTGTTGTTTGTGTTTTTTGGCAATGGGAGAATTTTTACCTTGAATTATCAGGTATTTGAACAGTCTTGGCCTAATTGTTCTTAAGGCAACTTGGGCATAATGTGGATACAGATAAGTTATAAAGCTGTACCTACAATACTGCATATTTTGAGTCATTGCAGAATGTATATCCAGAAGATAGACGTGTTGGCACACCTATTAATTGTCTAGAATTAGAATGGAAGAAAACTTCTTGGCAACCTCAAACCAGTAATGCAAGATAAACCCAAAGTAGAGTGGAGACCACCACATTCCTAGAAGTAGTCCTGGACAGACCCTAAGTAGGCTGGAGAATTGATTATCCAAGGCAAATCATATTGAACTTATATCACTGGGGCTCCAATACAGCAAAGGAATCTTCATGAACAGACCATTTAACCCATGCAGATCCCTTTGCAGGTTGGTCCCTTAAATACAATAGCAATAGTCCTATGTAAAAGATGATAAATATAGACGGAGATAAATGTATTCATTATCTGACAGACCTTTAACAATTCTGTGTTCTGAACATCTGCATTAAGGACTTTTTTGAAAAGTGTTGTTAAACCAAATGAACCATGTATTTTTTAAAACCTAGTAGCTTCTCCACTCCCACTTCCCATCCAAGAGGACAAACTGAGCATGGAGAAGTGAGATCAGAGAAGGAAAATGTCTCAGAGAAAGGATTTTAGAAGGAAAAAAATAAATGTAAGCCTTTAAAAATAAGGCAAAAAGCAGAAAAATTTGCTTGAGAGGAAGCAGACACTGGAAAAGTCTGATGTCACCCTCATTTTCATGTTGAGAAGATGACAGTTATGAAACTCAGCCTGCAGCTGTCTGCTGCTGGAAAAGTTACAATACCATTTTTAAAAAAATTGATAACAGTCAGCATGAGGGTTAAGAATGTTCATCCAGTCAAAAGCTCTGACTAGGTGAATACCTAATAGTTATGCAATATGTTTTGTAAATTACATACTTATTGTACTATGTATAGGATGTCTGACTTGCCTTTGTATCCATTTGGCAGGGATCAATCCTTCTTGCCTTGTATATAAAATACTAATGATTCTAGGAAAGAATCCTATATTTTTGAAAGCAGATAATGCTTTCATTTGATGCCCAGGGAACTTAGACCTATGCAGTAACAGAAATGGAACTACACAGGTGGTAGTGTGGTTTTCATACAGGAGGGATAGCTCAGTGGTTTGAGCATTAGCTTACTAAACCCAGTTGTGAGTTCAATCCTTAAGGAGGCCCAGTTAGAAATCTGGGGCAAAAATCTGTCAAGAACAGTACTTAATGCTGCTGTGAAGGCAGGGGACTGGACACAAATGACCTTTCAAGGTCCCTACTAGTTCTATTTATTATATGGAGATATACCTAGCTCATAAATACAGTCACAACAAAGCAATTTCTCCTCTAAATTGAGAACTATAAGGTACTGCAAGAGGGTTACATTAAATAAGTCTTATACTAAAAGAAATTGGGATACTTCTAAAGGTTTTTAAACCGCAATGATATTCCCTATCTGGTGATTTAATTTCCCCTCTTCCACCATTTGTTCCTGGTTTCTTGCTGCATGGTTTAGAAGCTTATGTTATCAGTGGCAGTCAGTAACTTGAATCAGGCAGCAACACAGCTATTATTCTGTTTCCCAACTACCCTGAAAAACAAAAGATGCAAATACCTTTTGCTTTCACCTTTCAGAAAAGACACTAGATGAAAGCCAGCAAATAGTTTGATCCCAACTGTGAAAACTGCACTGTATAAAAGATTTAGGAAAACTGTTTTTCATTAATTGGAAAGCAAATTTGTGTTTTCCTGGCAATTTTTGTAAACAACTAAAATTAAAACTGCCCTAGTTTTCAATGGCCCATGCTTATTGTGAATGTAGGGCACCACTTCACATAAGCAGGATTTTGGAAGCTGTAAAAGGAATGAAAAGTTTAAATGTTCATTGGACCTGAAGGTTCACAATGCTGAATTTACAAAAGCAGTCAGAGGATTTCAGTTAGTATGTAGGTTGATACTTTTCAGTGGAAAACTCCCCTCCACTTTTCTGTATTGGATTAGAATGAAGTGCCATTGATTTGAAATTGGAAGCAATGTGGCAGTGAGATCATACATGGGTTTTTATTATTTTGTGAAGCTGTATTAAAGTACACTAACATTAGCAATGAGATATCCATTGTCTGATCTTTCGCTTTGGAGCAATAATTTCTCCTTATTCATTGATCAAGGATGGAAACTATATAATTTCTCTGGGTTAGATTGTAATTTTACAGTCTGCTCTGAGCAAAGGGGTAGCACATAGCTGCACTATGCCAGGAGCAGAAAAGAGAATGAAGTATGAGCCATCAAATGTCCCATTTCCTTTCCTGCTTTCTCCTTATTCTGTGTGGGGAGTAAATTACTTCATCCCTTTTCACAGAGCAACTTACACATCCCTATCCAGATACCTGAATGACTACTCCAGCTGGCAAGTAAAGGGGGAGTAAGGGAAGCTATGACTACTCCTATGCCTTTTCTCACTACTCACTTGCTTGCAGGGTGGGGGGAGGGGGGGAGAATATTGGCTAAGCAGTCTCTGCTTGTCACCCCATGACCAAAGTTGTAATTTGATGGAGTTTGTGGGCCCTATTCGATCATAAAATATGTTCTTCATATCTCACACTGGGCCTGCTCATGCTCCTATTGAGGTAAATGGTAAACACCCACACACCACACACACACAAACACTGACTTCCCTTCTGGCCTTAAAATCTATATAACCAGGATTGGGCCCTTCTGAATGAGTAAATTTGCCCTTAGCTAAATTTGCAGTATTTATGTATTTCACAATATTTTCTCCACACATAAAATTGTAATAGGAACATTTAAATAGTATAAATCTAGCACATTAAAAATGCACATATTTACTGCATTTCCTTTGGTATCTTGGCACCAGATAAAATCATGATGAAGCATAAAATTTTAAAAGGATGTCTTCCTCATGGCAGGTCTCCCAGAAGGTAGGCATACCTCTTTCTACATGTGTACATGTTTTGTAAATGGATTTATTGATGCACTCTGTAGCTTTAGTGAAAATATGCACTATTGAAAAATAATTTAGATTTATGGATCTCTTTTTGGAGGGCAACATTTCCCCTCTCTTTCTAATTAAATAAATAACTTGTTAGAACAACTCGTGTAGGCCTCCCATCCCATATTGCAATTCACTAATGCAGATTTCTGCTGTGTCTACTGAAGCCAATGCAGGATTAGAGTTCTCCTGTGGAAGTTGAAGTAAACCACAGAGAAGTCACTAGTAGAGGATGAATTATCTAATTGCTCCTACGTTTAACAGGAATAAGAGGTGCTCATCTCACAGTAAATATTTATGGAAGTGAAGGAAAAAGAACTCTGGCCACACATGTTGTCCCTTCAAAACAGAGACTCAGAATACCATGCAAATTATCACCGAGTATCTCTGATTAACGCTGAATCCAAACATTAAGTTGTTCCAGTTACGAGAAGCAGTACAGATCTGAAGGCAGAATTTTACCTGCAATCATACAGATACCAGTATCAACCACCTATGTGTCACTGGGAACAGGTCTCAAAACTTCTGAGTCCCAGTATATAGGATGCCATTCTCCTGTCCTAGGAGATAAGAAACACCTCTCAACTTAAATATAAGTCAGAAATCAAGAAATTTAATTCAATGGGAGTTACTTGTATCCTGTGGGGAGAGAATCATGATCCAGGATTCTATCTGATGACCTTAATGAACAAGTCCACTAGTCATCCACTACGGGCAACAACGATACACATGAACAACTGTAACATACTTTGTGCAGTGGTGCAACATGCCCAAACCAGTAAGTCAAAATAATGCATGAGAAGTCTGTCTATCCTGGGGTTTAATACAGATGTCCATCACTGTAGAGGATGTGCACCTTCCACATAAATGCAATAGCAACAGTGAAGTCCTCAGTGGACTTCATGGAATTTCTGGCACTTTTCCATTCCCAGGAACAAACAAAAACTCTGCATGGGGAAAGGTTTTTGGTTTTTTAACTTTATTAAGTTACTGTTATTTTTATTGTTGTTTGCTTTGTCTTTTTCAAGGTTTATTTGTTTTAGCAGTCAGTTGTTTGATTGGTTTTTTTGGTTGGATGGAGGTTTGAGTATAAGGGTGTGTCAGTTTGAGCATTGTTCTTGTGATGGGAAGCACTTTTTAAATGAGGCCTTTGGGATGACTGATGATTAAAAGTGATTAATAGAAGGTCTAAGTAATTATTGGAGCTGCTTGAAAATTGAAACTTTGATTAACAACTGGATGCAATTTGTGAATATTTTTTCAAAAACCACATCCCCTTTTTGACAACTTCTAGTCATTATTATACTATAACGTTTGTGATGCTAAGCTAAGAGAAAGTCACCATTACCATTCTGGGCTTCATTTTTTTCAGAGTTTTGTAACAATGCCATTTAAAATTGGATTGGATTGAAACTTGTCAGCAACAGTGCATTTCTGCCCTA
Source organism: Mauremys mutica (assembly GCF_020497125.1). Lineage (NCBI taxonomy): Eukaryota > Metazoa > Chordata > Testudines > Geoemydidae > Mauremys > Mauremys mutica. The sequence continues at coordinate 47,189,025 of NC_059077.1, forward strand.
TGACTGGATTAAAATGATGAAGTCGAATTTTAGTTCTGAAATGATAATGAAATAAAAAACCACCACCAACATTCCCCCCCCCAAAACTATGGTGCCAATTTCAGGTGTTTTTGACCTGTTGCAACTAACTATTGCTTATTTTTAAAACCTTAATTTTTGCAATCACTAAAGTTAATAAAATAATAATTAAATGTTGTATGTGGGATGTACATTGGTGGATCAGAAGGAGGAAATAGCCTGTTACTCAACCAATTACAGGATTCAACTTTGGGATCACAGGGGAAGGGAAAAAAAACAGCGAGGAAGTTATCTTAAATTACTTTCTTGTGAACGCTTGACCTGGTCAGTAAGAAACATTGTTCTGAGGTGGAGCTAAAGCACCAAGGATGTTGCCCTTCACCTTCACATAGATGAGGCAGGAATCTGGTAGTGTAAGTTCTTCTTCTGATAGAACTGCTTCAAATAAGAATTGTTTCTGTACACTTGTAGCCGGTATTTCTTACACCTACTTAAAGAAGAAATACAAACAACAATAGAACAGGAGCAAGGCCACTTTGGGATGAATCCAATATGGCTACATACTCATCACATCTCTTGCTGCCACATTTTTGTTTACTTGCATTGAGAATTAGGCAGCACACTTTGCTGATGAATAGAAAACTCTAAGTTCAAATTTCAGGGCCAGAGTCTGCCCTCAGATATGCATGTCTCTGGAAGCACATGGACCAGAAGTTAGGAGAATACAGCCCTTAACTTTCTATTTTAGTTTCCTTATATTCTATGAAGGAATTATAATTTTTAAACATGGTTTCAGTGTGGTCTTACCATGATATATGCTTGGCTTAGGGAAGTATTTCCCCTTAAAAATGAGAGAAAAGGAAGTTTAGTTAAGCTCTGGGGTAAGGCTTGCCTACAATGCACCCAATTCTGGAGGGCTTTCTCTGAACTGAAAGAACAGCTGAACTACTGTACTATTGGACTGAGATCACCACCACACATTTGTTTAAAGGGTAATTGACTAAGTCACTGTTGGCCCAGGCTGAACATAGAAGTTAAAAGTAATTAGTCTTCTCAACAAAGCAGTTTCTCCAGCAAAAAGCATTTTCAAAAGTAAGTAGGTTTTTCTTTTTAGAACCCTGATCAGACGCTCCACTATTTAATACCCCTTTCCTCTGCTGATGATTTGAAGATGACAACACATTGAACACTATTCTGTTAATGTCTGTGTGGGCAAGTGGGATTCCAAGGTGATCCAGGAAAAAACTAATCATTGGTTCAATGTTTACACTCAATTGTACACATACCAATAGTCATTTTTTAACAGCACCTTGGAGTACTGTAGCTCTCACCAAAATGTAGGCAACTAACAAGTGCTCACCTGAGAGGAATCCACAAAATACTGACAGACTCTCTCCCATATCATTTTATTTTAAAGTGAAAGTGACATTTTTTTCAATAATCACGCTTTTCAAGTCAGTTATTTTCAATAAATCATTTTAAGGACCAGTTTAAGGCAGCCTTTAGTGAACCTGTTCAACTATTTTGAAAAGTAGAGATACAATAAATATACTTGACCATAATTGTTTTGGGGAGTTTTAATTGCTGGGGGGCAGTATCATCTTGCAGTTAAAGTGCCAGACTGGGTCTCAGGATATCTGGGTTCTGTCCTTGTTCTGCCACCATGCAAAGTGTTATTTTTAAAGGTAAAGGGCCTGATTTCCTATACACTAAATGTAAGACAACGGTAACTCCACTGACTTCAGTGGGAACTGAAGGCAGTTAACCGCTCACAATCAGATCTAAAGTGAGTAATAATGTATCCAATTGAAATAGACAGGGATAAGAATTTGGCCAGCACACTATATTTAAGAACCTCTTATAAAAAGTCAATGGGCTATTTAGCAATTGCAATATATATTAAAAAATAAAATGTCCGGACCTTCCAGAAGAGATTGAATCAAACTTCAGCTACATGTTCATAACTGAAAGTGTACACAACTAAATCCACCTAAGCTTCATAATGATGAGGGATGCATAATTTGTAAACTATTTTTAAGGAACTGGATACGAGACAGATGTGAGCAGTAGATAGGTTATAGCTCCTGCTTGTCAGTATCTGGAGTTGAGTCCTCTTGTTTCATGAGTCCTCCTGTTTCAGTTCACACAAGTTCCACAGAATCTTAGTGGTAGGTTGGTTCCCATCATTTCAGCACCTCTGAATTTCACTTTGAGTTGTGTGAACCCAAAAATTCAAAGCAAAACTTTAAAAAGGTGAAATCCTGGCCATGTTGAAGTAAATGGCAAAAAACTCCCACTGACTTCCATAGGGCCAGGTTTTCATCTAAAAATCTTGTTTTGGAGGTGACATATGGAAACTGATCAAACTCAGCTGGGTATCCCCACAGTAGCATCCCTTCTCTTCACATGACTTCCCTCCACACATCCATGCACACACACACACACACTTTACCTGGAGATCTCTTCTTTTAGGCACCTGTTTATGTGCAAATGAAGCATTCAGGAGATGGACTGTCTGAGCCAAAAGACTCATGATGTGGGAGCAAGCCAACTGGTTGGCTAGCTTGCAGATCAAGGATGGGAGTCCCCATCTACCGGCTCCTAAAACTTGGGGAGATGGGAGGTTACCAGGCCACTCCCTGGCCCTCTATGGGATAGTAGCAGGAGTGAAACTATGTTTGGAAGGAAGGATCTTAAGCCAACCTAAGTCCCCTTGAAAGGTTCATAAGTAGCAGTAAAAGGTTCACTTTTGCAACAAAGCCCTGAAGCAGAAGTGTTTAGCCAAGGTTAGTTTTTCATTCTGGACCCTCTGCAGGGCTCCATTATTTATCTAAAATTCAAAATACTAAACAGTCCAAGAAGATTTTGTAAATGGAATTTCACATATATAGTACGTAATTGTTATGTTTGGTAAATTACACTATTCTGTCTGAAGTCTTCCTTTGAGGAAGCCACAGAAACTGCACTCAACTGATGCAATTTTATCACTGAAGTCCTTTTCCTTCAAAAGTTTAAGTCATTTATTTGCCCTCAATTTATCTTCACTAACTTTAGTTCCTGGAGAAAAGTTTCCTAAAAAGTTGTTAACTTAATTTGGTAATATTCCAAAGGAAAACTGTTTGGTATGTACAATGCTCTGATGCCAAAAGTGTGATGTTTTCAATTGCCAGGGATATACATGGAAGTAGGCAGGAAATAAGGATGGAATGAGATGAGCAGTGATTTAAAAAAAACTATTTTGTACATTTTATAAAGGTGGTGACAAACTCCTTGTTCCAGATTTTGACATGAGTACTGTTATGATTCTTTATGTAAGAGTCTGAAGGAATGTATCCTTTTGACATCAGATCATAACTTGATCTCAAAGCCCAGATAATGCCCTCAGTTACAGCTATACTAGTCCACTAATTCTAATGAGGAAACAGATGTAATTGAGGGCAAAATTTGGTCCATTACACATTAGTGATTGTATAGGCTTTTCACACATATACACAAAGTTGTTTGACACAATATAAAGCTTCATAGGGAAAAATACTGCAATGTATCCAACAACAAAAGTTAATGAAAGATGGTGTGACAAAGCTCCTCCTCTACCTTGGTGGGTCCTGCGCTTATTAGCAGATTTGCTCATCTCCGAGATTCACTATGTGGGTCAGAAAACAGCCCAGAGACCTTCCCCTCTGGTAGAAGCCACAGTCCAGGTCAATTCCTCCTGTGTTTGATCAGGAGTTGGGAGGTTGGAGGTGGGGGGGGAACCCAGGCCCACCCCCTACTCCAGGTTACAGCCTAGGGCCCTGTGGACTGCAGCTGTCTAGAGTGCCTCCTGGTACAGCTGCATGACAGCTACCACTCCCTGGGCTACTTCCCCATGGCCTCCTCCAAACACCTTCTTTATCCTCACCACAGGACCTTCCTCCTGGTGTCTGATAAATAAATAAATAAATAATTAGAGATATACCAATCTCCTAGAACCGGAAGGGACCTTGAAAGGTCATTGAGTCCAGCCCCCTGCCTTCACTAGGAGGACCAATTTTTGCCCCAGATCCCTAAGTGTCCCCCTCAAGGATTGAACTCATAACCCTGGGTTTAGCAGGCCAATGCTCAAACCACTGAGCTATCCCTCCTCCTTGTAATGCTTGATAATGCTTGTACTCCTCAGTCCTCCAGCAATATGCCATCTTACTTTCAGCTCCTAGTGCCTCTTGCTCCCAGCTCCTCACATACATGCTACAAACTGAACTGAGGTCCTTTTTAACTCAGGTGTCCTGATTAGCCAGCCTGTCCTAATTGATTCTAGCAGTTTCTTCTTAATTGGCTCCAAGTGTCCTAATTAGCCTGCCTGCCTTAGTTGGTTCCAGCAAGTTCCTGCTTGTTCTGGAACTGCCCCTGTTACCTTATCCAGGGAAAAGGGATCTACTTAATCTGGGACTAATGTATGTGCCTTCTAAAACTCTCCTGTAGCTATCTGGCCTGACCCTGTCACAATGGACAGATCCCACACAGCAGAAAGGCTGCAGTATTGGTACATAAGGGAAAGCATAGCAAAGAATATACATGGGGCCAAATTTTCCCTACAGTATTTTCATTTATTTTAAATGAGCTATATATAGGATGATGAATTTGTATAACTGTTTAATAAAGTACTTCATCCTGATACCTGGATCCATATTTATACTAATAATTTTGATTAATAGATATAAATGTGGATTAAGCTATTAAGAATAAGTATTATAGTACTAGATCAGAGGTGTTCTCTCTCTCTCCTCGCCCCCTCAGACTACTAGCTTGTAGCCTAGTCCTCCTCTCCTGATGACCATCTCCAAAGCCATCCCTCTCCCCACAGGAGCTTTCTCAAAAATGAAAATAAATATCCGGAAAATGCAGAAGTGCCAAACACTGTATTCAGCCTACTTGAGGTACAACTATGGCCTGCATGACATATTCAGATGGTGCATAATTTAAGCTTTTATTTAATAAAACAAAGTTTCTAGCCCTCATATTTGTGAAGAAAACCTACCAAATGTGATCTAGGTGTAGCCAATGCAGAACTATCTTCCTGAGTCTGCAGACAGCCTGAAACAATAGTTCTGAGACTGAACTGCCTGATCCCCATTAATATAATTAATTTCCCAAACATAGTGAGAGAGGTGATTGATTGGCATAAAACAAATATTTTTAAAGGCACAGTGAAACAACAGAGATGTGGCTCAAGTAATGAAAACCTATCTGCTTTTCCGTTTGACTAGAGATGACCTGTCTCTCATTCTTAGCATCATTTTCACAGGTGAGACAAATGCAGATGTGCTACTTTGGGAAACTCAGACTATGGAGATAGCTCTGAGAGCCTGAGAAATAACTTGAAAGCTTAAGCATCAATCCTGAAGTGAGTCAGGTATGTGCTAAAAACAGATCCAGCGAAACTAACATGGAATGCAGTATTGTGTTATATAACCCAAGAAACCAAATGTTATTTAATTGCATACAACTGTAAATGAAAACCACGTGTTTCTATTAGAGCTGTTTTACTGTGTTGTGTTAAACTGTTCAAATCCTTCAGAAAATAAAATTTTTCAGCGGAGTGGCTTATGCATGTAACTGATGAAAAATTATTAAAGGCTCTTCTTCTGCATAAAAAAGTGTTAAGTGACATGTTAAGTGACATGTCAAGAATGCCACCTGTTAAATCTAAATCACAGTGAATCAAGTGAATGTAAAAAGAAAAAAGTTACCAATGGAGAACCAGCCTTGTGACAAATTACATAGAAAATCATAAAGGATCTGACCCATTAGAGTCCTTCCATTGACTTCAATGAGTTTTGGATCAAGCTCTAGAAGAGCTGCCAAATCATCAGTTCCACTTTACAAGATAATGCTGATGAGAAATGTTTCTTGCTGGAAAGAAGAAGTTTTATCCTGCAGCCCTTAATCAGCACATGAAGGTAATTTCCCAGGGAGAAGTGAAAAGACAGCAAACCTCTCAACAGTATCATGTTCATGCAGGGAGAAAAACCTGATCCTGTCCACTTCCTGATTTCAAATCATCCCAGATCATGTTCATGAGCAACTGTTTACATGTTTCCAATTCCAATGCCATTAACAGCAAACAGAAAAAGGGAAGAGAAATAAACTAGCTAAGGTGACCACCTGTCTTGTATCTTAAAGATATCCATAATTTAGCAAGACACTTAGGTTCAATTCATGAAAACAGCCCTCTTCAACAAAGCACTTAAGCACCTGGTTAAATTTAAGCTGTTGCTCAAGTCCTATAGACCTTCCTGTAGACAAAGGAGGGTGTGTGTGTGAGAGAGAGGGAGAGAGTGAAAGGGTGGTTGGTACTAAAAGAAGAGATTTATTAAAGCTCCAGAAAGTTTACATTTCTCAACTCTGCCCTTTCATTCCCCAAGGTCTCCCATTTTATGACTCCCTAATGCATCTCTATGTCCAACGTTTTTTGAGGAGTTTCCTACCCCCACCCTCACTTCTGCCTGATGTTAGCACAATTTCTCTCTCTCACACACCCCTGCCAAGTGTAGGAAAAAATGCTTTTGTTCTACATTAAACATCTCTCTTCTAGATTCAGTCCACATGGTGCAGGCTTACACCACAAGTGTTTTAGGGAGAAATGGGACTCACTCAGCAATAAGGCTGCCACAGCCCATTTTCCATATTCATGTGCTTGCATGTGTGGTTACTTCAGCAAGGAGAGCATAGACGGAAAGTGCATCCTGCTGTACCTTCCATACATATGAAATAATGTGACATCAGGGGTGAAAAAGAGATAGTTGGCATAAAAGGAAAGGGAATTAGCCAGGCAGCAGCAAAAAGATCTGAGATACCAGAAAGAGGACTGGGAAACTGGAGCTACAGTTGCTCCTTGTCCTCTCCAGTGAGTGGCGTATCTGAAGCCCACACAGTGGCATATCTGAAGCCCACACCATCATTTTTTCACAGCTTTGTGCTCTAAGTGGACGAGAAAGAGCAATGGTTTGATAATCTGGCATTTGGGTACCAAACAGTGAGATGAGCTGCTTCCACATTAGCTAGGTGCAAATTGCACCTGTGTCTGTTTGTACATTAAGGGAGATGATTGGGGAGGTGGGGGAGAAATACTGAACACATGACATATACGAAGTTACAGCTAGAGAGGGGTCTGACATGGCACATCGGATGAGACCATCCTCAGACTTTAGGGAAGTTCAGATCTGGATCTAAATTTGAACTTTGCACCTCAGACCTATCTCTGCTTACTACATCTCCCTCAAGCATGCAGCAGAAATGAAGGAAATAGTACGCCTAAAAGAGCGTGAGGAATTGTGAAAATAGCCAAGTATTGAGCAAGACATGCAGTGAGAAATAATACTAAACATCAAATCCTGAAATTATGCTCATTAGTTAAGCATTGAAAATGTGTTGGACCTTCCTTTATTATTTCCATTTTTGTTCGAATTGTGGTCTTTACAGAAGAAGTGGGGCTTTAGGAGAGATCTGAATGAAGAGAGGCACACAGGGAGTGGGAGGTTACGCCATGCATAGGAGGCAGCATGAAGGTAGGAATGGGAGAAGGAAATGAAGAGGTCATTGTCGCTGAAGCAAAGGAGGAGTGGGAAATGTGAGGCGAGATCAGATACATAGGCTCAGGCAGAGCTTTGCAAATTCATTCACATTAATTAAATGAAAGCTTGTAGCCAATGGTAATACACAAATTCACGTTTGTCTGAATACGCTTAATACTTTCACTGATTCAAATTGTACTCAGCAAAATATTTTGCTAATATTCTGTAGGGAACAATTCTACATTGGCCTGAATGACCAAATGGGTCTTTTAAAGGTGTAATTTCTAATCAGTCAAATCCTAAGGTCGATAGAAGATTTGCCCAAACAAGGAATGATTAAAAACTAGTAAGGACTTCAGGGTTTGGCCCAAACAAAACAACACTTAGGGCAAGTTAGGTAAAGGAGAGGCTCATGAAACCTACTGAGTCAGCAATAACTGGGTCATTAAAATGACTGCTTGCAAATGTCCACTATTGAAAAGCAGATGTTTGCATAGTGAGATCTGAGAAGCTTTCACTTGCTCAGCTGGAGTGAAGGAGAATAGTAGTATTTTATTTGTCAGTTGATCCTCTTCATAATGTACCCCAAGCAAAGTAATCAAATAGTAAAGAAATGCAGTTACAATTAATTGTTTCCTCCCAAATCCCAGCATCAGTATTTCAACCCCCCAGGGACAGCAGGAATGAATTGACATGGTACATTCAGCTATGTTTTTGAATCAGATGAGGTTGTTTAAACACACAGTTCCTATTAGTGCTAACAGGAGCTGTGCCCAAATCTACCACCTTTATATTTTCCATACTAGCCTCCATTTTGTGCTTGTTTCCAGATCTTCGACCCAAGCTCCACTCGAACATCAAACTAGTATGGGTTTCCTATCTTAAAGAGTTTTTATCTTAAAGCGTTTTTAATTTTTCAGTTCTCATTCATTCTGGTCTCATTTCTATTTTTATCATCTCTGCTCAGTAGTAGAAGAAAAGGTATAGTTATAGTCTAAGCTGGAGCTACTTAGACCATTCACATTTATACTGGTATCCTTCTGCCTCTCCAAATAATTGGCGATGGCTTCCATAAATGGAGTTTTGCCATTGACTTCAGTAGGATCACGATCTCACTCATGGGACTCTAAAGATATATACCCTGGTACAATATGTTGCATGATATATGTACAAGTTTGGTTTTTTTCTTCTGGGGAAATATTATGCCTGGAAATGAGAAAATAAGAGGTGATTCATTTTCTGTGTTAAAAACTCTCTTCCTCTTTCAAGGAAGTTCATTCAATAACAACATTACTTATAAATAGCGGTACAGAAGCTTTGTTCGGGAAAAACCTCAACAGCTTTCCCAACTCACTGTAGAGATGCTTTACGTGGTTCTATTTTGTATCTAATACATCATATTCCAATATATTCATGTATAGAAATTAAAAACAGAAATTAAGGAGACATACGCTTGTATTCCATTGGTGATGGGCAGACTATTTGGGTAAATAAGAATCCCTTGAAACTCTCTACCTATTTCTAGACTCCAACTGAAATGGAACCTTTTTTAAGCTATGAAGTGTCTTGATATATGTTTTTTAAAACTTCCAGGTGCCAAGATAGCATGAGAAGTTCTGTCCTGGTGAGATTTCCAGACTGTGTTTTCAGACTCAAGAACCTTAGATAGCTCAGATAAATACTCAGGCTTTTAGATGTTTATCCAGACTTAAACCAAACTAATTTCTAAAGCTTATTGATCACTATTATGCATAGAACACAAATATTTAGGTGAAGAGTGAGGAAAGGAGATATGCTGTGATTATGTGCTAAAAATGATAGACATCTATGAAATAATTAAGATGAGGGTGATAAAAATTTCTTTAAGCTGCTGAGAGTAAAAGAGGGATCTTCTAAAGAGAAATAAAGTAAAGTAATGAGGAAATATGCTCTTTAAAGGTACTGTAACATGATGTCTTCTTGCACAGTTATTTAAAGCAGAAGGCACTACACCTTACGTCTGTGAAGGAATTAATCCTTAAATCTGTTATCAAGTCTGAAGTCTCTTCTATAATTTGGTCATCCATTGAAAGGTTTAGCAATCTTTTATGGAGTGAGATTATGACCAAGGGCAGATCATGCTCCCATTGAGTTAATGGGAGTTTTGCCATTGACTTCAGAGGCAGTAGGAGCAGGCCCCAGGTTTGTCGCTTGTCTTGAACAACAACAATGTTTGATTTCTATAGTATAAGACTTGACAGAACTATAATAATGAGCCAGAAATGACAAGATGATCCATAGCAAAACTTAGATTGCAAATTTATACGGTCAGGGGTGTGTCTCCCCCTATGTTTGTACAGAGTCGAAGAGTCACAGAGCCTGATTTGGGGCCCTATTTTATTATTTATGAAAAGTGGTACTGCAGGCATATTCTATTTGATTTTCTTTTATTCTCCCTCTCATCTCAGGTCCTTCATTCACCTCAGTCTGACTGCACCCAACCTCTGTGTTAATGGTGGTTCTTGAATAATTGAACTCCCTCTTTCCCAGGTATTCCTGATCCAATGATTTATATGGTAATCCATTATAGGATAATATGACATAAGCTTTTTGTGAAAGTGACTAATGCTTTTGTTGAGCAATAAAAGGATTCCTCTCCAGTAATACTCCTTTTACCTCAAGGAAAAGACTCTCAAACACTCTGCCACTACTTCAGTCTCAGGATGGTTTGAAATCCTCAGACACCAGTGAAGATAATAAAAGCTGAGAGAAGCAGGCAACATAGAGACAACAGAGCAATGAGCACCTACTAAGGCACTTACTCATTGTAATTTCTATAGATTCTTGACAGCATTACAATAATGACAACAGGGCCTAATTTGCTACTGCCTGGCACTTGTCTAACATTTTACGTACTTTGCACAGATGTAAATGAGTATACAAGGAGCAGGACAATGGAAAGTTGGGCCCACAATGTTTAGGGAAGACTTATATTTTGAGACCTAGGTAGTCAAATTAATTTTTTTTTAAATTTTTCAAATTAAAATTACATACATTTAGAATAACTTAAAATGAGTTCAAATTTGCCTGACATTTACCCCCTGAAAATGTGGGGAGAGGGAGTCATCTAAGTCCCTCTTGGGTCTCAAAGGATTTCCCATTTTTATAAACCAAACCATTGTGTGTTCCCAAAAGAGGGACTGGATTTGGGTGGGAGTTCAGCTCTAGGTGATGATAGCCCCTATAATCCCTGTCTTAAAGAGTTTTTTCAGGCTAGAACATTAGATTCTACTATTACTATTCTGTTTTTACTAAATATACGTCTAGAGGCCCCAGGACTTGTTCCTCCTTCATGCACTGAGGCATTCCCATTAGTTCTACTACCATCATTGAGGATTCTTATCCTAAAAGTTTGTCTGTTTTATCTGCCGGGTGTCTGAAAAGTAGCATCACCTAGCCTTTGCCTCAGAGATCTCCCCGGAACTCCTCAGATTTTGCTCCTGTATATTCTAAAAAGATTTAACTTATCTGCTTGCGACCAAGTCTTTTAGATGTCTTCTGCTCTCCACACCCTATCTAGGCCATGTAGAGGTTCTTCCATCTATTTTTACAAGCAAGTTTCTCCAAACTGGAGCTTCCGGATAAAGAAACTGGAGCTTCTTTAGCACTGTTTGACCATCTCCATGCCTCCCAAGAATGGGGTTATTAATAGCTATCAACAAATTAACTTGCCTCAGCATGTAATAGGTGGCAAAGCGAAAATGTGTCTGGTTCTTTCTTTTAACCTCATCCTGGACAGACAGCAATACACCAAAAAAGCATGTACCATTGTAAGGTCAATATGAAATCCCAGTGATTTAATTTAAATAGACCAAATTCTGAAATCCTTGATATTTTACTATATCTTTATTCAGGCGAAACTCCCATTGGAGTCAATAGCATAAAATCTGCATGTGGATTTCAGGATTTTGCCTGATGACTTTATTGCATGAAAAGGCAGTGAAATGTTGCCAAAGTAGAGCTGGCAAACTCAGATTGTCAGCTGCTTAGGAAAGCTGAAGGGGTAGTTGATATTATTCTAAGTTAAATATGTTTTCTTTGTTTAAATGCTGCCATACTTACCTGACAATCTTCAGGTAAAAAAACAATATATATATTGCCCACATGAATTCCATTCAACATTTTAGCTTTTTTTCTTTTTTAAAAACAGAAGAACCCTTCACTCCCTAACCACACATACAATGTTTATCTCCACCTTTTGGGAACCAGGAAATCCAGTGTGGAAGCTGATGGTACACAGTGTTCTGAACTCACTTTGCCATTGTTTTCTCCACAGCAGCATGAGTTAATGATATAAAGAAGTTCAAACTTCAAACATTTTGGCTTTGAATTTTTATGTCACAACGATACTGCAATATATGCATTCTTGTTTGTATTGTTGTATCCTTTAGTTACAGAGTTAAACTCTAGTGCCTGTGCACGCACGTTCAAGGAGAGGATTTGGCCCACAAGTGGGTTGGCTGAATTACACAGCAATATTACAATATATGCTGAACAATGTATCCAAGTACAGTACCATTAGATCATAAAGCTAATGTTTGATCCGAGCTTGATTTAAAGCATTAATTTCAAAGCTTCTCATTTTCCACTAACAGACAGATTTTGTATAGCAGAAGTAAACTGCTGTCTTATTTGGTCATGAGACTATTTTATAAATGCTTAATTTAAAAAAAATATATAAACTACACAATAAAATACAGGCCTTAGGAGAACATGAGAAAAAATAAAGGAATTTCTTTATTATTATTTTTGAAGGAAGGCAGACAATGCAGAAGGAATTAAATGCGATGAAAAATGAGGATGTATGTTTCAATGTTGACAAAACACACACATCACACTGCCTGAAGCCAATGGACCCTGATGTGAAGTCTCACAGAACTGCACCACTCAGTGAAGAATTCAGGGCACAGCTTGCACAGTTCCAGTATGGTCCTTCCCTAGGGGATATAGAAACCTTTCACGGATCCTTTGAAGGAGGGTCCCGGAAACGCAAAAGCATGCCCACAAAAATGCCTCACACTATCCCCACAGGAGATCCTACGTCACCATCACACGGATCTGAAAACAACAACGTATGCTCCCCCAGTCTTTCTTTGATGTACCAACAACCCACACAGCCCAAATACAACTCCCAAATGATTGATCTATGTAACATTGGCTTTCAGTTCTACAGAAATCTGGAGCATTTTGGAGCCAAGCCCATTAAACAAGAACCAATAAAGCCCAACATGATGTGGCCCAACACTCCTGCATTTGTGCAGACTCCTTACTCTTATTACCCAAAAGTCCACCCTGGCCTGATGTTTCCTTTTATTATGCCCCCAAACTTCCATTTCAGGAATTCCTTCCAACTGAAAAGACCCCCGGAGCCAGGATTCAGGAGGACTGAACCGAGGGAAAGTGGTGACAATAAACAGAAGGTGGAAAGAGTAGATGTCAACCTCCAGATTGACGACAGCTATTATGTTGATGTAGGGGGAGAACAAAAACGATGGCAATGCCCAATGTGTGAAAAGTCCTACACTTCCAAGTACAACCTGGTCACCCACATCTTGGGACATAGTGGCATCAAACCTCATGCTTGCACTCGGTGTGGCAAGCTTTTCAAGCAGTTGAGTCACTTGCACACTCATATGTTGACACACCAGGGCACTCGACCACATAAGTGCCAGGTCTGTCACAAGGCTTTCACCCAAACCAGTCACCTGAAGAGACATATGATGCAACACAGTGACATCAAGCCCTACAACTGTAGGATCTGTGGCAGAGGTTTTGCCTATCCAAGTGAGCTGAAAGCCCACGAGTCCAAGCATGAGAGTGGCCGAGAGAACATTTGTGTGGAGTGTGGTCTTGACTTTCCAACCCTGGCCCAGCTGAAGAGACATTTAACAACCCATCGAGGTCCTATACAATACAATTGCACAGAATGTGATAAAACTTTCCAGTACCCAAGCCAGCTGCAAAATCACATGATGAAGCACAAAGACATACGTCCATACATCTGTACTGAATGTGGCATGGAGTTTGTGCAGCCCCACCATCTCAAGCAACACTCTTTAACCCACAAGGTAAGACACTAATGATTAAATTTGCCCCGGCTCTGAAGGCCAGCACAAGGATTATGCACCATTAAAGTCCCATTTAAGTCCCCAAAAGAACTGACATGGTATACAGGCCCTTGTAGAGGCCCTTTGTATGGATTTGAATTTTATGCAAAGAGAACCAAAACACTATGGCCAATAACAGTAACTGGCTCTAGTCTTAACAAAGGCAATGCAAGAAAAAGACCATAACCAGGAGTTCAATCAAGTTGCTTGTATTGCTTTCCAAATTTCAATTCACATCCTCTGCTCCAGTTTGGTTTTTGAAAACCATAGTTTTGCATAATGATCTTTAGCAGTGAAACTGCTACAGAACTTTTTTTATACCTGTGCATAGGCAAGTATATTACTGCTTGGCAGATTTTGTATAAGCAGCTTCTGCACTATATTTAGAAAAACCAAACCAACCTCGATCATTTTATGTAGAAATAATCCAGAGTACAAGTGATTAGAGCTGGGCAAAAAAGGACCTGATCCAAAGTCCATTGACATCAATGGGAGTCTTTGCACTGGCGTCAATAGGTTTTGGATTAGGTATATAATTTGGAATGAATAACTGGAGATTGTTTTAAAACAGAAAAGAGTTTTCAACGTGATGTGTAACAACTGAAATCAGAATTATCCCAACATCACAAACATATTGTAAAGATCAATTTTAATCTATCAAAATGCATTTTAATAGACTAGTGCTGATAAACTAATGAACACATCCATATGTTTTATGAAGAATTGCTTTCAGATTTGTGTTTTTTCCCCCAGGGGGTCTACTTTGGGTTAATGTTTAAATTTAAACATTAAGAAGAGAGAAAATTGCAAAATTTAAGCATTATAAGCTATTTTTTTAAAGAATAATCTCTATTTTCACTTCTGGTTTTCTTCCCAATTCCCCTGCTGTCGCTTCTGTAGAATCAACCCTTCTTTGGATTTACTCAATAATTTTAAACTTATCTAAAAGTCTAATAAAAACTTGCAATTAAAAAATGCAACACCCTCTTGCCCAAGAAAGAGCCTCTACTTTTCACCCACAATTAGTCAGGTGTGGTCAGTTGTGAGCACAATTTAAGTACTTAGCTGTCTAGCTGCCTGAGTGCAGCCTCAGATTAGGTAGTTGGGTATCTCAAAGCTATCATTCGTATCCACAGTTAATGTCTTATGCCTAGGGAGGGTCAATAATCCCCATGAAATGCCCAGTGCCACTAATATTATTGCTTAATTGCATGACTCTTTGCTTCTTACAAAAATTGAGCAGGTATTATTTTTCCATATTTTTCTTCAAAATAGAGGCAGGCTCTTTCTTTGTTACATAGGGCTTGATCCAATACCCACTGAAGTAAAAAGTCTTACCATTGACTTCAGCAGGGATTATCCCAGGCTCAATGTTATCAGATGTTGGCAAATTATTTTATGTCTCACTTAATAAGTTTATACATGTTTGACATGCTATTGGTATACATGCAATTGGTAGTTAAGCTATACAGTGGGGTAGAAGAATATTGCCATTGGTTTGTCATTTGGGTGTCCTAGTGATATTAATACAAGGTAAAATTTTCAAAAGCAAGCGACAGGCTACGACAACCTATTTTCTAAAAGGAGTTAAATCAGGGGTTCTCAGACTGGGGGTCGGGACCCCTCATGGGGTCGTAAGGATATTACTTGGAGGGTTGTGAGCTGTCAGCCTCCACCCCAAACCCCGCTTTGTCTCCAGCATTTATAATGGCATTAAATATATTTTAAAAGTGTTTTTAATTTATAAGGGGGGGGGTCACACTAAGAGGCTCGCTATGTGAAAGGCGTCACCAGCAGAAAAATTTGAGAACCACTGAGTTAGATACTTCTGAAAATTTTCCCCACAGTGTTGTATAATCATTTCTCACCACTAATAAAATCACATGATGCTCTTGTAGCCTACAGGATGGTCTTGTGCCTAAGGCACAGAACAGAAATCAGGAGACCCGGGTTCAGTTTAATGGCTCTGCCACAGACTTCCTGTGGGACCTTGGGAAAGTGATTTCACTTCCCCATGCTTTGGTTTTCCCCCATGTGTGAAATGGAGAACATGCTCCCCTACATTAATGTTCATAAAGTGCTCTGTGATCCTTGGATGAAAGCACCACAGAAGTGCAAAAGATTAGCTAAACAGAGTTTGAAAGCTGAGGCAGAATAACCTGATATGACTGCTCTGTAAAACTTATTGAGGGAAGTGACACTTATTGTTCCTCAGTGCTATTTATACTGTTTTGTGGTATAGACATTTTATGGTTTCTTTTTCCACCTTTTAGAATCTTA
Source organism: Mauremys mutica (assembly GCF_020497125.1). Lineage (NCBI taxonomy): Eukaryota > Metazoa > Chordata > Testudines > Geoemydidae > Mauremys > Mauremys mutica. The sequence continues at coordinate 47,205,022 of NC_059077.1, forward strand.
CAGAAATTGACCAGAAGAAAAAAATATCCAAATATCTACCACTTCAGCAGGGTGATATTAACAAGAATTTAATGTATTCATTGCTTCACTAGCACAGCTTGAATATATATTCATATAACGGCTTTGAAAATAAATGACTGAAACAGGCACACGTATTCAATTTTATGACTCTCTGTTTCCATAAGGGTGTGAAAGAGCACAAATGTGGGATCTGTGGCCGGGAGTTTACTCTGCTAGCCAACATGAAGAGACATGTGTTGATCCACACCAATATCCGAGCCTACCAGTGTCACCTGTGCTTCAAAAGCTTTGTGCAGAAACAGACTCTGAAGGCACACATGATTGTTCACTCTGATGTCAAGCCCTTTAAATGCAAGGTAAGCATTTCTCATGAGTTTGCAGAGGTACATCATCAGTGAATGCTCCTGAGATTTCATTACGTGTGGCCGGATGCAGTTGGAAAAGCAATGCCTAAAAGAATATTACATCTTTTTTCAAATTCACTTTTCAAAATAATTGTTTGGTTTCTTTTCTTAAGCCAAGTAGTTTCAGGGCAGGAATAACATCCAAAAAAAAGGGGCAGGAGAACTTCCAGATTATTTTTCATTCCCCCCAACACACACACACACACACCCTTAAATATTATCCATATTCTCAATCTTGAAATTGTAGTTTTGATTTAGTGAGTACTGAATGTAGTTGCTAGTCTGATAATAATAAAAATACCTGACATTTATCTGGCATATTTCATTCTAAAGGAAGACAAAGTGCTCAACAACCTGATGCACCTATTAAACACACAGATCAAGACATTGACCCTGGGAGTCACAGAAATGTACCAACATTAACAGTGCACCATAAGTCTACACCATAGCTGGTGCAGGACACAAAGTACATCATAGCAAAACAGAACTACAGATAGATTTTGAATAGGCCAAATGTAATTGCCCCAAACTGAAATTTGGCCAGGACATTAGTATCCTAACAAAACAGACTTCTGAAAAATACTTGTTTGCCTATTCGTGGTGTCAACCAAATAACATAGGATCATCTTAGGCAGGATTGCTACCTCCATCAAGACAGCACACAGGAAATTAAAGGGATGTAAAACACACCTAGATCTGAACTTCCCCTAAGTTTGGAGGCATTTAGATTTGTGGTTCTGGTTTACACCCACCTCTAATTCATAGGGAAGATATTCAAGTTTCTTTTCCTGCTTAAGGCTGGTCTGTACAATCATCCTTTTAGATTCTTTTATGTATTACTTCTTTTAACTGACCACATGGCTTAGTAATATAGCTTTATCTTAAAATGCCCAAACTTGCATGTTTCATTCTCACTTGGGTAACTATTAAGCACACAGTAACTGAGTGCAGCATAAATGCATAGTTTCTGCATAAATACTTGGAGATTGATCTGGATGCAATCTCTGTAAATTCTTCATTCAACAGTCTGGAACTAGATTGGTTCTTAAGGGAAACCAAGAGTAGAGCTAATCAAAAAAAATTTAAATTAAATAGTTTTCTGTTGGAAACTGCAATTTTGTCAAAATCAAAATGTTTAATAGGCATATAATTATTTCAATTAAAATGTTAAATGGGAAAAAGTCTAAACAAATTGTTTAAACTTTCTTGTTTTGTTTCAATAATGTTGAAACATTTTGTTTTGACTTTATCATTTCAATTCTGCTTGTTCATATTTTTATATATTATTTCATTTTATTATAGTGATATTTAACATTATAGCATATTGTATTTAATGTTATATTCTACTGTCCTGATATTACCAAAACAAAACGTTTTTACCTTATCAAAACAAAATGTTTTGATGGTACCAAATACATTAATTTCTAAATTTTTGATCTATGGAAATTTCAAAACTTTCAGCCTTTCGTTCTGATTCAGAACAAACTGGAGTAGTAAGCAACATGTTTTTCAGCTAGTAGCAAAAGCTTCAGTGGAACACCTGTTTTTTTCCTATCTCCACCCAATGTCCCCTCTCAGAACAGAAACAAGTAAGTGGACCAGATTCTTCCCACAGCACTAGTGTGAATCAGAAGTAATGCCTCTGAAATCAAATGGAGTTGTACTGCTATAAGTGAGGGGTATAGCAAGGCCCTAGCTTTTGGGATCTCCCTTGCCTGTCTGGCAGAATCCCCAAAGGAAACTTGGATTAGTCAAGCTCTTTTGGATGGTATTCAGAGGGTTAAGGCAATGACCAGATAGCAGCCTTTTGGCACCAAGCTCCTCCTCAGCAGAAGGAAGGATATAGCTGCATGAACTGCCTGCTTAACAATGGCTCATATGTCCCTAGGGAACCGCCTGCAAATAGATTTCATCTTGCTTTCTCTTGTACTTTTCAAAGTTTCCTGTTTTCTCACGGTCCTTTTGGACAGTTTACAGTCTTTCTCCCTCTCCCTCTCTCTCTCTCTGTGAGGAAAGGAACACCCTTCTTATGAAGAAAAAAAATAAAAGAAGAAGAATGTAAGGGAAGGACAGCACAGCAGTGGCCTTTCTATCTCACTGCAGGCTGCAATTTTCATGGCTTTTTTCTCATAGCAAAAGAAAACACAAGGCTTTCCTATATGTCTAATCACAGCCACGCACAGACTATCTGGTGCTAGGGAGTAGAAAATAGCTGTGCCTTGTGTTTCCTCACCCAGCTGCAGCTTGTAATCTCATTTGGCTCGTTCTCTGAAGGGTGAAGATCCTTGCAGCTTTTAAAAAATAAAGTCTAGGCTTCCTTATTAACAAAAAAATACTACAGTAATCTACAGCAATTGCTCCCACTGGTACACTATTGCTATAGTAAAATGTGAGGACTGCTTCTACTGAAATTAATAGGAGGTTTGCCGTTGGCACTGAAATCAATAGAATTTGGACCTTTAATATAGAACAATACGGTTTTCTCTCCAATACTGCCAAGTACACTTGGTAGCTTCCATCTTGGAGTAAGAGATTAATTCATGCTCATTCGGTCCTCGACTTCTCTTCCAGGACTGCCCACAAGGGTGCTAGTGTGTACAAGTTTCCCCATTATATCCAAGAGCATTGTTTCAAACCAGTAGCCAATGACAATGAAATCATGTTTTAAAAGCTTTTTAAAGACTCATAAAATGCTTGACAGATTCTAATAGCAAGACTTTGGAGGGTGGTGCTTTCTGCTATGGGTTACTGCACAGCATGAGCAAATGGCTCAGCTTACTCAAAGTTTTGTAATGAAGTACCTGTAAGCCAGTGGGCCAAACTCACTGGCCAGTGCATCAAACCAGCAGCTCTCTCAGCAGCTATAGGAGTTCAGTTCCTTTTTGTCAGGGACGGAGTTTTATGTCTCACAAATAAACCAGTTTAACATAAGTTCCACATGTAAACCGTGTCCTTTTCCCTGACCTGGGATCTCTCACAGTAAACTAACTGCTCCCTGTTGATCTCACTGCCTGGGAATTAAGAGCCTCTTTACTATATTCTGCTGGAGTTTTCTTCCAGCAGACTGGCTTCCAGACTTGCTAGCCGGCTCCCAGCAGGGTTCCACTCCCAGGCTGTCAGCCTGGGACTTAAGGAGAGCCTCTCTGCTCCCTTTTTCTCTCTGGCCTGCTCCCTGAACTCAAGATGTCATTTATATATCCACAGACCTGACTCTGAGTCACAATCTTCTACCATGTGACCCTGGAACTTATTCCCTTCAGTTGGGAAGGTAGGCTAAGCCTGGCAGAGAGTGGAACTGAGCCCGAAACCCCACAGAGGACCAGCTCGTCCTGTAATAGTGCCCCTCACTGCCACCCTCTCTCCCCAAAAGATATAATTTTATTTCCCTTGTTTTATTTTCCTGTAGAACCTCTCCCATGGGTTCTCTCTTGACATCACTCTTTTCCCCCCGCCCCCAATCACAGATTCAGATTCCAACTACATTCCTCAGCTCTAGTGAAAAGTGGCTTTAGGGTCAGTGGCAAATTTAGCTGTATTCCATCCCTGAAACTGTGAATGATTCAGGGAAATGGAAACCCTGTCCTCTTTGTCCAGAAACTAAAACCCATGTTGTGCCACATCATATGTCCTTTTCTTTCCTCCCGAGTAAAGAAGCAGAAATATGTACTACTGGCCAAAAAGGCTCTTACAGAACTTATTTTTATACCCAATACCCTATAAAGATTCCTAGATAAAATAACTACTTTAATTATTCAGACTGGTGTTTTACTTCCATTTCTTTGGTTAGTGTTTTAGATGTATAGGTATTAATATCTACCAGGCTGAGAAACAGATTAGCCGTAACACGAACAATAGATGAGCTCATGCTAAAAAATATCTGTTTGGCAAAACACAGTTCATCGCTATAAAGGGTTTTTTAATTCAGAGAACCATTGATATATCATAGGCTGTTCCAGCTGCTGTCAAGAGCAGCTATTGCCCTTCACAGACTTTACTATGCTAATCAACACTCCTTTGCCTCTCCATTCCCCTCCCAACATATTTAGGATGCTTTTTGCAGCATTGATTTCAATAGGATTGCTCAGTGAATGTGAATGAGAGCAGAGTTTGATCCTGTAGTATTTGATCACACAGATTATGGTAAGTCAATTGCTGCAGTCACTGCCACTACAAAAGATTAGCAAAAAACTAAATTAAAAAAGCATCAGACAGCAATCTGAGGATGGAAGAGATCCAGATCATGGTGAAATCTGCATATGTTATTATTTCTGTATACAGTCTGCTGTGAATAGAGGTGGTCAAGTAGTGGGCAACTATTCAACTGACAAAACAAGATTTCACAAGCAGAAAATGAGTCAGTTGTCTATGAACAGTTTATAATTCTCGAATGTATAGGTCTGAAATGATTTGTCACAATTTCTACAAATAATTCTTGACCGATAAATGCCTGTTCATTGCAAATATTCAATAATCAACATTTGAAATATAACCCATGAGGCATGTTACCTTTCTTGGATGCATAGTACATACAGTCCTGTTTCCTAACTGGATGAATAACTCTTAGAATCAAGTGTCCTGTGTGAATACTCATAGTTACAAACTAATAATTCATTTTCTGTGAGTATTCTGAAGTATTTAGTTAAAACTGTTTTTTTCTGTGAACACTTTTGCCAATAAACTTGCTAGCATATTTGCAGAAAGCAAAACAAGGACTAACACAGCGGAAGCAAATAATTTAAAAATGCAAGTGACTATTTTCAGATTTTTTTCCCAATATTCATTCAACTCTACCATCGTAGATTTTAAAATAATACTCAGATACCATGCAGTTTTTAATAGTCCAGTTAACTTTTCTCTGAGGAAAGTGGGGAGCAGTTATAGTGTCAAAAAAACGGCGGGGGGGCAAGAGAGGGAAGAGTATTCTACCCAAGATCAGCCCACAATTTTAAACTTCCCCCACAACAGCAGGTATTTTGGTAGACAACTTGACAAATTTGAATATTCCCTCAAACAATGGTATAGCAGATTTCTCAAAACTATGTTAAATATCTAAATCTGAATTCAAATGAAACCAAAGTTTCTAGTTTAAATCTAGTGAAATGCTCTTTTAGCATTTTCTCCCTTTAGAAAGCACTATATTTAGCTAAGGAGCCCCTGGGCTCATGTAATATGAAGATGCTGATTAATCAGTTCAACTGGGAAAAGTCTTTGGCTAAAGTTCTTCCAAAAAGGAGTTCAAATGGACAGCATGCAGCAGGTTCTACAGCTGCTGGAAACATTCCTGCTTGGAGGAGACACCAATCCAAAAGAAAGAAATAAAGTTACTTTTACATTCTTATCAGGAATTGGAAGTCCAGTAGTCCAGGTTAACAAACGCCTGTGTGTTTGAGAGCACATTTTGTTTATAGGGGAAGAGGTAATGAAAGGAGACATCTAGAAACAAAACAAAACAAAAAGCCAACATATTGTTTCATCAAAGGGAAACCTGCTGGATCAATGGCTGGTGTTGGCACTAACATGCTCCAGGGAAACCTGAGTCATTGTTGCAGCCACAAGATTGTATAAACTCCAGCTTACTCATCACAGGCATAAAATACAGAAGTTAGTACACAGAAGAGGAGAGGATCAGAGAAGAATGGAAGGGGTAGGGAGGGAAGGAATTGCTTTTACTATCTTTCAGCTAAAAGCTTCTGTTATTTGAAGTCCATGGATATGGAAGCCATACACTGGTTCACTGCTTTACTGATACCTTTCACCTTTCTGATCTTTCATCAGAAGTTCTCCACGTTCCATCATGGTATGGTGTTGTTCCTGGTTAAGGTCTAGATTTAAAAAGCAGAAAGTACATGCCCTGACTGAACAGAATTTTGCACTTGTGATTTGTCTAGGCCTATAGAACTGAGCCTCTTATTCCCATTCTATGGGCTTTCTGATTCTGAAGGGGCCTTGATTTTGATTCTTACATCATTTAAAAAAACCCCAAAAACAAAGTCTTTGCTTAGCTGTGTCTGAATGTGTCTGGACAAAATAAGCCCAAGCACACATTCCTATAGTGACAGTTTGTTTTTGTTCTTCGGACACAATTTGGAATGATAAAATGAAGTTCCTGGCAGAAGCTGTCTGGGCTGCAGTACATTCTCATCTCAAGGGGAGATTGTATTTACCTGCTTGCCTTGTAGGTACATCTACAAAATAAATCATTTTAATGTCCATTATTCTTGACAGCTATGCGGAAAGGAATTTAACAGAATGCACAATTTAATGGGACACATGCACTTGCATTCAGACAGCAAACCATTCAAGTGTCTCTACTGTCCCAGCAAATTCACCTTGAAGGGAAACCTCACCAGACACATGAAAGTCAAACACGGGGTCATGGAAAGAGGATTTCATTCTCAAGGTAATAACTAGCAAGAAAGTTGTGCTTGCAATGTCTGAATGCACATAACAACACTGTAAAAGGCACAGTAACATAGATACAGTTGTTTCTCTGCTTTTGATACTAGAAGTTACTGAACCTCATATTGCTGGGAGATTATATTAGAGTGAGAGAGATTTATTGAACCACATCAATATCTTCTAAACATTATCCCCAGCCTGACTTGTCACTGTTCCCCAATATCCATCATCCTTGTATCTCCATCTTGTCGAGCGTAGATAGTGCAGTAGATTTTCTCTCTCACTGATAAGTTTGGGCCACGGATGGGAGAGAGTTGGTTGGAGTCAGTCCTGATAAAACCAAGGTGATCATGATGGGTTGAAGAAACAATTGGAGGACATAGCTGAGATTATATTGACCCTCCTGATTGAGGGTGTAGTTCCATTATTATTGAGTAAAATTTGCAACTTCATTTGGTGGGATTCCCAGCTGTTTTTAGACCAGGCACTGGCCAGGAGGACTTTGTTCCAACTTCATCTGGTCAGGAGATTACAACTTTTTCCTCTCAGATTTTGACCATGCTGTCATGAGCCATATCCTTTGGAGGCTCGAAGCTGGTACAAGATATAGCAGATTTCTTGTTGCAGTATCTCACAGGGAAGCATTGGGCACCAGCGCCCCATGATCCTCACTGACTGCTTATTGGCTTCCAAAGTGTTGGTTTGACCTGTAAAGCCCCTAATAGTCTGGAATCTTCCCACCTGAGAGATAGCTGGGTCAAGCTGGGCAGAGATCAGAGGAGGAGCTCAAGCTAGAGCTCTCTCAGTTTACAGGGAAATGAGCATTCATGAGAGTTTTCTCCATTAGGGCCCACACCTTTGAAATCTACTCCCCATCTTGGTCTGAGCAATCTACATTTGTTAATCCTTGAAGAATATGCTGCAAAGCCCGTTTCTTCAAACGGGCATTTGGGCAGAATTGAGGTGGTTGGGACATGGGTTTCATTTGGGAAGCTGGGTGGCAGAGAGATTTTATTAAGTTAGATTTTCTTAATAACTGGCTTTTTTAGCCAGGTGGAATTTGTTGGTGTGTTTTTAATAGCTGCTAGGATGCCTATAGCCTGTAATACATGATTTTAATAATGTCTTAAAATGAGACAGAAGTGGATCGTAACATGTAACAGTTTGGCTGACCTGATATTTACAGTACAGGGTTTTCTCCCCCATGTTTGTCTCTTACACTACAATGGAGTTTAATTTACCCATAACTATAAGCAGGTTATGCGCATTTCAGTGCATACAGATTCCTCACTCCCTCAGGCTTATCAGCCATGAAACAGATGAATTTATAAGAGTTGCTGCCAGGCAATAAACCCTTTCAACAAACACAACCTGTCACACGGTAACTGCTGCATGCATTCTGTGGAAGTTGTTGCCAGGTACAGAGGAAATAGAACCAAGGGGTGAAATACTGGCCCCACTGAAGTCAATGGGAGTTTTGCTATTGACTTCAATCGGACTAGGATTTCACTCAATGATTTAAAAAAAAAAAAGATGGGCCCAAACTGCAAAGTTGGAATCCTGATTTGAGCTTCCTCACAGTTGGAGGGTTTTGGGATCTGAGGTTATAGTCTGGGCTCACTTCTGTTTTCAAACAAGCAGAAGAGAAACACACAGAGCAGACACTCAGGCAAATATCGAGACAAGACAATATGAGTATTGTTATGGAGAGAAAGAAACTAAGTTCAAAAATATCATCTGATTATGATTTCCCCAGTAACTTAGCAGAAGTACTGAATAATGCATAGCAGGTTTTCAGCACCACTAAATGAGGAAGAGCAAACTAAATGGATATGTATTATTTAGAAATGATCAGGTCTACCATTTTAATAACATTGCCTTGGAAACAGAGTAGCCATAAAATGTGTTAACAGGTTTTTATACCTTTTTTCCTCCCTGCGAATGGGCAGATATTAGAACTTTGATTGTGATGTAGACAATCAAGATCAAGGTGTAGGTAAAAATATGAAAGAGGAAAGAAGTGGGTAAATCTAGTAGCAAAAGTAGTCAACTGGAGGTCAAGACTACTGGTTTTTGTTCCTAGCTGTGTTACTGATCGACTGTGACAAGTTCAATAATCTATTGTGTGCTTCAGTTTACTCATCTGTAAAAGGGTACAATAGTGCTTTTCTACAGTAACTCTTGGGCTGCCAAGAGACAAATGTTTATTAAGTGCTTGGAGCTAATTGGGTGAAGGATACTCTGTAAGGGCCCTCAATGTTTAAATATTCTGCCATCTCACACAAATTGCATTATTTTATTTTTATAAATCTAAGCCCAAGCCATGCTTTGACTAGAAAGGCAGTATTAAATAAACTTGTTATGTATAAATTGTAACTTTTTTTTTTAAACCACCATAAGGTTTTGGAAGAGGAAGAATTACACTGTCCCAAACAGGTGTCTTGAGAAACTTGGAACAGGAAGAGCCTTTTGACCTTTCCCAGAAAAGCCAAGGGAAAGGAATTTCATTTCATTCTGATGGTGAGAGTGCCAAGGGAAGCTCATGTCAGGAGGAAGAGGAAGACAACTGCTATGAAGCAGAGCAGTACAGTCCTGTCATGTACCATCATGAAAACAACAAGCTGTATATGCCCCGAGATCTGTCTAGCAAACCAGACTATGTGATGAAAGATTTCAAAGAGTCCTACTGTGATGAGAAGGAGGAAATGTTGAGAGGAGGACTGGAGAAGGGGAAAGGAAATCAAGATAAAGAAGAGAACCAAGAAGAGAGAGGCTTTGCAAATAACAAGGAATGCCTGAGCTTTAGACCCTTTGAAAAGGCCAGACTCAGCCATTCTCTCTCTGATTACCTATACTTCAAACACAGGAAGAACAGTTTAAAAGAATTACTGGAAAGGAAAATGGAAAAACAAGCAATGCTTATAGGCATCTAAATTGACAACTTTTAAGTTACACTTGGAAACTGAGAACTAGGCAGTACTGTCGTGGCTCTTAACATGAATTGTGATTGCCAAAGATTGGCAGCTTGTAAAAGTCTTTCAGGATGAACAAGCAAAATCAATACAGATCATTTTAAGGTAAAAAAAATATAAAATGTTGTATTTTCTGGTGTAATTTGACTGCTTTGTTCTTCTGATGTACATCAACATTTTCATATGTATTCATTTGATATATAAGCAGACAATAGGGTTGGAACCGAAGTTTTATTTCCATTATCTAGGACAGTGGTTCCCAAACTGGCGTTCGTGAACCTCTGGGGGTTCACAAAATGTTACAGGGGGTTCTCAGGAAAAAATTCTCTAATGGCGGACACAGCTGTCCCTAGGAACTCCGGGCACCATGAGGCCAGCAGCCTGGAGCCCCTGGATTTCCAAAAGCTAAGCAGATCAAAGCAAGCATATCACAGTCAGGAGTAGGGTGACCAGATATCCCGATTTTATAGGGACAGTCCCGATTTTGGGGGCTTTTTCTTACATAGGCACCTATTACCCCCACCCCCTGTCCTGATTTTTTATACTTGCTGTCTGGTCACCCTACTGAGGCGATTTAAACTTCAAGACTCCTTATAAGAAATGGAAAGGGAGATGGATATTTTGCTGTTTTTAAAATTAAATAGGCAGCTAGTATTGTTTTTTAAATTATTATGAAGAACAAGTTTAAGCTTTGTTGTAACCTGCGTTGTTTGCCTGGACTGCTCAAGACCTGAATGCTTGTGTAGGAGGAACTCTTTGAGTTGGCTTCTTAAATACTTTCATGCTGGTTTCACATGATACTCCTTGATGAAACATATAAGACAAGGCTCCTAACAGGCTTAATCAAAGTGATACAAGCTATGAAAGTGAGATCTTGGAAGAGTGTTGCTGTTTTCATAATGTAATAAAAATACTGTAATGATAAATAATAATTAATAGTGTGTAATAAGCATCTCATAAAAACAATTTTTATATTTCCAAGATCACTGCTTTTATAATTTATACTCAGGTAAAGGAGAAAATCCCTGGCACTATTCATTTTTAAGAGGAGGTTCGTGAGACTTGACAGTTTAGTGAAAGGGGTTCACAGGTTGTTAAAGTTTGGGAACCACTGATCTAGGACAATACCAACTTATACACAATTTTCTAGTTATCAAAAAGCAGTGTACTGTAGTGTTTGAGGTGTTAGCTGACTAAAGAATAAATAAGAACACTTATTTCTGCAGGTTTTAAGAGCTCAAAATATGCTAAGTATTTTACAGCATATGCAAAAGTATTGTTAAATATGCATGATGAAAATACTATCTGTCATTGATCTCAAAACTAACACAACCAAGAGGTTCTGAGTTATTGGAAATGACTGCTTTAATGTATCTGTTTACAGTGGGAAATGGGAAACAAAATAAGATGAAACTCTAATGTCTTGTCAGATGGGCAACAACTTTATAATTCACAGTCTTGTGAAAGGACTAGAATTGGTTTAGAGGTAGGGTGACCAGATATCCTGATTTTATAGGAACAGTCCCAATTTTTGGATCTTTTTCTTATATAGGCTCCTATTACCCCCCATCCCGTCCCTTTTTTTCACACTTGCTGTCTGGTCACCCTATTTAGAGGCCTTTTTTCTGTGACATAGGGTATAGTAGTGCTTTGCTGCATTTCTATCAGCATGGGAGCATTTAACAATTCTTGAAATTAAATAGCATGGACTGAGCGGACATTTTATTTTATTGTTTGTTCAGGCCAATACATATGAGGAGCAGCAGCACATTGTATTTGCAAGTTTTGCTATAATTACACATAAGCAATAAGAATGAGAGAGAATTAATTTAGTTGACCGCAATGGTAAATTTTTCCCATTCATCTCTCACCTTGATTTTGGAGAGCTGTGCTAATTTGAAATCCAATATCTGAACTGCTTTTGTTTTAAAAGAAACATCAAAACAAAATACACATCACCCTGCCCAAAAACACCCCACAAAAACCCTGGGGTCTTTTTGTACTTCAAATCTCCCTTGATTTGACACACAAACTTTCTCCCATTAATATAACTGACCAATAGGATCCAGCCCTTTCAAGTGATTAATAGAAAATAGAGTGCTACTCAGGCTATTCTTAATACCTCACTCCCAAATTTTCATCCTTGGACTCATGCCTTATTATATTGTATCAGGTCCCAGACAGGGAGCACATTATTTTTAAGCAGTATTAGTAGGTATTCATGTAGTATATGTGGAGTACTTTGACAGAGCACCCTATGTCCTTTTTTCTGGCCACTAGTAAAAGCATTTCTCAAAGCACATTCCTTTAAATGTAGATTTTTTTTTCCAATCAGTGCTCTGGTTCCTGTAACTTTGAGAGATATGGCAAAATGCCCAAAGCCATACTGTCACTTGAAAAGGAAATGATAATGTTCTAATACATTTTTAATTAACTGTGTCCTTTTGAGTTTCAAAATCAATAACCTAATATGTTTAGATTTACATATAGATACATATATTTTGAAAAATATATGAAAATGATTTTCCCTTATCTACCTGTCAAGCCCTCAATTTAGGATTGTGTTTTACTCCTGCAATATTTGATGCCTTCAGCACATGAATTTGTTACAAGAGACACAACTATTATAGAAAACATGTTCTTGGGTTATTAGGAACACATGCTGATTGCGTCTGCTTCAAAATCTCAGTCTTCTACTACTAAAGGAAACCCTCTTGGCTCACGGAAGTAGTTCTCACATCCTTTCTGTTGGCCATCCGCTACAGGGAAATACCACTCATTTATGGTGTAGCATGCTGGGTTTGTGCAGTTTGACTCCATAGGAAAAGATATGCTGTCATTTCTATCCACCTCCCAAGGCCCATATATGGGACACAATATATAACAAAGATTCTGAATGAGGAGCACAAAAATATTACTCCTCCAGGAAACTTAAGGATGGCGGATCCATTTCTATAGTGTAATTAACTCTTTCTGATGTGGATAATTTTAACAATAAAAGCCAGGGTACACCAAATTTGTGTGGAATGCAGGTAACTTTGGGACTAAAATGAATGATGCCACCCAAAATGAGGTACATTTGAAAGAACATACAAATGGCCATATTGGGACAGACCAAAGGTCTATCTAGCCCAGTATCCTGTCTTACGACAGTGGCCAATGCCAGGTGCCCCAGAAGGAATTAATAGAACAGGTAATCATCAAGTGATCCATCCTGTCTCCCATTCCCAGCTTCTGGCAAACAGAGGCTAAGGACACCATCTCTAACCATCCTAGCTAATAGTCATTGATGGACCATGAACTTATCTAGTTCTTTTTTGAACCCTGTTATAGTCTTGGCCTTCACAACATCCTCTGGCAAAGAGTTCCACAGGTTGACTGTGTAGATATGACCTGCAGACATTCAGTGATGGGTCCATGCCCTTTTATCATATGCATAAGTTGTACATTTTTTCATTATGAGACAGTCCATTCTAGTCATTACATTAAAAAGGGGGCCTTAGGTTTAGGTGTCTATCTTGAAAGCAGCAGGGTTGCAGAAGTAGCATGGCCTAGTGCATAAAATAATGGGCTTGCATCATCAGACTGCAGTTCTGTTCCTGGCTTTACCACCAGACTGCTGGGTCACACTGAGCAAGAACTACAGATGAAAAATGCTACTTAAAAGCTAGATATTATTATTATGTGATAAGAGACGAAAGGTCACATGAAGTGCACCAGTCAAAAGATACAAGACAGCAACTACTCACCCAAACACAATCTTATGCAATATGGGCCAGATTTTTTTATAGCTCACTACCCACAGTCAGCCAGATTTTCAAGAGAACTCACTTCCCACGTAGGCACCAAAGTAAGTGACCAGATTTTCAAGAGTGCCCAGAGTGCTGGTGAGTGTTTTTCAACATCTAGCCCTGACTGGAGAATGCTGAAATCTGGCCCTGAGCTCTTCTGAAAATTTGGCTACAAAGGTGTGGATGCTGAATTAGTGACATAACCACTAAAATGTTGGCTGTGGAAGAGGTTGCAACAAAATTACATAGTCTTAGACCCCACCAAATGCAATTGCCAAGTGGCTCCTTTGTAAAATAAGTCACTGCAACTACATCAACTTGCCTGGCTGAGTAGCCCAAAGCTTCCAACAATACCTTCATTGTCACCAGCTTTTCCCCTTCCTGCTCAAATAATCCCATTTCCCCTCAGAACAACAATGGGATGCAATCCTGGCATTATCATTTGGGAACCATCAGTATGGTTTGAAACCTGATGTAAATCTCTCTTCTCACAGCTGTCACAGAAAGCAAAGCCCACCACAGTTTTCTTTCCATGAGGTTTGCAGGCAGTCCCAGTCTACTCATTCCCTCAGCCATCAACCATCCCATGCTAAAGCATCCATGAATCAGAGAATATATAACAGAGGAATTGCAAACAAAACCATTACTGAGATAATGATAAGGGTATGGCACAAAGTGACACAAGCAAAGAGATGCAGAAAGGATAGTCCATCTGTAGATGCCTCCATATTGCAGGATATAGTGTAATTGGAGCTGTGAAATCTGCCATATGTGGGTCCAAAGGAACAAATTAAGGAGAGTCTCCATTGTGAAATACCTTGGTTTTTTTTTAATTGATCTTCACATTATTTACATTGCCATTTTTTGAAGGATGGATATTAAGAGTCTTTAATAGTTTTAAAAATTCTTGTAGAAATAAAAATTGCACTGACAAGGAAGGTCTTTTCCAGATCTAATTTCTATGTGCTCAACTTTGCTCATCTGCTCTACCTACAGGCATGGAACTGCTCCAGGTTTAGATTATAAAGGAAACCTCCAGTGCAAGGTAGCACAGGAAGCTTCACTTTATTCATTTTCTATAACCTGGACCTTTATAATTATATGATATTTTAAAAACACTTGAGAAGATGCCTCGATGTGGCCTCTACCTGATTCTCCCACACTGCCTCAGTGGCCACTTTGGCACAGCAGGTCAAATTAAAGCTCAGTCACCATGAAAGCTATAGATCCAATTAGGTCATACTTGTTTCCTTGGTTATTATGGGAATCCGATTCCACCCTTCAGAACTGATTAATAGTGAGTTCAAAGTGTCTACACATTTACTTGACTGAAATTCTTTGCAGAGCACTTGCTCAAGGAACTTCATTGAAGCCTATTGAAGAACGGTAGATTGGCAACGTCATCAGGAGTGTGGGCAGGAGAGGGGTCAGGACACATATAGGTTATAAATAGGTAGTTTTACTATCAGGGCAGCACTGGGATGTTTGAGTTCTGCAAGGTACTGTACAGAGCAGAGTAAGCAAGCAACAAATTCAGGTGTCAAACTAAACTCAGGACGAAGAGCTATGGCACAGCCACTGAGAAATTTGAGTTATTGATAATGTGCTGGTGCCTGGGCAAGCATTGAACTTTGTCTTGAAGAATTTGGTAAAATCTTTTATGGCCTCAATTTTGCAGGCTGCTGAGCATCTCCTAGAAGGGCTTTACCATGCACTTCCTGGCTTTTATAACATGTTAGCTATAGCTTGTGTATCAGACAGGCCAAATGGTCTTCTGATGCTGCCACCGCATTCCTCTTTTTAGAGCTCTGTGCTGGTTGTGTAGCCAATTTTTTAATCTCATAATTCATCTGGTGCTGCTGGACTCAGGTGCAGCTGATGTATAATTAAGAAGTGTAATGTAAGTACTGTATTTATTGTGCCAAAAAAGTATTTAATAAAGTATTAACATTTTTTGGTAGTAAGTTGTGTCTGCTTAGCTGAACAAGATGTAACAGAGCTAACATTTTGTACTCAGCAGATTTGGAAAAAATATTGCAGTAGATGTTTATTTCATACAGAATGCTGGTTTGCTATTTAAAAACAAAAACTCAAAAGAATGAATCAATTTAAGTTGTGAATGTTCAGCTTGCGGCATTATATCTCGATAGCAAAAGCAGTTCACCTGAAAATAACATGTAAAATGTATTTTGTTAATTTAAGCAAATAAAGATATATGGAAGATGCTGCTGTAGTTCTTGTTAAACCATTGAAACCCATCAGGAAGTAAACAACTAAACATTTATGTTGTACAGTAATGCACACAATGTACTCGGACCCTGATCTGACAGGGAAGGGCCTCACTTTATTCCACAGCGACTCCTCCTGGCCACTGAAAGTATTAGAGACTCTGACTGTTCTGAGAGCCAGTAGCACCATGGTTGTGATGAGACACCTACAGGAATGGAGGAGAGGTAAATGGGGAGCAGAGGGAATAGGACCTTCAAAATTCCTTCAGATATGTGGAGCACCTCACCATCGCAGACTGCAGAGAGAAAATTATACAATGCTGTTCTTATTTATTATTTAATTACTGACAACATGCTCAGCCTTGTACAAGACACGAAAGACAGTCCTCACCCCAAGATAATTTACAATCAAAGGTTCAATCCTGCAAAGACTTCTACACTTGCTTAAAGATCAGATTAAAGCATGTGTGAAAGTATCTTCAGGTTCAAGGCCTAAATAAGTAGACTAAGCATGGTTAGTGAAAATGCCCTGAGAAACCCAGGAGATGGTTATACTGTAAACCATCACTTTAAATAGGTTGTTATTTTTTCTTTTTTTCTGGTGGGATGCTGAGATGAGAGGATTTTTTAGAGACCAGGGTTAGTAACTGCAGACTTTGCAGAGCCTATTTAAGGAGTGATTTGAATGGAGAGTTGGCATCTGTTATGCTATGCACAGAGGGAATTCAAACAATGAAGGAAAACAAGAACAGATATGTTTGTGTTCTGACTGTCAGAGGAATAAGTTTATTCTGTGGTGATTTAGAAGTCTAATATCCCTTAAAATGTGGGACTTATGCATATGACTCAACAATATAAATCTAGAGATCTCATAGATCAGAAGCAAAGCCTTTTTTCTAATTGTAGATAACCATTACGAGCATTATAAACTGGCTCTGCATGTGGAGGAAGATATGACTCTTTGATAGCTGGGGAGTGACCTAGTTCATTCCCTTGTGGCTCAGTATCAGTGGCTCTCAACACTTCCTCTTTGCTAGATGCAACAATATATTTTAGAAAAAATTATGGTTGGCTCTTTTCACAATTTGCCTTGTAATTTTCAGTGAAAATGAACTGGGTTCATTTGTGTCTTCAAACAAATAAAGAGGAAATGAAAGAGAAAGAGTTTCTCTTAGATTCCCCCACGGGGTTGCTATGTTTGCAGTGAAATGTGGGGAAAGTCCTGGGATAGCTACAGTATTGTCATGTAGCACCAGAAAAACAAAACAAAACAAAAACAACAACAACTTTCAGAGAAAATCATCTTTTATACCAAAAATAAGAGAAAGGTGAGGACACTATTCAAAACAAAAACAGTTGCATTTGTCGACTATCTTAGCTGTATTTATTGCAAAAAATGCACAAGGATAGTCATTATTGAGCATAGCAATAATTACAGCCAGTGTCATTACAAGTTATAAAGGGTCAAATCTTCACTAGGTTTAAATCTCAGCACATGTGCAAAACATGCACATAGAGTTGCACTCCTTCATGTTCATTCTCTATTGCCCCACTCTCTCGCACAGCTGCATGTTAAAGCATGGCAGCACCCATATTTTTATAGAGTGACAATGGCTACAGTTATTTTTTAGACTTTGGTCCAAAGGGTATGTGAGTGTTGGCAAGATTGGTATTTGCATGTAGTGCAACACCTGGAAGAGAAAATCGATTAAAGATTCCTATGAAATAATATCTCCCCACAATCCACAAACCTTTCAGATGAAAATCCTCCAAAGAAGGTATAAATGAGGGGGGGAACAAACAAACAAACAAAAAAACTTTGAGAATAAGCCTTTTGGTCCCTGGCACTACCAATGGGTGTCTGAAATATATTGTCTGTTCAGGGTATGTCCCAATCCTGCAACAGACTCTAGAAGGGGATCCCTGCACCTGCATGAAGCTCCATGGACTTCAGTGGGGGTCTGCCCACAGTGTCACTTGTTGGATCGAGATTTTAATTTTTAGTATAAATTAGCACAGCTCCACTGAGTACACGGGCACTGTGCCAATTCACATGAGCAGAGATTTTGGCCCTAAATTTTTTGTGGCGGGGATCATATCTTACCTATTATGTAAAATGTTGCACACAGTGCTGGCACTCAATAGCAAAACTAACAAATAATTGAGATACTAATTAACATATCTAGACATAGGATTTGGTAAACTAAAAGGATTAAGATGGATGATAATAAGCAGGCTGTTCATACCTTTATGGGAAAGTACTATATAATTTAATAATGATTAAACCAGTTATTCTATTGAAGTTAGGATACTACAGAAATTAATATAAAAGGTGTGGAGATACGTTGGTGTTTGGAGGAAGGGGACACTGAGTATCCATAAAGGTAGGACAGAAAAACCTACAGATTTTAATACAAATTATATCATTCTATGGAATTCTACAGATTGATTTAAAAACTCAACAGAAAAATTATTCTCTATTAAATTCTACAGGACTTTTTTATAAGCATATAACTATTGATTATTGAAGATCATTTTTTAACTCAGTGTAAAACACATATTTGTGTGAGAGAATTAATTCCCCAACCATCCAAATAAATATAAAGAAAACCAGCAATGACAGAATCCTTCTGTAAAGAAAGTCACAGTAAAATTGAAGAAGGATTATGCACACTATTTGGAATTCTATTAAAATGATACTGAAGGAACTGTTGTCCAAGATGGCATTATTTTTGAAGATGGACGTGTACATATTAGCTGGGAGCTGGAAAAGAAACTAAATCCTACTGGACGCATAAAATTTCAAAGTTACCCTCTCATGACAGTGTGTATTAGATCAGTTATCCAGGATTCTGATTAAACAAAGAACTTAAGCACATGTCTAACTTCACGCATGCGTGTAGTTCCATTTAAGCCACTGGGACTATTCACATGCCCAAAGTTAGACACATACTTACATTTCTTGTGGAAATCAGGACCAATATGTCCAGCGCGTCCTTCTAACTTTGGAGCTGTATTTCTACATTTTTGATCTCCACACAGCATTAACCCATCCTAATACCTGTACTCTGCTGGGTTAATAAGAATGCCTAGGTTTTTGTGGCTACAGAAGACGTGCTGTAATAGAGACTAATATGAAAAATAACGCATGTAGTTTAGGGACAGAAATATACCTACATGACAGGCATTAGGATTCAGTGAACTCCTTTTCTCAGTTCCTCATAATCACATATTACTAGAAAATAGAGTTGTCCAACATTTTAAATCTGCATTTGTGGTGCTCCTGAAAGATCTAATTTAGTAACCAATTTTCACACTGGACTACCTCCTGCATTCTGATGAAAATTACCCGTAGTAAGCAATTAGTCCCAGGCCTTTTTTGGCTGCTGCTGCTGCTGCTAAAATAGTAAAATATAATTTCTCCTGCTTCTGGTTCCTTTTTTAAAGAAATATTTCCCTTTTCCATTTCACTTTCTCATATTAACTGTTTAACAGTTTGCTGCATGAGACACTTACGCAGCTTTCTGCAGAACACAGCCACTCCAAGGTGTCCTATTCTTGACCCACATCTGCACTGTCATTTGTATTCTTTGCATGTGAATTCCATAAAGTACCGCTCAAGGGAAGAGAACACACCACAACAGTGATGGACAAAAAGACAGAATTACAGAGACAGTTGCTCTCCAATATTCTCAGGTACCAGCACCAAGATTATAGCAAACTAGTTCTGACTTAAAGTGAGACACAAATTTAATTTTTTTAGGAAACTTAGGAGTGGGTTTTTACTATGTAGGTTAAAAGAACAAGAATGTGTGATCACAAATACACAGTGCAAGATTTTGATTTGTAGTATTTGCTCATATTATAAAGATTTCTTCTTTTGTTTTTAAAATATCTATACCTGAGTTTATGGGATAGTTTGCTAAAGGATCTATACATTTACAATGCACCAACAGTATTCCCACATAAAATGGATTAAAATTTGTGCAAAAAATGCAGACTAGACTGATATCCACCATAAAATACACTCAACTGATCAGGGCTGCTAACTGTCCCCACATCCCATGGCAAAAGCCTGGCAAAATAGTTAAAGTCAGCCAACTCAGCCTCTTGGAACAAGGGAGTGAATTAAATTCCAGTGTCAAGGACCTGTCTTTGAAAATAACATGCTCCCTCCATAAGGCAGAGAATGTGTTGGTTCAAGCACCTGAACTGCTGTGGTGTCACAGATGGATAGTGTCAGTGACTGAGATGTGCGTGGTCATGCCTAGTAGTCAGAGCCGGAGTCAGTGGCCAGGTGCCAGAGCCAAGGGTCAGAGCCAACCCTGATATTCTATGATTCTAAGGCTGGGTCTGAAAAAGGCGCTATTGCAGCCATAGACAAATGCTTTGAGCAGCCACTGAACTGCTGCTGCTTTTAGTCTTGAGAATCAGACTAACAACTCTTCCAACCAACAGAGCAGTGTAGCCAATCAGGCACCCTACTACAAGCCAGCTGTGCTTGATAGGTTGCACGGAGCCTGACAGAAGGAAAGCATTTTCATGTTATATTAAAGGTGGAGACAGAGGTGGATTACAGTTTTATGGGGTCCTGGGCTAGAACAAGTGGGGGCCCTCCCCACCCCTTCTGCTTGCAGTCTCTTCCCACTACCCCTGCCAAGGAGCAGGGCATGGGGAGTGGGGTTGGGGCCCAGGGGGCTTGCCCTGCTCTGCCCACCCAGTGCTCCTGCTAGGGAATGAAGCAAACCCCTGAACCCCAACCCCGCTGCCCCCTGGCAGGTGCACCAGGTGGATGGAGTGGGTCAGGGCATGGGGGTGCCCATTTTTATGGGGCCCCCAAATTAGCTGGGACCCCTGGGCACAGGTCCCATTGACCCAATAGCTAATCTGCCACTGGGTGGAGAGGGAGCTTCACCTATAATAATGTTTCCAAGACTTCCAGTTACGATCCTTTGTTTTAAATTGTTTATAACTTTGGCAAAATCCAAACAATTCAGGCTCATTTTTTTTAATTTTTTTGCCTGACATGACTACTTTTTTGTTGTTGTTGGTGGTGGTGGTGGAAAGTTTGAGCAAAAATGGTGTAACCATTTTAGAGAACAAGGCTGATAAAAAATTAGGTCATTCTGACAATTTTAATATTTTTGACTCATTTTTTGAACAGCTATAACACCTCCATGATTTGGAGCAGGATCTTGACATTTGACAGAGTCTCACCTTCAGGGCCGTCCTTAGGATCTATGGGGCCCTACACAGTATTATTAAACCAAGACAGCAAAGGATACCGAGACGCCTGGCCCGACTCACGAAGGCAGAGAGTCACAGTTCCCCACAGAGATCCCCATACCCTCTCCCTCACACAGAATGTGCGGCACCGGCGCATTCGGCTCTGTGAATATGGCCCCTGCCTAAGGAGACTGCAGTGTGCTCTGGTGTGCAGGAGCCAACCCGTTCTTACCTGCTGTCATGGGCGGTATCTGAAGCTCCCCAGCCCACCTCTTCTGCCTGTGGCCCCCTCCATACTCCACCCCTACTCTGTCCCAGGCCCCACACACCCCACCCAGGCCCTGCCCTCTCCCCACTGTCTCCTTCCCCTCCCCCCTACACTGGTCACCCCTTTCCAGCCAAATCCCTTAACCCAAATGAAGCAAATGACATTTGGGGGGAAAAAAACCTCTTCTGCTATTTCTTTCTAAAGAAAATGAAGCATGTTGTCCACTGCATGATAGATGGTGAAGACTGGACATGCAGAAGGTACCTAATTAAAAGAACCAAATGTTGGAATAAAAAATGTCAGGCACAGCTTTTTTTGATAGACCCTGAAGTTTGTCAGAGATTTATTTGCAAAAACTTTGTAGTAAGGGCGAGTCAGCTGTCTTGCTGAATGCAACATTAAATATTATGGAATACATGATGCAGCTCTTCTATGTTTTACACTTTCTTAATCAGTATTTCTAAGCTGATTTAATATTTTAAATGTACTCTTAAGCCTTCATAAAGTAATCATTCCAGATTGAATGACATTATTTTAAATTAATCAGTCACAGAGGTTTAGGGTGTTCATAACAATGTTCGTTGCTTTTAGAAAAAGAGAACACTAATTTACTTTGTGTGATCTCCATAACAATAGACATGTTTATGAAATGTCACAAACTTTAAAAAATATGACAAAGAGTCCTGTAGCACCTTATAGACTAAGCTTTTATGCTCCAATATGTCTGTTAGTCTATAAGGTGCCACAGGACTCTGTTGCTTTTTACAGATCCAGACTAACACGGCTACCCCTCTGATCCTTTAAAAGTTATGTTTCCACAGATTTTAGGCATAACAAAGGATTTTATATCTTACTAAGGTACTGATTTTGCTGGAGGGTTCTTTTAAAACTAGTTCATCAGATAGTCAGAAGTAAAGAAAGGGAAACTCTTTGTCCAGCTATATGGAAAGACAGGGGTGTTGTCTTTAAGGCAGGGGTCTCAAACACATGGTCTGCAGGGCTATTTCCTGCGGCCTGCCAAGCGGCCTGTGCCCACCCCCCGGCCTACCTCCAGGCCAGGGATGGGCAAACTACAGCCTCAGGATTGCCCCCCTCAAGCCCCGCGCTGAAGTGGCTGGCATCATGTCCCTGAGGCCGGGCGGGGGGGGGAAGAAGCAGAGGGCTCCGTCCGTGTGTTGCCCTGGCGTCCAGGCACCGACCTCCCCCCACCCCCCGCAGCTCCCATTGGCCGGGAACAGGGAACCGCGGCCAATGGGAGTTGTGGGGGAGGTACCTGGAGGCGCGGCAAGCAGCGCGCAGAGCCCTGCGTCGCCCTCCCCCAGGGGCCACAGAGACATGGTTCCAGCTACTTTCTGGAGCAGAGTGAGGCCAGGGCCAGCAGCCTGCCCTGGCCCCAGTGTGCGCTGCTGCCACCCCGGAGCCCGAAGCCCTCCTGCCCCCCAACTCCCTGCCCTAAGCCCCTGCCTGCACGTCAACCCCCTGCTGCACCCCACACCCCAACCGCATGCCCTGAGCTCCCTGCTGCATCCCACACCCCTTCTGCACCCCAATCCCCTGCCCTGAGCCCCCTGCTGCATCCCACACCCCTTCTGCACCCTGAGCCCCCTGCCTGCACCCCAACCACCTGCTGCACCTCAACTCCCTGCCCTGAGCCACAGCCACACTCCTCATGCACCCTCTGGGGGCAGGGAGACGGCGGAGTTGGGGATGGGACTTCAGGGAAGGGGTTGGAATGGGGGCAGGGAAGGGGTGGGAAGAGGCGGGGCCTCATGGAAGGAGTGGAGTGGGGGCGGGGCCGGGGGCAGCGAGGTGGTGTGTGTCAGTGATGCAGCCCTCGGGCCAATGAACTAGCCCTCATGTGGCCCTCGTGGTCATTTGAGTTTGAGACCCCTGCTTTAAGGGCTCTCTTCAATGCAGGTATGCGTGTGAAGGGAGACAGGGATGGACATAAAGGACAGGTAGACTTTGGAAGCAAGGTTGTTGTTTTTTTACTATAGTCATTAAAATCAAAATGTGTATTTTAGATAAGGGTGGTCTTTTGAAGGATTTATTTTAAAAACTATATGGCTGGAGATCCAAGCATTTAAGGCTAAAGATGATTGTGCATCCAAAAATCTATGCAAGGATTTTTTAGAGATGTGATTTTATAATCTTCACCAACTCACTAATAAAATATTTTTAAAGCAAATTTTAAACTAAGGTCCTGTAGACTAACATGTTCTGAGTAAATATTGCAGTAATGCACAACTGTTTTTGTCAGTAAATTCAGAAACTGACAGTATATACCTGGGGGTTGGCAAATGCCTGTTAAATAGCTTCATTACCACTTGAATGGCTCTTTAACAGCTTCAGTGTTGTGCTAATAGGTCTGGCAGGCAGGAAGGCTTTTTCACTTTTAAGTTACTAGGGCCTTGGCTACACTTGAGTGTTACAGCGCTAGTGGTGTCTTTTCAGTGCTGTAACACACTCCCCGTCCACACTGGCAAGGCACATACAGCGCTGTATCTCCCTGGCTACAGCGCTACATGTACTCCACCTCAACGAGAGGAATAAAGAGAACAGGGCTGCTGCTGCAGCGCTGGGGTGCCAGTGTAAACAGTGATTAATCTTACTACGCTGTAACTGACCTCTGGAAGCTTCCCATAATGCTTTTAAGTAAAGATAACACTCTTTGTTTTGTTGTGATGCCTCTCTTTGTTTTGTTGTGAACGCGGGGCTCCCGGAGCTGCTTATCTAAAAAACAAACACAGCTACTGTTTGCTCGAGCAGAGGCAGGCAGGGGGATTCCTTTGGAAGGTCCACAGCTAGTGTTTGCTTGAGGAGAGAAGCAGCACGGCGGGTGTGTGGGGGGTCCGTTTTGGAGCAGCTGCTCATCTGGTCTGTGAGGAAAAAAACAAAGAAGGCTATTTGCATTTAGTGAATGAGAGAGAGGTGGGGGAAGGGGTCGGAACTTGCAAGGCAGGGAGCTGACAGTGTCAGCTCCAAAAATCCACTCTCTCTCTCTCTCCCCCCAACCCCCTCTTTTGAAAAGCACGTTGCAGCCACTTGAACGCTGGGATAGCTGCCCATAATGCACCACTCCCAACACCGCTGCAAATGTGGCCACGACAGTGCCTTGGTAGCTGTCAGTGTGCAGCGCTTTCCCTACACAGCTGTACGAAGACAGCTTTAACTCCCAGCGCTGTACAACTGCAAGTGTAGCCATACCCTAGATCTCCTCTAGAGGAAGACTCACCAGGCTGCAATAGCCAACTGTGGTGGGAGCATGCAGGAAGGATTAGGAAGGAAGAGGCAGGAGGGTGGAAGAGGCAGGAGGGTGGACACAGACCCAGTGGTGCCCCAAATTTTCAGGTGCCCTACACAGCTGCGTATGCTGCATATGCCTAAGGACGGCCCTGCTCAACCTGGGGTCAGAGAGCAGCCTTTTGCTGCCTAGGTTTGACCAGCTGAACATCCTGGAAAAATTACCATTTGCACATGCTTAACAAAATGTGCTGGAGGCTGGTCCCTTCCTGTTCCAGCGGCAGCGTGTATTCTCCTGGACCCTTGTGAGCCTCCTGCATCAGTCAGAAGCAGTCACACAGAACTGGACCATCAGACAAAATGGATCCTACTACTGCCCTCCCCACTCATGAATTCTAAATTCACCTCTTCCAACTGGTGTCAAATATTCTCTGCATTTCCCACATCTTATTGAGCAAAAGCGGCAAATGCCTGCCTTAGGAAGAAGGCAAATATCAGCCATTCATTTTACATAAGGAACAACAGATAGTTGTACAAGGTCACAGCTAGGACTAGGACCCAGGTCTCTAATATGGCTGAGCCAACCAAGTTTCAATCACTTCAAATGAGCTTCTGGACCAAGCCTAGTTCTAATTATTTTGACAAAGTGGACTGACATCACTGTTTGACCAAAATTCAGATGATCAAGACCACTTGTTAATTTTATTCTAACTAGTTTTGAAATTAGAGTGTCATCATCTACTCATAAGCCAATTTCTGTGGATAACAAAATTTCTGTATCCTTAGTAGTAGTGGTAACAACTTGGTGCTGTCAGACACCACAATATGCTAGGTGCTTTTCAGACAAAAGGAGGCTACGTGACATGCCTGGACAAATTTATTATCTATTTTTGTAGAGGCAGGCTACTAATTTGAACTGCCACTCCCTAACTTATATATCTATTGTAGGTTTTTCTGTGTTGGTAGTGAGCCTAATGATAAATAAACCCTACTTCCCCACATCCTTGTCCTTACTATGTTCCCAAGATCAGTGAGGAAATCTGAACCGAAGTAGGACTATGTGAGGCCCCCATTTTCTCATTCTCAGCCAGCTACACAGACTGCAGGGGCCATGGATCAGCATTCACATTGCACTCCCCATCAGTACCCCTCCCATTCCAGGGAAGCTAGTGATCCAACCAGCGGACCAAATTCAGTTATGAATCCTGGTCACGTGCTGCCTGAGGCATGTTGTGTGTACGCTAAGAAGTGGTACACAGACTGAGTTCCACAACTGCAAATCTACTGATTTTATGGTCATGCAAGATCAACTATAATATCCTATTCATTGTAATTTTGGGTGAAACTAATGTAAATCAAAAACACATAAAATCTGGATTAGCCTACCTGTTCAGCCACTCTTTGGCTTTTCTCTACCTCATTTCTAGTACATAAGAAGATTGGATCTGGCTGACTGAAAAGAAAAGGGGGAACCCTTCAATAACCCCTTAATTAGAGCAGGTATATGACAGAACTGTAGCCCAAGACCACACCAGTGCTGTTTCACTTAAAAAATAAAATAAAAAAATCCTGGTCTCCTCTTCAGGCACAGAGAGAAACACTCCAAATAAATTCCACTTTGTATGTTTTGAAGTTTCAGATGCTCTTCTGCTTTTAAAGTCTTATTCCTGATTCCCAGAGTCTCACACATCATTAACACTGCTCTCCAGGGGGCATGAGTCATCAATGCTTTCTTCTGAGGCTGTTTCCTAGTAGAAGCAATCACAATCAGATCTCAAAATGAACAGGAGTACTTGTGGCACCTTAGGGTACGTCTACACTATGGGATTATTCCGAATTTACAGAAACCGGTTTAGTAAAACAGATTGCATAAAATCGAGTGCACACGGCCACACTAAGCACATTAATTCGGTGGTGTGCGTCCATGGTCCGAGACTAGCGTCGATTTCTGGAGCGTTGCACTGTGGGTAGCTATTCCGTAGCTATCCCATAGTTCCCGCAGTCTCCCCCGCCCCTTGGAATTCTGGGTTGAGTTCCCAGTGCCTGATAGGGCAAAAATCATTGTCGCGGGTGGTTCTGGGTACAGCCTCACCCCTCCCTCCCTGAAAGCCGCAGACAACCGTTTCGCGCCTTTTTTTGCTTGGTGAACTGTGCAGACGCCATAACACAGCAAGCATGGACCCTGCTCAGCTCAATACTGCAATTGTGGATGTTTTAAACACCTCGCGCACTCTCGTGCAGTATATGGTGAACCAGGACCTTCAAACCGAGGCGAGGAGGAGGCGAATACGGCAGCGCGGCAATGACAGTGATGAGGATGTAGACACAGAATTCTCTCAAACCACGGGCCCCTGCGCTTTGGAGATCCTGATGGTAATGGGGCAGATTCTATCCATTGAACGCCGATTTTGGGCCCGGGAAACAAGCACTGACTGGTGGGACCGCATTGTGTTGCAGGTGTGGGACGATTCCCAGTGGCTGCGAAACTTTCGCATGCATCAAGGCACTTTCATGGAACTTTGTGACTTGCTTGCCCCTGCCCTGAAACGCCATAATACCAAGATGAGAGCAGCCCTCACAGTAGAGAAGCGAGTGGCGATAGCCCTGTGGAAGCTTGCAACGCCAGACAGCTAAGGGTCAGTCGGGAATCAATTTGAAGTTGGAAAATCTGCTGTGATGCAAGTAGCCAAAGCAATCACTAAGCTGCTGCTACGAAAGGTTGTGACTCTGGGAAACGTGCAGGCCATAGTGGATGGCTTTGCTGCACTGGGATTCCCGAACTGTGGGGGGGCGATAGATGGAACCCATATCCCTATCTTGGCACCGGAGCGCCAGGGCACCCAGTACGTAAACCGGAAGGGGTACTTTTCAATGGTGCTGCAAGCACTGGTGGATCACAAGGGACGTTTCACCAACATCCACGTGGGATGGCCAGGGAGGGTTCATGACGCTCGCGTCTTCAGAAGCACTACTCTGTTTAAACGGCTGCAGCAAGGGATTTACTTCCCAGACCAGAAAATAACAGTTGGGGATGTTGAAATGCCTGTCGTTATCCCGGGGGATCCAGCCTACCCCTTGATGCCATGGCTCATGAAGCCATACACAGGCAGCCTGGACAGTGGTCAGGATCTGTTCAATTACAGGCTGAGCAAGTGCAGAATGGTGGTGGAATGTGCATTTGGCCGTTTAAAGGTGCGCTGGCGCACATTACTGACTCGCTCAGACCTCAGCCAAACCAATGTCCCCTATGTTATTGCTGCTTGCTGTGTTCTCCACAATCTCTGTGAGAGTAAGGGGGAGACCTTTATGGCGGGGTGGGAGGCTGAGGCAAATCACCTGGCTGCTGATTACACGCAGCCAGACACCAGGGAGATTAGAAGAGCACACCAGGAAGCGGTGCGCATCAGAGAAGCTTTGAAAATGAGCTTCATCAATGGCCAGGGTACAGTGTGACTGCTGTGTTTGTTGATGAACACCCACCCCCCTTGATTGACTCATTCCCTGTAAGCAACTCACCCTCCCCCTTCGAGTACAGCTTACTTATGCAAATAAAGTCACTATAGTTTAAAAATCATGAATTCTTTATTAATTCATTATAAAAAGAGGGAGAGAAGTAAGGGTGTGGTTTGGGAGGAGGATAGGAGGGATGGAGAAGGCCACTAAAATAATTTCACATTAATGACAGCCTTCTGGTTGGGCTGTCCACTGGGGTGGAGTGGGCGGGTGTACGGAGCCTCCCCACACGCGTTCTTACACGTCTGGGTGAGGAGGATGTGGAACATGGTGAGGGGTGAGGGTGGTTATACAGGGGCTGCAGCGGTACTCTGTGATCCTGCTGCCGTTCCTGAAGCTCCACCAGACGCCGGAGCATGTCAGTTTGATCACGCAGCAGCCCCAGAGTTGCATCCCGCCACCGCTGATCTTCCTGCCACCACCTCTGATCTTCCTGCCGCCACCTCTGATCTCGGGTGTCCCTCCTGTCCTCACGTTCACTGGCATCTTTCCTGTAATTTGATACCACCTCCTTCCACTCATTCAGATAAGCTCTTTCCTTGCGTGTAACTTCCATAATATCCGAGAACATTTCATCTCGTGTCTTCTTTTTCCTCCGCCTTATCTGGGCTAGCCTTTGGGATGGAGTAGAGAGGCTTGAAAAATTTGCAGCTGCATGAGGGAGAGAAGTATTTTAAAAGATACATTTTACAGAACGATGGTTATAGTCTTTCACAGTGAACAGCACTATTCACCTTACATAGCACATGTGATTTCCCTACAAGGTCGCATTTTTCATCTTAATACTGAGTGCCTGCAGCTCTGGAGGTACAGATCTCACAGACACAGGTCCGGGCATCAGAATTCAGCTTGCATGCGGCCATGGTAAGCCACTGTCTTTCGGCTTCTGCAGTGATTTACCCCTCCCCCCAACGCATGGCTAATACCATGCTAGCTCCCTGCTAATCACCACCCTTCCCCCCCACCACTGCGTGGCTGGTAGCTGGGAAGATCCCCGCTGACCAAACGCGAAAAAGATCATCGGCATTTCACTTCTCCCCTCCCCCCGCTTGGCTACGTGCAGGAAAGGATTTTTTTAAGCTGCTGCAGTCCACGAACCCAGTAGGAAAATGGCCATCCCCCTTTCTTAAATTCCTGATTTTCAACCAGGTTACCCTGAATGATATCACTTTGCTGAGGATAACACAGCGAGATAAAGAACGGATGCTTCTTGAATGCCAGCAATCACCGGGACCATACGCAGCTATGCTTTGCCATGCAATGATACCTGATTACTTGCTACATGCATGGCGTGGTAAAGTGTCCTACCATGGTGGACGGAACAGGGCTGCCTTGCCCAGAAACCTTCTGCAAAGGCTTCTGGAGTACCTCCAGGAGCGCTTCATCGAGATGTCCCTGGAGGATTTCCGCTCAATCCCCAGACATGTTAACAAACTTTTCTAAGTAACTATACTGTCTGCGAATGCATCCCAAATCCTCAGGGCAAATCAATCATTAAAAAACACTTGCTTAAAAAACAAACAATGTTTGATATTTGCAAAGGTACACTCACCAGAGGTCCCTTCCATGGCTTCATTGTCTGGGATAGTGGCTTGTGAGGGCAGGGAGGACGGTAATTCCGTCAGGGTGATAAAAAGCTCCTGGCTGCTGAGGCTCACGGAGTGCTGTGTGCTCTCTGCTAGGTCTTCCTCCTCTTCTTCATCTTCATCTTCCCCGTCTGCATAATCCTCAGCCATGGCAGAGATTACAACCCCCACCTTGGAATCCACGGACAGGGGTGGGGTACTTGTGGCGCAGCCCCCTAAAATTGCATGCAGCTCAGCATAGAAGCGGCATGTTTTTGGCCCTGCACCGGACCTTCCGTTTGCTTCTTTGGTTTTCTGGTAGGCTTGTCTGAGCTCCTTAACTTTCACTCTGCACTGCAGTGAGTCCCTGCTGTGGCCTTTATCCGTCATAGACCTTGAAATTCTTTCAAATACTTTTTCATTTAGTCTTTTGGAACGCAGTTCTGTTAGCACTGAATCCTCTCCCCATATAGCTATCAGATCCAGTACCTCCCGTGCAGTCCATGTTGGGGCTCTTTTTCGATTCTCAGGAGACTGCATTGTTACCTGTGCAGATGAGCTGTGCGTGGTCACCTGTGCTGATGAGCTCTCCACGCTGGGGAAGCAGGAAATGAATTTCAAAAGTTCGCGGGGGTTTTCCAGTTTATCTGGCTAGTGCATCAGAGTTCAGAATGCTGTCCAAAGCAGTCACAGTGGTGCACTGTGGGATACCACCCGGAGGCCAATACCGTCGATTTGTGGCCACACTAACCCTATTCCGATATGTTAATCCCGATATTAGCGCTACTCCTCTCGTCGGGGAGGAGTACAGAAACCGATTTAAAGAGCCATTAAAATCGATATAAGGGGCCTCTTAGTGTGGACGGGTGTGGCGTTAAATCGGTTTAACGCTCCTAAAACCAGTTTAAACGCGTAGTGTAGACCAGGCCTTAGAGACTAACAAATTTATTTCAGCATAAGCTTTCGTGAGCTACAGGTCACTTCTTCGGATGCAGCTGTAGCTCATGAAAGCTTATGCTGTAATAAATTTGTTAGTCTTTAAGGTGCCACAAGTACTCCTGTTCTTTTTGCAGATACAGACTAACACGGCTGCTACTCTGAAACCAATCAGATCTCAGTGACTTGTAGAAGTCACTCTAACTATAAAAATGTTTTAGGTTTCCATCCTAGCTTAGAAAGTTGTTTTATTGATGTATATATTAATATATAGGAAATTCTATAGTGCTTATTACCATGGCATCTCTTCAGCAGAGACTTGACGGGTACTTGTCCAATTTCTTTTTTAAAACCTCCAATACTGGGAATTCCAAAACCTGCCTTGGAAGCCTATTCCAGGGTTTAACTATCCTTAGAGTCAGAAAGTTTTCCTATTATCTAACCTAAATCTCCTTTGCTGCAGATTGAGCCCTTTCTTGTGCTATCCTCAGTGTACATGGAAAACAATGTATCTCCATCCTCTTTATAATAGCCCTTAACATATTTGAAGACTTATCAGGTCACTCTCTCCGTTTTTTCTTATCAAGACTAAACATGCCAGTTTTTTTTTGTTTTTTTTTTTAAATCTTTCCTCACAGGTCAGGTTTTCTAAACCTTTTATCATTTGTTGCTTTCCTCTGAACTCTCTCTGGTCTGGTTCACTATTTAGGAGAGTAACAATAGCTTAAAATTCGCTATGGATCCCACAACTGATTGTATCTTCCATCTTCAAATGATAATTTTGACTCCCTCACCTTTCAGTATGTCAGGGAATCCTTTTTAAAATGCTGAATCCACCACTGCATAAAAATCCACCATGACTCAAGAGATGATTTGTCACCATATTGGAATGGCAACACATGGAAAACCAGGACAAAAATCTTTTCTTTTCCGTAATGCTATTAAATGCAATTATAATACACAGAGGGGGAGGGGGGAAGCACACTAGAGTACTGATCCATCAGTCATTAAAGATAAAATGAGTCTTTCCATTGTCTTCAGTGGGCATTGGACTGGGCCTTAAAGCAAGCACCAGTTTGTCTTAAGCCTGGTCTACACTAGGCGTTTAAATCGGTTTTAGGAGCGTAAAACCGATTTAACGCCACAACCGTCCACACTAGGAGGCACCTTATATCGATTTTAATGGCTCTTTAAACCGGTTTCTGTACTCCTCCCTAACGAGAGGAGTAACGCTAGTATCGGTATTACCATATCGGATTAGGGTTAGTGTGGCCGCTGATCGACGGTATTGGCCTCCGGGCGGTATCCCACAGTGCACCAGTGACTGCTCTGGACAGCATTCTGAACTCGGATGCACTGGCCAGGTAGACAGGAAAAGCCCCGCGAACTTTTGAAATTCATTTCCTGCTTCCCCAGCGTGGAGATCTCATCAGCACAGGTGACCACGCACAGCTCATCAGCACAGTTAACAATGCAGTCTCCTGAGAATCGTAAAAGAGCCCCAGCATGGACTGCACGGGAGGTACTGGATCTGATCGCTATCTGGGGAGAGGATTCAGTGCTAAGAGAACTGCGTTCCAAAAGACGAAATGAAAAAGTATTTGAAAGAATTTCTAAGGCTATGACGGATAAAGGCCACAGCAGGGACTCAGTGCAGTGCAGAGTGAAAGTTAAGGAGCTCAGACAAGCCTACCAGAAAACCAAAGAAGCAAACGGAAGGTCCGGGGCAGGTCGAAAAACATGCCGCTTCTATGCTGAGCTGCATGCAATTTTAGGGGGCTGCGCCACAAGTACCCCACCCCTGTCCGTGGATTCCGAGGTGGGGGTTGTAATCTCTGCCATGGCTGAGGATTATGCAGACGGGGAAGATGAAGATGAAGAAGAGGAGGAAGACCTAGCAGAGAGCACACAGCACTCCGTGAGCCTCAGCAGCCAGGAGCTTTTTATCACCCTGACGGAATTACCGTCCTCCCTGCCCTCACAAGCCACTATCCCAGACAATGACGCCATGGAAGGGACCTCTGGTGAGTGTACCTTTGCAAATAGCAAACATTGTTTTTTAAGCAAGCCTTTTTTAATGATTGATTTGCCCTGAGGACTTGGGATGCATTCGCAGACAGTATAGTTACTTAGAAAAGTTTGTTAACATGTCCGGGGATTGAGAGGAAATCCTCCAGGGACATCTCGATGAAGCGCTCCTGTAGGTACTCCAGAAGCCTTTGCAGAAGGTTTCTGGGCAAGGCAGCCTTGTTCCGCCCACCATGGTAGGACACTTTACCACGCCATGCATGTAACAAGTAATCAGGTATCATTGCGTGGCAAAGCATAGCAGCGTATGGTCCCGGTGACTGCTGGCATTCAAGAAGCATCCGCTCTTTATCTTGTTCTGTTATCCTCAGCAAAGTGATATCGTTCAGGATAACCTGGTTAAAAATCAGGAATTTAAGTAAAGGGGGTGGCCATTTTTCTACTGGGTTCGTGGACTGCATCAGCTTAAAAAAAAAACTTTCCTGCACGTAGCGAAGCGGGGGGAGGGGAGGAGTGAAATGCCGATGATCTTTTCTGTGTTTGGTCACCGGCGATCTTCCCCAAGCTACCAGACACGAAGTGGGTCGGGGAGGTGGGGGGGGTGGGAAGGTTGTTGATTAGCAGGGAGCTAGCGTGGTATTAGCCATGCATTGAGGGGGAGAGGTAAATCACTACAGAAGCCAAAAGACAGTGGCTTACCATGGCCGCATGCAAGCTGAATTCTGATGCCTGGACCTGTGTCTGTGAGATCTGTAACTCCAGAGCTGCAAGCACTCGCTATTAAGATGAAAAATGCGACCTTGTAGGGAAATCACATGTGCTAGGTGAATAGTGCTGTTCACTGTGAAAGAGTATAACCATTGTTCTGTAAAATGTATCTTTCTAAATATTTATCTCCCTCATGCAGCTGCAAATTTTTCAACCATCCCTCCTCCATCCCAAAGGCTAGCACAGATAAGGCGGAGGAAAAAGAAGACGCGAGAAGAGATGTTCTCGGATATTATGGAAGTTACACGCAATGAAAGAGCTCATCTGAATGAGTGGAAGGACGTGGTTTCAAATTACAGGAAAGAGGCCAGTGAACGTGAGGA
This sequence comes from Mauremys mutica, assembly GCF_020497125.1. Lineage (NCBI taxonomy): Eukaryota > Metazoa > Chordata > Testudines > Geoemydidae > Mauremys > Mauremys mutica. The sequence continues at coordinate 47,238,707 of NC_059077.1, forward strand.
CAGGAGGGATGAACGTGAGGACAGGAGGGACAACCGAGATGAGAGGTGGCGGCAGGAAGACCGGCAGGAAAATCAGCGGTGGCGGCAGGAAGATCAGCGGTGGCGGGATGCAACTCTGGGGCTGCTGCGTGATCAAACTGACATGCTCCGGCGTCTTGTGGAGCTTCAGGAACGGCAGCAGGATCACAGAGTGCTGCTGCAGCCCCTGTATAACCACCCTGAACCCTCACCATGTTCCACATCCTCCTCACCCAGACGTGTAAGAACGCGTGGGGGGAGGCTCCGTGTACCCGCCCACTCCACCCCCGTGGACAGCCCAACCAGAAGGATGTCGTTACTGTGAATTTTTTTTTTAAATGGCCTTCTCCATCCCTCCTATCCTCCTCCCAAACCACACCCTTACTTCTCTCCCTCTTTTTATAATGAATCAATAAAGAATTCATGCTTTTTAAATGAGAGTGACTTTATTTGAATAAGTAAGCTGTACTCGAAGGGGGAGGGGGAGTTGCTTACAGGGACTGAGTCAATCAAGGGGGTTGGGTGTTCATCAACAAACACAGCAGTCACACTGTACCCTGGCCATTGATGAAGCTCGTTTTCAAAGCTTCTCTGATGCGCACCGCTTCCTGGTGTGCTCTTCTAATCTCCCTGGTGTCTGGCTGTGCGTAATCAGCGGCCAGGTGATTTGCCTCAGCCTCCCACCCCGCCATAAAGGTCTCCCCCTTACTCTCACAGAGATTGTGGAGAATACAGCAAGCAGTAATAACATAGGGGACATTGGTTTGGCTGAGGTCTGAGCGAGTCAGTAATGTCCGCCAGCGCGCCTTTAAACGGCCAAATGCACATTCCACCACCATTCTGCACTTGCTCAGCCTGTAATTGAACAGATCCTGACCACTGTCCAGGCTGCCTGTGTATGGCTTCATGAGCCATGGCATCAAGGGGTAGGCTGGGTCCCCCAGGATAACGACAGGCATTTCAACATCCCCAACTGTTATTTTCTGGTCTGGGAAGTAAATCCCTTGCTGCAGCCGTTTAAACAGAGTAGTGCTTCTGAAGACGCGAGCGTCATGAACCCTCCCTGGCCATCCCACGTGGATGTTGGTGAAACGTCCCTTGCGATCTACCAGTGCTTGCAGCACCACTGAAAAGTACCCCTTGCGGTTTACGTACTGGGTGCCCTGGCGCTGTGGTGCCAAGATAGGGATATGGGTTCCATCTATTGCCCCCCCACAGTTCGGGAATCCCAGTGCAGCAAAGCCATCCACTATGGCCTGCACGTTTCCCAGAGTCACAACCTTTTGTAGCAGCAGCTTAGTGATTGCTTTGGCTACTTGCATCACAGCAGCCCCCACAGTAGATTTTCCAACTCCAAATTGATTCCCGACTGACCGGTAGCTGTCTGGCGTTGCAAGCTTCCACAGGGCTATCGCCACTCGCTTCTCTACTGTGAGGGCTGCTCTCATCTTGGTATTATGGCGTTTCAGGGCAGGGGCAAGCAAGTCACAAAGTTCCATGAAAGTGCCCTTACGCATGCGAAAGTTTCGCAGCCACTGGGAATCATCCCACACCTGCAACACAATGCGGTCCCACCAGTCAGTGCTTGTTTCCCGGGCCCAAAATCGGCGTTCAATGGATAGAATCTGCCCCATTACCATCAGGATCTCCAAAGCGCATGGGCCCGCGGTTTGAGAGAATTCTGTGTCTACGTCCTCATCACTGTCATCGCCGCGCTGCCGTATCCGCCTCCTCCTCGCCTTGGATTGAAGGTCCTGGTTCACCATAGACTGCACGAGAGTGCGCGAGGTGTTTAAAACATTCACGATTGCGGTATGGAGCTGAGCAGGGTCCATGCCTGCTGTGCTATGGCGTCTGCACAGTTCACCAAGCAAAAAAAGGCGCGAAACGGTTGTCTGCGGCTCAGGGAGGGAGGGGTGAGGCTGTACCCAGAACCACCCGCAACAATGATTTTTGCCCCATCAGGCACTGGGATCTCAACCCGGAAATGCCAAGGGGCGGGGGAGGCTGCGGGAACTATGGGATAGCTACGGGATAGCTACCCACAGTGCAACGCTCCAGAAATCGACGCTAGCCTCGGACCATGGACGCACACCACCGATTTAATGTGTTTAGTGTGGCCGCGCGCACTCGATTTTATAAAATCTGTTTTACAAAACCGGTTTATGCAAATTCGGAATAGTCCCGTAGTGTAGACGTACCCTTATATACTGAAAATTAAAATGTCCCCATGAGCTATTTGTCCAGAAGCAAGAATTATGCTCAGGATGTACCAATCAATGAAGCTGACTGGCCATTAGCATCAGTTAATTGATTGTCCATTGGACAATTTAAATAGAAAATGGCAGATGAACTGTTAACTGCAATCAAACTGTCACCTAGTCCACATAAATTCAGCCCTGTTAGACTAAGGAAGGGATGCACCTGACACAGGTGTCCCTAGACCTTTAAACTCTGAATGGCTGACCAGCTGCCAGTTAGCTATTTACAATGGAAGATAAAACAAATTTTCTGACAGGCAAACTTCCTTGTCTTTCTATTCCTATTTCTATTCTATCTGAGCTGAACAGATTATGATCTGAGAACATTGTTGCTCCAATGTGTGGCTAGGAAGCCTTAAAGCAGTACAAAATAACTCTGACACAGTTTAACACTGGCTGTTCAATTTTAAATGGCAAACAGCCAGTTTGCTACCAGTTGGGTTGTTCACACTGCAATAGGAAACAATTTTCCTGACATGCAAACTTCCTTCTCTCTGAGCAACAATTCACATGGTCAAAGATTCCGAATGAGAAAAAGAACAGTTCAACCTGATCCTGGCTGCACCAGCTGCAAGTGAATGGGCTGGAGCTTCCTTATGACCTGGAGATCAATGGCTACTGTAATAGCCCTTTGGCGTTGCAGGCATCTATCACTGGTTAGAGTAGACTGAAGGTTGCTGTAACTGGCCCAGCACAGAGCAGCCTCAGTACGTTTCTGGCTGCACTTTCCTCCTCACCTTTTCATATACACACACCCTACAAAGTCGCAGGACCTCCTTGTCAACCTCCTCCTAGCGCTCGCCAAAGTAGCCATCTATAAGACCAGGGAGAAGAGGTTGGCTGAGGGAGTTTCCTGCGACTCTGGTGCCTATTTCCAATCCTGCCTTTGCTTACGTATCCGGGCAGAGTTCCTCTGAGCAGCATCTGCTGGCTCCCTTGACACCTTTGAGGAGCAGTGGGCACCGTCTGGAGTTCTCTGCTTGGTGTCCCCTTCAGGTTCCCTTTGCTTGACCCTTTGACCTTCACACCTACCCCTGTTAAATAATTATGGAGGACAACCCAAAATGTGAGTTCCTGGACCTTGTGGATCCTCCCCAAAGGCTGGGGGAGGGTCCTTTAGCAGTGGGCAGCCCACTTCCCAGAACCCAATAGGACAGAGCAGCCTCAGGATCAGGAGAGTGCAAGAGGACCTGTATGCCCCCCTGACCTGCCTCATGTGCTCCTCAGCGAGGATTTGCCAAGTCTAGAGTGGGACTCTGAGTGCTACTGTATGATTTATTTGTATTAATCTTATCTAGAATACTAGCCACTTAGAAAGGCATTAACTATTTGGTTGGTCAGATCCCCTTTTTCCTTGCAGTTAAGAACCCTTGTGTTTGTCCTTAAAAATCCCTATAGAAGAAGGGCCACAGCCTCAATTTTCACTTAATTTGGACATTCTAGTTAGTGCATAAAACACAACCTGAAAAGAGATTAATCTGAACAGTTATCCAAGCCACCTAAACAAGTCACGACATCAGCATCTGCAGTTACATGCTGCCAATATTTTAACAAGGGGCTCTCAAAAATATTTCTCCCTGGGCCTATCAATAAACCCTCTATTCTTAGGGAAGGGAGAGACTCAGAGTGGAGGAACTGAAGATCCTATATATTTGTTTTTCTATTGAAAAAAAAATATTATTTCTCATCACTAGAACCAAGCCATCTTATCACTGTAACCATCTGGAAAAGAAACCTATTGTAAGTGCACTCGGTGAAAGGGTTTACATAGTGTTCCTGACAAACTGTCTACATTAATGATATAGCATAGTGTTCAATTTCTGTAGTTTGAAATCAAAGGAGTTAATAAGACCAGGAAAAGGTGTCTGGGGAAGTTAAAAAAATTGGGACTTGGTTGCATTCCAATTGGGGGAAAAAAATGGATATACAGGAGTATTTTTATGGTTTGAGGGACAAATAATCTATGGCAGATGTAATTTAGCAGTATTCATAGAAGGAATGAACTCCTTCATAGGCAGACTAATTCCCTCTGAATCCCTCATTATTATGGTGGTAGTATTTAACAAAGTCACATGCAAATCCTCAAGAGCCACCTTTAGCATATCAATGAGTATTTGTGTTGGTTTTGTCTGATGGTAGACCAATGTAATCCTAAACAGAGAGCATTCATATCAAGGACCAGATCCTAAGTTGGTATATATCAATGGAACTATGTTGACTTCTACTGTTTAAGCAAGTTCACTATACGGGTGATGAAACAAGACAGTCTATATTTAAATCAGTGTACACCATGCAATGAGAAAAGTAGTTTTACACACTTCCGTCCACTTGTTTTGCACCCTCTGATCAATAATCACTCTTCTCTGCACATCAGGAGTTTAGAGCCCACTAAGGGTACTGATTTAGCAAGCAGTAACTATGTAATAAATTATCAGGCACTCCAGAAATGTAATTCAGTATTTGTTCTAAAAGTTTGACCTACAACAAGCTACATCTGGAATATATTTAATTCCATTTAATAAACACATGACACTTTTGCTCTTTTGGCCCAACTGGTTAGCTAATATTCATAATAATGTGGGTTGATGACAGAGTCAGGTAGTTCTTGGGTGCAATCCTACTTATAAAGAATGTACAAAAGTCCTGTTTCCGAGTAGGAACAAAACAGGAGGCAGTTTCCTTGTTCAAATATCCAAGACTGCTTTTGGCCGGCATTCTGCCCAAAAGAAGCTCTCTTTCTCGGCTTCCTCCCAGGTCCACACTATCAATGCTTCTCGTGATGACTTCTGCCCTTCCTTGCTGCTTTCCTGCTAGCTTCCTGCTTCTCACACACATAGATAGACACAGCTGTAATACAATCAAAGACTAGTCCCTACATTTGCAATCTATTTCCAGGGAAACCTCTCAGCCTGCATGGCCTAGCTTCTACTCCAGCCTTACCATGCTGGTCATGGTGGTTTCTATTCTTCCAGCTATTACTAAACAAAAGGGTTATTTAATTGCTTCCTCATTTAGGCTGAATGAAAGGAAATTAGCATGCCCATCAGGTTCAACGGTGTCTGTGGTTGCCCAAAGATCAAAGCCACATTTGCAGCATAACAATTCTGTATTTACTATGTGAAAAGATCCTGAAATACAAATGAATTTAGTCTAACTCAGTGGTGGGCAACCTTCAGCCCATGGACCCATGCTGCAGAGGAGCATGTGTATCAGACAGAGACTTCTCTTAGAGGAGAGTCTATGGATAGAGATTCTCTAGGTTTTAGTCAGGAGGAGAGGATGGAAGAGGATAAAGTATGGGCCACATCAGACAAGAAACATTCACATAAGAAAAGAATCTGACACATCAGAAAAGGGCAGACAAGTTTTTAAAGTGCTTGTACACAAATGCTAGAAGTCTAAATAATAAGATGGGAGAACTAGAGTACCTCGTGTTAAAGGAGGATATTGATATAATTGGCATCACAGAAACCTGATGGCATGAGAACAATTAATGGGACACAATCATTCCGGGGAACCAAATATATCGGAAGGACCGAACAGGTCGTGTGTTGGGGAGTGGCACTATATGTGAAAGAAAACGTAGAATCAAATGAAGTAAAAATCTTAAATGAATCCACATGTTCCATAGAATCTCTATGGATAGTAATTCCATACTCTAATAAGAATATAACAGTAGGGATCTATTATCAACCACCTTAACAGGACAGTGATAATGACTATGAAATGCTAAGGGAGATTAGAGAGGCTATCAAAATAAAGAACTCAATAATAGTGGGAGATTTCAATTATTCCCATACTGACTGGGTACATGTCACCTGAGGACAAAATGCAGACACAAAATTTCTCGATACTTTAAATGACTGCTTCTTGGAGCAGCTGGTAGAGGAAACCACAAGAGGAAAGGCAATTCTCAATTTAGTCCTGAGTGGAGTGCAGGATCTGGTTCAAGAGGTAACTATAAAAGGCCCACTTGGAAATAGTGACCATAATATAATAACATTTAACATTCCTGTGGTGAGAAGAACACCTCAGCAGCCCAATACTGTGGCATTTAATTTCAGAAGGGAACTATGTAAAAATGAGGAGGTTAGTTAAACAGAAATTAAAAGGTATAGTGACTAGAGTGAAATCCCTGCAAGCTGGATGGACACTTTTCAAGGACACCATAATAGAGGCCCAACTTAAATGTATACTCCAAATTAAAAAAACACAGTAAAGGAATTAAAAAAGAGCCAGCGAAGCTTAACAACCATGTAAAAGAAGCAGTGAGAGATACAAAGGCATCTTTTAAAAAGTGGAAGTCAAATTCTAGTGAGGTAAATAGAAAGGAGCATAAACACTGCCAAATTAAGTGTAAAAATGTAATAAGAAAAGCCAAAAAGGAGTTTGAAGAACAGCTAGCCAAAAACTCAGAAGGTAATAGCAAAATATTTTTAAGTACATCAGAAGCAGGAAGCCTGCTAAACAACCAGGGGGCCCCTGGATGATCGAGATAAAAAAGGAGCACTTAAAGACGATAAAGTAATTACAGAGAAACTAAATGAATTCTTTGCTTCAGTCTTCATGGCTGAGGATGTTAGAGAGATTCCCAAATCTGAGCCGTCCTTTGTAGGTGACAAATCTGAGGAATTGTCAGTAACTGAAGAGTCATTAGAGGAGGTTTTGGAATTAATTGATAAACTTAACAGTAACAAGTCACCGGGAGCAGATAGCATTCACCCAAGAGTTCTGAAAGAACTCAAATGTGAAACTGCAGACTATTAACTATGGTTTGTAACCTGTCCTTTAAATCAGCTTCTATACCCAATGACTGGAAGATAGCTAATGTAACGCCAATATTTAAAAAGGGCTCTAGAGGTGATCCCTGCAATTACAGACGGTTAAGTCTAACATCAGTACCGGGCAAATTAGTTGAAACAACAGTAAAGAATAAAATTGTCAGACACATAGAAGAACATAAATTGTTGGGCAAAAGTCAACATGGTTTCTGCAAAGGGAAATCATGCCTTCCTAATCTATTAGAGTTCTCTGAAGGGGTCAACAAACATGTGGACAAGGAGGATCCACTGGACATAGGTACTTAGATTTCCAGAAAGCCTTTGACAAGGTCCCTCACCAAAGGCTCTTACGTAAATTAAGTTGTCATGGGATAAGAGGGAAGATCCTTTCATGGACTGAGAACTTGTTGAAAGACAAGGAACAAAGGGTAGGAATAAATGGTAAATTTTCAGAATGGAAAAGGGTAACAAGTGGTGTTCCCCAAGGGTCAGTGCTAGGACCAATCCTATTCAACTTACTAATAAATGATCTGGAGAAAGGGTAAACAGTGAGGTGGCAAAGTTTGCAGATGATACTAACTGCTCAAGATAGTTAAGACCAAAGGAGACTATGAAGTACTTCAAAAAAGATCTCACAAAACTAAGTGGTTGGGCAACAAAATGGCAAATGAAATTTAATGTGGATAAATGTAAAGTAATGCACATTGGAAAAAATAACCCCAACTATACATACAATATGATGATGGCCAATTTAGCTACAACTAATCAGGAAAGAGATTTTGGAGTCATCGTGGATAGTTCTCTGAAGACATCCACGCAGTGTGCAGTGGCAGTGGCAGTCAAAAAAGCAAACAAGATGTAGGAATAATTAAAAAAGGGATAGAGAATAAGACTGAGAATATCTTATTGCCTTATATAAATCCATGGTACACCCACATCTTGAATACTGCATACAGATGTGGTCTCCTCATCTCAAAAAAAGATATACTGGCATTAGAAAAGGTTCAGGGAAAGGCAACTAAAATGATTAGGGGTTTGGAACGGGTCCCATATGAGGAGAGATTAAAGAGGCTAGGACTTTTTAGCTTGGAAAAGAGAAGACTAAGGGGGTATATGATAGGAGGTATATAAAATCATGAGTGATGTGGGGAAAGTGAATAAGGAAAAGTTATTTAGTTGTTCCCATAATATAAGAACTAGGGGCCACCAAATGAAATTAATGGGCAGCAGGTTTAAAACAAATAAAAGGAAGTTCTTCTTCACACAGTGCACAGTCAACCTGTGGAACTCCTTGCTTGAGGAGGTTGTGAAGGCTAGGACTATATCAGGGTTTAAATGAGAACTAGTTAAATTCGTGGAGGTTAAGTCCATTAATGGCTATTAGCCGGGATGGGTAAGGAATGGTGTCCCTAGCCTTTGTTTGTCAGAGGGTGGAGATGGACGGCAGGAGAGAGATCACTTGCTCACTACCTGTTAGGTTCACTCCCTCTGGGGCACCTGGCATTGGCCCGTTTGCAGACAGGATACTGGGCTGGATGGACCTTTGGTCTGACCCAGTATGGTCATTCTTATGTTCTTATGAGTACCTTTCCCAGACCTGAAGACCTCTGTGTAGCTCAAAACCTTGTCTCACCAATGGAAGTTGGTCCAACAGAACATATTACCTCACCTACCTTGTCTCTCTAATATCCTGGGACTGACCCAGCTACAACTTTTGTTTCCTGACAATTTGGCATCCCAGTAATCAGGCATTGACTAGGTAAATACTGGCAGCTTTGCAGCCTTATGCCCACACTTAAAGCAGGTGCTTAAACATTTTCAGGATCAGGGACTAACTTACCATTATAGTGTTCTGGGTAGAGTTGTGCAAACACTTCCAAGACATTTCTGTGAATGGTCGCTTAAATATTTCAATGAATGTGCTTTACCCAAGCATATGAGTCCTTTTTAATTTGCTTTCTGTGAATATTTATGCAGCTGAGTCTTACTAGCACAAATCGGGGTGGGGAGGTGAATTCAAAGCTAAATGGGCAAGTACTCATAGAGACTACATTTGTTGGTGAAGTATACAATATCTTTCTGCAATATTCACTGGATTCTTGTAATACCTCATACATAATGTAATACATATATCTGTGCTGTACATTAGCCTTACCCGGGAGAAGTATTATACTGGATCTGTTCATTGTAAGAAATCCAGATTTTTCTAATCTTTGCAGTTTTCTGTGCTTCAGGTAAAAATAATTTAGATGATGTGTGGTGCAAACTAATCTTATTGAACAGAACCAGCTTCCACCCATTAAGCTATCACTCTCTCCTTGAATTTCTATGACTAACGGGGGGCATGTTTACAGAATTTCCCCTTCCCCCTTAATGCACTACAGTTCATCTAGGACCCTGGGTCACTTATAGCATTTGTTTAATTTATTATTGCTGTAACAGAGGAGCTGTTCCATATACCATACTATCTAAGACAACCTGTTCTCTGGAAAATCTTGCCAATCTTTGGCCCCAGGTGTCACTACAAGTGATACTTCCAAAGCACTTCTATAAATTTCATTCTGCCTGCAACTCTTCTATGCAGGACAGTATTATTTACTTTACCCAGGCCACAAACACATACTCACAGACTTATCTGTCACATAGTGTAACTTGTCACCAGCACTGATCCAGCTTAACAGTGATCAGTCATTTGCAACAAGTGAAAGAAGTGAAATTGCTTTGATGTCAGTCTCTAACAGCAAATAGGTGCATAGATTCTTGGGTTGGTAGTGCTCTTTTGTACAGCACGAACTCCAGTTATCTGACAAGGGGCTCCGTTACTTAAAGTGGCATATATTTAGTTTTCATGTGTACTTTATAAAGTACTGTTCTATTTTATTAGCAGTATTTAGGTTTGACAGAATTGAATTTTTTTAAAAATAATTTCAACAAATAATATCAGTGTTCATTTCAAAGCATTTCTTTCTAATTTTATCCATTTTAAGTTCACAGTTGTGGGAAATTATAGGGCGAGGGTCAGACAACAATTATTTTAATGACAATAGATATTAAGATTCAAAAAGTTAAAGCTTTATAACTGTTAAAACACAAAATGTCAATAGCACATATCAAAATATAAATAGTAAATACAAACTAATGAATTCTCAAACAGCATTTTTCTTACTTTCCCTATCTGTAAATTTCAATGATTACTGATGGAAATATTTTTCATGTGTTTTTGTGTGTACAGTGATATTGATGTTTATCAACATTTACCAATAAACATCTAATCCTTCAAAGCCTTGTAGTATTATATGTAGGAAAATGAAACCTATGACTCTGATCCTACAAACACATGGATGTGAATACACTGTATGTATACCAATAGTCTCAATTAATTCAGTGGGACTACTCGTGTGAAAAGGTAAGTGTATAAGGCCAGATATAAACTTGGAAGACTTTGCTGGTATAGCTACACTGGTATACTAAATACATCTGCAGAAAGCTCCTAATGTGGACTCAGCTTATACCAGCAAACCAGCATCCCTGAGCTAAATAAGCTATAATGGCAGAAGTGCAGTTTTACTAGTATAGCTCTGTTTACTCCAGGGGCTTCTTCTGGTGTAACTATGTTGGTCATAAATCACAATTCCCCTGACAGACAGAGCTATGCCAGAAAAAGTTGATAGTATAGACGGGGCCTTAGTCTCTCTCTAAGATAACATAAGTGGCACAGTGGCAATATTAAATGAATTCATTTTGCAATTATATGTCAGTGACACTTTGCTGCCATTAGCAATGGGCTTTCATACTGGGGGACACTCGCAGGCAGTACGACTGCCTGAAGCATCTGAAAGTTAAGTAGCTCTCATAAGTTTTCTTAACCTCTTTGCCACTTAAACACAAATAACTTAGGCAAGTGCATCCTCCCTACTATCCCATCTTCTTTTTCTAGAGCAAGAATTAGGACCTTACTGCAGGATCAAACCAGAGGAGTTATTGTTCTGGGAGGGAATGTATTTCTTGTTGCACTTCTCACTGGCCAGAACAGTTGAGGTAATACACTGAGTAGGGGCAGTTGTGTAGAGATCTCCAAACAAGTAAGTTAAACATCTTTTTTGTACATACCTCTGGAACAGGGGTTTAACTCCAATATTGGCATACATTGCTCTTATTACAGAAGTCTGCTGTTCACTTTTCCCTCCTGTAACAGTCACCAGTGACAGAGGTATATTGTGGCTCTTGTGTTTAAATCATGTGGCCTGAAATCTCCTATATTGATGTGTATGTTTATTAAAGAACAGGCTGAATTCCTTATAAAACTAAGATTTAGGCCTTGAACCTACATTGTGACTGCATAGGCAGAATGCAGCACTTGCACAGAGCTCTCAGTAGAGACCATGGAAGCGAGTGGAGCCAGGGCTCGACCCTCTCCAGGGGGATGAGGGGAGCTACCCCGGCTCACTACGCTCTGATTGGTCCAGGAAAATTGCCTGGCAGTCCTAGCGGTGGTTACCCGCCCGGTGGGCAAGGGGCTCAAGTCCTCTGGCAGGGCAGAGCAACGGTTACAGTTGAGGGCCCGGCCTAGGTCAGGGCGGGCAGCAAACACAGTCAGAAAGCTCAGACCCTGGGGCAGGGCTGAGCAACAGTAACAGTTAAGGCCCGGCCCTAGGTCAGGGCGGGGCAGCAAACACAGTCAGAAAGCTCAGGCCCTGGGGCAGGGCTGAGTAGCAGTAACAGTTACAGTTAGTGGCCTCCTCAGGTCAGGGAGAGGGGGGAGTCTGCCACCCCGGAGCGGGGTGGCAGGGGGGACGCAAGCCCACCCACTCTACTGCGTCTCAGCCCGGGGCCCTAGCAGCGGCTATCACTCCACTGGTCAGTCAGTGGGGATCCTGACTGCAACACACTGACATAGGCTCCGGTAAGGCCGCAGCCTGACTGGGGTCGGCTGCCCCCGGGCTACTTCCGTACCCCCCCTCGGGGCCTACCTAGGTCCGGACGTCAGCCTCTGGAGGGTCCACGAGCATGGGCTCATCGTGGCCGGGGCTGGGTGGTAGGTCCAGCAACTCCTCGGGAAAGTCGGCCCAGGGTTGCTCCGGCGGCTCCTCTGGTAGCAGCAGGCGCGGGGAAGCTCCGGCGGCTCCTCCGAGTAACAGGCGCAGGGAAGCTCCGGCCAGTCTGGGCGCCTGCCCCGGGTCGCCGAGGCTTCCAAGTCTCGAGCTCGCTGAGGTACGTCTGTTCTCTTTGGCGGCAGGTGCCTGACTGAACTCTGAGGGCCGGCTTTTATACTTCCGGGTCGCCGCCTGACCCTTTGAGGGGCAGGCACAGAGCTCCGTAGCTCCGCCCACTCTGGCCTCTGGCTGGGGTCTCCCTCCTCTGGGCAGGTGGGGAGCCACACTGACTCACTACAGACCCATTTATCTTTCACTGTACAGAGCTATGTGCATCTACTGTGTTATAAAACTGATTAATAATGTAACAACTATAAGCCACTGACAACTAAAGTACAATGGCTTTTTATCCTCCATTTCATAATTTGAAGCATCCCACCACCCCAGCCACGTCACACAAGACAGATTCTATTTCACTGTCATTTCTATTTAATCTAAATATTCCCCCTTTTTGTAGTAATCTGAAAATCATTGGGGTAAATAGCAGTTATGAGAACCTGCATTTGACAAGCACAGCAGATGCTATGCTGAGGCCAGGTATCCATCTAATTCAGCTCATAAACCACACAGCATCAGAGCAATGGGGTATGAGATTACTTATTTAAGTATTTAAGACCTAATTACTCTTCTTCACAGTAAGATGTCTCAAAGGTTTACGGTATTAACTGGTTTATAGGTACTTCATATAAATAATATAAAACACAGGAATGGGATTTGATAGTCCTCCCACTTACATCTGTATAAATTGGGCATAACTCATTTGAAGTTAGTGCAGTTACTCTGGTGTAAGTTAGAGGAGAATCAGGCCCATGGATTTTAATCTGACTGTGGTATTAGCAAGAAAGGGGACTTCGTTCTTTGATATCTACAAGTACATTTTTAAAACAACATGCAGGGATTTTGCTGCATATTTCTCACTGGCACTTACAGAAGTTGTGCAGAAAACTTCCTGGGCATCACTTTTTAAAATACCCATCTGAATTTTTGTCAGTAATTAGAGATCTCTCTATCTTAAGAACATAAGAACGGCCTACTGGGTCAGAACAAAGGTCCATCTAGCCCAGTATCTTGTCTTCCGACAATGGCCAATATCAGGTGCCCCAGAGGGAATGAACAGAACAGATAATCATCAAGTGATCCATTCCCTGTCGCTCATTCCCAGCTTCTTGCAAACAGAGGCTAGGGACACCATCCCTGCCCATCTTGGCTAATAGCCATTGATGGACCTATCCTCCATGAATTTATCTAATACTTTTTTGAACCCTGTTATAGTCTTGGCCTTCACAACATCCTCTGGCAAAGAGTTCCACAGGTTGTGCGTTGTGTGAAGAAAGACTCCTTTTGTTTGTTTTAAGCCAGCTGTTTGGTTTTAAACCAGGTCATTTGGTGACCTCTAGTTTTTGTGTTACGAGAAGGAGTAAATAACACTTCCTTATTTACTTTCTCCACACCCATAATGATTTTATAGACCACAATCATATCCCCCCTTAGTCGTCTCTTTTCCAAGCTGAAAAGTCTCAGTCTTATTAATCTCTCCTCATATGGAAGTCATTCCATACCCCTAATAATTTTGTTGCCCTTTTCTGAACCTTTTCCAATTCCAATATATCTTTTCTGAGACGAGGCAACCACATCTGCATGCAGTATTCAAGATATGGGCATACCATGGATTTATATATAGAGGCAATATGATATTTTCTGTCTTATTATCTATCCCTTTCTTAATGATGCCCAACATTTTGTTCACTTTTTTGACTGTCATTGCACGCTGAGTGGATGTTTTCAGAGAATTATTCGCAATGACTCCAAGATATCTTTCTTGAGTGGTAACAGCTAATTTAGACCCCATCATTTTATATGTATAGTTGGGATTATGATTTCCAATGTGCATCACTTTGCATTTATCAACATTGAATTTCATCTGCCATTTTGTTGACCAGTCGCCTAGTTTTGAGAGATCCTTTTGTAGCTCTTCGCTGAGTTTGGCCTGTCCATGTTTATACCCAGGGCTCTAACCAAGAAGAAATGAGGGAAAATGCAACTCCTTGTTAAAATACGGAAATCAGTCTATTAAATAGTCTTAGAAAGAAGAGGTCCTTTTGTTGCTATAAAAGTTCTGCATTTAAACACACAACGGGGCTGATTTACAGTTTTTTAGGTAAATCACCCATTTGATGAGAAAATACATCTGCTTTATTAATAATTTTAGAGCAAAAAAGAATTTGATATTTTGTGGAAATGCCTAATGACCTTCTAAAGAACTGTACTGTTTGGTGGGTTTTACCATTCTTCCCAGCCAATGGTTTTGATCCTGCTGTGCCTACGTGGTCAAAACTACCAGAAAATTTTATGGTCAGGTTCTTCTGGTACATTCTGGGAGCTTTGTGAGGCTGTGCTTGTGTACCTCCATGACTTTAAGATTAAGCTAGATAAGTTTATGGAGGAGATGGTATAATAGGATAACGGGCTTAGTCAATAGGTCAATTAAGTGCCAAACTGGTACTTAATTGGGTCAAATTGGGTCAATGATATGATATTCTTAACCTCTTTCAGAGGGTATGGCTGGAGAGTCTTGCCCGCATGCTCGGGGTTCAGCTGACCGCCATATTTGGGGTCGGGAAGGAATTTTCCTCCAGGGCAGATTGGCAGTGTCCCTGGAGGTTTTTCGCCTTCCTCCGAAGCATGGGGCAGGGGTCGCTTGCTAAAAGAGTGGGTAGATCGGCTAATGTGGCCTGCATCTTGCAGGAGGTCAGACTAGATGATCATAATGGTCCCTTCTGATCTTGAATTCTATGATTCTATGATTCTATGATACTTCAGCCAGAAAAGGTGCCTATGGAGCTCAGGAATTGAGGGATCGTATATGGAATCCTGCACTGACAAATGTCTTGCAGTCTTTGGCTTAGGGGCTGCAGGGTTGTGGTGATGCAAAACAGGAGTATGATTAACATTTCTCCCTGTTGTGCTGATACTCAGCTCTAAGATTAAGGCAAAACAGATGCAAGTAGCCAATGTAACAGAGCAGATACCTGTCTTTTCTAGGTTCCTATATAGTGGTTTACTCTTATCCGTTAGTTTGGAGAAAAAAAAATGTTTCTCAAATGTTGCTGGAGGCTAATTAGCATCATCACCTGACAGTGAAGTAGTTCTTGACCGCAGACGTGTACACTCATTGCCAGCATTTGCCCCTGAATTATCACAGTAAAGAACAGTTATACAAGACTGAAAGATCTATATGACAGACAAGGTGGGTGAGGTAATTTCTTTTATTGCACCAACTTCTGTTGGTTAGAGAAGCTTTTGAGCTCTTCTTCATAGATCTAAATTAATCACGCTTGGCATAATCCAGTTAGCTGGGAAAGTAAATGTTCCCATAATCTCACAGACATCATTACCATTTGTTTCCTTAGTAAAATGCAAATTTCTATGAGGCACCACATAAAAAACTGAAATCTATACACAATCAGGTGCATATTTCCAGCAAGCACCATCAACTATTCCTCGCAGTCCTGTTTCTATTCTCCCTGGGCAAACAGGCCAGTGGTTTTCCAAAAGCCCTAATTTACAATTCATTTTAAGTCTCACTTGCAGTAGTGCTGTTCTTGAACAAAAAGGCTTACTGTCCTCTAATAAATACATAGGTGTCTTTGTAAACATTGCTCATCACTGTGGTTGCCCACAGCATGACACTGTATCAAGCAATCTATGACAAGCAGAGCTGGTTGGAAAATGTGATATTTTTACCTGCAGAAAACTTCAATTATATTTGTTTGCATCTCAATTTTTCATGGAATTTTTTGAATATTCTGGAAAAAATCCGTGAAGTATTTTGACTGAAAACTAAAATGTTTCAATGCTGAAATGGTGCTTTAGTACCTCATGGTGCCTTTCTCTTCTATAGTTCAGGTTTCCTGACTAAAGAATTTCTCCCATGATGCATCATGCTCTCACCTTTCATGGTGGGGAAGGCCAGTCATCATGGCAATTGCATAGGAGATGTAGTCTGGTGGAGGATCCTGACCTGCAGAAGAGAATGGGAGCATGATGTATCCAAACAACAACTCCCATAAGGCACGACAGCAGTGTTTCAGAATCAAGATATTTCAATTTTGGGCCAAAATATTTTGGGTTTTTTTCACCAAAACCCAAATATTTTTCAATTTTCAGGTGTTCAGTTTTTCAGCAAAAGATCAATTTTTTCTGTGGAAAGTAGATACTTTTCACAAACAAAAACTTTAGACAAAGAACTAATTTTCTGTTGAAAAACAACTATGATGGAAAAATTTCAACCAGCCCTTATGCCAAAGCTAGGTATAGTAGGTTAGGGAAATTTGCCTGCATTGTACAGACACAGATCCTATCCCCAAACACTAAATATATGACACAGGCGGAATCTGAAAAACTTTTTAAAATTTACTCTAATGGAATGCCTAATTACAACATGTCTATGCAAATTAACAGTAGGCATGCTTGCAAATACCAAAACTGAGTGCATAACAATTTCAGCATTGGCAACACAGTTAACTGTATTCACACTGCCTGTGTAACTTACTTTGGTTACCTAGCTTACATATGTAGCTTTTTAAAAATTCCTAACATATCACAATGTGTGTGCATAATGAAGGAAAGTCACACAAATGCATCCATTTTAACATAAATCATTCTGTATTTCTGGTTCACTGCAGAACTCAGTGCTCTATTGCCATCTATTTCCACCTGCCATGTCCATTTGTACTTTATCTTGATATCCATGTAAACACATAAATCCTTGACATGTAATCTGACAAACCTCTGACAGATTTCTTTCCAGGCCATCACAGCTATTTCCTCAGACCCTGCTGCCAAACATGACATCACTAGCTCTGTATTATTAATCCTACATGACACCAGTCATTTCTCTACGAGATAGTAAAGTGATTTCCATATGAATTTAAATATAAGCATTTCTTGTTATAATTCCAAAGTTCACTTTATGTTGCATCTGCCGCATATGCAACTTAAGTAATAAATATGTCCCTCCTGCTATCTGGCCCCCTGTACAACAGCAGTAAAGGCATTCAATTAATGCTGAATTATAGAGAAAATCCTGTTGAAGTACTTATGATAGTTAATTCATTTGGTATTAATGTGTCTAATAGTCTTATTATAAGAAATACCAAAGAAACTAAGGATTAGGCCAATATTTTCATAATCTTAAAAATTATTTCTTCTAGTTTCCCTACACCAGTTGCAGGTCTGTCTCTCTTTGTGTATGAGCCTGGTCTAGACTCTAGTAACCACTTCAAAGGACAGGGAAACAGGAGATTTGGTTTCTTTTACCAGTGCTGACACAGACGTCCTACGTGGCAGTTGGGCAAATTGCTTATATCATTAATACGTGTGAAGTGCTTTGAAATCTTCAATGGAAAGGCTCTCTGGAAGAAGTATGTTGAACCAGGTATGTCCGATATAACCCGCTCCCTAATTTGTTCCTCATTACAGGACATATGACTAAGCTATATCATTGACTTGCTGCAAAACAACAAAATACTGAACTAAAACAATTCCTGCTGTCCTTTACTATGTAGTACTGTAGATAAACATGTAATTGAAACTGGGAGCATAAAAGATATAATGAACCTCTTTCAGTAGCTGACAAAGGTATTGATTTTTCTTTTGTGGGCACAACAGAATCTCTCAAGTCAATAATGCCAGACAACCTGCTTCTGTATCTATCTGCCCGTCAAGTCAGCTATACATACCATCCACCTGCCTCAAGAGGTGGGGGACCTAATGGGGATAGTGGTGAAGGGGGACATCCCAGCAGCAAGGGTGGGAAACACTCACTAAGTGACACTAGGTAGCTCCTCCCCCAGGATACTCCCCCAGGAGTATCTGGCACCCATTTGCCAGCTGGAAGGGAGGTGTGCCGATTGGCCAGAATGCCCCAGCTCCCAGGGTTTAACCCAGCTCAGGGGCCAGGTGGAGCCTCTTTCAGCTCAGTTCTAGCAGCCCCAACCTACTCACCCGAACTAGGAATGGGAACCCGTCCTGACAGATGCTGCAGGTCTAGTCAATCACCTCTTTGGGGATCAGGAGGGAATTTTTTCTCCTATGGGCCAATTGGCCGAGAACCAGGGAGGTTTTATTTTTTTTTGCCATCCTTGCAGCACCCTCAAGCCACAGTGGGTTAAGTGGGAAAGCAATTAATACCTAACAGAGGAACTGGAGTGGAGTTGTTTATTGGTGGCAGCTTGCAGCTGGTTTCCAAGATGGATGAAAGAATAAAATGAATGATTTGGAAAAGTAAAAGATCTTAGATTTTGGTGATGTGCCTTGGGTTCATGGGATAGGGTGAGACCTTGTGGCCTTCACAGGCTGAGGTCAGACCTTGTGACCCTCATGGGCTAAAATCCCCACCCTTTTGCATCCTCTGTCCCGCCCAGGGAAGGCAGGGTGCTAGAACTCAGAAATTGCTGAGTCCTGGAGGATAGGCTGAGGCGAGCCTACCCTGCATTATGGGTTATATGTAAGGAGCCAAAGAGAAACTGCTGAACTTCAGTTCATTTGCAAATTTGACACCATCTGCTCAGGATTAAACAAAGACTGTGAATGGCTAGCCAACTACAAAAGCAGCTTCCCGTCCCTTGGTGTTCACACCTCAACTGCTAGAAGAGGGCCTCATCATCCCTGATTTAACTAACCTCGTTATCTCTAGACTGATTCTTGCCTGCATATTTATACCTGCCCCTGGAAATTTTCACCACATGCATCTAACAAAGTGAGTATTCACCCATGAAAGCTCATGCTCCAATACATCTGTTAGTCTATAAGGTGCCAGAGGACTCTGTCGCTTTTTACAGATCCAGACTAAGACAGCTACCCCTCTGATACTTGCTGTAAGGAGCCTTGTAACCCCTGCACCAGAACCAATTAAATGCCTGGTATAGGAGAGTATGGGTGATGGGCAGTGTAACGTTCTTGCCTCTCAGGGTCAGGGCACCTCCCCCTTCCACAGGCATAAGGGAATTGTTATGCCTGCTTGACGTTTTGTCAGGGGCCTGGCTTGTAGCTGCCCAATCACCCAAATAGCAGTTCAAAGCTCTGAAAGGTGGGTTAAGCAAACAACCAGTCGGCTGGTAGCCCAGGCCTCCTGGTGGGGGGTGAACAATAGTCTATGGCTCAGGCCTTCTGAATGTGGGATGAGCAATTAAATAGTTCATATTGCTGGCCTTCTGGCCTAAAGATTAGGACACAACCAGCTTCATATACGGAGCTGGGGAGAAGGGGACCCAGGCCCACCCTGCTCCACCAGATCCCAGCCCAGGGCCCTAAAAGTGGCAGCCAATCCAGTCACTTGGTCACTAGGGAAATGTGCAGTTGCTGCCTCGCCTTCCAGCAGCACAATGAGACCAAAGTCTTGTTTCCCTGGGCTACTTCCTACCAGTTCCTGTTGGCACTGCTCCATCACTGCTGGGCCCTGGTCCTCAGTCTCATGGTCAGGCTCCTGGGGCAGCAGTTTGTATTCCTTGTCTGGTTGCAGGCGCAGCAAAGGGCTCAGCTTCCTGAGCGGGACATCTGCCTCTTGATCTGGCCCCAACTGAGCTGCAGGGCCCTGTTCTTACACTTCCTGCCCTGCCCTCGCACTTCCTGTGGAGGGGGCAGGGTACAGTTAGCTGCACCCATCAGGGGGAGTTAACCCCATCTGTACTGGAGGGTAGTCACTCTGCCTCGCTACAGTTGGCGCATGGGGCTCTCCACCCTTCAGACCCCCTGCGCCTACTCCAGGAGCTGGGGGCAGCCTTGTTGCCCACCTTTCAGGATTTCCTTGAGCAGGTCCTGAGAGAGGGTGCTCCCCGCCCACCCCTTGCCCCAGGGCCTCCGGACCTTTTCATCGGGCCCCGTCCCATGAGCGCCCCCCCCCCGGCCTCCTCCCTTCCATAACCCGAGCCAACTGCACGCCATGCAGCTGGTTTGCTTCCAAACTACACCACGGGAACTTTACACACTCGTGCTCCATATGTTTCACTTCCTCACCCTTGTGTCCTGCCCCGATACCAAGTGGCAGGACTATGTACCATCTGTAGAGGGCGAGGAACCCCAGTGGGCCAGCCTCTATTTCAGCTTGGTCCCACGGCCTGCCGGGGATATAAGTTGATGGCTCCTTCATGGAGCTGTGAGCATGGCCATATACTTGGCGCGGTTCACTTCCATCCACGACGCCTGCCCTTTTTGCGGCGTGAGGGAGAACCTGGCGCATGCCTATCTCGAATGCACCAGGTTGCAGCCCCTATTCCGGCTCCTCCAGAACTTCCTGTTGAGGTTTTGACTGCACTTTTCCCCACGCCTCTTCATATATTCATACCCTGTCCGTGGCCCCATGAAGTCACGAGACCTCCTCATCAACCTCCTCCTCGCCCTGGCCAAAGTGGCCATCTACAATATCAGGAGGAGGATGCTAGATGAGGGGGTGCTCTGCCAGGGGCATAGCCAGGTGGATGGAACAGAGGGAGCAATAAAAAAAAAAAAGGCGCCACCCGCTGCGGCGCTTTTACTCACCCGGCGGCGCTCCAGGTCTTCGGCGGCGGGCCCTTCACTTGCTCCAGGTGTCTTCGGCAGCACTGAAGGTCCCACCGCCGAAATGCCACCAAAGACCTGGAGCGAGTGAAGGTCCTGCCGCCAAAGTGCCGCCGAAGACCCGGAGCGAGTGAAGGTCCCGCCGCTGAAGACCCGGAACGCCGCCAGGTGAGCAAAATAAAAGTGTTGCAGCGGGTGGCACCTATTTTTTTTAATCGCTCCCCCGGGTGAGTAAAAATTGACAAGGCGCCACTTGTGCTCAGTGGGGGAGCAGCTGCTCCCCCGCTCCCCCTCCCCAGCTATGCTACTGTGCTCTGCGACAGTGGGGCCTTTTTCAGTTCCTCCCTGGTCTCATGCATCCGGGCAGAGTTCCTCTGGGCAGCGTCCGCTGGCTCCCTAGACAGCTTTGAGGAGCAGTGGGTGCTGTCCAGGGTTCTCTGCTCGGTGTCCCCCTTTGGATCCCTAGTTTTGAACCTGTGACCTCCATTCCTTGCCCTGTTATTTTTTAGTTGTCCCCCATATTTAGTTGGAGCCCGTGTCCAGTGGTCCCTCCTGCAAGGCTGGGGGAAGGGCCTACAAGCCTGCCTGCCTCCCAGAATATCCAATAAGGTCTCACTGCAGCTAGGTAGCACCTCTCTCCTTTGTTAACAATTTAAGAAAAGTTGCACCTCTTACTTAATTCCATGCATGTGTTTGTTCTCATTTTGCCACTCTGTCCACACTAAATGCTTATCTATTCATTTTAAAACTTTAAATGACATCCTTCAACCCAGAGAAAAATATGTCTGGAAAAAGAGTGAAAAAAAGGAAAATTGTTGGGGAATAAAAAACCAATCTCACTAATAATGATACTTACAATGGTGTGGCATAAATATTTGAAAATTCTAACATTTTATTTCCATTATATAGTGAATAAATTAGATTCTTTGGGCAAAAATTAGCTCTCATATAAACAAGTGTAAATCAGTTGTGTTAAATGGGTTCCCTTTCACTTACAGTAGGTCTGGATTTGGTCCTTTAAAAATAACTTTTTCAAAACCATTGATATATTTCAGCTTTATACCTTCATTTCCCCCTCTTCCCCCAAGATCTCCTATGGAAACAGAAAGCATCTTTACTTATTTTATGTCTCCTCATTTAATAAGACTCTTCATAGTGGTCTTGTAATCAGTTTTATAAGGACCAGTTCTATATGGACTGGTTTTTCAGGGCTGGGTCCACTGGTCAGATCTTCAGCTGATATAAATTGTCATGTCTCCATGGACTTCATTTTGTACCAGCGGAAGTTCTGCTCTATCTATTTTTACAGCATCTGGCACAGTGGGTCCCTAATTCTGAATGTGGGCTGTGAGTCCCACTGCAATATAAGTAAGTGCAAATGAAATAATATGAATAATTAAATATTGAGGCAAAATCAACTTTATCAAATTATCCTGGGTTTGAAAAATTAAGTTGGAAATTTCACACATTTCAAATTGTCAAGATTTCTGGTACTTCTTACTTGCAGCCAAGGTGGAATTTTTATGAGAACTTGTCCTTTCCAATGGTAGTGTGGCATTTCTGCTTCTAGTGCTAGAGTGGATCATGGAACCAAGACAGCATGAGTCTAGTACACACAGCATGCATCTGGGTGCCAGGACCAACTGAGTTCTAGTCAGGATTCTACCAGTGACTCACTGTGTGTCTCTCAGCAAGTACTAGGGCTGCATTGTTCAAAAGTGGCCTCTAATTTTAGGTGTCTCTGTTTTTGGATGTCCAGCTACAGAAAGCTTGTGCCTGGTTTTCAGAGATGCTAAACATCCACAATTCCAGCTGAAGTCATCTTTGAAAAATCAGGCCTTGGGTATCTAAAGCTAGGCACCCAAAACCAGGGGCACCCAAAATGAGAGGCTACTTTGGAAATTTTGGCTATAAATCTGTCTCTCTGAAAAATCATCATCGCGGCAAATCCCAAAGGGATATATCTTCCTTTCAGATTGAGCATCACCTGCATTATTTTCTAGCTGGGTCCTCAAGGTGGTCTGGAGGATATTCAGTTTATCTCTACCAGTGACGATCTTACTTACCGCACTACCAAAGTTTTGGCTACCACTTGATCACTGTCCATGTAGTAGTATTCCTTGGTAAACACTCTCCGTAATTCATTGGTTTGCCATCCTAATAATATGCCTGTACCAAGAAAGCTGCTGAAATGGAACCAGTGCTAATTGAGGTGGTTGCTGGGTTTGGCTTCTAATATCTTCATTTCTGATCTCATCTTGTCATTTAATATGGAGCAGCTGACAAAGAAAATGAGAATCTAAAACATCATTCTGCTGTTCTTCAGCCTTCCTTAGTGCTCATGTTTTACTGCTGTACAACAGCGTTGCTATCTACAAATCCACACCTTCATAATATGCTTAATTTCAATTAGTCCCCACAGAGGCCATTAAAGGGCTCAAAACATGGCAGCAGTTGCTGCCATACAAGTGTCCACATCTTTTGAGCATCCTTCAGCACTGTCTATGATGCTTCCCAAGTGTTTGACAGTCTCTGTAAAATGAATAAAGATAATTCCATCCCATGAATGTTGTGGAGGCTTCATTGGCTAATGTTCAGCTTGGAAGTTTTTAAAGCATTGTGTAAGTGCTAAGTGAGTGCAGAGGTACATAAAAATAGACACTAATGGAGATGAGCTAACTACATATCTGTGATCTTCAAAATGTTCTTATTCCACTCAAACTAATTCATCCACTGCTAGTGAAAACATTTCACATCTCATGACAGCCACTGATTATGAACATGGCAGAATAGATGAGAAGGTGAGAGATGCTATTCCATCCAGTATTCCATTTACAGGAGATGTTTCTCAATTACTGTATTAAATAGTGAAATTGATTTTATTATAATTACAGTAATCTTCCACGTTTTTGTAAAAAAAATATTAATCAGGAGCTCATTGAGCTGTTTAATAGGCTATCATGGCTATTAAATCATCTATTCCCACTGTCCCTATGAACATGCTGATTTGCTTTTATTCCCAACCATGTGCTCTACCCTAATTCTATAAGGCAGAAATCCAAATGCATCTTGGCAAAGAAACAAAAGCTCTGATGAAGTGAACATTAACAGTGTGATTTGTTCTCAGATGGTGATACATTCCTCTCTTCCCATCACCCTTCATTGGGCCCCTTTCTGATTATTCATACTTAATTAAATAAATCATTTAAAAATGTAGGACAGTATTTCTATAACATGTATCATTCATGCCTTTTTAACTGCCCAGATTAACTTGATGATAGCTCTTCCTCAAAACACACATTAATGGTCTGACCCATTCCCTATAAGATTGTCCTTGAAAATGTATAAGGAAAAATGTGCATATTTATTCCCATGCCATAGCTGACAAGAAGACTAGATGTTTATGTGAGCAAAATGTTAGAACATGCATTATAATCCCAGTTGCAAATCAAGCATGAAATGTTGTTTTTCTTAGACATTGTACTGATCTTTCAATTTTAGGGAAAGAGCAGTACTAGAAACAGATCACAATGGGCAAATCATTGCTGGCCCTAGACAGGTGCAATAAAGAGGAAAGAAGATACATGGAGCCAGGCCATAGAGGAACCATAAATCAGCTGACTGGCCTCAGGAGCATGGAGTTGGGCCAAGAGCTAATATAGGGGCATATCTGAGGGATGGAAGAGAACAGGAGGCGTAGCAATTTCCAAAGTTTATAATACTGCTGAGTCCCTCTATGGGCAATATGCCTTACATCGGACTAATGAGCCAGTTTCTGCTCACAATAACACTTGTGTAAATGCAAAGTAACTCCACCGACTGGACAACTTGGGTCAGAGTCTGTGAGGTGGCGAGCAACTCCCGCTGATATCAATAGGAGTGGAAGGTGCTAAGCAGCTCACAGGGTCAGACCCAGTATTTGTTGAAATATTCATCAGCACTCACAAAGCCTGTGTGATGGTGAATACTTGTGTAATCTTACTGTACTGTAGTTTATTATGCAAATCTATTTTCACTTTTGTGGCTGTCATTAAATGTCTACTAGAGCCAAGTAGACACAACAAATTCTTTTTTCTATAGACAGTAATTGTATTTTACCATTTTGTGAGATATTTGTGGCTTGAAAGCTTGCATCTGTCAGCGCGTACAAAATTAAACCTCTACAAAGGGTAGTAAAAGTAGAGCAGAACAGATTCTGTGGTCTGAATTTCCCCTGAAAGTACTTTACCACTAATGCAATTTTGTACATGTATCATCCTTTCTCCAGCATAGTTCTCTGTTTCTGTCATTCTGATGTGAGAACTGATAAAACTTAAAACATAAAGAAGAAGTTCTTCCCTAGGTCTATGCCTTTTATTTCTCCTTTTTTTGCCATTGAGGTGATGTTGTAAGGAATAGTAATGAGACGTTTCTGAGAAGTTTACTAATGCTCCTAACAACTTAATGTATTGGGGATTTTTTTTAATTAGGTAAAGTGAAATTATGTGAACTAGTTTCCTGTTTCTATTCTAACCAATTACACCGAGCAGTCTTTTAAACCCCAATCCTACCATATATTATATATGGGCAGACCTCTGCACCTGACTGAAGCCCTACTGACTACAGTTACTTCAATAGGGCTCTGCATGGTATTAGGGGTTCACCTATATGCAACACATCATAGGACTGGATAGGACATTTACAGCAATTACGTAGATACCACCCCCCCCCCAAACCCCAAACAAACAAAAACCCAACCAACTGAAAAATCCTAAGGTCCTCATTCTTATTGACACTAAGGTCTCTTTACACCACTCTGACAGCACAATCAGGCACTGAAGTGTATGTAAGTTATAGTAAATGTAAGTGTCATTTACAAGGGACTGTTAACGTACATGACAATTTAGGCCTCAATGTCTCAGAAGTACAATATATTCAGTTACCTCTTCCATTATCAACTTTTAAAATGTACTTGTTCAGGTTGCATCACCAACTCTACCACTACAGAATGGTTATTTGAACCCAGTTCCTGCAGGGCTTAATGATGCAGTCAGTGGGGATGATGAGGATCCCACTCTAAATGTGCATGTCTTTCCCAGGGCTGCAGTCCTCCCTTAGTTCCATCGCAATTAGAGCACCATAGTAGCTGAGGACTCCAAAAGCAGTGATGAAGGATGGGCTGTGGGATCCACACTGACTACAACATCCTGAAGAACAACAGTTACTGCTAGGTAAGTAACCATTCTTTCTTCTTCAAGTATGTGTTTGAGGGGGTCCCACTGAGGTGACTGGCAGGCAGTATCCTCTTCAGGATGCTGAGAATGAGGAGTACCCAGTTGCATCAGTTAAACAGTAACTGTAGTGCCGCTCTCCCAAACTTGGCATCTGGTGTAGTAGCTAAGTTCACCAAAGTCAGATGGTTACTCCATGCTGCTGCCTCGCAAGGTTTCTGACATTGGCACATTCCTGAAGTTGGTAGAAGACGATTGCTTTGCTCTCGTGGAGTGAGCTTGATGTTCAGTGGCAGAGGTACACCAGCCAGTTGGTGACACTGCAAAATGCATTATCATCTGTTTTCATATTCTCTGTGAAGAGATGGCTTGACCTTTTGAATGCCCAGTTATAGCAATACACAGACAAGGCAACAGTCTGAATGGTTTGGTCCTCTCAATGTAATAAAGCAAAGTCCTGGATACATCTAGTGTGTATATTTTCTTTTCTCCCAGCATGAAGTATGGCTTTAGAAAGACAACAGGCAGATTGATGGACAGGTTTAGATGAAAATCCGAGACTGCTTTAGGAATGAAATTTCAGATATCATAGTACTACCTTGCCTTATGGAATGTTGTGGGGGGTGAATGGTTCAGCTGTGGAAAGCCCAAATGGCAGTACCTCATACTGGTGATGTTTTTATCCCCGTGAGTCAAGTACTTCCTGAGATTATTTGGAAATATGCATCCTGTAAGTCAAAAGGCACAAACCAGTTTTGAGTCTCAAATGACAAAATGAAGGAGACAAGCGTTACCATCCTGAATCTGAGGCAGTAGTTGTTCAGCCACCTTACGTCCAGGATAGGACAAAGACCCCCTTTCTTCTTTGAGAGAAGGAAATACCACGAGTAGAAGCCTCTTCTCTTGTACTCCTGAGTAACATCTTCTACAGTGAAGCAAAAACACTACGTCTTTTTTAATAGGCTGTAAATAGAAGGGTCCATGAAGAGGGCTGGGGAAGGAAGATAGGTAGAGGGAGAGTGTGAAAGCGACTGTGATAACTGTCAGCAATTATCTCCAACATCCATTTGTCTGAGGGAACAGGACAAGGCAGATCCTGAAGACTAGCTCCTGATTGGTTCCAGTGTGGCTCCCAACATGCCCATTTGCCTGGATGATGAGGCGGGGTGGGTGATAAAGGAGGCAGGTGACAGATAACTGTGATGGAGTAGGAAGAACAGACTGTCTGTGCGGGGGAGGGGAGAGCCAGAGGTTTAGGTGAAGATGCAGGAATTCAAACGGTGAGCTGAGCTTGGCCTGGGGGAGGGGAGGTGACACCTCTGGCCAGGGAAGACAAAGGAAGGAGGCGGAGGAGAGAGGAGGGGCCGGAGAGGACTGGGAGACGAAAGTGGGCTGGAAGAAGAGTGGGGAGCTGGTAAGGACCGAGCTCTGATCCCCGGGGGGGGGCTGTGGAGGCCCCCCAAGATGTTTTTTTTTGACTAAGCGGGGTGGGATTGGTTATCTGGGCCTTGCAAGACCTTGTGTTGGACTGTGTTCCTGTCGTCTAAATAACTTCTGCTTTACTGGCTGGCTGAGGAGTCCTGGTGAATCTTTTTTTTTTTGTTGTAGGTGAGCACTTTGGTGAAGTGCCTGGATTCCCCCACCCCCCCCCATATAAATATACCCTATATATCCCCCCCCCCCCCCCCCCCCCCCCCCCCCCCCCCCCCCCCCCCACCCCAGATAGTAATCCCCCCCCTTACCTACCCTCTCCTCTGAAGTTAGCCCACGTTGTGTTTTTGTGCAGTTTTTTAGTGGTGTACGCGTCTGTGTGCGTGTTTATTTCGTTGTGTCATCTCCCTCAGTCTATTTGTTTATATTTTATTCTCTTTGAGATCTTAGCTCTCACGATCCGTTGTAAGATATTCTTTTCTTCAATTCGTCCTTTTTTGTGTATCTCGTTTATTGATCGCTGACTTTTCTTTATACTCGACACATAGTCCGAGCTTAAGTGACCGGCGTCGCTCGCTGTAATGAAAACGTCTAACGGGCCTGTACGCCCATATGTCGATAACCCCATCACCCACGGTCACACAGCCAAGCAACTCGCCCCCTTCCGAAGCCCCTCCAAATAACAGACTCTATACCCCACACTGCCGACGTAGGCCATGCACACGCAGATAAGACTGGAGATGTGGTTTGTGCTCCGTCTACGCCAGGAGGTCCACAAGAGCGCGTCCCCCGCATACACCTCGATCAGCTAAGTGATGTCCTCTGCAAGAGCGGGGACTAGCGGCGTCTTTGCGCTAGCTTGCGCTCCTGCCTCGGCCTCCCGAGTGGTGTCACCGACTTCCTAGCACATCACCTTGTCACCTGCGACACCTCCCTGACTATATGTGTGTGCCGTCGTTCAATACAATCACCTACTCACCTGCCCTTGCCCCCTAACCCAGCTCCGCGCCCGCGCCTAGTGAGACGAGACCACTACACACCAGACGCACTACCCCCCTGCCCAGCACCGCCCGGCCTCTCGGACAGGCATCATAGTATCGTTCCTTGCACCAGAAGCGACTCACGCGGTGCTGCTTCCGCGCTCCGGCAGCCCTTCGCTGCCATAGCAGCGGCGGGGCCCCACTGCCGACCCCTGGGGAAGCCTTCACAGGGCCCAGTGATTGCCATCCAGGCTGGAGGAGAGAGATCGCGGAATGAAACACGGTCGCACGCGCTCTACTCACTATCAGCCACAACCCCCGCTCCGTCAGATCTGTGTAATGAGGCGAAAGCAGGGGTGGTCACTCAGCCGGGCGATGACCTGCGCCGGAAGCGCTGATCGGCACCAGTCGTCATCGCTACATAACACGGGTGTGGATGCCAGCCGCGCCTGTAGTCGGCGGATGAGACGCGCTCTCCTCGAGACTCCCCACCCCTAGGCCTAGGGGTGAACCGCGCGCGCGCTGGAGGCCCAGCCCACGCACTTTCGCCCACCCCGATGAGCGCACTAGCGGTGTGGCACTACCCCCCGCGCACGAAGCCGCGGATCGCTCCGCGCGGGAAGCTCGCGTCGGCCTTTCCCCAGCGTGTCAGATGCATCAGGCTCTGTGTCTGGATTTGTCGTGAGGAGGAGAGATGTACTTAATCGGCTGAAGAGATCGTGCTACGGAGCGTCAGAAGGACAGCCAAGGCATTCTGCCACCTGCCACCCGGTATATAGAGAGCTCAGAAGCTGGCTCAGGGACTGCGTGAGATTCGCAGGGAAGGAGAGAGCCATAAGTGAGCAGCCATGCATCACCCCTGAGGGGCCTTACCTCCCCAATCTGGCAGTACGGTGAGCACAGGATGAGGACGATTGCGTGACCGGGACAGGAGAAAGGCAACCAGAGCCAGTAATAGCTTGGTGAATACGAGCGATCACGTCTGCGGGGTACGCCGAGGCTCCCAGTGAGCTGCCTCTGGACCGAGAGGTGGAAGATCGTCGTGCGCCAACAGGCACCAGCAGTTGGTGGCGATACTCCTTGAGTCGGTACACACCAGCTGCCTCCTGATCCCCCTGAACAGCACAGAGTCTGTACCTGGGCCCTCGGCCCAATCATGCTCGGTATCGGAGCCCGCTTCGCCACGGGGAGGAAACCGTTTCTCTGTCAAGCTCAGTCACCAATGGGTCTGTGTCGCCGCCTTCTGAGGTAATTGGACCAGCGCTCCCTGTTGATCCTCCGCCACGGGGTTGAGGAGGATGGCTTGCGGGCGGGATCCATCTCCCGCCATTCCCTGTAGGCCATCTTTCGACGAACTCCTCGCCGCCCGCCGCTCCGCCGCGCAACCAGGTTGAGGTCCTCCCCTGCAGACGATGGTACTCAGTCCTGCGTGTGTCCCCCCCTCACCCCCCTTACTGCGTAGTCAGGCCGTAGGAGGGTGCGGGAGACGTGCCTTCGTACTCTTCTTTGCACGAGGGCTGAGACGGGAGGGCGTAGGGACTACGTATAACCCTATATATATATATAGTGTCAAAGATGGCCCTGCGCGTCCGACGAGCGCTTGCCGCCCTGTCCTCTGGGCGTTTCCTCCTCCTGACGTGGTGTCAGGGTCCGAGGCTTGACTTGTCTCCGGGCCCAAGAGAGATTTCCCCTGGTGTCATGGTTGCAGTAGCTGCTGTACGCGCGTAGATGACTGCTGTCTTTCACGACGGTCACAAACGAAGACTCTCCGGGTGATGTCTACGTAGAAATCCTATGTACCTCCGTCACTGGTATCGTCCAACCGGCCCTATAACACCTGGAGCGCTTGTGGGGCGAACTAGACCGCATGCGGCACGTGCACCCTGTTATATGGCCCGTTTCGGTTCAAACGTTGGGCACTGGCTGGCGCGTCCAGTCACACGTATCCGAGTATGGCTAGGCCGGCACTCCGCCACATGTGCACCCTGAATGAGTCGGTGCTACCTGGTTCGCAGCCTCAGATCCTGTAGGTAGGATGCTTAGGGTCAGCCCGGTTCGACCTGATCTAGCGAGTCCGCGCTTACACACTCGTGGACCAGAAGCCGGAGGGACCTCTCTGCAACATGCGAGGGCACGGCTGGCCGACTCGACGCTTTGTGGACAAGGCAAAATAAACACCTAAGAGAAGATATAGGCCCGCATCCAACACACATAGAGCCAAAATACGACACAACACGCATCATCACGATCGCAGTAGCCAGTGAGCCGCCTGTACCGTACTCCGGACAGGGGTGGCCGATCGCGCGCAAGCGCTAAGCAGCTGTCGCTTTGCTTCTCTTATATACAGCACGAGAGAAGTCGCTCCTCACTTTGTGGACCCCTCCACGAAAGGACATTCCGAGGGAAGCCCCCACCAAAGGGAAACATTTGGCGTCAGGTCCAGCCGTCCAACTCGAGGGGGCCCAACCCCCCACCCCCCCGCCACGGCACCCATTGGCTGCCTCAAATCCACCACTCCCCCCCCCCCCCCGCCCTTGCCTAAGCCGCGCGGGGAGAGCACGCATCACAGCCCCTACGAGCCCGCAGGCCCGACAGCAACAGCGTCCTGGGCGACATACCATACATCCCTCGCTGTTCGCAGGCAGTAACGCGGCCCAGCACCAGCGCGTCAAGTTTTTGGTACGAGAATCTCGCTGCCGGCCTCTGCATGGCCTGGCAGCATGGGTGTTCTACAAAAGTTTGACCCTTGGTATTCCGGAGAGGTGGTTTGTTTGGATTAAGTCTCAGAAATACTGTCTCCATTGTCACCATTTATTCCTACCTATTCTCCGTCTAATTCTACACACAATCCACTCTCATTAGTGGCATATATAATAACGGGGCATCTCTAGTAGTCACAACCGGTCCACCCAAGTCCCACCACACACTGCGCTAAGTACGCCCGCCCAGGGCGCCCGGCCCCGCGCCGCGGTCCCACACTCAGAGGGCGATGGATGCTCACCCGCCCTGAGTTTGGGGGTTTTACGGTGTGGGCAACGGGACTACCCTCGGAGCGAGGCCTTGTTCCCCTGGAGGTAGAAGGGAAGGGGGTCACTGGGATACTGGATACGGGCGCAGATGGTGACCGCTGGCCCGGGGCGCAGGTGGTGGGCTCAGATCGGATGGTGGCCCAACACCTACCTGAACATGAGGGGTGTGATCGGGCACCCTTTCAGGGTGACTGTGGCAGAGGGTGCACCTGAAGTGGGGGGAAAGGGGGCTCAAGGACGTGGTGCGGTGCACCGCATTTGCCCACAGAGGTGTTTAACTGGGGGGGGACCTCGAGGGACTGGCCAAGTAGCACCCCAGGGTACCCTGTCCGTGTGAACCGTGAGTCAGGGTCGACGCAGGGCTCTGCACCCTGACCACCGGGGAAAAGTACTTTGGCCGAGACACCGGACCCTGACCCGGTGGAGGAAAACGCCAGGACAGGGCGAGAGGGCTGTGGCCCCCAGACCCAGCCGTGGGAGAGAGAGCAGATCCCGCCCCATGGCCCATCGGATCGAGTACAGCCACGGTGCGGGAAGACCCCTCCATGCGGGGAATAAGGGACCTGGCCAACTCAGGGTTGGGGACCAGGGACAGTGGGACGAGGTGACCAGAAAAGGTTCCTGTGGGAGAAAGGGGCTTCTGTACCGAGGAATGGGCTCCCAGGGAGATGGAGTCAGGGGGGGATCAGGAGGCAGCTGGTGGTACCCCAGGAGTATCGCCACCAGCTGATGTGCTTGGGCCCATGACATTCCCCACTCAGGGCACCAGGCGGCCTGGCGCGTACAGCAGAGGCTGCTACAGAACTAGTTTACTGGCCTGGGGTCTTTGCCCATGTCCAGGCAAGCACTGCCGCTCCTGTGACGTCTGCCAGAGGGGGAGGAAGGCCCGGGACAGGGGGGCGATGGCTGTAAGGCCCTCGCCCCGCCCCGAGAGCCTGATCCAGAGGGGTGGGGGCCCAGGGTCAGAATGGGAGGGCTTCTGACGAGAGAACACCGAATCACAGCCCCCCAGACTGGATCGTGGGAGAAGGCCCCCAGGCCAGGGTGCACCCCAGGGGTATTGGTTGCAGGGTGGGGGGAAATAAGGGCGCGGGCGGCATACGGTTGTAGAGTGGGTCGAACTTCCCGGGTCACTGGCTGGAGTGACCCGCTTCAGTTCAGTTCGGAGGGGGGGAGGTGTGATGGAGTAGGAAGCACAGACTGTCTGGTGCGGTGGGGACAGGGGGTGAGAGCAGTGGGTTTAGGTGAAGATGCAGGAATTCAAACGGTGAGCTGTGCTGGCCTTGGGGGAGGGGAGGTGGACCACTCTGGCAGGGAAGGACAAAGGAAGGAGGCGGAGGAGAGAGGAGGGGCGGGAGGACTGGAGGACGAAAGTGGGCTGAAGAAAGAGAGGGGAGCAGGTAGACCGAGCTCTGATCCCGGGGGGGGGCTGTGAGGCCCACCAAGTTGGACCTAACGGGGGGTTTGGTTATCTGGGCCTGCAAGAGTGTTGGAACTTGTTCCTGTCGTCTAAATAAACCTTCTGCTTTACTGGCTGGCTGAGAGTCCTGGTGAATCGTAGGGAGCACGGGGGTGAAGGGCCTGGGTCCCCCACACTCCGTGACAATAACTCCTCAAGTATTGAGGTTGTTTCTACAATGGATACTCTGGCTATCTGCCCCAAGAGCATGGGTGAGCCTTCTCTTTTTGTTGGGGCCAGTATTTGGAGGGCTTCCTGAAGGGGGTTAATGATGTAACCTTGGTGATCTCAGAGTGGTCCTTTTGAGTTCTTCAGGGAGTGGACTACTTCATCCCTTTTTTTCGTTGAATCGCTCTCGAGTCCTCAATGAGAAAGATTTACACACTGAACTCTTATCTGGGACGTACTCTCCCTCAGAGAGAAGAGATACTGACCAGATACTGACATTGACCAGGGGAATGAATCCTTTGAACCTCTGAAACAGTTTAGACCCTGAAGGATTAGAATCCATACAAAGTACCTTGCCCCATTGCATTATGCAGTATATAGGGGGGATATCTTTTTATGTTTTGGATGTCCAAATAAAGAAAATTAACAAAGATAAGGAGGGTGAAGAAAGATTTAGTCAACTAGTCTAAAAATGAGTTTGGAGCTCAAAGAAAAACAGGTTGGACTTTGGCCTGGTTACATCTTGTTACAATCTGGACAGTAAGAGGAAACTGAGGGAGGGTCACAGCTGCTCCATCCTTTATACCAGTGGGGTTTTTTTTCACAGACCCCTTGAAAATCGCTGAGGGTCTTGGCAGACCACTTAATGATCTTTGCAAATGTAGTTTGTACCATTAGCTAAACTATTAGTTTGTACCAAGCTGAGCTGGGAAGGAGGGGCATCTCTCCCTCTCTCCCCCACCACAGCAGCCACAATGCTGAGGCTGGGAAGGAGGGCCATCTCTCCCTGGCAGCCGCAGCCCTGGAGCTGGGGAAAGTTGCCTCTTTCTCTGGCTGCTGTAGTCCTATGTCCCCCAAATTCCTCCCACCCCCTCTGCTTGCCCCAGTGCCCCCTCCCACCTATTCCCCCCAAGGCCACCACCTCACCTTACATATGCGTCTTCTCCAGGGTCCAGTTACCAAATTAGTGGAGCCATGCCTGTGCAGCTCCACTAATTAGGTGGGTGGCCTTTCATTGTCTCGTGTGCAGCCGCCCAGGCACGCACCTTAGTGGGAACTATCCGTGGACCACCTGAATGGAGCTCGCAGACCTCTGGTGGTCCGCAGACCG
This sequence comes from Mauremys mutica, assembly GCF_020497125.1. Classification (NCBI taxonomy): domain Eukaryota; kingdom Metazoa; phylum Chordata; order Testudines; family Geoemydidae; genus Mauremys; species Mauremys mutica. Next base: position 47,272,864 of record NC_059077.1, read on the forward strand.
AGAACCTCTGTTTTATTCTCTAGCACAGGAAGAGTATGGCCCCAACAAATACCGGTATTCAAAAATAGCATGCACATCTATAGTGGAGCCACGCTGACACCATCTCAAAGAACTGGTGTTTTCTTAATGTTTCAGCTCTTGGAGTCACATGATTACCAGATCCTGGAGCTCTCAGCTTTCATAAAAATAAATGAATAAATAAATAAATAAATAGGATGGCTCTAGTCATATGTATTATGTTCCTTAAGCAACACTACAAAGATAAAATGAAGGTTTTTTAAAAGTTATTTAAAACTAGTTATGACCTTGTGTAAAACAGAATCAAGACTTATTTTTTGAGGCCTGGGAACAGTCCTTCTCTCCCACCAATAACATGACAAATGAGGGTTTTGTTGGGAAGAAAAATAAAGTGGGGGAAATCCTAAAATACTCTCCCCCAAATTACTTGTTGGGAGAGGGGAAAAAGCACTAAAAAGATATTAAACCAAGAGGAAATGACAGAATGTATAGAGTGACAGTAAAAAGAAAAATCTTTAGAAGGCATCACAGGTGCACATCTTATTTTATTGTGAAAAGCATGTGAATATTAATCCCTCTATAACCTCAAGAGGTACAAACTTTAGTCATCAATATGGTGCTGATGAGTCTGAGCCTAAAAACACTTTTCAAAATTTGATGATTTGCAATAAAACATTTGGAAATTTTCTGTAACTCCTAATGAAAACATATCTCATTCCCTCCTCTTTGATTATGGGTAGATATCTTCTCATGCATGCCATTCAGAATGCTTTAAACACCCTCTGTCGTGAAGTAATGTCAGAGATTATTTTGATTTAGTAAATTTAATGAGGCAGTTTTCCACTTAAATGCCATGGATGTCTGAGTTTAGAGTCTATGCCAATAACCAAACAAAAAATCACTATCTATTAAATCCCCTATTTCCAATTTCAGATTGTTTAAGCAGGCTTGGGTTGCTAGAGGGTCAAACACTTCATTTTGTCATTGCCTGACATGTAATCTCATTAATTAAAAATACCCACTTTTAATCAGACTTTTATATTACTATGAAGCATGAGCTGGAGCGCCCTCTGTTGTATGCTGTGTCACAGTTCTAAGCAGCTAGTGGAAGACAAGAATGCAGATTTTCTTCTTTCAGTCTATACTGTGCAGAAAAAGGATTTTAGTTTATTTAAAAAATAAAAATACATAATGCATGATAGAGCCAGACTATCAACTGTTAAAACTGCATGATCCATCATTTATCTATTGCGTGAATAACACAGTAAAGATAAACATAAGGAAATGTCATCCAATGATTTATTACTTTGAAATAGAATATTTCCTTTCTTTTGCAGTCATCTGTCAAGCAAGATAACTCTACCAGTTGAGTTTCGTGACATTGGTTTCTCTTTGTTTTTATGGCTTGTCTTCACACATTTTTTATTCTAATGATTTTTAGTTTGTATGATATTTTGCTGTTGTCTGGCTGCAATATTGTACAGTGTATTGTATAATAGATGGGTACATTGGTACCTGCGAAAGGCTTGATTCCCCAGGATTCTGAGCATTCTGACTCCAATCCAGAAAAACACTTTAAACATGTGCTTAGTTTTAAGCATGAGTAGTTTCACTGACGGCTCACATGGCCCGCATTGTCACACTACTCGCACATACTTGTAATAAGCACGTTAAGTGTGCGGCTGAATCAGAGCCAGAGTGGTCAGCACTTTGCTCGGCTGAGCCCTAAATTAGTAGGCAATATTATAATACACTGAGGTTTTTTGATCACATAACTCCAGGATATGCACAATTTGTGAGACCACTGGCAACTTGCTTAAAACTTGACTACATTTAATTTAAACATAACTGCGCATGTATGTAACAAAGCATAAGAACATAACCATAGGGTTTGCTTGTACTCTTATCTTTTTTGATATATGAATATGTTCCCAGTTTAAGACTGTTCTAGAAAGATTATAGGAAACATCTTGGCAAGTATTAACATTCTGAATTTTAGCAACCTTTATTTTTTTTTTTTCTTATTTGGCTGCCTCCTTTATTTTCCACTAAGGCGTTATCTATTCTTTATACTACACAATTTTGGGCCACCATCATTAAGCCCTCTAATTTTATTACTGTGCTGAATTACACCAGCTCATGTTTACTAAATCCACACTTCCCTCAGGTAGTTAGTTCCCTTGTTTTTTGGAAGGTGGTGGTGGTGCTGCTGGTGTGGTATGCAGCAATTCTAGGAGAGCTTTTCTCCAAGATGGACTCTCTCTTTTTTGCATCATATGTTTCTTTCCATGATTTTCAAACCTTTCAAAAACACTATCAATACTCATTACAGACTAATAGCATACGGGTGGGGGGAAGACAGCTTCTACTGCTAGGAGATTATTAATCTAATACTGATGTATGCTTGATTTTATTACCTAAGGGATATCTAGCAGGTAAAGTACATGTGTTTTAAAGTACCAACAAGAGTTAGTCTAGGCATTTTTTCATTCTTGCTTTGTTCTAGGGCTAGCTATCTGCAAAAGAGGATTTCTGCCTCTCCTCCTATAAACATGTGCTTCCCATTTTATACATTCTCAGTTACCATATTCCACCCCTGGTGAGATCATCGCATCTTTGCCTCGCTTACAAATAACCATCAAGAGGTACCAGATTCAATTACCATAGTCATGGTTTTTCCCTCCTGCCCCCGAGGATTAGGGAGTGTAACCTGGTTTCAGCAACCCTCTCTCTGGTCCCCATTTCTCTTACCTCTGTGTTCATACCCTCCATGTTCAATAGAGCGATGGGAACAACCAGAGTGGAGAAATGCCCCTCATGCCATGCCATGGTATTCACCTCCATCCTAATCAATGCAGCAGGGATGGGGGAGACAGACTGACAGAAACACTTGTTTGGGCAGATGGAAGCTGGTGACTAACCATGACCTGGTGGCTTTGTCCTCCACTCTGGCAAGAGTAAAGAAGAGCAAAGGTGGAGGATTAGTCAGCCATGACCTGTGCTAATGGTGGACTTTAGTGACACAAGATAACATAAAAAAAAAACTTCCAAGTCACGTACAGGATAGTGGTTGGATTGGTTTGAAAAACGAAAGAGCGGCCCGACCAATCAGGAAAGCTGATGTGCAGAATACTGACATACATATCAGGGAACAGCAGCCATACAAGGAGCACATATTTTTGTACTAAACATACATTTGGAGATTTAGCAAAAGTAATCTAGCAAAACTGAAGACACATTAATAATGTAACAAAGACAAGTCAGACTATTTTTTATTATACATAAAAGTGCATTTTACATCAAGCTATTTTTCGCCTACATGTCAAATGCATCCTTCTGAGTGCATACACAATTCTCTGCTCCTTTCAGTCTACCTTCAACTAACGTTTAGCCATTACTGCATTGAAATGCAGTCTTTATTAAATATATTTACAAATATTGTGTGAATTTTTATTTCAAAAGAAAATATTCTAAGCTTCTTTAGTGTCTGTATTGAGTTAGAACTAGTGAGAAAATTCCCAACTGAGGAGAAGAAAGTTGTCCTGAATCAGTAAGCCAATGAATTACATATATAACAAAAAGTTAAACATGTTGCGCATCAGAACAAGTCTTCCAAAACCAACTGTAATACCAACACAAATGTGTGTGTGTGGCATTTTATCTTGACCACATGTATGTGGTCATGAAATCAGCACACAGACTCCTACATGTCTCAAATCACGGTATGAACTTCAAATTAGGTAAATCCTTTATGCTGCACTTGTGGAGGTCACAAAACCAAGCCCATACCCACAACACCATTTCCATAGTAACTAATGATTACAATGCTAAGGGGACAAAGCAGAAGGAGACTTACTGAACAAAAGTCAAGTTGATAGAGTGAACATGTGTGTCAGTTATAAAATGTATTGTATTGCCAGAGCCGGGAGTGGAATTCTGCACTAAGAAGTTGATTGGTCGAATAAGACAATGCCAGTTTTACACAACCTGCTCCCCACGTGTTTTCAGAGTCATACTGGCTCACTTGAATGACTACGCCTTTGATCCTGAATGGACGGAGTCCTGTTTCAGCATGGAGCACCACTGACTTCAGTGAGGCTACATATAGGGGCAGGGGGCTGCCAGTGTGGATTTTATTGCAAGATCAGAGCCTAAGCTTTTACTCCTGCTACTTCTGCAAAGCCAACACAGAGGAGACTGAGTTGGATTCTATTCTTTCTTGTATGTCTATTGGATTATTTACTAACTTCCATTTACAGGGCCAATTGTTTCGACACGTGCAAAAGCAATAGAGATACATAGATCACCAAGGTCATAACTTGGAATCATAACTTTTATTACTGGGGAGACCACACAAGAAAGAAAGAACTCTGCTTGACTCTCAGATCCCTGGTTGGGTGTGCACGGCTAGTAGTCAGAAAACACAACACTGTTTCAGACAAATGGCTTAAAACATCTGTCTGCAGGGGAAGGGAAGAAGAGATGCTTTATTCACACATTTTTTGAAGTGATGCTATTGTTAGTACAATTTGCATTCAAATATAGAACTACTCAGCTAACAGAGCCGATTTAAGTGGTCTGAAAGTCCGACGGCTCACTTGCCTTTGCTTTAATAACTGCATATGGCGCTTCTTTCCATAAGAAATCTGGCACAGCATGTCGTCCAGAGTCAGCTTGGTTACCTGTCCTGATGCTTGCAGCTTGGCACAGATATCTTCTAATCTGGCACGAAAAACAGAGTTTTCCTCCAACTCTTCCCTGACTGTAGCCAGCTTTGAAGAAGAGATAATGGCACATTGTAACAGTCCGGCAAATAATCTCATTTAATCATTGCCTTCCAGACAACACAAACAACCATTCAATAAAAAAAAATTATGTGGTGACAGTGAGACGCAAGGTTAACATAACCATCTGCAAGAGACTGTTAAACAGCACAGGTTACAAGGCAACATACCACCGAACATGTGTTGAAAACCAATTAAAGAGAGTTTATTAAATTGAAAGCTTCTGTAAAGTATCCAAGTATTCTTTTCAGTCCGAGTACAGACTGTAATAACACAATTATTTCTTCTTTAAACCCAAGTGGTATAATTGTATCCTGTATTATAGTGTTGTTTCCCAGATCAGCACTATAATTCAATGAAAGTAATCTAGCACGTTACACTTACATAGCAATCAATGAAAATCAGGCTGCTATAATGCTCAAAAGTTCTGTACACCATGAAATCTGTACAAAGAGATGAACTCAGAAGAAAATCTGTTTTATATGGACTTGATAAATAATGCACTCTGCACAGGAAAGGGGTAAGATTTGTGTTTGGTCTTTGACAAGTTTATAAACCTTTATTTAAAAAACAAAACATTTGTAACCTTGGAGGGGAAAAGATCCATGAAGGGGAAAAAAACCCATGGAGCTGAGGTTTGGTCACAAAAACAATTAAATTACAAAACCAGGATGCTGCTTTTAAAAACCTTATTTTATGTATTTTATTGTTTGTAGTAGTTTAAAAGATATATATACTACATGATCATCTTTCTACCAACAATTGTGTTTGATGCCCACTCTTTCTCCACCACCCCATTGATCCTATAGATAAGTGTTTAAGCAGGTATTTTTATATTCTTACAATGGCTCAGTCAGTAAATGTGTTCAAAGTGAACAAGTTCAACATGCTGCTAAACATTTGCAGAAAAGGAAAAGCCGGGCTGTCAAACCCAACTAGATCAGTGTTCTCCTTGAACATATTCTGCCTACTGATTAATATAGTAATGGAATGATAATACTTTTTCTGTAGGAAATCTCAAAATACTTTATAAACATTAATAAGCCTCACAACATCCTGATGAGGAAGGTAAGAAACAGGATGTACAATTTTCAAAAGCACTTACATGACTTAGGATACTAAGTTCCACTGATGTTAAACAAGACTTAGACACTTAAGTACTTTGTGGATTCAGGCCTTACTAGCCTAAGTCCTGGTTTTAGGTTCTACTACAATCCACAAAACCCCCAGTTGGCTGCCACCTGACCCTGTAGATATCTATATTTTCGCAGTAAGAAGTTCCCTAGGCACCTAGGTTCTGTCTCTAGGCACTCACACTGCTGCCTTGCTCTAGGTATCCAGATGCCTCTCTCCTGCCTCAGCTCCAGAGGGATCCATAAGCCAGGGGAATATAGGCATTTCTCTGCCCAACTCGCATGTGGAGTCTGAACCAGCAGGTGTGCTCACAGGCTGCCTAACTCCTCGCAAAATAGCCAAGGGGAGGAGGGGAGAGAGGAGCAGCTTCCTTTAACCATTGGGCAAAAGGTTATGGGTACTCATCTGGGATGTGTCACTCCCTCTTCCACCCCACCCTCTGCCTGCTGAGGAGAAGGAAACTGCAGTCTGCCACCTCTCAGGTGAGTGTCCTAACCACTGGACTATATAGAGTGAGTCTCACTTTTTCTTTGGCCCAATTAATATTTAATTATTCAATTAAAGTGAAACAACTTCAATAGGACAGACTGAAGGAGACCCAATGAATATCCTATAGTCCCGTGGTTAGATAACCCACTTGAGAGGTGGCCAGTCCCTGTTCAAATCTCTGCACCTGCCCCCACTCAGATGAAGTGGGGACTTGAACCCCTGGTCTCCCCCATCCCAGGTGAGTACCCTAACCACTGGGATAAAGGTTGTAAGAGCTCCTCTTCCTCCGGCTGTTTTGTGTGGAGACAGGTGGCTTCTGAGCATTCCTACCGGATGAGGCCCTGAATTTGAGTTGGGCAGAGGAGCACCTATCTCCCCCGAGTTGTGGATCGCCAGCAGAGACAGGTGCTTCCCTGCAGCTCAAACTTAGGTGCTTATCTCCTTGAGAGGGGCGGGGCATAGCACACACCTTTCTCATTGCCATCTCCCACTGGCTAACTTAGCCCTGGTCTACACTGGGGAGGGGGGCTAATTGATCTAAGTTATGCAACTTCAGCTATGTGAATAACTTAGCTGAAGTCAACATACTTAGATCTACTCACGGCAGTGTCTTCACTGTGGTGAGTCGACTGCTGACGCTTTCCTGTCAACTCCACCTGCACCTCTCGGCCCAGTGGAGTACAGGAGTCAACGGGAGAGCACTCGGGGGTCGATTTATTGTGTCTAGACTAGACGCAATAAATTGACCCCCGCTGGATCAATCGCTGCCCGCAGATCCAGCGGGTAGTATAGACGTACCCTTAGGTAGCTCCCTGCCTAGCATGTGGATCACATTCTAAGGTGCCTCTCTCTGCCCATTCATTGTACGGGGAGCACAGGTGCCTAACTCAGGCTTTGTGGACCCCAGGGTTGTTGTTATGATTTTGTAGGAGCCTAGAACTTCAGCACTGTGACACTGCGCATCGCAATGCCTAAGTTACTTTGTGGATCTGGGCCTAAGTCACTTCTGAAAATGGAATTTAGGCTCTTAAATTATTTAGGCACTTTGAAAATTTTACCCAGGGAGAGCAAGTTAGTAGCTTAAGGTCACAAAGGAAGGTTTTGCCAGAGCCATGAATATAAGACAGGTCTCATGATGACCAGTCCTGTTTTTAAACAAGATCATTCTTCATCCCCATTCCTATTCCACAGAGCTGTTATGTTTGAAGAGAAGCAGAAAAGTGATCATCAAGTTTGTTCACTTATCTGGTTATGGTACCTTAATCTATCTAGAACATTAAATACAATAATTATAATAGAGAAAGGATGATAAACTAGATAAATGAACAGCACTGATGATAATAATGAAGTTTTTAAAGTAATCTTTGTTCTTTCACTTATTTTGTTCAATATCTGCAAACTATGCTAAAAGAATAACTTAAATAAGCCGAAGCACTAGAAAACAAGTTCTCGGGGCATCTAGATAGACTTATGTGTAGTGCTGGGGAGGAGCCGGTGGTCGTGGTACATGTAGGTACCAATGACATAGGGAAGGGTAGGAGAGATGTCCTGGAAGCCAAATTTAGGCTGCTAGGGAAGAGACTGAAATCCAGGACCTCTATGGTGGCATTTTCAGAAATGCTCCCAGTTCCACGCGCAGGGCCAGGTAGGCAGGCAGAGCTTCAGAGTCTCAATGCGTGGATGAGACGATGGTGTAGAGAGGAGGGGTTCACGTTCATTAGGAACTGGGGAAACTTCTGGGATGGGAGGAGCCTATACAGGAGAGATGGGCTCCACCTAAACCAAAGTGGAACCAGACTGCTGGCACTAAACATTAAAAAGGTTGTAGAGCAGTTTTTAAACTAGGAGATGGGGGAAAGCCGACTGCTGCAGAGGAGCGTGTGGATCGGACACAGACTTCTCTTAGGGGAGAGTCTGATGATAGAGAATCTCCAGGTTATAGTCAGGAGCAGAGGAATGAGAAGTATAATGTAAGGGCTGGATCAGATGATAAACAGTCACATAAAAAAGAATCTGGCACATCAGAGAAAGGTAGGCTAATAAACGGGGACAAGTTTTTAAAGTGCTTGTACACAAATGCCAGAAGTCTAAATAATAAGATGGGTGAACTAGAGTGTCTTGTGATAAAGGAGGATATAGCAAATAGAAAGGAGCACAAACACTGCCAACTTAAGTGCAAGAGTGTAATAAAATGTTTTTTAAGTACATCAGAACAAAAGGAGCGCTTAAAGATGATAAAGTCATTGCGGAGAAACTAAATGGATTCTTTGCTTCAGTCTTCACGGCTGAGGATGTTAGGGAGATTCCCAAACCTGAGGTGACAAATCTGAGGAACTCACAGACTGAAGTGTCACTAAGTTGGAGGAAAAGAAAACCTGCTCTTTCAGGGGAAAGGAATCAACTAGATGATCACCTAACAGGTCTCACCCTCAGTGTTAATGATTCTATGATTTTTAATTAACCAAATTATGGAGTACTCACCACCTGCTCAGAAAACTCAGTTCTTTTCACCAATTGTGAAACACCCATATCCAATGCTGCCTCCAGTATCTGCATAAGGTCTTCTAGTGCCCCAGACTTGGCCAGTACAAGAATCTTTTTAAAAGGAAAAAATAGAATATCATACACACTACCAAAAAGCATGCTTTAAATGTGTTAAAAGGAGGACACTGGCAAGGATGACAGGACTAAATACAAGCTAACTGTAAAGGTTTAAATTTGTAAATGCTCTATTGATCCTCTACCAATCATGAGGGGAGGACTTAACCAGAAGAGCCTTTACAGTGTAACAACTGGGCCTTGGAAGGTGAACCATGTCATGGAGACAGTGGTCTTCACAGACAGCTGTGTTTGTTGCTTTGGGGGAAACTGGTTTTGATTTTACTGAGTTATTAGCTTCTGAAAATCACATACAAAGGATTTTCCTCACTAAGCTGGTAAAATGTGCAGCTAAAGAAAGATTCACTGCATGTGCACAGAGTTGAGGCAGGGCTTGGGTGGAACTGGGCAGAGCTAGCTGTAAAGTTTACTTAAGAGTTTTTGTCTGTCTAAATGGCGATGTTTTAAAATTGCAGTTTTAAATGGGAGAAAACAGCATTATTAAAATAACTTGCCCAAGGGCCCAGGGTAAAAGCAATGGCTGTATGAGAACAGGGTCCCAGCTCTACCCTCACCAAACTAGGTCATGCAGCCCCTCTCTCTGTTACTACAAATATTCAATAAAAACGAACTATTTTTGTAACAATTCAGAATGTGACATTTTTAAAAGTGATCATGACAAATAGCGGAGTCCGTTTTTGGAGCAGCCCACTGAATCATTAAAATACTTACAAGGTCCTAAAAACCAGATTCTTCTCCACTGCCTTGCACCTTGTGTAGTGATTCACACTTGAACAATGCAAGGGAAAAGTAAAGACTCACTGTTTTACTTCTCTTAGACCTTGTCTATACTACAGGTTACTTTCGTATAATTTATCTCACTCAGGAGCGTGAATAATCCACACCTCTGAGCAACATAAATTCTACCGACCTAAGCGCCGGTGTAGATAGCACTATGTAGACGGCTTCTCCCACCGACATAGCTACCACCTCTCTCAGAGGCAGGAGTTACTAATCTCTCTCTCATCAGCTTAGAGCCTCTCCACCGCAAGCACTACAGTGCCTAGCACAGTGGGGTCCTGATCCATAACTAGGGCTCCTATAGGCTACAGTATTACAATAATAAAGAAATAAATAATAAGCACCAAATCAGAGGGGTGGCATTTTACATCCAGATTGTGCTCATTTTGCACAGATATATGTGATCTATCTGCAATCTCAAAATCACCCATGTTTTTCACATTCCTAAATCCACGTGCCAGATTCCTCTGAGCTCTTTCAGCTACCAGTACTGAAAGTGCTACCATACATAGACATCGATAATTATTACATTGTCCTGCCTTGAGTGCAGAGGACTGGACTAGATAACCTCTCAAGGTCCCTTCCAGTCCTACACTTCTATGATTACACAAGATGCAAGAGAAAGTCAGGGTCTAAATGCATACATAACTCTGTTAGTGTATTTCTCTGCACAAGCCTATGTGAACATGCAAAATAAGCACACTTACATTCAGATTACTGCATAGTCTGCTCTCTGTGTTCATGATCTGAGAATAAAAGGACCGGGCTTTTACCACATCATTCTAGAAGGAAGGAAAAAAAAACCCAAACAAATATCAAGTTATGCTTGTACAAAACCGAATTTTATTAAAAAACCTAAAAATAGCTAGCTTGTACAACCTCCCAATTAAATATCCACACTCCCCCACCCATGCTCTTTCAAAATATTTCAAACGCCCCACTCATTCTATGAAGTATTCACTGTAAGAAACACACCCTGCTCAGTGTTTCTTGTGTCATGAAGCTCTCTATGGGCTGGTCTACACCACGTTGTTAGATCGACATACCCCACATTAGGTCGAATTTATAATGTGCGTGTCTACACTACTGAGCCCTTCCCACCAACCTAAAGGGCTTTTAAAATTAACGCCTGTACTCCACCTCAACAAGAGGAGTAGTGCTAGATTCAACCTTCCCGAGTCACAGCAGTGTATTTTGACTTGTTTGGCCTCTGGGAGGCACCCAAGAGTGCCTCTGGACAGCACTTTCAACTCCACTGCACTTCAGCCAGGTAAACAGGAAAAGCCCCGTGAACTTTTGAATTTCATTTCTTGTTTGATCAGCGTGGAGCGCTCACCACCATAGCTGCCCAGGTACACAAATGTGCTCCAGCGTGGAGCATACAAGAGAGACTGGATCTGACTGCTGTGTGAGGAGAAGAGCCTGTGCAGGCAGAGCTCTGAACCAGCAGAAGAAATGCTGACATCTATGCCAAAATTGCACAGGGCATGGGAGAAAAAGGCTACACCAGGAAGACATAGCAGTGCCATGTGATAATAAAGGAGCTCAGGCAAGCGTACCAGAAGACAAGGGAGGCAAATAGTCGCTCTGGTGTTGAGCCACAGACATGCCACATCTATGAGCAGCTGCATGCGATTCTAGGCAGGGACCCCGCCAGTACCCCAACACTCTCCCTGGATACCTCCCAGGGGACCCAGGCAAAAACGGACATTGTTGATGAGGAAGAGGAGGAGGAAGAGAATGTGCAGCAGGCAAGTGGAGGATCCATTCTCCCCGAAAGCCAGGACCTTTTTCCTAACTCTGGAGGCAATCCCCTCACAGGATCCACTGATGCGGGACTGTGATGGTGGGGAAGGCACCTCCGGTGAGTGCACACTTGTAATAACACTACAGGGGTTAAATGCAATTGTGGTTAATGTTTAATTTGAGGTAAACAACTGGGATACAGTGGCAGCCAGTGCAGCCAAGCAAAAGGTGCTCCCTGGAAAAGCCTCTTTATGTGCCAGTAGTTTCCACACCAAAAAAATATCCCCAGGTGTGCCCTTACACCACCTACCCTTTCATGTGTGCTTACCAGGCCTGCCTGCAAATCGAAATCTGCTGCCCACCACTCTGTCATTTGTTGTACCTTACTGGCAGGCTCTTTTAAAACACAAAATTTGGCTGAGTGCCTCAGGGAATGTATTTACTGCTGTGAATTGTTGTTTTCAACAATGTATGCTTTTCCTTGCAGCTGCAACATTTTCTCTGAGCGCTTCCTCCACTCCAGCACAAAGGCTGTCTCAGATTAGAAGGTGAAAAAAGTGGACAAGGGAAGACATGTTTTGTGATCTGATGTGTTCCTCCGAGGCTGACAGGGCCCAGCTGAATGCATGGAGGCTCACACTGTCGGAGAGCATCCGCACTGAACAAGAGGACAGGAAAGCATGCAGGGAACAAGAGTGTAACATGCAAGAGATGTTGCGGCTTATGGGGGAGCAAACAGACATGTTGAGGCCTCTGGTTGATGTGCAGGAAAGGCAGCTAGACCTTAGAGTCCCACTGCACCCAATGATGAACCAGCTGCCCTCCTCACCAAGTTCCATATCCTCCTCTCCCAGATGTCCTAGAATGCGGGGCTGGGGTGGGGTGGGGTGAGAAAGAGTTCCGTTATCCCTTGAACTCAACTCCAGGGGATGGTTCATGGAGCAGAAAGCTCTCATTCCCACAGCTGTGATTGCTAGACAGTGCAATTGTAATAAGCTGTGTGTTCTTACCCCTCCCTCCCTGTGTTATCAGGCCCTTACTGGTTATCATTGCTATTCATTGCTGTCTCTGCTCAGTGTTTGTTAGCATAATAAAAATGCATGAATTGAGGACAAGAGGCTCTTTAATCACTGTGCATACTGTGGTGGTGGGGGTTTAGTTTACAGAGCAGTACATGCGAAAAAGGGGGCAGGTTGGTAAGGAACAACACACACAACTGTCACATCAGTGTTGGATCATTCATGAAACTGGTTTTCAAAGCCTCTTGGAGACGCAGTGCGTCTTGATGTGCTCTTCTTATTGCCCTGGTGTCTGGCTGCTCATAATTGGCAGCCAGGTGATCTGCCTCAACCCCTCAACCCGCCAGAAACTTTCCTCCCTTCCTTTCACAGATATTATAGAGCACACAGTAAGCAACAACAATAGGAATATTGCATTCACTGAGATCTAACCTAGTGAGCAAGCTGCACCAGTGCCCCTTTAGATGTCCAAAGGGGTATCCTACTGCCATTCTGCACATGCTCAGCCTATGGTTGAACTGCTCCTTACTGCTATCCAGGCTGCCTGTGTATGGCTTCATGAGCCATGGGAGCAAGGGGCAGGCTGGGTCCAAGGATAGCTATTGGCATTTCAACATCACCAACGGTAATTTTCTGGTCTGGGAAGAAAGTTTCTTCTTGCAGCTTTCTGAAGAGACCGGAGTTCCTAAAGATACGCGTGTGATGTACCTTTCTCAACCATCCCACGTTGATGTCGGTGAAATGGCCCCTGTGATCCACTAGCGCTTGCAACACCATTGAGAAGTACCCCTTGCGGTTTATGTACTCTTTGGCAAGGTGGTTTGGTGCCAAGATAGGGATATGCATTCCATCTGTCACCCACCACAGTTAGGGAACCCCATCACAGCAAAGCCATCCTCTTATGTCCTGCACGTTTCCCGGAGTCACTACCCTTCTTAGCAAAAGTGAATTGATTGCCCTGGCTACGTGGATCACAGCAGCCCCCACGGTAAATTTACCCACTCCAAACTGATTCCCAACTGACCGGTAGCAATCTGGTGTTGCAAGCTTCCACAGGGCTATCACTAGTCACTTCTCAACTGTCAGAGCAGGTCTCATTTTGGTATTTCTCTGCTTCGGGGCTGGGGAAAGCAATTTGCAAAGTTCCATGAAGGTGGCCTTACGCATTCAAAAGTTATGCAGCCACTGCTCCTCATCCCATACCTGCATCACAATGCAGTCCCACCAGTCTGTGCTTGTTTCCATGGCCCAGAAGCGGTGTTCCACTGTGTCAAGAAGTCTGGCTGCCGCTGCCAGAATGTGCAAATCGCTCTGTTCCATGGCTTCCAGCGCAGCTATTTGCATGGCATCACATTCTTCCATGCGGCTGCTCCTGGGTAAGCTCTGCAAATACTGCAGGACGATGCACGAGGTGTTTGTGACGCTCACAGTAACAGCGTACAGCTGAGCGGGGTCCATGCTTGATATCTATAGTGTCTGCACAAGTAACCCAACTTAGGCACGAAAATGATTGTTTGCCATTGCTTTCAGGGAGGGAGATAGGAGCCAAGTGCATCATGGGAGGCTGATGATATGTACCCAAAACACTTAACGAAATTTTTTTTGTCTCATCAGGCATTGGGAGCCTAACCCAGAATTCCAATCGGCAGTATCAACTGTGGGATAGCTGCCCACAGTGCATCACTCCATTGAATCAATGCTACCCATGACAGTGGGGATGCGCTCCGCTGACCGAATGTGCATAGTGGGGACATACACTGTCAATTTTGTAAAATCGGAGGCTACAGGTCAACTTTAATAATTTCGACCTAATTTCATAGTGTAGACAAGCCGTATGGTAGCATCTTGAGCCTTTAGACTTTAAGTCCCCAGTCTGAAGGGTGTGTAGCTTGGAGACAATAAGACTCTCACCTCCTTAAATACCTTGCTGAACTAGCGGGAAACTGTTCAGCGCTTTTACATTGTGGACATAGCCAGGCACATGTTACGGTTCTATTATACGGCAGCACTACATGTGTGATCAAATCACTATATACGCTTCTTAAGCACATAATGAGACATGATGTCATAGTCCCCATATCTTCAGGAATATACAGGTACATCCAAGGGTGCTGTTCCATTTGTAAAACAGGAATTTAAAATATTTTAGTGAGCAAAATAAAGGCATTATGAATACAAAAGAATGAGACTCCATATTTGTATATGAAATGAGATTTTGGTTTTAACCTAATGGCTGTGGAAAGAAGTCGACATCACAAGAACCACCACCACCACCGATACTAATAAAGTACACTTGTTGATATTATTATACTATGCTCATAGAGATGCACCAGGGGGGCCAAGGATTGAATGAGCATGGAGACTGAATATTTAAATACCACTTTACACATTCAAATCACTATACACACATCAACTAATTGGTCCTTAGAACACTCTGGTGAGGTAGAAAGTATCATTCTCATTTTACACATGGGGAAGTGACACAGAGGGTTAATGAATTGCTTAAGATTGCGTAACCATCTAGTGTCAGAACTTGGATTAGAACTCAGAATTTTCCCATTCCTCTGCTCAGTCTTCCAGATTATGCTGCCTCAGAAACCTGAAGATGGTCCCTTCTGTGTCAGGTTTGGAGCATGCTCTCAGCGCAGTGTAAAGATATTTGCACTGCCTCTGTATGTGGTGTTCCTATTTTGTGGTATTCTGTTTCAGTTTCAAAAGCTGTTAGTAGGCAACTAATTTACAGCAGCCTTTGTATTTATGTTACTATTTCCCTGGGTATTTAGTTATTACCAAAGAGCTTTGTTAACTTTTTCATTGATTCATCTAGTCTGACCTGCCATGTAACAAGGGCTATAGAACTTATCCAAAATATTCCCTAGAGCATAACTTAACTTACAGTTCTTTCTCTTTCTCTGACCCCCTCCCCCCCACTCATACCAAGGAAGTTATGAGTTAAGCCATCATTAACAACCTCACCAACATGTTCAGGGCAGGGTCCACGTTTACGTCTTTGGCCTCTGGGCACTACTGTTGTTAGCAGCCATCTCAATTCACACTGTGTTGGGATTTTGCATTAATAGGGCTAAATAACTGTGCACTGGACTGAATATGTATTCTAGAATTTCCAAATTCCCACACATTTTAAATGGCAGTTATATTATTCGCTTTTTGTCAAAGGCCTAATCACAGTGGTAGACAGACACACCTTTTTCTTTTCCTTCTGCTTGCTACCACATTGCACAGAAAGTCAACAGAATCAAAGACTAAATAAAAATAAAACCCCAGTACCTGTTTCAGAGCAAATGCTACAGCAAAGCAGTATGCTCGTCTTGACATGTTCTCTCCTTTTAACTGAGCCTCTTCAAGTAACTTTGTGCAGATTTTGCAAGACTCTGGACTGTTCTGTGTAGACATTTAAATCCACATTGTCATTATCAATTTAGAGAAGCAGCAAACGTTTCACATGATTTCAGAATTTTATTTGCTGATTTATTGCATGTAAAAATAAATATATCATAAGACTAATAAGACAAACATCTTTTCAAATGGTCATCACACCTGAACCAAACTACACTATGCTACAGAACAAATTCTGTGCAGCAATTCCTGAGAAGGACAGCACCAAAGGTATAATCAAGGGGAGGTAGGATTGTGGGAGCAAAGGTGACTTTAAACCACCTTTGCATTGCCCTGATTGTGGGCTGCTCGCTAAAACGGCCCCATGAACCATTGTGCTTAGCACTATAGACACTTCCCCTCCCACCTCCAGCATGCCTCCTAAACAAATTGACTTTTCATCATTACATTGCTTTGTGAGCTGCATTGGATTTCAAAGGAAATCCATATGCTTTCTAGATAGCATTAATCTAAGAGAAGACTGTACCCAGGAACTTGAGAATTCATTTGTTTCCATAAGGATTATTACAGAATACATTTTGAAAGGTAGTTTGGTAGGAGGAATTCTAATATAGCTTAGATTTTTGCTAATTCTTCAGTATGGATACCTTGCATTATTTCTTGGAAATAAATAATCACATAGATGTTCCACTAATGCCTTAAACATGCACTCTGTTAGGGCCAGCTGCTACAAAGACTTACACACATACACTTAACTTTATGCACACAAGCAGTCCCATTGAAGTCAGCAGGATCAGGGTCTTACTGTGCGGATCGATGTGCCAAATGCACTCATTGATATTACATCACTATTTTTAATGGGATCATATAATAAAGTGTGATGAGTTTGTCTATGTATTTTCTGCTTAGTTAATCACCTTTAATTTTTTTTCTAATACTTGTTCCTGCTTTCTGTTGCCACGGCTTCAAGAATTACACCTGCAATGTACCCGCTGACTGTGTTATGATTAGTGTCTTTCAGTGTTTAAGGCTGTTTTATTATTGTGAGAGTCAGTCTTCACTACTATTAATGACCCTTCATGTGTTATTTTATTTACAATTTTATTTAAAAGTATGTTTTTGGATACTTATTCCAATGATTAGCAGACAGACTTATTATCTAAAGGTTTTGTTCTCCTAAGAGAGGTACTGCCCTTCATGGCAGCAGCAGAAAAAACCACCTGCTGAAGTCAGCTGATAGCCATCCCTTACAATGATTTGAAATATTCAGTTGTCTGACCTTAAAAACACTTCTGTGCAAAGATTAAACAATAATTCCATGAGCAATAATCCCATCTTTAAATCCTATACATCTCTCTGAGCAGGCTCCTGGTATTGCTATTCAAAATAAATCTATACAGCTATAATTACATATTACTATTACTTATAGTAGCATCATAATTTTACATCCGAAGACAGTCAACTTTAGAGTGTTTCTCCTTGTAAGAGTGTGCTTATTGCTTTCCTAAGGCTTCCTATATTGCAATATTAACAATAATATTTTGCACTTCTATAGAGCTTCTGTAATATACTTTCCCCAAGCCATCATTTTAGTATGTACCACTTTAAGAGATGGGTGGCAGAACCAATGAAAGACTAAAATTTCAAATAATCTCCTTTCAATCGTCTTTAGTGCATAAAAGGCTATCCTGGCATATCCCCTTATCAAAGGCACCTTGTCTTGAATGAAATGGGAAATGTATTACTGCTGTTAAATTTTAACTGGGTGATTGTTTGAAACCACTGCTCAGCTCACCCTCCTTTAGCAGCTATGTTCAATAAGTGAGGACGGGCCAGGTTCTCCTAAAAGCATGACTAGGGTCAAAAGCAGTAGAAACCAAGCACTTCCACTGAACCTTTGCAGGATGCTACATACTTTTGTGTGCAATGAAACCAAATTCTTCTGCAGCTCTCTGCAGCAGACTATACAAGGATATTAATCAGAATTTTAGGGGTATGAACAGCAGAGGTCCATGATCCTCTAGCACAAAATTACATATGTTGATCTGTTGGGGGAGGAGTGTCGAAGCAGTGGACTGTATGTGCTGCTGATACTCCTCACAACTTGTTGCATGCCAGCTACTGCAGGTAGGGGCTAAGGATGCCTTAGAGATGCTGGACTGGTAGGAGTGAAGATCAAAGCCCTTTAACAGGGGGTTGCTCCTTGGGCCATGATCTGGCCCTATATTATTACTCTTATTACAGTAGATACCTGATAGCAATCTCTATAATTTAGATAACAAAATAGTTTGATTATAACCCAAGTTTTTACATGCTCATAACTTCCCAAATATTAACTTTCTACATTTAAATTATTAGGTCTGGGCTTCCAATCTGCCTGCAGGCAGAGGGACCCACCCTTTTTACATAGTGGACAATCTCCTCTCTCATTCTTGAGCACTTTCCACCTCCCATTCTATAGGCCATCAGATAACGTCACCATGTGACCAGCCAGCTCTCCATGGACCACCTGAAGGTGCTCCTCAGGCCACTGGAGTTTGAGAATGATTGACTGTAAAACTCACTACCATGATATAGTGTTTTAGGCCAACTCTTTTTCTTTAGTGAAAATAAAAAATATCTCCTACATTTAGCTGAAAAATTCTGGGAACTGAGTTTACCATGGAGTCATTATTTTGGAGCCAGTGGCTGTATTCCCAATGAGGATGATGGAAAATTGTAAGTATGGATTTCCTACAGAGCTATAACTAAAGGAGGAAATCTTTTCTAGGGTGGCACAAATAGCAGAAAAAAATATTGTGTTAATATCCTTAACATTTCATTTTTGCAGAACTGGGTTCAAATTTAGATAAACAGAGATCATAAGTGACACCAATTTGGGTGCCCCAGTCTAGTCCCTAGATAATGTTTGCCTATAATGCAAAATTAGTGAATGATTTGAGCATACACTGACATTTCTGCAAGGAGCAGATATTCCAGGAAATAACAAGTGCTGAATGCCAAGTTTGGAGTGTATTATAATAGCAGAACTGCCACTGAATGAGGCAGGAGTCCTGTGGAAAAAATAGTATGTAATCATATGATTATAGACTGTATCATAAAATATGCGCACAAGGGGGATGAATTACAGTTGCACAGGAAATCTTAATTCTGGCATTTCCTAATTTATGAGTGCTCAATTTTGCAAACTTAACATTTTTTTTGATGTGTGCAATATATATTGTACACTTGACAAAGAAGCAATCTATGATTGACTTAGGTTTCCAACTGAAGTGTTTGCAGCAGATGAGAAACAACGGCAGGGTATCAAATAGAAATTTTAAAGATAAATCTAATTAAAATAAAATACCACAAAACTTCTTCATGGAAATAATGAAACGTTTTACCAGTTTGTAGCATATTGCAAATGCAAGTAAATAGGTATCTTTGATGAATTTTATATGTTGTTTTTTCATTTCTCCCAGCACTTCCAAGGCACCTGCCAAAAAACAGATATTCATCCTGTAGTTAAGTATTTCACTAATTGGGGCTCTTACACTTAATGCATAACCCATCTACTACCGAAAAAACAAGATTACAGTATATGAACCCCAAAAAATATACATTTAAAATAATGTTGCAGATTAAGAACTATTAATCTAAAAAGAATTTACATATAAATGATACATTTTCAGAAAACCTTGCATCAGTGCCAGGTAGAGATAGCTGTTACTTTAAAAAAAAAAAAGAGATGTGATGAATATTTGATTTAGATTCAATTTGTATGAAAATCCTGTCTTATTGTCAAATCTATATTCATACAAATGTGATTCTCAAATTATATGCCTCCTTATCATCCTCCCAGATCCCAATAGACACCAGGCAGTAGCCATTTACAAATATGGCCAAACTCCCTTCACTAATCCCGTACAGAATTCCCACAAGCTCCCAGCTACTTCTCTTCATGCTGGCCCTGTATACAGTCTCTAATATGCTCATTTCCAGGTTAGCTTGCCTTCCTGACCTACTGACCCTGACAATATTGAAATCAGGTTTGCCAAATGCCAGGACATTGTGCTAGATATTCTTCAAATTAAAAAAAAGGGGGGGGGGGTTTGTCTCAACCTTACTTTACATTGTGCTTTAGATTTTCATGTCAGAAAAACCTTTCTAGGCCACATGAGACAGCTTCCCAGGTCTTCATAAAGGGTGAGATTGTGGTTTTAAGACAATGGCAGTGATGTGGGGAAGACACTCTGATTGTACGTGTTTTCAGATCAAACAAACAGAGCCTCTCAACAATTTTCTTACAAACATATTTTTCCCACATGCTCTAACACCCACAAAAATGCCTGAATAAATTTTCTTCAACCTTCCCCATACCACAAACAAAACAGTGTAGGGGGAAAAAGCATGAGACATTTCAGTCTAAAGGACATTTTTAGAGAAGTTAAGCCCCTGGAAAATAGGAGTCTAAAACAAAAGGCTCTTGCCTCAACCATAATTGTACAGTATTGCTAATGGGAGGCTAGAGTGCTGCTGCAAGTACTTAATAAGTACACATTATGGAGCCCTTCAAATGCTGTTGCATACTGTTGTGCTGCTTTCAAATCCAAGAGTGATCACATATGGCTCAGCTAGCCAAAAGAAGCATACTGTTCAGTGTTATTTATAGCTTTAAAATAGATTCATGGTTATATTGAAGACGTGTACCTTGCTCAAAATGCATTTGCTTTGACATATTTATTTTAGTACTTACTTTCGTAATGACCTTTTTTAAACAACATATCCATCAAAATATTGAATGATGTGCTATCAGAGAAGAAGCCGTGCAGAGTCTGGTGAAGAAACGTATAAACAGAGCCAGTTTTAAACAAAATTGCTATTAGGCCCTTCCTTACCACATACAGCATGTCCTCCAGCTGTGAACTGGCCATGTCCCCATAAGTGATACATTTGGCTCTCAAAGTTCTCCTTGTGTCCCCCAGTGGAGTAATCTTTAATTTTTCATTGAACTTTAGATCATATTGTGTCATTGATTTTTGAAGAACTTCCCACTGAGTTCTACTTCAAAAAAGATTGATGGCAGGATATGCCCTTTAAGTTAGTACAAACAGAACTGACTGGGCATGGGCTACTTTGAAAGCTTAACAGTTACAAATCCAGGTTTGTGTTTTCCTATAGCTGAACACTGATTAATGATGTCTTTGAGGGAAAAAATGCCAGCACCATCAAACTGAAGGAGGTTTTTTTGCTGAACACAGAACAAAAGTGGTGAGCTGATCAGGACTAAGGCTATAATTACCAAGGGCAGAGAATTCAATGAGAGAGCGCCTTAGAATGAAAAATTAGCGTATTTTCCCTCACTGAAATTATACTGAACATGGAGCATTCAGGGAAATGAATGTGTGAGAGACAACACAATGCTAGAGGTATATTCAGTCTGAATTTCTATCCACAGAGGCTGCACTAGTGACAGCTGAATGTTACTGTGGAGAATGAAGGGGTTACACGTAAGGCTACGACTTTGGTGGGGAGATCAGTGTTTCTGATAATCATGAATCTGAATAAAGTCCGCGATCGTCGCAGCAACAGCTCCTTTCCCTTCTGAGAGTTGTGACCTGGCCCACATGGTCGCAGGGCCACTCAGGTTTGGTGTGTCCGCCACTCTGCAGATGGTGACAGAGGGGCGGAGACATCAAACCTGAGTGGTATTGCGACCCATGGACTAGGTCACAATGACAATCCAATTCAGCCCTTCCTTCCTCCATATACAGAGGGATGGACAAGCCACACCTAGTGGCACTGTGTCCAAGTGAGCCAAGTACCAATGCCTGGAGCAGGGAGCCAGGCCCAGCCCTACACAATAGGAGCCGCTGCTGTGGGGTGAGTCCAAGGCAGGCTTCCTCTCCAGCCCCCCTTTTTCCTCAGGGTCTTCCCTCCTCACCGAGATGGGCTCACTCTCCAACCTCTCCCATAGGCCCCCCTGCTTTTCCCCTTTCCGTGAGATGGCCTTGTTTTCACACACCTCTGCCATCACATTTTTTAAAATTTCTGTGAAAAAAATTGTAGCCTTAATTACATGTAGTTTTTTATTTTTATAAATATGGCATGTCCCTCTGGTTATCTGTTCCACATTAACCTGCTTGACTGCCAGAAGTTAAATCAAAGGAGGTTGTTAAGCGAGAAACCAGCAGGAAAGACATGGCAGTGATGAAGATAAGACTCCTTGGAGAAACAATGGGGTACCTGTGGATTGGGAATAGCCCTTGCCTGGCTCCAGATAGTCTGGAAAGGTATATAAACCTAGGATCAAGCTGTTCCAAAAACGTAGGGTATGTCTTTACAGTACAGTCAGCTTGAGTGTTACACCCTAATTGGACTCCCATCTACATACACAAATCTCTAGCTTGAGTTAAGTGGTGCTTTAGGCTTGAGCTAGCTGGTCTGTCAGGGTATGCCTACCAGCCCAAGTAGACAGACATTCCTTAGTTTCACTTACGCTCACATCTTAAAAATAGCAGCATGGATGTTATGGCATGTGTGGCAGCAAAGGCTAACCACCCTGAGCTCAGACCCAGGTGGTCTGGTGGGTCTGAGCTCAGGTGGTTGGCCCATGCTGCCTGACACCCATGCTATAATGTCCACACTGCTATCTTTACCACCCTAGCTTGAGCGAGATTCAAGGTTGCTTGGGTAGGCTAGCCAGTGCACTTTTGCTGTGTAGACATACCCTGAGGCTGACACCCAGACTGACGGAGACATACACAGGGACTGTAGCAAGCAAGCTGGCTCTCTCAACCCACAGATGGGAATAAGTCAGACCCACCTGAGCTATGAATAGGGAGGTTAAGCTTATGTAAGGGAATATATTCAACTCTTTGTTGTGTTGACCCTTTGCCTAAATGCTGTGTTCTCTTTGGCAATTAAATGCTACTTTGTTTTGAAGATGCTGTTTTTGAGTCACTTTAATCAGCTGGCACTGGTGCCTGGAGAAAAAGGGGCTTACAGGTGCCAAACTTGGTTGGGCCTGTTGGATTAACATGGTTGGGTAAACAGGTGTGCTACAGTCTCAAGACTCAATCTAGGAGTAGTTGGATCACATGGTTCCACCGAGAGTGAGGTGCAGGAAGCCAGGCCTGTCACCTGAGGGGTGCACTTGAGAAAGACACAAAGGTATTTAAGATATGGCTGGCCCGGTAACCGTGACAGCTGCCTTCCATGATCTAATACCATTCATCAGTTCTGCAAGAACTCAGGGCCTTTCTTACATAGGCCCCAATTCAAAGAGATTTATTTAAAGACATCCCTGAATAAGCATGCGAGCAGCCTCAGTGATTTCAAGGGATTTTTTACATGCTTACAGCTAGGCATGTGATCAACCATGTTACTAAATTAATGCCTGATCCAAATCCCAGTGAAGTCGAAGAGAGTCTTTCCATCAACTTCAGTGGGCTTTGGAACAGGCTGATAATATCCTCTCTCTACATCTCCCCTGTAATAGGTAGCATGTATATAGGATTTTATATCTTCAAAATGCTGTCCAAAAACTATTCTTTATAATTGTAAAGCATTAAGGGACTGGTTTTCAGAGGTGCTGAGCACACACAGCTCTCGTAAGCTTCAAGAGTTGCTGCAAATGCTCAACATCTCTAAATCTGGGCCTAATCTTCTATACAAAAAACTCAGAATCACCAATGTCCAAAGATGATGTTAGAGAACAACAAACGATGCATCAGTGAAATACGTTTACCAATATTAGGTGAGTTCGGTAGATTGAAGAACTACTTCTATTCAATGCATTTTATAGAGAATGTTGTAATTATTCTGAAATCCAGCTAACCTCCCAATTACAATGGAAATGCTAGTTTGGTTCAATGTTTTCAATTATTGTTCCTAATAGAGAAAAGCAGAGACTGGAAAGTCAGCACTGGCTAATCAGCCCACACACCTCTGCATCTTAGAAAATAACTTCCCATTATTTCTACAAATCTTCCACTTTACTATAACTTTGAGCTCACAGGAGGTCAGGACATGCAACATATTACTAACCAAAATTAGAATTGAAATGGAAAATAATTTTTAAAAAAATTATATATATATATATATATATATATATAAAGGGAAGATACCTGATCTTTGATGAGTTCTATTGCAGGTACTTCAAGGTCCAGCTCATAACACAGCCTCATAAAAAGGGGTCCAAATTTAAACTCACCAAAGGCCACATTTCTGTTCTCTGTATGGTACCTGATTAGAAAAGATTTTTAAAATGTAAATACATCAGGAGTGGAAAATTGCAACTAATTATGACTTTCAAGAGGCAATGAAATCTGCATATGAAATGGCTTAGGCATGTATACAGTCAATGGTATTTAGAACAACAGTGAGATCATTGCATGGCTGGAGCTGACAATGTTCTTTCCAATTAGTAAATAATGAAGTGAACAGTAATAATAATAATGTCATCTCTTCTGTTGCCCACAAATTAATCTCTATTAGTTTAGCAATAGAGTGGGCCTATATATCGCTACAGCATTTATTTGTATTGGGTTTTGTTGCATTATTTTTTTAGTACACATGCTACTTGTAAAATGTGTTGGATTGACAGTCCTAAATACTCTAGTCCTCTATTTACAAAGCAAAAGCAGTACAGGCAGTAGCAAGGCTATTTTCATGCCAACATGCTTCCATCTTTTTCTGCAGGGCAACATCTAGGTGTGAGTGGCTTTTTCACTCTCCATAACCATTTTTCCTTTTACTGAGCTCAGCGTTTCATAGTTGCTAGAAAGATACATTACAAATAAAATTACCATAAATGAAAAATACAAGGAAACAGAGAAAACAATTTGCTTTGGATTTTTTTCTAAATTACCTGTAAATAACATTTTTAGCTATTTCCACATCGTCTGGTGTCTGGCACAAATGCAGCAATGTTTTTAACTCATCTTTGAGGATTATTCCATTTTTCTTCAATTTTTCTTCAATATTTCTAAAATATGAATCTGAAAGTAAACAAATTGTTGCAGTAGTCTATTGGACACAGCTCCTTCAGTCAGTATACTATATTCTGTACCAGAAGTATGACAATTTCATAGGCTACATCTACACTACAGCACCGCTGCAGCTAGGATAGGGATAGCTCAGTGGTTTGACCATTGGCCTGCTAAACTCAGGGTTGTGAGTTCAATACTTGAAGGAGCCACTTAGGGATCTGGGGCAAAAGTCAGTACTTGGCTCTGCTAGTGAAGGCAGGGAGCTGGACTCGATGACCTTTCGGGGTCCCTTCCAGTTCTAGGAGATAGGTATAACTCTCTCTCACTGCTTGTGGTGGAGATACTCTCAGGAGACAGCTCTCCCATAGGCTTAATAACTCCTGCCCCTGCAAGAGGTGATAGCTATGTTGGTGGGAGAAGCTCTCCTGCTGACAGAGTGCTATCTACACTGGCACTTAGGTCGATATAATCCACACCCCTGAGCGATGTAAGTTATACCAAAGTAATCTGTAGTGTAGACAAGGTCATAGTGTTAAAAGGATTTCCTCAGTAATAGGCATAATACTGCCCACAAAGAAATACATATCTGGGGTTTTCCTTGAAAATCTGAATGTCTGAAAGAGAGGGGGACTCAGCAAGTTTAAAAAGGGCTTCAAATCTAAAGTTTTTCTAGACTCTTCTGCACCGTGTACTGTATGGGATATAAAAGTAAAAACCCCAAGAGCTTTGACACTCTTCTTTCTTTCTTCCCATCCCAGTTGTAGACTCAAACAGGCATGGGACTACACCAATCACCAGATAACAGTATTGGCCTGGGGGATTCATAGTCCTAGATAAGTGAAAGAAGCAAGGAGAAGAGATGTCTCATGCTCTTCTAAAGCTAGAACAGAAATGCACAGGCTATAACCATAGGATCTTGGTAAAAAAAAGTAATTACGTCTCTTGGTCTTTCAAATGCTATGGTGGGTGCAGGAAATAAGAACACACCCAACATATGCACCATAAACTAGGGATTTGACATATTATAGATCCATTAGTTCCCAGGGGATAATATAATTCAGCTAAGTAGACAAACAAGGTGAAGTATGACCTGAATCCCTATAAAGCTTAGTTCCTACATTTAGCAACAGTGCCTGACCCACATTAATAAGTTCAATATATATCTTATGAATCTTATTCCACATCCTCTGCATACTGAAATTCCACCACTATAGCAGGGATCTTATGAGTGAACCAAGCAGTGGAAATGGAAGAGAGCCCTTTTAAACATAAAAAACAGACATCTACTTTTAACAGATCTGTGCAAATCAATACTACTAGTATTGTAATTATTAGTCCACCAATCCGTTGCTTTCCTTGTGGCGAAGGCCTGATCAACTGTGGGACTACTAGTCCAAATTTGCGCAACCCAAAGTAAACATCACAGAGTGTAAAACCACATTCTAGGGAGAATTCATCTGAAAAACGCTATTACATCAGACACAAAACAAGCATTTGATGTTTTAAGAAGCACTATTTTTTCAACATTAAAAGCTTTTAAGAATTGCCATGTTGCCTAATATTTTTAAAGAATACTGTTTAAATAATGGTATATCTATACAAAGTACCAGAAAAATGAATAAGTATGAAGAAACTTATTATGCTATTTTGAAAGAAAGCAAATTTCCACAGCAGAACTGTGATTATGTTAGGCTTGGCAAGCCAGTCAACTGACTGCTCAAATAATGTCATTTGACACCTATTTATTTGACCGAAGTCAAATGTTGCCAAATATTCCAGCAAGAATGGCCTAATGTAGGTGGGAGCCTACGTTTTTAACTGCATCCTGGTACCATTCTTTCATTTTTTACAACTTCATTTCATTGCATTTTGCAATTTTCTGAGTTAAAATAACTGTTAAGTAACTTGTTTTTTGTAATTAGTCATAATTATCTACCTAAGGCTAAGCCTATTGGGGACCGTAAATTTTACTTTTTTTTTTTGGTTAGTGTTCTAATAAATCACTGCTTTAAAATATATGATCAATGTATGACCGGTCAATTGACTGATTCTTTTTAGGATCGGTCAAATGGCCAACCACAGATTATGTCTCACCTGCATTGCTTTTTCTCTCCCCCAGGGCGCTAATGTGACACAGTTTCATGCCATTCATCCCATGTTTAAATTATGAGTATCTCACTCTTACCCTATATATACTGCCAATTAAATTTTTTAACACTTGTTTCTATCTTTTATCTCAGGAAATAACTCTCAGCTCCCACTCTGTCCCCCCCAAAGATTGGGTTTTACATCTTCACAGAACATCGTTCCCCCATCCCCTCAACAACAAACCTCATTTTGTTCTTTGGGATAATTCTTGCATTTGTGAGAGTAAAAAGTTATCAACAGAAACAAAATCTGTGTATACTCAGACAGCTTCATGAAGATAAGTCCTGCATAACCTTTATGAACTCCTCATAAAGCAGATTTATGTTTCATTAAATAAAGGGAGAAGGAACCTCTAGATTTTCCCTAATGGGACTTTATCTATTAACAATAACAATCCAAGACTTCACTCCACACTCATTTTGGAGATCCTGAACTCATCTTTCGTATTTTTAATTTACAGGTGTCACTGGAATCAGAGGAGATACAAGATGAGAGGTTGAGAGAAAGGAAATAGCTGAATAGCACAAAATTGCTAATTTACAAAGTGGATTAAGAATTATTGGCATAACCCTCTTCTGGATACCTAAGCATTTACTAAATTTTGTACTAAGTTTCCCTGTAGAAGAAAACAGTTACCTGTTCTAAAAAGTTATAAAGTTGCACTGTGGTTTGGCGGCCTTGACTGGAACAAACAGAAATATTAAATGCTAATTTTAATATTGATGATATTGTTCAATAAAAAAAATACTTGTACCTCTATTGCCATAAATTTGATGTTCAGTTGCTATCTTCTTCTGCTGAAATTCTTGCAATCGTATAATATCATCTGTTAGCAGATATCGCTTTGCTAAAAATGGGGAGGAAGGAAGGGGAAGATTCAGCATAATATTAGATTTACTGTTTGACAACACTGAAGTCTGCATTTAGGAATTACTGCTATTATTTACCATGCAATCCGGGACCACAAGAAGATTTAGGGCCTGGTTTTCAGAAGTGCTGGGCACCTGCAGCTTCATCAATGGAAGCTGTGGGTGTTCAGTGCCTTTAAAAACCAGGCTCTTAAAGTGCATCATAGTTAAAATGTGACCGTAAATATGGCACCTTCTTTCTCAACTGTGAGTCTCTGAGTCATAGTTGCTTACTTTACTGACAAAATAAGTATTTACTCCTACAGCTTTGCAGGGCAAATACAGACAAGGAGGAGTGAGCATTAGAATAGTTTTGCTTCATGCGTAATTAAAATAAACTGCAAAAAAAATAATTAAAATTGAGATGTGTGTTTCCCCATTAACCAATCAGTGAGAGCAGTCACAGCAGAAAGGAGGAAAAAAGCTCCCTTTTGTGAAATCCTCTTAGTATTACTCCTTTCTGGCTTTCTCAAGAGATCCCAGAATGCATCATTCTATGACAGGACAAATAGTGGCTGTGAAGAGATTTTGATATTTGTGCTGTCATAGAAAGATGCATTCTGGGATCTCTTGAGTAAGCCAGGAAGTACCAAAAGAATTTCATAAAAGGAGGGAAAAATTGGAAGATGAGCATGTATTATATGCATCACAATAGCACCCAAACTTCCCAATCAAGTTTGGAGCTCTGTTCAAATACATAGGAAGACATGGTTCCTGCCCCAAAGAGTTTACAATCTCAAGACTTTGATGCTGAACTCAATTTTTTTTTATCTCATCTTTGTCAGCTAAGTTCTGTTTGCAAAATCTTTACCATCACAGACATCTCCTAGAGAATATTCTTCATCCTAGAATATTAAGGGAATTAGCGAGTGATATTGCTAGCCCGTTAGCGATGATTTTTAATAAATCTCTAAATTCGGGGATTGTACCGTTTGACTGGAGATTAGCTAATGTAGTTCCTATATTCAAGAAGGGGAAAAAAGGTGACCCGGGCAACTACAGGCCTGTTAGTTTAACATCTGTAGTATGCAAAGTCATGGAAAAAATTTTAAAAGAGAGAGTGGTTACGGAACAGGAGGCCGATGGCAACTGGGATAGTTTACAGCATGGATTTACGAAAGGTAGATCGTGCCAAACCAACCTGATCTCCTTCTTTGAGAAAGTAACAGATTTTTTAGACAAGGGAAATGCAGTGGATCTAATATATCTGGATTTCAGTAAGGCGTTTGATACGGTACCGCATGAGGAATTACTGGTTAAATTGGAAAAGATGGGGATTGAAATGAAAATCCAGAGGTGGATAAGGAGCTGGTTAAAGGGGAGACTGCAGAGGGTAGTATTGAAGGGGGAACTGTTGGGTTGGAGGGGGGTTACCAGTGGAGTTCCTCAAGGTTCGGTTTTGGGTCCGATTTTATTCAATCTATTTATTGCTGACCTGGGAACCAAGAGTAGGAGTGGGCTGATAAAGTTTGCGGACGACACCAAGTTGGGAGGTATTGCCAATTCGGAAAAGGATCGGGATATCCTCCAGGGAGATTTGGATGACCTTGTAAACTGGAGTATTAGTAACAGGATGAAATTCAATAGTGAGAAGTGTAAGGTTATGCATTTAGGGATGACTAACAAGAATTTTAGTTATAAGCTAGGGACGCACCAGTTGCAAGTAACGGAGGAGGAGAAAGACCTAGGAGTCCTGGTTGATCGTAGGATGACTATGAGCAGGCAATGTGATGTGGCCGTTAAAAAAGCAAATGCGGTCTTGGGATGCATTAGGCGAGGTATTTCTAGTAGGGATAAGGAGGTGCTAGTCCCGTTATATAAGGTGTTGGTGAGACCTCATCTGGAGTACTGTGTGCAGTTTTGGTCTCCCATGTTTAAGAAGGATGAATTCAAACTGGAACAGGTACAAAGAAGGGCCACTAGAATGGTCCGAGGAATGGAAGGCCTGTCGTATGAAAGGAGACTTGAGGAGCTCGGTTTGTTTTCCCTAACCAAAAGAAGGATAAGAGCAGATATGATTGCACTCTTTAAATATATCAGAGGGATAAATACCAGGGAAGGAGAGGAATTATTTCAGCTCAGTGCTAATGTGGACACGAGGACAAACGGATATAAATTGTCAGTCAGGAAATTTAGGCTTGAAATTAGACGAAGGTTTCTAACTATCAGGGGAGTGCAATACTGGAACAGCCTACCGAGGGAAACAGTGGGGGCGAAGGACCTCCATGACTTTAAGATTAAGCTAGATAAGTTTATGGAGGAGATGGTATGATAGGATACCGGGCTTAGTCAATAGGTTAATTAAGTGCCACACTGGTAAATAGTACAATGGGTCAATGATATGATATTCTTAACCTTTTTCCAGAGGGTATGGCTGGAGAGTCTTGCCCGCATGCTCGGGGTTCAGCTGACCGCCATATTTGGGGTCGGGAAGGAATTTTCCTCCAGGGTAGATTGGCTGTGGCCCTGAAGGTTTTTCGCCTTCCTCCGAAGCATGGGGCAGGGGTCGCTTGCTAAAGGAGTGGGGGGATCGGCTTATGTGGCCTGCATCTTGCAGGAGGTCAGACTAGATGATCATATTGGTCCCTTCTGATCTTGAATTCTATGATTCTATCTCTTCAGTAACAGAAACTTTTTGCAACAAAGCAATTTTAACAGGGTTTACACTGATACAATCCACTCTTTTAGGTTGCTTATGGAATCATTCTAATCCTTTTTGTGTGTTGGCTTAATCATAAGTTAGGGGAATACAAAAAGGAAATAAGTAGCCTAACTAATGGAGCAGCTCATATCGAGCAGGAAAAAAGGATGATTTTATTTATACATACACACAAACCAAAAATTCTAAGGAACCAAAAAAAAATTAAGAAAATCCTAAGATTTCTATTTACATAAAAAAATAAAGGCCCATCTATACATATTAAAATATACACCAATGCAAAAAATCCTAACATGGTTGAAATAAATACATCTCATTTCTTTCAAGTGTGTCTTGTCTTATGGTAACCTGTTATAACTGGGTGACTAAATGACACAATTCATCTGTTACCACTGAACTAGAATGTTGAAAATTGGTATATTCATTCCTCCTCCCATCCCTGAAATGTGCCATTTCTAACATATCTCATCAAGAGATCATCAGTTTAATAACTTACAACACATTCTTTATTTTGAGGTAGTCTTATTAATAAGGCTAAGATTTTGTCACAGATATTTTTAGTAAAAGTCACGGACCGGTCACGGGCTTCCATGAATTTTTCTTTATTGCCCGTGACCGATGTTTTCAGAAGAATGTGGCGCGCACCAACAATTACTCACATACAGGGCCGGCTCCAGGCACCAGTGGAGCAAGCACATGCCTGGGGCAGCACATGCTACGGGGCGGCATTCTGTCCATTCTGCAGAGTCAGAGCGTTTTTTTTGTTTGTTTTTTGGGTTTTTTTGGCGCCAGTTCTGGGCAGTGCAGAGAGAAGCCGGAGAGAAGCCGGGAGGACAGAGAACACTGGCGCCCGCAGCCTGCAGCCCAGGAGTTCTCTGTTCCCGGCAGGCGCAGGACCGCGGCTTCTCTCCAGCTTAAGCCACAGCCCCGCGCCTGCCAGGGACAGAGAACACCGGCGCCTGCAGCCCTGGAGTTCTCTGTCCCCAGCAGGAGTGGGGCTGCGGCTTCTCTCTCCTGCTGGGCACTAGCCGGGCATACATAAATGCCCCGGCGGGCGCCATGGCACCCGTGGGCACCACGTTGGGGACCACTGGGATATATCTTGACTGCAGAGTTAACTGAGGGTGATGAGCACTTTCATCGGCCTCACCTAGGTGTGAGTGGCCACATTGCAAAGCTATACTCGAGAGTGTCCATGGTGCATGTATTACTAGAACTTCTGAGGGGCTCATATCATGGCTGTTAGTGCTAAAGTAAACTGAGCTGCTTTATAGTTCTTTCCAAGTAAACTGCAGAACTTGTCTGTCCTTCTGAGCATCTGGGGCTAATTGTGGGAAAGAACTGGAGGACTATCAGCACTCAAGCTTGCATCCACACTGCAAAATGGGTGGGTTACCAGCCCAAGAGTAAACATCATTCAGGCTTTAGCATATATCTCAGTAACAGTAAGAGCTCAAGTTAACGCTGCAGTGAAAACAAACCTTTAGTTGTCTAAAACCAGTTGTCTACATTACAAAGTTTTCTCAGCATAGCTATATCTGTGTGTGTGTGTGCGCACAAACCACATCCCCTAACTGACACGATTATGCTGACAAAACCCCCAGCAGAGACACAGCTATGTTGATATAAAAGTGCTTCTGTTGGCATAGCTAACACT
The DNA here is from genome assembly GCF_020497125.1 of Mauremys mutica. NCBI lineage: Eukaryota > Metazoa > Chordata > Testudines > Geoemydidae > Mauremys > Mauremys mutica. The sequence continues at coordinate 47,305,157 of NC_059077.1, forward strand.
ATTCAGGAAGCTGCTGTTACTATGCCTATAGAAAAATTAATTGGTATAAACTGCATCTACACCAATATAGCTATATCAGCAAAGCACTGATAGTGTAGACAAAGCTTCAGTATCAGGTTTGGAATATCTAGGCTCTCTGGAAGTACATCCCAGCAAGGCAGACATCCCTTCAACCTTCTAAGGCAGATAAACTGGGTATCATACAGGGTAGACATTCGGTAGCCACTGAATCAGCGCTGGGACAGAGTGTCTGTGTATGGGACAGAATAGTTTTATCTGGGTTGAATTCAATTCTTTGTCTTCTGAAGTATTCTATAGCCTTAATTTTGTAACTTATACAGTAGAAAATTGAAAAGAAACTTTAGAGGGTAAAAGTAAGTATTGGACTGATTACTTAGCACTGTACATTGTGGGATCATGGACATTCCACTCACTAAGAAAAGCAGCTCTGTGATGAAACCTGCTTTTGTTGAAGTGGCCTTTCATTGTTCAGAAGCTTCCATAAAAGGAAAGCCCATAGAGGAATTCCCATTTCTAAAAGGATAGGACAATAATAAATGGAAGGCCATTCCCAGTTAAGGCACCTCCAACATCACAAGTTGTAGGTAAGGAAAGGAACAAGGATGTAGTTACACAGGCTGTTCTGTTGCTCTTAAATGCTAGAAGCACTGAAACAGAAATACAGCTTTTCTTGGGCAGATTCCCTTTTCTTTATTTCCACGAAACTGAACACGGCACATCTCAGGTTAGGGCATTTGGAAAATTGGTCAAAATAACTAACTACTTGGTGTCAACAAGCAGAGGCAACGGGCGTTTGGGCAAGGGCCCTTTTCTCCCTGGGAAATTTTTATATTAAAAAAAATAAAAAGTTAAAGCACTTTTCAAGGCCAGTAGGCGTAATCTTATATTTACAGATTGGTAAAGTGAGCCACAGAGATGAAGTGATCTGCATACTACTCACCCAGGGATCCAGTTGCAGAACTGGAAACAGAACCCATATTTCCCACCACGTCCCTAACCTACCCAGTGGCATTAGAACAATTTTTACAGTGGAGGATGCTGAAAGCCATTGAACAAAACTATAAACCCTGTATATGATGGAAACAACTTCAAGTCAGGGGGTGCTACAGCACCCCAGCACTCCTAGCTCCAGCATCACAGACTAGGAATCCCTATTTCGGGCTGAGGCCCCATGTGGCCGAGGAAGGATACCACGCTCCCCTCCGGACAGCACAGCTAGACGCTGAGCGCTGTTAGCTGCTAACACAAGGGGCTCTCTAGCCCCCTGAACCGCTGGGGGCAGGGCGGGCGGGCAGACAGCCAGCTCCGACAGCCCCACTCCCACCGGCGGAACCTAACCCCAAAAACAACGTGTGCACATGCTACGAAGCAGCCGCTGACAGGCCAAGGGGCCGCTCCACACCAGCCCAGCAGTGAACAGACGGAGCTCAGCAGGGACCACACATCCCAGCAGCCCCAGCACCACTTAGCCGAGTCCACTAAATCCAAGACGCTGCAGTGCATGCTGGGAAGCGTAGTCCTCCTGGGCCGTGACGCCGTCGCTGGAGTACGCAGCCGGCAGCCTCTATAGCCCACGGGACACCCCAACCCCCACTCATCTCCCGAGCCTAGGCCGGGCGCCCGCGAGTACCTCCGTGCGGGCAGCTCCAGCAGTCGAGCGCCGCGGCAGCTGAGCGCAGCATGGAACGTTTGATTGTCTCCCGCAGGATTCGATTGGAACCTCCGGCTACCGCGGCGGCCATTCTGTCCTCGGAACGTACCATCTGCGCCCAGAGGCAGGCGGGCGGGCGGGCAAGAGGCCACCTGTAAATGGAATTCACCCCGCCCCCCCGCTTGCTAGTACCGGTGTCCCTCCAGGGGCAGGGAGGGGCGCGAGTCCTCAGTAGCTAAATAGCCAGGTCAGCGGAGCACTGTCCCTGTAGCTGCTCGCGTCTCCCCTCTCCGCCTCAGGCGTTGGTACATTCCGAGATGGCGGCCCCCATGCTCCGGCGAGCCGTGCTCTTCTGGGGCAGGGCTGGGGGTGCGAGAGTGTCTCGCGCCGCGCCAGGTGGGTGACGGTCCGGAGCGCGTGGCCGGGGCACCCTGCAGGCTCCACCTGCCCTGGGGCTCGTTGCGGGGTGCGGACTCCCGGGGGAATCAGGCTGTTGGGCACCGCTTGGTCCCATCGCCTCCCGCGCGCCCCGGGGTAGGAGCAGCCCCCCTCGGGGCGCTGAGCCAGACGGGCCCGAGCTCGCCGCCCGCGCGCGGCTTCTCTATGGCCCAGGCGCCATAGGCCAATGCAGGAGAGCTGGGATCTGCTCCTGGCTCCGTAGAGCACTGCTGGGGCGACCTGTAAAATGGGGATAATCATGCCCCTCCCCGCCAGTGTAAAGTGCTCTGGGAGCTCTGCGTGCAAAGAACGAGTCGGAGCTGAATGTCCTGTGCCTCCTGGCTACTGCTCCTAGAATAAAGGGGTTACTGACGCCAGTGCCCGTGCTAGCCCCCTGGGGGCGCTAAGCAGAATTTTTTTTTGGGGGGGGGGGGCTACAGTACATACTGATCATTAATAGGGAGCCTTCTTGTACTGCTCAGGGCCTTAAGCAATTGTTGAATCTGCTTATTCCTAGCACCAGCTCTGACTACAGCTTGAGAATGTAGACCTACATTTATTACACATTCACCATACTATCATCTACCCAATCACCTGCTTTTCAGGCTAACATGAACTAGCACCCTGCTGTTATGTTGGGACTGGGATAAACACTTAACAAAAATTATCCATCCAGCAACAAAAGTTAGAGAGGTCAGGTGGGTGAGATAATATTGCCTCGCCATCTTGTCTCTCTAATAGCCAGGAACTAACTTGGCTATAACACCACCATGTACACCAGTGGTCACCAACCTGTCAATCATGATTGACTGGGCAATTGTGATCTCCAGGGGTGTAGCATGGCTTCCTCTAAGGCTGACTCCCTGCCTAACCAGACACATGCCACTCTCGGAAGTGGCCAGCATGGCCCTCCGTGTGCTGCTCCTGCCTGCAAACACTGCTCCCGCAGTTCCCATGGGCCGGGAGAACTGCGGGAGCGGTGCTTGCAGAGAGGGGTAGGGTGCAGAGCCACGGGGGGGCTGCAGGGGCATGTTGGCCCATTCTGGGAGCAGCATAGGCCCCCTCTCAGAGCCAGCACCCCAAATCTTCTCCTGCATCCCAGCCCTGAGCCCCCTCCTAGAACCAGCACCCCATACACCCTTCTGTACCTTGTACCCCCTCCTGCACCCCAACACTCTGGACCCTCCTCCCAGAACCAGCATTGTGATATTGCACTCTGTGTTTTATGGAAATATGCTTATGAGTGTGAATATGATGTAACTGGAATATGCTTTATGCAAAAGGTCTCTTGTAAGATATCATAACAAAAGTTATAAAGTACTGAATATATTCCTTCTATTTGTATGCATGTATCATTCTTGTATCTGAAGCTAGACATATGAAGTATAACTCTGAGGTCCTGTTGTAATTATGTAAAGTGTGGGCCCTTAATGGTGGTTTAGAATCTTGCTGGCTCCTAGTGGCTAGGACAATTGGTTGTAAATGGTTTATTTACCTGCAAGCCTTCCTCTGTATGGTGGGCCAACCTAGGAAGAATGGAGACTAGGGGCTAGTCTACACTGGCAGCGCTTTAACATGGCTTGTGTAGTCATGGCAGAGCGTTGGGAGAAAACTCTCCCAGCGCTCAAAAAAACCCACCTCCATGAGAGATGTAGGTACCAGCACTGGTGCTTTACAGCACTGAAACTTGCTGCACTCAAGGGGGTGTTTCACACCCCGAGCAAGAAAGTTGCATTGCTATAAATTGCCAATGTAGACAAGCCCTGTGAGGGGGGGGGGGTGTCTTACAGTGACATGTGACCATGTCACATGCTACTGGAATCCATCTTAATGCTTATACTTTTCCATTGGTGAGGCAGGGGTGGGGACAAGCACAGACAAAGAATTTCTGCTTGTGCCAAAGCTATAAAAGGTGGTGGAGCAGGACAAAAGGGGCTGCCAGTCATGAGAAAACCCCAGCTTACCACCTGAGATGTCTGCTAGATCTAACAAAGACTGTACTGGGGAAAGGATTGGGCCCAGACTAGGAAGGGGTCTAGTTTGTGGAAAAAAGCTTATTAGAACATCTTTGAGGGTGAGATATTACCTGTAATCAGTTTCTTAATGCATTAGGCTTAGACTTGTTAGTTTGTTTTATTTTGCTTTTGTGACTTACTTTGTCCTGGCTATTATTACTTGAAACCACTTAAATCCTACTTTTTATACTTAATAAAAATCACTTGTATTTATTAATAAACCCAGAGGAAGTGATTAATGCCTGGGGAAGCAGACAGCTGTGCATCTCTATCAGTGATATAGAGGGTGAACAATTTACAAATTTACCCTGTATAAGCCTTATACAGAGTAAAACGGATTTATTTGGCGTTTGGATCTTACTGGGAGCTGCGTGTCTGGGTGCTGGAGACAGGTAACTTGCTGAGTTGTTTTTAGTTAGTCTGCAGCTTTTGAGGGCATGGCCCAGACCCTGGATCTGTGTTGCAGCAGGTTATCATGTCTGGGTCAACAAGGCAGGGTTCTAAAGTCCCAAGCTGGCAGGAAAAATGGGCTCAGAGGTAATTTCAGCACATCAGGTGGCAGTCCCAAGGGAATCTCTGTGACTGCACCACCCTGAGCCCCCTCTCAGAGCCAGCACCCCAAGCCCCCTCCTGCACCGCATCCCTGAGCCCCCTCCTGGAACCAGAACCCCATTCCCCTTTCTGCACTCCAAACCTGCTCCTGCACCCCAAGCTCTGACCCCCTCCCAGAGCCAGCACCTGTACCTCTTCCTGTGCCCCAACACACTGCCCCAGCCTGGAGCCTCCTCCTGCACCCAAACTCCCTCCCAGAGGTTGCACCCCTCACCCCCTCTTGCACCCCTCACCTCCTGCCCCAGGCTCAGCCCAGAGCACCCTCCCACACTGTGAACCCCTCAGCCCCAGTCCAGAGCCTGCACCCCCTCCTGAATTGCAACATCCTGCCCCAGCCTGGTGAAAGTGAGTGAGGGTGGAGGAGAGCAAGCGTTGGAGAGATGGAATGAAGTGAGAGGGGAAGAGGTGGGGTAGATCCTAGGTTGCCCTTAGATTCCTAAAGTGATCTTGGGCATAAAAAGGTTAGAGACTACTGACCTACAGCAACCCAACTTAACAATTTTTTTATTAAATTGTGTTTTTACAAAAGCAAAATTTTGGGCAAAATTGAACCAGAGTTCCCCTTAAAACCCTGTACATAAAACTCCTCTGCTAGTGGAGTTTGTTGGGTGAGTTTACAATTTCACTAATTTGAGATCTCTCCTTGTTGCTTCATAGTAGGTCAGTGTCCATGTCACAAAAATCACCTTTTCATTTGGAACTAACTGGTATCCTTGTGACAAAAGTGAAGTAGCATGGAGACTGAACTACCCTCAGTTAGGGTTGAAGCGCTAAAGGTAGCACAAAAGTAGGATTGGCAATTCCATGATCCCCCCTAAAGATAACCTTGTGACCCCCTCGCCCCCCCCCCCACAATTCCTTTTGCATAATGTCCCAGCGTTATGGTGTCTATATGTGTTCTGTGGAGACATCACATTTCAGCCTCTAGGGCTGGCATTCTTAACCACCTCTAACTATGCACACAGACACAAAGGGGAAGTTGTTCTAAAATGTCTAATTAAAATTATTAGTTTAACACACCTACCACTTGTATTGAAGAATGGAGGATATTAAATGCTTCTTGTGATTTGAAACCTTTTTGTACAGCTGAATACATACAATAATGTATTTTGACCACAGGACTCCAGGCCACCAGATCTTTTGACACACATTTGCAAAGAAATGCAGAACTGGACATCTTTAGAAAGAAGGATGGTGAAGTGAAAGAGGTTCATTTTCTAGCTTCCAACTATAGCAGGAAAATAACTAAGAGTAAAATGAAAAATGATAACTTTAAATTTCATGAGGTTTGTTAGTGCTTTCAGATGAGGACTTGAAAACAGGTGCTATTTAGTATGTGGAACCATAATACACCTCTACCCCAATATAACGTGACCTGATATAACACGAATTTGGATATAATGCGGTAAAGCAGTGCTCCTGGTGGTGTGGGGCTGCGCACTCTGGCCGATGAAAGCAAGTTCAATATAACACGGTTTCACCTATAACATGGTAAGATATTTTGGCTCCCGAGGGCAGTGTTATATCGGGGTAGAGGTGTAGTAATTTGTACTTACAATATATATTTCATCCAAGTCTTTCAAAGCATTTTACGTCCATATCTGAACCTCTTTCCCCTTCAGCAACACATGACATGCTGCCTGTTGCACCTCTCATGTATTCCTTTGCACAATGGTGTTCCCTGTCCTCCAGGACAGCACTTGCCATTGTCTTCCAGAAGTTATGAACAGTCTTGCTCATGTTTCACAGGGCTGCCAGTGTCCCTCAAATAGATCTTGGAGAATAACCTTTATGTGGCTTATTGGCAATTTAAAAAAGAAAATCCTTGAGTTGGTTCTAAAATGAAAACTTTAGACAAATAAAATGTTTTGTTCAACCCCCAATGGATTTTTTTAAAACTTTTTCTGACACTAAACTTTTCCTTTAAATTTTGAGCTTTAACACTTTTTAATTTGTTGAATAAAATTGAAATGACATTTAAAACCCAAAATCATTTCAAACCGAAAAATTGTAACATTGTTTGGAAAATATTGAAACAATGTTTTGAGTTTCAGATTTATTTTCTGAAACAAACAATTTGGGGAAACTGACATCAGTTTGCAAACTGACACTAAGTTGTGTTATTGAATCTGCTTTTTTTTTTTTTTGCCAAAAAGGTTTCATTTGAAAAATTGAAGCCCTAATCACAAATGTGCATGAACAGAGAAGTATGGGGAGCAAAGTACATGTTTGATGCCATGTGGGTTTGTACTTCTTGCTTTGGTTCATGAATGTTTCCTGGCCTTAAGCTTTTATTAGAGGTGTAGAGAAAAGAAGAAGGGTGTGAACAATAAATGTTTTAATGCACCAAAGCTTTCTCCCAAATGCTAAAATCAAGTTAAGTGTTGTGGAAGTTAATTTCATGTTGCAGGGGACTATAGAGGCTTCTAGGAAAAAGAAAGTGACCATGACAATGTCTTGTCTTACTATGAATCATAGAATATCAGGGTTGGAAGGGACCTTAGGAGGTCATCTAGTCCAACCCCCTGCTCAAACAGGACCAATCCCCAGACAGATTTTTGCCCTGATCCCTAAGTGGCCCCCTCAAGGATTGACCTCACAACCCCAGGTTTAGCAGGCCAATGCTCAAACCACTGAAATCCTTTTCCCCCCCATGCATGGTTTGAATGCATATATGATGAATTAACTGCTTGAAATATGGAGTGCTCACAAAACAGTTAGTTAATTCAGTGAATGGAAAATATAAACGTTTGTTCTAATAAAATGTTTGTTTAGTTAAACTGACATCTTTAAGTGATCTTTGACACTGATTTTTTTTAAATTAGGCAGAAGATCTATTCTTTCTGCAGCTTACGTGGACAGTTCAAAATGGGAAGAAAGAGAAAAAGAGGTGCACAGCTTGGGTAAGGAAAGAGTTTTTACATTTACTCATCTTGACTAACTGAAAAACCTAAAATCATTATGGAACAGTTAATACCATTACTCACATTTTGTAGAACTTTATACTGAGTATTTGTGGAGTAAAATGCTACTAAGATTGAGTGAGTGGATCAGAATCCAATCCTGTAAGTTAGAAATGTCTTGCCTGTTTGTACTATTGATCCAAAACAAAAATATGCAGATACTTTCTCCCAAGGGTAGACTTTATACTTTTCATTAAAATTAGAAAGTCTTTGTAAATTTTCTTTCACAAAATACATATTCTATGGATGAACTTTTTAGATAAAAAAATCACAAGTGCCCATTCAGAGTTTTGATATCAAAATTTAAAAGGCAGTCTGTTACTTACAATGAAGAGTAAGATGTGTTAGATGTGCAAGATGTCATTTTGTAAACTATTGGAGGATAATTTTCCCTTTTAAAAAGACCAACTGAAATCGCAGTGTCTGCTAAATTTTTTGCTGAGATTTTTTAATTTTGTCAGGAAAATTGAAACTTAGTTTTGGGTTGGTTAAGCATTAAACCATGTGCTATGATGTTTCATGGAAGTTGTAGGCTGTGCACTTGTATTATCTCCTTTGGGCTGAGCTCCTGGGCTGGACTGCATCTCCCATTGTTAGGGCCCTACCAAATTCACTCTATTTTGGTCAATTTCATAGTCATAGGATTTTTAAAATAGTAAATTTCATGATTTCAGCTAGTTAAATCTGAAATTTCATGGTGTTGTAATTGTAGGGGTCCTGAACCCACAAAAGAGTTGTGGGGGGAATTGCAAGTTTATTGGGGGGTGGGGTTTGTGGTACTGCTACCCTTACTTCTGTGCTGCTGCAGGTGGCAGTGCTGCCTTCAGAGTTGGGCAGCTGGAGAGTGGTGGCTGCTGGCCAGGAGCCCAGCTCTGAAAAGCAGAGCTGCCGCCAGCAGTGCAGAAATAAGGATATCATGGTATGGTCTTGCTACCCTTAGTTCTGCGCTGCTGCCTGCAGAGCTGGGTGCCTGGCTAACAGCTGCCACTCTGTGGTCACCCAGCTCTGAGGGCAGCACAGAAGTAAGGGGGGCAATACCATGATCCCCCCCCAAATAACCTTGTGAACCCCCCCCCCCTTCAACTCCCTTTTGGGTCAGGACCCCCCATTTAAGAAACTCTGGTCTTCCCTGTGCAATTGGTCTAGTATAGGGTAAAAGCACATAAAAGACCAGATTTCACAGTGGGAGATCAGATTTCACAGTCCGCTACATGTTTTTCATGGCCGTAAATGTGGCCGGGCCCTACCCATCGTGCACCACAGCATCTCCTCTGACCTGCATGGCATATCATAGTAGTTTCATGGCAAGCTTTCAGCTTCCTTTGGGCAAAGGGATTTTCCTAGCCATGAATGAGGCTGTAATCTGATCTCAATTATGCTTGATAAATCCAGATGATTGGCACTGAGGACCAGTTAGTGCCAGTTGTGATTTTTGTTTTCTTTTTTGGGAGGGTTTTGCAACTGTAGAAGCTTAGAGGGGAGAGGGTGGGCAAGGAAAAGTACTGCAGTATCCAGTTAGTGTCCTTGCCAATGCAAGAGGATGTCTCAAATCAGGATTGGAGGTCTTTCTAAAAGATATGGTGTAGTCCAACCAGAAGTTATAAGCTAGATGCAGGATTACTGGGTGAAAGTCTATGGCCTGTGTGGTGCAGGAGGTCATGATCACCATGATTCCTTGTAGCATTAATGTTTATGGATCTGTGAACTGCTCTCTATAGTATGTAACTTTTTCATCTATTTATAAATAACTAGACTGATACTAACTCATTTTACTGTACATAGGCTACCAAAGTTTTTGGATAGCAATTACTATAGCCCCGATCTTTTATGACACTTTTTGGGGGAGGAAGACTGCAGTCTCTTTTCTGCCTGAGACCTTGGACCAAAGCAGTTACCGTACTCCTGGCTGCCTCAGAAAGTCAAGACCGCTTCCCCTCTCTCAGGGTTATCAGAACAAATTCATTCATTTGGTTTGGGTTTTGGTGTCTTGTTTCTGGAGGGAACAAAAGAAGTTAGTAAAACCATGTCATTTCTAATAGCATGTTGGGGGAGATGACATCAGACATTTTAGCCTGTCTTTGCTAATTGTGTTGTTGTATATTTAATCGTGTGTGTGTAAGAACAAAAAGATAATTACTACTAGGATGAATTATTAATATTAAGACAATTTCTTTGTTATAGTTTTTATAAAAACAAAAAAAACCTCATCTCCCACAGAACACTGAGAAAGAAGATTAAATTGGCACTTACGCCTTCTGTATCTGTTCTGCTGGTAGAAGCCTATAATCTCCACGGTTGTCAATCTGGCACATCTCATGATGATTTAAAGAAAGTAGTATTTTTGATAAAGAAATTCCCTCTATTCCACTGCTCTGATGACATGGCTGTGTTTCAGGCTTGTTCCTTTACTGTGTTCTCTGTATAGTGTATTGTATTAACTCCATAAAAATACTCCATAAAAATAAATGCGGATCATAGCCTAAAGTTAATGTTCGTGGAGTGATAGGATTTCGAGACATTAGCATTTGTTCCACATCCAAAACTAACCAAAGAACGGTTGGTTTTTAAAAGATATTGACATGTTCTGGTCATGGTTTTCAAATAGCCTACTGATAGGGAAAAATCAGTTTAATAATAATAGACTATCTTCTGAAAATTAGATGTTCAAAAAGGAGGAGGATTGGATGGATTTGCATTCTCTAAAATTTCAGTTGCTCTGTCAACAAAAAAGATGAAGTTAATGGACAGTAGGTTGATGGCAAGCAGAGACCGCACTAATGGGGCAGCATTAATTAATTAGTTTTTTCATTTTATTTGAAAAAGCATTGGTGTTTTAGTTATCAAAACTGTCCTATTAGAACAGTAGATGGCAGTGCTCTCTTTGTAGACTTCAGTGACTCAAGGCCTTTGTTATAAAAAATCAGTCCTTTCCTGATGGATCCCAGAAATGTGGAGGCCAGGGCCAGTTGCGTGTGCTGCATCTCATTTGCATGTTGGCAATTGAGAGCAGAGAGACATTTGATGTAATACTAAAGTTATAGGGTGAGCTCTTGACTCAAGCAGTTGTTCAGTCTCCCAACATAGGACAGCATTTTTTCCTCCAAAGCGTTTTGTTTTTATAAAAACTGAACTTTAGCACTTGACAATTCTGCACTGAAGTAGGTCTTCATTCACAGGACAAGTATCAGAGGTGTAGCTGTGTTAGTCTGGATCTGTAAAAGCAGCAAAGAGTCCTGTGGCACCTTATAGACTAACAGACGTATTGGAGCATGAGCTTTCGTGGGTGAATACGACGAAGTGGGTATTCACCCACGAAAGCTCATGCTCCAATACGTCTGTTAGTCTATAAGGTGCCACAGGACTCTTTGCTGCTTTTACAGGACAGGTATGTCATAGGTACCAGCTTCCCAGTGTTGCCTCATCAGTGGGCTTCAACCTTGTTCTTGATGATCACCACTGTGAGTGAGATGATAGTTCAAACTCCATGCCAATTACATGTTTGCCATATGGGTGCCAGTTGTCAGAGTGGTTTGTATGATGGACAGATGCCTACTAGGAACTGAACTGAGACCACATGCATGTTGCAGCTGAAGTAGTGTTTTGTTTTTTTAACCCACAAAAGCTTATGCCCAAATAAATCTGTTAGTCTTTAAGGTGCCACCGGACTCCTTGTTTTTGAGACCACATTCATATCACACAGGCCACCAAACATCAATCAGATGTTAGCCACTGTTGACCTGAATTGTATTTGAAATCAGTAACTTGGGAGATGAAAGACTCTTTCATTAGTAGGTTCCCAGAGCCACCCAATTGTTGGGAGCAGGAATTTTAGTTTCCACGAACAGATTTAAAAATAAACAGGGTATCGATGAGCCCATTATTCCCATGACTAAGGGAGGAAGGTGATGCCTTGAATTTAAGTGACCCCCACTCTTATCTTTTTTTAAAAAAAGATATGACAATATATGGTTATACTGTCTTTTGTAGTATGTGGAAAACTACCTTTTTATGAAAGATAATTCAGTAAAAATTAACCTTGGATGAGAGTTGATCATATTCGTCTATTTGATAATTACCACTGCTGGACAAATAGCATAAAAACATTTTTGGTAGATATTTGTTAGAATTTAAATACAAATTCATTTGGCCATGTAAACACTCCTTTTGTGTTTCTACACACATACGGTCAGGTTTTACTGCCATGAAAGCTAAGAAATATAAATCATGCACTTGCATTCAGATGTCGCACAAGTAGGGTTGAGCATTTGATCATTAAGATATTGTCAAACAGTGTAAAAATGGTAAAATACTTTAAGCACTAATTTAGTAGATCACTAATAAAAGAGTAAGACTTTATGGTCTCCAGTAGGCTGAGCCTTAGATACTTATGCCTAATTACAAGAAATAAGTTACTTAAAGTAATTCAGTTAACTTAGAAAAATGCAAAACATAATGAAATGAAGTTCTATCGAAAGAATGGCACCATGATGCAATCTAAAAAGGTAGGCCACTACCTACTTCAGGGCTTTCTTGCTGGAATATTTGACAGTGGTCAAATATTCATGGTTAACTGACATTATTTGACCAGCCAATTGATCAGCTTGCTACACCTACCCACAACACATTTATCATTTGCAACACAGCTACATTATTTTTTATTAAATAGCAATCCACAGAATTAAATTCACAAGAAACATTAATTTTTCTGAAATTCATTATTTTAAATTATTCAATCTGCTCTTATGCTCTACAGACAGAAGCAAACTTGGAATATGTTCACTGCAAAATATTCATTCATCTCTAGTAACTACAGTAGAAGCTGCAGTTTGGCTGGCAATGTAGTTAAATTTTCAGTTAACCTGATTTCTGTTACACTAAAATTAAAGCTTAACATATAGGTGATTTTTATACTGGGGCTGAGGGAGCGGTATCAGTGGTGCAAGTTACTTTCTATGGTAAAGTGCTGACAGATTTCCAGCTTCATTGACAGATCAAAGGACTAATCCTGGAAGTCCTGGGTGTGCAACTCTCAAATACTTCAGGGGGAGTTCTCTGTGAGTGCCTTTCAGGATTGGACACCAACACTCAAAGCTATCCTAGACATCTTTCAGTTTCAGATAGAGATGCATTAAATCCTCAACAACTCAATGAAGTCTGAAAAATGACTGCTACAAATGTTTCCCAAGCTGTATATTCATTCACCACAGAACCATGTTGTGTTATTGTTTAAATACTGAAGATATTCTTATTGTATACTTTCCTGTCTTATTCACTGTGTAGATTAAGAATTCTAGATAGTCTGATGCTCAGATGAGCATCTTTCTGTAACTAGCCTTTTGCTAATTGCTGTCAACCTGATGTTGCTGCTACATCTGTTGCCCTTGAAGAATAGTTCATTCCACAGTTTGAATTTTATCACTGCAGTGAAGAATTGAAATGGCCTCTCCAACTGTTATCAGTTGTCTAGACCTAGATCAGGGGTCGGCAACCTTTTAGAGTCTTCATTTATTCACTCTAATTTAAGGTTTCGTGTGCCAGTAATACATTTTAACGTTTTTAGAAGGTCTCTCTATAAGTCTATAAACTATTGTTGTATGTAAAGTAAACAAGTTTTTTAAAATGTTTAAGATGATTCATTTAAAATTAAATTAAAATGCAGAGGCCCCGGACTGGTGGCCAGGACCCAGGCAGTGAGAGTGCCACTGAAAAAATCAGCTCGTGTGCCACCTTCGGCACGTGTGCCATAGGTTGCCTACCCCTGACCTAGATCAGTTGATCAGCTGCAGGAGAACTGAGTTATTCAGTCCCTTCTCTACACATTTTCAAAGGAGTTTAAAAAAAAAAAGTACAGCAGATACATTTATCCTTTAAACTTAGTGACTCAAGGCAATAGGTGGTTGACAGTTTTCCATGCTTTCCCTAGAAGAATCTTGTATAACATTTTCTCCCCCTTAGATCAAACACTTGAAAGATAGTTGAAGTTAATAATTATTGTGGTAACTACAGGTAGGTTTAAAATAATCAGCATTTTACTGGGTGTGGTCATTCAGACATGGTCCTGAGTTGAAAGGCCTAAATTTTCCTACTTAGATATCTTGTGTTTAGACACCTAAATCCACATTTAAGTACCTAAATAAGTGGCCTGATGTTCAGAGACGTTGAACAGTCTGAGGGAGCTGCACCTTCTTAGCACCTGTGAAATCAAGCTGCTTACTTATATGCCAGAACACAGATTTAGGTGTGTAGCTTTAGCCATCCTTTTTTGAAAATTTGGCAAAAGATCCTATTTACAATTGTAGATAGAGCTAGATTTTCAAAAGGTATTTAGATTCCTAAAGATGTGGATTGGCATTTCTGAAAATCCCACTAGATGCCTAGGAGCCCATCTGCATCATCAGGCATCTAAATACCTTTAAAAATCCAGCTGAAAGAGCTTGAACTCAGGTGGAATGGAGACAGGATCTACAGGAAACCAGCTGTAGCTCTGTGATTCAGGGCCGCCTAGGGTAAGTGGAGGCTGCACAGGTACAGACTGATTTATGCCTCTGGTGGTAGGGCCCTCAAATACTTTACTTACACCGCTGGAGGATCAGGTGTAGTGGGGCAGTTCTTCCTCTCTGTCCTGGCCCATCTCCCCTCCCACTCTGCTGAAGTTTAGAGCTCAACATCCTTTGTGCTGGAAATTATGGATGTTGCATATTACGACAGGTGGAAAACAAATTTTAAAATAATCAATTCTCTTGATTGCACTGCAAGAGCCTGATCAAAAGCTCATTGATATCAATAGTAAGACTCTCACTGATTGCTTAATAGGCTTTGTGAGTTGCAAAGGGGTCAGTGAGTAGAGCTGTTTGGAAAGGGGGCTTGAGGAGAGTACTTGCGAGTCACCAGACCTGGGAGACAGGGAAAGTACTCCTGGAGCTGCTGCCAGGACCACAGAGGCATTTGGTATCCCTGACTCTGCAATGGAGCTGATACACAAGAGAATAGAGAGACAGTGAATCTGTCTTAGTATCATGGATGGGATACCCTTGACGCATATCAGAGATGCTGCAATAGAGCTTTTTCCAAGACATGGTTAGACATGCAAGAAAAATGCAAAAAAAATACCAACTTAGATATATCAAATTCAGTAGTTAGCCCCAAAGTTTAAAACCACTGTGCAGACTGTTTAAAAAAATTACCAGGTTGGGCTACTGGGATGGTAATAAAATACTGACATATAGCCCAGTTTATATTTAACTTGATGTTTATCTTCTTTGGGCTTCTAGGAGTTGTTAGTGTTTGACTTTTATTGCATTATAAAATAAGAAGAAACAAAACAGCTGCGCTGTCCAGTAAACACCAAACTTGAAACCAACAGTGAACTTTCAAGGCATCTGTCCAGCTTGTTTAGGCACTTATTGATTTCACCTAATGCTTTAAGTCTTTTCCCGGTATTAAACATTTTGAAAAATCCTCCATGGATTTTGTTCTAACTTCAAATGAAAATAAAATACATTGCTAAGAACTGGTGTTTAATTTCATGACTGCATGCCTTGTTCCAGTTTGCAGAAGAGTTAATCTTTTACTGTCAGTTTTTCCTCAGTAACTTTGATTAGTGGAAAATAATTTTTCATGTGTTTCTACAGCTGAATTGGCCACATTAATGGACAGAACCTATGAAAGAAAGCTTCCTGTCAGCTCTTTGACAATATCACGGGTAAGAAAAAACTCCACTATTAACAAAGATGGGAGTGACCTGAGAATACTTAAGAAATCAAGTAGATTATTTGTGCTGAGAGTTCAAATTGTAAACATCTTGATATATTGCTAAATTGAAGCCTTAGCTTTGTAAAAGCTGTCTGCTATATCCACCTGCTTTAACTACATGCTGTACTTGGATTGTAAGCTTTTCAGGGCAGAAACTGTCTTTATTGTGTGTTTGTACAGTACCTAACGCAAGGAGACCCTGACCCATTATTGGGGTCCCTAGATACTTCCACAATACAGATCAATATATTGGATCAGATTCTCTGAAACTGGCACAGAAGGGTGTAACTTACACTCCCCTGTGCCAGCCTGGCCCCGTGCACCAGAGTTGAGAAGACCCATCCCAGTGGAGTGCTGGCAAAGCTGCTGTTGCCTGCCCTTTTGTGATTTCTGTCTGTGGCAGCAACAGCTTTAAAATCCACCAAGTGCTAGAAGTGTAGCACATATGACACTCGCTTTTAAAAGAATTTCAAAGCACAGAACTAGGTCAGAAAGAAAAGCTGACTGGATATATTGGAAACTCAGCAGTACTATTCTCACCCATTAGCAATCATTGGAATGACTGGTAGGGCTTTCATACCACTTCATTCAGAAAAACACTTCGTGCAGTTACTGAACACTTTCTGTGGCTTCAGTTCTGGTAGTCCTCTTGCTTATAGCTGCTTCCACTGGGAAAACCTGTAAACTGTTTTGAAGCATAGTATGGTCTTGATCGAAAGCCCGTTGAAGAAGTCCGTGAAAAGACTCCCATTGACTTGAGTGGCCTTTGGATCAGACAGCTTTGCCTTTTTGACCCAATATCAAACTTGTGAGAAGCAGGTAAATTCTGAGATCATTACTGGAGGTTGGGGAACAAAAATAGTGTTTGTCAATTTTTGATTCCATTAATTCAGAAAGGCTGGAAAATTGTGTATTGCATTGAGACCACTCAGTGTAACAGATTCCCACAACTCCTGTTCTCTGCTCCTGTTGTCTGAATTTAATTAAGATTTTTTTTTTGTAAGATTGTCTAAATTAGAGACTTTCCATTGGCATAGGTCAGTATAGCTTCATGGAGTTACACTGGTGTAAATAAGAGCAGAATTGGGCCCTCTAGCTCTTTTTTTTTTTAACTATTTAATGCCTAGTGCCAGGTTTCAGAGTGGTAGCCATGTTAATCTGTATCAGCAAAACAACAAGGAGTCCTTGTGGCACCTTAGAGACTAACATTTATTTGGGCATAAGCTCTCATGGGCTAGAGCCCACTTCATCAGATGCATGAAGTGAAAAATGCAGGAGCAGGTATAAATGCATGAAAGGACTCATATCTATTCAAGGGACACCATCATAGGACCTAGCCACATCAGCCACACCATCAGGGACTCGTTCACCTGCACAGCTACCAATGTGATATATGCCATCAAGTCAGCAATGCCCCTCTGCCATGTACACTGGCCAAATTGGACAGTCTGTACACAAAAGAATAAATGGATACAAATCTGACATCAGGAATCATAACATTCAAAAACCAGTAGGAAAACACTTCAGTCTCTCTGGTAACTCAATAACAGACCTAAAATTGGCAATTCAACATAAAAAAAAACCTTCAAAAACAGACTCCAACGTGAAACTGCAGAACTGGAATTAATTTGCAAACTGGATACCATCAGATTAGGCCTGAATAAAGACTGGGAGTGGCTGGGTCATTACAAAACCTAAACTTAATTTCCTCATTACTAATTTCTCTCCACTGTTACTCACACCTTATTGTCAACTGTCTGTAATGGGCCACTCTCTTACTACTTCAAAAAGAGATTTTTCCTCCCTTGGTATCCTGCTTTTAATTGATTTTATCTTGTTAGACTGACCTCACACTTGGTAAAGCAACCCCCTTCCTTTCATGTATTTATACCTGCTCCTGTATTTTTCACTTCATGCATCTGATGAAGTGGGCTCTAGCCCACAAAAGCTTATGCCCAAATAAATGTTAGTCTCTAAGGTGCCACAAGGACTCCTTGTTATTTTTATTAATGCCTAGAGACTCTAGCTAAGACTGGTCCCTGTTGTTTTTGGGGGTGTATATACACAGTAAGATCTTGTAATATAAATAGAGATGACAGACAAAGTGGAAGAAAAGGATGATTTTTAAAGATAGGGAATAGAAGCACAGAGAGATTAAGGGACTTGACCTGAGTCAGAGGATGGAGCCAGGAATGGAATCCAGGTCTCGTAATTTCTGGTCCAGGGCCTTAACCACCACACCATTCTCAGTCTTTTTGGACTGTCTCTCCATCTGTGTCTCATAATCAGTGACTCTTAAGGTTATACAGCATCTCTTGGATGTTTTACTTGTGTTTTCATTTAAGAAAACAGTGCAAAAATGAAGTCAGTTACTAAACAAAGTGAAGATTTTTTTTGTGGCTAGATACTTAAATGTGAACCAAAACAAATTCCTTAATGTTCTAATATGCATCGTGACTGCTGTACACTAAAGCTTTTTTTATTTTTAAATCAGTTTATTGACAACATTTCCTCACGAGAAGAGGTGGATCAAGCTGAGTATTACCTTTACAAGTAAGCATCTTTTTGCCCAACCTGACCTTTAAATCAAAGCCCCTCCCTTTATAGGAATGACACTTTCCCCACTCATTGACTCGGATTTCTGTGTTTTAAAGCATGTATCTGTTGCTCTTATAACTTAATTGAGGGACGTTTTGATATTCTTGGTGCTGGTTTGGATATCCTGTTTCCTATCCTCTGGCATTTGCTCCAGTCAAGCATGCTGATTTTGTGCAACTGAGCAACTAATATATACCACTAGTTATGCCTTAAGTAAGAGATGATAAAATAAAGGAATTATGTCTAAGATTTTTCCTTCTGTTGACTTTCTCTCGGTCATAATTAAATCCGCCATTTGTGTTTGCATGTGTAAATACACCTCTACCCCGATATTGGGGGGAGGAATAGCTCAGTGGTTTGAGCATTGGCCTGCTAAACTCAGGGTTGTGAGTTCAACCCTTGAGGGGGCCACTTAGGGAGCTGGGGCAAAAATCAGTACTTGGTCCTGCTAGTGAAGGCAGGGGGCTGGACTCAATGACCTTTCAAGGTCCCTTCTAATTCTAGGAGATAGGTATATCTCCAATAAAAAGACAAAAAACACAAACACTGTCCTCAGGAGCCAAAAAAATCTTACTGCGTTATAAGTGAAACCGCATTATATCAAACTTGCTTTGATCCACCGGAGTGCACAGCCCTCCTTCTCTCCCTCCCCCCCCCCCCCCCCAGTGTGCTGCTTTACCATGTTATATCCGAATTCGTGTTATATCGGGTCACGTTATATTGGGGTAGAAGTGTATAGGATTCAGGGCAGCTTCTCAGTCTACTTCCTCAATCAAAAGAGTCAAGAAATAGGGTGCTGTGGTAATGATTGAGTCAGGCTAGAGGAGATACAGTTGTTTATCTCCTTTCAACTTTAATTGTTCTGAATAAACTGTGTGGTTAACACAGTGAACATGCAAGTGACAAAAAGTAATATACTACTTTGCTAGTTCCAGAGAAATCAAGTGTCTAATAAGCAGATTTGGCCTCCTTAGGTTAGTACAGTTTGCTCTTCATGTTGAGAGGGAAATTAATCTTAATGATCACTGAAATAAAGAAGTCAGTACTATATGTATTGCTATATACATTCTGATACCTACATTTTCAAAAGTAGAGAGGAGAGATTCCTGGGCAAATATATAGGTCTGTATTTGCATGTTCCTTTACCATGATTGGTGATTAGATATCTGGAAGTGCTAATGCTCATTTTAGCAAATAACTGTACACACAGTTGCTGTAAGTGCACAATTCCATGAAGCCTTCAGGTCTTAGATTTTGAACATTTGACACTTACTATCTCTGTTATGAGAAGGGTCAGCAGGAGTACAGAGCTTCTAGCATAAAGATGTATGGATTCAAGATGTATTAAAAATCCTGTTAATACTTACCCACCCCTCTTCTGTAAAGAAAATAAGCTTAGGGGATGCCTATGAGGGGGGGCTCTCCAGTCCTGATAGAGGTTGCAGGGTATTATAATAATCATAATAATGATGTGGGGCAGACTATTCAGTCAGAATGATACAGATGAAATCAGCATATCCAGAATGGAGTGTTCATCTGTGGATGACATCTTATGTTTTTTCCTCCTTGTAAGAAATAGGAGGTTCACAGATGGATGACAAGAATGATTAGAAGCATGGAAATGCTTCTCTAGCAAAGTAGAGAGAATTGATCATTTATTAAATTAAGTCATCCCATTTTCCCCTATTACTCACCCAGGTCTAACTAGGATCCTGAATTAAACAAAAACAACCCCCCCCCCATCTTTTCAGATTACATTCTAAAGAAGAGATTAGCAGTCCAGAGCAACAGTTACAGGGTATTTGCTACTTATTTGAAAAAATAATAGATTTCCCATAGCTAATCAACTGGGATGTAGTTATTTGCATATGCAGTTTGATTGGTTATCACTGTTTTAGACTTTAACCTTTTGAGAAGATAATAGAACTGTATTGTTTTGTCACATGATTGTTCTCAAAATGCATTAATAAGCAAGAAGCCCAACAGAAGCCCATCCATATGAAATTGTAAATAAAACTCAATTATAACATCACTTTCCCTTTTAAAGGAAAATAAATGCACTAGCTTGAGGAAACTAGAGAAGTGATATTGGTGAGATCCACTTTATTTTTCTGCACATTTCTCACTTAGGCTAGAGTTCACATGAAGGACACATTTATAAAGAGATCTCTTCGCAGCTGGGAGGTTGTTAGAAAGCGCCTGCACATTGCACAGTGTTCAGCCAGCTATTGCCATCAGGCATAAAGGGAGCAGGGGAGTTAAAGGAGGAATAGCAACTTTAATTAGCACTCTCTCTTTTTGGGTAGTCACATCTGTAATGTTGTAAAATAGCTCTCTGCATGTAATTTTCCTTTTGTTTTAAAAATCAGTGGAAATGTTTAAAAAGGGAAGGAATGGAAAATATTTTTCTTTGGTCCTGTGTAAGGTTTACAGATTGGGTCCTATTTATGAGCAAATGGCTTGTAAATTTCATTATAACTAACCTGTTTGTGTCACTGGATGAATGCAAGTAAACAGAGGGCTCCCAAACCACATACCATACAGCTCTCTTCCTTTCACTAACTAGAGTCTAAACCTGTATTAGTAATGGGGAACCTTTTCCATGGAGTGCCACTTCCTGTGACACTCGCCCTGGGCACATTTCCAGGAGGAGGTGGCACTTCCAAAGGGATTGCTGATATCCCTCAACACAGGGCTGTCAAACTCATTCTGTGGAACGGACCATATTACACTTCAACTCTTGGGTTAATGGTACAAAGACCATACCACTTATCTACAGCAAATCTCACATGCAAAGACGGTGATAGAACATGACTCATTAATAACTAAACCTTGATTTATTAGAGTTGCTACTGCATTCAGTAAGACTCAATGCTCTTTATTTGAAGCAGTTTGTGTGTAGTTAGCTGATTTGTGCACATAATTGCATTAAGTGTGTGAAAATTAGGAGTGCTAATATAAAGGGATTGTTTGTGGAATCATGTGGATAGATATGGCATGTATCGGGGGACAAGTGTGTGTGGGAGAAATGGAAAACAGGAGTGATAAGGTGGAATGGGAAGAACTGGAGGGGGTAGGAGGTTTAAAAACCAGCACAACAAGGGAAAACGAGAGAATTAAGGAGCTAGAACAAGGGAGACAGTGTTTGGGTTTAATGCCAACATTTAACCATGCTAATTCAACATGTTTGTGGCACTTCAAAACATGATTTACTATTACTAATCTCTCAACGTTTTTTGGGGGGAAAATAAAATACAGCCATGCTGACAATACTTGAGCCAGAATTTTTATGACTAATATTTTAACTCTCAAAAGGAAGCTGAGCAGCTTTGAAATAAAAATGCAAAATGACCTTCAGGTACAATTCCTATATTCCAGTTCTCATTTTCCACTTTTTCCAACCTCCTGCTTGACCCTTCATCACCTTATCGTACTAATTGTTGCACCTTCTTCTGTTCCATTTCCTATGCTTGGAATTCTCTTCCTTTCCTTGTTTTGCCAAGCAACCTCCTTCCTCTGCATTTCTTCTTCATGACCTTTAATAACCCATTGTGTATTTGCTGTAGATTTATACGAGGAACCCACCATCTCTCACTCATGATGTTACATATAGAGCTTATTTTAGCTAGAGGGTGAACCATTTATACGTAGTTCTTGGTTTTACTGCCTATGCTTAAGTTAGTGTCCTATGCTCCCCTTCCTTTATGTACATAAAGGAAGACTGCATTTGTGGATGTGGCCTTGGGGACACAGAAGAGAGGAGAGCCTCCTCAGTGCCCCCCTCAACTCGGTCAGAGGCTCTGGAGTGTGAAGAGCATGGGGCACCAACCTGGTCTCCACTGGATTTTTCCTAACGCTTCCCTCCCCCACACTCCAAAAAAAAAACAACCCAAAACCCAGTGGCACAGCAGCATAAGTTACAGCAATGGAGTCTGCAATAATTAAACACTGCCTCCTCTATGCTGCAGAACACTGCCCTCAATAAGGGAAACTTGAGGGCCCAGGGAGCATAGCTCCTGCAGTGGCAAGCAGCAGTTCAGATGCTCTTAGCCACTGCATAGATCTGCCAAGACTGACCTTGATTACAAAAGGGCTGCAGGTTTAGGGTGTGGAGCCCTGTCCCTTTTGCAGAGCAGCAGATGTTGTCTTTGGAGCAAGAATCGGAAGGAAATACAGAGTTTTCACTCCCATTCTGTGGTTATTCCTACATATGGGAGTTTACTGGACCTTTAAATTGTAAACTGCATGGACAGGGACTTTTTGTACATTGCCAAAACAGTGCACATGCAGCAAATACAGGTACATTCCAGAGCATTGCTTAATATATTTAGCGTATTGAAATAAAATATGCTTAACGTATTTAGGCCTATGTAACTTTATCTGCTTTAGAACTGTGGGTCTCTAGCCAGACCACAATATCCTGCGCTCTCAAGTATAGCTGTGTGGAAAAGACTATGCTGCATGGTGGGGAATGTCAGTAACAAAAAAATCCCATTTTTAAGCAGGATGTCAGTGGCTTGCAGTGCTCCTCTTTTTGTTCTCTTTTGAATACCTTTTTTCTTGTTACTGTCTGACTTAAAATCCTTTCATCTACTAGCAGCCCAACATAAGTTCTAATCAGAATTCAAAACACTTTCTGTCTGCATCAAAGGCAGACTGTTTGCCCCACTTTGTCCTGTCTTACCGAAATGTCACTTTTCCTCAGTTAATGACTGTTCTCAGATGATGTAAATATTAGTATATTGGGGCTGAATTTTTTGCTGTCATAACTTCATTGATTTAAGGCTTTATGCTAGCAGAGAATGAGCCTTAGTGTATCAGAGAAGTAACATGGAATTTTTACATTTTTACTTTATAGGCTTTTTGTTTGTATTAAGCACACAACCATAACGTTGAGAGTGAAAATGTGATATATAAAAAGGTTCCAATCCAGCATCCTACATCTACTGTAGATGAGTCAGCTTTGGTTTAAAAATTAAGAACAGTGTTGATACGATATGTCTGAGACTTAAAGCAGCAGGAACATGGATATACTGTGTAAGAACACAATTTTTGTGGAGCGTTTTATTGGCCCTGCTGGTCTGATATCTGTGTGGGGATATGAAACTTTGTCCTTTGAAAAATGCAGGTACTTCCATAGATTTGACTGTGTATTACAAGATTTAAAAAAAAAAGTGTGATTATAATTGCAAAATAATGCAATATCAAGCTATAGAGCTTTCTATGTATTCTATTCTTATAGCTCTGCTGGTAGCAAATTACATTTTTTAAAGCTTAATTTCAGCTCTCAAACCATTTCGGGACCACAAAAGTCTACAGATGCATTAAATTAACTTTGTTCCTCACAGTGCCAAAGTATCAATCTGAACTAATATTCCATGTTACAAAACAAGTTTCATCTGAAGTGAGCATGCACGCATGCCTCTATTTGCTGCCACAGATTAGGTTAGACACCTTTCTGCAAGTCAAGCAGCTGAAGGTTAGTTGGAGCCACCCAGAATGTTACTTAATAAAATGATCACCATGCACTAAATAAAAATTTTGCTCCTGCACTTTGGCTGGGTGTAGTATTTTTTGTACTACTATGATAGTTTCACTTCCTTTCTTTGTAGTGTATGCACATACTGGTATTGCATAACATACTGCAACATATTACCATGCAAACTAGGGACCTAGTATTGTGAGATGCTTAATGCTTCCTTGAGATGCCAGGAAGCCACATCTCCTATAGACTCCAGTCAGGGTCATAGCAACATCATAGGAGTCCTGGTCCCAATCATCTATGGTCTTTCAGAGTTTGTACATTGCATTCCTGAGTTCATAAACTCTGCAGGAATCATTGTAGACTGGTAACCAGCCTCTAACCTTCAGGACTCTGAGCACTTCAATCAGTGTCTACAAATCTCACAATCTTCAGTGCTCAGTAAGAACCAAATGCTGCAGCCCCTACTCACCTGAGTAGCTGCACTTAAATTACTGGAGCTGTTTGCATAAGTAAGAGATTCAGGACCCCCCTCACAGAAGAATCTTTCACAGCATTGAAAAGTTCTCTTTTCCTGTAGCACATAGTTTTTCAATTATCTGATCAACTCAGTCCCTGTACATTAGTTCTCCCTCAGACCTGGTGAATGTACTGAATTTGGAGTTTCTAGATTACATGTACAATAGCCAAAAAAGTAGACAAATTGCTTTTTAGGAAGTAAAGTTTTGAGGTTAACAGTTGAAGACCTGCAAATGGTTACATCAATGTGTATATATGATAATTGGCTAGGAGAGCTCATGCAAACTTCAGGTGGAAAAAACCCTTTACTGAGGAGGCGTCATTTAGCTTAATAAAAGGAAAGATTCTTGCCTTGTTAATTGAGTAGTCATTTCACAGACTCCAGAGCTGTTCAACCACATGAGAAATGTAGCCAAAAAGTAGGGGTGAAATCCTTGCCCTGTTGAAGTCAATGGCCAAGATTTCATCTCATGCCAATACTGGGTAATGGAGGGCATTGGGTAAATATTGTCACTCCCAATGAGAGACAGAAGAGTGAGTTGAAAATTAAGGACCAGATCCTCAGTGTAAATTGGCATAGCTCCATTGAAATTAACTGAGCAATGCCTGATTACACTAACTATGGATCTGGCCATAAGTGTCTTGAATCATCATAGTGACTGAGAAAAGAGGCTGTTTTTATACCAGAGGAGAAATACTCAATATAGAATAGGTTAGGTACATTTTCTTGTCATGTACTCTGATGGCTATTTGTTGTCATACTTGCAAAAAAAAAACCCCAAAACATCTTTTTCCTACCAGCATCCCAAAACATTTTGTATATTAGATGAAATCAATAACAGGTTGAAATGCAACATAAGAAGCATTTTACAGTCAAATCTTGAGATGCTGATCACTTTTGATGCCTGTGGAAGTTATTGGGAATTATTAGCCATTTTAGATGACAATTCCCTAATTCAAAAAGTGTTGCAGCCAACCCAGAGAATTCTATATTACACCTTGTCCTAACAGGTAGAGGAACTGATCACAGAATTAAAAATTAATGGTAGCTCAGGTACAAGTAATCATGACTTAACCACTATTCATTGTGCAAGTAGAATATAGTCCAGATGAATATATATCCTTGACACTTTAATAGGGCTGGTTTCAAAACAATTGAGCCAGATCAGCTGGAAGGAAGAATTTAAACAGAAAAATGTGATTGATAATTGGGAATCCTTTAAGAACCCCTTACTAGATGTCCCAAAAGCCACAAATCAAGGAAGAAGGCTGTACTGATTAAAAACTAAACTTTATTTAGAGGGGAAGTGAAGGCAGCTGTAAAAATAAATAAAAACAAATGGAAGAAAAGGGGAAGTTGATAGTAATGAACATAGATTAGAAATTAGGATTTGTAGAAAATTGATAAGGGAAGTAAAGGGACACAAGAAGTCTATGGCCAGCAGAGTTAAAACTATAAGAAGGCATATTTTAAATATGAAACAAAATAATCATGACAATGGTATTGATCAATTACTAGATGCAACTAGAATTATCACTAATACAGAAAAGGCAGAAGTGTTCAATAAATGTTTGATCTATATTTGGGGGGGCAAGCAGATGAAATAGTCTCATCATATAGTGATAACACTCTTTCCCTTTCACTAGTATCTCTAGAGGATGGTAAATAGTAGCTACTAAAAGTTAAATATTTTTAAAATCAACAGGTCCACTTAACTTGAATCCGTTTTTAAAGAGCTGGCTGAGTAGATTGCTGGACTGCTGATGTTGATTATCAATAAATCTTGGATCATTGGGGAAAAGGGTAAATAGGATGACCCAGGTAATGATAGGCTTGTCTGCCGGACATCAATTCTGGGCAAGATAATGAAGCAGTTGATACAGGTCTATATTAATAAAGAATTAACAGGATAATATAATTAATGCAAATCAACATGGGTTTATGGAAAATAGGTCCTGTCAAACTACCTTGCTTTTTTTTTAAAATGAGATTACAAGTTTGGTTGATAAGGTAATAGTGTTAATGTAATAGACTTGGACTTATGTAAGGTGTTTGACTTCATACCACATGACATTTTGATTTAAAAAAATCCTAGAATGATAAGATTAACATGGCACATATTAAATGGATTAAAGATTGCCTACCTGATAGATCCCATTATGTAACTAAACAGGGAATCATCACTGAGTGAATGTGTGTTTCCGTAGGTGTCCCAGTTCTTGGCCTTATGCTATTTAACATTATCGTCAGTGAGCTGGAAGAAAACACAAAATCACGATAAAGTTTGTAGATGACACAAAAATTGGGAAAGCGGTAAATAATGAAGAGGACTGGTCACTGATTCAGAATGATCTGGATCACTTGATAAACTGGATAAATGTATACAACTAGGAACAAAGAGTGTAGGCCATACTTACAGGATGGGGGACTCTATCCTGGGAAGCAGTGACTGAAAAAAGATTTGGGGCTCATGTCAGATAATCAGTTGAACATGAGCCCCTTGTGATGCTGTGGCCAAAATGTGATCCTGGGATGCATGAACAGGAGACCCTTAAGTAGTAAGAGGGAGGTTATTTTACCTCTATATTTGGCACTGCTGCAATACTGTGTCCAGTTCTGCTGTTGATAATTCAAGAAGCATGTTGATAAATTGGCTAGGCTTCAGAGAACAGCCACAATAAGGAGTAAAGGATTAGAAAATATGCCATACAGTGATAAGCTAAATAGATTGAGCTCCTTGAGTTTAACTAAGATAAGGTTAAGGGGTGACTTGATTACAGTCTGTAAGTACCTACGTGCAGAACAAATATTTAATAATGGGTTTTTCAGTCTAGCAAAGAAAGGTATAACATGATTCAATGGCTGGAAGTTGAAACTAGATGAATTCAGACTCGAAATAGACATACAGATTTGACAGTGAGGGTAATTAACCATTGAAATATGTAACAGGCTCACTCACCATTGAAGCGTGCCTCCTTCTGGCTCATCTAGGGATTAGCTCTCCACGAGTCTGATGCCCCCCTCCTCTGCTTGCTTGCCCCATAGTCAGTTTCTCTCACTTTCAACTCGGTTGCTCCCTCTCAGTAACAGCTTTATGGCCAGCTCACTATAGTCCTCCTGTTCCAGGGTACCAAAGTCCCAGCCTTCCTATCCACTGCCCAGTCTGTGCCACTTGCCCAGTAGGGGAACCTGGGCCTGCCCACTACTCTGGGTTCCAGCCCAGGGACTCTGCCTAGCAACCAACATCTGTGAAAGTTCTGACCTTGTTGCTGTTTTCCTGGGCCTTTTCCTACTTTTCTTCCCTATCTTCTGGCTCTCTGAGTATTCACTGGGGCTTTCTCTTCTCCGTGTGATTACTTCATCCCCTCTGGGCTCTTGCCAGAGTCTATTTTCCAAGGAAGGATCCCAGGGCTTACTCTCCTAGACCTCTTCCTTGTACCTAGCTGCCTTCCTTTTTCTATAAGGACTGACTGCAAAGCTCCTTCCTGTAGCCTTCTCTTATTACCAGTTTCCTCTCTTTATAAGCTTATCCCAGCTAGGCTTCCTAAGCCGTTAGGCCTGATCAGGCCCAAGCTTTCCTCCAGGTGCAGCCTATAAAGTAAATTGGCCTCTTTTAACCAGCTCTGCCTTGCGTGGGGTGGATACCCCATTACAAAATAATTTGCCAAGGGTTGTGGTGGATTTTCTATCACTAACAGTTTTAAAATGAAGATGGGATGCTTTTCTAACAGATCTGCTCTAGGACTTATTTTGGGGAAGTTTTGTATCCTGTATTACACAGGAAGGTAAACTAGATGATCACAATGGTACCTTTTAGCTTTGGAGCCTATGAGTTGCTGCAGCACATCTCAGGATTTGGCTCTTATTCTTCCCAAAGTTAAACTGAAGTGCATTCAATAGCAGTCTGAAGGTTACTTTAGAGCCTGGACCCACAACAGCAAAAAAGCCCTACTGGAGACAGGTTGTGAATTATATTTTAGAAAATTTAAGAGATCAGCCATAGACAAAATAAAGTTGCAGCCAAAAAACGTAGAGAGTAGGTAGTTCAGATGAATATAAATGAGAATAATATGAGATTCAGAAAAATCTTGTTAAGAGGCAGAGATGTGTCCAGAAGCCAGTTCAGACATCTAACAACTGGCAAAATATATTTGAGACTTAAGCCCTATCCGGCTACCATTGAAATGACCATCTGCTGCCATAACACCTTCGGAGGACTACAGGCAGCCAGTATAAGGAAGAGCAGCCCCAGGTGAGCACAAAACACAGATGGAGCCACCCCCACTCCAGAATTGCACTGAGTTGCTCTTAGGTTAGCCTAGGGAGTTCGATCATCTTATTTGCAAGATTGGTGCAAACTATATAATCACTTACTTAAAAAACATTCATGGGCTAGTGCTTACTACCTGCCAATTTTCATCATTCCTTTACAGTATCAAGTGTGATTTTTTTTTCATTTCCTTTTTGTGGCAAACAAAACATAGACATAGAACAAAGATGATACACTGAATGAGCAATAGCCTAACTGTATTGTATTAATACTTAAGGAGCTGACTGAGGAGATATTTGAGCCAGTAGCTATTATCTTTGAAAAGTCATGGAAGACGGGAGAGATTCCAGAAGACTGGAAAAGGGCAAATATAGTGCCAATCTATAAAGAGGGAAATAAGAACAACCTGGGGAATTACAGACCAGTCAGCTTAACTTCTGTACCCGGAAAGATAATGGAGCAAATAATTAATTTGCAAACATCTAGAAGACAATAAGGTGATAAGTAACTCAGCATGGATTTGTCACGAACAAATCATGTCAAACCAACCTGATAGCTTTCTTTGACAGGCCTTGTGGATAGGGGAGAGGTGGTAGACGTGGTATATCTTGACTTTAGTAAGGCTTTTGATACTGTCGTGCATAACCTTCTCATAAGCAAACTAATGAAATGCAACCTCGATGGAGCTACTATAAGATGGGTGCAAAACTGGTTGGTAAACCATTCCCAGAGAGTAGTTATCAGTGATTCAGTCATGCTGGAAGGGCATAACAAGTGGGGTCCTGCAGGGATCAGTTCTGGGTCTAGTTCTGTTCAATATCTTCATCAATGATTTAGATAATGGCATAGAGAGTACACTTAAAGTTTGTGGATGATACCAAGCTGGGAGGGGTTGCAAGTGCTTTGGAGGATAGGATTAAAATTCAAAATGATCTGGACAAACTGGAGAAATGGTCTGCATTAAATAGGATGAAATGCAATAAGGACAAACACAAAGTGCTCCAATCGATTGCACAGATACAAAATGAGAAATGACTGTCTAGAAAGGAGTACTGTGGAAAGGGATCTGGGGGTCATAATGGACCACAAGCTAAATATGAGTCAACAGAGTAACGCTGTTGCAAAAAAAAGTAAACATCCTTCTGGGATGTATTAGCAGGAGTGTGTAAGCAGAATACGAGAAGTAATTCTTCCGCTCTACTCCGCGCTGATTAGGCCTTAACTGGAGTATTGTACCATATTTCAGGAAGGATGTGGACAAATTGAAGAGGATCCAGAGAACGACGACAAAAATGATTAAAGGTCTAGAAAACATGACCTATGAGGGAAGATTTAAAAAATGTGGTTTGTTTAGTGTGGAAAAGAGAAGACTGAGAGGGGACATAACAGTTTTTAAGTATGTAAAAGGTTGTTACAAGGAGGAGGAGGAAGAAAAATTGTTTTTCTTAACCGCTGAGGATAGGATAAGAAGCAATGGGCTTAAATTGCAGCAAGGGAGGTTTAGGTTGGACATTAGGAAAAACTTCCTAACTCTCAGGGTGGTTAAGCACTGGAATAAATTTCCTAGGGAGGTTGTGGAATCTCCATCATTGGAGATTTTTAAGAACAGGTAAGACAAACACCTATCAGGAATGGTCTAGATCAGGGGTCTCAAACTCAAATGACCCCGAGGGCCACATGAGGACTAGTGCATTGGCCCGAGGGCCGCATCACTGACATGCCCCCTTGCTGCCCCTGGCCCCACCCCCAATCCACCCCTTCCATGAGGCCCCGCCCCTGCCCTGTCTCTTCTCCACCTCCTCCCCTAAGCGCGCGGCTCCCCGCTCCTCCCCCCTCCCTCCTGGAAAGTGCTAAGCGCCACCAACAGCTTTTTCAATGCACTCTTCCAATCCTTAAAATATGTCACGTCCCGTTGTGATACCCTTCAGTGACATTAAGTCTAGCAATTCTTCAGTTATATTCAAATTGCAGTCCACACTTCTAATGAACACTGCACACTGTGCGGTATCTGATACATCTGTACTCTCATCAAGAGCAATTGAAAATACTTCAAAGTCTTTTGCCATTTGAATCAATTGTTTTTGCACATTATCAGCTAAATCCGTTATCCTGCAGGCAACTGTATTTGCAGACAAGCTTATGCCTTCAAAAACTTTCTTCCTATCAGGACATAAAATTTCACTGGCCTTCATAAGACATTCTTTTATGAATAAGCCTTCTGTAAAAGGTTGCGATGATTTAGCTATCATTTCGCTTATCACAAAACTTGCTCTTACTGAATCTTCGCTAGACTTGTTAATCCCTGAAAATAAATTTCTTTGCTTGGCAAATGCTGCTTTAAGTTGCTGAACTTTTTCCTCTCGGATTTTTCCGGTGAATGCATCATATTTTTCACGGTGCATCGTGTCATAGTGCCGACGCACGTTATACTCCTTGGGAACAGCAATCGTTTGCTGACAAATAAGGCATTGAATTTTATCTTTTACCTCTGTGAAAAAATATAAATTCTCCCATTTGTCTTGGAAAACTCTCTTTTCTTCCATGAGTGTTCTTTTTTTTGATGAAGTCATTTCCAAGCAGTTTTAATAAATATATACACTCAGTAATGCACCTCACTCAAAGGACAAAACACGCACTTAGATTTACTGCCTAAGGCTCTGGGAGGGAGTTTGGGTGGGGGAGGGGGTCTGGATGCAGGCTCTGTGCTCGATGCAGGCTCCAGGCTGCGGCAGGGGGTGGGGGTGCAGGCTTTGGGACGGAGTTTGGGGATAGGAGGGAGTGCAGGGGTGAGGGCTGTGGGGCTGAGGGTGAGGGGTTTGAGGTATTGGAGAGGCTCGGGGCATTGGAGAGTTTCAGGACTAGGGGAAGGGCAGCCTGCCCTGGCCCTAGTGCAGGGGGGCGCTAGGACCCTGCGGCAGCAGGTGATGCCGGAAGCCGGCATAGCGGAGGAGGAGTGGAGTCAGCGTGAGCTCCCGGGCAGGCTACCGGGCGGTGAGGGGGCAGCAAGTGGGGGCTGGTAGACACTGGGGGGAGGCGCGTGGGGGCGGCAGGTGGGGCCAGGGGAGAGACCCGGCCCCAAACATTGGGGAGCAGCGCGCGGGGAGCTTAGGCACAGAAAATAACTCGGGGAGGGGGGCGGGGGTGAGGGGAGTTTGGCGGCGACAGGAAGTAACTGGGGGAGCTCCGCGGGCCGCAGGGAAGAGCTCCGAGGGCCACATGCGGCCCGCGGGCCGCATGTTTGAGACCCCCTGGTCTAGATAATACTTAGTCCTGACTTGAGTGCAGGGGACTGGACTAGATGACCTCTCGAGGTCCCTTCCAGTTCTATGATTCTATGATTTCTATTATCATTATTGTACTGTGATCTAGTCAGATTATCAAAAACTGGTGGTACAGCTGAAAGCTAGGGGAATCCATTCAAAGGAAAAAGTTATCCTAACTTACTTACGAAGATAGGTACAAACAAAGAGACCCTCTAGCACTCACTTCTTAACATGGAAGGTTTTGTACCTATAACAAAGGTTTTGATTTGTTCTGGATTTTATTGTAACTCTGGTTCACAGGTATAGCAGCATAACAAAAAGGAACAAACACATACAATACAGTGCACCTATGCCTTACATATGTGTGTCCCAAAAATGCTATAGCATCTTAAATATTACAGAACAGCTTATGGTATAAAGCAGAGAAAGAAGTAGGATATATTTTTCAAAGGTTAAGCACAGGAATAAATTGCCTAGGGAGGTTGTAGAATCTCCATCATTGGAGATTTTTAAGAACAGGTAAGATAAACACCTATCAGGAATGGTCTAGATAATACTTAGTCCTGACTTGAATGCAGGGGACTGGACTAGATGACCTCTCGAGGTTCCTTCCAGTCACATGATTCTATGATTTCTATTGATTTTGACAAAGAGATAAAAATTGCATTGTAATCAGTGACAGTTTAAAGAGGATGATCAGCAGGTTGACTTTAGAGATTAAAGCAGGCTTTAGAAATTACAGTTCTTGGAAAAGTGGCAGGGAGGTGATTTGGCCCATGTGTTTTCAGACGACTGGGGAAGAGTAGACGCAGAAGCAATGTTTTAATTTTTGAAGGATGGAAAGTGGTTGGTCAAAGTAGGTAAGATATTTAAAAATCAGCTAAACATGTCTTGCAGGCCAATAGATTTCTTTCCATGTCCAATAATAAAAAAGTTTAAACATTTCAGTGTTATGGCAGGCACTCACCTTGAGCATCCCCAAGAGTGGGGAGTCTTCCTGCATGCCTTCTGGTGGCCTGGTGTGGAACTGCAGGTACATCCCTGCCACAGTGAGCTTTCAGTGAGGCTTTGATGCAGTGAATAGTGCCCCTTCAGGGGTCTGATTTTTTTAGTTAAAGGCCAAACACAGTACACAAACAGCCTTCACCCCAGCATCCTAGTTTGGGGGAATCACTTCACTTCCTACAGAAAAAAAAGGCTTATGGTGCAAATAGAACAAAATAATGTTTCAATATACTGTATAATGGCACTGATAAACCCAAGGTACAGTTTAAAAATTTGCTGAGGTGGCATCTGGCCTGTGTTATACAGAAGATCAGACAGATCACAGTGGTCCCTTCTGGCCTTGGATTCTATGAAACCCTTAAAGCAGTGTAGTAAAACTGGCCAGTTAAGACTGCCTGGTATTTATTAATGCTTTTGAATAGTGGTCACTTTGTAGCTGTATGCCCATAGTATCTGTGCTGGAGTGAGGCCAGCTGCATTTCCTTTGCTCTCTGAAGCAAGCACTCCAACCATTACCTGCAGCTATTGTCAGAAGCTCAATCACCTATTTTCCCTCCTTTCCACCAATCCCATCTCTTCATCCCAAAATAGTAAATCCTACAGCTTTCCTCTGACAAACATCCCATCCCTGCTCTCTTCTTCCTCAGAAACAGCAGCTCCAGTCCCACCTCTCAGCTGTGTACACCCTCCTAGTGACAGCACCAGAGTCCACTCACCTCCTGAAACCTTGTACTCTTCAAATGCTAAGTGTCCGCAGTCCAACCCACCCAGCTATCAATTTCTCTCAATTGTGCTATGCCAGATCTAAAATATTTGAACCCCAGAGATTCTGCAATACACAAGCTTGATCCTCTCTGGAGGAAGGCCCCCACTACCTTTTTTCTGCTGTATGTTTCCATCTTCACCCTCTAACTGTCTGTGGATGGGATGTGGACCCCCTCAATATGTGCCTGTTAGATTTTGTGGCCCTTGCTTCCCGCACTGTTATAATTGACCATGTCTGGTGAAGTACCTCACATATATGCTTAGTGCGCGAGATCCTCAGCACCACTGAAGTCAGTGGAGCTATTCTGTGTCTGGTTACAGCTGTTTAGGATTTGGTCCAGAGTGTTTTTAGGGGGCCTTTAAACACTTTCTATGGTCATTGTCATTTGGATTAGAAGCGTTTATTCAAAGCACTTTAGAGAGCAGTTGGTGGAATCTTCTGTTTTCTCAGCTGTAAACTCAGATGCAAAAGGTATGTCCTTTGTCATTCTCTTTCTGGAAAAAAAAACATGAATGGAGTTTTGGATTTTGTTTTTGTAAGTCTAGATCTCCTCAAACTAAAAGTGTTCAGATTTTGGCATTTGGTTTTGCAAGCAGGTACACACCTTTGAATAATACACTTTTCCAAGCATTGTAGTTTCTAAAGCCTGCTTTAATCTCTAAAGTCAACCTTCTGATCATTGTCTTTAAGCTGTCACTTATTTCATTCTGATCTTCCTTTTGTCTTTACTGCAGTTCTCATTAACTTTTTACCAAGGGAAAAATGTCATCTTACTCCATTCTAATTGTAATTTTGCTGTACAGCTGTGCTGGAAATGCAGCTTAGGGAATGATTTTAGGACTTGCTGCTTGGACAGGTGAAGTCTAATCCCATCAAGGCTATCACAGGTTGCGTTTTCTGGGTCACTTTGAATGAGGTTAGTAAAGATGTAGGAAGGGTACATGCTGTAAAAGCAGCCAGGCTGGGGAAAGGTAGAAGGAAGGCAGGGCTATATAAAAATCATGGGACTTAACAGTGTCAGGCCTATTCTGTGTTGATTTGGGTGTATTTTAGTGGAGACACAGGCAGGCAGGAAGAGGGAATCCTGAGGGATGGCTGGTTGACATGTATTCAGTGGCTCTAGGTATGCCAGCCAGTTTGGGAAGGAACTCAATACTGACCATGTATAGTGGAGGAGCAGTCTGCCACCTGGCTGGGTAAGTGAAGCGGCAGTCCAGGTGTGGAAGGTGGTGAGGAAAGGAGGTAGAGCCATATAAAAAGAAAGTGAGCATCATGGTGGAAGTGCTGCACTTGTTATATTTCTGAACTGTTCCTGATATGCAACCAAGTTATGAATTGGGCAAGGGGACTACTATACAAAATATTATGATCTATTACCACTCATTGTGTTGATTGACCTTGATGTAAAATGGACAAAAACGTGTGTCAGAAGAAGAGAGATTTGGGCAAGGTGCTGCAACTGGGGTTCTTGTGTCCTGCAACTAGCCAAAACTAAAAGGATTTTAATGAATTTAAAAGATATTTGGGGTCTTCCTTTCCTGAGGCTGAAGGTTTTATCTTTTGCCATCATGAAGATTCTTTAAAAAGATGAAATAATATGATCATGGTTCTGTTATGATAATTATCCCTCTAACTCTGCTAGTAGCTATTCTGATTGATTGATTGATTTTTGTTGCACTTTTCAAGTTACTATAGTAGAAA
Organism: Mauremys mutica; assembly: GCF_020497125.1. Taxonomy (NCBI): domain Eukaryota; kingdom Metazoa; phylum Chordata; order Testudines; family Geoemydidae; genus Mauremys; species Mauremys mutica. The sequence continues at coordinate 47,340,214 of NC_059077.1, forward strand.
TAAATAATAATGTCCATAGGCCCCAGTCAGGGCTAGGGCCCCATTGAGCTCTCTATCTAGATCTTCACAGTATTTAAAGGTCATACAAACACTTAGAAAGACACGGTGCCTGCCATGAACATCTTAAAGTGTTCACCTGAGTATCCACTGGAATACAGCGTTATTGCTTTAAAAAGGAAGACCACACCTCTTCATGCTCCACCAAAGCTCCTATTTTGCAATGGTCACACATACCCAGATGGCTTCCTTTATCCAGGCCAAAGACTGTAGCTACTAACTTAATTTTAGGATTTTATTAAGCTGTTTGGAAAGCTGTGGTTCTTAGGAGGTTTTTAAAAAGCCTGCCTGGAAAATAAATCAGTGCTAGTAACTGTTTTGACTCACCAGTGCATAATATTTTAGCTGTGATCACAGACACATGAATGTGATATGCACACATGTAGTACTTTCGCCCATTCTGCCTGTCTGCTCTGTTTTTGTATGCAATGGGTAACATGACATTTATAAGCCTTATGCACTATGAATGCTTCAGAGAGCTGGATGCTTGTAAATGTCAGTTCACTGTCTGAATACAAGAGCTGAGGAAGCCAGCACAGTGGGGAGGAATAACATTGCATACACACACTTGCACCATGTTCTGATGCTCATCAGCAATCACAAACCCAACAGGTGGGTCATATTTTCTGACTACCAAACTTGACAGTGTTCCTTTTCAGATGAGAAAGGAAAGGACAATAAAATATCCCCCTGCATTTTCAAGTCATTTGTCTGAGCTTTGAGTCACACAGTCTAATTGAATGTTCATGGGAATTATGCAGCTTGCAAAAACCGACAACTCTGAACATTTATCCAGTAACATATACAGAACTTCAAGTTAGGTTCTTACTGTCTCTTTTTAAATAAAAGCCTTGACTTTTTTTTAAAGAACTGTGTAAAATGCAAAACTAGCCATATTCCTTGTGTAAGTATGCTTGTTAAATTAAATTCAATATTTGATAAGGAAGTACCAGTATATTAAGCAGTTGCTGTAAATCCAAGAATGTAGTGTTTCCCCACTCCACCATTAGTAAATTAGTAACAATACCAGGGCCGGTGCAAAGATGTTTTGTGCCCTAGGCGAAATTTCTACCTTGTGCCCGTCCCCGAGCCCCAACCCTGAGGCCCCCCCCCCCGTGGCAGCTCCGCCCTGAGGCACCCCCCTTGCGGCAACTCCTCACCCTCCGCCACCCCCTCCCACCTCAGCTCTGCCTCCACCCCGAGCACGCCGTTGCTGCTTCACTTCTCCTGCCTCCCAGGCTTGCAGCGCCAATCTGCTTAGGCGCCGCAAGCCTGGGAGGTGGGAGAAGTAAAGCAGCCACGGCGTGCTTGGGGAGGAGGCAGGGCAGGGGTGAGCTGGGGCGGGGAGTTCCCCTGTGTGCCACCCTCCCCCCTTACTTGCTGCAGGCGGCCCTCCCCGCGCTCCCCTGCCCCAGCTCCCTCCGCCTAAATGCCGGTGGAGACCGGGGCGGCCGAAGATGCGGCCGCCGCGGTCACTGCTGAAGAAAATGCCGCCCCCCAAATCCTAGTGCCCTACGCGACCGCCTGGGTTGCCTAAATGGTTGCACCGGCCCTGACGATACATATCTGTAAGTTGTTTTAACTGTGACTTACTATTGACTTTAGGGCATTTACCTTTATTTCCCCTCCACACACACACTGTTTTTTTTTGGCAAAATGCTTGGACCAGCTCTATCATTATTAATTGTTTAGTATTCACAATAAGTTTGGCACGGCACAGTACAGTAATAAAGACAGCCCCTGTCCCAAAAAACTTAAGAAAAGGCTAGGCACACAGAAGACAGGCTGTACTGGGAAATCTTCAGGTTGGATAACTTAGTTTGGATGCGGGGTTGGATTGTTTATTTGTCTGGTTTTGGGTTTGATGAACTCAAGGTTTGGGTTTTGTTTGGTCACTGAATAAAAGAGTTAAATAGATGAGTGGTTTGTAAAGGAGATACAAATAGATTGCTATCCAGTTCTATGATCAAATCCTTAACTAGACTGCATTACTTCATAGCACCCAATAGGGTGGTAGGTGCTGTATAAGAAACAGATGGTCCGAGTCCCTCAGAGCTGACAGCTGGACATCAGACCTGTCACAAAAAGTGGTGTGACAAACAGCAGGAAGGAGATAGGGGTGGAAAGACGAGTTACTACAGTCAAATCGTGCAGTTGCTGAGATTGATCTAATTTTAAAATAAAGACTGTGATGAATGTTATTGACTCACTTATTGGCAGAATCACAAAAAATGGGAGTTTTCAGAAGGATTTAAATGAGGAAATGCTAATTGCCTGTCAGACCAGCTCACAAAGGGTGCTCTGTACTAGAGGCTGGCATGGAAAAAAGCATAAAGATGTTAGCAGGAGAGTTGGATTAAAGAAGTGCTCTCCATGGGCAGAGTGGTGGGAGTGGGAGCAAGATGGTAAGAGAGAAGGCTGGATAAGTAGGGGAGTGGCAAAATTATATATGGCCTTGAAGGCAAGGACAAGAAGTTACAATTGATACCAAGGAAAAGGGGAGGGCTAGTGGAGAGATTCATGGGGGTTAGTGAGGTCAGAGGAATGTTTTAGGAAGATAATTTTAGCAGCTGCATTCTGGATGGACTGGAGAGAGACAGGCAGTGTGGAAGCTAGGGAGGCTGGAAAAGAGGGGGTTGCACAGTAAGTAAGTGGGGATCTGATTGGAGCATGGATGAGATTTTTTTGTAAGCCAGACAGAAAGGCTGGATCTTCAAAATGTGGAGAACCAGCAAGACTGAGTACAGCCTGGATGCGGGAGGCGAACAAGAGGGACGAGTCAAAGATGATTGCCAGATTATAGACCTGAACGATGTGAGGGGAGGTGGTAACGTTAACAGTATCAAAGAAGGAAGAGAAGGAAGGTGAACCCATTACCCGGAGCTATAATACAATATGGCCTTGACAATATTGTGAAATGTAATATTGTTCAGTTAATAGTATAATAAGGCTTTTCTACTTCACTTACTATACATGATAAACCTTAGACATGACTGTAATGTTGAGATACAGCACTGATTCAAGGTAAACAGCCCAGTACCAGCCTTCAGAGAGAGTGGTCAGATTTTGTCTCCTATGAGTGAATTTTTCTCTGTGTTCCCCTAGGTGTGACGCCTAAGGCATCTACTAACACTGCACTAACATTTTGGAAATAGCTGCAAATTTGTGGCCAAAACATCAAATGAGCCTGAATCAATTGGTCAGTGTTACATGTGTGTTTAATATGAAAATCTCATTTGTATTCCTTAGCAGTTCATCTCATTCATTCTAGCCCTGACACCACTCTGTTCATGTTGAGTTTGGGTAGCAATGCATAGTGGAATCAGATTGTCATAGTGAAGAATTGTGAGTACAGAATAGTAAAGTAAAAACCACGTTCATGTGCCACATGGACTCTTGTTATGAGATGGGGAGCAGGGACAGGGAAAGGGTATCACCCACTTTGGATTAAAACATTTTGAAGTGAATAAACATAGCAGTGAATTTTTAAATTTGGAAATTGGTTCATGCCAGTGTTTCTTAAAATTTTTTGGCAGCAACTGTGAAGTTCACCTCTGAAAGGTTAAATCATCTTACAAAATTTGTTCAGTAGTTATGTTGTTACAGCACTGCCTTTTATTTGTGTGTGTGTGTGTGTGTGTGCGCGCGCGCCTCTGGGGCGTCTGGTGTGAAAGTGAATGACATTGCAGAATAAATGGCTTGGTCTCAGAACACGCTAATTCAAGTTTCTGGTACAGAAGCCAGAAGAAAAGGTTGCTGCATAATCTGCACGGCTTCAACTTTGGCCCCTGTGATATTCAAGTGTGTAAGCAGTTGTGGCAAGTGGCCAGGGCCGGCTCCAGGGGTTTTGCCACCCCAAGCAGCCAAAAAAAAAAAAAAAAAAAAGCCGCGATTGCGATCTGCGGCAATTCAGCGGGAGGTCCTTCGCTCCGAGAGGGAGTGAGGGACCCTCCGCCGATTTGCCGCCGAATCCCTGAAAGTGCCACCCCACTCCCGAGTTGCCGCCCCAAGCACCTGCTTGATAAGCTGGTGCCTGGAGCCGGCCCTGCAAGTGGCACAGTTTTAAACTAGCATCCAGTCTGTGCCAAAAAGAAATTATGTGAAGTACTGGTAATTTGAATAGAATAATAGAATTATTCTATTCAAATTGCAACACGTCTATTACAAGTGAAGGCTTTCTAGGTGAGCTATATCTTTGACAAAATTGGTCATTTCTCCCTCTCAGACTAAATTTAGTCTTACATTAGCCACCATCAAAAGTCAGTATTTACAAGCGCTTCCCACAGTAATTTATTGCAGTTTTTTCTGTTCTTGGAATAGAAGGTCATGGTGGCAATGCAGTATTTGTTGGCAATATTTACTTTTTAATGGCACCCATAGTATGTTACTTTATAATGTGAAATAGAAAGGCATGTGGTAGTGGTATGATCACAGGACTGGAATCCTGGAACCTCTGCGTTTTAATCCTAACTCTGACACAAATTCTTTCTTTGGCCTTAAGCAAATTATTTAATGGTCCTGTCATCTTGAATTTTTTAGGTATAGACCATTCCTAAGTTAAAGCAAACTAGGTACCTTGTAGTTCACCCCAGCAGTGTCCACAAAGGAGAGTTAGAGCACAGCATGGTAGTGTGTGCTACAGTTCACACCCCATAGTCTAAACTGTGGGACCATGTAGACATAGCCCTTAGATCTTCCTTTCCTCCTGCTGGGCAGCACAGCTTTTGTTACCACAAAGTAGAAAGTAGGTCATCACTTGTAAAACTCGTTTTTTAAGATTAAAATGAGCAAAACTTTTCAAAGCAGCTAAGTATGGAGGGTTGGCCATAGGCTGAAATATTGGCAGTCTGAGCAAATGACAAGCGAGGAGCTGAAAAATAAAGCTGTCATCCTCTAAAAATGAGATCCTTTGATAGCTAGTGCTTGAGTAATATAGAGTTTGAAACATACCTTTTTGACACTGTAAATTAACAATAACTTGCAATAAGCGATTAGCGGGGGCAAGGAGTGGATTTAGTTGGCTTGTTGCCAGTTTTTGGAAGACTCTCTCTCTCTCTTTAATTGTATAATGAGCCCAGATGGGAAGGTGATGACTGCAATAGAAATTTAAGTACGTTTTCAACAACATGTTTACTTGTTTTTGAAAATTGTATCTGGCTGATAACTTGTGTGCCAAGTTTCAGACAGATGGAGAATCAGTCAGGATGGCAACAAGCATCCAGAGAGGCTGAATGACTAAAAGGGAAGAAGGAAAAAGTATTTTACTTACATTTGCTATAGTTTTATAGCCTTTGTTTCTAATTAATTTTTCAGAGATACGCAGATAAGCAATGGCTCCATACAACTGCCCTTTTGTCAAACCTTAATACAAATAAGTTTTAGCCTGACACTTTGAAATTGCTGAGATTCAAAAACCTCCCAAAAGCAAGAAATCTAAAGTGTTGCTCAGTTCATCATTTTATAACCTGTATTTCCATGCCAGTATACCAGGAGAAGGTATAATTAATGGAAGTGTTGGTTGTAAATTAGACTTTATTATGGTTGTATTGGGACTAAGAAAGACACTAGAGAATATCTTCTCATAGAGTCGCTATAGCAACAGCTCACCCCATCATACTCCATGTTTTCCTGAGCCTATCGTACTCTGCATCCTAACACTAGATTATGGCATTTGTATTCAAATCTGGTCATTTTCAACTGTAAAAGCCCAGAAGTATTTTTAAGAAGCAGAATTCCTAGGAGCTGTGTCCTTAACTGTCAGTAAGATTTTTTTTATGTTAAGAAAAGGCTTTTTCCATTTAGTTTCTTAACTGCTGCACCTCAAAGGAGTTTCAGCTTTATATCGAAAGTAGTTTAGGTTCTTCATGCCTGTGACAAGAAATTCTGATTTCTTCTCTCCTCCTATCCCCCCTTCTTTTCTGTTAGGATTTAGAGAGAAGGAGATGGATAATCAGATATTCTGTTTATCCTAAGGGCAGGGACAATAGGGACAGTATTTTAAAGTTGGGTCTCTGTCTTTCATCAGGGGTTTATCCCTGAGCAACAAGGAGTGAAACTAATCTCTCTCTAACACATCTTTCTGTCCTGAAGAGAATCTGAAAAAGTAAAATCCAAAAGATATTTGTTGATTAGTTTGTGTTTAAATTAAAAAAAAAATTAAAACACTGCTAAAATAGTTGGCTTACATTCTACAGGAAATTAGGCTAAATGCTATCTTCTGAGTTTATTAGTAGTATTTACATTTCCACAGTGCTTTTCTCCTATAGGCTCCCAAAGGGCAATATAAACTGCACAGCAAACAGCTGGGAGACATGGCTTTAATTCAGTCATTTCATCTGCATTAAAGGCAATATGTCTTGTCTGTTCTAGACTTTTTAAGGCATGTTAGTTAGCACCTTTAAATCTTGGTCTAGACAAGGCCTGAGACTGAGGAACTGTTATTCTGGGATATGAAAAACACCCACGGTCCCTTAACCAAAATTTTGTTGAGGAGAGCCTGAGGCATGCTGAGAACCGAACTTTTGTCAATACATCATAAGACTGATCACTGTATTGTTTCGTATTGTTCTGAAGAGATGTGGCCATTAGAAGATTCTGGAGGAACTGCAGTAACAGCCAGGGGAGTTTTCCATTGATTGAGAAAGAATCAAATCCTGAAGGGGGCACCTTGTGTGTTCTCTCTCTTGGTTTTACAGGTTGGAGGACCTGTCTTGCTCAACTTCCATGAAGTTCATTGCCAGTGGATGGATGGCTAAATTTGTAATATACTTTTCAGAGTCAAGAATTTCAGAGCCACGATGGTCCTTTGGGCTTTGCTGCAGATTCTAGAACTGCTGCTGTTACTATTTCTTTCCTAATGCTTCTTTTTTGTGTTTTTATGAAAACACAGTATTTCCTTTGTCTTTGTGTAATGAGTCTCTATTAATATATTGTTATGAAATGAGTAGCAACTCTTATGATTTTTTGCAACTGCTTGACAATCCTGTTTTTCTCTGTAAACATAAGATTGTTCTTTTCTGTTTTGTTCAGAGAGCTGCATTATATCTATCAAAAGAAAGAGGAGCATTTGAAATGACATAAGGCTAGAAGATTGACAACATTGGACATAAGTGCTTGTTGTATCAAAAATTCAGCTTGTCAGTCATTTGTAAGGAAATTCACATAAGTGACTGTCAAATATACTAAATGGGTCACTAATGGATGGACCAGATCTTGCCAGCATATGGATTGATTGCCCCTCAGTCACTGGTGGAAAGAGACCTTTTGAAGCTGTTTTCTATGCAGCAGAATAGTTTTGAGCAAAATGTTAGCCTTTTCAAGATTGTTGAATGGTAAATACCATTGCTTATACTGTTAAGAGATTGTTTTTCATGATCATATGAATTTCTCATGCAAACCCATGCACATCTAAACTCCTCCTAAATGACAGTATATGCAAATGTGTGCTTCTCCCAACAAAAATCCAGACCAAATGTGTCTGGTGCTTTTACCAAACATGATTATTACTGCACGTGGGGGTTAAAAACAAAAACCAACCAACCACCCACACTTTGGACAAGATAAAAATAAAAGGACAGTGGAATGGGAAGGGGAGAGAAGGGAGTGGCAAATATGATTAAGTGGTGAAGGCTGGCCATAGGGTTTTGAGTTCTGGGTTCTATTCCCAGTTCTGCCACAGACTTGCTGGGTGACTTAACTATGCTTTTGTGCCTTACTTTCCCATCTCTAAAAGACATTAATCATTTCCCCCTACCTGAAAGACTTATTGTGAGACTAAATTCATCAGTGCTTGGAAAGCTCTTTGTGATGCTAAGAAGGAAGGTGCTACAGAAATTACAAAGTATTACTTGGGGAAGAAAAAAAAGCCAACCGTATAGATGCTGTGGCAGTGAGTAGAATACAAATGCTTAGAATAGCTCATAGGCAAAGGATAACCGGTTTAAACTCCGTTAGAGAAAGCTGATAAAGAATTAAAACATCATGGCTGATAACCTAAACACATGACCATTTTCAGGGAGCACAGTGAGGCTTTTCTATAGGAAAGAGCAGTTGTGCCTGGCAATTATTCTGCTCCCCCCTCTTACAAATATTCTGCTCCCCCAAACCCCCCCCAACTTGATCAATCTGTTTTTAAAAGCTTGTTCCTATTACTAATCTTGATAATTGATTTATTATACTATGTAGCAAAGGTATTCTGCCTTAATCCTATGTAATGTTTTTATTTTACTTTAAAAGTTTTAAAAAAAAAGTTCCCTTTGCTCCTACCAGAAGTTAATGAGTCATTATGTTAAGATGACTTGTGTATTTCTTGCATGAATGGTATGACTACGTACTGTACTGGATTTTAAACCGAGTATACACACACTCGTGCAGACAGACAAACATGGATATAGCTGAAAAGAGAGAAAACTGACGCTTCCTTCACCTCATGTTTAAAAGGAAATTTCCAAACCACAAAGTTTTGCAGGGCAATTGTCTTGACATTGACACATGATCACTGCCTCTGGGCCATTTCAAATGCTGAGGATTTCTCCCAGAGTATGCAGCTTGACATGACAAACAAAGGAGACATTTAGGTGACGTTTTTCTTAACATGTTAGTTTCCAAGCTAAGTCTGCCTGGAATCTATTTGATCATTATGCACTGTAGCTTGAAAAATGTGCCTTGGAAGAAAAAAACCTGGCATTGCCAAGGAGCTTTGCATCTCCATATGACTTGCATTTAGAAAGTGGAGTGGCTTTGGATTTGTTCCAGAGAGGCAGCTTCTTTCTGGCAATTAGAGATGTTTCTTAGGAGTTGAGGCATTTTTCATCCTGTTAATTCCATTTCTATTTTGCTCCAAGACCTTTTAGAATCTGAAGTGGATGAGAAGAAGCCTGACTCTGTTCCTTTTCCTGATTAAAACAGATAAGCATCCAGATCCATCCCTCGCTCTGGTTCTAGGGAACTAAAAGACATCTTAAAAGTTAAATGGAAGAATTTCACTGTAGTTTTCAACATAAGACAGGATTCATGTTATGAAAGGGAGATAAACATACACCAAGCCTATAGGTTAACTATTATGAGGAAAGTTAAGATGAGTGAAAGATATGAGCATCAATTATGGGTAGAGATGGGAGGTATAATAGAAATCTTCCAAATATGTGAAGACTGTCATTGCCAGAGAGAAAGAAAAAAATATTTAGGGTAGTTCCCAGTTGTTTAGGAGGAACAAGATGACATTTTAAAAAGGGAAATTTCAGGCGAAATTCAGTAAAAATCTTCTACAAAATGCGATACTACAAAAGCACCTAGAGGCCTCAGAGATCCCATTGTCTTGTATACTGCACATACACTTCATAAGAGACAGTCCCCGCCTTGATGAGCTCGCTGTCTAAATAGACAAGACCAAGGAAGTTGTTGTTCCCATTTTACAGATGGGAAACAAAGTTTGCACGCAGGAAGTAAGTCTCTAGCAGAGCTGGGAATTGAATCCACACCTGTGAGTCCAAGTCTAGTGCCTTAACCACAAGGCCATCCTGAAATGTGAAATAATCTCCCAAGGGAAGCAGTGACAGAAGCCCCATCAACAACTGGACATTTTAAAGTAGAATTAAAAAATTAGAAATTTTCTCTAGGGAACCATCTTGAATGGTTTGGGGGGCAGAGAGGAATAGACAGCTCAATTGATCTGTTCCCTCTGCCGCTGCTCTGATTTTGTGAACTGGTTTTGGAGCATGCAAGTTCTTTCTGGCATCTGACTTTTTTTTTTTTTTTTTTTTTTTAAACTGAAGAGAATTTGCTGCCTTCTTTTCCATTCTGTTGTCAGCTTCAGGACTACTGTAATTTCCTTGAAAAACTGTATATGAATGTGGTAATACATAAGTTCACCATTTGGTGGCACCAAACAAATTTTTAAAGGACTATTCTTATTTTTAAAAAAGGGCACCAGCTCAGCTGGTTCTGCAGTGCTGGAAAGAATCAATGTGCACCGTACTTCCTACAGTTTTGAGCAGAAAGGCCAGCCCTAACGCATTTTCAGCATCTGATAAATTGCTTCATTATTCACTGTCTTCTAAAACACTGAAATATTTCAGTATTACTATAAATAACAAGTAAAGTCCTGATGCAGGAAATCAGTAGTTTAGGACTATATTCTCAGTGTAATATGCAGGCTTTATCTGCATGTCAGTGATAGTAGGGAGTTTCTCAGCTGAAGTCATGTCAGTTGTGCTGAATATGTCCTGTACCTCATAGTTGCCAACTCCAAGATATATCAATAACTAGTTTCTGCAAGAATTAACCAATAGTTTGAATCAGTCACCTTACTAAAGTAGGTTATTTGAGCATTTTTCCACACGGGGGAGGAGGAGACATGCTACTTTTGGTAGTAGAATCATAGTACATTATTGCATTCTACATGTTTAGTTTCACAATGATCTCTCTAGTTCACTGACTCCTTGTCTTAAAGATATTCCTATCTGGGTTCCCTGTAGGGAGAGATGTTCTCAGTTCAGTGGCCATGAGAATCGCCATATTGATTTCTCCGCCATTAACACTAAACTATTCCAACACTGAGCTACACTAATACTGGTATAGATTCTTCCCCTTGTCTTTTCTGAGTGTGTCTTAAGAATCTGATATTTCTTGAAGTTTTATCAGACCTGCAAGGAATGAATCTGGATGATTAACTCCTGGTTTTTCCACTGAACATATAGGAATTGCTAGAGGCTTCTTTAAATTCAGTATGTATCCTCTGGCTTGCCGTAACCTGCTTTCTGTAGTTTATCCACCTCCTATCTTTTTGTCTGTCCCTCCACATACTGCATTCCCTAATTATATCTTGTTGTGTGTTTCAGAGAGGAGGGGGATATTGATACTTGTCCAAGTGACCAGCATTTTTCCCTCTTCCATTTCAAACAAAAGCATCTGCTACAACATTTGGATATTTCATCTGGGTTAGTTATAAAAATTGAATGGTCTATTGGCTTCGGTCCCCAACTGATACAGTAACCTACCCAAGCACAGTAGGAGTCAGAAATGATGAAAAGACAGATACGATATATTTTCCTTTCATAACTGATTCCCTCATCCCCCTGCTAGGAAAAATGTGCTGCTGCAAAGGGGTCTATACATGCACATACATGCATGGCGCAAGCGCACACATGTGTAGTGGAGACAAAGTGAGTAAATTTGGCACCGCTCCCTGCCTCCCCTTCCCATGCACAACTGTTTAGTACTTATTTATTTTTTAGATAGTAAGCTCTTTGGGGCAGGGACAATCTTTGTTCTGTGTTTGTACAGGGTTAAACACAAGGGGGTCCTGATCCATGACTGCTACAGTAATATAAATAATAATTATTTGTACGCTGGTGGTGCCCACAGCCTATTGGGTGCTGTTCACCCACAAAAGAAAACCAGTCCCAGCTCACAATCACCAGTGTTTTAGTCATCTTTATTGTATACCCTCCAAGGACTTTGATGGTCATGTCATTTTCAGAAACTTTCACTAATGAGATTAATTTCAGGCTGACTCCAGTTTTCAGACAACATACCATTTCCTGCTGAAGCCCTTAACCATTCACTTGCAATTTAACTTTTGAATCAAGAAAAATTTCAGCATTAGAATATGCTGTAGTGCTTCTAGCATGCAGGGAGAAATAATGGAGGCATCGCTGTGTCTGGTATCTTTTAGAAGAGAAACACAGCTCTGCTTAAAGATGACTGTTCAGATCCATTATTAGTCTTCAATTTTTTAATGTTCCCTTCGATCCTTTACTACCACCCCACTGTAAAAAGATATTAAAGACCAGATAGATGTCAGTGGGATATTTTTAGTGTATCTGAAAGTATTACTGTCATGTCTTTGTAGTGCAGGACTGTAGTTTTGCACTTAGGAAAGGATGTTAGCTGTTAAATGAAGCAACTTTGAAGGATGCTGGCAGTGGATGTCAAGATTTCATTCTGACCTCTTTTTTTTTTTAATGACTGGTGAAATAGTCTTTAGCAATTAGATAATTGTTTCATCAAGCTATGATTAAGTCTGAGTGTCTGTAATTGATGCTTTTTGTAAGCATTAGTGAAGCAGGACTTTCATTAAAACAAATATAGGATCTTGCTGTTAATCAGAGCTGGGGGGAAGAAGAGGGAGAAGAGTAGAAAGCAAGTAGATCAACAGAATGCATGTTATATCTATTTTAAAAGTGTGCTCTCATCTGCCACGTAAATAACTTTATACTTAGACCTTATTCAGATGTTTACGTCTCAAAACCACTGCTTTTGGCAGTCCAGTCTCTAGTAACTCTGCAGATTCTATAGACTTGAACATTTTCTCCCTGTTTCCAAGCTTGGTGATCTGTATAGCCTTTAGCCATAGGATACAATTCGTAGGAATTCACAGAGAGGGTGGGGGGAGAGGGTTGGTGGCTACAATAATCTGATAAATGTTCCGGAAAGCATGCTCATTCAGATGGAAGAGCCAATCCTGCAACTAAATGGTGATGTAGCGTGGCTCCAGGCTGCTAGCATCTGCACATTAGTATAACTCAGCCATTGCAGTTTTCTGCAGGAACTGTAGCTTTTGTACTTTAGGCATAAAACCTTTTCTTGATGCACAGTGCAAAACGTGAAACGTTTCAGGTATCTCTTGACACTTAGATATGAAATTCAGCCCAAAAGCAGGACGGACCCTACCATACAGGGCTTTTAGTTTATTTTACAGACTATAACTACTGCAAGGCTCTGCAGGTTTTGGTCATTAATTTTCCGAACAAATTGTGAGACATATTTGGGTGAATAAGGATGAACCTTCCAGCATTTAATCTTGCAACTTTGGATCTGCACCATCCCCCAACCTCAGCTGTTCATCATGGGCTGATGCCCTTTGTGAAAATGACCACCAGCAGCAGGAAGCTGACTGTGACGTTTATGAAGACCAATTGGAGCTACTATATAAGCTGGAGTATGAGTTCTAGGTTTTTTGTTCTCTCGTGCAAAATATTATTTTCAGATACTCTTTTTTTGTGGAGAGGGAAATGGGGAAGAATAGGCTTTCATTGGAAAATACGTTTACTCCTAAAACCGCAGAATTTAAGGTTGTGTCAACACTTTCATTATAAATCCTGCTTTCCTCTACCTTCCCCTACTCCAACCTGATAGAGTCACAGAGATTTGTTCTGGGTTGCAACTTGGCTTGTGAGGTTTTCTCCCCAGAGGAAATTCATTTGAAGTTATGATTGTAACAAAAAGTAAATACAAGAAGAATTAATTAACCTGTTTAAATTTAATGTTTGTTTTTATTCAGTGGGCACTTCCATGGGTCCGAGTCTAATCAGACTGACATTGGTGTAAATCAGTGTAATGCTACTAAAAGCAATTGAGGTACTCAGGGGTATGTGAGGTGGGATATGTGAATCAGGCCCAGGCACCTCAAAAATATTTTCCGACTGGAAATAAGACACATTTTTAATGGTAAGAATAATTAACCATTGGAACAACTTACTAAGGGTCATGGTGGATTCTCCATCACTGACCATTTTTAAATCAAGTTTGGATGTTTTTCTAAAAGATCTGGGGGAAGTCCTGTGTGTTATACAAGAGCTCAAAGTAGATGAACTCATTTTAAAATTAAGTAATCCTTTTCAGTTTCTTTCTGTCCCCTTCATAACATGATAAAGTTATATTCCTCTAGGAGAATGGAAGGACTGGCTAGATACTTTCTTTGATGAGGATGGACAATGCTTGCTAATACTACAAAATCATGGGGGGGGACACGTCCCATAGTATCTGACTCATCAAAACTCAGGTTAAATTTATAAAAGATTTGCATATATTTACTATTCTCATATTAATAAGTTGGGCTTAAAGCATCAAAGTTTAGGCAGAACTTTCATACTGCTGCAGCTATAAAAAGATACACCTTTTTTTGTGGGGTCAGGTGATGGTGGTGTTCTTAAATACTGCTGATTGTTTTAAATTATGCCCTTTGCACCTGTGAGACTTCTGGGAAGAAATTAATTGTAACTTAAGACTCTTCTGTTTTGTCCATTAGGTTTCGGCATAGTCCAAACTGCTGGTACCTGAGAGACTGGACCATCCACAGCTGGATCAGACAGTGCTTCAAATATGGTGCACAGGACAAAGCCTTGTACACATTAAAAAACAAGGTCAGGTTTTTAAGAGAAAAGGCAAGATTTTATTTGATCAGCATTAGACAAGTGTAGCTTATTCTGAATTCCTATCATAAGTGATGTCTCTCCATAGACTGCAGTCCTGGATTACATACTTTTGTTGAATTAAAAAATATAGATGGGACAGAGCTTGAAATAAGCTATTCCCAGCTTTTTTTTTACTTTCCCCCCACTTGATGTCTTTTCCCCCGACCCCCCGCATGCACAGTGGTAGTGTCCAAAAAGTGCTGGCCACTATACAGACATATGGGAAGACAGTTCCTACCCAGTCCTGAAGAAATCTAAAGAGGACAGAAAACCGCCAATGGGTGGAGGAAGAGACATGTCATAGAAGTCTAGTTATCAGGATGATAAGCCTGATTCCGGCTCTGATTCCGAACACTTACACACACGCTTTAATGTTACGCAGGTGCATAAGTGCTTGCAGACTTGGGCCATGGCTGTTAGTTCTTTGTTGTTTAAATTTAAAGAAATAAACACCACATTATACAAGATGCCTCTCCCATGTTCTAATCACTCTAGCACTTACTAAAATCACAATTCAAAACATGGAACACTCATGATATTTTTCAATGTGTTTTTTTCTTTCCCCTTTTTAGGTACAATATGGAATTTTCCCAGATAACTTTACCTTCAATATATTGTTGGATTATTTTATAAAGAATGAAAATTATGAAGGTAAGAAACCAAATATCAGTTATGTCATCAATTTTATGCTTTTCATAACAATGGTACATTGGATTTTTAAAAGTCTTATAGTGAGTTAAATCCAGAATTGTTTTTCTTAAAGCCCTTTTTCCCCCTCTGGAGTTTAACACATCTTCTCCCCCGCCCCCAATCGACTTTTCCACATGATTACATTTGGTTCCTCTGTTTCCTTTGGTGTCTTTGCATAACACTTAGGAGTCATCAGCTTTCTACCATCTTTAACTCCTTTTCAATCTAAACTACCTTTCCCCATGTTTTTGAAGTCAAGCATATTGTATATTATGTGGTGGGGTGAGGGTAGGGAGTATTAATTAGATATCTGAGATGGAATACTCATTTCATAGCAGAATTATTGCAAACAGCTTAATCACGAAGTCACAGTTTGCTGGTAGGTATGTGCAGGTTTCCTACCCCCCTGAGAGACAGTAGTTGTCTACACCAGGGGTTAGGTTGTATAACTGCATCACTCAGGGCGATGTAGTTATACCAACATCAGATTGTAGTGTATACCAGGGCTCAGAGTAGCTTGAATGGTATATAGTAGTTCTCTAGTACTAGGCATAAGGAGGCTCATTTTTTCTCTTATCATTATGACTTTGATTCTGCATCCATTGAAGTCAATGTGAGTTTTGCCAGTGTTTTCAACCTGTAAATTGTTATTTTATTTTCCTCCCTAGATGCTGTGTCAGTAGTTACTGAGATCATGCTGCAGGAAAGCTTTGATGAATTCTCAACACAACTTCTCTCCCTCCATGTCTTATACCAATACCTGGCAACCAAATCAGAATTTACAGTAAGCTCGCTGCACATTAAAACTATCTACAGTGCCTCTGGTTTAAAGGGTTACTGAATCCCCGGGGGGGCACTAAGCTTGGTAAAGCCCATCCAAGTTAACTTAGAAAATGAAGTGATCTAGTGCCAATGTTTCAGCTGATTTTAACAGCATAGGAAAAGCAAAATCTATGTCCCTTT
Organism: Mauremys mutica; assembly: GCF_020497125.1. Classification (NCBI taxonomy): domain Eukaryota; kingdom Metazoa; phylum Chordata; order Testudines; family Geoemydidae; genus Mauremys; species Mauremys mutica. The sequence continues at coordinate 47,356,119 of NC_059077.1, forward strand.
TAGTTTAGTTAGTCCCTCTGTCTCTCAAAAGGAGGCTGGGTATTTCTAGATGTTTAGGAGATTAAATGAAGATGAACCAGAGTTTATGTTGCAGATTAGGCATCGTTTCTTTCTATCTGCAGCATTGACTAGTACTGGGCTCCAATCCATTTGAAAAGTTTTATAAGTGCAAATAAAGAAAATCTGTAAAAAGACACATTTACTATTTATTAACTAAACAATGCGGTATGGGAAGCACCGCAGAAAGAGAATGTAAGTGTTACTCACAGTTAGGGATGTTATTCAGTGGCAATGATGGCGGTAAGGGTCTAGTGCTGTGAAGTTTTTTCACTAGGATTTCTGCCACCTGTTGGGTTCTGGAAATATTGGATTCAGTAGACAATACTCAGGTTTTTTTAATTAGGTTAGTCTCTTATCACTAAGGCTGCGAGTTTGTCATGGAGGTCCCGGATTCCGTGACTTTCCGTGACCTCCGTGACTTCTGCAGCAGCCGGTGCGCCTGGCTCAGGGGCAGCTCAGGCAGCCCCTGTGCCAGTCGCACCGCTGCTGGGGCAGTCTCGGGCCACCACGCCCCCCACACCCTCTGAGCAGCAGATTTTGGGTATGGGAGGGGGCAGGGGGTTGGGGCATGGGATGGGGTGAGGTGGGCTCTGGGCAGCGCTTATCTGGGGGTCTCTCCGGAAGCGGCGACATCCCCCTTGCTCAGCTCCTGGGCGGAGCACTTCTTCTATAAGAAGAGTGCTTAAAGACCCCATTTTTGTTACTTGAAACATATTCAGTAACATATTAAAACAAACCACAGATGTCATAAGGTTTTCATCAATTGGCTAGTCATTCATATTTTTTTCATTGCTGATAACTGTTTGTTTAATCAGCAAAGAGTCTTGTGGCACCTTATAGACTAACAGACGTTTTGGAGCATGAGCTTTCGTGGGTGAATGCATACATCCGACGAAGTGGGTATTCACCCACGAAAGCTCATGCTCCAAAACGTCTGTTAGTCTATAAGGTGCCACAAGACTCTTTGCTGCTTTTACAGATCCAGACTAACACGGCTACCCCTCTGATGTTTGTTTAATTGCCGTATTCTCCTTTCTTCCCTCTCATCCATAAAAGTCAGTCATTTGAGTTGTCTTTCCTGATTGCATGATCATGAATCTAGGAGAACAAAAATCCTGTCCTCTATTTGGGTATATGCAAATCACCTACATAGATCGCTTGCACTGTTACCATGACCACAAATGCTAGTCAACATGACAGAATCCATTGTGTGTTTGATATGCATATTCAGACACCATCAGGTGATAGAATATTCACACCCAAATGCCATGTCTTGAAAATGTGCTCCTAGATGACTTGTTAATTCAGGATGCTGAATCCCTCAGCTATTGAAAGCCCATGTACTTCAGGAGTCTCTTGGCTCAATTTTTTCCCCCCTCATGAGGATATTAATTTGTTTAATATTTTTTCAAGGGTTGGGGGACACACCAAGATACTGGAGTGCAATGCAATAAAACTGAGTTATTGAAGAGTTTAGGGCCCCTTCAATTCACTGTCTTTTACTTTCATTCTCTTTTGTGTTCATAGAAATAATAAAAATGTAGGGTTGGAAGGGACCTGGAGAGGTCATTTAGTCCAACCTCTTGTGCATGGAGGCAGGACCAAGTATGCCTAGACTGTCCCTGACAGGTGTTTGTCTAACCTGTACTTAAAAACCTTCAGTGATGGTTCTACAGTCTCCCTTGGAAGCTCATTTCAGTACTGAACCATCCTTATTGTTAGAAAGATTTTCCTAATATCTAACTTAAAATTCCTTTGCAGCAGACTAAGCCAATTACTTCTTGACTTACCATCAGTGAACATGAAGAACAGTCTATCACTATCCTTTTTATAACAGCCTTTAACATATTTGAAGACGGTTATCAGGTCCTGTCCCTGCCCCTTCAATCTTCTTTTATCAATACTAAATATGCCTAGTCTTTCCTCAAGGTCAAGTTTTCTAAACCGTCTATCATTTTTTGTTGCTTTCCTCTGGACTCTCTCTAGTTTGTCCACATTTTTCCTAAAGTGAGTTGCCCAAAACTGGACATAGTAGTTCAGCTGAGGCCCCACCAGTGCTGAGTAGAGTGAGACAATTACCTTCTTTGCCTTAGACGTAATTCTGAGTAATGTGAGTATTGTATTAGTCTTTTTTGCAGCTGCATCAGATTGTTGACTCACATTCCATTTGTGAGCCCCTGTAACTTCCTAGACCCTATTCTGTAGGACTACTGTCTACCCATTTATTCCCCATTTTGTATTTGTGCATTTGATTTTTCCTTCCTAAGTGAAGTATTTTGCACTCGTCTTTATTGAATTTCATCTTGTTGATTTCAGATCAAATCTCTAATTTATCAAGATCATTTTAATTCTAATCTTATACTCCAATGTACTTGCAATCTCCCTCAGATTGGTGTCATCCACAAATTTTATTGGCATACTCTCTTCTCCTTCATCCAAGCATTAATGAAAAAATTGAATGGTATTGGACCCAGGACAGACCCCGCCGGGCCCCATTAATTATGCCCTCTCAGTTCAACAGCAAACCATTGATAACTAATTTTTCAACCAGTTGTGTATCCACTTTGTAATAATTTCATCTAGATCATATTTACCTAGTTTGCTTGTGAGAATGTCATGCAGAACTGTCAAAACTTTCACTAAAATCCAAGATATATCACATCTACTGCTTCACTCTCATCCACTAAGCCAGTAACCCTGTCAAAGAAGGAAAGTAGGTTGGTTTGGCTTGACTTGTTCTTGACAAATACATGTTGGTTATTGCTTATCACCCTATAATACTCTAGGTCCCTACAAATTGATTGTTTAATAATATGTTCCAGGATCAAAGTTAGGCTTAGTGGTATATAATCTTGGCGGTACTTTTTGTTCCTCTTTTTAAAGATAGTTACTGTGTTTGCCTTTTTTCCAGTCTTCTGTGACCTCACCAATGCTCCATGAGTTCTCATAGATAATTGCTAATGGTGCCAAGATTTCATCAGCTAGTTCCTTACCGATGCTCAGATAAATTTAATCAGGCCCTGCTGACTTGAATACATCTAACTTATCTAAATATTCTTTAACCTGTTCTTTTCCTGTTGTAGTTTAGAATCATAGAATATTAGGGTTGGAAGAGACCTCAGGAGGTCATCTAGTCCAATGTCCTGTTCAAAGCAGGACCAACATCAACTAAATCATCCCAGCCAGGGCTTTGTCAAGCCAGGCCTTAAAAACCTCTAAGGATGGAGATTCCACCACCTCCCTCAGTAACCCATTCCAGTGCTTCAGCACCCTTCTAGTGAAATAGTGTTTCCTAATATCCAACCTAGACCTCCCCCACTGCAACTTGAGACCATTGCTCCTTGTTCTGTCATCTGCCACCACTGAGAACAGCCTAGCTCCATCCTCTTTGGAACCCCCCTTCAGATAGTTGAAGGCTGCTATCAAACCCCCCTCACTCGTCTTTTCTGCATATTAAATAACCCCAGTTCCCTCAGCCGCTCCTTGTAAGTCACTCCTCGTAAATGCCTCAGCCCCGTAATCATTTTCATTGCCCTCCACTGGACTCTCTCCAATTTGTCCACATCCCTTCTGTAGTGGGGGGACCAAAATAGGACACAATACTCCAGATGTGGTCTCACCAGTGCCGAATAGAAGGGAATAATCACTTCCCTCAATCAGCTGGCAGTGCTCCTACTAATACAGCCCAATATACCATTGGTCTTCTTGGCAACAAGGACACAGTGCTGACTCATATTCAGCTTCTCATCCACTGTAATCCCCAGGTCCTTTTCTGTAGAACTGCTGCTTAGCCAGTCGATCCCCAGCCTGTAGCGGTGCATGGGGTTCTTCCTTCCTAAGTGCAGGACTCTGCACTTGTCCTTGTTGAACCTCATCAGATTTCTTTTGGCCCAATCCTCCAATTTGTCTAGGTCACTCTGGACCCTATCTCTACCCTCCAGCGTATCTACCTCTCCCCCCAGCTTAGTGTCATCTGCAAACTTGCTGAGGATGCAATTCATCCCATCATCATTAATAAAGATGTTGAACAAAACCGGCCCCAGGACCAACCCCTGGGGCACTCTGCCTGATACTGGCTGCCAATTTGGCATCAAGCCATTGATGACTACCCGTTAAGCCCAACAATCTAGCCATCTTTCTATCCACCTTATAGTCCATTCATCCAATCCATACTTCTTTAACTTGCTGGCAAGAATACTGTGAGAGACCATATCAAAAGCTTTGCTAAAGTCAAGATATATCACATCCACCACTTTCCCCATATCCACAGAGCCAGTTATCTTATCATAGAAGGCAATCAGATTGGTCAGCCCTTGGTGAATCCATGTTGACTGTTCCTGATCACCTTCCTCTCCCCCAAGTGCTTCAAGTGCATGTGTTCCTTCCTCTTGTAAATATTGTAAGCATCCACTTACAATTAACTTTTTTTTAGAGACAACGGAAGCAAATTGAAAGCAGTCTATGGCTGACAACTGTTCATCCTCTTTCCCTTAACTCTTTAAGTCTGCTTCTTTGTTTTTGTTCTGCTGAAGGAGAATACTGTATGTTTCCCAAGGTCAAACTACTCGAGTGGTTTGAATATACTTACTAATTTGGCCCCAGTCTCCTAGCCTCACGGGTGGTCTGGATCATACAGTGCTTCTTCCTCATAGCAGAGCCATGTCTCCAATGAGTCCTAGGGCATTGCTAACTAGACAAGTGTGTTGGTGTATTTTGTTTGGTTTTGCCCTAATATTCCTTTCATAATCGTTGATGTGGCATTCTCTCTGCCCAGTGATTTCCTACCCTGTTGGCATTCTCTTCGCTGTGGTTGCAAGACTCATATATTTTAATTTCTGATCCCGTGGCCTGCCCCCACCCCATTTTTGTGGAGTGGGGGTGACTGCTCCCATGCACAGATCTGTGCAATTTTGTTTTCAATAACATTACCCTGAATATTATGAATTTCAGAACACAGGTTCAGATCTTCAATTGGTAAATGAAGGTAGCTCTGTTGATTTCAATAGAGTTATGCTTAATTATACCAATTAAGGATCTGGGCTACTGAATTTGTTTTAATACTCTGTTCGAAGAAGATACAAATCCTCTTAAATGTAAGCTAAGACTGTAACTTTGAGTTTTTGATAGGGAGTGATTTCCAGAATTACTGACCTATTTAAGGATTTTTTACCTCCCCATGTTGTATGATATAAGGCAGGACATGCTGTGTTTGACTGTTGCCATTGTAAGTTAATGTTTTATACAAGCAAGACTTATCTGGTTTGAATTATTTACAGTGGGAAGAGGAAAGAAATCTTGGAGCCTCTCTTTTGCTTACAGGCCTAAAACAGACAAACACTGTGGGTTTTAGCTCCCAGCTGTATGGCTATACATTCCTTGGTAAGTTTTTAAGTTCCTTACATACCAATATTTTTTTCCTCCACTGTACTTATTGATTTCATTAAAAATTATCCCATTAAATTATTCCTTTGCTATATTAAAATGTCATCATCATTCATAGACAATAGAATTATGCTTAAATAAAGTGAAAGTTTTGATACAAATACAAACCAGATCTTGAGTGATTTTCAGTCCATCTTTAGCTTGCATCAGTCAGGGTGGGGAGGTCACCATGATGTGAACTAAGAATGGAGTAACAGATTTAACTTTGAAAATTGTGCCTAAAATTGCCGTCAGTTTCACACCTTCCCTTCCCTGTGGGCTTCCCCTTCAGGTTGCCCTGCTACAATGGAATAAGTAGAGGTATTCTTTTAAATGTTTGCGTTTCATTGGAACATCAGTGTTTCCAAAGTGAGATTGCTGATATTGGAAGTGCATTTTCCGCAGCATACCGAGTATGCTGGATGTGTCTAAGTAGCACCAGGTGTGGTGTGCTAGGCAATGTTATTTAAATAAATAGTGATCAATCTGAATTCTCTTGAAATTTCACCTCTGTATTTCTTTTAACTTTCATAATTCCTGCGTTTCACAGAAGACTATAAAATGCATAGTGATTTTCTTCCCTCTCCACTGCAAAACTGCCATTTACCCCTGGGTAAACACCTATTTTAGCAGCAAGCTTTACATGATTGTTCCATCACTGTATTGGTTTCTTTTAGAAATCTATCAAAGGTAATAAAAACTAGACATGTTTTGAAAATGTAACTTCAAAGTAAAATGTGTAGTGGCAGAATAAGGATATTGATTCTGATTTAACCTGATTGTAAGAAAAAATTGCACACTCAATCAAAAAGGAGATAAAAGTTGTAAGTAAATTTGAAAGCAAGTTTTCCATGGGGCTGTTAGTTTACCATCCCTTTGAGATATTGTTACAGGTAGATTTTTGCTGTTTGGTATTCAGATTTGTTATGCCATATAGATTGGCTGGGAAGTGGTTCTATTTAGAAAATGTACTTTACTTTGTCTGTAAGCAATAGTCCTCATCCCATGACATTGACATTCAGTGGATCAAAAGCTATTTACTGCAATGTCACGTATTCTACAATCTTGCCAACACTAACAGAACAGACCTCTGCAAGAGTGAAAGATGTCTCTAGGCATAGACTGACCTGGAGCACTTTAGCGATTTAAATTTAGCCATAGTCCAATAAGCTTTGTCTTTGCATTTGTTACTGTGCTTTTCCTAAATCATCATCCTCCATGTATGAAAAATCTGTGTTTTAATAGCTTGCATTGTCAGAGCCATCATTCTAACTAAGTTGTACAATTAAAGGTCATATGAACTGCAGTAAGCGAGGTAAGGCTGGATCAAAAAGGTATAACAAAAATACACCATTAGTTACCATGGTGATTGTCAAGAGCTTAGACTGGTTACCATTGTAAGTCAGCATTTACCAACATGTTACCACGCTGTGGAATGTTGATTTTCATTTCTCTGTATGTAGAATAGGTGTTTCATGTTTTATGATATGTTAACTCTTGGTAAATAGGCCAGATTTCTAGAGGTGCTGAGCACCTACAACACCAATGAAAGTCACTGGGAGTTGTGGTGCTCAACATTCCCAGAAATGAGGCTTAATGTGTCAAGTTGGGCACCCAACATGAGGCCTCTGCTGAAAAGTTTGGCCTAACAGCTGTCTTAGTTTCTCCATCTGCAAGACAGATGTTAATCCTTACCTCGCTCACTAGGGTGTGATAAGGCCAAATTAGTAAATGTTTGTAAGGCTCTGGAGCAAGTTCCTTAGACACCAAGAGAGTTGCTTTCACTTTTTTAGTGCAGCCCTTTGTCATTCCTTGTCTCAGGGCTCAAACAGTAAAGTATTTTCTTATGTTCTTATGTATTAACTCTTAGATATTATTGTACAACAGGAAAAGTGGAGTTGCACAAAGGACTGCGAGCTGTGTACCATCAAATGCCACTGATGTGGACACCGGGATACCTGAACAGAGCTTTGCAAGTGATGGACAATGTGGCCTCGCTCCCAGGGGATATAAAGCTCTGCAAAGAAGCTGTAAGTGTAAAAGAGAGTTTAGCATGGCATAGTTGTGCACAATATATGGCCTTGAGGGTCACACGAAGCCCATGGACTCCCTGTCTTGGTAACTGCAAAGTGGGGACAAAGCTGACTCACCGCAGGTTTGTGATGAATCCTTGACAGCAAGCAATGTCTGTTCAGTGGTGCACAGCCTTTCCAGCCTGAGAGCCAGACATATTACAAGGTCATGGGGCCACAGTCAGTACTTAGGGACAGATTCTGTGCTCTGGTCCCAAGCCATCTGCTGAGGATTCCCCTGGTGTGAGAGAGACAACAATGGGCACAAAGCCAGCAGAGCCTACTCTTATGTCTCCCTTCTAACAGCCCACAGATCAGGGGACTGGAATGGGTTGGAGTGTGCTGCATTCAGTCGATTCCCAATGGACTCAAGGGGACCATTGGCAGCTGATGAAAATCAGAGCAGCCTGGGCTGGGGCATGGAATCCTTAGCTGGTTGTTGGTTTTCAGCTTATTCTTTTTATACCCTCCCCTGGATGGCTGTCTGTGGGAGGGAAACTTCCCTTTGCTAGGAGTTCCTCTAGGCACAGGCAGAGCCAGCCAAGCTCCTGTCCTGCTCTCCCCAGCGCTCACAGCCTGACGGGAACAGGAGATGACAACCAGAACACCTCTTTACGTCTCGCTGCCATGAAGCAGGTGGCCAGCTGGGGAGTTGCTGAGCAGCTTCTCAAAGCACCCCACAGGCTCACCGCAGAGCAGCTTCTGGGGCTGCAGAGGAAGCAGTGAGGAGGTGGGACTCAGTTTGAGGCTATTTTTGGAAATTGCAGGGTGCAGCTCGAGGGACGCATTTCCAATTCCCAATCAAATACTCATTTTCTTCTGAAACATGAAATACCATTTAGAGACACAACTCAGAGTCCCAAGGACCACAGATGGCCCTTTGGTCACAGTTTGGACACCACTGATCTGAGCCATTAAGGAATATAAAAAACCCAACAAACCCCACAAAGCGTCGGTTATTGCAGTGCGTGCATTTAGTTCTGATTTTCAAGCCTTAAGGATGAAGCCTTGTAGGTCCTGGCAAGTTTGTTTGTTTAGATTTATAATCACAGAGTAAATAAGCACCCATTCAGCCTGCTTTGGGCAATGACAATGTGGCCCTTGATGCCACAACCCTGAAACCAGCTTTTGTCTCTGTTTATAGAACTTCAGATCTGATCCAGTCCCTTCTAAATTTGTATTTCTTTTATCTGCATATGAAATAACAATCATGGCCTGATCTAGCAGAGCCCTCTTTGTGCAGATTTTAGTGAATGAACCATCAGGGTGGTTACTAAAATTTTCAAGCGCACTTAAGTGACTTAGGATATGTCTACACTGCACTGTAGGTCCAGAGTTCAAACTCAGGCTCAAGCCTAACCCTCCTTCCGTCTACACACAAATCACACTAACCCAGGGTCCCAGGATTACATGAGCCTGAGTCAAGCTGGGATCCAGAGTTAAAGCCCTATTGCTTTGCAGTGTAGACTAAGCTCCACTGGATTCGTGTTGAGGGAGTTCACCAAAAGTGTTCCACAATCCCACTAGCCAACTGTGTGTCCTCTGGACAGTCAATCTTGGTGGACAGTGAAGTTTTCCCATACTGCACTATGAACAAAGGGCTAGAACAGCTTCATTTTGGGAGGCTGAACTCCAGCCCGAATAATGTAGACACTGGACCCAGGGTTCAGCAATTCCTAACCTGGGATTACATATGAGTATAGCTGCTCAAGCCCTAGGTTAACAAACCAAGAGTCTGTTAACCTTGGGCTTACATTGCAGGGTAGACACACCCTTAGGTACTTTTGAAACTTCTACTCTGAAGAGTTTTATCATGTCTAAATTGCACCTTTTTTCGGTCAGACTGCAACAGAAATTAAAGTTGGTGCTGATTGTTAACCACGGCCATAATCAGAGACACTCATCTGTAGACTCATGACTAGTATCCTCAAAGGCTGAACTAGTAGAACCCATGAGGTATATGTAGTCAGCACCAAGAAACTTCATTTCTGCTGAGGAGTAATTCTGCTCTCAGTTACCAGTGGCTTATTATCATAAACATGATACTATACATCAAAATCTTGGGCCATATTCAAACCCAACTGAGCTATGCTGACTTACTCCAGCAGAGGATCTGGCCAGCTCCATTTAAAGGCTCATTTTAAGAGCTAGCTCCTTTTAGATATTTTTAATCATTATCTCTGAGTGAATGTAGTGTTCATAAGAGAGAGAATCTAATAGCATTGACCAGATGAGACACTGGGGCTAGTCCTGCTGCTGTTGAAATCAGCAGAAAATCTTCAAGCGAGTCCACTGGAAGCTGGATCAAGTGCTGTAAAACCTCCTTTCTCACAGTGCCTTGGGGCTCCCTTGAGTGAGACTGTCAAACGTGCAGAATTATATTAATTGTGGGGTGGTTTGGGGATGTGAATAAATAGGGGATGTATCAAAACCACTAAATTCACCCACACTTCTGTGACCCCAGTTAGTACAGTTGTTTGAGAGATCCACTAATCCATTCCACAACCTAGTCCCATGCATTTTTAGTGTGTGCAGTGTATTTCTGGTTGGAGGTATTTAGTTATTTTGAAGTTTCTCTTTAGATAACAATCTCAATAGTATGACTTAATAAAGAAGTCATAAGCTACTGGTTCTATATTGTTGTCTGCTTTTACAAACTCTAGAGTTGTCTAGAAAGATATTTAATTTCCTACTAAGGTTTAAAGCTTCCATTAATCTCTGACTAGTTTGCCTCTGTTTCCCTGCTGAGTTTATTCTTCCAAGAACTCAGTGTCCTTTTCGTTATCATTATAAATACTGTAACTATTATTTGACTGCTGCTGTGCACAAAAAAGATACACATGCTCTTAACAAATCTCTGGATACTCTGAGGAATTCCACAAATGAGAGTACACATATTTCTAAGCATGCATTTTTGTTCTTGCCACTTATCTCATCTTGTTTTTTCATTGTTGGTAGTTTCAAGCTGGTTTATGGTCCCATTAGATTACAGTATCAAGAAACAGCAATTGAGAAATGTTCTATTTCAAATTAGCCTGATGTTGGTTCATTAAGTGTTATACAAATGCAGACAGTAGGAAAATGATCTTTAAAAATAAACAAACTGCAGGCATCAAGATCACTTTTGCTTTATGGAAAGTATCAGAGGCTTAGAATGTTCAGTGGTTATTTATAGATCCACTTCATCCTAGTGGCATGCATGCAGAATGAGATTCACAGTAGGATAACGGCTCTTTGCATTTGTAACAGTTGAACCTGAAAAAATTCAGACTAGACAGAATTTTAATTTGTTACAAGAAACTGGAATTTTCCCCAAATACCACAACAGCATCAAGATAGCAGTACCATCCTTTGCATTGATCATACATACAAAAATTGTTTATAGAGTTAGTTCATTAACCTAATGCATTCCTTTTGGTTCTGCTGCAATTAGATTATCAGACAGGGCAGTTCGCTGAGAGAGCCAAAGTACATCTAGCTGAAAGCAATACAAAGAGAACCAGGATCTCGCATAGATTAAAACCAAGTCTGTACTATGGATGCTATGTGCTAATGTGTTTTCTTTCTGTTCCTCCTATTAAATTATTGAATTGCTGAACTAAAGATGTTTTTTTCTGCCAGTTAAACAGATCATGAGTTCCCAGTGCACTTTAGCCAAAGAAGAATTGAGATGTCCTATGAAGATTATATTACAGAAGCATTCCGAAATAGCTCCCAGTATATAAATGCTGTGGTATATTGTGTCTGTACTATTTTCACCATGAAATATTTATAGCCAGAAATTAGAGTAGTGGCCGGGTGGGATTTTTCAGAAAGACCAAGCATTGGCCTAATTCTGCTCCTAATGAAGTCAGTGGTAGTTTTACCATTGACTTGAATGGGAACAGAGTTTCAACACTTATGAAAATTCCAAACCTTAACACTCCCAAACATATTAGACAGCATTAATTCTTGAAACAGTGAATCATGTTCCTTGTGGAATTGTTTTTTATTCAACTTACAGTACAGCCATCTCATAAAATGATGTTGGATTTTGTTTGCAAAGGACATAGTAACAATTCTGATTTCTTGTTCAGATTGATGTTCTGGAGACGATTTTGCAGTCTGTCCCTGAGGTAAAAACTGATCCAGAACCATCAGAAGAAGTCAAGGTATCAGAACACAAGCCAAAGCAAATGGAATCTGAAGAAACTGAGCAATCTAAACTGCCTGAGTACCTTACCCAATTTAAAGTAAGATTTTCTTTTTTACAGTTTTAACCAAGCTATAATAGGTTTCTAGTATGTACAGCAGCAAATAAATATGTTTTCCTTTTATGCTGATGGACTGATACCCCCACCTGCATCAGTAACGCTAGCTGGCATTTTAAAAACTGACACTGAATTACATTTTTACTGCCTCACACAGGAAATTGCCTTCAAAGAAACAAATGCTCAAGGCCACTTGTCTATTTTGTCTGTCTGCTGGGATTTTATCGTCTCTTTTCATAACGTCAGACTGATAAATCAAAATCCTGTTAGCTAAAATGGTGTGTCATTACAGATCCATTATTTGACCATATGTGTGGGCTCTCGCTTGTTAAAACAAATGCCGTTGGTCTGACATAGTCCAGGATTTGTTGCCAATTAGGTATGTTATCATTAAATATGACTGTTATAGCTTCTAACTTCAGTCTAGGAAGTTACAGGCCCACCCCCTTTTTTTTGGCCTTTAAACTACTACTAATGTGCACAGTATAAATTATTAGATTGGTGTCCATAAGGAAGATTCACATACACATATTAAGACTGTCTGGATTTTTTTTTAAATTTAAATTGTATGAAATTATATGCAAATGTATTGCAGACTTAGGCTTCTGTCAGGTTGCCCTCGGTCTGGCAATGTCTGGGCAAACCCCTGCCTTAACACTACTCACAGGTAGTAGAGTTTCTCCTTTTGCTCAGATGATATTGGCTTGTGTTTTTCCAGCTGAAATTGGTTAGCTCTGTTGTTCATACTCTTTGTATAGGGGTAGCTGATGACAATGGTGTCTCTGTGCTACATTTTCATTCCATGTTTACTTCAAGAAATTACTAGGACTGTTCGTTTCATGCTTGGACTTGCTCTGCCTGGCTTTTCCACACATGCTTTTGGATTCATTTCTGTGCTTTGTATTCAAAGGGGCTGTTTTTGGAAAAACTTTGCAGACTGGCTAACAAGGAAGATGTTCGGCAGAGTGCCTCCTGAGAGGTGCTGAGTGCCCTCCATCTCTGCTAAAGAGACTGGGAGTAGAGGATACTCACCACCTTCCAGGATCAGGCCCTTAGAGTTATAATTTAGACTGTATCTGATGTTGTCATTGTAATAATTACCTGTCCTCAGATACCACACCAAGGCCTACAGTTCAGTACAACTTTCCTCCAGTAACTCTTCCCAGCTGTTTAAATGATCAGTGGGCAGGGCTGTCACTACATAAAGGCTCTACAGACAGCTCATGTGAGGCACCAAGCCATACACAAACCATTCTGTCTAAAAGCAGTGTTCCTTTTTGGACTGTCTGCATGTGGAGCCCAGGGGAATTGCTTTAAAAAAACCAAATCAATGATTTAGCTATTTACAAATGGCTTCTGGCATCTACAGCCTGTTATTTTCCTAAATGAGTTTCATTTACGTATTAGTGTATTTCCGGAGAGTCCAAGAGTTCAGTTGTTATAGGTGACGGAAGATCATCTAGTTCCTCATTCTTTTGCATTTCTTTTGGTTTAATGTCTTGGCATGCGGGTGTCCCTCTCCTCATCTCTCTGCACTCCCTTCCTCCTATGCAGTAGGAAAAGTTTTGGAGTGATTTTTAGCAGTTATATTTAAACAAAAAAAAAGACTAATTTGGCAGCGTGAAAGTAGCTATGAGGAATGCCGTCCCCCACAACCAGATACATACTAACTCATCAAATTTCTCAATGACATGGCAGTATGTTTACTAACAATATTTCAAACAAAATAAAAGAGCTGCATGTCCAGATATGAGCACATATTTGCATGGTCTGGTGACTTCAAAGCAATTGTTGATCTATTAGAGTTTTACAGAATCCACTTCTCAACTATTCCGCCCCCCCCCCAGCATCCATCAAGGTCAGGCAGTCTAAGTGCAGAGGCTGCTAAAGGAACATTGCAGTCTTCTGGGCACTGCAGAGCTGAGCTCCATGGCAACTCTCCCTGAGCTGAGGGGGGAAAGATTTTGAGCAGACAGAGGAGAAGGAAGAATGTGGTCAGTGGGTCTGCGAACTGTATAGAACACAGTACGAGTTGGGGCATGGGCTTCAGCTTGCAACAGGAGCCCTAGCCCAGCTGTCTAGGTGCCCCATATCTGCCTTCTTGTTTTGGGGTGAATTACACACAGACACTGCAAAGCCCTTATTCAGCCTTTGTGCAGGGGGGCTATGGTACAAACATAGCTGCACACTCTGAAGAGGAGACACTATTTCATGCATCTCCTAATAGAGGTCAACTCTATGAAATAGATATTAGAATTTTATTTAGACCACCACAGTGTGAGGAAAATGTGATCCTTTCAGAAGAGTGAGCAAAGGGTAAACATCTGCTTTTTAAGCTGCTTGATGCCATGTCATCTTCCTCCTCCAGGAAGAACCCCTCCCCCTGTTCTCTGGAAGGTTGCACTGACAATGGCATTTTACTGCCTTAATGATGCAATATCATACTATACCTTAAACTTCCAGAAAGCCACAAATGGCCTTGTTGAATGATCTAAGTCTTGAAGCACTTAAGCAAATTAATATTTGTGTGCTTCATCAGCGTACTCCACAAGAAATACTGCAGTCGATATATAACAAAGCTCAGAAAAAAAATACTGCATGGTTTCCTGACCAAGTTCTGCTGTTAACTACACTGGTGTAACCAAGCGTAGAGTCCATCTCTGAATAAACGGCGCTAAAGCAAGAACTATTACAAAGTCTGTATAAGCATAGCTGAGCTTCAGATCACATTAGTTGGAAAACGTCTGTAATGGAATTCGGTAGTTTACAATGGCTGCAAGGACTCATGGGGGCTATTTAGTAAGCCATTACTAAGACACTATTTAAATGATTTGCATCTGTTGAAAGGGATTCTAACAGAGGCAATCCAAGGCAAAGCCTTACATCAGCCTTGGCTTAAAAACACCAGTGAGGTGTTTAGTTTACATTTATCTTAGTTGGCTGGTCATCATTTGATACGTAAGAGTTTTATTTATGGTGTTTTTCTTTAGTTTTGCGAGTTCAGTCAACTCCAGCACTTAACTGAATTAAAAATTGATTGTCTCAGCTTGGTTATTGCCAAATGAAAACTAATTTAGACTTTGTGTGTTTGGGACCAAATGGCAAAAACGGACAGTTACTATAATGAAATCACTTTGCCAAGATAAATGTAGAAGTTAAATTATCCCCTAAGAATGGCACAGTCAACAGTTAAATAAAAACAGCCATTTTTTTCAGGCCAGGAAATAATGAGGACATTTTGGGACTGACTGGATTTAAAAAAAAAAACAAAAAACCTTTTTTTATGACAGGATCTGTATTCGAAACTGCATTCGCTTGGCAAGGTTGAATCTGAAAGCCTGTTGACCCTGACCACCCAACTTGTCAAGGAAAAGCTGCCAGCATGTGAAGTGGAAGACACTGCAAAATATGAACAGAAGCTAAAAGAATGGGAGCAGGAGCAAGCGCTTCTGATGGAGAGAGAAAAAGAGATGAGAGAGAAGGCAAAGCAGGAGCAAGCAGCTAGGGAATTCGCTAAAGCATCTGTTTAATACTGCAACTCAGAGACTGCTGTTATGCTACATATTCTTCTGGTAACAAACTTAAGCACATGCCATTATTAATACTGCAATGCAACCTTGCTATAAATGTAACATTTGCTGTATGCAAATTAAACTAACTGATCATTTCCATCCATTTTGCCTGTTTCCTGGAGTACATGTGCAGTTTAAAAATTATGATCCTGCCTAGAATGAACTCTCCTTACTGGAGGTAGAAGAAGGAGGATTGTGTGAGGGGGGCGGGGCTCATGGCAAAGGCGGAAACACAGTGAAGCAAAAAGCAGCTTGTCATTTGTATAGAGCTTTGACACTGGAGCAAATTTGAAAAACAAACAAATCCAAAATAGCCAGGGCTTGTCCAGTCTTTTCTTCCCTGTGCTTTGTTTTTATTAAGATGCATTTGGATCATCTCCATGAGAGAAAGGAAAACTTGTGGCTACTTTAAACCTGAGAACCATCAGGATTAATATATTAATCACCCAGCAACTCCTGATTTGGAAAAATTAGGCCACTAAATATAGATTTAGGAGCCTAACTTGAGACACCTTTTTTGCAAATCTTAGCCTGTATGTTTACTATTTGTACGCTAAATAAATTGTTAGCCCCCTCCAACTTCACTAGCCCCCCTCTGCCCCACCACCAAGATCAGTGAAGAGACACTTGCCACCACACCAGAAAAGGTGGCACGGAGTGTGCCCGCTTCCCCTCAGTTTCTGGGCACACTGCCCCCTTTTTAGTCCCAGTTCCGCCCTGGCCTCAGCTGCGTATATCATCTGCTCCTCACACACTGGTGCCAGTCTTTGAGCAGGTTAATAAGCAGATAGTGGGGCATGTTGTGAGCACAGAGCAGAAGAAGATTAGGGCCAAGGGAATCATTGCAGATAGGGACTCTCCTAAGATGGGGCTGGGTCAGGACTCTTATCTACTTATGTTCCCCTCACTCTAGTAGCTGAGCACCTACTGCCAGAGAACCTCCTTCCTTCATGGTAGGGCAGGAGTTGCCTCCTTAGAACAAGGGAATCCCAGGTGAGGGCCCTGATGCATTGTGGCTTGGTGGAACACAACAATCTACCATAGCATTTACAGCTGACTGTTTTTTAACAGTGTTTGATAAGTATCTTCTGCTTTAGCCTGCAGTTGTCTGTTGTGGACATAAAACTCCTGTCGTGAAGTCAGCATGATTGAGAACCTAAAAAATATGCTTCAGATGTCTGCGCAGTGAAATTTTAGATGTGCAAAGGGTTCTAAGTAAGGTGTATATTGAAAATTAAACTCTTCCTATTCCCAGTGCATTGGCTTGAAATCAGCCCTGACTTCTCTCTCAGGTTCAATAAGATTGTAATAAAGTCACTCACCTAGTCATGGCATCAAGTTGCAGAGCCACGCCTCCATTTCCCCTCACTGAAGACAATCTCTCCCAAGTTGGCAGATGATTTGGAGTTTAGCCCCAGGGCCAAACCAATGAGTCTTTCCTGTCCCAGGCAAGATAAAAATCAAACAGTCCCTCACTCTCCTGTGCAGAGTCCCTTTCCTTAGTTAGCAGGTTGACACTAGTTCATGTCCCTCCTTGGGCTAAGTCTTTCCTCCTGGCTGCAGGGAAGCAAAGGAGCCAGGGATCCTTCTCCCAACCCCTTCTGGAAGCTCCAGACTGAGCCTCCTTAAGAGCAGTGGCACAGACCATGCCTCAGGCCTGCACCACGGCTCCCATTTCAGGCCAAACAGTCCTGCTCCCCACAGGTTTTAATCTTCACAAAAAACCACAACACTTAACTCCTCCACACAGGGCCAACTGCCTCTTGGGTCTGGGGCTCAGAAATAGTCCCTTATCCCTGGACTTCTTCCACAGCCTCTTGGTAGACAGCCACAGTAGCTCAACCACCTCCCCTTCCTTGAGCTGCTTTCCCAGCCCCTTGACTGTCTGAGCCATCCCCCTATGCCTAGGCTCTCCCCTATACCACTGTGAGAAGACAACATGCTAATGGTTTGAGCCCTAGGCAGCTGTTATAGTCCTGCCATCACATGACTGTCATGTGACCACTACCCCCCTCCCACCAAGGCACTATAACAGCAGGACACAGGCCATGCTGAAGGCCATGTTGCTGCTGAGCTGGGTCACAAGGGATACTGCCATACGTCTCCCTGGTTCTCCAGTTACATGGAGCCTACCATGCTTAGGGTTACCAACTTTCTAATCGCACAAAACCAAACACCTTGGCCACCCCAACCCCACCCCTTTTCTGATGTCCAGGCCCTGCTCCTGTGCACACCTCCCGCCCCTCTCTGTCAGGCACTCTCCCCACCCTCACTCATTTTCACCAGGCTGGGGCAGGGGGTTGGCGTATGGGAGGGGGTGAGGGCTCTGGCTGTGGGTGCAGGCTCTGGGGTGGGGCCAGGGAGTGGGAAGGGGTGCTGGGGTGGGGAGAGTTGGGGTGCAGGCTCTCAGGTGGGCCAGGGATGAGGGGTTTGGAGTGTGGGAGGTGGCTCTAGACTGAGGCAGGGGTGTGGGGTGTGGTAGGGGGTATGGGCTGTGGGCTGGGGGGTGTGGGTTCCAGGATGGGACCAGAAATGAGGGGCTTGAGGGGGCTCAGTGCTGGGGCAGAGATACGGGTGGGGTTTTGGGGTGTGGGCTCCGGGCGATATCTACCGCAAGGGATCCCCTGAAGCTACATGTTCCTCATCTCCTAGGTGGAGGTGCCGCCACAGGTGCTGCCCCCACAGCTCCCATTGACCATGGTTCCTGGCCAATGGGAGCTGCAGAGCCAGCGCTTGGGGTGTCAGACAGCGCGCTGAGTTCCTCTGGCCACGCCTCTACCTAGGAGCCGAGGGACATGTCGCCACTTCTAGGGAGCCGCACGGACCCAGGTAAGGAGCTTGCCAGCCCCACCAACTGGACTTTTAACAGCCCGGTCAGCAGTGCTGACCGGAGCTGCCAGGGTCCCTTTTCAACCAGGTGTTCCAGTCGAAAATTGGACACCTGGCAAGCTTAGCTGTGCTCCTTCCCTGCTTCAGTGCTGGCTCCTCTAAGCTCAGTTATGCCCCCATCTTCCCCCGCCACATATTAGTAGAATCACCTCCTTCCAACTCTGATCGCCTGCCAGACCACTGCCTTCCCCAAATGCCCCAGCTCAAGACCACTTCTCATTTCCCTCACAACTAAGCATCCTTCCATTTATTTAGAGTTAAATCTTAAAAAAAAAAAAGACCTAGCTGAGAGCTCAAGGTGTCCAGCTAGTTAGTTAATATTATAACAAGCATCATTAAAAAAAAACAACTAAAACTCAAAAAACAAAGACTGCAGCCAGCTACAACAAAATGTGCTTTCCACCCCCCATTCTCCAACTCACTATCCTCCACTAAACCCTATCAAATTAATGGAAGGTCACCCAATTTGGGCTGTTTTGGACTATGGTCAACAGTCCTGGAGCCATCACATGGAATGATGCCCTGGGGATAGCCCCTCTCTTCTATAAGGAGGGAGCTCCCGCTTGAGCACATTTGCCAACCATAGTTGCAGCAATAAGGCATGGGGAAAGATGGTCCCTCACAAAGGCAGGGCCATTTAGGGCTTTAGCAGTCATAACCAACCACTTAATCGCCATCTGGCACCCCATGTTTCCACCAATCCCCATCCATATATATCTCCCCCCAGTCCCACACTGACCCAACAACCCCCTCCTGCCAGCCACAATCGCCTCATTCAAGGAATGCCCCCAACCTCTTCTGTTACCACCAAAACCCTTTTTGACATTCTAACAACCCCACTCACGTTTAGTCCAGCTCTCCCAATCCAGTGAGCCCATCAAGCTCTCTCACACTAAGTAGCAACCAGCACCTGCCAACCCTGCATGCCCCTAATCCCAGCAAACCCCTTGTCATCCTCAAATCAGTGTCCCATCCATCTCTTCCCCAATCCCTCAGCAACCTCTCCTGCCAACTTCAGTGCCCCCAACCCACAGACCCCGCTATGTTTTCCCCCAACTAGTGCCCCCCCCATGTTTCCTCAACCCAACAATCGCCCTTCATGGGCCCCTGCACCTCTTATCGCCCTCAGTCTCTACCCCCCACTCCTGAGGCCTTATCACTATCTCTAATGTACCACCTGCTCCGTGACCTACAGCACAGAGAATCTAAAACAGAAGCTTTATGGCTAAAGGCTGCAGCCTGCCTAAATGTCTCACCCCTTCTCTTGGAAATAGCAATCAGTACCTGTTCTAGGAAAGAAATAGTTTTTGACACATTCTACTATGCCACAAAGGCCCCCGCTTCTGTGTCTTTTCTCCCATCCCTGGTAGAGTGGGTAAACTCTGAGGAGGAATAAAAAAATTCAGAGCTCTAAGGATAGTTACATTCAGAGGTCTGCTCAATACAGTGTGAAGTGAGTCCTCTTGATGGATGGCTCAAGGGCCAGAGGTCCAATTACTGCCCTTTGTGTAAAGCTGGCAAGGAAGATGAGTATCAGCAGCCACTTACTCTGTGTGGCCACTTGCTTCCCAAGGTTAAGATTTACTTCCTTCTACTCCTTGCTCATGTCCCATATGATAGATTTTAGCAGTCAGTTTTCTAGCATCTGGATACGTAAGTCCTAGTAACATCAGCAGGAGCTTTGCCTGCTCAACAACTGCAAAATAAGATATTTTGGCCCAGGTTTTCAAACGGTCTCACTGCTGCCTTCCTCTGTGTGCGCAAACATTTGCATGCTCCATGTCTGACAATGGCCACGTATTGGCAGCTGATGGCACCTGTAAGTGGCATCTATGCAAGGGATAAAATGGGTTTTGTGTATGCAACTTTTACCAGCTACTCCGGCTTAAAAAGTGGGCCTTGTCAACTCAAGGCTGCTTTTTAAAAAATACAGCCCTGGGTGCGCTTTATGAAGATGAAGTTTGTTAATTGAATGAATTCAGCACCTCATCAGTTACAAAGGGTCGCATAGTGGTCACATTGTAGTCAGCTCTTCCCCAGTGATAAAATGAAGTGTTCAAGCTGACCGCCCCATTTTAATGCCTAAAAAGTCTCATTGCTCCAGGCTGCCCCATTTGAAAAACATTCTATGGAAGCTACTACGAGTGGGTTCGAAGGCTGAAAACAGTTTTTTAGTGAAGCCAGACCTATGTCTTTCTTGGCACTAATTGTGCTACTGCTTATGACTGCTGTGCCTCTCTAGCCATGCATGCTCACATCCTGTTTTCTTCTTAACTGCAGCTGCAGAATGAATTAGAGATTTTTCTAACCTAACGTTCACATTTTCTCCCTTGCCAGTATGTTTCTAAATCATGCTGGTTTAGCCATCATTGTAAAGGCTTATAGAATAATTATTGTACCCAGTGACACAACATACAGATCAGCCAAAGCCACTCAGTATAGAAAACATCACAATAGCATGAACTGTATTTGCATGCACAGTCATTGAATCATGCATGCAAATAGGGGACCAGCCAGCCTCAGTAGATACTGCATGCACAAGCACCTAATTCACAGGCAGAGTTGTGATAAGTTTGTGTATATGTCTAGGCGTTTAATTGCACACACATAGTTACACAAGACTTGGCACCTTTCCTTTAAAAAAATAAAATAAAACTTAGTCCTTAGTGTCTATCCGCATTAGTTTGGCTAGTGTTTGGAAAATACCAGCATTCTGAGGGTTAAAGTTAAGTTTTCTTTAATTTGAGAAACAGAGCACTGATTCAAATTCATGGCAGACACCAAATACTTTAGCTATTAGGTAAGCAAGTCTGTAGCTCTCCCTGCCTCGTTTACTGACAGACCATTTTCACCCTAACACTAACGGGCAATATCCATTACTCACAAGAGGAAAATTATATATTGATTCCCTTGCAGCTCAGATAAATGTTGCTCTGCATCACTCCATCATGGAACTT
Organism: Mauremys mutica; assembly: GCF_020497125.1. Lineage (NCBI taxonomy): Eukaryota > Metazoa > Chordata > Testudines > Geoemydidae > Mauremys > Mauremys mutica. Next base: position 47,377,340 of record NC_059077.1, read on the forward strand.
ATATACAGTACCACATAAACTTGTTTAAAGTAAGATTAATATGTAAATGTGCATCTGGTGACCAGAAACGTATGTGCTTAATACCCCACATAGAGAGTGGAGAATGATCCTACTCTTAGGCTGTAACTTAATGTGACAAAATACCCCATCCTTAACTCATACTCGTGTCTAGATCTTCACTGCCTCTGCAGCCTCTTTGTGCCTTTCTGGCACTACAAATGGGCCATAAAGCTGGCTTAACTAGCCAAAATGAGGCTTTGCTTGGTGTCACACAATCCCCAGCGTAGGGGGAGAGGCAATCAGGGCAAGAGGAAACATGGATGAAGCCCCTGTGGCCTTTGTCAGCCAGTGCAAACCAGAACAGGCCTGAAGCTACTCTGACTTGTGGATGGATCCACACTGAGTGCAGCTTGGCCAAATCCAAGGATCAGGGAACTATGGCCAAATCCAAGGATCGGGGAACTATGTCCCTGAAAGTAATCAAAACTGGTTCTGGAGGCCCAAGGGGAAAAAGTGAGCTTCTGCATTGAGGACCCCTCATGGAGTATGCCCTGGGTAGGGCACTCTATCAACCCTAGTGCTCTGCCATGAAACCAGGTCAGGGGAGTAGCAATCTCAAAGGTAGGCAGGGCCCAAACCTTTCAGAGGTTTATGTGGTTAAAATCAGCACATTATACATCACCTGGAAATCAACTGGTGTCCAGTGCAGATTATTTAGCACAGGTGTAATGTGATCAGTCCAGGATACTTAATAAGCAGCAGTCACCTTCTATACTAGCTGCAATTTCTGAATAGGCTTAAATTATGGGCCTATGTACCACACACTGCAGTAATCCAACCTCATGGTGACAAAGGCAGGGATAACTGGCAAGTTCTGTACCAGAAGGAAAATGCTACTGCCTTCTGCAACACATGAAATGAAAAGCATTTTTGGCAACTACTGCTACCTGGATATCTGCTGGCAAGGGGCTCCAAGAAGCCCCATCCCTCCACCCAGGCTGTGAGCCTACATACAAACTGCGGGAACATTCCCACACTGCAGGGAGTTGATATAAACCCTGGCATAGTTACTAGTTTATGAACAGCAAACCTCACTTCAGTCTTATCTGGACTGATCTCAGCCAGGTAACCATCCTCAACACCTCACCTGTACTGAACGCTCAGCAAGTCTAGCTGGGTCAAAAGAGGCGAAGATCTGGCCATATAAAGCTGGGTGTCATCCAAAGAAACTGCTGCCGATACCACCTCACTAACCACCCTAAAAGGCTCATATGCATGTTGACAAAAAGGAAAGAGAGAAGAAAACCCTGTCGATTCCCACCCAGGGCTGACAAGCCCTTGCCCACTACTACTACTCACTGGGATCTTTCAGAAAGAAAGAAACAGACTCTGTATATCATGGCCAGGGCTTAAAGTCAGTCAACAACTCTTCATGGCCAATGGTAATGAAGGCAACTTGACAAATCTAAACGAATCCGTGTAACTAGCTGAGCTTCAGCCATTGCCAGGATCATTAATTTGTACAACTGGCACCCAAGCCAAAAATTAAACTGTCTCTGGTTGAGGAACCCCAAGAACTGCAGATGTTACCTGCACTGCTTTCCCACAACCTTCTCAATAATACTTCACCGCCACAAACGGGTAATAACTGGTGAAGGTGATAGCAACAAGCTGAGAACTGGAGAGACTGTCAATGTCAAGAGAAGGGTTCTTGGGCAAGAATCTAATGTGTGTTTCTTAAAAGCAGCTGACATCTTTTCTTCCTGAAGGGAGATACAGGAACACCTCACTTAAAGTCGTGCTGGTTAACATTGTTTCAGTGTTAAGTTGCTGATCAATTAGGGAACATGCTCATTTAAAGTTGTGAAATGCTCCCTTCTAACATTGTTTGGCAGCCGCCTGTTTTGTCCACTGCTTGCAGGAAGAGCAGCCCGTTGCAGCTAGCTGGTGGGGGCTTGGAACCAGGGTGGACCAGCAGCCCCCCCTATCAGCTCCACTGTCCCCTAAGTTCCCTGTGCAGCAGCTGTCCCTCCCCCCACTGCCATGTGCTGCTCCTGCCCTCTGCCTCGGAACTGCTCCCAGAGACTCCTGCTTGCTATATGGGGGGAGGAGAGACAAGGGGGGGGGCTGTCAGGGTGTCTCCCCCTCCCCGTACTCCTGCACCCTGCTTACCTCATCTTCCATAGAACAGAGGGAACACACAACGGAGGGAGGGAGCTTCTAAGCAGTAGCTGCCATCTCAGGTCTCAGCAAGCTGATTTAATTAACAAGGCAGTGTACTTAAGCCTGGGGTCAGCTACTTAAAGGGGAAATGCGCATTTTTTCTCTCACACACAGGGTGCGTCTCTCTGTCTCTATCTGCCCTCCCTCCTTTCCTGCTGCCTTGTAGAGTATTGTGAGAGTTAACCCTTGAGGGCTCAGTCAATTGCTAGTTCATTTAGCAGTAAGGCATTCCCTGGGACATATCCCACCCTCTGACTCCTCCACCTCAACCAAGCTTCACAATCATCATCACTGTGTACCAGTGTTAAACATCGTTTTGCTTGAAGTCGCATTTTCCAGGAACATAACTACAGCATTAAGTGAGGAGTTCCTGTACTAATAATCAGCTCCAGCAATGGCCCGAGTATGCCCGCACTTGCATTCATTAGCCACAATGGGCAGGTAGCTCACCCACCAGTCGTAACCTGTGTGCACATGCAGCACTTCAGCTAGCAAGTGTGGCCAAAACTCCAGCAGAGAAGACTCCATTTGCTCCCACCAAGTGTAGCTCTGCTCCCCCCCACTACAGCTCACTTAATCCGCTACACAAAATAGTGCTAACTTTCCTTTCCGTGAGAAACACTCAGCTAACCCTGCCACCCGAGGTAGATTAAGATTTATTGGGGCCCCTGTCAAAAATTTGCTGGGACCCCTGTGCACAGAGCCTGGGGGCATGAGAGTTAATCCACCACTCCCTGTCACCAGCTGTGAACCAAGAGTTCCTCTGAGTCAACTGCAGCAGATGCTATCATGGAGGTAAACAAACAATTAAACTGTGGATCAGCCTTCTTGAAGGGCTGGAGAGGTCTCTCCGGAGTCTCAGAGGTTTGCAGAGAGGCTGATCCATTAAACAAGACCCTCTCCCCTATTTTCAGGTAATTTACAGGTGCTTCTGAAATCACCAGTTTTCACAGAACCCTGGGCCCAGGTCATGGCAACTTAAACAATACTTCTCAGTTTACAGTGAAGGGAACCCTTACGCTGAAGATCAATCTAGTAATGACAGTTGTATATGAAACATAGGTATGAGAGCTGGACAAAGCTTATGTACATTTCCACCAGTGGTAGTTAGAATATTTTAATGATTTTGTTTTGGCTGTGTTTGCCTCACTTGTGTGTGACTATTCTAGCAAAGGAGTTTACTGACCGGGAAGGGCACATATTGAGAGCCATTGAGCCCTTGTACTCACACTGGGTCTGATCCTGCACCACTGAAGTCAGTGAGAGGTTTGCCATTGACTTCAATGGGTGCAAGATCACACCCCCTGAAGAGTAACATATTCTGCAAGTAGGCCCATTGGTTTCAGCAGGACTGTTTGAGTAGTAAGGTGCTACTGAACTTGACAGTGACAAATCTAGCCCTGGGTGAATATTTGAGTAGATTTTCAGAAAGAGAATTTAAATGTATTTGTCATGAGCATTTTATGCAGGAAACCTGATTGTGAGAATTAACCTCCTCCACTGAGGGGAGAAAAAAAAAACACCCTACCTCTGACTTAGCTGACGCACAGCCTAAATTGGAATATTTATAATAATCTGCTTGTGAGTGAACTACAGAGCAAAAATTATTCACAGAAAATAGCTCAGGGAATAATTTCAAATAGGGAATTGATTAAAGAGAATTGGACAATCTGCCCACAGAAAAATATACACCATTCCAGTAATTACAAATTACTCATACAGCTCTAATAGGTATATTCATAATAGCCAATTTGAAAATTGCTATAAAAATATAAACTCTAGCTCAATATTTCATTTTAAAAATCCTGCTTTAACATACAGATGCCATCTTTCCCGCCAGCAACAATATCTCAGAAACCTCCAGCTATACATTTCTGAACGCCACAACAAAATTTAGCTTTCAGCATAGCTTGTTTATTCAGCTTCTTGTCAAGTGTTTGCCTTAAGTTGAATTTGGAATGGAACCATTGAGACCAGTTGATCTCTAATACATTTAGTGAGTGCTTGGAACCATAAACTCCTGTTGAAAATCCTGACTTGTGGGTGCATGAGGTTGATATTAAAGTATTTAGGAGGGCTGCTTCAGTTTACCTTCAACTGTTTGTCATAAATAGCACAGCTGGTTTGAGATAATGCCAAATTGATAAAAGCCAAGTTGCAATCAGTTTATGAATCTAAACAGGTATATGAGACATAAAAACAGCACATACCTCAGTTGTTAGCTATTGGGCTTATTAATTCTATTTGTTTCATGTATCTAGGGTGACCAGACGGCCCGATAAAATTGGGACTGGCCCAATTTTTAGGCGTTTGTCCTGCGTCCCAATCGATGTTTGGTCGGGACGCAATTTGTCCCGATATTTCGCACTCCTGGTTTTTTTTGTTTTGTTTTGTTCCGCTGGCAGGACTACGCTGCGCCCCCCTCCCCCCACCGGCGGGACTCTGGGACTCCGTTGGGTTTTTTTTTCCCCCCTCTCTCTCTGCCGGTGGGACTCCGGGACTCCACTCCCCCTCCCCCCCCCCCAAGCAGGACTCCGTTTTTTCTTTCTCCCCCCGCCGACCGGACTCTGGGACGCCACGCTTTTTTTTTTTTTTTTTTGCTGTGCCAACGGGACTCTCCCTCCTCCCCCATGTGTCCCAATATTTTCTTCATCCCATCTGGTCACCCTAATCAGCAGCCAGGCTGTTAGCAGCACGCTCGTGCTTGGCATAGCACTTGAATTTAGCTCTCTTTTCAGGAGTGCGTACGGTGAGGTAACAACGAAAACAGGCTCCTTCCTTATCCCTATAGCTACCCGATGACAATAAGTTGAAATTTTACAGCCTCGGGAAACCCTTGACTTGGGGTAGTCTCTAGCTGGCCTAGAATGCATAGACAAGAAACATACCAACACCACTTCATCACTTTTGTATTTTATTGTGGAACTGAGTTTGTTTCCTTTACATCAAATATCCTCAATGGAAGAGGGGATATTGCACACAAATATCATAAAAGCACTACATATTACTTTCACTGGAAACTATTTTTCTACATTAGATATGACTGGATAGAATAGAAGTGATGCAGGATTATAAGACATATTACCATACACAGCTGCAGACTGACACAAACACCATTCAGAACAAGAGAGAGGAGTGTGTGAGGTGCTTCTCAGCTGGCAACAAGACTGTTTCTTTCCATAGTTTGGAAGATATATGGCTGCATGCAAACATGTGAAAGCATATTGTACTTTATTAATTGCTCTTCTACTGTTGTGATTACAGCCCAGTCTTGAATGAATTTTATGGATAGCTCCTGTCATCTGGAGCGCCTAGCTAGTTAAGTGCAGAGAAGCTTTTTTTTCCCTTTTTTCCTTTCTTTCCAATAGTTTTATGCTGCCTTTTTATTTAGTTATTTGATATTTTTTGTAAAGTCACAACAAACAGATTTTTTTTTAAATAGCAAACATTTTTAATCAGGTGAATAACATAATTGCATTAAAAGAAATGCTTGTCACTAGGTTGCTTTGTGTTTTTGTTCAATTATTAAGTGAAAAGATGAAAGCTTACAGTTTCTTTCAAGTGTAAACATTATAGTTTTTCCTTTTCTAATAAATCCAGACCAAAAAAATTACCATTTCTTTCAAAATGTCATCACTGAGCAAGTACCTTCTGTGACAGATGAATAAAAGAGGCATATGACAGAAATTTCAAAAATGCACAGTAATTGTTCCTTGCAGCTGAATTTCTTGCAGTGGGAAGGGTGGAAAATTCCATTAACAAAACTATTAGATCTTAGCAAATGAGTACCGGAAGGCTCCTAAACCATATAAACTATTGGAGACAATTTAAAAAAACTCATATACACAATTGGATTTATTCACCAGAGTGAACTCTATGGGAGATGGAATTAAAGGAAAGAGACAATGTAGTCAGCCCCAGCACGAGACTTTGAGAAGGCATGCAAGGGGATCTGTTTAGGTTTGGAAATGGATGAGATCTCCAATGTTAATTCTTCATTGAATTTTATTCAGCAGTGCAGTACTACCATAAAGGTCATGATTGGGAATGTTGTCATGGGTAACAACATCATTTCAGTAGAGTGTTCTTTACACTCAAATATTGAACCTTTATAATTAGAGTAATCAATATCAAACCATGCTCCTAGAAATCTGTGCTGATCACCAGCGCTCACCATTAATGTACATGGTACATTTTGATGGCTGTTACTAAACTAATTGTGTATGACTATGACTAGCACAATTAGATTAGTTTCACAGGCAGGAAAGGCATTAAGGGCAAGAGGAGCTAATTGGGAAGTTAATAACTCTCAGCCTTGGTTGTCATTTAGAAGAGTGGATGGAACAAGTATTACAGTATCTCATAGGAACAATGTCAGCTGATTCAAAACAACCGACTTTTTAAAAAAAATTCTGTAGCAGCAAAAAATCAAAGTACAATTTAAGATTGGCTGAAACTGGCTTTTTTTTCTTTTAAGTAAAACAATTATTTGAGCTGTTACGAATTTACTTGGGGTGTTCAAAATTTAAAGCTTGTTTCTGATTTAATTTATACTAATTTACCCTCAATTTCAATGAAGCTACTCCTGATTTACATTGGTATAAGATCAGTCTCGAGATCATTGTTCATTAGAGTTTCTATCAAAGTGGAGAAACAAACTACTTCCAGTTTTGGGAGAGTCTGGAATTTGCTCCTCGAACCCAAAAAGTCTGAAATCTTACCTACATGAGAGAGTAGACAAATCAGAAAGAATTGTGGTAGAAATAATACAACATTCTGCCAAATCAGCTAACTAATAAAATATTTTGCCTTTCACTTCATAGACAAAATAAATGTTAAGTAAATGATTATGAGCTCAGCAAATTCCGCTTGTTTTCACAATACATTTCCCTTTGTCTTTTGTATAAAAATCATTCTGAGTTATTTTCAAGGATCTAAAAGGTAGACCAATAAATAAAATAGCATTGCTAATGATATCTAACAAAAATATTAAAACAACCTCCATCCACATATGACAAACAGTAATTCACAGCATTAAATGGGCTACAAGGGCCCAGATTTAAAGGGCTCCGAAGTAGTATTAAAAAAAAACCACAAAAATTAGCAGTGCAAACATACACCTATCAAACAAAAATAAACTAACAATGTTAACATTTAAAATACATAATACGTAAAGAAAATAAAATGAGGTCATTGTTCACTACCTAGAGGAACTCAAAGCCTACCATAAAGGTCAATTGTACAGACCAGCACAAATCTCCGTTTAGGAGGCCTTTACTTTTAAATTCTGATGCACAAGTCTGCAAACTGAAATGTAACAATATTTTCTACAGTGGTAAAGCTTCCAAGACTTAAGAGTCCAAACTCTCTTTAATAGTGGAACTGATCTGAATGCTGTACTTTTGGAAATGATCTGTAGACACTGGGAACGCTTTACAGAGAAAACAAAAAAACACACACACACACACACACACAAAACCAAACCCCCCCCCCCCCCCCCAAACCTGCTTGGCTTATTTAAGGTAATGGTTGCTTTTTCAATCTTTTTAAAGATCTTGGGAGAACCGTGAGTCTAATTACCACTTTGTAAAGAGCAGTCAACTGGCATTTCAACTCCTATTTTTTTGTGAGCACTAATAGATTAATTTAATCATTAGGTATTTTCCCCAAAAATTCTTGGCAGTTAAATGTTTTCAATAAATATGTTACTGCAATATCATACTTCATTCTCACCAGAACCTCAAACAACATAATGTATTTCTTACAAAACTACTAAAAAAAAATTGCCTTCACCTGAAATTTTTTTTCTTTGCATTTTCCTGTAAACAAAACCTTTTGTTAAAAAGTCATCTATTAAAAGTTCACACAGAGCTAAAAAAAATTCTTCTATACATTTGTTCCCATATTCACTCTTAAATTAACAAATAAAATAACGTAAGACAAAGGAAGGTAAAATACTGTACAGACTCGCCGAGAACCTTTTTCAATATACTGTGTTTCACTAAGTTTTGCATTTCTGATACTGGACACCACTTCAATCTTGCTTCCGCAGTACAAAAGCAGCTTTCAAAAATGCTTGTCTTGTTTTGTTGAGCTGTCCAAGTGTACCAATGAAGTGTTCAGCCAACATACATAATTCATAATACCAAGCTGTTTGACCAATCAGATAGGCTTCTAGTACCACACATGCACACACACACTTCTTTACTGGTGTAACTATAATCCTAAACAGATGTTTTATAAACTTGCTGTCTCACATTAAAAAATAAGTGCATTAAGTATCTTTGTACATTCAAGTCACTTTCTAAGGCAATTTGTCTACTGTATGTACTCCCCAACTGCTTTGGTATTTTGCTTCAGAAAATTGGCTGTTGACTTAGGTGTTTAAGCATGCAGGTTTGTTGATTCTGAGTGGACTAAATAGATATTCACTGGGAGCATGCCTTAGACCAACATATTTGCATGTTAAAAGAAAAGTTTTAGAGTTCTGAATGGGGTTCAAACTACTTGCATATTAGTCTATGATAATTATGTTATGTCAGTATGCAGAGTTCAAATTAGTTAATGGCTAATGAGTGTTTAGATCTTATGTCCCTTCAAAGCCACATTCAGTTTCCTTTTATTAGCTCACATAATTTTGTAAACTAAGGCCCCCTATCCTATAACTCAGACTGATACAAATTTAAAACTTTCTTTTCATGTGAGAGCATAAGCAGACTGCAGTAAGCAATACATCTATTGCCGTGAGACTAATGCAGACCCAATTATTTATACTTTCTCCTCCTACCCCTCTCTCTATTTCTCTCTCTCTCTCTTTGTGTTTCTTTCGAGGGCAAATGCCTCTACCTGGCAGAAGTCAGTTGGGTTTGCTAGTGCATGGTTTCCAAATGTTCAGCGGAGATGAACCAGGATCTGTAATTTTGCAGTAATCTGAACCCTACTTCGGGAATACTGTTATTTCCCTTAGCAATCAGCAAAGACTGAAAAATATTAGTGACTTGCATCACCGTGACACAGTATAGCATTTGGCAGGTATATAGTTCAGCAGTTGAATTAGATGGGTTGAATTTTTAGAAAAGGTATTTTCAAACTGAAGAATTTCTGGAAATAAAGTTTAATGTTGTGGTGTATGGCCTTGTTTCTACAGTTCAATCTTGCATGCAGGGAAAGATTCATCTTGCATAACAACAGTGCTGCTGCTTGCCAAAACCATGATGTTGAGGTCCTGCTGTTTCTCATGGGTCTCTTGGTACCATTCCCTCATTACTTCTGAATCATGGGTTGGGATTAAGGTCACCTACAATATGGAATAGGAAAACTCTTTAGGAATGGACAGAAAAAACAACTGATGTGAGAACAGAGTCTTGATGCTAAAGTCGTAGTCAACAAGTAGATTTCCTTTTTGAAGCAAATGGACATTTTAAGCAAGAAAACAGGCAGGATATAATAACGGCAAAGAAATAATTTACCAAAAGAAAAGCCTGAATCTGCAAGGTATTGTGTTGCATGGAAGCTAAATGAATGGTCTCTAAATGAAAAAACTCAGTGAAGATTGCACTTACAGTGCTGCTGTAACCCACAAGTAAGCATATTTCATGTCCCCTTCTGTGCTGATCCACAGAGGAGATGAGTAGCTACAGCCTCAGCCACAGAACCTTTGTGCTTTTAAATCAAACTGTAGCAGCTCCTGCTTTTACTTCAGAAGGTCCCTAACGTCAAACCCCCATGTGTTGGCCAAAATGACAGCCATCACACTACAATTCTGTAGACTGCAGAGGTACCTTTGGGACTAAAGCAGCATGTTTAGTGTTTTATTTAGGGCAAATGAGGTGCCCTAGAATTACATGTTTGCTACATACATTCAGGCAACAGTCACAGCTTCAATAGCTAAGATCATGTAGGTCCAGATCTTGCAAGGAGTACAATTAGGGCATTTTGAAATTATGATGATGATGATTATGAGACAATTTTCAAAATCTTTTCTACATCACAATTTGTACACATACAGTAACACTGTACAATAACAAATTTCTAAAACTTTTGTATATACAACAAATCACTCCTGGAAAAAGACAGAAAAAGCAACACAAGTTTAATACAGATATTTCTAAATGTAACTGTTCCTATGCTAGACTACTTGGGAAAAAACTGCAGAGTGCAGCCAAGCAGCCACTGACTCCAGCAAGCAGGGGCAGGGCACAAGCAGCCAAAGCAGAGTCTGCTGCATTGGGACAGGATGGGTGTCAAATGGGGACCAGCCAAAGACATCCCTCTCTCCAGTGCTCGGCAAGACCCAGAACTATGTAGGGGAGACACCACACCCTTACTAAGGGGGCACTAGGATCAGGTGGTACCTCTCCTTCTGTCCCCCAACTCCCCGTGACCATGGGAGAAAACTGCAGAGTGGAGCCAGCCAGAGACTCCAGCTAGTAGGGACGGAAGCAGCCCAAGCAGGGACCTTTGGGTATTTGGCCCATTCTGAGAACTTTCTACAGTTTTGATTGTACTTTCTCTGCCTTGTGCTGTTTGCTCCGGATCTCTCCTTTACAGTCTTCCCCTCAGCTTCACTCCATACCTACCTCTCTTCTCCCCTGCTCTGCCCCCTCCCCTTCCCTTTGCTTTCCATTTAGCTGATCCCCTTCTAAGTAAACCCATCCTAAAAAACTAAACAAACAAAACTGTTAGTACCCATGGAACCAATAAACTAACATGACCTTTTTTGCCATCACATTGTTCCCGCTGCTTGTATATTAAACCTCTTCCCTCACCCAGTGTCTATCTTCTCTATACATTGTAAGCTCTTTTGGGTAGGGAGCATCTACTACTCAGTATTTATACAGCACCTAGCACAATGGGGCCCTATTTTGGTTGGCCCTTAGGAAATACTGCAATAAACATGACTAATATTAATAATAATTCCAATGAGTACAATCTTGTTCCTTAAAATTTATCCTTCTCTTCACGGATTTCCTGGTATGCTGAGTAAATGCCATTAAATAATGTTGAGTTCCTGTTTTATAAAAAGGCTGGAAACAGTCGCCTTTTCTGTAGGAAAGGAGAACTTTAACAGGATGGCACTGGAGGCAACATTTTAATAAAACTGTGTTTAATATTTTTATTCATTTGAGCTGCCAAAGGTATGACCACTATTCCTCAACGTTTTTCCCCACATGAAGAGCACAAAAAGGTCCCTGTCCTCTCTGATATTTATTTTGGTGACACAGATTTGGCACTCAGAAAATGAGCCGATATTGAAAGAAAGAAAGAACTGGATATTACCATATCAGCCACACTAGAAATAATAATGATGGCAAGGAAGCTGGATATCAAATTAACTGGACAAAGAAAAATAAAACTGCTTTTATCTAAACTATGCTACTCAATTACAAGGAATTGGTATAAATAAATAACCTATTTAGGCTTATTGTAAATAAGAATGTTATTAACATTGTAACTGAACGTTTATTACACCAGCTATTGTGGAAAATTTTACAAGAGAGGACAGTTTGTTTGTTAGTCTTTAGGGGAATTCTTGCATCATTGAAAGGGGTCTTCAAACACCTTTTATACAGTAAAACCTCAGTGTCATGAAGACACTGAATGCTGACTTAATACAGCTTTGAAACTTGACTATTCAAAAAAAAATGTTTTCCCATTTTTTTTGTAGTTTACGTTTAACACAGTACTGTACTGTGTTTGTGTGTGTGTGTGTGTGTGCGTGTGCTGCAGCCTGATTGCATATTTCCAGTTCCAAATGAGGTGTGTGGTTGACTGTTCATTTCGTAACGCTGGTGTTTGTAACTCTGAGGTTCTACTGTATTACACATGTCACCATGCTGCTGCTAAATGCAAAATACCAAAGCTGAAGATGAATAAATTATATTCTACTCTGCACAAAGGCCACCTGCAGATACCACAGAATATAGCATAACATTAGGTATCAAATGGATTTTAATTGAGTTAGCACACTGTTTTTAGGGATCAGATACTAATGCAAGCCTTGTTCCATTATGTACCTTGAAAAATCTGCTGCTGTGCTTGCATATACACACAGCATGTCACATTTGATTTTTGAGTATCTAATATCAGCATGGTATTTCTTCATTTTTAAAAACTTGGGTGTCTATGTTAAAAGAACCTAGATCCACATTTAGTTGCTGAAATTGGCCAAATCCCTTGAGACTGCTCTTGTTGTGAAGATCACTTGGGCTAGGGGGAGGGATAGCTCAGTGGTTTGAGCATTGGCCTGCTAAACCTAGGGTTGTGAGTTCAATCTTTCAGGGGGCTATTTAGGGATCAGGGCAAAAATCTGTCTGGGGATTAGTCCCCCTTTGAGTAGGGGGTTGGACTAGATGACCTCCTGAGGTCCCTTCCAACCCTGATATTCTAAGTACCTTTCAGCATGCCTCTAAGCTAGGAGGATTCCAAAACCTGATCTTCACATATGTCACTCTTATTAAAAGAGAAATGAGGGAGTGTTCATCTATAGTACACCAAAGGACACTCTTCTAAACAACAGCCATAGCTTCTCTTGCTTCCTGTGGTTGCTTTTCATAACAATTTTAATTCACAAACAGAAATATTGTTAGACAGCCTACCTGCATGTTACTTCCCCACTGAGCCTTGCCCTCCAGCAGGGAGTCCAGAACAGCCCTGCTTGGTTCTTCAGCTGCAGGATCATTCCCACTCACCACGTAGTAGGATGACCTCACCCTCTTGAAAAACTCTACATCGACATTCTTGCTATTACTGTGGTTGGGAATATATACCAGGTCCAAGTACACTGGAGGTCCTGGAGGAACAGCTGTGGATTTTGCTGGTTTGCTATTTCCAGATCCTTTTAAAATAAGCATAAAAGCCTGTCACTTATTGGTGGAAACACACATTTATTAGCTACCATTATACCATTAAGGTGACATTCTTTTTTGAGAGGATTAGAGTTAGTACCAGCGTCACACAGCCATTGCTGTATTCCACTCTGATGCCCTTATGTTGTTATCCTATTATATCTAATGGCATGCTCTAATTTGATTATATCCCATATGTATGTTTTATTGGGAGAAAAAGAACAGAATAAACTTAACTAGCTATCTGATACAACAAAAATTCATTACCGATCTGGGCAATCAATCATTATTAAGTATTCAAGAATTATCCAGTCACTGTGATTACTGAATTACCATTCAATTAATGAGATTATTTTTTCTAGACCTTGGAATTCTCTTGCATGCCTGATAACACAACTCTCTGACACTTTTTCTTTTCAAGACATCAGTGTTGTAACTCAAGGCCAATTCTGCTTGCTTTACTCATGCAAACTGTCCCATTTACGGTACTTCAACGGGACTATCTGAGTGTGAAAGGAAACAGCATTTGGCACTCAGTTATGGTATGCAGGTTTGGAACCTGTCTTGCGACTCTTGAGGCATCATTATGACAAGGATGGGAGATAACTGTTGATATCCTAGGGGTATCTTGCAGGAGCCTACTATATATACGCAAAGGTAGAAGAAAGGGAGGGAGGAACTTGGAGCACACTAAAACCTTTTGAAGAGAACATCCAAGGGAACCAGAAAAAAATATCAGTTGTACAGTAAAGATAGTCTTTAAAAACACTGAACTACTTTGTACTAGAAACCTCACAGGGACATTTTGAAGTAGTCACTTAAGACCGAGGGTTGCCTACTAGAGAGGAGTGTTAGTATGAGGGACAGCATCTCCTCTCAAAGACTATTTTATATGGAGAGTGGAGGGAAGGAAACTGCACAGATTTTCCTCTAGTTTTCATTTCTTTATTCTAACTCAGCCCAACCCTATATTCTCCTGACTTATGAAAGGAGTGAACACAGTTGGCATATATACGTGTCAAAAGTAATCTTTTCTAAATTCCTGCAATAGTATGCAAAATAAAATGTAGGATTAATTTTCAAAGACAGCATGTACAGTTGTGCCCATACATTTGAGCACCCAACAATTTATGTACACAAAGATTTGATGGAGGTATAGATACTCAGAAATCAGCTCTTGTGTAGATGGGGCCAGTTACAAGTAACTATATGCATGTGCAAACATCTAATCTGTGCTACCCAACTGAACGTTTATGCACATAGGTTAGGTAGAGGCAATTAAATATGCCTAAATTTGACAATCTGGCCCTATATTAACAAGTTTGGGGAAAGCTTCATTTTGCTACCAAGTCTTAGGATGCACATGTCCCAAAAAAGAGGTTTTTATTTGATAAAAGGTGTAAATTCTTGACATTCCAACAAAAATATTATAAAAGACACTGCTATTATCATGCACAGGATAATGGCATGAGCTGAGAATCATAACTTGATCAATAACAAAATCCGTTCTTTTAATCTCAGAGTGTTACAAAGAGTGCAGATAAAGTACTAAGTGACCTATGCAACATATTTTTCATAAATTCATAAATTTTTAAGGCCAGAGAGGCCCACTGTGAACATCTAGCCAGACCTCCTACTGAACACAGGCCATAGTATTTCCCTGAATTAATTTCTGCTTCAAGTCCATTAGCTGTCATTGGAACTAGAGCATAATTTCAAAAGAGCATCCAAACTTGATTTAAAAATTGCCAGTAAGGGAGAATCCACCACAACCCTTGGTAAATTGTTCCAAAGTCTAATTATCCTCATTGTTACAAAATTGTACCTTATTTCTAGTCTAAATTTGTCTAGCATCAACCAGGGCCGGCTCTGGCTTTTTTGACGCCCCAAGCAAAAAACAACAACAAAAAAAACCCTGCAGGGCAGCCAGAGCCAGGGTGCAATCTTTCGGCTAGCGGGACTCCCTGCGCTGCAAACATGCCCCGGGGGGGGGGGGGGGAGGAGGAGTGGGGCAGCCAGGGTTTCCTTCAGCCAGTGCGCTTACCACTCGGCCCCTCCTGCCGCGGGCTGCCGGGCTTGCTGAAGACCTGGCACTGGCTGGGGCAGACGGAGTGTGCAGTCAGCTCCCAGCAGGGCGCTCCCCTCCTCCGCGCCGCCACCCACTACAGGGCGGCCAGAGCGGCGAACAAAAAAAAAAAAAAGGGTGGCTGTGCCGCCCTAGGATTGGATGGAATGCTGCCTCTTAGAATCTGCTGCCCCAAGCACGAACTTGCTTGGCTGGTGCCTAGAGCCAGCCCTGGCATCAACTTACAGCCATTGGATCTTGTCACACCTTTGTCTGCTAGACTAAAGAGCTTTCTGTTATCAAATTTCTGTTCCCCATGTAGGTGCTCACAGCCTGTGATCAAGTCACCCCTTAACCATCTCTTTGTTAAAATGAGCAGATTGAGCCCCTTGAGTCTTTCAATATAAAGCATGTTTTCAAATTCATTAATCACTCATGCCTCTTCTCTGAACCCACTCCAATTTTTCAGCATCCTTCTTGAAGTGCAGACATCAGACCTGGACACAATATTCCAGTAGCAGCTGCATATTTCATAATCTTGTCATAAAAAAAAATCTAGTTTCTGTTCCAGCACAACATGCACTGTAGACTTTTTTGTTCTCAGAACATACTTGACACCAGGCAGAAGTTCAGTGGGGAATGAAGTGTGCTATGGACTTCATTTTACTGCAGCTCAAAAAAGAATGTACCAAATATTCATCTGCACTGGGAGGCCAGGGATAGTTGAGCAGCATACGCATAGGGAGGCTAGAGATGGAGCAGTGACGGTTTGCTAGGGACACATCCTCGTTCTGCAGCTTCTGCACAGGTGAACTCGGGAAGGAGAAGGTTTTCTATACTTTCCTCTCTCAACCTGAGATAGCACAGATTTTGCTCAAAAAGGTACAATTTCTCTAGATGAGATGAAATACATAGTCTAGTAGAAATATGTTCTGTTTCTGTTGTGATAATAATAAGCCACTCAAGATTTGTTTTTTTTAATGTAATTAAGTAATATAAAGTTAAGCGTGGATTCATGATCAAGCCAGGAAAAAAATTACTTTACCCATAAAACAAAGCATATCAAATCCCACATACAATAAATTGGTCAATATCTGAATTTTTAAATTTTACCTATATCTATACAGAGATATTTCCATTTTAACCATAATTTTTGTACTGACAACTGAAAACCACAGTATTTTATATCAGATTCTACAGGTTCCTAGCTGCAGGATACAGTGCATTGTATTACAGATTATCCTTGAGTTCAACAAGCTCTCAGGGTAAGCCCTGCAGGGGAACTGTGCCTTTTCAACTATCTACCCTGTAAATGGGATTTACAGCTTCTTTGAATGCACAGGAACCTCTGTAGGAAATGATCTCCCTATATGTTTAGTAAACCACCACCATCAGATTATAGTCAGACTTCATGGAAGTGCATGTTTAGATAACTGCCAGTCTTTTGAATACTTAATAAGGAATAATGCACTGGAACAGTAAAGCACATCTAATTTCCTATTACACTCACACAACTCAAACTAATTAACGGGCTTGTTCACTTTACAATTTTATGTTTAAATTATGTTTATAATGAAGAAAATAGTTGCTTACTATTCATTTAGCAATTTTCATATAGCGATTTTCAGCTTAGCCAGCTGGCTAACAAATTGGACAAATAATAATTGCACTCTATATTTCATACATTGCCTCTCTAATTGTTTGATATCAATTAACACACCTAAATCATTATTAGCTTTTTCCAGATTAAAGAGCTGATTCAGTGAATTTAATTAATTTAAATGTGAAACCTTATACTATAGATTTTTAATAAACATGGATTTTCCTCAGGCACACCTCACAGGCCAGATTATCAGCTGATGAAATATCAAGATAGCTCAACTATACCAGCTGAGAGCCTGGCTCCACATCTTTTCCTGAGATACACAGGTCCTGATCTTTCCTTACCTGAAGTTGCAGTCTTTGCAGTCTTTGATGTTGTGGAATTTGTTGCATTCTTGGCCTCCTTATCTTTTTCCTCAACACGGGAAGATTTTACTTCTGGAATAGAGATATTTTTTGCTGCTTTCTCCACAGACTCTTTCTTCTTTGGAGAAGCTGTTCTGGAAACTTTGTCTAAAGATTCCTTTAAGCCACCTGGCTTTGGTGAAGCCACCTGCTTTGATTTACCATCACTTTTTTTGGCTGGTGAGGAAGACTTGGTCTTAGTACCCTGCTTTTTAGTTTTTGTCTTTTCTTTCAGATCCTTCTTCAAAGGTTTGCCTAAATTCTGATCAACAGGCAAAGCTTCTGGGTCTACCATTGAGACATCTGGGTGCCGGGGTGAAGGACTGCGGTCTTGCATTGGGACTGGTGGAGGGTCAATATGTTTGTATGTAATTGTTTTATCAGTTGGAATGGTTTCAGATTCATCTTCTGAGTCAATGTTAGCATCTGCAGTAATAGAAGGGCATTCTTCAGTCTCTGGGGGAACATCTGAATCGGTCTGAGATGGAGCAGACTCGCTTACTGAGGTGGGAGGAGTTTCGTCACACTGGCGTGCTTGCTGTTTTCCTCCTGAAGGTGGCTGGGCTCCTCCAGACTGGGTTAATGGCTTTTCTTGTTCTTGAGACTGTTCTTCACTTGCAAACCATTCCAGGGGATTCGGGTTGATAAATGAGGGTGAAAGTTCAGTTTTGGGATGCTTGTATTCACAGGAAGACACAAGGCATAAATCAACATCTTGACGGGTTTCTGCTAGAGATGATTTTTCTGCAGCAAAATGTACGTCTGTCTTATAGGAGTAACTAACAGCCTCAGGTGACCTTGTAGTTTTCCCAGGTGTCTCATAGGCAAAACCAACAGCCTCAGGTGATCTCATTGATTTCCCAGTTGTTTCAAAGGAGTAATCCACGGCTTCAGGTGACCGGGTAGTTTTCCCAGTTCTCTCATAGGAGTATTCCACAGCTTCAGGTGACCGGGTGGTTTTCCTAGTTCTCCCATAGGAGTATTCCACAGCTTCAGGTGACCTGGTGGTTTTCCCAGTTCTCTCATAGGAGTATTCCACAGCTTCAGGTGACCTGGTGGTTTTCTCTGTTGGTTCATAGGAGTATTCTACGGCTTCAGGTGACCTGGTGGTTTTCTCTGTTGGTTCATAGGAGTATTCTACGGCTTCAGGTGACCTGGTGGTTTTCCCAGTTCTCTCACAGGAATAATCCATGGCTTCAGATGACCTGGTGGTTTTCTCTGTTGGCTCGTAGGAGTAACTAATAGCCTCAGGTGACCTGGTGGTTTTTCCAGTTCTCTCATAAAAATAATCCATGGCTTCAGGTGACCTGATGGTTTTTTCTGTTGTCTCATAGGAGTAACTAATGGCCTCTGGTGATCTAGTGGTTTTCTCTGCTGCCTCATAGGAATAACTAGGAGCTTCAGGTGACTTGGTGGTTTCCCCAGTTGTCTCATAGGAATAACTAATGGCCTCTGGTGATCTAGTGGTTTTCCCAGTTGTCTCATAGGAATAACTAATGGCCTCTGGTGATCTAGTGGTTTTCCCAGTTGTCTCATAGGAGTAACTAATGGCCTCAGCTGACCTGGTGATTTTTTCAGCTTCATCTTTTTCTGTGGAGGCTAAAGGCTCTGGACTATGTTTTGTTAGAGAGTCTTGTATTGTGTCATGTGTTACTGAAGTATGGTAACCAAATATTTTATCTGAGGACACATGAAGTGATAGTGATGGTGAGTGACAAGCAGCAGTTGTTTCTTTGACCGCAGGAGGTGAATCTGAAAAACTAGGAGAGTATAAAGGAGAGGATTCTCTTGTAGTTAAAGGAGATAAATCAGACTTTGGTGAAAGTTTTTCTCCTAGGCTCTGCATCTTTTCTGAGGTAAATGAAGAATGCAGCGGCATATCTCTGGGTGACATGACACCTGAGAGAGTTTCCTCTTGCAGTGGAGAAGCTATCTGTGAAGGTGTATGTTCTGATGAAGTTGAGGGTGAAGCTTCAATCTGAGATACTGAAATAATCTCTGAAAGATCCTTTTCTTGAGTATAACATGTCTGCTCCACAGGTGATATCTTATGTGAAAAAGTAGGTTCCTGTATCTCTGAAGGGCTATAATCTACTTCAGTTGGTCCATTTTCAGATATATGGTGTACGCTAGTGCCTACTGTGGGATGTTCTGGAGATTGTCTACTAAAGTCCATTGCCAAAGACTGCTCAGGGGACTCCTGACTGAATTCTACTGACATAGTTGACTGCTCAGGAGATCTGTGCTCTTGCACTGGTGTTCTTGATTTTGCAGTTTTAGGTGAAAAATCTGGTGGAGAAATTGACATGGGTCTTGGACATTCTTCTTTAGATGGAGACATTTCTGTTTCCTGAAAAATTGTTGGTGTTTGTACAACAGATACAGAAAGAGAATCATCAACTTCTGTAGAATGTGGTGATCCAACCTCAGCATGTAAAGAAGGAGAAACATCATCTGTAGTTGGCTCTGGAAATGAACTAGTAGCAACAGAGGCTGTGGAGACAGAAGCAACTCCTTCTATATGTGAATACGTGTCTTCTGCTACAACGTCATCAACAGGAGTTGCAGATTTGTCAGAGACTGTACCTTCAGATATTGACATTTTGGTGTCGTCTTTAAAGGATCCAAACTGGCTAACATCTATTTGTGTAGGAGAGAGATCTCCTGCTAGCTTCCCTTCATCCAAAACCAGTGGAGACTGAGAACTGGTAGCTTCAATATCCCCCATATTCTTTTCTAGACCAAAACCTTTAGCTGGCATAAATGCCATACTTTTTTCATCTTGCTGTCCTTGGAAAAGATCCACAGAGGTGACTTCAGAAACTGGGCTTATCTGAACCGGGGACTCTTCTTTTTCACTTTTCTCCTCAAAATGACTCTCAGTCAGTCTGGCAGTTGACTTTATATCGGCAGTCAAAAATGTATCATATGAAGACTCTGAACCTATCAAAGGTGGACTTCGTAAAGGAGAGAGAACTTTTTCAATAGGCGATTCTGAGTCTGGCACGGGCTCATCCATAGGGCTTATTCTGGGTTTTGCAGTCTCCTCTTTGGCATCACTAAATTCAAAACTAACCGGAGCCTCTGCTGCCTTTTCAATGAGTTCAGAAGGAAGCCGGCTGGACTTTTCATCAGTGGGAGACTGATAATAAGGTGTGTGTCCTGCACTACCAGCAACAGATTGTGCAGGAGACACCACTTCTAATGTTTTATCATCAGGGCTGACAGAGTGCTCTTCAATAACTTCTGGATGTTGGTCAGGCAATGCAGCGAGCACTACAGGTTCAACTGATGCCTTAATCTCATTGGGAGTCAGGGAAAAGTTCACACTACGTTCACTTAGTGGTGTTTTAGCAACTGGTGACGGAGGTGATGGACTCTGAACTGGACTCTTAGCTGGGCTATGCTTTTCATCAAATGCCTGTGAAAAGGTATCTTTGATTTGTAATTTAGCAGTACTTTTGATTTCATTTTCTCTTTGATGGTACATTTCTTGAAAGGAAGATTTGCAGAATCTGTCTTCCTCTAATGAAGAAGGGGGTGAGAGAGTAGAAGCTGAAGCATTATAATCTTTACCTTCTGTGGCATCTGTTTTTGATCCTTCTGATAAACCATTGAAAGCATCATGAAGTGGAGAGAGTTTAGGTCTAGTAAATTCTTGAGAATACAGTGATGTCTCATACTTAGTAATGTTTACAAATTCTTGAGAAGGTGATTCACTTTCTTCATTGTTTGTTTCATCACTCATGATATCCCGAGGAGTTGACATTTCATCCATTGGTGTTGGCTCACTAGAAATTTCAATGGTAGACTGAGTATAACCTGAAGTAGCAGTGAATTCCTCATGTTGGTCTTCTCTATTTTCTTCATCAGAAACAGTTGCTTCACTTTCTGAACCCCCAGGTAAAGTCTCATCATGAATAGAAGATGCTGGTTCAACAGCTGGGGACTGAGGTTCAGAGTGTTTAGCTGGTGTAATTATGAGTAAGCCATATTTATCTTCAACTTCACCAGCCTCTGCAGCTTTGTCTACCACAGCCATAACATAATCTTCTTCAGCTTCAACTTTTTCAGTTTCCTCTTCTTCATCTCTGACATCTTCCATTTTGTTTTCCTCCTCAGCTTCTTCTTCAGTCTCTTCCATATCTTCTTCAGCTCGCTCATCCCCTGCCTCAGATTCTGCCTTTTCAACATATTTATCTTTAGTTTTAGCATGTTTATCAGCTTCAGTCTCTCCCATTTCTCTTGCCACGCCAATATCCTGTTTTGTGATGCCCAGTGTTGCTTTTTCTTCCTCATCTTCATCTTGTTCCTCAGCCTCCTCAGTCTCTGCCTTTTCTTCATAATCACCTGCTTCAGATGATTCCTCAAAACCAGTTCCTTCATCTTCAAATTTTTCATTGTCATCAACCCTGTGCTTTTCTACAGGCTCCAGCTCTTCAGGTGTCTGTTCACATTCACCCTCAGCTTCAGTGGTCGTTATGCCTTCATCAGGAGAGTCAGCAGGTCCTTCAGTATCTACTTTTTCTTTCTGGATTTCATGTGCTTCCTTTTGTTCTGAGTCAGCTAGTTTCCCTTCACCTTCTATTAACCCTACCTGAGGCTTTGTTTCCTTTACTATTTCTACTTCTTCAGCCTTTAATTCTTCAAAGTCTTTTGTTAAATCCTCTGGTGAAGACATAAGGGATCTCTCAGCTTCAAGTTCTTTTCCATTAGCTACTACTCCAGCAGCTACTGCTGCGGCGGCAACCGCTCCCACTGCAGCCACAGCAGCTTGTGTTTCACTGACCTTGCTCTCTTTCTTTACTGTCTTAATTTTGCCTTTTTCCTTTGGTTTTCCAGCAGGCCCAGCTTCCTTTTTAACAGATTCCTCTTTCTTTTGTGCTTTAGGTTTTGTCACAGGCTTTCGGGCTTCAGTTGAAGGAGCAAGTGTTTTCTTTGTTTCTTTTGGAAGCTTTTTGGTGTCTTTTTTGGATTCTTTTTCGTCCTTTTTAATTTCCTTTTTCTCTTCTTTTTTAGCTTCCTTTTTAGCTTCCTTTTGGGGAGTTTCTTTTTTTAATTCTTTTTTAGACTCTTTTCTCTCTTCCTTTTTCACTTCCTTTTTTGTTTCTTTCTTGATTTCTTCCTTTTTAGGTTTTTCCTCTTTCTTGGTAGGTGTTTTCTCCTCTTTCTTAGAAACCTCTTTCTTTGGTTTTTCTTTTTCCTCTCTCTTTTCTTCAGATTTTACTTTCACTTCCTTTTTCACATGCTTCTCCTTTGCAACTTTTGGTTTGACATCTGCTGCTTGTTTTTCAGCAGTTTCGGATTTCACTAGCTGCTCCTCCTTAGCTGCCATATCTTTTTCTGTTACTGAAGGTTTTGTCTCTGCTTTTGCTGGTTTTTCCTTTTTTACTGTAGTCTTTTCCTTGCTTTCTACTTTCTGAGGCTTTTCTGGAGGACTAGGCTTTGCTGGTTCAGATGCTTCTTCTTTAGATTCTTTTCTGACAGTCTTGGTTGATAGTGTCTTTGTGGCAGGTTTGAGACTTTCCTTGCTGTCTGCTCGCTGTTTCAGCTTTGCTTGTTTCACTGCTGGGCTAGGTATGTTACCAGTAAGGTCTTTCTGTGTAACCATTGGTTGTTTAAGGAAATCTAAATGTTTGAGTTTTTCCAGTCCTTCTAGTATGTTATACTGGGTACTGTTTCCTGGAAACAAAACTCTGATTATTTTTTCTGCAGGATTTGCTGGATGCCATACGATCAGTGATGAGACTGAGGTCAAATAGGATACTGGAATATCTACTTCCTGACCATTTGGCAGCAGTAATTCAGCTTTATCTTTACTTGTACTAGTCCACTGCTGCATAAAATACTGCATCTCTTTGCTGTTTTTGACTGGATTGAGCACATACATCTCAAGTTTGCCTACTCCCATTTTTTGAAATAGAATGATAGGGTCAATGATATTTCCTATGTTTCTAAAGAGAGGTTCTGGTTTCATAGACAACTTATTTAAATACTGGAGAGTGAAACAAGCTTCTTCTATGCTTCTTTTTACCCTAAAATTAGGATCAGAGTTTTTCAGATTTTCAGGAACATTGAGGAATACAACTCCTAAATCAGGTGAGATCAGATTTTTCATCCAGTCACTGTTGGTAGTAGAACCTTGTGACTGTTCCTCTTCTAACTCAGCTATCTTTCGTTGAAGCATGCTATTGATTCCTGGTAGATTATCATCCCCAATGTGGGTGAGCAGAATGGAATCCACTCTGTCTAAATGTCGGATAAGTTTCCAGAAGCAAGATTTTCTTTCAGATCCCCCATTAATAAGCATATTGAATCCGTTCACTGCAAACAATGCAGAGTCCCCTCTTCCACCTGGGAAAATATAACAGCAGGGTTTTGAGAGTTTCAAGAAACCTCCAGATGTTGGCGGTTCCAAAATGTCAAAGGGTGATGGCACTTCTACTGATTCTGACAGATACTCTGTGAATTCAGAAAGTCCTTCCATTTCAGGCAATATGGATGCTGAGTTGAGTTTAATGTTGATGAAGTCTTGAAGGTTATGTCTGTCAAGGTTTGAATTTTTCCAATCCCCTTCCTCAGGGCAAAACAGAGTTAAACTGGCTTTGTTGGCAGGGTGTGTAGTACTCAATAATTCACCAATCTAGCATTGTAAAACAAAAAGACAAAAGGTAGGTGTAAATTTATATTTTATAATATAAATGTCATGTAAAAATATAACATAGCAAGGCTGTCCTTGAGTTATAGTACAAGCTACAGTATAAGCTTCACACTAAAGATACAACATTCCTTTTTATTTATTTTTTTCACATGACAGTAGCCAATTCTAGGTGCTAAAGGAATCTGTTACTATCACATTATTGCTGTACTGTTTTTCAGTACAAAGGACCAGACTGTGCCTGGCCCCTTCTTAGGTGCTGAAGGCACCTCTTGCATCCTTCACAGAGAGGCTGGGTACAATGGGAGTCCTTATGCTCAGAGCATAATGTGAAGATTCCATGGTGCTGATGCTGCTAATAGTGCTACTCAATGCAAATGAACTGTGAACTTCTCCACTTCTCTTAACCAGCCAGTAGAGCTGGTGCCCCACCTAGGGGAGCACACCTTATACCTTCTTTATGGGTCGTGATATAGCAGCGTCCCACAGAAGCTCCAGGAGGCATCTGAACCACAATACTTCCTGGAGCTCTTGCTGGAGCAGGATGCCTCCGCATTATTTCCAACACGGGGCTGTATTCCACAATTCTGTCATTATTTTAATGCCTTTTGAATGGTCTGGCGCCAAAAAAAGCAGGCATCACGCCAGAACTAGTTTAACAGCTGGCCAGTTCTTGACAAGAAGAGGAGCTGACGGGTGCTAGAAAAAGTTGTATAGTGGGAGTGCGGAGAGCCACTGAACCAAACTGTAAACCCTGTATATAATGAAAACCACTTCAGTACCACCAGTTCCAGCACCTCTGGGAGCTGATTTACTGCTTCAAAGTTAAAAAAGAGTTGAGAATAAAACTTTTGTAGGATCATTAGGTTTCTCAAATATGGGAATTAAAGAGGCAGATCTGCATATTCTTAGTTGGTGTGCAATTTTGCAAACATACACATTTTGAATGGAACAATGGACTCCATAGCATTTATATATAATAAAAAGGCAGTTGTATTAACACCATATGTTTAGTAATTAATCTCCGAATAACAGAGAATTCATGAAATATCAATTTATAGATGTAAACCCAGAGCAAAAGAGAGAACCACAGCTGAGTGTTGTGGCTAAAAATCCTTTTGACAACATTTTGATTTAAAAAATCATGGACCACATTCTGAGTTCTTTTGCCAGTTTAAATCCTGAATAACGCCTCTGATTTCTCCAGTATTGAATAACATTCTGAGACCCAAAACAGACACTGAACTGAAGGCTTCTATGAACAAAAAGTCCTGTGTTCAGTACTAAAAGCTATTATTCTGTTCCAGTCTGAATTAAAGTCATATGTTTGGTGGTCTCAGATAGTAAACAGAAAATGAAAGCATATAATATTTCAACCCTGACAAATTTCCACTTTTCAGTTTGCTCTCAGAGTTCAGAAATCAGCACAGCTATGAAATGGCTCCAAACTGAATGAGTCCTGGGGACTGGCATGCAAATAAACACACCAGGGCCAAATTCCACCCTTGGATACACATGAAAACTCCCAAGGCTGTCTATGGTAGTTGCATATGTGCATCCAAAGACAGAATCTGGCATCAAATGTTTCCCTTGGCTTCCAAAAGTCAAAGACAGAAAGCTTATATCTTGAAAGTGGATAATAGTTTTCCCAGACTAGGTTCTGATAGTGACTAACAATTTATTAAAAGACACCACAAGATATTCTGTTTGTGAGCCAAAACAAATTGTGGCTAGAAAGGCCAGCTAAATGATGATGTGGTGATGCTGCAAGTCTCTCCTTTGCCGCCGTTGGGGGCCTGTTGGGAGAACAGCAATAAAATGTTACTGCACCCACTACTGTCTCTGTAACCAGAAGAGAAGGGGGATTCAGAACTCCTGAATAACTTTGTACTTAGTATTCTGCATTGGCAGTTCATGAAATTCTGCCCACTAGGATCAATGAGTTACATGAACCTGACTGAATTACAGTTGCCCCCTATCATCAAGAGTGGTTTTTACATAGACAGTGGGGCCTCCAGATTTAAATCCCAGTCATAGGGTAATCCCCACTGCATACATAGTTTCTATTTGTTTTATTGTAAATAAAGTATATGCAGGAGACTTCAACTCGCTCAAGATATTACAAAACTGTTCAAGCATCTTTTTTTTTAATAATTCAGTCAAATAACTGAATATGGAGACAAAATGTCAATGTAATTTGTGAGAGAGACATGGTGGGTGAGATAATGTCTTTTATTGGACCAGTTTATGTTGGTAGAAGAGACAAGCTCTCGATTTCCAGAGAGTTCTTCTTCTCTGTTGAGCTCGAAAGCTCGTCTCTTCCACCAACATAAGTTGGTCCAATAAAAGATATTACCTCACCCACCTTGTCTCTCGCATATCCTGGGACCAACATGGCTATAATAACACTGCAAATGTAACTGAAGCATATTCACCATCTTGCAAAGTATTACAAAATACTTTTCAGGGTTAGTCAATTGTAATTTACATGTAAAAGAAAGACTTTTATAAAGATGATTTAGACTAGACTAGAGCTGAATAAACTGAAAATTTTGGACCATAAACTGGATTACCAAGAGGAATGGAGAGTACTATAATAATTAATGTTGTGTGTCTAGGAGACGTTTCATTTCAGTGAAACTCTGAAGATTTGTATCTTGCTCTACTATTTTTGTTGGTATGGAATTTATTTTCAGAATTTACTGAAAGTAAAATTCAGAGACACAGAATGAGATGGTGGATGTTATCCATACAAAAATAATCTACCCAATGTGTATGGGTAACTAATAAAAGCAAAAATGGAATAAAATCTCAGAACAGCTGTTTTACGTTCGCATGTCATCCTTACTAAGTATATAAAGCAACTTATATAAGAGTATAAATAAATCTTATCCAAACATCAGACATAGCTTTGTTTGGAAGAGAGCAAAGACAGGACAAAAAAGGGAGGGAGGAAAGAGTAAGAGGAGGAAAATGGGAGAGCCATATTAATGGCAATCACAGAGAAAGGCTGGAAGGGGAAGAGTGGAGAGAGAGGAGGCAAGGAGAGGCAAACTGCAGAAGTAAAATTAAGCACATCTGCGTGGGATACAGATGGTGCCTAACTCCTTGTGCTGGACCTCTGCTCAGGGGAAAGTTTCAGTCTATAAAACACACATTATTATGGGAAGATAAAGTGGCATGAAGTGCTCTTCATTCAGATCAATGAGACAAAGTTTGATGGAGGGATAATGATAATTCAGTGCCTCTGATTTGGGTGCAGATGATGGTTTCCCATGTAGGGACAATTTTCAGGCAAGATCAGAGATTGTATGGGAAGAAGGTGGGTGAGTGGTCACTGAATTAGTGATGTTGATGGTCTGCAGCCTGGAAGGTAATAGTCATTCAAGATTTTGTTTTACATTGATGAGAGTGATAGGTGTGTGATCACATTAAGGCACTGGTAGGACTGATCAGTGAAAAAGTGGGTGAGCAGCAGTTTTAGACACAAATCCCTTCAGCGTGGAGTAGCAAGTTCAGGAATACACTGAAAAACGGCTTTGATAGAAGAGCTGATTTTAAGGTTAAATTGGGTACATGAATCTAGGAGACTAGATCTACGTTTGAAATGGTATAATGCAGTGGTCCCCAAACTGTAGGGCATGCCCCCTAGAGGGGTGTGAAGAAACATTTGGGGAGGCACGGCGGTGTTCAGGCCAGCCCCCAGCACTGCTATGTCCCCAGCTCCACTCTGGCCCTGGGCTGTGCTCCAGCCCTGCTCCCAGCCACAGACAGAGCTGTAGCTCTGCTCCCAGCCCCACTCCCAACCTCGCTCCGCCCCCTGCTCCACCCACAGCCCAGCTCTGCCCTTATTCCCTCTCCGCCCAGGCCAGCTCCACTTCAAGCCCCAGCTCTTCCCCCATCCCCAGTACTGACCCCACCTCCACATTCAGCCCAAACTCCTCTGCTGGCCAACTGTGAAGTTATGGAGGGGGGCATGGAAGTTTCCATTACTGGTAAGGAGGTGGGGTGCAAGAAGAAAAGTTTGGGCACCACTGGTATAATGGAACCATCCTCTGAAGATCCAATAATATTTTAATATTCTATTGCTCCCAAAGGTTTCTTCTGAAGTTTCTTTTCCTACTCATCAGGGTAAGTTGTTTCAAAGAAGAAAGTTGGCCAGAGAAAACTTTTTGCCAGAGGATGTTGTGAAGTCCAAGACTATAACAGGGTTCAAAAAAGAACTAGATAAATTCATGGAGGATAGGTCCATCAATGGCTATTAGC
Organism: Mauremys mutica; assembly: GCF_020497125.1. Classification (NCBI taxonomy): domain Eukaryota; kingdom Metazoa; phylum Chordata; order Testudines; family Geoemydidae; genus Mauremys; species Mauremys mutica. The sequence continues at coordinate 47,405,406 of NC_059077.1, forward strand.
CAGGATGGGCAGGAATGGTGTCCCTAGCCTCTGTTTGCCAGAAGCTGGGAATGGGCGACAGGGGATGGATCATTTGATGATTACCTGTTCTGTTCATTCCCTCTGGGGCACCTGGAACTGACCACTGTCGGAAGACAGGATACTGGGCTAGATGGATCTTTGGTCTGACCAAGTTTGGCTGTCTTATGTTCTTAAGATCAGCCCATGATGAGTCAACAGCAGGGTTCCTTTTGAGAGGGACAGGTGAGTTTGAAAAGAAAGTAGTTTGGGTATAAAAGAAGGGCAAAGTTTGACCCTCCTTACTTGACAGCTCTAGTGGATTGTACCAGTAAGTGCTTTACATATTAGGAATCCATCTGACCATGTCTCTCATATGGTAGGCTACACAGTAAAACAGAAGATCAGGTAGACCTAGTCTGTCATTTTACCAAGACCTTTTTAACTATCTCGTGGGAAACTCTTGAATTCTTTTAGCCACATTAAATAAATTGTGAAAAAATTAGGCTGAGAACTTAAAAAGAAACATGTGTATGGTGTATAGAGTCTGGAGACTCTATTCCTTTCAGAATTTCAGCTTTGCTAATGAAGAGCATAGGCAGTTTCTCCCACTTTTTAATTTCATTGGTATGTTTTCAGCAATCTCCTCTCAGTTACACTAATGCATACCTGTGACGTTGCACTTTATATGATTTTATAAAAATATGCTAATGTAACTGGAACATGCTTCATGCAAAAGGTCTCTTGTAAGGTATCATTACAAAGCTTATAATCTACTGAGTGTAATTATTCTATTTGTATAAATGTATCACTCTTGTATCTGAAACTAGAAATATGAAATATAACTTTGAGGGCCTATTGTAATTATGCAAAGTGTGGGCCAATAATGGTGGCTTGGAATCTTGATGACTCCCATTAACAAGGACAATTGACTGCAGATGGCTCTGTTTTATCTCTAAGTTTTTCTGTATAAGTATGTGCTGGCAAGTGGGTAATGAAGTCTTACAGTGACATGTGATCGTGTCACCTGAACTGGAATCCATCTTTAACTTGGTGCTTTTCCATTAAGAGTGGTGGGGGCGGGACCCAGAAGGACAAAGGATTTCCGCCATATGCGAAAGATATATAAGTGGGTGGAACAGAGGAAAGTGGAGAGCCATCATGAGAAATCCCCTAGCTACCACCTGAGCTGGAACAAGGGCTGTACCGGGGAAAGGACTGTGCCCAGACTAGGAAGGCGTCCAGTCTGTGAAAGAAACTTATTGAAACATCTCTCAGGGTGAGATTTTATCTGTACTCAATTGTATTACTGTATTAGGCTTAGATTTGCGTGTTTTATTTTATTTCACTTGGTAATTCACTTTGTTCTGTCTGTTACTACTTGGAAACACAAATTCTACTTTAGGTATTTAATAAAATCACTTTTTACTTATTAATTAACTCAGAGTATGTATTAATACCTGGGGGGGGGAGGGCAAACAGCTGTGCATATTAGTGTTATAGAGGGCAAACAATTTATGAGTTTACCCTGGATAAGCTTTATACAGGGTAAAAAGAATTTATTTGGGGTTTAGACCCCACTGGGAGTTGGGCATCTGAGTGTTAAAGATAAGAACATTTCTGTTAGCTGCTTTCAGTCAAGCCTACAGCAATTAGGGGACGTGATTCAGACCTGGTCTGGGTTTGCAGCGGGCTAGCAAGTCTGGCTCAAACCAGGCAGGGCACTGAAGTCCTAAGCTGACAGGGCAGGAAAGCAGGGGCGAAGTAGTCTTGGCACATCAGTTGGCAGCTCCCAAGGGGGTTTCTGTGATTTAACCCATCACAATACCTATGAACTTCAGTGGAGTTGCACTGGTGCCCATGAAAGCAGAATTTGGCCCACAGTCTCTGTCGAGAGATGTTGGACCAAATTCTGTTCACAACTACTCTTGTGCAACCCCACTCTCTCAGAAGATGTTGCAAAGGTGTAACTTCCTTTTATCTTTTTAGATCCAAGGTGACAGATACCAAGGAAAGATATCTGTTTTTTAAAACACTGTCTGTTCACGCAGCGATAGATTTGTTAAAATGCATCAGCGTGATTGCTCAGAGGGAGAGTGAATCAGATACGTGAGGCAGCCAATGTAAAATGATGATTTCAAATTGTGAAGAGCTGCTGTTAGGACACTGGAATTGGATGTCTACAGTGATCTGGTAAGGGAGAAGTTGAAAATCACGTGTCAGGCATTGCCTGTGGAAAGATCTGGATTTCTAAATTGTATTAAGCAACAGATTTCCCCACCTGAAAGGAATGACTTATTTACTAACTACTCCATTCCCCTTCCCACAGTTTGGTTTTCTACAGTAAGAGTAGGATTTGGCCCTAATTTTGTATGCATTTTTAAAATCCCATTGTTTTATTAATCAGACAGGGACGCAGTACACTGTGGTTTATATCTTGTCACACACTTGTACATGATGCTAATTTTTAGATGTTCCATTGGTTTGAACCCTGTCCTTCCCTATGCGGCAAAAATAAAGAGATACGTGTTGAACATATCAGTTGTTAATCCTACAGATTGCTGTCTGTCTTATTTAATGTTATCTACAAGGTAGTTGCTATCAGGCAAGAACTGATATAAACAAAGTGTCAAACTTAATTGTAAAAGTAAAAGCCTTGTAAAAGTATACTGAATAAATAAGCTTTACATTTTAGACATGGGAATTTTACCTTCCATTTGTAAAAGGCTTCCTGGTTTTTTTTATTTCGTAAAGTTATTATTGCAATTTGCCAAATTAAAATTTAATTTTGTTGTTACGTGAAAACTAAAGTAATGAATTAGACATTTTGAAGAAAATTGTGTACAGAGGGCCAAAGGACACCAACACTGAGGCATCAATGCTAGTTTCAAGTATATCAAGGTGGCTATCTTCAATGCATCTAAAAATACTTCATCATACTAAAACATTATAAAAAAAATTTTGTTAAGGACAAACCTCTTGGTCAGTGAAGATCTCAATGAAGTTTTGGAACGAGAAAGATCCTGATTGGAGGATGAGCTCTCCTGTGTTTTCAAAGCACTGGCCAGTTAGTACAAGAAGCTTGTGTCTTGCAGCATCTGTGATCATTAAGCGCACCTAAGGTAAAGAACAAAAGCACAAAAATTAAATGCAGCTACCACATTTCCAACCTTCCTCTTCGGTCCAAACCCTGCTTTGCCTAATTTCAAACCCACCCACCACGGGACTGCCTCAGGAGGTTGCTATGGCAGCGCTTTGAAGCACTAAGTGTAATCAAAGCGCCAGCGCTGGGAGAGAGCTCTCCCAGCGCTGTCCATACTCCACCTCCCTGTGGGGAATAACGTACAGCGCTGGGAGCCGCGCTCCCAGCACTGGGGCTTTGACCACACTGGCGCTTTGCAGCGCTGCAATTTGCAGCACTGGAGAGGGTGTGTTTTCACACCCTGCTGCAGCGCTGCAAATTTGCAAGTGTAGCCATGGCCTAGGGGGTCTTACAGTGACATGTGACATATGATATTGGAATCCATTTTAATCCTTGTACTTTTCCATGGATTGAGGGGGGGCGGGGAAGAAACAAGCACAGACAAAAGATTCCTGCCTTGTACCAAAGCTATAAAAGGGGGTGGAGCAGGACAAACAGGGCTGACAGTCATGAGAAAACCCCTGCTTACCACCTGAGATGTCTGCTGGAACTAACAAGGACTGTGCCGGGGAAAGGATTGGGCCCAGACTAAGAAGGAATCTAGTCTGTGAAAGAAGCTTATTGGAACATCTCTGAGGGTGAGATATTACCTGTAATCAGTTTTTAATGTATTAGGCTTAGACGTGTGTGTTTTTGCTTTATTTTGCTTGGTGACTTACTTTGTTCTGTCTGTTATTACTTGAAACCACTTACATCCTACTTTTTATACTTAATAAAATCACCTTTGTTTATTAATAAACCCAGAGTAAGTGATTAATAGCGAGGGGAGCAAACAACTGTGCATGTCTTTCTATCAGCGTTATAGAGGGTGATAAATTATGAATTTATCCGGTATAAGCTTTATACAGAGTAAAACAGATTTACTTGGGGTTTGGATCCCATTGGGGTCTTGGTGCTGGAGACAGGTAACCTGCTGAGCTGTTTTCAGTTAAGATGTAGCTTTGGGGGGTGTGGACCAGACCCTGGGTCTGTGTTGCAGCAGGCTAGCATGTCTGGCTCAACAAGACAGGGTTCTGGAAGTCCCAAGCTGGCCTGGAAAAATGGGCTCAGAAGTAATTCCAGCACATCAGGTGACAGTCCCAAGGGGATCTCTGTGACCGAACCCATCATATACTCTATTTATAAAGGACACTTAAAAAAGATGTTGTTGTACCTGTGTTGGTACCAGAATATTAGAGAGACAAGGTAGGTGAGGTAATATCTTTTATTGGAGCAACTTCTGTTGGTGAGAGACACAAGCTTTCACACTTACACAAAGCTCTTCTTCAGGTCTGGGAAAGCTTGAAGGCTTGTCTCTTCCACTAACAGAAGATGGTCCAATGAAATATTCCTCCCAAAAAAGGTAGGCAAACAAATGGTTGACCTGTTATAGTGTACAGAACATGTTGTGCTAAAGTCATCCCTAATGTAATTCCATTGACACTCAGGGAGAGTTACACAGAATACCTAACTTATCTCACTTAAAAAAGAAGCAGAAAGAAAAAACAGTAAAGGAAAAATTAAAGGGAAGGGGATAAAAATGAGTGGAGAACAGGTACAGTGAAAAAATAAAACTGAAGAGAATGTGAAAAAGGAGCAAAGGAGAGTGAAAAATTAAAATTAAAAAAGTTACAATGGACCAAATGTATTCCTGGTGTACTGCTTCTGGATGTCCATGGAGTTACATCAGGGACAATATTGGCCCAACATGACCTCTGCACTGTAACAGGTCAAACATTTATATCCGCCTACCATTTTTTTGGGAGGAATGTTCTTCTTTCCCCAATGCATAGCACTACCTGCTCTTTAGCTAGAAAAACTTTACTAACAACTAAATTTATCATGAAGAAAAAAAACAGGTATAAATTAAACGAAAAACTGTATAAACTTGGACTAGTTTTGTGAACTAAAAATAATCTGCAAAGTTCATGAACCCTTATGCGCTCCAATATTCACCCATTCCTAACTTTAACCAATAGGAAATAGTCAAGTACACAATCTATGTGATGCTCACAGTCAGAAAAAAATGGACACTGGAACGTGCACTGTGCTGGCACAGCATATTATTCTGAATATACATTGGCAAATTATATGGATGCCTGTTGGTTCAAAGAGATTACTACTGGTACAACAACGTTTTGAAGTTTTAAAGTAGATACTGAATATTAAAACACACACACTCTCTCTCTCTGTATGTGTGTGTGTGTATATATATGTTTTCTCTTTACCTGTACAGATTATTTTCAAAACAGCCTTCACTACAGCTGATAATTCCCAAGTTTTACCACTGCGCCATCACTGCTTGACAGCCTTTTGTCAAAGTAAAGCTTGTAGATGTAGAGGGATGTCTGCTGGCTAAATATGACTGGAATCCAACTGAGTTTTGTGTAAAGAACTGTGTTCTTGAATACATTTTTTGCAAAATATTTCTAAAGCACAAAACAGCATCTCTCAGCACTTCCAGCAAGCTAGTTTTATAACTTTATATATTGATTGTCAAGCGATCAATTGTCCTAAATTATTCTGTCTCATGCCCCGAAGGATGCAGTATTGACCTAAATCTCTGTTCAACAACTCTGTTTTTAGAATGAGTTGAAAGGGGCCACTGAAGAGTATGGATCAGGAAGACCTCCACTTTGATCTTAAGAAATGACCCTGAAGTTTGAACAGCAGAAGGACCCCGTAATTAAAAGCAGGCCTAATACGGGCTTGTCACTAATTGTGCTGGATGATAAAATCCAACAATATCCTTGGTGGGTCAAGGATTTCTGTTTCAGAAGAGAACATTGATAATTGTTGGCCGGCTGGCAGATGTACGTCGCTCAAGTCTCATCTATTTTAGTTGTATTAAAATCCATTAAAGAACTGGCTTCCCTCTTTAATTTTTTTTTCTCTTTGCAGGAGCAGTTCTGGGCAGTCAGCCAGCTTATGTATGAAACCACCAGCTTTTTCAGCCACAAAATTACTTCCTGTCTCATGAACCACCCATACATGACTGTCATATAATTCCCCTCAATTTTGTTTATTAACTGATGATTAAAGAGTTTCTACAGAGATAAAGAACTATGACAGAAAAAAAATACTTGCAGTTTTAAGAACATAATACATAGCATGTATGGAAAAAATGAAGAGACAAAGATAAAAAGAATATAATGATGGCCTAATGGGGGACTATCAGAATTCTGTGCATTGATATTAGACCATTACTTTTAAAATAAATTGTAATAAGGTAGCATAAAATGGATCGAGATATGTTGTGTTCAACCCTAGCCTTGGTTGAAGCCCTATATTGTTCAAAGTAGATGAAAAATATCAGGACGTTACATGTTGTTGAAAGAAAGCCCAGAATTAAGTTAAATATATGGTGTTTAATGAGTTTGTCTGGCCCAAAGAAATAGCTAATTAGAAGTTTTCCAGATGTGGTAAAGTTATAAAATTGTTATAGCAAAAGAGCAGAATCTTCTTAAAATGAGAGAAACTGTCCATATACAGACTATAGGAAATGTATTTTGTTTTGTCAGTTTTGATGGGACAAGAATGTTGCCTGTTTTGGACACGTCTTTCCTAGGGAGTATTTGCAGCTTACTGAACATGTTAGGATTTTTAGGCAGCATCATGCTCAGTGCATAAACCTGCATCATTAATTACCACAAGGCAGGTCCCAAGGATTTACAGTCACACCATGAGCCTTCTTCTTTCCCACTCTGACAGATATTCCATCCTGACTAGACAAGGAGATGGAACCAAATGACATCATCTCCTCTCTGGCTGTGTCCTGAGCTACTCCTGCGATATGAACCTAATGTTCCTGATTGCCATATGGTGGGGTGAGATGGCTATTTCTACTCCCATTTTTTTCCTTCTTCTGCTTTCTTAATTCTCATTTTGACTTTTGCCCAATGAGAGTCTCGCTTAGTTAGCCAAGAAAAAATTAACCTTGTAACTTTTGGCTGTTACCAGTTTGGCAGAATGAAAGCATTGAAGAACAGCCAAATCTCAGGAAAAAACAAACAACAAAAAAACCCCTTTACCTCCCACAGACTGGTTAGAGGAAATTAAGAGTAACCTACCCAAACATTTTCCAGAGCCAGGGCAGTAAAGCCAGGGTGCAGGAGTTACTATCTGACCTGCATGCCAACTGCTTTTCCTATGGTCTTCCATCAATTGAACTGCAAGCCTCAGAGACAGAAGCTGCATTTTCCTACCTTTTGCCATTCTTTCTTCTCCCCTGCCCCCATTTTTTGATGTTTTTCTTCCTTTATAAGAAGAAAGGGGATCAGACTTTAACAGCAGAACCTAAGAGCTGCCATCTGAACTGACTATCTTTTTTCATTAAATAAATTTACTGCAATTTAAGAGATTCTATAACAGCAGAGAGGAAATAAGAGAAATTGTAATAAAGATGACTTACTTGATGTTTACCGGTTTAAACATTTTGATTAGTATATCCTCCTTTTGGTTATGTGTGTTTAATGTTACACAATGTTAGTAAGAATCTCTTCTTTGGTAGTTTACAGCAATTAAAACTACATCCCTGGCAACAAAATACCCATTTGAAGGTTTTATACTTCTAATATGTTCAGAAGGGATCATCCATATGCACACTGAAAATTATTTGTTAACTGCAAAAGTATCCCTATTTTTATCTGCCACACCTTCCTGGATGGAATGCTGCTTTGCCTCTCTCTCTAAGAGGGGTCTTGAGATACATGGCTGGTGCTTTGACCCTCTTCTAAAGAGTATGCAGGACTTGGAGATCTCTTGTTCCGTGATAGCCTCCAACTCTGTTGATCATGGCATATGATTTCTTGGAGGAAAGATGTTATATACATGATAATCCTTCTCAAACATCTAAAACTGTCTCAGATGACCTGGTTTATATGAAGTTTAAAATAGACATACAGAACCAAGCCAGGGAGGGGTGCGGGAGTAGCAGCACAAGAGCTCTCATCGCAGTTGCCTCCACTTAATCAAAAACAGATTTTAGTGGGTTATTGGAAATGTAACCCTGAGAAAGGAGATATGAGTATTCCTGTTGTATGTCCTTTAAAATCATATTATGGGAAAAGGAAACAAGAGGAAGAGATAAGAGAAGGCTGACACTTTTACTGACATTCACTCCCACATGTTCATTTATCTACAGTCAGAATACCCTTTCCTCTTATTCACTTATGGTGCTTTTATGACACATCCAATAAGACATTTCCAGCTGACTTACCTCAGTACTAACTGCTTCATCTGAAGGGTTAATCAGGACTACTGTTTCTAAGACATCACTTCTGTGGTGAAGGATTTTCTGACCTGTAAGCACAGGAGAGGAAAAAAGAACCATAAGGCTTCATAAGTTAAAACCAACACTTCTTTCACCTAAGCACATGTCCTCCAGTGGGCCAGCTCTCATAGCACTCAGAGCAAGGGCACTGGCAGTGTCACCTACATGCATCCAGAGATGCCACCAATGTTCCCCTGGATGGGCCAGATCCACTGCTGAAGGTCTTCACCAATTGGCAGTAGCACCTACCCATCTCTTCCAACTTCCCTTTGTGATTGAATTGTTCCTAGGTGTACCTGATGGTCTGTCTGAATTAAATTATAAGGTCTTCTGAGTGGGGATCATGGGCCAGATTATGGGCCATCTGAGAACCTGTCCCCATGTCTTTAATGTGTTTTTTAAGCTACTTCACCTATACACTCTATGAATAAGAACACTATGAATAATTTTCTGGGAGAAATTATTTATCAAACATGCAGAATCCTTGCAATGTTCCTGTCTCATATTCCTTGATCTTTCAGCTGTACACAGAATTTCTAACGGTCAATGTTATTAAATAAGAGTGAACAGACATTCAATATGCAGGTTACTAAATGAATAAAATCTGTGTGGTTTTGGTGCTGTGTCATGGCACATTGGCTTTCATACTTAGTAGTTAGTCTGTCTCCGTATTTAATAGTGATATTCATCTCACTGGGAGTGAGTTCCCTAAAACACAACAGGGCTCTTGACATTTTCTTTCTTATGTTAATTGGTGATATGCTTATCAGCATTTTTTCTATGAGAATTGCAGCAAGATTAATTAGCAGCCTTATTGTGAAAGGAATGCCATCCAGAAACCCTGACTGGCAATTAGTCCAACAACCAGAATAACTGTCTCTTGCAAGCAGCATCTTGGTGTCAATTTAATTAATTAATTATGGCTTAAAGGAATATGAGAGAAGCCCAGAGTAAACTGCCCATTGGCTAAGTTGGAAAATTCCTCTTAAAAAACCTTAATATTAATAAATAAATCAGAAGCAAGCAGCATGTCGGGAAACACTTCCTAAGAGGGTGGTGTTGATTCAGCCTGGGTTGCAGGCATCTGTAGCTTCCCACGTAGCCTCACCGTCCCATTTTAAATATTCCTCTGCAAGAGAATCCAGCATGGGAGTTCCACTGATATATTGGTGCTGCACATAGCACTTCCCCAGCATAAGCTCCTCTTTCTGCAGTACCAGGGGATCATTTTGCTGTTTCTCTTGTGGGCCCCTCTAGGGAAAGAGCAGCAATCCTGAGGGACCACACAAGAGACAAAGAAGGAGAGGAAAGACATGGAAATGAGGATGAGACAGGCACAAACAGGAATGAGAGAAAGGGGAACAGAAATATACAACCGGCTGATGGAAGAGGGATGAAGCATACAAATGGAGAAGGACAGACACTTGAGCATCAGGCTACTGGCAGACCAGGAGAATTAAGAGCCGAGCTTGATCTTCCATTCTCTGTGCCAGCAGGTGAGGAGCATTGCAGGGGCAGTGCATTGAGCTCCTGAGAGAATAAGTATGTGCCTGTGTTGCTTTCTGGTAGCCCTTTTAGTTTGACTCATGGAGTAGTATCAACAGTCTCTGGAGGAAGCTCTGCCAGAGGGAGGCAGATTGTGAAATATCGTTTTTAGAACAAGAATAATAAAAGGAAAAACCCGTCAGACCACTAAAATGGAAGACTGAAGCAAAGAGGAGGAGAGAGAAAACCAAAAACAAAGAGAAGAAAAAAGAAAGCCTCTGTGTGTCAGAAATAAAAGGAGTGGAGGGAAAAAATAAACATACAAAATCCTGGGGAGGTGAAGACATGCAAAGAAAAGAGGACAGAGCTAATAAAAAAGGAAAGAAATACAAAATGGGTAGTATAATTTAAGAGGAGAGATTGTATTTAAAGATTTTTGGTAATAATACTGTGGGGAAGTACCTCAAAGCAGCATCCTGGAAACTCCATATTCACCCGTGTCATATAGTTATGATGTATTTCATACAAAGCATGCCATGTAAGATACCACGTGAAAGATCCTGATCTGCTGAAACCCACTGTTCTGTCCAAATATGTATATTGTTAGTGTGTATGACATGAGATTTTGCTGTATGGTTGTTAGTGAAGTATGTTGTGAGTTTGGAAGTCGCTCAATGCTAGTTCTCCAGTGACAACAACAAAGGAGGTGCACAACACCCTGGTGGGCGTAGAACGATCATCACCAGCCATTGACCAGCAGGAGAATAGTAAACAAAGGATTTACAATTCAATGACAGTTGCGTAAGCACCACATAACGGGGACTGCTCAATTTTATGACTCAGTTGCACAAGATCACACCAGGGGGATTGCTCAATTCTGTGACTCAGCAAAGCCCACCAGGTTAGTGTCTTCCATGCACATGGAATGAAGATATAAAATAGGGGACAGTGGCATCATGCTTTGGCCGCTCTCTTCTCCTACCTACGCTAACGCTGAGAAGACAAAGACTTGAACTGAGGAAACTGGTCCCAGCTTAAAGGGGAAGCCTGTGTGTTAAGAACTGTAACATCTGGTGGGGTGAGAAAACTGCTTGATCCAAATACCTCATCTAATAAGATTTAAGATTTAGACTGGTGCTTACATTTTATTTTCTTTGATCTTTTGTGCCTAGAACTTATAATCACTTACAATCTATCTTTCGGTAGTTAATAAATCTGTTTCAGATTTTACCTAAAACAGTGTGTTTTGCTTGAAGTGCTTGGGAAATCTCAGCTGAGTTTACAAAGGTTTGTGTGTCTCCTTTCCACATCGAGGGATGGACTGGGCAATGAACTGAAGATGGCTCAGTTCTTGGATGCAAGGCAAGGGGCTTGGGAAATTTGCTGGTGCCCTTCTGTGTGTGATTTGTGAGTGGCTCAGCGAGCATTCTTGCAACTAGCTGGATGTGTGGCTCCACATGCTGTTGTGCTGAGTGAGAGCAGCGCCTGGAGGGGTTTGCTGCCTGCCCCTTTGGCTTCAATGGGATTCAGTGCAAGTGCATGGGTTCACCTCCATGGATCAATTTGCATAATCAGAGCCTAAATGTGTACTTATTATGCAATTATTGACATAATAGATACAAATAAAAACATATCTGGGGTTTTCCACATCACTAGCAAAGCACCGTGAGAGACAGCCCAGGCTGGAAAGTTAAGGAGGCACAACAGTATCCCAGTTCCAGGGTGTATCCGGGGATCCCGTCACAAATACAGATAGCTTAAAAAAACTCAGTAATTGCGCCAGCTATTTTTTTCTATTTATGTTACTTGAAAGAGAGTATGAATGTATGTACTGGTGAGTGGGGGAGGGGCAGGCATCACTCCTTGACAGCAAGTTTTAGGGTTAGCATTCCAATCTGTAGCTTGATTTTCATACATTCACCTGTTTCTCCCCAACCGAAACACATATTTAGGCCTAACTTCAATAAAACCTCCATCTAATTCCTTCACCACAGAAGCTTTAGACTCTAAAGTTTAGAGGGCCCTCTAAAATTTGATATGTCAAGGATTCTGCTGGCTTCCTCAGTGAAGAGATTGGGCAGTCTATAGAATATGGCCTTTAGTGTTGGGAGAAGAACAGAAAACCGGTCCTCCTTCACTTACTGCAAATATTTTTTATATGATAATTTGGTGGCAATGAAAATTCTTTTCCATGTCAAAGTATATGTAAGGATGCACAACTCCAGTTTAATACAAAGAATCAAATTCTGACTTCAGTGAAGCTGCCCCAGTTTACACTTCTATAACTGCAATCTGGATTTGTACCAAAGTAAATTAAAAGAATGCTGACCAACACTGATGACTGTCAGAACACTACAAATGTTTAATCTCTATGCTATATAAACAACAACAACACCAGTACATACATACTGAGAGCTACATGGGGCAGTAACTCATCTCCTATTGGTTAAATTTGATACAACTGTACATTTAGGGACCGAGGTGTGGGTACACCTAAAATATGTCTGATTTGGATATGGTGTGAGGTACATGAGGTTGAGGGCCAAGTGTCTATATGCCTTCAGCCCCACAAGATTTTAAAACATTTAAAAAATTATCTCAACTAGATTTTTAGAGTAAATAGCCACTAATTTTATAAAACACTGCAGCTGTTCCTCTTTAAATGCTATTACTAGCTTTGGAAAATGCTTTCAATGATGTTTTTGTAACAGCTCAGGCCAAGTCCCAACCTACATCGTTATACTAGATGTACCTATGCAAACAAAACCATCTGCTTTTTCTTTTCATAATGCCCTCAAACTGAAAAAAAAACTGCATATAAGAATGAAACAGTTTTTTGCAGTCATGGGATTATCCTTGACAAGGTTTTCACAACTTTCAGTTCATGTAAAACTCAAAAAATCTTTCTCCCTATCATAACTGCTCTTACAGCTGCTACTATGCTTCTGTGTAAACTTTCAAAGAGCAGTGCAGACTTAAAGAGGGCTGCTGCTGGTTTGCCAAGAATTTTCATAATGTTTGTTTAGAAGGAAGGAAGAAAAGCTATTAAAATCTTGCAGGAGCTTCTCTATTTACATCATTGACAGCAGAGGAGCAGAAGTAATATTGGCATTTGTCAAGCTGGAAACCGACTTAATAGTACAGATCCCAGGCCACCAAGTGAACAACAATATATATAAGAGAATGTGGCTCACTCTGAAAGTTTAATTTTTAAAAACTAGATTGTTACAACAAATGGCCACTAATTTTATAGAACAGTCACCCCTGTTTGTGAAGTGTCAGTAGAGAGGAAGAAAACATCATTTACACCTGCACAGAGTGAGTGCGAGGAAACATTGGCCATTTTACCTACTTCTAGTCACTGGAAACCATGGATGAAGATGGATTCATGTTCTATTTAAAGAAATTAGGAAATTAAGACTGATACTGTTGGAAGAAATATTTTGTGTCTTGGATCATCTTTGAATTTATTAGATAAAAGATCTGGTTAAAATATATATAGATCGTTATATAGAATCTTGCACATATATGGTGCTGGTTTGATTCTGGACCAAGTCAATAGTGATCAGAAGTAATTACCATGTGACAATTGCTCTGTGTATGAATATCAGTCCAGTTCTGGTCATGCAACCACATCATTAAACCCACTGGATCAAATCTTGATCTCAGTTATATTGGTATAACTGAGATCAGGATTTGGTCTACTACAACTACTGGTGCATTGTTAGGTAGTCATGCTTGTTAAAGAACTGACTGAACCACCCTCTCACAGAACTGACCTCTCCAGGTTAGGGTTGACAATGTCAGTTAGGCAGCATGGAAACCCTTTTACTGCAAGTATCAGAGGGGTAGGCGTGTTAGTCTGGTTCTGTAGAAGCAGCAAAGAATCCTGTGGCACCTTATAGACTAACAGATGTTTTTGCAGCATGAGCTTTCGTGGGTGAATACCCACTTCTTCGGATGCAAGAATACACTTCTTCTTGCATCTGAAGAAGTGGGTATTCACCCACGAAAGCTCATGCTGCAAAAACATCTGTTAGTCTATAAGGTGCCACAGGATTCTTTGCTCCTTTTACTGCAAGCATTCGTATTGTCCCTATTCTATGGATGGCTATATCACAATTAATTTTATAAAATTTGTGTATAAAAATTATAAATGAAAGGCAAGTGTAGGTAAGGAGGCACTGCTATGAACCTAATTATTGCTGTATTTATCATTACCCAGATTTGCTGCATAATGCTAAGCCATTAGGAATGCATGCTTGTGCCAACAAGCAAGTCAGCAGAGATGTTACCATCAGCTCTTAACCCCATCAATCATTAATACCAATGCTTGGCTGCACAATGTAAATCAATTCTCTTTCTTACACAAATGAAATTTTAAAAAGCGGCATCTGTGGAATTCTCTGGAGAAACAATAGTAATAAAAAACAGCCTGTGATAAATATGGCTAGAGGGGATGAGAGAGAATGCAATCCATTTGGAAACAAGGAGTGTTCAACACATGAGCTAACATTTAATAGTCAGTCTTTGCCTGGCAGTTTTTAACAACTATTTCTCATTAAAATTTTTTTTAAAGTTTCTTTTCTTTTTCAAAGGCATGAATAAAATGTTACCAGCATCGTTACACAACATAGGGTTAACAGATGACAGAGTGAGCAAAGCTCTCTAATGATTTTTTTCCACACTGCTAGTGAATAGAAAGTAAAAGGTCAGCAGTTAGATTCTCAAAATCCTCTATGTACTTATAAATTAGTTTTGATACATATAGCTCTCTACATGCCTTTGTCTTGCGGAAACATTCCTGGACTGCTGTAGACACTAAGGAAACAAGTAAAACACAAATCATATTAATTTCAAGGGTCCCACTCCAACCCCCAGAAGAATTTTTTTATGGATAAAAATAATACTTCAGGGAAAAACAATTCACCCCAACAGAATGATGCTATGTTTGAGGAACAGCAATCAGTAAATCCCTTTTCAGTTTCTTTGGATGCAAGCGAAGGAAAAGGCCCTGCATATTTTCAGTGTTACTGTGAACAAACAAAAGCCCTATTTATGGATATTACACATGTATTCACATATTAGGGGCTTGATTCTCTACTGCTTTGCACCATGTATAGTCATTTTCCCCTGCTCAGAGTGAGTGCATGATGGGTTTAAATGTTATTGAATCAAGATTACACACACACACACACACACACACACACAGGTGACAGCATTTCACACACACACACACACACACACACACATACTTACACACAGTGGCGGCTCTAGCAATTGCGCCGCCCCAAGCACGGCGGCATGCCGCGGGGGGCACTCTGGCGGTTGCCAGTCCCACGGCTCCGGTGGACCTCCTGCAGTCGTGCCTGCGGAGGGTCCGCTGGTCCCGCGGCTCCGGTGGAGCATCCGCCGGCATGCCTGCGGGAGGTCCACCAGAGCCGCCGGACAACCGGACCCTCCGCAGGCACGCCTGCGGGAGGTCCACCGGAGCCGCCTGCTGCCCTCCCGGCGGCATGCCGCCCCAAGCGCACGCTTGGCGCGCTGGGGTCTAGAGCCGGCCCTGCTTACACAGGTGACACATGTAAATAACTACATAAAGAAAGGGGCCAGGCAGTAGACACTCAGACCCTCCTTTATAGCTAAATTCCAAAGGACAAACTACTCCCTTAACAAACATTGAAATAATAAATATTCTGAAGTCTACCCAAAAGATCTCAGCTGTTACAGATGACATCAGCTAGGACATGTGAGCTACAAAGTTGGGAGAAGAGACTATATCAGGGCATGTCAACCATTTCATTAGAAACCAGCTCCTGATGCTCATGAATCCTTGCAGCAAAATTTGCTTTACCCTACCTTTAGGTGAGGAGGACGGATTCCAAAGATCCAAGCAAGAGATCCCTTTGAAATGAATGAGGATTTTGGCCTAAAACAACAGTGCAATATAACCCCAAGGTTGATGGGGTTTTTTTGTTTTTTGTTTTTTTTTCCCAATTTGAATCTTTATTTAGTCATTAAAAAATATCTAAATCTTCAGGGGCCTGGGCCTTAGATAGCTCCAAACTATTGTCCCTAATACAGCAAACAGAAAATAGAACCTTTTTACTCTTCCACCTTCTTTGGATGCTGGGGATATCAAATTGAGACCGTCAAAAGGACATTTAAACCTCAGTGTTAGGTTAACACAGTTGCTCTCCATTATCCACAAGGCAGACAATATGAGTTCTGGAAGGCTTATCTTCCAATAGTGATTTTTTTAGTGAGTAGTAAAAGAATGCATTTGTTCTGGTGTTTTTAAACACAAAAACCAAACAACACACACCATCAAGTAATGCTAACATTGTGACACAGTCCAAAATCCTCTGCGCCAGCATTCTTGAGGCCCTCCGCCACAGCTACAATGCTTCCAGCTGAAGAAGAAAGGATCAAGATCCTCTTTACAGCAGATCCTTAATTAGCTTGAGAAATCATTTGTTAGTGACATGAAACACTCCTTCCCTCTCATCCCCAGGGTCTGAACACAGTACTTCAGGCCTCTAGTGACCCAAACTGCATCATTACCACCAGGCTGAAGCAATACAGCTCACTGAGAGCACTGAGAGAGTCCATGAGTGAAAAACTGGATTTTGTACACTGATCAGTAACCTCATTAGAATCTGGATGAAAAATGTTTCAGCAAGACTGACAGCAGTGGAGAACCAAATTGCCCGAGTGGAACACATGCTGGTGCATGTAAAGGCTGAGGTTTAAAAAAAATGGTAGAACAACTGAGGAAATAGGTAAGTTTTAAAAAACAACAACAACTACATTGGGTTTTATGTTGAGACCCAAGCAAGAACAGGATACCTAAGAATTTGGGACAGATCATCTGGCAACGAGAGAAAAAGGATGTGCAGACTTGATGGAAACGTTAGTTTAAAATATTCTAGTGGATGGTGATGATTGTGATGATAACATTACAGGAACTCCTCACTTAAAGTCGTCCCGGTTAACGTTGTTTCCATGTTAAGTTGCTGATCAATAAGGGAACATGCTTGTTTAAAGTTGTGAAATGCTCCCTTCTAACCTCGTTTGGCAGCCACCTGTTTTGTCCACTGCTTGCAGGAAGATCAGTCCGTTGCAGCTAGCTGGTGGGGGCTTGGAATCAGGGTGGACCAGCAGCCTCCCTATCAGCTCCCCCAGCAGCTCCCCACTCCCCTAAGTTCCCTGTGCAGCAGCTGTCCTTCCCACCACTGCCATGTACCACTGGTACACATTTATTTATTCAACTGCAAGTTATTGTCTATCTAGAATTAAAATATATTCTGCTTTAGAGAGAGTTTAAAAGACAACGTCCCTGCCACCAGGGGCTTGCAATCTCTTTTAAAAAAAAATCAATAATTCTAGTAGAGAATGTTGAAGTGTTATAAGGAACAATTCAAAGGCAAAGCTGTTACTGAGTGGGTTACTGGCTAAGCCTCTGAGCCTTAGTTTCTGGATTTCTAGTGTAAGTAGGGATTCAAAATTCAAACTGATTACATGTGCATACCAGGGTAACCAGCTGTCCCTTTTCACTGAGTTTTTCCCAATTATGAGGGACAGTCCCAATGTCCCAGCTGGTTGTAGTGAAACTGGGAAGTGGCCAACCACCTGGCAATCCTGTTTCCCCTCTTTTTAGCTAGCCACTGCTCTCTCCCGGTTGCTGTCACAACTGTCTTTTTGCTGGGTCCAAGTGTGCCACCTCGTCTTCAGTCAGCTGTTTAGCCTTTATTGATTAGGCCATTTACCATCCATGCCACAGAGCATATGGCATGATCCCAGATGCCTCATATTCCACCGTTAAGTAATGTGGCAAACTGAATGGTGAACTGGCCAGCAAATAAAAGAGTCAGCACTAGCAGAGC
Organism: Mauremys mutica; assembly: GCF_020497125.1. Taxonomy (NCBI): domain Eukaryota; kingdom Metazoa; phylum Chordata; order Testudines; family Geoemydidae; genus Mauremys; species Mauremys mutica. Next base: position 47,423,227 of record NC_059077.1, read on the forward strand.
TAGGCCCACCAGCTGCCAACTGCAAGCAGCAAGTTGCAACAGTGGCAGTGTAATAAGTCAGCGCAGCATTAGAAGCCCACCCCAATACAAGCAGCAGCAAGATCATGTAAGTAGAGGGATGTGGAGCAGGCAGGGTGTGGTTGGGTAGGGAAGGTGCAAGCTTGCTGGGGAAAGAGAGAGTGCAGCATATCTGGGCAGAAAAAAACGGAGGATACATGGCTGTCTGTAGAAGAGGGAGTGTGAGTGCCTGTTGAAGGAATGTGAGAGCATGGACGGGAGAAGGCAAGAAAGCTAGGTGGAGTCTATAAGAAGTGGACACCTAATCCTTAAAAAGCATCTTAACCCTTATTGGCTCTCTGTGTGTGCTGCAAGCTCTTTTCTATCAGTTTTCATGGTAACAAATGGCAGGTCGATGTTCCATATAAATAAGTCTCTTTCTGGATTTTCCTTTAAAACATTCAAAGGTATGTGGTCAATTACTTAAAAAGGAACAAGTTAATCTTGTTTAGGATAATTCTTACATCTTGTTTCTGTAGACTAGTAGAACTGTATTTTAATAGTACTGTACTTGCCAATATATTATCTGAGCAACTCACATATGTTAAAAGCCACAAGTCAGACCAAAGGTCCATCCAGCCCAGTATCCTGTCTACCAAGAGTGACCAATGCCAGGTGTCCCAGAGGGAGTGAACCTAACAGGTAATGATCAAGTGATCTCTCTCCTGCCACTCATCTCCACCTTCTAACAAACAGAGGCTAGGGACACCATTCCTTACCCATCCTGGCTAATAGCCATTAATGGACTTAACCTCCATGAATTTATCTAGTTCTCTTTTAAACTCTGTTATAGTCCTAGCCTTCACTACCTCCTCAGGCAAGGAGTTCCACAGGTTGACCGTGTGCTGTGTGAAGAACTTCCTTTTATTTGTTTTAAACCTGCTGCCCATTCATTTCATTTGGTGGCCCCTAGTTATTATATTATGGGAACAAGTATAGGTGAGTCGCATCATACGCACATTTAACTTACGCGAATTCAACTAAACGCGCTCGACAAAAAAAAGAAAAACAACAAGATACCTGTAAATAGTGCGGGTGATTCCACCCATCATTCCACTCAATGAACGTATGCTCCGGAGTGAGCGTGAGATGTGAATCTGCTGTTCCCTCAGTTGGTCTCAGTTCCTGCATGCCTCTCATAGTGTGAGCATCTCACCATGCTGAGTGTGATTCTAGTGTTTAAAGATATGTATTTTTCATACAACATGGCCCCTAAACGCAAGCCAACTACTTCATCTGGTGCTCAACCGAAGAAACAGTGAGCTGTTCCAACGCTGGAGGAAAAACTGGCTGTGTTGGACTTATTGAGAGACAGTATGTCGGTCTCCAATGTGGCGCGTAAATATGGCCGTAATGAATCTAGCATCCGTGCCATCAAAAGTCGAGAGAGAGAAATTCGTCAAACCATGGCATCAAGTGCTCCAATAACTGCTAAGGTGATGAGCCAGGTGCGTGATAAGACTTTAATGCCTTTTCAGTCTTCATTAAACTTATGGCTGGAAAACATGAACCGCAAACGTATGCCTATCGATGGCAACACGTTGCAAGAAAAGGTTCTTAGCCTCTACGCACTGTTCAAACCTCCTGCCGAAGAGGGACAGCATTCTGATGAGAAAGAATTCAAAGCCAGCCAAGGTTGGCTTAACAGTTTAGGAACCACTTCAACCTCAAAAACATGCAGACTACTGGTGAAGCTGCATCTGCCAATGAAGAGGCAGCAAAAGCCTATCCCGAATAATTAAAGAAAATCATAGAAGAAAAGGGCTATCTTCCAGAACCAGTTTTTAATGCTGACGAGACTGGGCTCTTCTGGAAAAAAATGCCTAACCGCACTTACATTTCGAAGTTAGAAAGACAAGCCCCTGGCTTCAAAGCAGCTAAAGACCATGTGACTGTGTTGTTTTGTGGCAATGCGGCTGGACATTTAATAAAGCCGGGCTTGCTCTACAGGGCTGCAAATCTCCATGCCCTAAAAAGGCAAGAACAAAAATCTCCTGCCTGTGTTCTGGCAATCAAATAAAAAGGGTGATGGCAGCATTCCGGAGGTCAAGAGGTACCTCGAAGAGAAAGGACTTGACTTTAAAGTGTTGCTGATCGTAGACAATGCTCCTGGCCACCCTGCGGCACTCCAGTTTGCACATAACGATGCTGAAGTTGTCTTTCGCCCCCCCATACCACCTCCATCCTCCAACCTCTCAACCAAGGCGTGATTCGCTGTATCAAGGCCATGTACACGAGGCTTACGTTCTCACGGATATGTAGCACTATGGATGCTGATCCCAATCTTAATGTGATGGAGTGTTGGAAGTCCTTCAACATTGCCGATTGCATCACTTATATTAAACCGCCAATGGATGCAATCAAGCCTGAAACAATCAATGCATGTTGACGAAACCTATGGAAAGAATGTATGAATGATTTTAAGGGTTTCCCCACCATTGACAAAGAAGTGAAACACATTGTTCAGGTGGCCAGGCAAGTGGGTGGTGATGGCTTCATCGACACTCTTCAGGAAGAAATTGAAGAATTAATTGAGAGCCATAGAGAAACATTGACTAGCGAAGAGTTAGAGGAACTGAGAAAATCATCTACAGAAGACAAAGATGATGACGATGAACAGGAAGAGCCAGCAAGTTGGAATCTTCATAAATTGCTGAAGTGTTCCAAGCAGCAAAACACTTGAATGATTTAATTTCTGAATACGATCCCTCTATGGAACAAAGCCTCAAAATCACACATAGTATTACGGACAATTTGAGACCGTATCAAGAAATGTTTGAGCAGCTCAAGAGACAACAGCGACAGTTGCCAATCACTATGTTTTTCAAGGAAAAACAACCAGCAGCAGATGATGCTACGCAATCAACTTCTCGAGCTGAACCAGAGCCAACCACTTTGTCTACAACTCACTCTCTGTCACCCAAGCTCTCCATCTCCTCCATCTCTTGGATCAACATCAAGCCCTGACGACCCCCTGTAATTACCCCCGTAATTAAAAATGCAGTAAAATTATATTTTGCATATGTACTCATTATATACTGTACATTACTGCATACATTATACATTTATACATATTACTGTACAGGGTTGTATACACAAAACCATGTACAGTATACTGTACTTTATGGGAGATTTAAGGGATTTTCAAGGGTAATTTTGACTATACGTGATTTTCGCCTTACGCGCTGACTTTAGAAACTAACCCCTGCAAAACATGCGACTCCACTGTAAATAACTTTTCCTTATTCACTTTCTCCACACAACTCATGATTTTATATATCCCCCTTTAGTCTCCTCTTTTCTAAGCTGAAAAGTCCTAGCCTCTTTAATCTCTCCTTATATGGGACCCATTCCAAACCCCTAATCATTTTAGTTACCTTTCTCTGAACCTTTTCTAATGTCAGTATATCTTTTTTGAGATGAGGCGACCACATCTGTACGCAGTACTCAAGATGTGGGCATACCATGGATTTATATAAGGGCAATAAGATATTCTCAGTCTTATTCTCTATCCCTTGCATCAAAAAATGTTGACTATTTAAAAATCTATTAACAACGAATGACACTTCTTTTTAGATTCACTTACTAAGTCACCTTTTTTGGCTCCTGTCCACTGCTCAGTCAGTGGCAAGATAACTGCAATTCTTTTATTTGATGTATCAGAGTGCCTGACTATACACACATACATCATTTAAAAACATATCCTAACTATTCAGTATATTAAAACTCTAAATAAAATGGCAGCAGAAAACAGGACCCTCACCCTGCTCCCACTAAATTTTTGTCCTATGTATAAATACCAGCTAAATATTTAATATTTTGCATAAACTGCAAAAGCAGGAGCAAATCTAATCCATCTCATCCTCTCTTTATCTTTCATCAACTTCTTATAGACAGAAAGGTATGTGTTTAATTTTAAAATAGTCATCAAGCTTTGTAAACCTCCATTTTATAAGCATCATGCTCATAGGAGGTTTTTGCAGTCAATTCATCATACTGTATGAGCAAACCTTCATTATAAGGATGCAATAATTCTTTCACGTGCTCATAATAATCTTTCCCCAACCCTATCCCCCTAATTTTAAATACCTAGAAAATGGCAAGGGCAGGGAAACTGTATTCAGTATTTCCACCGAATACTACTGCTCTAACATTCTAACACTATGATTTTTCTGCAGAAGTGAATGTGAATTTGGAGTGCTGGTTTTCAGTTACACAGCAGATTGCCCTATTACCCACATAACTGGCAGCTACCATGTGGTGAGATGAAAGACTGCAGAGATGTGGAGCTGACTCATCAATCCTGAAGGTTACTGAAGTCCCAGGCCTGGAACTTTACTGGGAATAATACCAACCAGAGAAAGGAAAGGTAACATGGCAATGTCAAATGTTCTCTTGTCTAGGACAAAAAAGTACATTTCTTCTTTCAGTACCTGAACACATTTATGACCCAGAAATTAAAATAATCATGAGTGTTGCAGTCTAATTCCAAGTGAAATTTCCTCTATAATTGTTCAGATAATCTGATAATTTAACCTCATGTAATTATTCAAGAAATGAAAGGTCTCTTTCACAGCTCAAATTGGTCTAATCACTGAAAAGCTAAACATATTCTGCAAAAATAGGTAACTCTTTGCTCAATATCTCTATGGGCCTCATTTCAGGATCATTACCTACAAATGCAACACTTGAAGCTCCAGTATTTATCAAACAGAATCTGATGTCATAGTTAGCAGGAGTGGTTTGTAGCTTAAGCATTCTCCTATTATATTAGGCAGCCAATACATGTTCAGTGGTGCGAGGAAACTGTTAGTGGGTTGTATGAAGATGCTCAGCAAATTCAATCTCAGGGGGAAAAAATGCTTGGGGCTTATTTCAAGGGTGGTTTTACATGGAAAAGAAGCATGAGGGCCATTCCTTTATCACAGCATGTGATAGCTGGGATCATAATTAAATAATTCTGAGCCTGATCCAAAGCCCATTGAAGTCAACGGAAGTATTTCCACTGACTTCAGTAGGTTTTAGATCAGGCCCTCTGACTGTAAAATATCTTAACTGTTGAAATTAAAGCTAAATAGGAAATGCCAGTATTACCTTTCTCCTTAATGGAATTTAATCTACAGTATTGCTCAAGAACCTTAATATACTTGTAAAAGTCTCCGCTAATTTTACATTATCATTTTTCTCTCTTTTTTTAACATTGTTATTGTAACTCTCAGTGATGGTTCACAGCTCAGAATGCAGACATTAGTTCACAGATTCCATTAACTCAGGGTTTAGGGTCTTCTAATGCTAGAGAACTGCCCAGAGTGAGTCAGCTTCAGAGGCTTTGATCTTGTGGGATGCTATACTTTCCAATTTATCTTCTTGTGTTGCTCTCTCCAGCTATGGTGCGGTCTGTCAACGAAGTGACATTTCTTAGAGTACTTTCCTCTGCAGCACTGTGTGCCAATGCTTCAGAATGTAGGATTTCACTGAACTTCACTATAACTACCAACACAATACACTGAAAACAGAACACAGCATAGTAACATCAGAAGTAAGCAAGCAACACAATAATGCCTGGAGTGGGAATAAAACACTGAATTGAAAGGAAGGATGAGAACAACCCTATTGTAAGAGGAAAGGGTAGAAGGAGAGAAGAAACCACACACAATGGAGGAAAAGCAAGCAAGATGATTGAGTAAAAAAATACTGCTGGGCCAAAGATTGCTCAGTTACACCAAACACAGGAGTAGATCTGGAGTAATTGCACTGATTTCAGTGGAGTTACTCCAGATTTAAACTAATGTAAAAGAGAAAAATTTGGCCTAATCATTTTTTAAAATTGAATTTTTGAACCTGTTGTGAAGCAATAAATTCTTCAGGAGAACAATGGAGTTTTGAAAATTTCATCTGAGGGTTGACGGACTCTTCAATTCTCCCAGTCTCTGAGTGATCTCTGTGTTTGCTATCAGTCTGAAAAATATACTACCTCACAGAAATGTTGGGCTGGAAGGGACCTCGGGGTGCTAGAAAAAAGATCAGGTGCACTGAGATATGTGCATATGCCGCAAGACTCAGTGACTGCTTCCTTGCTCATGGTTGTAATGAGACCCAGGCACTTCTGAGAACAGGACCTAGTCCTTGCATCTCAAAAAGGGTCTCTCTGCTTTTGCATCAAGATTTTGTGTCTGGTGAGGAACCAAGGACTTCTGAGGAAGACAAGACCAGGCCTCTGGCCTGATAAAGGTCTTGCTTCTCTTGCTTCAGGCTTTGTGTCTGTCTAGAGTTTTCCCTGAGGTCTTTGCTTACAGCATTACTCAGACTGGAGACAGCAGAAAATGATGTAGGAAACCTGTTTGAGATTTCTGTTCTTCACAGACATCTCTGGCTGATTTTAACTTCAGCCTTTTACTTCACTTTCCATCAGGAGAAAGTGTCTAGATTTTGATTATTTCACAAATTCTAGTCTACAGTAACATTTCTAACGAGATGGGCTCTCATCACTATGGCAATTGGAGCCAAACCCAGAGCTACAATTAGAAGACTTTGGAGGCAGTTCCTATTCTGGAATCAATGCTGGAAATGGGAATGTAGTTATATGATCATTGGCCATCTCCATGGAAAGTCTCCAGGGAGTTACATACATATATAGTTTGGTGTAAACAAAAAATACACTTTTCCTTTAACCTGCTATTCTTTTATATGGACTCTGGTTTATTCCAATATTAAAGCTCTCCAGTTTATATGGAGTGTCTCTCCTTCCTCTCAATTAAACAGAGAAAATCCTCTGACAGCCAATGAATAATGAATGACAGAAGATTTGCTGGCATCTCCTGCAAACTATATTGCAACTGGACTTGGGTTCCAGCTTAGCTGTTATCTTTATAGTATATAAAATAATTTATGATTGAGTTTTTATTTAGTCTGCCAGTCAACAAATATTCTTCCTATGGATCTTTGTAACCTAACCATGTAATCTCCACTATAAAATTCATTACACACAATAAAAAAAAACCAAATCCTTTAAAATCATATCCTGATTATTTGTTTGCCACTGTACTTCTTTAACCCTATTGCATGCACATATCTTTTCTTTTCTTTTCAAATACCATCAGAGCTTTAGCTTTGTTTCATGAACACAATGTGATTATAGGATTTGTATTGTAAACATTTTTGAGCATTTGCTTTTACTTCTTTATAAACCTTTTAAGAACTCCTCACTCTGCCTACTGTATGTGATCATTACCTTCCAATTTACCAGTTGTGGAACCCCCCTTGATCCTTCATGAGCACTGTAAAACCTAGCTCTGTTTGTAAGCCTTTAATAAGAATCGGGCTTAAGTTTTGTCCCTGGCAACCAGCCAGCTTCCCAATTCTACAGAAGCTGTTGCCCAGGGCTTACATTTTGCTTTATATAAACACTCAGTGAAAAATATTAAGATAAACAGTGTTAATAATCAATTTCTTAACTTATAGAAGTCAGTCATACGCTATTAGCAAAACCTTTGCTAACTTGAGACATCAAAGTGACTTCTGTACCCTAAAGAAGAGCCCTGTGTAAGCTTGAAAGCTTGCCTCTCTCACCAACAGAAGTTGGTCCAATAAAAAAATATTACCTCATCCACCTTGTCTGCTGTACCCAAAGGCAGAAAGCTTGCTGTAAAAGGGAAGAAACCCAGCTGAAAACCCAGAAGCATCTTTGCTCTATGATTCTTTATTGAATCCTGGAGTCTCTGCTGAGAAAGTGTCTTTGTCCAAAATGGTAAATGTAATATGAAAAAAGTGCCCATACTAACAATAAATGTACATACTATAAATAAATTACCTAGGGAGCTGCAAACATTTTAAAAGGAAGAAATCGGAAGGTGCAGCTGCTAGATCAGGGGCAGGCAAACTTTTTGGCCTGAGGTCCGCATCAGGTTTCAGAAATTGTATGGATGGCCAGTTAGGAAAGGCTGTGCCTCCCGACACAGCCAGGCGTGGCCTGGCCCCCGCCCCCTAACTGCCCCCCCACACTGCTTCTCGCCCCCTGACGGCCCCCCCAGAACTCCTGCCCCATCCACCCCCCCTGCTCTCTGTCCCCTGACTGGCCCCAGACCTCCCACCCCTAACTGCCCCCCGCCGCCCCATCCAATCCCCCCTCTTCCTGACTGCCCCCTGCTCCATCCACCCCCCACCCGCTTCCTGACCGCCCCCCAAACTCCTGCCCCCATTCAACCACCCTGTTCCCCACCCTCTGACTGCCCCCACCCCTATCCACACCCCCGGCCCCTGACCATTCCCCAAACTCCCCTGCCCCTCCCCCATCCAACCCTCCCGCTCCCTGCCCCCTTACTGCGCTGCCAGTATCAGGCTGGGCTCTGCAGCTGCAATACCCAGGAGCTCGCAGCCCCGCTGCCCAGAGCATTGCGCCTGCAGCGCTGTGAGCTGAGACTGCAGGGGAAGGAGGACAGCGGGGAAGGGACTGGGGGCGAACCTCCCGGGCCAGGAGCTCAGGGGTTGGGCAGGAGGGTCCCGTGGGCCGGATGTGGCCCGTGGGCCGTAGTTTGCCCACCTCTGTGCTAGATGTTTCAGAATAAGAGGAATTATACGCAAGTTTTCATTTCTTAGACAAAGACAAGCTTTGTTAAAACATATTCTCTATTGTGTTGGCCCTTAAAATTTTCCTACAGTACATCCTTGGTACAAACAACTAGTCTGTATAAGGATGCAGCACAAGACACTGGTATCCTGAAATCTAAATAGCAAATACAAGTAGAAAAAAACAAAGTATCTTGAGAAAATACAAAAATAGTATCCAAATATATTGAAAATTTGATTTCTGCTAACACCTAAACTCTAAAATTATACAAAGCAAATATCCTTATCAGTGAGGGGACTCTGGTATCAAGAAGCAATGCATTAATGACAGATGGTAGGAGCTCATCCCACTGATATGCAATGTAAAAGAAAAAAAAACACCTTTTCAAAAATCAAGGACTGAATTTATTTTCTTCCCACTGCTTATTAAAACAAAGAACCAAAGTAGCACTTAGGTTCAAAATGTCAGACCTCTATTTATCTAATATAACTAAGCTCAATCTTATAATACTTCAGTGCCTTAATTGATTGGTTTTTCAAGGATACATAAACCTTTGTTTACATCTGGAACATTGAACTAATGCAGTGAAATTATTAAATTTCCCAAGATGACATTTTTGACCAACTCAACTTAAAATTTTACACAACTACATGGATACAGAGTATTAATACAAATTCTCTGGAGCTATATCATTCTGCAAAGACAATACCATAACTATTCATAGCTTCTCTACATGTAGTCATGTCAGGCCAAAAGTATCTAACAACCCACCTGCTTCTAGGTGCCTATTCCTAACCTTTTAGGATTCTGCTGCTATGCGGAGTACCAAATAGAAACCCAAACAAGTCCTCAGAAACTGGGTATTCCTAAGTAATTCATTCTAATGACACTTGGGAAAGTATCTGACCTCCTTAAAACACCTGGAATAAAATTAAGGCTCCATTGAAGTCAATGGGAGTTTTGCCACTGACTTCAACGAGGGCAAAATTTTACCTTCAAACTCTCCCGCCTGAAAATATCCAAACTTTAATAATTATTCTGTTCAAACTAGAGGATAACCTATTCTTTCCCATATGGTGCCAGTGCAAACACTTGATACAATCTGGATCATCTGATATAACCTAACAGAGGCACAGAATTAAAAATTACCAATAAGTGAAGGTTGGTTTTTTAATCAGTTTCACAGATCTCTCTCATAAACACATCCATGAAATGTTTCATCAGCACCAACCCCTGTGACTAAGCCCATTGCTCACGGAAACGCTCTGATTGCATCCTTTGGCTACTGTCTTCACAGCTGGTCTTGGAATGACACAAGGGTTTTGCTATGCATGATGTCCAAACACTTTCCTCTCTACCAGTGGTGCTGGAACAGGGAGGCCCGGGGGGCCATGGCCCTCCCACTTTTCATAGGGGCAGACCTTGTCCCCTTCCCCTCTTCTTTCCCCCAAGGTCCCATACCGCAGCCAGGCCAGCGTGGAGCCCGGCCGGGGAGCCATGCAGACTCTTCACCTGCCTGCAATGCAGGGGGGGGGCTGAGAGCAGCCCCCAGCCTGTGTCCCTGCCCCCAGGCTCCCCATCTGGTCCAGGGCAGGTGGAGAGTCTGCCGTGACTCCATGCTGGCTCCCCACAGCTGCCCATGTGGCTCTCCCTGACCTGGCTCTGGGCAGGGTTGAGAGGGCCCTCAAAGCCACAGTGTGGCCATGGTAAGAGCGTTTCTGCAGGCAGCTATGGGGAGCCACGAACTGTCCATCTGCTCTGTGGCTGCTGGGGCCAGTTGTGGGTCTGTGTGTGCTACGCTTATCATGGCCGGGCTGCAGTTCTGAGCCCCCCCGGGCTGGATCCGGATCAGGAAGAGCAGCATGGGGAGCATGGGTCCCTCCACTGCCCTGGGCAGGGGCCCAGGGGCGGGGGGCTGCTTTCGCCCCTCCCCCCTTGCTCCAGCTTGGCCTGGGGCGAGGCCTCAGTGGGTGGAGGCCCCTGGCCCTTCCACTTTTGGGAAGGCTCCGGCACCCTTACTCTCTACTCAGCTAATGAGTCAGGCAGAATTGCCTATAAAGTATCTGCTATTAACAGTAATGTGCCTCCAAGAGATATTCTGTGAGAGTATCTCCTTAAATACAGTTGAACCCTGTTATGTCGCCGGCCTAGGGGTTTGCCAAAAAGCGTCGAGATAACCGATGATCGAGATAAACGAAAACCAATATGGCGGCAATACATTAACATGTGCTTGAAATTTCTTTATGTACATGATGTGCGTTAATAAATGAGAATGTATATGCACATGTTTTTGGAGGTTTTTTTACACAACAGCGTTGCCGCAATTTGTTTGATGAAGTGATCGGCATGCTATAAAAATGTACATACATGTTTGCTAACAACAAAAGGCATATGTGCACCAACTAACAGCAGAGATTTACCAGTATATTAAGAATAAAAGTTTACATGTCTGTATCATGGCTTTGGAGACCTTCTCGTAGGTCTTTGCATTCAGTTTTTTTGGAGCGCAGTTTTTTTGTTTACCAGTATACAATACAAACCACCGTCGATTCTCGATACAAAACTTTATTATATTCTCCAACATTGCAAACACAAAGATCGCTCACAAAATCACAAAAAACGTGCCGGGTGTAGTTCGTTTTTACAAAAAGCTAACCAGTGTCAAAATTAAATTTGCGAGTCATTTCACTCTGACACAGCTCTGAAAAGTATCGTACACGCGGTTACTATGGTTTCTTTACAAAGTCTAAAATGATTTTTGGCTTCTTGCCTTTAACAGTCTGCTTGAAAACAAATGCTTCAATATTATTTATGCTGTCTAAAACAGTTTCATCTCCTACAAAAGAACCATACCGTCGAATTTTCTGTAGCATTTCTACCACCTCACCAGCTGAGGGAATTGGTTCCAAATCTTCGTCCGCATCTTCTTCATCTTCTTTGTCATTGCCGCATGCAGATGTGCTTGCCTGTGCTGACTGCACACTTGATACAATGTCTTCATCGGTGATCACGCCATCAGTAACGACGTCTTTGTCGATTTCTATGTAATCTCGGAATTCCTGGACAGTGATGGCTAACTCCTGTGCCTCCTCTTCCAAGATAGCATCTGTAAGGCTTGATTTTCCCGCCACTTCCGCGAGTTCTTCTGCGGCTGCACGGCACTGTGCCTGAAACTCATCATCGGAAATATCCTGAATGACGCAGTGCATCCAGCAGTTTGAGATTGTTTCCTTCTTCACGTCATTCCAGGCTGATCTCAGGAAGTTCATTGCATCTAGAAGGGAAGGGGTGTACTGTGCCTTCTTTTCATCATGGAGCAGGTATTGGCGCATCAACATTTTCCTGTAGTACACCTTAAGCACTTGGATTATCCCCTGGTCCATTGGTTGGAGCTTACTGGTTGTGTTAGGTGGGAGATAAAAGATCTTAATGGCCTTGAGACCAGGAACATCCGGATGAGCTCTACAGTTGTCCACGATCAGTGCCACCTTCCTTTTCTCTGCTTGGAACTTCCTGTCCCACTTTTTCACCCATGCACTGAATAGATCTCCTGTGATCCAGGCGCTTGGCTGGCCATCGTAATCACACTGGAGAACTTTGGTCTGCTTAAAGCATCTGGGATTCTTGGACTTTCCTATAACGTAGAGCGGGAGTTTTTGGCTTCCATCCATGTTAGCAGCAACTAGCACTGTAAGTCGGTCCTTCGACTTTTTTCCACCGTGACAAGCCTCCCCACGAAACGCCATAGTCTTGTCTGGAAGGCATTTCCAAAACAGCCCAGTTTCATCAGCATTAAAAATGTTCCGAGTCTCATAGGTATCCAAAATTGTACGCATTTGAGTCTTCAGCCATGAATCCACTTGTTCCTGTTGAACCGCAGCGCTCTCTCCACAAATTGCTTTGAAGACAATGTTGTGCCTCTTTTTGAAACGATCCACCCACCCCTGACTTGCTTTAAAGTCAGGGTGTCCTAGCTTTGCAGCAAGGATGTCCGCCTTCTCCATCAGCAAGGGACCATTGACGGGAAGCTTTGTTGCTCGCGTATTTGTGAACCACTGAAACAGTGCATCGTCGACATCTTTGTGCTCAGCCACTCTAAGTTTTTTTCTTGCTGGATCAAAGACAGACTTCTCGTACATTTGCTTTATCATGTCGGCCTTCTTTTTCCATCCTGAAATGGTGTTTGCTGGAATGCCATGCTGACGACTAAGGTCTGCCGGTTTTGTTCCTTTTTCTAGCTGCAGTATGATTTCATACTTTTTCTCTATTGACTGATTGTCCAGTTTTCTCTTAACACCTCCAGACATTTTTAGAAGGGAAAAAATAAACAGAATAGCTACAGCATGTTATCCTTCAGACAAGATCAACAAGAATGAGTGAACTGGCATGGGAGTGAACGACCATACGGACCGTGATCACTTGCTACGTGAACTCAGCACATGCGCAGTGAATCGAGATAACCGACGTTAAGTGGCAAATTTGGCGCTCTTTTGTGCTCGAGATATTAGGGTTCGGCGAGATTAAAGAATCGACATAACCGATGAGAAACCGATAAGACAAAGAGAGAGTTTGGCGGTTCCACTTCTAAAACGTTGACTTAATACGATTGGCAAGTTAACCGAGGTCGAGATAAATGGGTTCGACTGTATACCACCCAAGAGTCCCGATTGCAATTTGTATACAACTATATGCAAAGCAACACAACAGGAAACAGAACTGTACAGAGTGAGAATATGGGATTACAGACAGTTCTGAGGATGTGCAACCTGTGCAGGCATGCAAGATGCCTCTCCACACCTCCAGAACAGTAACGTGATGTCACAAATTGAATGCACTTTAGCTCTGAAGACGTTGGCATGTGAAAGTGCTAAACCCAGTGCGGCCAGAAACGAGCTCAGGGTGTGGGAGGGGGCTCCAGGCTAGGGGATGGGGTGTGGGGGGGTGTGGGCTTTGGCTTGTGGGGTGGGCTCTGGTGTGAGGCTGAGGGTGCAGGAGGGTGCTCTGGGCCAGGACCGAGGGGTTTGGAGGGCAGGAGGGGGGCTATGGCCTGAGGAAGGGAGTTGGGGTGCTGGTGGGGTTGATGGCTCTGGCTAGGAGTGTGGGCTCTGGGGTGGGGCTGGGGAGTTTGGGGTGCAGGAGGGTGTTCTGGGATGGGACCAAGGGGTTCGGAGGGCAGAAGGGGGATCAGGGCTGGGGAAGAGGGTTGGGGCGCGGAGGGGGCTCAGAGGTGCAGGTTCCGGGCAGTGCTTACCCCTCAAGCAGCTCCCAGAAGCAGCAGCATGTCCCTTCTCCGGCTCTTATGCGGAGGCACAGCCAGGCAGCTCTGCACACTGCCCCATCTGCTGGCACCACCCCTGCAGCTCCCAGAAGCAGTGGCATGCCCCCATATGGCTCCTACACGGAGGCGCAGTGCTGGCCGGGCAGCTCTGTGCACTGCCCCATCCGCAGGCGGTTCCCGGCCAATGGGAGCTGTAGGGGGGTGGCAGTTGGGACAGGGGCAGCATGCAGAGAGACCCCTGCCTGCCCTTACACATAGGAGCTGAAGGGGGGACATGCTGCTGCTTCTGGGAGCCGCACGGCAAGCCCCTGACCCTGCTCCCAGGCTGGAGCAGGGCAAGCCCCTGACCCCGCTCCCCAGTGGGAGCTCGAGTGGCCTGACAGGCCAGACATGGCCTGCGGCCGTAGTTTTCCCACCCCATGCACTAACCTGTTTCTAGGAAAAAGTTGTGCTCCCTGCTGACGACACAACAACAGGCAACCTCAGTGAGAGGGAAGGCAGCAAGAAGCAGCACCTACTGCAACCAAAAAGGGAGGCTGATGCTGCTTCCAAAAGCTTTATGTTTACCTTGATATATTTTCTTTCCCCCTCCCCACATCAAAGGAAAGTGATGGTAGTCATCCTATTATGACCATCAAATGTAATTGCTTTTGTGCCCAGAAAAATAGGCCAATCTTGCATATAAGATTCAAGAAAACCTTGACTATTGAGAGTTGCTGAATTTTCAACCAGATAAATATTCCTAATGCACAGAGAAATAAAAAGTGACGTGAAGAAGTTTTCAATATTTATTAAAACTAACATTTTTTTAAAATGCAAAGGTCTGTTCTAATAGCATATCACAAGCAGGAACAAGCATTTAGTTAAGTATGATTCTACTTCAGATTTTGTTTGTTGCAACTGATATCATGGCTGCCTTTTCCAAAGCCTTAGCTGTAATATAAAAACTGCTAAACATTCCTTCTGCCTCAAAAATACAAGTCTCTTAGAATATGTATTACTACTCAATGGGAACAGTAATACAATCCAGGTCTAGTCCTCTGTGAAATTGTAATCATGGTACACCAAAGATTTCCAATTTTAGGGTCTATTTTCTTTAAATGTGTGCTTAAGTCCCATGAATGCCAACAAAAGTTATGTACATGCAACAATGAAAGATTAGACTCCTTTATTGTTTAAGATGTGGTGGTCTGTCCTGAGCTGCTTTTGGAAAAACCTCAAGGATATTGCAAGAACTATGGGGAGTTAATCTCATTACACACTACTAACAGCATTTATGGCAGTCAGCAAAATGTGTTTGTTCCTTAAATCAACCATACATCACCACCTGGTTCCCTACAACTGGAAAACCCCTTCTACAAATACATGTATACATATGCAGACGAGTTCCAGTCTGGGAGGTTAATCTCTGAGCAACTATGTTTTGATTCTGTAGCACTTTCTCCCCCACTGAGTACAACATATATTCACTTTGTCTGAATATTTATAATTAAACAATGAATTATATTTTAAAGCATTTAAACTATAAAGATCCTTTTAACAAGTCAACATTATGGAAATCATGGATTTAGAAACAAATTAATTTAGAACATGTTATGCTGTGATGTTTTTCAGTGGAACCATTACAAAGGCTGAATATTTCAAGTTTCTATATCGCCAACCCCAACTAATATCCCTCCAAAATAAAATTGCTGCATGGACTAGCTTTAAATACTGTACCATCAATACACAGCCATTCCAGAACATACAGAAAGTTGTAAAGGATACAGTGAGAATGAAAACTACATAGGAGACACCCTCACCCCCCCATCCCGCATTATTAACCAACCTTGTCTTTACAGGAGGCCCCATAATATTCTCAAAGACATTGGGACAGATCCTCAGCATAGCTCCACTGAAGTCAGTGGAACCACTCAGATTTACACCAGCGGATGATCTCACCCCTTGATTACAATTCTGCTCCATCTTCAATAGAAAACCACCTCAATTAAGAGACCTGTTTAAGTCAGCCAATTGAATGGCTTCTTTAAGCAGGTATCACTGTACAAGAGCACTGTGAACAAAAAGAACACCTTTTGACTATGCTGTAGATGATTTCTAAGCCAAGTCATCGCTCATCATCACTTAATAGAGCTCTTATTTTGCCCCTTATACTGGTATAAATCCAAAAGTAACTCAATTTAAACCAATAGAGTTACTCTGGGTTCAAGAGAGCATAAAGGAAAACAGAATTTGGCCAATGTAGTAAGGCTATATGTCTGGTATATTGATATAGATGTTTCAACTAATATTTCAAAGTAGGTAAAGAACATATAGGAAATCACAATGGGGAGACTCCTTTCATTTCATAAAGGATCTGTGGTCTGCTGTATTACAGCTGCAATATTACCATGATGTAGAGTACAAAGCTAGGTGTATAATAGGAGACTATTTCTAGATAAGCACAGATAACACTAATGCTCAGGCATTCATGTATATCACCTGGAAGTTCTTTCAAATTTAAAAATCAAAGACATTCTTGAATTCCCCAGGTTAACGGTGGAGGAAAAAGGGGCAGGCTCCTAGTTTTCCCAGGTTTACATCCAGCAATGGTGCTGAGCGGTTGTTCAATCAAACTAAAGTATGGTGGGAAACGGCACCAACTTGGTGGGAATACAGGGGTGGAGCCGGAGGGAGGCAAATGCACCCACCCCCAAGGTTTATACACTTGCTTAACATTCCATAGGCCGGGGAGCTGGTAGGGGGACATGGCCCAATTGCCTTTAAGCAGTGGACCCATACAGCTGGTAGCAGAGTGGTCCAGAGCATCACTCCAGCTATGTAGTCACAATGCCATTGAAATTGACCAAGCTGCCCCTTCATACAGACAGAGGGGTGGCTGGGTTAAATTTCAGTGCATGCCTGACTGGGTGCAAGTGGTTGCAATGTCACTGAAAAGCTGGATTTCTGTGTTCAAATGGAAGGGTGGCTGAGACAAATAGTGGTGTGACCTGGTGCAGGGGGAGTCTACTTCAGCACAGCAGAGCACAGAGGAGTCTGATGAGAACTTGATTCCTGGCGGCACCAGCTCATGCACTGAGTGGGTAAGAGAGCAGGGAGACTCCCGGGATGAGGGAAACTGGAGTCTTTGGGAGAAGGGGGGTGATGAACAAGTGGGGACTGGAACAGGTTCCCTGCCAAGATGTGGAGGGGAACCAGAATTTGCCTCCTATCCATTATGAAATATATGAATTGGTGTCACTTATAGTGGGTGAACCGCAAGAATCTCTGAAGTCTGCCAATGTGGAACACAGGAGAGGAGAGGTAATCAATTTTCCTTTTTATAGATTTCCTTTTTTCAATTCTATTTGGCAACGGAGACTGATTTTTAATGCCTTCATTAGTAGCCTGAAGCAATGAGTTATGAGATGAGACTTTACAGAGAATTATTGTAGAATATGCACTTGTAAATTTGCTTAAATTTAAATGATAGGATTGGGTTGGCAGAATTTTTTTAAGAGCAATAACGTTGAAATATACAGAGGGAAATATGGATAATGTGCCAAAATAGAACAATCTGCAGCAAAAAGGAATATACAACATTCTGATTTTTTTAAGGACATACTATATATAATTTGCAGCTGTAAATTTTATAATGAGTTGTTAAACTGATACACTTTCTCTGTACTCATAGCTCTGGGGTACTATTATTGATGAGTGAACCTCAAAAGATTCAGAGGTTCTGTTTAGATTAGGTGCTTTTTTTTTCCATCCAAACTGTCCCTTTGAGGCCAGTTACCCCTTAACCATAATCTCCCCTCCATACTTGTGGCTTCTCCGAAACAGACTATTTACCTTCTCTCAGTCTCTGTGCTTTGTGAATTGCCTTCTCCTGGAAATCATGTCAGGGAGCCTTCAGGTCTGAAAGGCTCTCATTTGTGCCCTCAGGGATTACTCTAGTGAAATAATCCACACTCTGAGGCTTCCTTGATAAAAACAATAAGGGACTAGGAGAGCAGAAGAAAGGAGATCCAGGGGGATTAGAAGATCTCTGGATGATAGGTGATAGGAAGAGATAAAGAAAAGATCTCAGGGGAATAATTTCTCAAGAGAGGGAAATCTCAAATAGATGGAGATGGGGGAAGACGGCAGAATAGACAGAATAAGGAGAGCTTTATTAAAATTACTCAATAAAGATGCAAATAATTTACTAAACAAATCACTCGTGCTTTTGTGTGTGGTTAGAGCTAACTGGCTTTAAAAATTTACACAGACTCTCGGGTGGCAGGATGGGGGTCCTATAGAAATTGGCAACATTGCCTGCAGATTTCCAGAAGCCTTATGGTTAGCTACAAAAGGATCTCTCAAAATTGGGTGTCTGGGCAACAAAATGGCAGATGAAATTCAGTGTTGATAAATGCAAAGTAATGCACATTGGAAAACATAATCCCAACTATACATATAAAATCATGGGGGTCTAAAATAGCTGTTATCACTCAAGAAAGAGATCTTGGAGTCATTGTGGATAGTTCTCTGAAAACATCCACTCAATGTGCAGCGGCAGCCAAAAAAGCACACAAAATGTTGGGATCATTAAGAACGGGATAAATAAGACAGAAAATATATTGCCTTTATATAAATCCATGGTATGCTCTCATCTTGAATACTGCGTGCAGATGTGGTCGCCCCATCTCAAAAAATATATTGGACTTGGAAAAAGTTCAGAAAAGGGCAACAAAAATTATTAGGGGTATGGAACGGCAGCCATATGAGGAAAGATTAATAAGACTGGGACTTTTCAGCTTGGAAAAGAGACAACTGAGGGGGGATATAATAGAGGTCTATAAAATCATGACTGGTGTGAAGTAAGTTAAGTGTTATTTACTCTTCTCATAACACAAGAACTAGGGCCACGAAATGAAATGAATAGGCAGCAGGTTTACAACAAACAAAAGGAAGTATTTTTTCCATATAACACACAGTCAACCTGTGGAACTCCTTCCCAGAGGATGTTGTGAAGGCCAAGACTATAACAGGGTTCAAAAAAGAACTAGATAAATTCATGGAGGATAAGTCCATCAACGGCTAATAGCCAGGATGGGCGGGGATGGTGTCCCTAGCCTCTGTTTGCCAGGAGCTGGGAATGGGTGACAAGGGATAGATCACTTGATGATTACCTGTTCTGTTCATTCCCTCTGGGCACCTGGCATTGGCCACTGTCAGAAGACAGGAT
This sequence comes from Mauremys mutica, assembly GCF_020497125.1. NCBI lineage: Eukaryota > Metazoa > Chordata > Testudines > Geoemydidae > Mauremys > Mauremys mutica. The sequence continues at coordinate 47,442,340 of NC_059077.1, forward strand.
ACTGGGCTAGGTGGACCTTTGGTCTGACCCAGTATGGCCGTTCTTATGTGGCTAAATAGCTTTAGTGTTTTGTCTATACCCTAATATGAAGTTAAATGCCCATCTTTTTGCATTGTTTTTACTCATGATTCAGGAATGAAGATAAGACAACAGGGTAGCTCTTTGACTGTTTTCTGAATACTTGTAAAAATTAATATCAGGTTATTGCAAAGGTTTTGTTGGTTATATAATTTTTCACCACACAAGCCCTAAAGTGTGGGTTAAATCCTAGGGGCTCTTACTCATTTTTTTAAAATCTGTTCTCACTGGGCAAATTCCCATTGGTTTTAATGAGAGTTTGTCTGAGTAAAAACTGACCCCCCCTGCCCCCCAAGGATCTAGATCCAGGTTTGTGATGTACAGTAGATTATATGATAGAATCTAAATATAAAAGGTACTTTGATCTTGACATATAGCTCAGAGAAAAAAAAGATGGATATTTTAAAGTTATACAAATATGCTCAGTTTCCTCTCACTACATCCAAAATTGGAGGGCCCCTGAGACCTTCATGGAGTCTCCAGGATTTCTGTCAGTTTTTCCCTTTGTTATTTTCCCCACTCTCAAAGCCACATGCCATGACAGCTGTCCTTTGGCAGAAAGGGGCTTGATATGGATCCATCAGAGTCCTGAAAAAGCCAGAGGAGTCACTGCTGATTGACATGAGGCATTCCTATCCCTAGAGCCTAAGCAACACCATGCGTAATTTACCCAGGCCCCACAAATGTTTTTCAGTCATCAGAAATAGAGGCAGATTCCAATATTAGGACTCAAATATCCTCCAGTATGGATACTATAGTCTACTATAGCTTATATACTTGAGTGTCTTAAAGAATGCTGCTACTGCACAGATAGTTACAAATAAAGGGAAATGTTTGCTCTCTGTCACTCTACAGAACAAGAGATTGAATAGTCTTTAGTCATCACAAAGAAGCCTATGGAAGAGTACACATGTATTTACGGGGTAAAACTAGAACCTTATATTCAGGTTCTTATCCCTGAACTCTGAGTTTGGATAAAATGATATCTGGATCACCCCTGGTTTTGCTTTTACAAAACTAAAACCCAGCTTTATTGGCCCATCTCTAACAGTAAATAGTGCACTTAAAATCTCACATGGTTTGCTTTTAGTCAATACTTAATTTTGGTATGCAATCACAAACACTCCTTTGCTGTTCCCTCATGCTAAAATGTTTGGCTTTATAGTCTATAAATAATATATTATAAATCCCCGGTGGTTTGTTTTTGCTCTAATGTATTTATAAAATGTCCCTGTCCGTCGTCTTTGAATATCATAAAATGCTTCTGGGAGCTGTTTGGGGATACCAAAAACCACACATTTGCAGTTTGCAATACTTGGTATTATGCATGCAGCACACATCAGCACTTAGTAACATTCAGACATAGGCAAAGGAGACCTTACAAATATTAAGGGCCCAATTCTATCCTCAGATATAAAAGGAAACACACAGCTCATGTTCAATATTCATTTGAGATGTGCATGCAGATTGTATTTGAGGGAAGAATATGTTCTAGAGTATAAAATCAATCATTAAGGCTTGATTTCAAGTTTTAATTAAATTAATATAGTTGTATGCAAACTCTAGGAGAACAGAGATTTTTCCCATCCAACTTCTTGCATAAATTAGCACATCTGAGGAGCTGATGCTTTGGTTCTGAGTTTTCGCGAATTTGTTTAATTTATACAAACATTATTCAGCCTGTACTTTCCTTTCCAACTCCTATCACCTGGGCACAGCTAATCCCATTGTTGTCAGACACAATCCCTACACCAACTGTCTAAATTCATTTGCATACCCAAAGTCTAAATAGCTCTCTCCTGTCCGACACTTTAATCTTCCAGGAACAATATTCTATGTCTATCTCAGCATCATATTATGTGAAATCAAACGTATCCTTCAATTATGTAAGCCTAATTAAAGTGCATTTTCATGGTTTTATTCCTTCAATTTATAAAATCCAGAATGCATAACAGAGTCCTAATTCTGGCACTTTGTAGGCACTGTTTATTTGTGGTTCTATTCTTTCCTATTTGTGTTCTTATACAGCACCTATTATTGTGAACTGAGTGCTTAGACAGAAGAATATTAGACACACTCATTCTGACAGATGAGTACTAGCCTATCTAAATCTTAATCTTCTTAATGTCTACTTGCATTTATGAGGCCAAATCCATGGAGGTGCTGGCCACCTGTAATTCTAGTTTGCCCTGGGCCACACATTTGAGTGGGCCCAAAAACCAAGTGGCACTGTGATTGGGCACCCCACTCACTGAAATTTGGCCCTGAATCTGTGGCTAGGCAAAACCTGAGTAATAGTGTGATCCTGCGTGCCAGGTCGCTGTGCCTGGAGTAGGGAGCTGGGCCCAGCCCACGGGACAGGGCCAGGCCACTGACACAATGTGGGTACAATGTGAATTGCTGCCCAACTCCCTCATGTCCGCCCACAACCACACCCACATACTCCTACCCTTCCCCTTGGGGGTAATTTTTTTTGGAATATTGGGGGGGTGGGGGGGAAGAGAGAGAGAGAGAAGAGCTCAGTTTCAGATTTTGCCCTGGGCCCTCAAAAACCTCTTTGTGGCCCTGCCCTTTGACTTAAATGAAAGTGGCAAGTACTCAGTCCCTCTAAGGATTTGGCCTATGGTCTTTCCTCTATATTCCTCTACTGTTGAGCTAAGGAATGTCCTTTATATTACACAGTGAAATACTGTTTGCTTTGTACCAATGACTGTAGAAAGTTTTTCATGATTTTCATGCTAATAGGTTCCTGGAGTTTGCATCCTTTCCACAATCCCTCACTTATATTTTGTCTAATTATATTGTAATTTATTTGGGACAAGAAATGCACACCTACAGCCCCATATAAACAAGGAATTGAGATGTCTTGCAGGAGCATCCTGTAGCTCTGCACAGTAACAAACAGGAGGTTATTAGCAGGCTGCCTGAGTGACATCTGGGTAGCCAGAGGATCCACTGGTCAGAAATCCCACATGGGGCTGCTTATGCATAATGGGCCACAGCTGTTATTACTACCTATAAGCTACAGCAGTGGCCATATCTCAGCTGTGCAGGGTTCTCAGACCCTATGTCCAAGTTTGGAGGAGAAGAAAATACTTCCCTCATGCAAAATCAATTTAATCAGGTTTTGTGCAGGTTACATGAATTTCACTTGTAATTATTTATCTTAGAGCTGATTAGGAAATGAATATTTTATTTGTCAAAAAAAAAAATTAAATTTTTTCCAGGTTTTTATGACAAACCCCCAAATGTGCTGCTATTCTACAAAAACCTGAAAAATTTTGATATAAAGTGACATTTTTAAATTAAAATTTCCATTTTCCATCAAAAAACATTTAGATAGAAAAATTTCAGCCAGTTCTAATATCTCTGTTTTTAGTGACCAAATACAAGTTTTCCTTTTAGCTTCCTTTCAATAATTACAAACTCCCTTCCATAGTCACTGGAGTTCTTGTTTGCCTGATCCCTGACAAAGCCTGAGGGCAGCCTGGCTGGTGCGCTACATTTACATTGGAGCCCTTGGACTGCGCTCTCCACTTTCCACAGCTGCAGCTGTTGACCTAGTGTTTTACTGATATTTGCATTTCAAATAAAATCAGTGGAAGCAATGAACTATAAAATAGATTGAAGATTTGCATAGAAAACAGAAGCTTTTCATTTATCAGAGCTCGGCAGCTACAGTATTGTGGAAAAGTATCAAACTGTGGACAACTGGTCAAGAGCCATGAGATAATGGCCAGTCTGGTCAGGGCTAGACAATGTTTAACTCTGAATAAACTACCCAGCAGAACCAAGAACATGTCCAAAAAGGCTTTCTGTAATTAAAAAAGGGCCTGATTCTCTACGATGTTGCCCCCGCTTCATGCTGATATAGCTCCATAGAGTTAAATGGAGTTACACAAGCATAAAACCAGTGCAATGGAGAAGAGACTGAGGCCCAATAAGTCTGTCTTTAAACTATCACCCCTGCCCTCTATACAAATATTGTAATTTGGAATGCTGTACAATGTAGACTTTATTAGATATATGAGCATGATTTGTTTCTCAAAAGCCCCCTACTTATTTCTACCTCACTCTCATAGGTAATTTCTCTCCCGTATTCACCCTGAATTTTGATGAATAAGGAAACTTGCACTGGAAACTAGTTTAATGTATGACTGACACAATTCTAGTCCACACTTTAGCAAAAAAAACATTGTGATGGAGCAAAGCTGTACAGTAAAGTACAACATCCCTGTAAAACTACATAAACAACATTCTATAGAATTATTCTTGGACTACAATCACCCAGTGTCATTACTTCATTATGACAACATGGTTTTAAGGTATGCAGTGACAGATATGGCAATTTCCTGCAATATCTTTAGGAGATTTTACTGTATTAAATTTATGTATCATTGTGGGCCAGGGATTCCATGAGGGAGGGAAACCACTGCCCAGCAAGAACTAACGGAGGTGTTAAGGCAAATTTACTCAGAATGCAAAACCTCCTGGCACATATGTAACACCTCCTGCTACCACGTGGGTAGGCTTGCATATATACGGGCTCAAACTAGATTCTCTAGAGAGCAGCAGACAGAGAAAGGGCTTTTGGATAAATAGTCTGAGTTTAAACTGACTCAGGGCATGCTTTCTGATCCATCAAATGGATCTTTTGTCCAATTCTTCCTGGGAAGGGTTGGACAGACTTGAGCAATTCATGGGGGTTCTTGTTATGGGGAAAAATAAAAAAGAGTTATGAATTGTAATTGAAAAAAAGCCCTGCATAGGGTTTGAAGGACTGTTCACAAGCCAAAGCCCTTGCTGGAGTTGGGGTGATCTGTCACAAGCTTATTAGAACGTGTGCAGGTTCTGTTATTGTTTTAATGTTTTCTCCATCATATTTTTACCTTAAGAATAAATTTAAAAAAGCTTGCTTAGAAAGATCTGTGGGGTAATTACACTGTAGCCTCTGAGGAGAAAGTAAACCAGGCCTGCTGAGGCAGTCTGACCTGCTGGGGACTTTGGTGTAGGCAGGGAACTGTGCAGCCTGGAAATACCCTAAACGGGTGGGAGAGAGATGCACGTCTCCCCCCCAAAAAGGTGACTGTTGGGGAGCCGGAAGCCTAAGAGCGGAAAGTCCATAGGCTACTGTGTTGTTTTATACTTGTCAGGATGGGTAAGTGTTATACCATCTTTACCACGACCAACTACTCATGTCAAACCTGAAATAAAGGAGCAAAGAGTAAATACAGATGCTATATCTTTGATGGGACACAAAACCAAAATCCTGATCATGAAAGATCCCATGGCACTTTTCCACAAAAGTAGGGTTGTTAACCTCAGTGTCCTGGCCAAATTCCAATCTGGGTAGTTTCATTATGCCTACCTAAATTTCCTTTGAAGTTTCAATTGCATAAGATATTCTTCACTTCCTGTGTTAACTTGCAGTGTAGTATTGCAGTGCACCATTAATAATGATGCAACATTACACTCTACAGCTGAATTTCAAGTAGTGAATAAGGCAATCCCTATCTTTGTATTTCAATCTAAAAGCTCTTTTGAGCAGAGATTGGACTATAAAGTGGATAGAAAGCTGGCTAGATCGTTGGGCTCAATGGGTAGTGATCAATGGCTCCATGTCTAGTTGGCAGCCGGTATCAAGGGGAGTGCCCCAAGGGTCGGTTCTGGGGCCGGTTTTGTTCAATATCTTCATTAATGATCTGGAGGATGGCATGAACTGCACCCTCAGCAAGTTTGCAGATGACACTAAACTGGGAGGAGTGGTAGATACGCTGGAGGGTAGGGATAGGACACACAGGGATCTTGACAAATTAGAGGATTTGGCCAAAAGAAATCTGATGAGGTTCAACAAGGACAAGTGCAGAGTCCTGCACTTCAGACGGAAGAATCCCATGCACTGCTACAGACTAGGGACCGAACGGCTAGGCAGCAGTTCTGCAGAAAAGGACCTAGGGGTTACAGTGGACAAGAAAACTGGATATCAGTTGACAGTGTGTTCTTGTTGCCAAGAAGGCTAACAGCATTTTGGGCTGTATAAGTAGGGGCATTGTCAGCAGATCGAGGGACGTGATCATTCCCTTCTATTCGACATTGGTGAGGTCTCATCTGGAGTACTGTGTCCAGTTTTGCGCCCCACACTACAAGAAAGATGTGGAAAAATGGAAAGAGTCCAGCGGAGGGCAACAAAAATGATTAGGGGGCTGTAGCACATGACGTATGAGGAGAGTCTGAGGGAACTGGGATTGTTTAGTCTGCAGAAGAGAAGAATGAAGGGGGGATTTGATAGCTGCTTTCAACTACCTGAAAGGGGGTTCCAAAGACGATGGATCTAGGCTGTTCTCAGTGGTACCAGATGACAGAACAAGGAGTAACGGTCTCAAGTTGCAGCGGGGAAAGTTTAGGTTGGATATTAGGAAAAACTTTTTCACTGGAAAAAGCACTGGAATGGGTTACCTAGGGATGTGGTGGAATCTCCTTTCTTAGAGGTTTTTAAGGTCGGGCTTCACAAAGTCCTGGCTGGGATAATTTAGTTGGGGATTGGTCCTGCTTTGAGCAGGGGGTTGGAATAGATGACCTTATGAGGTCCCTTCCAACTCTGATATTCTATGATTGTGTTTTATATATGGCTGTACCCAGTGCATTGGGACCCTGACCTGATTAGGGCCTCTAGTCACTACTGTAGTATTACTACTAAAAACAACAATATTACAACGTAAGTTATTATTATTAGATACAGAGATACCAATTCAGCTGTGGACTTCTCATTTACCATCTATCATAGATGCTGGAGATAGAAGAGACCTATTAAATTATGCAGACATAGTATGATCTAATTCCCTTTAAACACAATGGAAGTTTTTCCATTGACTTCAACGAAGTTGGACTGGATCCCTAGAAAGGAGCAGTTATCACTTGCTGTTTAACAATCTCCTTTAAAATTATAATTGAAATCTTTTCCATAAATAAACTATATGCCAAACAACACAACCTGACTTTTCCATGGCTTCCAAGAATGGACTGATTCTGGACTAATTTTTTGTCTGATGTTGAGAACGTGGATGAAAAAACATTTAATCTCACTCATGCAGCGTCATCCCCTAATTACAAATTACTTGGAAAGTCCTTTCTGGTCCCAGATTCTGAATTGGTATAAATTGGGATGGGTCCAGTGAAATCAGTGGGGCAATGTGGATTTACACCAGATGAGAACCTAGCCCTCTATCTTTACCATGCATATCAGCAATGGACCCAAGAAATTATATATAATATTTCTTTATTATTTCTGATCAATGAAAGTGGACTGTGTGTCTTGGGACAGTACGTCTGCATCAGCTATGCCACTACTGACTGCCAGCCGCATCTACTGGAATATTAATATCTATAACAATAGCAAAAAGAAAAATCAACATTTCAGTAGAAAGAATAAAACAAGTAGTAGAGTTTTGGAAGCCTGCATGTTTATGAGACTTGATCCAAATCCAAAATTTATTTTTACTAACCTAGTCTTGTCCCTGCAAAGATTTACACACATGCTAAATTTTAGGCATTTTGAGTAGTCTTACTGAAGTCAGATTTCTCCTTTAGTGTATTTGGTCCTAAGGAAGTGGCAACTTAGAAGGTTATGTTATTTTAAAATCCAGTTTTTAAACTGTTTATCTTTAATCTCTATAAAATGATGACCCATGATTAAAAATAAGTGTGCACTTAAATCATAGCAGAATTGGAACCAAAGAGTCAAATCTAGAAGTTCAATATTTTCAATGGAAATTTAGACTGGGCAAAAACAGTAAATTCAGGAAATGGCCCTTACAGTAGCTGTGCTAATACAGAGTAATATCAATGCTGTTCTGATAAACTTCAGAAGATAATTTCTTTTGTTTTCTCAAGTTTTCATCAGATGTGCTAGCTTTAATATTTTATTACAAGTTTATTACATTATTCTTTTTGATGCATTCTTTTCTATAATTAGAAATTATTTCAATTTCTTTTAAATAACTTTGCTCTTGTAGAGGCACCTTGGTAGGGATCAAAACATCCAAGCAACTCTGTCCAGGTTTGGACGAGAACTGGCAGTAGGAGATCAGAGCAAACCAACCTGATACTGACCCCAGTAGGAGAGGTTGAACCAGGACCACAGAATGCCATGTCTCTGTGTCCTGAAAGTAGTGGTCCATGAAAAGAAACTAACATTATAAACAGAAATAGCTATTCTTTTTCCATGTCCATTTTTCATGTCTGTTCTAACTGCAAGGTTAATCTAAAAATGACCACGGAATGCTGAGCTGAAATCACAAAATTCAACATTTAGGTGACTCTTCCTTTCCCTGCCACCTTAAAAGGGTACTTGTACCTAAAGGGAAGCTTTTAAATGCAATTTTTTATTGAAAAAACTGTGTGTAAATACAAAAATAGAAAAACAGGATTTCTCCAGAGTTAATTTTTATTTTATTCTTATTTCCTCATATTCAACTTTTCCTTTCTCTATGTATATTTAACAAACTTGGCACAGGCTTCTTTTTCCTAGCTGATCATAACAGGTTAAATCTCTTTTGTATAAACTTACATTCCAAAATTACCTGTCGAATGCAGTGGAAGTAAAAAGGGATCCAAACCCACTCCAACAGTCCCATATTCAGTTCTCCCCTTTGGAATTTGCAATGGAGCACAGGTTCATCCAATCCCAGTAGGGAGCAATCTGTTGGGTTTCAGAATTAGGAGTGTCCCACTGACAGCATATTTCAAATTATTTTGTTCGAAACAGCAATCTTTCTTTCCATTAGAGTGATCAGGTTTTACAAGGTCAAATGCTGACACAAACACTATTATTTATATAGCATAGGCAAGCATGTCTCATGTTTCTTAAGTCACCAAAACCATTTTGCTGATTAAAAGGTGGCTGTCTGGATAAAAATCACTTTGAGGAGAGACAGAACAAATAAGATGAAGTGATTCAAAACGTATTAATATTTTTAATGAACAGTTCATATACTTGTAACTTATAACTGCTTCATCTCTGCTGCATTCTCTTACCTTGGTATCTCATATCCTCTCTGTTACTGCTTATGTAAGCAAATAACTTGCATTGCTGACTACCTTGAATATATATATATAGAAAAAGTAACTAAATAAAAGATTTCCTTACATTGGTTACTGGCACTACTTTGGAATATTAAAGCTGATTTAAAATAAAAATCTAAATTGACTTTTCATCATTCATGCACTGTATTTACTTTTTGCATTTCACTTAGTTTGGACACTGAAAACTGATTAGTCAGTTTCACTGCCCATATGGTTAGTATCTGGTTCCTAAGCACTAACCCAGTGCTGCAAAGTATGAGTTGCAAACTGCAAAGGAATGTAGAAATAAAAGTAAACCATTTTAATTGAAGCTTGAATAAAATATCATTTAGTGAAAACATTTTAAAATGCCTAAGGCCTACTTGTTGCCATGAGATCAGCAAGCAGAGGAGACCCTCCATGTAAGGAATTTTCCATTTACTTACAGAGAGGCATGTGGGGATCAACCATTTCCTAGGTACCATCTGCCACAGACTGACTCAAACCTGTGGAGGGCCCAGTATGAGTCAGAGATCTAAGGGAGCGTATAGTTCCCACCCTCCCCTCCCCCCAAGCCTATGGGGAATCCATGAGGAGTCAAAGCAAACTCCGGATGTCTTGACTTTCCATACTCTACCATGCCTTGTGCACACAGCTGTCAGCTGAGGAAGCCCTAGCAATGCAATTCCACTGGAGCCATGTTGTCTGGGAGACAGAGTGGGTAGGAAAGGGTCCCTAAAGTCAGTGAGGAGGCACAAGGCTCTCATTATCTGTGAGGCTCTGGAGGGAACCGTAGGTTATGGGGAATGAAGCCCCTAATCAATAAGATGGGATGGGGCATACTCTGTTTTTCCCAGCATGCACAAGATAAATGTACACAGATAATGTACTTTCCACTGGGTCTCACAGCAATGATTTGTGCTCTGTCACTATAGTAATTTCCATTGCCATTCCATATTCATTCAGAACTCATGGTGGGGTCAGGGGTCCTTCAACAAAGAAAAAGTGATTTCATCGCCTATCCTTGCTGGAAGATACAAACAAACAAATCATATCAGTGCAGGGTGGATAAAAATCAATGATTTAAAAAAAAAATCAAAAAATCGGATTTTTTTGAGGGGAAAAAAAACCTATCTAAAGATAGTTTTAATTAAGATACATTATAGCTCAAAGATATCTCATCATGGAATAGGGATTATAAATTCTAAAGTACGAGACAATACATTCATGAAATGTTTAAGAAAAGTTTTGTAAATGAGTTCCAATAGTTCATGGATTAGGGACCCAATCTTATTGGGTTTCAGGGGCTTCTATATAGATTAGGTTAATCTCTCTATCTACCCAATGGGACTCAGTGCTCAGTCTAGAAGATTCCATCAGAGATGCTTAGTTTTGCAGTTCTCAAACTGTGGATTTGCGTCTCCAGAGATAACCTACAAGTTAACAGCAAAAATGTTTTAAAATAAATAAATATATAGAGGTGAGAAATAACAGACCTCAACCCTATTGTCCCTCTGCAAATTTGTGTACACAGAGTCAATCTTTTACCTCTCTCTAAAAGTGCAATGAATAGAAGATTATTGGGGGCAGAATAGATCTGGACAAGGAGAAGTCTGGAGACAAATGTGAGCAGGGAGAGACAGGCAGTAGAAACAAAAGTGAACTGTTTGAGCAGCATATTCCAGAAGTCTTGAGGTCTTTCTGAGTGTAGCCTTCATTGATTTGAGGCTAGAAAGGAAAACCTATAATGGCAGCAGGCCGTAAAAGAGACCCAGTTTGGGAATATTTTAATGAAGTTCCTCTACCTGTGGGTAAGACAGGCATGCATGCAAAATGTAAACAATGCAACAAAGAAATGCAAGGTCTGGTTGCCCAAATGAAACAACATCATGAGAAGTGTTCCTTCTCAGGAAGAAGCTGCGTTGAAGATGATGAAAGGAACGTCTGAACATGCAGGATCTTCAGGTTGGTAAACTTTATTTCATACTTCTTTCCTAAGGACTGCCTGTCTTCCTTCTGGACTATTCTTGAATTCTCATGTTTGAGCAAAAAAATATAGTTGTTACTCTATGGTACTATCATTTTAGATGCTGTTGTGATAAAAAATAAATAGCTGAAATAGGCAGATCTTCCTTTTATAATTTCACCTTTAAAGTAGTACTGAGAGTCAGTGAATGCAATGAGTAATACTAAATGAGCAGTATGGCAATAATTAAATAAATGTATTGACTTATTTTGTTTAGGAGAATCCGTCCTCAACATACAGGATTCTGAAGACTATCCACCTTCAAGAGCATCATCATTTTCTATAGTTTGAGTTATCTGTCAATGATAGTGTTTCAGTCACATCATGTATGTCACATAGCCACAGTATATCACCTGTAGCAAAAAGCGAAAAAAAACCTCCATCCTCCAGAAACAACCATAGATAAATTTGTGATAAGAACCACCAGATTACAAAATGAGGTAGTTGATGGAAAAATTGCCCAGTTTGTTTATGCAACAAACTCTCCTTTCCGTATGATTGAGAACCCACACTTCATTAACATTCAGTCATTAAGACCAGGATACAGTCCACCCAACAGAGCAGATATCGCAGGCAAATTGCTGGATAATGTGTATGAAAGAGAAATTGAGCAGTGTGCAAAAGGTCTAGAGGGTGAAATTGTTAACCTGAGTCTTGATGGGTGAAGCAACGTCCACAATGATCCTGTTGTATGTGCTTGTGTGACAACAGAAGAAGGGAATGTCTTCCTTACAGAAACAATTGATACATCAGGAAATGCACACACAGCAGAATGACTGCTACTTCTTGTAAGTAAACTATAACAAACTGTGAAAAAATATTCAAATGTCTAGTATGCAGCTTGGTCACAGACAATGCTGCAAATGTATCCAAGATGAGAAGAAATTTAGAAGAGAGTCCCAAGCTAATAACGTACGGTTGCAGTGCTCATTTGATGCACCTCCTAGCCAAAGACTTCAATGTTCCAGAAATAAAGGCTAGTGTTGTTGAAATTGCAAAATACTTCCATAACAACCACTTTGCAGCAACTGCTCTGAAAAAAGTGGGAGGAACCAAGCTAACTCTCCCACAAGACATGCGATGGAACTCAGTAGTGGGCTGTTTTGAGCATTACATCAACAACTGGCTTAATCTGATGACAGTTTGTGAAGAAAATCGTGAACAAATAGATGGCACTGTCACAGCCAAAGTTCTCAATCTTGGGCTTAAGAGAAATATTGAACACATGCTGAGTACCTTGAAACCTATTTCGGTAGCCTTGAACAAAATGCAGGGAAATAGCTGTTTTATTGCTGATGCTGTTGAAATTTGGAAGGAACTAAGTGAGATCTTAAAGAGAGAAATATGCAATGACAGAGTTAAATTACAAGCATTAAAAAAAAGAATGGGACAAGCACTATCTCCAGCTCATTTTCTTGCAAATATTCTGAATACTCGGTACCAGGGTCAAACCTTAACTGCTGAAGAAGAGGAGTTGCCTATGAATGGAAATCCAGCAATCATCCCTCCATAATGCCAACTATAGTAAACTTCAGAGCTAAGGGTGAACCATTCAAGAAATATATGTTTGCTGATGATGTTTTAAAGAAAGTCACACCAGTGAACTGGTGGAAGTCACTTAAACACTTGGATTCAGAGACTGTTGAAGTGATAATCTCACTTTTAACAGCAGTAGCTTCTTCTGCCGGTGTAGAAAGAATATTTTCTTCCTTTGGACTAATTCATTCCAAATTGAGAAATCGTTTGGGACCTGAAAAAGCAGGAAAGCTTGTTTTTCTTTTCCAGATTATGAATAAACAGGAAAATGAAGGTGAAGACGACTGAGTTAGCTGCAGAAGCCAATATTTTAAGTTTCTTATGTTGACCTGGCTGACACAGTCAATTTAATTTTTTTTATTATTATTATTTCATTTAACTATTTTAGTTAAAAATAATTTTAACAAAAACAAACAAATTTAAAAAAACTTGAATGTTTAATTAAATTCAAAAAATCATGTGCTTGTTTTGTTAAAATATTATATGTTTGTTGTTGAAGAAAAAAATCCAGAATACATAACATTGTTGTTTTAGTTAAATAAAACAATTTAAATGTCTATCTGGTGATGTTCTCCTCCTAATACAGCATGGCAAGAAAATCCTCCAAATATTAATGATTAACCTGTTGAATTGGAGATTGTTCATTTCCCAATGACTTCATAAATATCTGCTTCAATTACCTTTAACCAATCATTCATTTTCTGAAGCTAATCTGAAAAAAGTTTTCAAAATAAATCACTTAAAAATGTATAGTGTGTACCTTCTAAAAATGAAACCTATATCTATCTCTGAGTTGTGAAGAACATGTATTAAGGTTATAACAACCAATAAAGAATCTACTTTTATGTAGAAATCCATCATTAAATTGAGTTTTCCTGACTAGTGATTTAAATCAAATCCACCTTGCATCACTGGCACAGGACAAACAAGTATCAGACTCTAAACAGTTCTTTTTTCATCCATACAAAATAGCTTCCAGTCACCTGTTCAAAACTGCTGTAGTGTTTAATTCAGATGGCTTTTTATGGGCCATCACATCAGCTCATGTCCTGAGTTTTCAGAAAATAAGATCTGCATTGATTTCTTTAACTGATGAAGAATAAACCAGCAATATTCTGTGCTAGATGGTTATTTTCAATCTGTAGAGGTGCGAGACTCACTGCTGTGGCATCACCTGCAGGCCATTCTGGAATTAGCTCAAGTCCTTCCGCAGGGTGCCCTCCTCTGGTGGTATCTCCCTTGCCATTACTCCCACTTTGCTGTCTCCACCACTCTCTGACCCATGTTGCTCCCTGGACCACGGCATCCTCTTCTGGGCACAGCCCTCCAGCTGTGCCCCGCTCTGCAGTCTCCCCCACTTTTGGGGGGACCCGCAGTCTATAGTCCAGCCACTCGCCTCAGTGGCCTGCTGCAGTCACCAGTCTAGTCCCTTGCTCCAGGGGCAAACTGCAGCCTGTGTTGGCTACTTCCCTCAGAGCAAGTAGGGCAGCCCTAGCACCTTATCTGTCCTTCCTCCCATGCCTCAGTCTGGCAGCAGCCAGCAAGAAGCTCCTTCTGCTCTACTACCCCACCCAGCACTGCTCTAGCCATGGTGCTCCTAAACAGCCATTCTTCTCCCTAGCATGCCAGGGAGAGACTTCCTTCTGCTCTGTTGAGCACCCCTTTATATATGGCCTTGCTGGCCCTGATTGACGGCTGCAACAAGCCACTTTCCCATTGGCTCGCTTAGTGAGCCCTTCTCTAATTGGAGGGTTCAGCGGAAGCTCCCTCTGGCCTGCTTTAAACCTTCCTCCTTGTGTGGGGCAACCGCCCCACCACACAGTCACTCAAGATACTGTGATTACCCAATACCAAAGTAATGAATCACATTATTACTCTTCTAAATATTTAGTATCTCACTTTAATCCCACATTCAATTGGGCTTCCTGTTTTGCTTCAGCGTTTCTTTACAGGTGCAGTAATGGCATATATGTATCTAACTTCCATGTGATAGTGCCCCCGGATCAGATATCTAAACATCTAAAATATATCAGTTGTACCTACAAATTGAGGGGAACACGGGAAGATAAGAGACTAAAAATCTGGACTTTACAAGCTGAATCAGGAAAGCACTTAAACTTTATGGCTTACAGTTAAGACTCATGCTTAAGAGCTTTCCTGAATAAGGATGGATTAAAATATGTAAGTGTCTTCCTGCATCAAGGCTTTAATTTACTGTATGATTATCCTATGCTTATCATACTAGGTCTTTGCATACAAAAAGGTATATCTCAGATTTTTGACAGAATGCTGGTAATGGTTAATATTAAACTGCTGCACAGAATTTTTTCAATCTATAATTATGTCTACTACAAGCACCTGTTCAGGCTTTCAGATTCAGCGCGGAAGAAGGAATGTAAGAATGTGTCTGGGTCTTGTATTAAAGTATCTTTTTTTCCTAAATAAGGCAAGCTTTATTCCTAGCTCAGCAAAAGCTTATCTAGTCTGGTCAGAGTTCACAGAACCAGACATAATCATAATACAATTTCCTGACAAAATGTTGGTTTTTTACATTTCCCCTTGGGATCTTGGGTAAGTTTCTACTCACAAGACTTCAGACTGTATCAGTTTCTTTGTGGTACTTCTGTCAAAACTACATTATATCCTCTGTACGGTCTCTCTTATAGCAGCAACCGCTAGTACAGCTATCATTAATGCACTGTCAGCACTTCCTTTATAAACCTCTATTTTCAGTGGTTTATACCTCAGTTATAATAATTTGCTCCATTCTGAAAAAAGCATCTTAGAACAGTCTTTTATTAAACTAATATTTTTACAAGTCTGTTTCACTGTTTTTAAGGGCAAAAATAGAAGTACAAGGTATAGTTTTTTAGGTAGGTTAGTTACAGAATGCCCAAACTGTGTTTCTTTACAAATAAAGAAAGCCCCTGCCTAAAACAATCTTTGTTAGGATAAAACCATCATAGGGGGCACATTACCCACAACTACTTTCACTGGGGTTTCATAGACTTTCCGCTAAAGTATTTAGTACTAACCACAGTTGGAGACAGGATACTGGACTAGATGGACCAGGGTCTCATCTAGTTTGGAAATGCCTATGCTCCCTAGATTGATGGTCTTACAATCTAAATAGATGACAAACATACAAAGGAAGGGGGACTGGATGAGACAAGAACACGAGAGTGCAGTGTTGCGCAGCAAGAGTCTTGTAGTCTAATTTTTTTTTATTGTTCTTATTTCATATATTCATTTTGTGGGGTGGAGAAGGGAATGGATTCTAATAGAATCACAGAAATATAGGGCTGGAGGGTCATTAAGTTCCCTGCGCTTAGGCAAGACCAAGTAAACCTAGACCATCCCTGACGGGTGTTTGTCCAACCTGTTCTTAAAAAGCCTCCAATTATCTGGATTTCACAGCCTCCCCTGGAAGCCTATTCCAGAATTTAACTATCCTTATAGTTAGAAAGTTTTTCCGAATATATAATCTAAATCTCCCTTGCTGCAGATTAAACCAATTACTTCCTGACTTACTTTCAGTGAACATGGAGAACAACTGATCACCATCTTCTTTATAACAGCCCTTAACATATCTGAAGTCTTATCAGGTCCCCACTCAGCCTTCTTTTGACCAGACTAAATATGCCTCATTGGTCAGGTTTTCTAAACCTTTTATAATTTTTGTTGCTCTCTCCACTTTGTCCACATCTTTCATAAAGTGTGGTGCCTCACTTGGAGGCTTTTTAAACACTCCTGCATAAATAGGCGGTGAATGGAAAAACACTCCGCATATGGATTTCATTGAGGGAGTCAGTCAGCTCCATAGTACAATATTCCTGTGCCATGTGGACTATGTGGTGAATGGAAGGAAAGAGAAGAAAAGCCAGGATTGAGATTAGGGGGCCATGCTTTGTCCCTCACCAACCCCACAGAAAGTGCTTAATAAAATTTACATAGCCAGAGACTATATTAATGGACACACAGAAAAAACTCTCCACTGGAGAAACTCCCTTAAAAGAGAGTTTTGGGGGAAACTCATTGAAACTTAGCTGTCAGACAACTGAGACAGAGCCCTAGGGAGCAAGAGCCAGTGCAGAAGCACAGGACTTCTGAATGGTTAGCCCCAGGTCTCTAGGAGATCCCCAGTGACCTGCAGAGATCTCAGGGTTTCTAAACCCCTGGCTATCACAAAGAGGGGCATCCACATTACAGTCTGACTGGTATGAGGTCAATACAGATTAACAGGGTTGTACCATCAATAATACTCAATTCTTTTTTAACAATGTATATTTGATAATGCATGAATTATATAAAGAGCTGCTCAGTAGGTGCCGGTGAAATAATGGTGCCTTTGTTAACTTTTTCTTCTGAAGTATACAATTATTAAAGAGAGTATAATATCATTGATTACCCTATGTTTCCATTAAAGTCACAGAAAGGAAATTAAGTACTAAACCACAATTCATAAGATTATGGGCCAAATTCTCCTATTCCAGCATTTAAATCAAAATATGTATGCAACAGGTAATTGTGCATACAAAATACATAGGCATCTGTACACAAAATGGGTAAAACAGTCTCCCATCTGGATGCACATTCCTAATTTTATTTGTGAAATTTAGGTTCTTATTTTATCCTTTTGTTAACAATTTATTTCTTCATTGTAAAAATAAGCAATTAAATTCCTGAAGTATCTGCCCATGTCAAGATTTACTCTGTGTTCCTCCTGCTTACTGGTAAAGTTAGAACAATACTGTGACTGTATTATTGGTAAAGGCAGGAGATTACTTTTTTAAAAAACAACACTTTTAATTAAATTATCTTGAATCTGGATTATCAATAGGCTGGGAACAGCAATGTGAAGGTATCTCCTCACTGAAAAGCTAACTACTTCACAAATTTCAGAGTAGCAGCCATGTTAAAAAGGTTGTCCAGACTGTAAGAATTCGCATTTAAACAATGTTTTTCTGAGAAGATGTGTGAAGGGCAAATGCAAAATACAACATACTACACTAATTATTACATGAAAAATGTAGGAAGCAATTTCCAAGGCTAAGTCTTAGTGCAAGCTACTAATAAATATTGCCTCCGGGGGGGGGGGGGGGGGAAGCTATATTAGACTGGAAATAGAAGCAACTCAAGGGAAATCTGCTAAGACATAATAACCTTTTTTCAGAGGGCCCAGATTAAGCAGAATATATTCTATGGTTTTCCAAGCAATAATAAGGTGCGGACACTGGTTACATGGCAGCTTGACATAGCCAAGAAATCACCCCACACACACCCTCTACCCCAGGGTGGAAGGAGCAAAAGAAAGAGAGAAAAAGAAAAGCTTCATACTGGGTATTCGACAGCTGCCAAGGGAAGAAGATCCAGCTCCATAGCATCTTATGGCCTGCTCTTCTTTCCCTCCAACTAGGGTTGACCTAATTCTTCTATATGGCTGGGAGCAGGATGCAGGGATATCTCAGAACTAGAGGTGAGGTTTATGTTAATTTAATAGTTACTAGGAATTAGAGAAGGGATAGGTAAATGGTTCCTACTCTCTTGTAACAAATAATTCTTCAAGCAAGTTCCTTCTCTCAGTTTGCCATTGTGCCAGGACTCTCCCTCAAAAAATCTGGGGGTCCGGGGAGAGAAAGGTTGATTGCCATTTTTTAGGATAGGGGTGTATTCTTTAGGTTGTATGATCTTTGTGTCTCCTTCAGTGAAAACAGTTGTGAACTATGAACGTTCTGGTATCTTTGGGCCACAATCCCTTAGAATTCACGTCAAATGTATCAGGATGTCAAAGAAGTCTCTGATCATACTTACATCCCCCCTAGGAATACAAATATCAAATACTGTAAGCAGTCTAAGTCATATCACACACTCTGTTCCTAAAAAATGATTGGTTATTGGCATTCTACTGGAGACAAAATAACAAACACGAGAAAATGGAGCAGTCTCTGAGATTTCAGATCTTCTGTTACCAGTAGCCATAGTAATTAGTATTTTTCCACAGTGTCCAGAGATTATGAAATTGGTAAAGTAGACAAATAATTCTAAGTAAATCAAGATACAGAGAAAGATGTACATTCTTGTATAGTGCTAATACACTGTATTATTTCAGGCAGTAAAGCATCTTCTTTTAGCAAATGATTAGTAAATGATTTAATGACAGTAAATCTTTGCCATTTTATTCTTTTATTGCCCTCAGGGACAAGCAGAGATTTAATAGCGTGAGCAAATCCATCCTGTCTATTTACCACTTACGTTTCCCTTGACATAGTTCTCAGACTCCCCTCCCCCCGCAACCTATACTCCCCCGGACAGCTGCTGTCATTGATACTTCATTCCCTCCTCTGCCTTACAGCATGAAATTTGCCCCCTTTAAGGAAGCTGTATTAACACTGATCTATCAATCATCTAGCAGGGAATGCTCATAAAGGCAGTTCCACTAGCACACATACTCTTCAGACAAAGCAAGTCTCTTATATATGAAGTTTCTAACAACACAGAAATGAATGTTATGCTTGGACACCTTTTTTTATTTTTTTTCCAGAAGTTAACTTATTAAAATTGTGTTTATTATCTATTTTCTTTTCACTACCAGGGTTGGCAAAGGTTTTGCTTAAAAGATGACCTAGTCCTTTATTTGATAAGTACGTCTCATGACATGAACTATCAGAACCTGAAATGAAAGACATATGCAGTTCTTCATCAAAGTAGAAAAATGTAGGTTTTTTTGTAGGAAAATACGTAAAATATTTAGCTGACTTTAAAACCTGAAGCTGTACCTGGAAAGACAAACTTCTTTCAGGATTATGTACTCCGCATTTGAGGTACTATCTATAAAGGCAGAGCTGTGTGCTTTAATTAAAAAAAAATTAATGAACAAAATAATTTATTTAAAATTAGATGAGCTGCATTAATCTGAATTTTAGCCTTTGGGCATTATTAAGATTCATAGTATTAAGTGTCATGCTGGGTTCTAATAAATTGATTAAAATGATTTAATGAAAATATACCATCTCTATAATGGAAAAATACTTTGCATTACTAGTACTTCCAAAACAAGTTGGCTGAATTGCTTTTATTGTATGATTCGCTGCCACATGTTTAATATATTGGTACTTCCCATTGGCTGCATTTGTGTCCTATACTCCTGCAACAAGGAGTGTAACAATGTTTAATTTAATCAGCCTCTTCAACTATCACATGTATTCACTGTCCTCCCTCTAACATTTTGACAGATGATAGAGACCTATGTTAAGTAAAAACTGTAGCCATTGGTCCAATACCAAAGAGATCTCCATGGGATATCAAAGTAATTCTCCATGCATAACAAATAGCAAATTACTAAAACAATACAAAGTATCCAAGATCTATAGTAGGTTGATGTACATGATGTAATATTTCATTAGCATAACTAGAAGCAGATTTATAACAGCTTATATTTTCAGTCACCATCCCTTGTGCCTGAAGGGAGACTGCAATACTTTGCTGCTTCTTGGAGAAAGTTTGTAATGTCACTGGAAGAATGTCAGATGAAATTAGACCACAGAATGCAGAAAATGTTATTTTAGATGTGAAAGTTAGAAATCTTGCTGATTACACATACATTGTGTAATTACAGATTCATGCATTACCAGTATACTTCATTAGAATGACAAAGTGTCAGTGTCAGTGAGACATTTAACCTAGCTAATAAAAGAAAAGCAAGCTTTTAAGATCACCATCAGTCAAAAAATAAAGGAATGACAGGTGCATGCTAATTTCACCAGGATATTTTTATGCTCTTTCCAAAGATTAAAATCATTCTGTATTTAACGTAATTTCCCCTCTTTGTGATCCTGTGGGATTTAGTATTTTCTTTCAGCAAAGAAATGAGAAGATTGATGTGAGACTTCCAAGATTTGTACAGGGAATTTCCCATATCTTTTGTTGTAGGTGGGGTTATTATTTTCTTTAAGAGCAAGAATATTTAAAAGGCTGGTGTACTAAACACTCTAATGGACTAAACTTACATTAACTGGGAAGTTCTTGCAAAACGTTAGCAAACTGATGATGATACAGTTTTTGATAGCTCTAAAGCACATACAGAGACATGGTTAAAGAAAAAGGTACTTACATGCAGAATAGGGACAAACACTAACATAGGGTCTGAGCCTGCTCCCATTGAAATCAATGGCAAAAATCCCACTGACTTCAACAGAAGCAGTATTGGATACACAGATTATACTATATGGATTTATAAAGGTACAAAACTCACTTTAAGCTCTGGGTGTTCAGTAGAAAGGAAGATTTTATGTTAGGTTAGTCAAATTACCCATATTTGCAAATCAATATGTAAATTCCTTGGTACAGCATTTAATTTAGTGATTATTGTCCAAGCCTTTTCTTTGTCTCACTCCAAATTTTTCATAGGTGGCTACATTTTAGTAGAGACACATTACTGTACATTTTATTAAATGATCAAATTAAATATATAGTAAAAACATAAATAGCAAAGTCACTCTAATGTAATAATACTAATCAAACCAAGTCCTGCAAAACTGAGAAAGACAAGTGGTTGTTTTCCATACACATATGATTTCTTATTATCAGTTAATATGAATGGGTCTTTCATTTCCTGTAAGGTTATTGGTTTATGTTTCTATTTCAGTCCTTTTGTGAATCCTCACTAGTGACTACATCTTGCACATTACCCCTGTTTGCTCCTCAGTGGTTACATGCATCCTCCGCAGACACCGCTACTGGAACTGATTTTAAACAATAGAGCTGCCATGCAAATAAAAAACAAGAAACACAAAATCACAAATAACAAACCCTCATTCACATGAGTTGACTCCTATGTGATTGTTCTCAGAAGGCCACTCACATGAGTAAGTGTTTGCAAGACTAATCCCTAAATATAATTCCTTTGAAGCCTTTGCATCTAGGAGGCTCCACAATTTGGATTTGCACCTTAGACTATGGTACTTATCTTATGATAACTAATGCAACTAAGCTCTTCCTTGACCCTTCTATATTTGTGTTTGAGGTTAGTCACTTTCTTTTAGCCTACTGTCCAGAAATATTTTGAATCCTATATTAGTTTATTCTGAGACAAGCAGTGATAAGTAGTCTCTGAAAAGAAAGACCAACAACTGCTTCTAATGAAGCCTAAATATCAAAATAAAATAGTACAGGAACTCCTCACTTAATGTTGTAGTTATGTTCCTGGAAAATGCAACTTTAAGTGAAATGATGTTAAGTTAATCCAATTTCCCCATAAGAATTAATGTAAATGAGGGGGGTTAGGTTCCAGGGAAATTTTTTTCACCAGACAAAAGACATATATACACACACACACACACACACACAATAAGTTTTAAACAAACAGTTTAATACTGGTACACAGTGATGACGATTGTGAAGCTTGGTTGAGGTGGAGTCGTCAGAGAGTGGGATATTTCCCAGGGAATGCCTTACTGCTAAATGAACTAACAATTGACTGCGCCTTCAAGGGTTAACTCTCACAACACTCTACAAGGCAGCAGGAAAGGAGGGAAGGCAGATAGAGACAGAGACACACCCTGTGTATGAGAGAAAAAATGCACATTTCCCCTTTAAATAGCTGACCCCAGGCTTAAGTACACTGCCTTGTTAATTAAATCAGCTTGCTGAGACCTGAGATGGCAGCTACTGCCTAGAATCTCCCTCCCTCCGTTGTGTGTTCCCTCTGTTCTATGGAAGATGGGGTAAGCGGGGTGCAGGAGCAGGGGGAGACACCTTGACATTAACCCCGCTTCTCCCCCCTCCCCGTACAGCAAGCAGGAGTCTCTGGGAGAAGCTCCAAGGCAAAAGGCGGGAGCAGCACATGGCAGTGGGGGGAGGGACAGCTGCTGCACAGGGAACTTAGGGGAGGAGGGAGCTGATAGGGGGGCTGCTGGTCCACCCTGGTTCCAACCACCCACCAACTAGCTGCAACGGGCTGCTCTTCCTGCAAGCAGTGGGCAAAACAGGTGGCTGCCAAATGACATTAGAAGGGAGCATTTCACAACTTTAAACGAGCATGTTCCCTAATTGATCAGCAACTTAACATCAAAACAACGTTAACCAGGATGACTTTAAGTGAGGAGTTCCTGCATGACAAAAATATACTGGGAATTAAAGAGACTACTTGGTCTGTCAAATTTAATTTTTAATATTCTTTTGAAATTAACATTTAATTGTTTCTTTGGAATCTTTGAATGGGCAAACCTATCTAACTAAACAGACATTTTAAAAAATACTCATCTCTCATATTACAATATCTCCTATAAATACAACAATCTTTCTTTGCCTAAATAAACTGTGCTAATATGAATGTGTGTGCCAGGCCTGTAAGGCACAACAGACCTGACAGTGTGAAAATGCCTTGAAGTCATATCCCACTTGAAAGATATGCACTGGAACTCTGTCTGCATACTAATAAACCCGACCAGATCATAATCCATACAGGTGGAATTTAAATTACCCTCCACAACTTCATCTTAAAAGTGTTATAATTAACCTTGTGCC
This sequence comes from Mauremys mutica, assembly GCF_020497125.1. Lineage (NCBI taxonomy): Eukaryota > Metazoa > Chordata > Testudines > Geoemydidae > Mauremys > Mauremys mutica. The sequence continues at coordinate 47,465,564 of NC_059077.1, forward strand.
AGAAGATAAGCAGCCATGCTGACTGGGGGATGGCACACCAGAGATGATAAAAGGCATAAACTAGTCAATCCCACCATTCCCCCCTGCAGGAGCTAAAGGTCACATTAGGAACTAAACCAAAATATGAGGGGTAATCAAAATGTCATTTATTTTATCTCTACATAGCTTTTTAACTTTTATCCTGTAAGCACTTCTGGATTTAGTATGGCCAATACATTTCAGAAATAAAAAAAGTGCACATATTTTCAGAGACACGTGGCAGTGGTTAACTCTCATGTGAAGTAAAGCTTTGTTAGATGACAGACAATATTTCACCAGCTTGCACTGTATGCTTATATTATGCTTTGCATAAACATTTTACCTTCACAGGTTTATGTAAGTCTGCTGATTCATAGCCATCTCTACCAAAGCCCAAAATAAGGGGGAAACCATATTGGACTTTCTGTTCAACAGAGCACCTTAACCCAATATCACTGCATTATATTTTATATGTAATAATGTTACAAACAAAATATAGAATGATCTCCAAAACCAATCCCCAAACTATGCATATATGGGATTTATAAATTGGAACTGTTCAATAGTGGGCCAAGTTTTGCTCTTATTTACATTGGTGTAAACCCAGTGATCCCACTGTAGTCAGTAAAATTACTCAAAATTTACATTTGAGCAAATGAGAGCAAAATTTGGCTCCATGAATATAACTAATATAAGGATCTGGCTATATGATTATAAAGCAGAAGCAGACATCCGTGCACAATTGTACATGCGCCTGCACCTGTGCATGCAAATCAGTTGAATGAATGTACAGGTAGGTATTTGCATGTGCATCTTCCAATTTTTGCATTTGATCGAGAGATCTGTCCATGCAAATCTGGGTAGATGCACACTGAGTGTGCTGGACCTCAGTTCGTACCTCTTAGAAATATCTCACCCTTAATATCTTGAGGGAATGAGTAACTCAGGGGCTTGGTGATAAGATACAGAGTCTTTTATATCTGTGTTTCTTTTCAAACCAAGTAGAGACCTATAGTCATTACTTTCTGACAGCTGGTTGATGACTTATGCAAAGAGAGAGTTGGTGGTCTCAGTTTGAGTTCTAACGAAGAACATACAATACAAACCATCTGCACTGGCTTCATTCTTGGCCCTCTGAGCAGAAAAGTCTATTATGTGAGACTGAAGCAGGACATGAAGAATAAATAATCTTTTCACCCTTACGAATGGACCTTCCAAGTCAAGATTGATGCCATTTGGCAGGGTAACATAGCATGATAGCAGTTTCTACCTATTTGGTGAGTAGTTAGGACTTGAGAGTGTCCTAACTAAATTCCAAGCCTATCAATATAGCACTTTTTATGTGCACTGTGGTCACTAAAAATATATTTTAACTTTTGACACAATTTGATTATATATATCAGAGATACATATATCTCTGATATATATATACATATACATATACACACACATATACATATATACACACACACACACACATTTTAGTTGTAATGCTCTAAAAATGCTTAGTCAAACTAGTAGTATTCTCTTCAGTAAGTGACATGGTACTGTATCTCTGGTACCTCAGACATTTTCCGGTCTCTTTCAGAAAGGCACATCACACACTGAGATGGGGGAAAAAACTGAATTATACTAAACTCGGCAAGTGATTCAGAGCCTACTTGCTTAGGACTCAGGTCTTTAATTTCATGCTGTGTTCTAAATTCAGCTGGGAGACAGAAGGAAGCAGAAGTTCATGCCTTTTTGACGTTGTTATAGTATAGCTTCAGCAGGGAAAAGTTGAGATCTTTCAAGATGCATTCTTACAACACAGAGAATATAATGTTTGTAAGACTTTTAATATGCATTCCCTCTGATATCTGTATTCACACACACACACACACACACACACACACACACACACACACACACACACACACACAGAGACAGATTTTCAGAAGCACTCACCTTTGGCCTTATTCTGTTCCCACTGGCTCTTTAATGGAACAGAGTTAGGACAATACTGAACATTTTTGAAAATCCTGGTCCCTACTCATAACCCAAGTAAATGGGCAGTGAGCAGGGGAACTACATGGAGAAATTACAGGGGACTATCTGCATCCACTAATGAAGCTGTAGCGATACACAAAGTTTTTGACCAGTCAGTGTATCCAAGCAATCACAGACCCAACAGACATCTCCATCATGCTCACAGTTCACCCAAGGGCCTATGCTCCAAGGCACATGTGGGTCTGGGGTGCACAGTCTACCTATGAACTATATCCTGCCTCTCCCACACTGGTTACAAAGCACTTCGGGACTGCTGCACTCCTACACTGGAGGATTTGTCCCTTAGATTCTATAGAACATTCCAAAGTAAAAGCATATGAAATTAAAGTTCAGGCAAATGTTTGTACAAAATATTTTACAGACATATACATATCAAATTAAGTGCTAAAATCTACATACTTTATAAAAATTGATTATTATAGCTGGTATTTTTTACTGTATGTTTATTGTATTGTTACAAATATAGAAATTGCCAATGCCATCTACTGGTGAAAAAGCAGAAAGGAACCAAGTATCAGAGTGGTAGCCATGTTAGTCTGTATCCACAAAAACAATGAGGAGTCTGGTGGCACCTTAAAAGATTAACAGCCTTATTTGGGCATGCATTTGAAGAAGTGGGTTTTTTACTCACGAAAGCTTAGGCCCAAATAAATCTGTTAGTTTTTAAGGTGCCACCGGACTCCTCATTGTTTTTGTAAAAATGAACATAATTTTCCAAATCACTATTTCTGAATAAAGATAGGCTGGATGACAATTAATAGTCTTCGTTCAGTTGTTCCTCTTAACAATTTTAAGATAAAACAGTTGAAAATGTGTAATTAAATGTTGGACTTCTTATGCAGACTTTGTTTGGAGTAAATGCAGGATCCTTAAAATTACTGCTACCATATAAACAATGCTGGAATAAGATAGGAGTTTGAAAGTAATATGAATTATATTTGAAGACTAGTGAGAAAATGTGTATAGGCTTGCTTGTTAGCCTCTTGTTTTTGTTTATGTTTCTTCTTTATTAATAAATTTCAACAAACTACACACAAGAGTTCTTAGGATTTTTTTGCTAATATTCAAAGTGCAAACCTTTGGCATACAAATCTGTAACACGTTAAAGCAGCAATGTCCAACTGTGAATGTGTTTGTTAATTATGCAACTATGACCACAAATCTAGTGGCAGAATATATGTAGCTAAAAACTGTTATTTTTGACACAAATACAACAGTAATGCAAATTTATTTAAACCCACGCTGATGGTAGTTTGATCCTGAATATCATATGGTTTGAGCAGTTTAATAAATTTATCTTCATCTTTTTCTTAGCCTTGGTTACATATGGGGTGTGTAGCGGGGTCCCTGCGGGGCCTCTCTGGCCCCTGCCCCTGCTGGGCTGAGAAAGCCACTCAGAGTCCTTTGTTGCAGTGCTTTATTTTACAAGTAGTGCTCCCAGCACCTTTTCACCACAATACACACAATCCCTTTCTGCTTGTCTACCAGCAGGAGAGAGGAGACAAGCTACTCCTCCCTGCTTTCTCTTAGTGCAGCTTCCCCTCTTCCCAGCTCCTCCCATAGCTTCCTTCCCCTGGGGCTTTTATCCAGCCCAGCCTGATGAGGCAGCAGCTGTTCCAGCTTCCCCAATCAGGGCCAGGTGATCTACCCAGCTCCAATTCACCTCCCTTAACTGGAGCTGGAGTGACAGAGGATTGGCTAAGCAGCTTTCTGCTTAGCGCCCTGTCACAGGGTATTTAACATCTCTAGTCTGCATAGCAGTCAGCAACTAAAACAAGTTATCACAACTGAACAAAGCTACTCACATTTGATTCTGGTCATGCAGTATGCTCTGAGGAGTGCCCTGCAGGTGATGAGTCATGTACCAGATTAAATAAGTGATACAGGACATGATAGAAGTTGGTAGGGTTCAAAGAGACTCAGATAGAATTAGAGTCCTGGGTATCAACAGATGGCAAGTAAGGGAATGTTCAATGACTGAGAGAGACCAAGAGTGCCCAGGAGGGAAAGAAAATCTGAAGAAAGTTGCTTGGAAGGGTAAAGTGGACATTTTAACTTCTAACGATTAGAGTAGCAGAGGTGAAGCCAAAATCAGTGACAGTGTCTGACCAGATCCGAGCAGGAAAATTACTAGGCCTCAACCAGCTGATTACCTCTAGATTCATGTTGGACAAAGGTGAAAGAAAGAGGAGCTTGAGGGCAGGTCTGATGTATGTCAAGAGAAGTAAAAACTGTAGAAGTTAAGATTTAATAAGGATGGATCCATCTGTTTCACATCTTAAAAACATAAATCTTCTGAAAAAGAAAGGAACATGAAGGAGTAGTGCCATGGAGAGAAAACAGGCTAGAGTTTGAATGCAGATAAAGGATATACATAAACACTTCCTTGTGGTCAAATGCAAAAGTAAGGACTAACTAATGGACCAGGCATTAAAGAGATTGAATCTGAAGAGGACGGGAATAGTGAAGGTACTTGATGGAGCAGTATGATACTGTGCTGTATACGTAAGACATACAATACAATATAACCCTCTTATAGCAAAGAATTTTATAATGAAATCCATGTTAGGGGAAATAAAGACTGCAGCTTTATTACTAATAGTAGTTTTCAATGGCATACACAATGAACATGGCGAAGAGCAAACACAAAAGAAGTCACCATCTCTATTCTGAAGAGCTTACCCTTTACAGAGAAAAGGAGACCCTCCTTCTCACTGCCACTAAGGACCCAGCAGTTTCAGAACCCATCTGTATCTGTAAATGCCTTCAGGAAGGACATATAATCACTCACATTGCAGGACAGCTGTAGAAAACAAACAGCTCTTCAATCCTACAGCGATATTGGGCTTACTTCTTCTTAGGCTCCACTAGCATAGATGCATCAAGACTGGGAACCAAGGATTTCTCTTTTCTCTTCCCTCCTAAAGCCTGTCTACATTAGTTCAGCAGCACCAGTGTTAATAGCTTTGGAAGCTCTAGTGTAAACATACCATCATCATAGCTCAGTGGTTTGTGCAGTGGCCTGCTAAACCCAGGGTTGTGCGTTCAATCCTTAAAGGGGCTATTTAGAGATTGGGGACAAAAATCTGCCTGGGGATGGGTTCCCCTTTGAGCAGGGGGTTGGATTAGATAACCTCTTGAGGTCCTTTCCAACCTTGATGTTCTATGAATTTTAAGCACTGAACCATCTGACCTGATCAGACAAGATCTAATTACACCATCCCTAAAATGATGGCAGCAGTCAATGACCCATCTACATGAGGGTTCCCAAATTGCTAACACTGGTGGAGCTGAACCAGGGATAGCAATGGTGGGAATATTTTTCAAAATTTCACTATTATAGACAAAACTGACGTTTTCGTTCTCTGCTCATCAAGAGCAGAAAAGGATGGGGAGAGGATAAGTGGTGCCTTCTAAGTGGATTAACACCTAACTGGCAGGCAATAATTGCTGTATTAGAATGGTATTAACACAGCAAAAGATCAATGTAAGCCCAAAGAATCTTCACTATGGCTTTTTGTACACCAGGGTCTTTTTTGAAAAAATTCTCATTACTGCTAACAATAGTGCAGCTCTATGGGTGGCAGCAATGGTGGAAGCGCTTGACAAGGTGCCACTGCACACTGACATGTCATTTAGCCTTCCTCTGAAATAAAAAAAAGAATAAAGGAGGAATAAAATAAGGAGAGAGAAAAATAAGAATGGGTGGAATTTAGACAAGTGCACATCAGACTGCACTCTTCAAAACATAACAGCAGTATCAAACCCACCAACATTAGTACATCATATCTCCAATGTGCCTCCTTCAAGCATAACTTTCTACTTTGAAAAGGGTGAGGGGCAAGAGAAGACAACATGACTAAAGAGAAAGAAAGGGGTAATGTTGGACTACATGATCACATAGTGAAATAGCATTTTGTGTCTTTCACGTTATACCATGGAAGAAAGAATTCAGAGTAATCCCTGCCTTTTGCTATTTAAAAAGAAAAAAAAAATCAAAGCAAGAGTCTCAGTTACCATACCATTAAATTTCTAGCACCAGATGTTTCAGGCAGGCCTAAAAAAAAATTGGAGGATTCAGGTTATTTTATAGGTACCACACAAGTCTCCTCTCACATCAGAAGGACTAAAGATGAAAGCTAAGGAATGGACTCAAATAAAAGGACCAAAGCTAAAACTTTGTAACATGTTGTACAACATAGCAAATAGGAAAACTGTAGAGATCTATTAAGAAATCGCCAACACTTGCAGAACATTTTCCTTCAAGTTTGCTGCAAGCGCAATGTGTGAGCCAGATTCTGCTATTGTTTACACCAGTGTAAGCCATGAATAGAGTTACACAAATGTTAAATTAGTATGTAAATCAGAATCAGGCCCCATTAAGCAACTATTGCTACAGTGTATGCTTGCCTATATTGTTCAGCATACTGACGAGCAAGTTTATGCTACTGTTTATGGAAATACAGATTTTAGAGAAATGCATTTGTCCCATATCCTCTGTAACTGACAGTAAAGGGTTATGGAGCATGTGCTCCTACTAATAGAGCCAGTAAATGGGTTTTTCCCCACTGCTGCAAGGCAACAATTGCTTCTCACAGATTAATATAACCACATTCTCCTATTTAACATAAAATGAAAATGTCGGCAGGGTCTCCTTCCACATGATAATCCCCTACTTGACATGCAATGACATTATCCCACTGAAGCTGGAGACAAATTTTAATTCCTGTTGTAATTACAGGGTTTAATGGAGAGAGGAGATGGCTAGGTGCAGAGCAACTATTCCCACCAGAAATTCTTTGGGGATACAAATGGTGCAGTCACAAAATGTTTATGCAATTGAGGGATCATGCTGTGATTCAACTCAAAAGAGACAGGAATCAAAGAATCACAACTTAGAATTTTAAAGGGTCACATGAATACTACATGGGCTCTATTTTGATTGTTTTTGAATGACGTCTCTATTTTTTCCTGGTGTTCCATTTAAATAAGAAATTTGTTTTTTTCAGTAGATACAGCAGGTAGACTTGGAGCCCAAGGCAAAAAAATATATATTTAAAGTTTTTTTAAAAAATAACAGTGACTGGAAAATATTTTTAGTTTAATTGTCAGCTTCAGTAATATCATTAGCAAAAATACATATAAAAGATTAAAACAATTTTTTTAGAATGTGTTTATTGTTCAAAATCCACATTAGGTATTGAAGAATATTTAAAATCTTTTAACTCATATGAGCTTTCAGAATCTGAGCTGGTAACTATGTCTTAAAAATTTTTAGTAGACGCAGACAAATGAGTATGAGCAACACCACTGGATTAGACACATTTGAGGACACAGTCTCTCTTTAATGTACCTTTCAAACAACTGAAAAAAGTGAATACATCGTTTTAGTCAGATACAACCTAGTTATCTCCATCAGAAAGACTGAGAAAACAGACAATTAGTACTTTAAAAAACAAAAAAAAACTTAGCAGGTCAGATACATATCACTAAAATTACACCGCATAAGAACAGATGGCTGGCTCCTAATGTCTGAATCCTGCAAGCTACTGAATGCCAAAAATTCAGTAAAACGGAGATGGTTCTTCTGTGTGGGTGGAGTCTGAGGCAGTTGCCAGAATCAGAGACCATGTGGGTCTCTGCTGAAATGCAAAGGAGGGAGTTATGATTGTACCAGGGAAGCTCTGGGAATACAGCCATTGGATCCACTAGGGGCTCTCAAACTGGGGGTTGAGACCCTTGAGGGGGGTCACAAGGTAATTACATGGGGGGGGGGGTCGCAAGCTGTCAGCCTCCACTCCAAACCCCACTTTGCCTCCAGCATTTATAATGGTGTAAAATATATGTTAAAGTGTTTTTAATGTATAAGGGTGGGGGTTGCACTCAGAGGCTTGCTATGTGAAAGAGGTCACCAGTACAAAAGCCTGAGAACCACTGAACTATACAGATCCACTGACTATGCATAAAGGAGGGTTTGCAGCATAGCTACTATAATCAGGGGCTATTGAAAGGTGTGATAATAACAGGCAGGTTGGGGCACGAAAGGTTTCTGTCCCCAACACAAATATTGTATAGTCAGGCTTTACTTGGTGACAAAAATTTTCACACCACCAGTACTGCCAACCCCAAAAGTTCAAATAACTTGAGTCAGCCCCCCCCCAAAAGATAATTAAAACAAGATTCAATCAGAGGTGTTGTGTCTGTCTTCTGTTTTTTGAACACCGCCCCCCCCTTTATGGATGTGAAAATTAAGATTGTTGCAACTCTTAAAGTGAGTGAGGCAATTTTAACCTCTGCTACAGGATCTCTTGCTAGAGGACCCAGTCAAGATTGGGGCCCCTTTCTTACTGTGCTTGAACAGGATCTAGAACAAAGGGTCTATATTTCAGGGTCTGCAGCTCTCAAATTTTGGTCCACAGGGAAATCAAGAGCCAGCAAGTTCCAACCAGTTACACAGAGACCTGCTAAAAGTTCCCAGAACTATAAGCTGAAATCTGACTGAGGACTCCTGTCCTGGGATCTGACTGGCAGAATTCTGTGGGTCCTGATTGGTTTCCCTGCTTGTATTTTAACCAAGCTCAGGAACAAGAAGTTGTCCATGCAACTGGGTTTCTTTCCCCTGCTTAGAGCTCCTTCCCTTGCACTACCTGCTCTTATTGCTTCTGATCTCCAAAGCATAGTGATGAGTTGTGACATGAGATCCCAGGATTTCAGAGCCCAGGCTCCAGCCAGAGCAGGAATGTCTACACAGCTATTTTTAGCTCTGTAGTATGAGCCCAAATCAGTTGACCCAGGACGAGATTTGCAGCTGCAGGATTTTTTTGCTGTGGATGTACCCTTACAGAACTGAGTTCTAGTCCCAGCTTTACCTGAATTTATATTGTCTAAATCCTGACCAGGGAAATGGGTGAATGGTAGTTACCCCCTAAGGTAGCAACATGAGACCTAGGCTCATAATAAGGTCTGTGAAGTGCACAGAAATATTAACAGTCTCTTGATGGGCCTGCAGTTTAGTGTACCCTCCTCTAGTCTACAGGGCACTGGAGGCTCTGTCTGATTTTGCCTCCACAAAATTATATGATGGCTGGAGCTTTTCACATCATTGCAAGACTGAAAACAGCAGCAGCCAAAATTGCATTTCTCTCAATGAATTTGAGAGAATTGTCAACATTGCGCATAACTAACTATTCCAGTTCTGCCTGTACAGTTAGCAGCCACATAGGTTCTGCGCCTGCTCCTATTGAAGTCAATGGCAAAACTCCTATTGACTACAATGGTAGCAGATTTGGCTCTCTTATACTATTGTACATACATAGGAGGGTTTTTCACTGAAAACGAAGTATCATCTCATTTGAATAATAGGGAAATATAATTTCCTTTCCCCCCTCCTTTCAGGTAGTCATGAGATCAAGCACTTATTTTACCTTTAAAAATGATAGAAAATATTTGGTCTATAAGAGTGGTCACCAACCTGTAGATCACGATCGACTGGTCGATCCTGGAGCCTCTGCCAGTCGATCATGATCTCTGGCCGCTAAAAGTACGGCGGCGCAGTGGGGCTAAGGCACGCTCCCTGCCTGTCCCAGCCCCATACCACTCCTAGAAGCAGCCAGCATGCCCCCGCGGCCCCTGGGGGAGGTCAGGGATTGCTGCTCCTGCCTGCAAGCACCGTCCCTGCAGCTCCTATTGGCCGGGAACGGGGAACTGTGGCCAATGGCAGCTGCGGGGGCGGGGGTGTGCGCTGGCAGACAGGAGCAGCGCATGGAGAGCCCTGCCCCTCCTGCCCCCCGGGGTCGCAGGGGCATGCTGGCCACTTCCGGGAGTGGCATGGGGCCAGGGCAGGCAGGGAGCCTGCCTCAGCCCCGCTGTGCCACTGACCGGGAGCCACCTGAGGTAAGTGCCGCCCGATGGGAGCCCACACTCCAATCCCCAGCCCTGAGCTCTCTCCCGGAGCCAGCACCCCAAAACCCCTCCCACACCCTGACCCCCGGAGCCAGCACCCCAAAACCCCTCCCACACCCTAACCCCCAGAGCCCACACCCCGTACCCCTTCCTGCACCCCAACACTCTGCCCCTGCCTGGAGCCTCCTCCTGCACCCAAACTCCCTCCCAGAGCTTGCACCCCTCACCCCCTCCAGCACCCCAACCCCTTACCCCATACTCAGCCCAGATTCCCCTCCCACACTCCAAACCCCTCAGCCCCTCCCCAGAGCCCACACCCCCTCCCCAACCCCGTCCCAGACCGGTGAAAATGAGTGAGGGTGCGAGCAACGGAGGGAGGGAGGAAGGGATGGAGTGAGCGGTGTGGGGTAGATCCTGGGTTGCACTTAAATTCAAAAAGTGATCTCGTGCGTAAAAAGGTTGGAGAGACCACTGGTCTATAATAATTCTGCACCGTTAGAGCCTGATCCAAAGCCCACTAAAGCCAATGGGAATCTTTCCATTTATTTCAATGGATTTTGGATCAAGCCCTTTATCATATCTAAACAGAAACCATTAATATTCAGCTCAGTCTTTCCCAGCAACTTACTCATCAAAAGGTTGATAAATTGTAGGTGAAAGTAGATGGAGAAAGTCTAGGTAGTGAGATAAAAGATAAATCATAGAAAGAACATGAAAAGCCAACAACCAGAAAGCTGATGACAAATGGCAGTTACAGCCTAGTTACAGACTTAGAACAATTCCAGAAAGGAAGACATGAAAAATCAGACAAAGGTCATGTGCTAATAACACTGAACAAAGGCCAATAATTAGAGGACATTGGAAATGAATACCGAAACAAAGATCAATGTGAGCCATAACAAAGGGGGCAACCAAAAATAACTAAGAGTCTAGAAAGAAGCAACTGAATGAAGAGAAATATGGAGAGTAATACTGTATTCCCTCAGCAAAAATCTTGGGAATGTACAGCTAAGGTTGATCATGAATCCTCCAAAAGCAACAACAAAAACCCCCAACATAAATATTAACAATGGGGATTTAATTTAAATGATCTAAAACAGCGGTTCTCAAACATCATTGCACCGTGACCCCCTTCTGACAACAAAAATTACTACACAACTCCAGGAGGGGGCGGCCGAAGCCTGAGCCTGCTCGAGTCCCACCGCCCTAGGCGGAGGGCTAAGGGTGTGGGGGGGGGGAAAGCTGAAGCCCAAGGGCTTCAGCCCCAGGTAGGGGACCTGTAACCTGAGCCCCGCCATACAGGGCTGAAGCCCTTGGGCTTTGGCTTCGGCCCCGGGCAGTGGGGCCAGGCTTCAGCTTTGGCCTCAGACAGTGGGGCTCAGGCTTCAGCCCTGGTGACCCCATTAAAATGAAGTTGCAACCCACAGTTTGAGAACCGCTGATCTAAAAGGAAATTCTCAGTTAAGGCTCACCTAACTCTACCCTGCTGCCCACCCTCCACATACACCCTCCACCCTCCAAGACCCTTTGCTATGGGAACTGGAGAGTTCTATAACAACATGCTAATTTTATCTACTTGTGATGCAAGGCATTTAAAAATAAACTTCTCAATACTATTGCTGAATCACTTTAGCAGCTTAATATCAGCATGTACTGGTGTTTTAGCAGTAATGTAAATTCATGTTAATTGTCTGAGATCATTCCTAAAAAAACAGATGTGTCAAGTTATTCAAGAATGATTGTCACATCAGTGCAACAACTGATTTTACTGAACAAATAAAATCACTTAGTAGCACACCTCTGGAATTTTGATTACCACCAAAGGGAAGAGTTTAAGTAATTCATATCTATTCCTGTAGCCAGACATATTAGGTATTTTACTTGTAATCCTTTACTGATCTATGGAAATCTTTGTATACTACAAAATAAAGCTAATTATACTTTCTGAAATCATTGCATTTCTTTCCTGAGTGAGCACCATCTCAAGGATCCTTTTTCACCTTCTTCTAAAACGTCTGCAATCCCCTACCTCAGCGCTGCTCTGTAGTGAGAGGCAGTGACTCAACTGTGAAGTTGCTAGCAGCAACACCCCTACAGGGAACACCAATCAGATCCAGCAGCATGAATCAGCTTAATTCTCCACTCGAGCTCTCTCCCTCCATTTTCTTTCTTCCAAGTAGCAACCACTTTATAGCACAAAAACAAATCTTTTAGCCAACTGGAACTAAACTCTCCAAATATATACCAAGTTAATCTGATTCTCCCCAGACAGTTATTCAAGGTACAGAAGTCTCTACTAGGTTGAGAATCATATTTATAGACTAGCCCTGAGCTTGTTAACATGCCAGATTACTTGTGTTTTGACGATGAATGTATCTAAGTATTTAGAGACATTGCTCAGTGCTTAGACATTGACAATGCTCTCCATTTCTCTGCACAGAACACAATATACTAGACAGATATTGCAGTATAGACACACCTGGTGCCAGATGATGATCCCAGTTACTCTTGTTTATGCTGGTGTAAATGAGATCCAAATGTAGTCCAAGATATTTTAACTTTAAAAAAAAAAACTTTGCTAAAAGTAGAGTTAAAAAACAACTTTATAACCACATTTTATCAGTAATTTTGGGGATCTGATCTTACAATGCATTAGAACAGATTCTAAACTGGTATAAATTGGCATAGCTCCAATTAAGTCAGTGGGCGCTACACTATTTACACTAGCTGAGGATCTCACCCATTGTTTTTCTGTCTAACATAGATAAGGTCTCAGTATTGGAGAGGTGAATATTTATTTAACATAAAGAGAGTCAGTACAATATTTCTCACATAAAGTCACATTTCTATAGAAGTAATAATAGCTAAAATGCAATGCACAAATTCTCCATTACAAGACAAATAAAAGGTACTTATGTCATTTTAATTAAAAATCTACACATAGTATTCAGTCAGACGGCACTAAGGTTTATATGCAACAACTCAACAAGTATAATTAATAATAAAAAGGTGTGTATGGTATGTTGTGTGTATTTTAACACAAGAAAAGCTGCACATCTCTGAGAGTGACCTTTATTGATTAAGCATCTATACCACATTGTATTACAAGATGGCATTTGGCAGAAAGTTTATATTTTAAAGTGTGGTGCAAACAATGCCTATGCAGCAACATCTGCTTCAAGGAAGTTTCTTTGAACATCTTACAAAAGTAATACAGATTAAAATAAAGCAGATGAATCCAAATTGGCATGCATGTGGTTGCATGTCTCTCTATAGATACGTATTTTGTATGTGCACACACTTCTCCACAAAAAGACAAAGGAGAGAGAAGGAATACAAAGCCAGTGGAAAAGACAGAACCAGCAGGGAGGGCGATAACCCACCCTGGACATGTTTGTCAGTCAACTGGGATTCTCAACCACCACACTGAGAACCTGCAGACTAAACTGATACATCACCTTTTGTTCTTTCTATTTCTAAATGTGCTACTCTATTCAAATAATTTCTCCATCACAGAAACAATACATTTTGGGTAGAATTCACCCTACTACAGAGGGCCCAAGGCAAGCCCTCCTCACTGTTTAAGTCTCAAGATGTAGATATGGATGAAATGGCCACCAACAAGGCCTCCACTTCCTCTCCATATCAGTGAGCTCCTGCCTGGTACTGAATAGGCAAAGACACGTTCATTTGGGGCAAACTAGGAAAGGAGACAATAGGAACTAGTCTACACACAATCCTTGCTGGTTTAGCTAAAATGGATTTTATTTGGACAAGGCCTAGAATCCACACTGATCCAGTGGCTGGAAGCCTCTGTGTAGGAGGCAGAAAGGGGAAGAAGAACATTTGTGGAGGGCCTGACTGAATGAAGGAGAATATGTTCCACCACCCTCATCCCACACTGATTCCCTACACAAAGCCTATTTACTCTGGCTTTGTGTAAGAAGAATTTCACCTATTATGCAATTGCAAAATAAATTTTAATTTAAAAAGAACTAACAAATTGTTTAAAAGTAGCTCTGTTTTAAAATAAATACTAGTCAGTATTTTTCCACCCTCATCTCAGCATGAGACAAATTGTTGCATGGGGGGGGGGTGAGAGAGATTTTTTCCTCTTGTGAAGTTTACTTCAAAATATGATGGAAATTATCATCAGTTCATGATGGAGAAAACAAAGAAGTAAGCACTGGGGTATTTATTTTAAGTAGTGTTCCTTGTTGTCTTGGCAACCATTTTATTAGCTTTGCATTTATTTTTCACCAGGACCTGACAACTTCAGTGCAAGATTTTTTTTTTTATTAAGGAGCCTGCTAACTCAGCTACTGTATAAGCCATAGGAAAGGGCCTGTTAGCATTTCCATTCTAAACCCCATTTTTGAGGGCATGATATATTGTCTTTATAAGTACTATTCTGGCTATACCTGAGCATACAGAACACCAGCAAGTGAATTTATTCTTTTATAACATTTAAAGAAGTATGTTGGAACTTAATTCTACTCCCATTGATATCAATGGGAGTTTTGTCACACACTGCAGTGGGAGCAAAATTAGGCCTCAAATTAACTTATTCCTCAGATATACAAATGTAAAAAGTAAGGATGCTCAGGAGAGGCATATTCTCTTCAGTGCCTCTCCTTTCACCTTATGAGTGTGACCCCACCTCTGTCAGACCCTTTTGGAGTAACATACCCTGTTTGCATTGTTGCTTTCTGTAGCCCTTGAATTGCTGTGAAAGGTGCGAGGAAACTTATTACTCTTGGCTCTGTCACTGTGCAGCCATGCAGGGATTGCACAACATTTTTGTTACACATTTATATTGTGGTAGCACTTAGAGGGCCTTCACCAGGTGGAGGACCCCACTGTGCTAAGCTCTACACAAACATTAGTAAAGACAGTGCCTACCCCAAAAAGTTTATCTGGTTTTATGTTTGGATCACACTAAGGGCTTAGTTTTAAACAGGCAAAAGCAGGGAGTTTCAAAATTAAGGGTGACATTTGTTATTTAACTATATCCCCCATCTTGCATATGATGGGCTCTACTGGAATCTCGTCAGGTTGATTTCCCCCCCACCCCCCGCCCTCCCCTCCATGATGACTATTGTATACTTGTTTTACTGAACATGGGTCTTAGCTACCTGGATTTTCCAAGATGAGGAGAAATTTAGTCGGTTTTGCATTTAACACAAAATGTTAACTCTGTTGTGAAATCAATCATAATTTAATTTCAATCCAGGCTCAGAAATTTCAACAGAAATCAGTTACTTTGATTTTTATGCAAAAAGAACTCCAAAAAAGGTCTCCAAAAAAGGCCTCCTTTTCATGGCACAAAATGGAAAGCACAATGGAGTGTCACATGGGTTCAGTACCAAGGCACTGAGGATAGACACCAATATTTTGCCCTCAGTTCTGTGAAGAAGGATCTCACTGAGGTCAATGAGAGTCTTATATAAGCATCTGAGGGTAGAATTTGACCTAGAGTGCAGGCTTCACTTCTGAATTTCCTCACTTTTTCAGGTTTAAGCCAGATTCTTTAATGCCTTTGAACATAGATTTGTGTGTCTTATTGTTTAAAGACTGAGCAGTGCTAGAAAACACATTTATACTGTTTGTCATAGAGATCGTGATGAATTCAAGTCACATACAATTAAGCTGTAATTCTACACAATGACAGACTAAACAGGCTGTCTAGACAAAAAAGGCAGCTAAAAATACAATTCCTAGAGAATATTTCCTAGATGATTTTATAATCTTTCCATTGAAAAAAATAGAGTGTATAATCTTACTTTTTATTTAAATGATATCAGAGGATTTGCTTGGTTTTAATTCATGTAAACCTATCAAAAAATAATGTCCCAAGTTAAGCCATTTAACTGCACTTGCTGAAAATCTGAAATGCACGGTCATGTTTCTGCTATAATAAAGGCACAGACTTTTTAGCTGAAATCTTAAATTAGACATTTACAAATTAAATTTAGGTGTAATGTACAGTTCCACCCTCAGGGTCAAATCCTGCTAGTCTTACTCATCTAACTACTCTCAAAGCAACAAAAGGGAAACTTGTGACACTAAGCAGCTGAATTTGGTTCATGATCAATGAAATTTAAACCAAATTGCAAGATATGTACTTTGGATTTGATCCCGCTTCCATGAAAGTCAACGATGGCAAGACTAGGACCTAGACGTTCATTTTTATTTTTTAATTTGTTCTGCTGTTTCACAGGCCAAGGGGAAAAGTCCAAAAATTTTTGGTTTTCTAAATCTAGCAGAGTCTATGCACATTTGGTCACCAGTCTGTTTATTAGAGACAAATGCTATTGTAACTAATACTGCACGAAGTTACAGAAAAATCTCCAGTGTGTTAACCAAGATGACAGAGTGAATACTGCAAGACAAGAAGCATCAGAATCTCTTTGTTACAATTTGTGATACTGATTCTAGGAATCTGCTGTAGCAGCATTTCTTAACCATCCCTACCATGCTCATGACCAGTAATTTTAATGTTATTTACTCAATATTATGCTGCATTAGTTGTTACACTTACATCCACAAATATTTCACCAGTGAAAACAACCTACATTCCTTTGAGAAGACTGTATAGTATTAACTAACATCTACGGTTGATTGCACACATGCCTAAACTCAAGATTTGTTTTAAAAAAAAAAAAAAGGTAGAAAACTTACCAATCATCAGATTCCCATGAAATGACAGAAGTCAATTCTGTATGATTCACAACAAACTATAAAATTAATTTTTATTGGTACAAATCCTCATATGAAAAGCAGGCTTTAAGAGAAGTCAGAAGAGAAGATTTAGGTTTCATGCCTCCCATAAAAGTCCACAGTCCCCACGGAAGTGAAAGAAAAGTGTTCCCTCAACCATTCAAAGCAGGGGAGTGGAAAATTCTATCTGAGCCACTCAGACACAACACTATACAAGCCATGTTCACAGAACAGGAATTATACCAATTCTGAAGGGCTTTATCATACTGCAAAATTAGCAGTTCAGATGTAGTCATAGTGTAGTCAAAATAGGGGAAAAGAAAAAGCTGACTTGTAGGGGGAAAAGAAATGGACTTGACTGAACAATGAATCCCAGAGTAAGCCAGTCCTCCCTTTCTGTATAACAAAGTGGTGGCCAGGAGTCATTTCTGTAGCAGTGCCCCTCCATCATACCCAAATGCCACAGAAGGCCTTCCAAAACAGTTTGAGGTGCTATGTGAAGACGGGGTGGACTTGAGATTAAAGGGGAGCAGGGCCCTCTCTCCCTCCCCAACAAACTAGGCGGAAATCAGCTGAAAATTGTATTAATCTTTAAATTACAATATTCCATTCTGTGGAACTGGTGCTGAGGCACGTCTTCTACTGGATTCCCCTGAGGTTTACGTAGATCTCAGGGGATCTGTGGTTTCTGGCAGCTGAAAACCCTTTTCATTAACTGAGGGATGTAGGTAGCCTTGTTTAAAGTAAGTGCCCCAAGACAGTAATTTGCTGAACAGAGCCTGCTCTGATGCAAAGAAATACCAGAGAAAGCAAAAGCTTCTTACTCATTCTCAAAATGTACCTTAAGTAAGGAAATGGATGGGGCAGAAAACTGTTACAGGGCTACATAGTTTTTCACCTTTCAGTTATCAGTTCAATTCCAGCCCAAGTAAGTAGTAACCAAAAGTTACTACCTTTTGATAGCTCTTTGGTGACCTGTTCAGCAGGAGTTGATAGGCTAAATCCAGTTCCTTCTGAACACATTTCCATGAGACAAAACCTCCACCTTTTGTTCCAGACTTACTCTCAGAGAGAACCATGAGTGAATGATTTTAGAGAATGAACCACCCCTCCTCCCTCTCTAGAAGTAGTCCATCCAAGTCAGGATCAAGGCACATTGTTGAGATTGTGCTGTGCCTATTCTAATAAAAGACCTCCAGTCTCCAGGGCTGTTAATCTGTCACTTTACCTTAAGGAAAACAACCACTCATTCAAAGAACGAGTATTGCCTAAACCTCAGTAGCACCCAAATATCAATATGGAATGAAGCTGAACATAGCGTTGAACATGCAAAATAACTAAAGCATAGGTTTTAGTTGGCTTACCGTACAAAGTACTATCAAATATATTGCATCACATATTTGAATATTTTGACAAAAGAATATGTCTGAAGCTTTTTTTTTTTAAATAGAGAGAACAATCATCCTGTGTCAGAGACTAAAAACTAAGCTGAGTTATGCAGTAGTTTTTTTGTTTTTTGTGGGGGATTTTTGTTTCTTTTTTTAAAAAAGCTGTCAAACATTGGTCAAAACTAAAAAGAACTCTTACCTCGAACTTCAGGAGAAAACCGAGCTGAATGGCGAGACACAAAAAGTTTCAGTTCTTGGTCTAAGTTGCATTCAATCAGATTTGTGTCCCATGATCGGATTCCTACACATCAAAACACAATATATATTCATATTTAACATGAGTGGTTTGAAAGTTTTCAACTGAATATTTTGGATTCTCATTCATCAGAGTTAAATATTTCTCCATTCCAAAGCCTGCTTGTGTCCCATCCTTTCTCTCTCTCTCATATCCACACATTTGACAGCTATTTTGTTCATTTGCACTCACTATATAGCCCAATCTTGTATGATACTGAACATTCCGACACCACTGAAGACAGTGGTCAGCGAGAAATGAGGGAAAGTCAATTCATTGGTGCTAAAAAGTGGTGGCTCCTACAATCTGAGAATTGCTTGTTGATGATTCTGCAGCATTATGACATTTATTAATAGTATATGCCCCCAAACTGACTTGCAATGTAATAATACATTGTTTTACTGATCATTACCTACTGAATTGCATAAAACTAAATTATTCAGGGGAATATTTTAGCCACGTTACAAGATCATTGTGTTTGCTCCCATGAAAGAAAAATGACATCAGCTTACATTTATTATAGTCCCAATACTTTAAGTATTAAATTGGCAGATCTCTTAATGAAGAGCTGTTATGCTAGTAATGAGCCATCTCATTTAAAGTGAAAATATAAATTGTTACTTTATTCCCTTTGTTCAAGAAGTGTCAAAATTCTGTCTCTCTGAAACATAAAATATACTACTTGATCTCCTCTCTTAAATTAAATTGGAAACAGTCCTACTACTTTGCTGTCCAGTTTCTTTTCTCAGTTATTTAAAGAGGGAGATTCTTGACACATGTAAGGCACTGAAACTTATGTTTCCATAATAAATATTTTTAAAAGTTTATAGTTGGGAGGGGAGAATGAAGTTACCAGTTTAAATATCACAGGAATGAGAAAACCAAATATGAAATGGTCTGGAATGCTTTGTATTTTTCTACAACTCAAAAATTCTTTATTTTTTAAAAAGTGAAAAAGTGTGCAGGCAGTTGTTCTCCAATAAGGTACAGGTACTCGCACCACTCCGAAAATAAATTTAAATGTTCATCCTCTTCTGCTGGGGTGTGGTGATTAGACAAGCACAAACTAGCCAAGCTGGATGGCAAGTGGATGGGTAGAGGAAAAGGAGCAGAGCCTATAATGGTATCTTCCTCTTCCCATTCTCATAAGCTGAATTGTCTCTCTGGCTTTTCCGTACATGTCCTGTCATGCAACTGTGGAGTTGGGGCTCTGCAGTAGTTGGGGAGGGAGGACCCAGTTGGAGGAGCTAGAGTAAGGGTGAGGGCAACCACTCAATATGGTACCATCCCCTGGCATTTCTTCTGGAAATTCCAACATGACTTAGGAGTTAATGCTCAAACTAGCAGCACTACTTCCCACTTTCTTCTCCCTCAAGGGGGAAAAAAGAAACCCTAGTTCTAGCCTGACTGGATGGTAGGGATGAAAAGAAAGAAGTCACAGAGACAGTTCAGCACTCTGCATGGTTCGTCTGAGATCATTAGGTTTGATGACTGGATTCCCCATACAAGTTTGAGGATCTGCATTTCAAGGGCCTTGCCCCCTGCCCACTCCAGAGGCCTTTGCTATAGAGAGAAAATCCATCTAATGCTTCCGGCAGCTTCAAATCTGTTGAAATACAGGTTTATTTCTCCCATTTCCATGTGATTTTGCAGGGGAGGAGATGATTTAACTCTTAGCTTGCTGTTTTGATCCAATAGCTACTTTGTGCCATCAATGACATCATAGGAATGCTCATTCTGCAGCAGGTCCAGAAGGCACATAGAGAGTAGCTACTTTTGATGATTTTTCTTAAGTGTCTTTATGACAGCTTTTCAGCCAGACTATCAGTGTGCCTGATATTGGGGTATGTCACTTTATTAATAAACTGCAAATTTTAAACAATTTTAAAATACAAGTTTTAGAAATATATAATTTTCCATACATTTCATAATAGTTTATTAAAATAATTTCCTAACTAAATTACTTAGTTGAACTATAGAGGTGCTCTCTCACTACTTGAATTGTAACATCTTTGCATGTAGGCACCGGAGGTCACCCGCTGCTAGGAGTCTTCCTATCTTCATTTGCTAGAAACTTCTTGGTCATGCAGTGCATTTTTTGGTGAATGAATTTGGGAATTAAATACACCACAGTAACAGTGTTCATATTTAACTGTTTCCATGTGTCAAATACTTCAAATCAAGAATAATCTTAAAGATATCATACCCAGCATCAAGCATCATCCAGATAAGTAGGACATCAGAGAAATGCTTTTTGTAAATGTACACTGACCATAGATCATGAAGCTAAACAATGGTGATTAAACAAGTCCTAAACTCAGGCAAGCTCCAGACAACAGCTCATTGACCTATAATAGCAAACCCTGAGTGATGAGCAATGGTGTTGTTTAGAGATAGACTACAAGCATTTGGTAGACCTATTAAGCAACACAGACGTTGATTCAGTGATGTTGCAGGCACACAGTGTCTGTCCTGCCATCATTCGGTGCATGGACATCCTTTTGATGCAAATGTATAGAGTGTAGATTTATGCCTAGACTGAGATTCTACAATACAATACTGGAACAGAGCCAGATTGCTCAGCCTGTCAATGTGCAAAACAGAAGATTCAAGAAAATGCTGGAAGCTTAAAATGATAAACCTCTATCCCGCTGTCCTCGGGAGCCCAAAAAAATCTTACCGCGTTATAGGTGAAACCGCATTATCTCAAACTTGCTTTGATCCGCTGGAGCATGCAGCCCCGCCCCCGTGGAGCACTGCTTTACCATATTATATCCGAATTCATGTTATATCGGGTCACATTATATTGGGGTAGAGGTGTATGTAATTATTTTCTTTATCTTAAAGAGCATTTTCTGTACTTGAAGGTCCATGATTCAGCATTTCTGATATAAACACCATATTTCAAATAGTAAAAGTGATAACGATAAGTATATGTATTGTTATGCATGTAGTCAATGGAAGTACAATGGAACTAGGATCATTACTTCTTTCCGGGATATTAGAAATACAGATGGCGCTAGCCCCTGGACTAATTATACAGCAGAATGGGCACACCCACAAGCCTTAGTCTGTGGATAGATCTTGAAGCCATTTTTTGGCACATCAGAAGGCAACCCTAGACCACTAGAAGACTGACATTTCAAAACAAGTAGTTACACAGAAAGAGATATTTCAGGAATTTAAAAATACAGTTGGCAAACTCAAAACAAGAAACCCTCTCTTCATAAAATTTAAAGCAACTAAATCTGCAATCATCCAGGCTGCATAAGATCAAACCACTGATGTAAATTATCAGATAATATCTTCTCTGATTCTGTTTCTCTTCAGTACTGTACAAGAATCCACAATCTTCAATGATGATGCTCAAAAGACATACCAGACAAGATAGCAAAGAAGAATTAACAGGGACGCTGAACTCTTGAAGGCCTTGTTGAGAATGGATGGTTATGGAATGGAATATTTTTTCCAGATAGTAGTGAGCTTTCCTCAGAAAAGAAGAGATTCATCAAGCCCATATTTAGTCCACAAATATACAGCTACAGACTTCCCCAGTGTGTTAATCCAGAACAAAGCAGCTGAACATCAGATCAGTGATATCTCCAG
The DNA here is from genome assembly GCF_020497125.1 of Mauremys mutica. NCBI lineage: Eukaryota > Metazoa > Chordata > Testudines > Geoemydidae > Mauremys > Mauremys mutica. The sequence goes on from NC_059077.1 coordinate 47,487,542, forward strand.
TAGTTGAATTCCTAATCAGATCATCTGCCACCTGCAGGAGAGAGGTGACTTCTAATCCAACATTTTGAGTAGACAGCCCACAGGGTTGCTTATAAATATCTAAAATTTTAAAAGATGCTAAGCTTTGTGAGTTTAGGTGGCAGCAATGGAAACTGTACAGCAGGAATTACACAGCAGAAGCTTCAAGAGCCTGAAGAGGATTTCTTCAGAGGAAGGATGACATGAGATGTCTTGAGGGCAGAAGACACATCCGTTTGCTCTATTAATTATTAATAATTTGATTTAAAAATGCAGCCAACTCAGCTTTAACTCAATCAAAACTTGGGTAAAATTAGGAAAATACAATGACCAACTGGTTCTAAATTACAGAGCAGAGCAACAGCATCAGCAGTTTTCACTAGAAGACAATGGCAGCTATAAATATAAAAAAAGGTAATTTTAAAAGTGGTTAGCTGTGACTAGCTAATCCTTAATCAGAAAAGAGTAAAAAATAAATTTGGAAAAAAATAATGAAGTAAAACAGATGGTGGGTTTTGAAGCAACAATAGAAAGAGACAATTGAAGTCCTATTTGTACTGCTGAACCACACCTATAAACCAGGAATGGTAATAAATTCACTGTTTAAAGATCTCTCTCTGACAATGGACATTTTCTGAAATCTCTACCCTCATCAGCCCAAAAAACAAAACACATTTGTTAAAAAAACATCAGTAATGCAGCTTAATAAACTATGGCATCTAGTAATGATTTTATTTGTACTGCATATCAATATTGTGAAATCAAAGCATTTTCCAAGTCACTGAAATCTATTATTTGGAAACAATATCAAGAATTGATTAAGAAAATCATGATTTTCACTTATATTTTGATGGAGTTGTGACTTTTAAAAAAAAATATAGCAAATATACTGAGTCATAGCAGCAGCCTGTAGCTGGATAATGTAAGGATTATGGGAGTTAATGTTCAGATATTTAAATTTTAATCACTTAAATCTTTGTTGTTTTTCTCCTATAAAATCTATTTCTGTAAAATTCTCTAAAGCAAAAAAAATTCTTATTGCTGAAAGTTGGAAACAATAGAAGCAGCTGAGTTCCTCCTCAGGGGTTCCTTGCTATTCAGAACTACGACTCCCCAAATCCCTTGGATTTTATTTTGCAGTGACGAAATCCAGTTTGTTTTTAAACAGTTATTTTTTTTTAAATGTTTTTTTTTTCTTGGCTATGTGAACGCCCTTTGTCCGCTATGGGCTGCCATAGGGACCGCAGTGCGGACTGCACCACGCCCACGAGCCGGTATCTCTGGGCAGACAGACTCCAGCAGCACCAAGAGGGGAATAGAGAAAGCGAGGGAGGCATTGCTGCTGCTGCAGAAGACCGGAACGACCTCTGCAGAAAAACCACTAGCACAGCGCAGTAACAATGCGGGGGGGGGGACACAGAGAAGCAAGAATAGTTGGGGGGCGGGGAGCGGCTCGAGATCAGTTGCAGTGGAGGGAGAGGTCTGTTGTCTCACCCGTTCACCTTCTCCTTCCTTGTGTCTCAGGCTGTGTGGGTGCAGCAAAAGCCAACTGCAGATCTTTGTGCGGGGGAAGCCAGTGCGATATAGAAGGAGCTCCCTCCTTCATCGCTGCTGCTGTTGCTGCTTTATGGACTTAATAGTCGTATATGTCTCATGATACTGCACCTACACTACTAGATTAGCATTGGCTTGAACACAAAGATCAGATTCCTGCAGTCTTTGTCCCCCGTCCCTTATGTCTGGACATTCTCGATAGGGAAGTGACACCTAGGAGGCTGTAGGTCCGAGGGGGGGGGTAAAGGAAAAGGGCAGAAAATAAGCAGCCCCCTCTCCAGCAGGCAGAGATTTCTGTTTGGCTTTCCCCAGTTTTCCTTCTGAAATGGTAAAAAAGGGCAATGATGTCACGCAAGGTGGGGCGCTCCTTGAGCTAAAAGGAAAATTCTCCCTCCCGGGCGCCAAACTGAGCCACCAAAACCGCTTCAGGAACCGCAGCTGCATCCCTCCGCCGGTTCTAACCCAGGCTACCCTCCCGACCCCTCCAAGGCGCGTGTCAGCCAGCCGAGGAGGCTGAAGCCTGTCTGGGTTGGGCTGGGCGAGCCCCGCTGCCAACTGTTGGCGCTGCGCTGCAGCTCGGAGCAGAGGATTTTCCCCCTCCGAGCGAAGGGAGTGGTTGCATCAGATTCTTTTTTCCTTGTGGTTTAGTGAAGGCAACATCTTGACTCCTGGCGCCGGACGCTGCGGCAGACGGTGAGGAGCCAAGGGCGGGTGCCGAGCCGGGGGCATTTATGGCCGATAAAAGGGGGAGAGGAGACATCAGCAAGGACTTCTGTGCAACCTGTGGTTGTCCCCGTGCCTGCCACCCCCACCCGCAGCGGCAGGGCTGTTCCCGGGGGCGGGACGGGCCGCTTACCTCGCTCTATGTTGCCGATGGCTCGCCTCAGGTGCTCCTCGGTCACGAGCTCGCCGATGACCACCAGCAGGTAGAATTTGCTGTCGAGGAAGCGGTGCGAGAGGCTGGGCGAGGGGGACGCGGGGTTGGGGATGCTACAAGACGGGTCCGGCTCCGCTTCCACCACCACGGTCGCCATCCTGCCAGCCCCTCTCCTCCTCTTGCTGCTGCTCGGGGTGGGGGGGAGGGAGGGAAAGGATTCTCTCCAGCGGTGCCTCCCTCCTCGGCGCGGAGCTGCCGAGTGGTGCCGGGCTGCGGGCAGCAGGCGAGTGAGGGCGGGCGGGGAGGCGGCGGCGCTTTTATACCGAGACGGTGCAGGGCTGGGACCCGGGGAGGAGGAGGGGGGGACCCAACACATCCCGGCGCGTTGCTGCTGCCGCTGTTCCAGCATCCACAGCTGATGTCATCTGCAGCAAATCATCCCCGGCGCTGCCTCCGGAAGCAGAAGGGACGAGGTGTGCAAACAATGCCCAAGGCTGAGCAAGGTGTGGGGGGCCTGGGGCCCAGCAAACCGCCCTCCTTTGCTGTGCAACCCCCAATCCCGACCTTAGCACACAGGCCCCCCAGAGAGAGGCCAGCGGAGGAGCAAAGTTCAGGCCAAATCTCTCTCTCTCTCACACACACACACACACACACACACGTTGACATGTAGCACAAGGCTTTTCCTCTCCAAACCTGCCTGGGAACAGTACCTTCACGGGGCACCCTCCTTTGCCCCTGCCAGTCACAACTCCATAGGGACCCTAGCCACAACATAGGCATGAACTTTCGGTTTCACCTATTTTAAATAGAGCCAGTCATGAAGTGCAGAACCACAGATCACCTTCTGGAACAGGGGTGCTTGCCCTGAGGATTTTGGTTTAGGTCCCATCTTCATTCACAAAGATAATGTCCCATATAATAAGAAGTACTGTACGCCATAATCTACAGTAGCAATTGTCCAGACTCCTGAATTGCACCATAATATTGCTGCAGAATTTGGGGAAGTTACTGTAGAATACTGTAGTATGTCTTTACAAGGGAGAATTCAGATGTTCCCTTTAGTCTTTTTATTTTAAACACTCTGAAACTATGGCCTTTGTTAACACAGTCAGTGCTCTGTAGATCTAGGATTCACTCCTGAGACATGGTCCTTCCATGATGCCTTGGATAGACTACAAAAAACTCAGTTCCTGCATAAACAATTTGAGCCAGAGCTCCACCAGTGACTTGTAAAAGAACACACCCAGAATTACAATAGTAAATTTGGAAGGGATGTAAATTCTTATGCTCCAATGTATAAAGATAACCTGCCACAGGATAAGCTTCTTCTCAGCTGGGTAGAGGTTATCCCATTACTACTTCATGCAGGGTTTAATGCACTTTCCTCTGAAACAGTTGGCACTGGCTACTATCAAACACAGGAATCTCAGCTGAATGGACCACAAAGTACAGCAACTCCTATGTTCCCAAAATGTGTTTTTATTTTTACAGCACTCTGGAGTCACTATAACAAACAAGTATTTCAGGTGTTATAAATAATAATAGTAGTAATAATTTATTGGTATTAGAGTAGAGAGGCCCCACCCAAGATCAGGACTCCATTATGCTAGGCGCTGTATTAACATAGAGACAGTCTTTGCCCAGATGAGTTTACAGTCCAAGTAAGCAAGACAGAGGAAGGGTGGGAGAGAAAACAGAGGCACAGAGAAGTGAAGTGACTTGCCCAAGGTCACAGAGTAGATCAGTGACACAACCAATAATAAATTCCATATCTCCTACTTATTCGCTTTGGACCATATTGCCTGTATTGTTATAACTATTTCATATAGCCATGTGTTTCTAACATGAATAAACCTTCTCCAAATAAACACAGAGAGCATGGCAAATTCTGGCTAATGTGATGAAACTGACCTCTAACAGTGCATATACACTATAACATTTCTGAGCCATTTTCCTGCATATGTATAGTTTCCCTGGTGCTTCAAGCCATGTAAATCGTGTTGTAGACTGGGCACAGGCATTTTGACAGCCATGTCATGTAAACCCAGAAGACTCAATGGAAAAAACAACTGTACAGAACAATTGATAGCAATTTTCGTAAAATAGATAAAAGTCTTAATGGACACAAATATGCTGCAAAAGTGTCACTAATATGAACCGTATTCTACCAGTTGTGACTATAGCTTTTTCCTGCTGAGAGTCAATTTTTTCATGGCATGGTTGCACTGATCTGTGTTGATACATATGGGCACACAAATACATATGGATGATGCCAGCTTCCCCATAGCCAAGCCCTGTTAAACTCATGCCCACGTATACACTACTTCAGTTACAGACATGCTGAGAGGTCTCTATAATTTTGGGGAGGAGCCTGCACAGAGGCAGGCAACCTCCAACATTCTCTCCCAACGCTACATATAGGTTTTCTGGTATGCTTACTGCATGTGTATTACCAGCAAGAATTTGGCCCATAAGCTGAAGAGAGGCTGCATCTAAAAGGTATTTTACTTAATGTTTACAAAATAGAGTGATAGTGATTCCTAAATATAAGGGTAAAAGGTTTTTCACACATCACAATCACAACAGGTTACGTGCATTAATGCTATGAAATGTATTCCATCGCACAAAGTGCATTACATGGGTGACTTAGTGCCTTCTGTTTAAAAAAAAAACACACCACCACCACCAAAACAAACAACTGTGGGAAAATTATCTGTTGAGATTTTAGGCGATAAGGTTTACTTAAACAAAACAAAAACAAAGAAACAAAAACAAACCCCTAAATATATGTATATGATACAAGTATACCTAAGGTAGCTTGCTGAGGAATATGCTTCAGTAGTCTTGTGTTTTATATTATGTTGCCACAGACTATATAAATTATTACAGAAAATGAACTATGACAATTTATAACATTGTGGTAGGAGCTGGCATATTAAAACCCCTAAGGGCCAGATGCTACCATTTGGAAGAAAAAAAAACATTTTTGTCTCTCTCTGAGGGCTGAGTCTGGCTCATTGATGTTTTGCATTCCTTAGATATTCACAAGCATATACAATTGGCAGATCTAAGGTAAAATTGGGACCAATAGCATGCTTGTTACAAATGCAGGTCTAGCTTCATGGATATGGCTCTTGGAGAAGGTTGCAGGTTCACAGTTTACATGGTTGATGTTCAGACAATAACTTGCCCTGAAGCTTGTTTGTTGGCATTTTGAATTACAAAACAAAATATTGGGGTAGCCGTGTTAGTCTGTATCCACAAAAACAAGAAGGAGTCCGGTGGCACCTTAAAGACTAACAAATAAAACTTTGTATTTGTACCCTACACTTTTCTTACCTGAAAAGAAGTTGTCTTCCTTACTAGTAACAATAAAATCTGAAAGCATATTTATATTCTGCAAGGTGGAAGCATATCACCAGATCTTCAGTCAGGTGAAATGAGAAGATGTACTTTGTAAAGCTGACTCTATGTCACATGGCCCTCAGTGCTTCTTAGCTGCAGCAAAATTACATAAATATACTATTTTGGATAAAGAAATAACTAAATTAATTTAGACTGTACACATACAGATTTAGAAAGACGGTAACTGGTATCAACTGTTGAAAAAATGGTTAAAGTTCATGTTAACTGATCCATTTTTTACTTAGTACCCAAATTAACAAACTCAAATGATACACATAAGGCTATATTTTCATCTGGTGATATATTATTAATCCTCTTTATAATTAATTTACAATCTTAAAGGTGAATGTCACAGGAGACTCACGACTTGTCTGGTGCCTCCTTCTGGTCACTCTTGAGATTTGCTCTTGAGGTCAACACCCCTTCCCGTGGTTGCACACCATCACACTGTCTCTCAGGTTTGCAGCTCCTCTCTTGTCCCAGTAACCACAGCATCTTCTTCATGACTCAGCCCTCCAGCTAGGTCATGGAGTGTTCCCCCCATTCCAGGTACAGTCCTTCTATTCTCCATCACTCTCACAGAGACCCAGACAGTATTCCTGTTCACCATCCCACAGGTCTATGCCACACCCTCGGTGGCTGGTAGGGGAACTCAGACCCATTCACTACTCTGGGTTCCAATCCAGGGACCCTACACCCAGGAGTTCTGGACTTTCCTCTCCCAGCCCTCACTGCTCCTACCCTGGACTGCTTCCTACAACTGCTGCAGCCTACATGTCTCCGCAGCCTCCAAACACTCCTCCCTCTTCCCAGGGAGTGACTACCCTTCCCCAGCCCTTGTTTGTTGCCAGCTTCCCGGCTTTATAGGCCCCACCTGTTCCTGCACAGCCAAACCTGCTTGCAATCCCTGCTCTCTGGCTCTTCCTCCAGGTGCAGCCTGTGGAGTTAATAGACCTACCTGGCCACCTTAACCCCTTCCAGTCCTCTTTGCAGAGCACAAGACCTATTATCCACCACTGAAGTCCTATCTTAAATGGAGTTTACATGGTGTATAGGCCTCCTAATTGCCTTCTGCCCAGGGCTGAATGTCACCCCAATTATAGAGGAAATACAATGCCCTCTGCACCACTGAAGTCTCATTTTATGAGCTTCAATACAACTGCAATGGTTCATAGGGCCTTGTGTGGTCCCTCTTTACTGAGGGGATGGTATGAGCACAGTACAATACAGTATGACACAATCGATACAGAAATGTGTTGTGTGGCATTTACAACTTGAGTACTTCATGAAAAAGATGGATTTTCAGGAAGACATAAAATGAGGCTTCACTTACCGTAATTATAGAGCCTTGCCAAGTAGGTGTGAGCCGAAGTTAGTGATGTGCCACCCACATTTTAACAAGGAGCACCATCAACACTTTCTGCCTCAGTTGGAGATCATGTGACATTTCCTAAGTAAAATACACTTCTCCCACTTCGAAAAATTCATCAATCCAGTTCCATACGTCTTCCTTCCCCCTGCCCAGAAAAAATCAGTTCTTCCATCCCCACACAATTCCTAACCCAGACATCATGGAGTCTTCTCTATGTTGCTCCCCTGCTTGGCAACTCTTCCTCACAGCAGCAGCAATGGTGGCAGGTGGATGTCCTGCAGTCTCTGTGGGCAGCATTAGAAATAGACATGTCATACTGTGGCTGCTGGCTGTAGGGTGATTGGTCAGGAGACATGAAGGTCTTATCAGACCTGGGCTCCATGATCAGTTGGGAAACAGGTTTCCCCCCCACCTCCTTTTTTTTTTTTTTTTTTTTTTTAAGAGACAGATAGGTTTTTCCTGACCACAGGCAGTATCCCATAGCTGGCACTGATGGGGAAGTTCTTGTGGCAAGCTGATTCAATTCAAGAAAAGGTTGACCATATCTATGCTTAATTAAACAAATAAAATTAGTAGATTTTTTTCATCCAAATTTATATTTTTTATTAATTTCAGTTTTGACTTTTTTTAAAAAAAAACAGACATTTTAAAATATTTTCAATTTTGAAATGGGAAAATACCACTTTCTCTCAGTTTTTATCCCCTCCCCCTTCCCACTAGAAAAATGGAGGAAATGTAAAAAAAAATTGAAGTGAAAGAATGTAACACTTTTGCTTTTTTAAAGTAACACTTTCTCTCACAAAGTGAGAGAAAGTAACACAAAGTAACAGTGGATTTTTTCCAATGATGGGGGAGAGATAAGAAGTGAGGGGAAAAAAAGTGTTTCCCCCCTGACTTTTTCTAACATTAATCCCCCCCTTTGTACTCCCCCAGTGGAAAAAGGGGGGGGGTAGCATAAAGAAAGAATCAAGACAAAAATGGAGGAAAACACACCATGTTTTTCACTAAATGAAGGTAAGAGAAAGAGGGATTTTTCCTACAAAAAAATAAAAAAGTTTCAATACAAAACTTTGACAAATTTCATTCTGAACATTTTAATCAAAAACAAAAAAATTCAAAACATATTTTGATTGAAAAATTAAAACAATTGGTTTTTTTTCAATTTTCATGACAAAATAGACCAGTTTTGACCAGCTTTAGAAATTAGATGCTCTTTACCAAGCAAGATGACACTAAAAATATGGTGATAGTTGATAACAACATAGGCAGTTATGATATCCAGGGTATCTCAAAAGTTTGAGGCAAAATATTCAAAATTTAGATTTAAACAATGAATAATAAGAGATCCTGAATCAACACAATGTTCCACCAGTTTTGAGTTCCAGGGATGCTGATCTAGCAAGAGGAAATCTATGTAACTGTTGATATGGGATATGACTTGGATTTATGTCGGTTTTCTGCTTTCTTTTAATTGCTCACAATAAAGTACAAGATGAAGCATTTTCTTGCAATGTTAGGAAAGAATATGTAATTTATATCCTGGTCTATGCCGGTCTGGGTGGGATTTATAAATCCAGAGAGAACTGATCTTGTTCCCATTCAAACCAATTATGAAGCTCCCACTGACTTCCATGGGATCAGGATTGAGTCCCAGCTTTGTAAGTGACTACTCTGCTTGTTATGTGAATGTGTTATGTTAAAAAAATGTATCTATAAGGGCTTATTCCTGTGTTCTCCTGGGCAGGCTCAAAGGACGCAAAATGTAATGCCAATGCCACTGTTCTGCTGCATAGGGGAAGGATCAGATGAGAAGAGGCCACACGGGCATTGTCTGGCACAATGTACAACTATGTTTGTGATATTGGGTAGGATAGTGTGGACATTGTCGGTGTGTCTGTAAAATGGATCCACTGGACCACCACAGCCCTGCACAGGGGAGGGCACACTCGGTCATGGCCACTACTACTGGCCATGAACTGTAGTAGCGGTCAGACTACAACAGTGTTCAGTGCCCAGCTACTGGATTTGGGGGAAGGGGAGTGAACTCCACTCCTGCCACAACGTAGGTAGAGAGAGAAGGCAGGTGAGGTAATATCTTTAATTGGACCAACTTCTGTTGGTGGGAGAGACAAGCTTTTGAACTTATACAGAGCTCTTTTTGACCTTTGTCCAGTTACAAATATTACCTCATCCACCTTGTCTCTCTAATATTCTGTGAGCAACATGACTACAACTACACTTCATACTCGGTAGATAGGGCCTTTTACTCAGACTGTGTGTGAAGGACCAGAATTCAACTTCAAAACCAAAAAGTTGCAACATACTAGAATAAATATTCCAAGTGTCATGTCATCATTGCCCAAGGTATATTTTAATAATCTACAAAAATACCTTGTAGTGTCTTAATTGCTGTGTTTTATAATTCAGTTCTTTTATTGTTTAAACAAAAAAACATTTTTATAAGATCTGTTATATTTTTCCAGAGACAAAATGACTCCTTGCTTACAAGATAAATATGAAGAGTGTTGAACTCCATTTCATGTGTTTCTAGGGAGAAAATGTCAATTCTGATTGCCTCAGCGATTATCCACCTGTTTCTCTTACAGTCACTTGGATATTGTAGATATGTTTTATTGGAGGTTAGTGGAAATATAGACATCATAAATTTGTAGTATCATCTTGGATTGGTTTTGGCTTTCTTTGGCTTCTGCCTGATATTGTAAGTGGTCTGTACAGTCTTATGGGGTGCCATAAAGTAAAGATGATTCAAGGATGCTTTTCATTTTTTCTATTTTATCTTTTTTTTTTTGTAAGAACTAGTTTTTTATCATTAATATTTTGCATTAAGTTGGGTTAATTTTGGTATATGCTTACTGAGGGTCACAGTTTAGCATTTAGCCAATGGCCTCAGTAGAGACAATGCAATTCCACTTTATGCTGTGAGGAGTTTTGGGAGAGGTTCTGCCTCAGGGTGGGTGATGCAGCCAGATTATAAATGCAGTCAGATCACTCTGTGGGTCACTGCAAAGAGGCTAAGAGAGCACCAAGGAAGTGCAGAGACAGTAGTTATGATGGATTCATTCAAGGGCAGCACAAAATGGGGGAGAGGAGAGTCCTTGTGTGCTCCCCAGCTGTGCCCCATCATTAGGGTCAGCCACAATCTGTCCCTAAATGTTTCACTGATTTACGTAAGACACTTGAAATGTTGAATTGTTGAATGATATTGCAGGAAGAAATGCTATATTGCTCTAACCATATTTCTGAAATATGGAATGTAGCCTTTGTTTTCTTCTTATAATAAATTAAATATAGCAGCAATATTTTACAGAATAATTTGAAAAAGTGTTATTTCCATTATAAAAAATTATAGCTGAGGGACATTTTAAAAAGTAGGAAATAAGTATTTAGTTTTATGTTCTTTTGCAAATATTTAATTTGTTTTCCTCAAGCTGGCTTGAATTTCTTCTTCAACCTCTCCTTAGATATTTGCTTTCAAGGTTAGCCCAATGGCTGTTTTAGCAATAGTTCCATGGCTATAAAGACAATGTCACCTTTTATTTCAATTTTAAAAGCTGAAAATTTAGTTTTTCAAAGTTCGAGGAACCCAAGTTTTGTGTTAACCAAATCTGAAGTACTTTATTGCCATTATGAAATATGCATTTTTTTAAAATAGTAATGGTGACCATATTTAAAATTATATGACATAAGATGATTTCTTTCAGTGATATCTCACATTTGTATAGCATCTTTCCTCCTGAAGAATCCCAAATCACTTTACTCTAGTAACTCTCTCTCTATAGGAATAACTCCAGCCACCATTTGAAATGCCACTATCTGTGTGTTGAAACACAGCACAGTGCAATTTTGCACAAACAGTTTAGGAAAGGATATTAAGAAGTATAACATATCCAAGTAAAATTACAGAGTGAATTTGAAATAAGCAGAATGTAATTATCAAATCGGAATTTGGCCAAGGCACCCTTACTCTTAGACAAAGTGCTATGAAATCTTTAGTGACAAATGGTAAAGGACCTGGTTTTCATATTTAATCCAAAAAAAGTCACCTCCACAGAGCATAGTGCCTTTTAATATTGCGGGGCATTGGTTTACTAATGAATAAGAGAGAAAAGCACTCTCTACTCAGATTATCAATGTCATAAGCACTCTGGGTTTTCCTTGGGGGTTTCCCCTTGAAGCATGTCTAAGCACAATCCTGTCTAGCTTGTATCAGCAGCATTAGCCAAGTCCAGAATGTCTCCTTATGACCCACAGGCCATAAAATATCTCATGATTATTATTTTTTTATAATCACACATTAAATTTTTAATAACACAAAAATCAATGTAAATATTTCATTCACTGCGGAGTACTACTTTTTCTTTTTGGTTGATTTCTGGTTACCTTTTCATTTTCCATATCTCCCATTTCCATTGCTCAAGGCACCTCCTTCTAGCTTAGGCACAGCCTTCTCCTATAGCTCAATTAGTATCAACCACTTTTCATGGTAAGAAACCAAGGGAGTATTAAACACCTCCCCAGGGCTATTTTTATGCAAAATTCAAAACTAATTTAAGATGGTGGTATTGGTAAAAGTGGTTAGATAGCTTGAGATAGATAGGTGGATGAGATTGTTGGTAAAACCAAGAGCCACTCTGCAAGCTATTGAGAGGTGTCTTAAATAGAAAGTTAGGGAGATAAAATACAAAGGAAGCAGGAAGCATTATACAAAAAATTGAAACTGCACCATTTTTCTGCCTTGGAGATCCTTGCTCTTTACTCCAGATCTTGGTGTACTGCTGAAGCATGATCACAGCTGCTAAACTTTTACCAGCTTTCTTTTCTATTAGTCAAAACGTACATTCCTAATGCACAGATCTACCTGGGAGAATGGTTTGGTGATCTGCATATGCTCTGTTCTTGGTCCATGTTCAGCCAGAATTGGAAGGGGATAAACACTGAGGATAGTGAGGTATATGGGATTATAACTAGGAGCAACAAAAAGAAATTTAACAAGGGATAAATTTAGGCTGAATATGAGGAAAAATTTTCTGATAGTGAGATATATTTATTTCTGGAAAACTCTCCCTAAGGGTATGTCTACACTGCTGTCAGGTGGCATGATTGCAGCTTGTGTAGACATACTCAAGCTAGCTTTTAATCTAGCATGGTCTATCTCAGTGGGTCTCAAACTTTTTTACTGGCGACCCCTTTCACACAGCAAGCCTCTGAATGCGACCCCCCCTAATAAATTAAACACACTTTTTAATATATTTAACACCATTATAAATGCTGGAGATAAGCGGGGTTTGTGGTGGAGGTTGACAGTTCGCAATCCCCCATGTAATAATCTTGTGACTCCCTGCGGGGTCCCGACCCTCAGTTTGAGAACCCCTGGTCCATGTGATGGAGTACAACCCCACACAGGTCCCTAAGCATGCATCTGAGTGACTGCTGCCCATGTTGCCACGGTTTCACTGCTATTGTTACTGGAGCAAGCTTTGATCTAGCTCAGATATGGCTACATAAGCTGCAATCACACCTCCTTATTGCAGTGTAGACATACACGGACTCTGTCCCACTTCGATACCAGTACTTTCACACTACATCTTCCCAGACTATCATGTTTGCTTGGCAGTCTGCTCCGGTATTTTCTCTCCTGGGACTTCTTTCAGTTGTCCTAAAATGTTTCTGTCTCTCTCACTACTGGAGCTCCCATTGCCACCACCACACCTAGGTGAAGAATGGATGCTTGAGACCTTGCATATTATCTCCAACCTCATGAACATAAGAGCCAAGGTCTCAGCAGAATGCCTTGACTAGATTTTCAACACCTCTAAGGAAAATCATCTCTCCTTTGCAAAGGCTGATCTCCCTCAAAATATCAGGGGAGTCAGCAAACAAGGTCCTGATGCTTCTGCCTGTCATTTTTTTAAAACTTATGCTGGGTATAGTGGAAACCTGGAATTTGGGATTGCCTTAATATAATCAGTTTAGAAGAGGCATTTGTGTTGGCAGTTTTATATGCAGAAAGATAATGACTAAGAGAAAGGAGTTTTTTCCCAAATTTGGAAACCTGATTATGTATTATATATGATCTAGTGACAGACAGAGTGGGTTCTCTTCTGATGATGATGCTTAGAACTTTAGCATCAAATGGCTTTTATGGAATACCCTTTCTGAATGTCACCTTAGGGGGAGACTGCTATCCTTGTACAAAAATATCAGAGCTAGTGGCTAGTCAAACACATTATTGGACTACTGTTGCCAGGGGGGACTGAATACTGCAGAGTTCTGTTGTGGATACAGCCCTCACCAAACTCCTAAGTTTTCCCAACTTGACTAGTTCTGTTCTCTACACGAGGCTGTGCTAAAATGGCATGACTGAGTCCCTTTTTTATGTTGGTGGTGATGGTTGTTATGGACTCAACTGGTGGGTATCATGTTTAGCAAGGATATGAATAAAAAGGTGGGGCAGCTTTGCAAACCAGGTGTGGAAGATAATTCCATGCATATTGTATGGCCAATCCTGAAAAAGAGGCCTGGGTATGGGATTGGGAGAAAGAAGGAAACTAAAGGGGCATCAAACGTGCCTTCACTGATTGAGAGGACAGCATGGGAAGCAATAGGAGTCGGGGTCCCAGATGCAGCCTGGGCAAAGGCATACATTCATCAGTGGAAAAACAACAGGCCAAATTCTGCCACACAGTACTTCCCATTGACATCAATGTAAATGTAAATGCGCCAGCTTTCCTTCTCAGATAAACTAATGTTCTTAAAACAAAAATTATCTGCTTTTGCTGGTAGACTTCAGTCCTGGACATCAAGGCATAGTCATAATCCACCCCAGCATTTCCCCATAGGCCCTCTCTGATTCCCCCAGCTATCTTTATCATAAGAGCTTGCACCTTCTCCTTCAGACACTTAGAAAAGATGGTCAGTAACCATTAGCCAGCCCCCAGTACTAAGGATCTACCAAGCAGCCCTTAATCACTGTAATCAATGAAACTATTTTTGTGAGCAAAGACTGCATCATCATCTCCTAAGATTGCTGTACAGCCTGCTGCTCTTGAACTTCCTCCCTTCAGTGTCCCAACATGTCATCCTGGCTCCAAATCTGAAAACGAGTGGGACTAGGGTGACCAGATGTCCTGATTTTATAGGGACAGTCCCAAGTTTTGGGTCTTTTTCTTCTATAGGCTCCTATTACCCCCCACCCCCATCCTGATTTTTTACACTTGCTGTCTGGTCGCCCTAAGTGGGACTGCTATCATGAACAAGGGTTTTTAGAATTGGTTGCACTGTGATATAACTGAACTCCACTTCTTTGGGGAGGAGTTTCTCCAGGCTACTCACAAACCCAGGTCACCCAAGAGACACTCCAATGTATTACAAGTGATTCATTGGCCTGTGCATCTGATACAGTTGAAAGGACACTAGACTGAGAAAATGAGACTTTGGATCTATTCCTGACTCTTTGATTGACTTGCTGTGTGACTTTGAGTAAGTCACAAAGTGGAGTTTCACTCTGTAAAACTTGCCTCTCAATCAGGGCTGGTGCAAAGATATTTTGCGCCCTAGGCAAAACTTCCACCTTGTGCCGCGCCCCCCCCCACAACCTCCAAAAACTAGTAAACTTAGCATTATAAACAGCCTGTTAGAATGGGTCACGGCTGTTGTAATGTTTCTTTTTTTACCTTTAAGGCGTTTCAGTTGTTTGCCATTGCCTCTGATGGTGTCCCATTCAAAGTCTAACTATTGTGCAAAGCTAAACAATTGAGCCTTGCATTGCATCACCAGCCAGGTTAGGCAGGGTGACAAATCCCCCTTGCCCCAAAGGGCCATTGTCTCCTGGTGACTAATTTCTACTTCAAGTCTATAAAGCAGACTTTTAAGATAAATACATTATTCCTTCAATATTACCCATGCACACATCTCACAAAGATTCTCACTCTTGACAAGTTACCAGCCTTGTGTAGATCCCTTCCACGTTCCTCTTTGTGGGTAAGTGCCCTGTAAGACATGTGTGGGGTGCAGTGAGTTTGTCAGGCCTGCGGTGACAGCTGTTTATGAAGATCAGGGAGCCCTTTGCCAAGGAGTGCTGGTGTCAGAGTGAGCTTGGGGTGGCTGACAGTATGGGGCTGGGCATTGAGGCTGGTGGGGCAGGTAACACTCACTCCACTGGGGGGCAGGCGGTGCTGGGATTGGGCAGAGGCAGGTACCTGTCAGTCTCCAGTGCTCGGGCCTCGCCAGGGCCAGCAGCCTCTTCACCTTGGAGTCTCCCCCGCTTGCCTGGGACCACTCCTCCTCTCAGGCTCCCCAGCTGCCACCGCCGTGGCCGCCCGGGAGCGCCACCATGGAGAAGACGCAAGGGGCCGGGCTCGGCTGGGGCCCTGCACCTGCTGGCCAAGAGCAGCAGGAACCGGGCGCCGCTCGGGGGGAGCCAGGCGGCCCAAGCCCAGGGTGGTTGCAGCCTCCGCGGCAGCAGGGGCAGGCGGGGAGTGTAGCCCAACATAGGGCAGGAGAGGCCGCGCTGCTGCTCCTGTTTCCTGGCCCTGCTGCGCGGCGCAAAGGATGGCTGTAGGCAGGAAATAGCAGCAGCAGCGCGGCCTCTCCTGTCCCATGGTGGGCTACGCTCCCCACCTGCCCCTGCTGCTGCAGAGGCTGCCGCCGCCCTGGGCTCAGGCCACTCGGCTTCCCCCGAGCAGCGCCTGGTTCCTGCTGCTCTCGGCCGGCAGGTGTGAGGCCCCAGCCAAGCCCAGCCCCTTGTGTCTCCTCTGCAGCGGCGCCCCCCACCCACATCCTCCCAGGTGGCCGCAGCAGCTGGGGAGCCTGAGAGGAGTGGCAGCCCCCGGGCAAGCGGGGGAGACTCGGAGGTGAAAAGGCTGCTGGCATGGCCCAAGTGCTGGAGACTGACAGGTACCTGCCCCTAAGCAATAGTGTAAAAAAAAAACAAAAAAACAAAAAAAACAAAAACAAAAACACTTTTGGGCACCGCTTTTTGGCGCCCCCAAATTTTGGCACCCCAGGCGGCTGCCTAGTTCGCCTAGTGGTTACACCAGCCCTGCTCTCAATGGCTTCCCGACCCCACAGCTTCAGTTTAAAACTAGATAGATATTCTGTTCTAAGTGCCAAACTCACCCTAGAATCTAATAAAGCTGTTTCATGTGTCAAGAACTATAAAGATTTTGCACTCAGAATTTAATTAACACCTATGGTGATGATGCATAAACCAGACTAGAATCCAGCTCATTTTCCAAGAGCTATATTTGTTCTCCACTGCTAATGAGAATAAGGAGGAGTAAAATCTTATTTTAGTCAGTAAAATAAATAGGTGTCACTCTGAATACACACAGAGCAGATCTGTTAAGTAATAAGGTTCCATTTTACATAGGTCATGTAAATAAATTTACATAAAACCAAACTTTACTCTAACTTTCCCATCTGTTAAATGAGGATGAAAATACCTGCTCACCTTTGTAAAGCTCTTTGAGATCAATAGATGGGAAGACCTATGTAAGTACCAAGGATTCTTCTTCGAAGAATGGGTGCTCCACTGTAAGTGTGTTTGCTTCCCTGCACTGCTGAATGGAGAACTTTGGTAGCAGTGTCTACTCAGCCGGTCCATCCATGCATGCACTACCCCACTTCCCCCAATCCCTGTGCTTTCCACGAGGCTAACCAGTGTTGCAGGGGCAAACCCTCCTCAGTTCCTTCTCAACTGCCCTGGCTAGAGATTAGCTGTCCGTTAGCAGATCATTATCTTCTATAGAATTGCTAATTGTTTCTCTACTTTTGCTCCCTTTTTAGTTTTTCACTCCTTTATCTTTTATTTATTTAACCAAAAAAAAAAAGCTTTACTTTAAACTTCATTTTTCTTCTACCTCCCACTCCATCTGGGGACCTCCCCTGGACAGGATATGCCTGGTTCACTAGGCTTCAAGAAGTATCTCAGTTGCAAAAAATCTATCCCAGTAACTGACTGACATTCTCTGTGCGTCCATTGCCTGGGAGAGAACCAAATCCACCAGAAGGGTGGTTTATGCCAACAATTAAAACCCAGATCCAGAAAGGACAGAGAATTGAGATTTAACCTTCTAATGGAAGTGGCACGCCAACCACCCTCAGAGCTGCACCAAGACTCTGGACCGTGGGAATCTTCACCACAACCCTCTACATCTGAGGGAGGTGAACCTAGGGCTTGGCTACACTTGAAAGTTGCAGCGCTGGGAGTTACAGCGCTGGTCATGCAGCTGTGCAGGAACAGCGCTGGTGTGTGGCCACACTCACAGCTACCAGCGCTGGTGTGTGGCCACATTTGCAGCATTTGCAGCGCTGTTGGGAGTGCTACATTATGGGCAGCTATCCCAGCATTCAAGTGGCAACAACGTGCTTTTCAAAAGAGGGGGGTGGAGGGTGGTGTACTGTGACAGGGAGCGGGGAAGAGAGAGAGAGTGGATTTTTGGAGCCAACACTGTGTGTTAGCTTCCTGGATTGAAAAATCACAAAATGTTCGCGAACCCTTAGTCTTAATTGCAAACAGCCTGCATCCAACGCTGTTTCTCTGTCAAGCAAACATTCACTCCCTGCCTCTCATTTGATCGTTCACAGCCAGGTACAGATAGCTCCTGTTTGCTGTGATCAGTGTTTGTTTTTTTAGATAAGCAGTTCAACGGAGCTCCGATCAGAGTTCACAACAAAACAAAGAGAGGCTGCATAACAAAACAAAGATAGTAATTTAATTAAAAGCATTCTGGGATATCTCCTTATTCCCTGGAGGCCAATAAAAGCGCTGGTGTGTGTCCACACTTGATGAGGCTACACCCCAACCTGACCAGGTGTACAGCCAGCGCTGCAGCCAGGGAGTTGCAGCGCTGGATGTGCCTTGCAGGTGTGGACGGTTACTAATTGCAGCGCTGGAACGCCTCTACCAGCGCTACAACTTGCAAGTGTAGCCAAGCCCCTATAAAGAAAACTATGAGCCACTCACATAAGGCTTCTAAGAAAAGGGCTGAGAGTCCCCACAATGAGCCCTGACTGAGCTGAAAACCATCTCCGGCTCGATTGGTATCATCAGTACCAATGACACCAAAGCCATCTAAATCCAATACCCAGAGCTCACATGGTACCACCCTGACAGAACATGCCTAAGAACTCGATGAGCACAGGCAAGGAATCATCAATATGGACTGGGCGCAAGAAAACTAGAGAATTCATTTCTTTGGTGTGGACATAGATGTCAGTACCATCTTCGGCACACAAGACTTTGGCAGACAGCTCAACCAGAACTGCATCGCCAACTCTTTGGTACAGGCATCTCAGCACTGCCAACCACTACTGGTATCAATGCCTCCACCACCAGGGCCGGCTTTACACCAATTCCCCCGAATTGGGCCACGCGCCAAACAGGGCCCCGCTCTGGGGGTCTTCAGCGGCATTTCGGCAGCAGGGGCCCCACTCCAGGGGTCTTTAGTGGCATTTCGGTGGTGGGGGGGTCCGCTCTGGGGGGTCTTTGGTCGCATTTTGGCAGCAGGGGGTCCTTTGGTGCTGCAGAAGACCCGGAGCGGACCCCCCGCAGCTGAAGTGCCACCGAAGCCCTGGACCGCTGCTGAGTATTCCAAATCGGGCCCCGCGGGCCATAAAGCCAGCCCTGTCCACCACTGCCACATTTCCGGTACGCAACAGACCTTTCAGTGTCTGAAGCACCAGATTAATTTATATTCAGTACTGGGGCCCCGGTACCAAGTCCATCCAGAGCTCCAGACTCACCAGTGTCATCATGCCCATGCATTTTTGAGGGCTGAGTCAGACAGTGAGCAAGAAGTCATAGTCTCCTGTCACTCCTTTCATCTACCTTATGGTATCCATTTCCAGTATGGATCTCAACCGTACTGTCCCTCTGACCCCCAGCCTCCCTGGTATACGCAGCTGTGGTACGAACCTCCGGGACCCTTCCCACCCTCTCAATGGCCTTACTGGGACACTTGGCAGGAACATAGACATTGTGCCTCCCGTAGCTCTAGCTTGGTCTATCAGGAGCCAATGAGGCACCCTCCTTTGGCCACTGCATCAAGGGTATCCAAGTGTCCTGAACAGTTAAGAGAGGAACAAGAGGCTACCTCCCAGAATAACTTTTCATATTCATCATCAGATGAGACAGTGATGCCCCTCCACTGTCATTGGCAGATGACTTCAAGCTTTTCTAGGCGCTATCTCAGAGGGTGGCAGATGCATTACAACTACCATTACAAGAGGTGACTGAGTCACATCATAAACTATTGGACATTTTACACTCCTCTTCCTTGTCCAGAGTAGCTCTTCCTATCAATGAGGCTCTCTTGGACCCTGTCAAACTCAAATGGCAGACCCCTGCATCGGTGCTGCCAACATGCAAGTAGGCCAATAAAAAAAAATTACATGCCAGCGAAAGACATGGAATTTCTCTTCTCTTATCCGCCCCCAAATTCAATGATTGTGGACACAGTAAACTTGAAGCCATCAGCATCACCTGAAATACACCCCCTATGACCAGGACTGGAGGTGCCTCAATCTTTTTGGGAGAAAAATATACTCATCAGCCACTCTACAGTTCCATATTGCAAACTATCAAGCCTTAACAGCAGAATATGATCACATCAACTACTCAAAACTCAATTCCTTTATTGAGCAGCTCCCAGATTCTCACAAGGATCAATTCAAAGCCATCATTAATGAAGGTCAACTAGTGACAAAGACATCACTCCAGTCTGCACTCAATGGAACTGATACAACAGCACGTTCCATCTCCACTGCCATCATGATGAGATGAGCCCCTTGGTTGCACTTATGTGGTTTCCCCAAAGAGGGACAAACAACTATGGAGGACCTACCTTTTGAAGGCACAAAGCTGTTCACAGAAAAGACAGCTTCTTTCCTCCACACTTTGAAAGACTCCACAGTCACTCTTCGATAGCTTGGAATTGATATACCTGGGCAGAAGAGGAAATATAGTCCTGAGCCTTTGTTCAAGCCCCACTTGTCACAATATTCATCCCAATGCTTGTATGAATCCCAAAGAAAGAAGTCCAGGTTCTTCAAATGGAACCTTTGGGCCCTCAACCTATTTCCTCGCAGCCATCCACCTCATAATGACAGTTTTGACGAGTTGGTCAAGATACCATCAGATCACTCTCTTCAATACCATCCAATGCTGGAAAACCCTCTCTCATCCCTATGGATGTCATCTCACCCCATTCGACAGCACCTGGGAATGGATAACCTCTGACAAATGGGTACTGGAGATTATTCAAGATGATTACTCCCTCCATTTCACCGCCATATCTCCCCCAAAATGCCCCTCCCTGTCCATCTTCAGGGACCCTTCTCACAAGAGCCTGTTACAACCAGAGATAGACCATCTCCTCCCTCAGCACAGGAGCCATAGAATTGGCCCTACATCTAAGAGGCAAAGGCTTTTACTCTCGCTACTTCTTGATACCCAAGAAAAAGGGAGGTTGGAGACCCATACTAAACCTCAAAATGCCCAACATATTTGTCAAGGCTCAGAAATTCAAGATGGTCACTTTAGTGATGATTATTTCAGCCTTAGAAAATACACTTAGCAGCAATATTGACCTTCCACAAGTAGATAGAAGGATACAAAATTTTTTCCCACCTGACTATAAAGTCATTTCTCAAAGGCATAGAGAACCTCTCCCCAACCCAGGCTTCCTACCCCGTAATAGGATCTCAATCTAGTATTAAAAGGGCTGACTAGACACCCTTTGAACCCATAGCTACTTGTTCTTTAATTCATCTTTCCATGAAGATGGAATTCCTGATCACCATTACCTCAGCAAGAAGGATCAATGAGCTAGTGGCCCTGATGGCGCATCCCTCTTCTAAGTGTTCTTCCTTGACAAAGTCATTCTTAGACCACATCCAAAGTTCACCCCCAAAGTGAGTTCCTCATTTCACATGAACCAACTCATTCTCCTTCCAATCTTTTATCCCAAGCCTCACCAGGATAATAGGGAAGCCATCCACAATCTGCTCTATGTAAGGAGAGCCGTAACCTTTTATTTGGACATGACAAGCATTTTTAGAAAATCTCTGAGACACTTCCTCTCCATTGCAGACAAGTCTAGAGGCACAGCAATTTCAGCTTAAAGATTCTCTACATGGGTCTTGAACTGCATCACACTCTGTTATCAGATTTGCCATTTAGCACCCTATCTACAATCTGCACACATTCTCTGAGATTGGTTTCCTTATGCGTCACCTTCTCCAAGGGTATCCCTATATCTGAAATCTACAGAGCAGCTACATGGGCATCTGGATGGCAGATTCGGTGCCACAGTGCTATCATCTATAACAGACTCGACTCTGAAGCCCCAGCCTCCAGCGGGGGATACTGCTCAGGAGTCACCTACAGTGGAGCATGCATAGTGACACTATTGGAAGAAGAAATTTCTCACCTAGTGCAGTAATGATGGTTCTTTGAGATGTGTGTCCCTATTAGTGCTCCATGACCCACCCGCCTCCCCTCGACTTTGGAGTTCTCATACACTCCGCATCAGAGAAGGAACTGAGGAGGGTTTGCCCACGCAATGCTGATTAGCCTCATGGCAGAGCACGGGGGGTGGGGGGGAAAGGGGGAGGAAGCTGGAAGCGCATGTGTGGGCTACCAAAGTTCTCCAATCAGCAGCACAGGGAAACAAACACACCTGCAGTAGAGCACCCATAGGGGGACACATCTTGAAGAACCAGTGTTTCTGCAGAAGGTAACTTCTTATTCATTTTTATGTTTATTATTATTGTCCTGATTCTGCAACCCTTGTTCAGAAATACCAATTCAGAGGTACATGTGAGCTACATATATCTCTACATTTATTTTCTTCTTCACCTCTGTTTCCTACATATATATTTTCCTCTTAAGCAATTCTTTAGCATCCATATAATTCTCCAAATGTGGCTTATTTTTAGAAAGCAGGGGAAATGATGTCAGTAAGCAAATAACAAAGTTGTGTTCTCCCAACATAAAAGAGAAAAAAAGGATGATCAGTTTCCTTTTGGACTCCTATTTACTCCCCTAAAGGATCTTCTAGTCTATTCTCTAGACAACTCTTGGGCATGCTGAACTACAATATTAATAATACCGTCTAGCTTTTAGGTGGTATGTATTATTTCATCAGTAAATCTCAGAGTGCTTTACAAAGTTGACAAGTATAATTATCCCCTTTTTATGGATGGGGAAACAGAAGTACAAGGAGGTGAAGTGACTTGTCCAAAGCCACCCAGCAGGTCAGTGTCTGAACCAGAATATACACACACCCCCCACACAGGTGTCCTGAGCCCAGTCCAGTTCTCTATACACTAGAGCACACTGCCTCCTGGGTAAGTTAAGTTTATCATATCTTAAATTTGAAATCCAAAAAGAATAAACCCCTATTGTAAACAGACTTTTCCAGAAAAAAATGTAAAAGGCGGGTGAAATAATATATTTGTTTTTTAAAGTAATACAGTATTCTATACATGTGGTATAATGCCTTCAGATATAATAACCTCATTATGCAGTATGTCGAGTTTCCTGCAATTCTGAAAGCCGATAACAATAATTAAGCAACAAGACATGACAAGTAGTGTTTTATTATGCAATGCCAGAACACCTAGGTGAGTTGTTAGGCACAAAGCCAATTGCTTTTCACCATCTGGAAGGATTCTTTTTACACATAAAATGGATTGGAAAATGGAATGATCTGATTTGCCCATAGCTATGCAGTTATCACATTCTAACCACCTTGCTTAGAACTCATCAGCTCTGTGGCCAGATTGGTATTGATTTAAGTAGTAATGATCAAGCTCTGGGGCATTTCTTTTGGATTAATGACTGACTGGGAGGAGTTGATGGCCCAGGGCAGAGCCAAAGACCATTAACCCTGTCTGGTCATCAATCCCTAGGTAATGTCCTGTACTGAATTTGTTATTGTTAATATAAAAAATGAAAAACAAACCAGAGGTATACAGGCTTTTGCAGAGTGGGCCTGGGCGATGAAGCATCAAGTGGTACGTACTAGCCATTTCTAGGGAATTCATGTCTATTGCAGAAGCCAGTTGTTTGAATCCAATCTCATCATTCCATTCAAGTAACAATCACATAGATGCAATCTCGAGTACTTTCTAATGGTGTCTATTGGAAATGTTTAAGATAGTTGCATTCATTTTTATTCAGTTGAGTTATATATTAAAGGTTCCATTTCCAAAAAGCTGGATGTTCAAAATACCCAGATACAGGTATAAAATGAATCCTTTCATTTGCTATTGGTTAACGTTCAACTGCATACACATTTACATGGCTAAATGAAACTTTTCAAATCGCCTAATCCTGATCCTATTGAAATCAATGAGAAAATCTCATTGGCTTTAATGTGGGGTAGAATTGAGCCCTAGTGGCTCTACAGGTTTAGGAATCTGTAGAAAACTAATTTATGTAATTTCTTGCATCAAACACATTTCTTTAGTCCAAGCCACAATAACTGCTCTTCTTGGCTTCCAGAAAGGTGCCAAGCAACCTTAATGGGCTCAAGAATCTGGCCCTGTGTGTTATTGCTTATGCTGCACACACTCTGCATTCTATGACAATGATTACATGATTGATTTAAAAGAAGAACAAAGTACATTTTTATCTAAAATATGATATTAAAATAGCAATGACATAAATATTCCCAAAGATAACAATTAAAAATAGGTTTGAAGAATATGATGCAAAGTATATAAACAATACGTAAATTAATATATAGTAGCAAGGGTATAAAATGTTTAAATCTTATCAGGAGGCAAATAATTATCATCAGTTACTAATTTTTTCATTAAAGCCAGGGCCAGCTCCAGGGTTTTTGCTGCCCCAAGCAGCAAAAAGAAAAAAAAAATCCGTGATCACGATCTGCAGCTCTACCGCCGCCGATTCAGTCTTCGGCAGCAATTCGGCGGCTGGTCCTTCGCTCCAAGAGGGACTGAGGGACCCGCTGCCGAATTGCCGCCAAAGACCCGGACGTGCCGCCTCTTCCCCTTAGCGCCTCAAGCAGCTGCTTGCTGGGCTGGTGCCTGGAGCCAGCCCTGATTAAAGCTAAAGGCTTAGATGTTCAAAAGTGACTAGTGATTTGGAGTGCTTCAATTTTTGGGTGCCCAACTTTAGAAAATCCAGGTGTGACGTTCCCCTCTGGTGTCATCTAGACTGATGATCTGCTAGGCCACTCCAATCTTTGACTCTGGAAGCCAGCCTTACCCTGCTCTGCTGTGAGAACCCCCACTCCTGGGCCATTCACGCACAGCCTCTGGCATGTAAGCTGCTCCCAGCTACTTGCAAGCGAATGACACTAGCCAATATCTCCGGCCCCAGACTCAACCCTAGGAACCTTCATCTTGCAGTGTCCAGTTATTCCTACTGGACGCTGCAAGCTTATATGAGTTTGTCAGTTTAACAAAGAAATTGATATATACCGGGCTTGTTATCCCAAGGGGAGTCTCAGACACACTTCAAACCAAACACACTGCTTCAGGTAGAACAAATGTATTAACTACAAAGATAAGTCAGATTTTGTCAAATGAAATAAAAGCAAAATGCATGCTAAGCTGATCTTAACACTTTCAATGTCCTTACAAACTTAGATGCCACCACAGGCTGGTTGGTTGCTCTTCAGCCAGGCTCTCCCCTCTGATCAGCACTTCAGTCACTTGGTATGGTGTCTGTAGATGTAAGTGGAAAACAGAGGAAGAGCATGGCAAACGACTCTTCCTTTTTATCATGTCCTTTCCTCCCTCTTGGCTTTGCCACCCCCCCCCCCTTCCCCGTTCAGAGTCAGGGGAGCATTACTGAGTCTCTTCAGGCAAGCTTGAGCAATTCCCCTGATGTGGCCTCATGCAGGTGAGTCATCGCATTGTAGCTCCCTTGCTGGACAATGGCTGTTGATGGGTTGTTTGACACCCTGCCTGGGCCTTGGTTACTTTCCTTGCTGTTGCCCCTGAGGAGCTAATATCTGGCTGATTCCCCCAATTTACAGCATATTTTAGTGACAACCATACTACACAATTCTCATAACTTTATATGCATTATGATATACATATATGGATAGAGAAATGACTTCCAGCAGATCATAACCTTTCCCCTGATACCTTACAAGGCATGCTTTATATGTAAGATCACAAATTCACAATTACAGTCGAACCCATTTATGTCGACCTCGGTTAACTTGCCAATCCTGTTAAGTCGACGGTTTACAAGTGGAACCGCCAGACTCCCTCTTTGGCTTATGAGTTTCTCATCCGTTATGTCGATTTGCCGAACCCTAATATCTCGAGCCCGTCCCCGACCCACCGTGTCCCCAGCCGCCAGCTCCCCGGCTCTCCAGCCGCGCGGTTCCCCAGCCGCCCGCTTCCCGCGTCCCCAGCCGCCGGCTCCCCGGCTCTCCAGCCGCGCGGTTCCCCAGCCGCCCGCTTCCCGCGTCCCCAGCCGCCCGGCTCCCCGCGTCCCCGACCCACCGTGTCCCCAGCCGCCCGCTCCCCGGCTCCCCAGCCCCGCGGTTCCCCGCTTCGCCGCCCGCCCGTCCGCCCGGCTCCGCTTCCCCGCCCGCCCCCGTATACCCGGTCCCTGCCTGTCCCCGCCCGCCTGGCCCCGCATACCTGGTCCCTGCCCGTCCCCGCCCCACATACCTGGTCCCGGCTTCTCCTGCCGCCCGCCCGCCGGCTCCGCTTCCCCGCCCGCCGGTCCCCGCTTCCCCGCCCCCGCATACCCGGTCCCTGCCTGTCCCCGCCCGCCCGCCCGGCCCGCATACCTGGTCCCTGCCCGTCCCCGCCCCACATACCTGGTCCCGGCTTCTCCTGCCGCCCGCCCGCCGGCTCCGCTTCCCCGCCCGCCGGTCCCCGCTTCCCCGCCCCCGCATACCCGGTCCCTGCCTGTCCCCGCCCGCCCGCCCGGCCCGCATACCTGGTCCCTGCCCGTCCCCGCCCGTCCCCGCCCCACATACCTGGTCCCGGCTTCTCCTGCCGCCCACCCGCCGGCTCCGCTTCCCCGCCCGCCGGTCCCCGCTTCCCCGCCCCGCATACCCGGTCCCTGCCTGTCCCCGCCCGCCCGCCCGGCCCGCATACCTGGTCCCTGCCCGTCCCCGCCCGTCCCCGCCCCACATACCTGGTCCCGGCTTCTCCTGCCGCCCGCCCGCCGGCTCCGCTTCCCCGCCCGCCGGTCCCCGCTTCCCCGCCCCCGCATACCCGGTCCCTGCCTGTCCCCGCCCGCCCGCCCGGCCCGCATACCTGGTCCCTGCCCGTCCCCGCCCCACATACCTGGTCCCGGCTTCTCCTGCCGCCCGCCCGCCGGCTCCGCTTCCCCGCCCGCCGGTCCCCGCTTCCCCGCCCCCGCATACCCGGTCCCTGCCTGTCCCCGCCCGCCCGCCCGGCCCGCATACCTGGTCCCTGCCCGTCCCCGCCCGTCCCCGCCCCACATACCTGGTCCCGGCTTCTCCTGCCACCCGCCCGCCGGCTCCGCTTCCCCGCCCGCCGGTCCCCGCTTCCCCGCCCCGCATACCCGGTCCCTGCCTGTCCCCGCCCGCCCGGCCCGCATACCTGGTCCCTGCCCGTCCCCGCCCGTCCCCGCCCCACATACCTGGTCCCGGCTTCTCCTGCCGCCCGCCCGCCGGCTCCGCTTCCCCGCCCGCCGGTCCCCGCTTCCCCGCCCCCGCATACCCGGTCCCTGCCTGTCCCCGCCCACCCGCATACCTGGTCCCTGCCCGTCCCCGCCCCACATACCTGGTCCCGGCTTCGCCTGCCGCCCGCCCGCCGGCTCCGCTTGCCCGTCCGCCCGTCCGCCCGGCTCCGCTTTGCCGGATCCAGCCACGTGCAGGCAGCGCGGTAAGGGGGCAGGGAGGGGGTGGGGGGGTGGATAGGGGTTTATCTCGATCATTGGTTATCTCGATGGCTTTTGGCAAACCCCTAGGCCGTCGAGATAACAGGGTTTAACTGTATATGAAAATGAGGAATATGGGGGTTACAGCACGCTCCCCCAAGGTTTAGAATGTCACAATGGGGCACCCATCTTCTGAATAGACAATCAATGAATGGTAAATAGTAGGTTCTGAGGATTTGGGGGAGGTAGGATGGTGGCAGAAACTCACTGATTTCTTTATGAAAATGGCATGATTCTCCAGGTTTGATTGAAGGTTGAGAGTAAAATACTGGGCCCATTGAAATGAATGGGAATTTTGTCATCGAATTCAATGGAGTCAGGATTTCATCCCCAGTATTTATCTGAACTTTTATAATCCAAATAATACTACAGGGCTAAGAACACAGAGGAAGCCAACCTGCTGGTTGCAGTTCCTGAAACATCCATTGATGTCCAGGATGTCCAAGAGGGAGAGAAGACATTAAACATGCACATTAATTGGAAAAGTTATTTTGTCTCTTTTTCCTCTGCATCTACCTAATGTAGGCAGATGGTGACCCCACACCTTTATCAGATATTAGGGATATGGGTTACCTCTCACCATCCAATAGTTCTCGGAGCGGCACATACAGGGTTAAAGCTGTTTTTTAATGGAAGTCGTTCTCTAGCTAGTTTGTTCTCAATCACAAAAGCACCACTCTTACCAATGCTGGTATTTCACAACAAAAATACAAGGTAATAGGATGATGAAAATAGGGACTAAAGACTATATTAATTAAAAATAATGGAGATCAGTTTGATAAAGATTCTTTCTGTAAGAAATATAAATGATTGAGGAATAAATGCTGATACTTCTAAGGTCAGATTCTCACCATGCTCTGAGACCTTTACACTGCATAAAAGGTCCAGAACGGTATCAAGGGGCTCTAAAAGCCCCATTTCTCTGTCACAGGCACTGTGGATGACTGCCTTTCAAGGACCCCATCACAAACCCTGGCATAGGGGCAGGAGGGAGCAGGCCTGGCTGGCAGGGCCACAGCAAGCAGCACTGCAGAGAGATTCCTGGCTGTCTCAGGAGGCCATAACTTAGGGCATGTCTACACTACAGACAGTACAGCTACAGTGCTGCACCTGTGCCTCTATAGCACCATATTACAGACATTTGCTCCAGCAATGCAGGTGGGGGGTTCTGTCACTGTAATTAATCTACCCCTTGAGAGGCAGTAGTTACGTTTATGGAAGAATTCCTCCATTGACCTACCGCTTGCGCTAGTGAATTACATCTCTTGGGGGTGTCAGTTTTTCACACTGCTAAGGAACACAGCAAGGTCGACCTAAGTTTTAGCTGTAGACCAGGACTTAGGAGCATGTCTACACTACAGACTTTTGCCAACACAAGTTATGTTAGCATATAGCCACCCCAGTTAGTATATTGCTTGTGCATGTGTATACTTGACTTCTTGCATCAGTGCTACGCATATTCTCCAACAGTGCTTGTTTTGATGTACAATGCGGTGCACCATGGGAAGATATCCCACTGTGCAATTCGCCACCTTCCAGCACACTTACTTCTGGGAAGTTTTGGCAAAGCATAGTGGGGCAGAAATGAGTTGTGTAGAGGTGACTGGGATTGCAGGGGTAAAGTTCCATCATGCTACTTTCTCCATCCCATAATACCATCTTTATCTCATAATTTTCATGCCTATTTTGAAAATCCCACAAACCTGCACAGGAATAGTCTCTGTCCGCCATCTCTGGCAGAAGCAGGGAGCCTTCACAGCTTTGCACTAGTGTCATGACTGTTGCAAGCACAGGACACAGAATCACAAGAGCCATGGGGAACATCATGATTTATTGGAGGCCAAATTGCTGAGAGATGTAGCAAGAACTGATACAAGGTCATTAGCCTTCACTGAGTAGCTGCAAATGCTGCTTCTGGGCCCAAGAAATCATAGATTATTAGGGTTGGAAGGGACCTCAGGAGGTCATCTAGTCCAACCCCCCTGACCAATCCCCAAATGGCCCCCTCAAGGATTGAACTCATAACCCTGGGTTTAGCAGGCCAATGCTCAAACCACTGAGCTATCCCTCCTCCCAGGACCCCGCCTGCCCCTTAATCCTCTGGCTCATGAAACCATACATCAGCCAGGTCAACAGTACCAAGGAAAGATTCAGCTACAGGCTCAGCAGATGCAGAACAACAGTTGAATGAGCTTTT
The DNA here is from genome assembly GCF_020497125.1 of Mauremys mutica. Lineage (NCBI taxonomy): Eukaryota > Metazoa > Chordata > Testudines > Geoemydidae > Mauremys > Mauremys mutica. The sequence goes on from NC_059077.1 coordinate 47,516,895, forward strand.
GGTAGATTGAAGGGGCACTGGTGTAGTTTCCAATCAAGATTAGATCTCGGTGAGAAAAATATCCCATGGGTTATAGCTGCCTACTGTGTCCTGCATAATATCTGTGAAGCAAAGGGGAAAAGTTGCTGCCAGGGTGGAGGTGGAGCAGCAAAGAATTTGATGCAGAGCTGTATGCCTCAGGGAGGCTTTGAAAAAGCACTTTAACAGTGAGCCACAGTAATGCATTGTGGTGTACCATGCTCTACCCAGCCCTGCAGTTTGGGGGCCTGTTAGGAATTGTTTGGTGCACATTTATGATAACACTGTTTGTCCCTGATCCTCTGAGCTATATCACAGTATACAATAACAATTACCACCAGGCATTCTACAGCATATGTTGGGAACTAATAAAGATAAATTGTTTTCCAAACAGCAGAGTTTTACTGAACAACAAAAATACCTAAAAATGTGCAAGTTAAAAGGTAATACATTAAAGCCTTAATCAATTTATGGAAGAGAGCTTAAAGAAGGGGAAGGAACATTCATGTCTATTTTAGCTACACATGCATCAACCATGGCTATCACATGTCAGTGTATGTGAAATTGTGGTTGTTCTTAATGTCCCCCTGGTGTGGAGTGGTAGAGACAGGGATGCAGTCCCTGATGCCATATGGAGTTTTGAGGGAGGGTCTAGGGAGGTGCTATCCTGGAGTTCTTCATGGACTGAGAAGGGAGGTGAACCCAAGACTGTTGAATCTGGAGGTCCACAAGAGTCTGCAGCATCTGTCTTTGCTGACAGAGAAGCCCCATTATGTCCTGGTGCATCTCCCACTCCTGCTTCTGGGCCTTTCTCCATAGTCTGCACTATTCATTCTCCAGGGCCTTTGCTTATGGTCTGATAAAGCACTTGGTTGCAGGATCTTGCTGACCATGTCATCCTGAGTCTGCTTCTTTCTCCTCATTTGGCTCAAGCGTTCTGTGGGTATGGAGGGGGAACCTGTCAAGGCCACAATGGCAGCAGCTACAGATAAAAACACAGAGGTATCATTGTCCATATAGTCCCGCTGGAAAGCTAAAGTTACGATTTAGAATTCTCTTCCCTTGCAGAATACCTCCATGAAAGTTTCATTGAGATCTCTCAGGAGGATTCAAGGGACAGCTATGTGTACATAAAGAAATTGCTCTGTGCCCCCCCCTCCCCGCTTGCCTAACTTTACAAGGGAATGAAAAGCAGATAAGTCTACCTCTTTGTTATACCATGGCAGTTCCTTTGCTTTCATGCAGCACAGCTGCTGGTCCCAGTCATACCCCTGCTCCTGCATCCCTCATGCAATCTGCTCACAAATGTCCACATTTCTAGAGTTGGTCTGTAGCTGTGCCTACACAGCCTCCTCTCCCCAAAGGCCCAGGAGATCCAATGTCATCTGGCTACTCCAGACCTGAGTGTGACATCAACATGGTCAGCTGGGCAGTTGCACACAAAAATGGAGAGTTGCAGGTGTGCCCACCAAGATGGACAATCAGGAAAATGCATGTCAAAAATTTACAGGGTTTTAACAGGGGTGGCTTCTGGTCTCTATGGCCCAGCTTGTGAAGGGGACCTAGGAGGGCTTAGCTTCTTCAGACCCACCACCAGGGGTTCATACCCTTGAACAGCTTCCCAACAACTCCGGCCCACAGAGTGAGTCGCTTTTTATCTCCTCAGTTTCCTAGGCTTGGACTCTGGTGTCCAAAACCAATTTGATAAACTCCATGGGTGATTGAGCCAGCCCCTTCCAAACCAGTTGTTCTTCCTTTGTATTGTAAGAATCCTGCAAGTGTTTGTCAAGGGATGTCTTATCCCAAGTCATTGGTCTGCCTTCCTCTTTGTTTCTCCAGTATAGTCTTACAGTGAACTGCCAATAACCAAGACACAATGCAATATCCATATGTTACAGAGCAGCTCTATGTCCTTCACAGTATATATATCCCACACACACCAGTCTGATTCTGATCTCACAAGTATAAAGCAGGAGAAACTGTGTTAAAGTCAATAGAGTTACACCAGTGTAAACTGGTATAAATGAGATCTGGGTCAAACTCTGTAAATAAGCCAGCTGAGATTTTAAAAAATAAATGCTTAGTCTCCTAAGTCTGTATTTAGACACTTAAAACATGGTCTGATTTTTACACTCAGTTTTCCCATTGACTAAAAACAGACATAGGAACCTAACCGTAGGCATCTATTTTAGAAAAATCTTGCCCGTAAAAATATTCAAACACACATTTCAAATTATAGAAATTTAAAACTGAAAGGACCATATTAGCTACTGTATACCAGTGCCAATGGAAGTGCATCTCTACAATATATTCTCTAGTGCTTTTTGCTCAGCTGAATTTTATGAATCTGTTATTCACGTCTAAATGCAGAGTTTTGAGTAGTGACAGATATATGCTATAGATACAGGTATAGCTTCAAATTAGCAATGTGAATCAATATAATTCCTAGATAAAATGTAACCTCTACATAACCACTAACACAGGGATTGATTCTTTAGTGATTCTGCAGCGAAAACTGCCATTGATTTTAATAGTAGTATCTTGTGCAGGGCATCTATAAGATTGGGCCTGTCAACAATCTGACTGTAATGCAAACCAAGTTTGGATTTTTTAATTTTATTTATTTAATTCCTATACTTTCTGGGTCAAATGGTCAAACAGTGACCTTGCAAATATGCACCTGCAGCTATGCATGCATTTAATGAGCTTGCCAATTAGATAAATGCACATGTGAACTGATATCCACTGAATCCAACTACTGAATATAAATGATTAGTAATTTGCTGATCTAGGCTCCTATTCTTCAAAGACTTATGCATGTGCATACTGTGAGTAGTCCCACTGAAACTAATGGGGATAATCATAGTGCACTAAAGATAAACACTGACCATATGGCTTCAAAGTTGTGGGAAATGTGCACAATTGTGGGAATAGGGTTGTGTGCACATTTTTGTGCACAGGCTTCCACCTGCACAGTTTTGAAAATTTGGCTCAAACTGTCCTCAACATGTTATTAAAAACTTTATAGACCAGAGAGATAGCAAATACCATCCTGGCTACTGCCTGCCAATAATGCTTTCCTTGCAATCATATAGCTTAATTTTATGTTTTGTTTAAAATCTAGTTTACACACATTAATTTAATTCTTAAAGTTTAAAAAAGAAAAGGTGCCAAAGTCCAGCAAGAGCACTACTGAAAAAAATACCTCTTTAAATGTGAAAAAGGCAGCTCCTTCTTTCTCTACTGCTAAACATATGTCTGGTCTGCTTTTTATCTGATTTTTTTTTAATCTATAAAGGTCAAATAAAATATATAAATAAGACACTCCTTATTCAGTCCTTCCTGGTGTTTAGATAATATGGTGGTGAATGAGGTCTAACATCTAGCCAGATTTTTAAAACATGACAGTTAGAAGCACCCTGAATGCAAATAAAATGCAGTTTTTATCTTGAGAAACAAACTGCTTATTCTTTAGATTTCTAAACACATCCATTTACAGTACTTGGTAACCATAAATACTCCACCAACACTGTATTTATACATTTTATTGACCTGCTTTTGTTCCAACTCATTCAATACAGAGTTGCTGAAGAAAATGCACTGAATTCACTGTGTGTAGAGCAACCAGACTGGCTGAAACTAATGGGCTGACTAGTTACTTTAAATACATCATGGACCAAAGCCATCTCACCATATGTGATTAGTCCCTGTGAGGCCAATGATCCTACTCACGGAGGTAAGACAGAAGAATTTGGCCCCAGATGGTTAAAAGAGCAGTTCTATAGCTGTTGCCTGTCACGGAAACATTGACAATATTGAGTAGCACAGCAGGTGATGAAAGCTTCTTACCTAATATAGATAACACAAATATTATTTACAGTATGAGTCAGGCCCCCCAAAATCATGAATTTTGTACATGTATATTGGGTTCTTTTTATTTTTTTTCTTTGAACCTTTAGGGTACATTTGGGTCATGTTCTCAAGCTTTTTTCTACAACCACAAGTGTTAGAAACTTACTTTTATTTTTAAATGACAGCTGAGATGCTCACATATTCACATGACTCCAGCAACTGGGGCTTTAAGAAAAAACCCAAATATGATGACACTCATAATCAAAGAGTCAGAACTGGCAACTCTGTATCTACCTTACATACATTGTGGCTATGACTGTCGGGTTAGATGTTATGCACAGAAAGAATATGCATGAATAGCCACTGAGCAACATTAATATTTAAGCTATTCAATTGCATATTCTTGCCAAAAACTTCATTTTTTGTATTGTGTTGTTACAACCATGCTATCCTAACCAGCAAAATAAATTGCTTGAGATTATACGTAATCTCCTTTCCATCCCTGTTGGTAGCAGGTCCTACATATAGCTAGTAAAAAAAAGTTTGCAAAACTGTCAGGTTTCTTAATTAGTTTTTTAATAGAAAGTTAGTCAAGGATTTTTAGATGAAACTTTTGATTTAAAAAAGTGATTTTTTGGCAAACAATCAGTTCTAGTCCTGTGATGTTTGGGACAAAATCCTGCCTCCAAGTCATGCTCCACAGCTGCTACTGCAGCTTGAGGGTTACTCTGTTGATTGCATCACTTGCATGTTGTTCGAGAGAGTACCTGATGGCTCCATGTACTTGTGGATCCACTGGCCCCATTCCCACTCCTCTTCTTCTCACATGGCTCTCCTAGCATACTGGAATGCAGAAAGAATGTGTGGCCTGCAAGGGGCATGGAACTCTTGCATGAGACCCTCAGGGGCAATCAACTCCTTCCCATCTCCCTCCTGTGCCACTCTGCTGGGTGGGAGCCCTTTCACGGCAGGGGAGAACAGGGTAGGTTTTGCCCGGTAAACACCAGTGACTAGACTTTTATTTTGATATTCTGTGAAGGATGCTATAAAATCTTGACTAATGAGCATATAATGGTTGACTGAACACAAGATGCACATTTTGGTTTAAACACTCAGCTAATTACATGCATAAAACAACAGTATCTTAAAGGTTAAACGCATTTTTAATAACTTTTGCATGAGCAAAGTATCCCAAGAATTGATTATGGATACATTATTTTTGTGCTTTATTGATGAAAACCTTACAAGTGGCAGAGGACCAAAGGCATTAGTGACTCAGAAATAATGTTGCCATGGTCAACCCACTGGGTATCCCTTGATAGATGATTATAGGGACAATATCTGTAAAAATAATCATCTGAAGAAAAAAAAAATAAGATTTCTGAGAATCAGTAAGTCACTGTAAAACAAAAGGAAATGCCCAACATGTAACTGTATTTTTGATAGGCTGGCTTGGTGAGGAAACTCACTGTGGCCAGGCTTTTGCTGAATGCTAATATAAGAGGTTTTCTCACATGATCTTGTAAGAGGGAATATAGAGGCAAATCTGAGGTAGAGGCAGCCCTTTGATTTCTAACCTGTGAACATCTGATCTGAAAGTTTGCTTTTATTGTATTTTTGGATCAAGCACTTACTGCCCTAATCTTTATTAAAATACTTCTAGAGTGTAAGCAAAAAAGGATTATATTGGTGATCAATAATTGGGCTACGGTAAAAATAGATAAGTATTGTACAGAGAGAACTACAGACATATACATATATTAACCTATAATTTAAATCAAACTCGTGAAATAAACATTGTCAGAGCTGATTCTGATTTTATCATAACAGCTATTTGAAAATTTACTATGTAAATATTAAAATGAAGAGTTTCTGAATATAAATTTACTTCTCATTTATAACTCCATCTCAAAGAAGCTCTTCGTAATAACAATAATAAAAAAAGTGCTGCTCATTGAAGTTTCCAGTAAAAAATAGTTGGGGGAGGTGAAGAAAAGGAAACAGATTTTTCCATTGTGCTACTCTCTCTTTTGTAGCATGATGCACATAATAGCTAAAGTAAAATCTGAGCCCTGCAGGTGTTCGGAAGAGATAAATACTGTCTGTAACACTAGACTCTGAAGAAGTTTCTAGTTAGATTATCCAGAAGCAAGCTGTCCTGTAAGGATCTATACATTAGCAACTGCTGCCAAAAACTCACTCTCTGGAAGTTTCAGGCTTTTAACTCTAGGATTCCATCCAGCTGGAGGCTCAGCAATGATGATAAAGCAAAGCTTACAATCAGCTAGGCTACGTGAAAAGTAATCTCAGAAATGCAAGCGAGAAAGGATTCTTGTCTCAGACAACAGCACTTCTTGAGATTTTCTGTGCTTCTCTATCACCATCGATACATTTTATCTGCACCAACAACACTCAGAAGTGCAATCTTTCTCCATCACATTTCTCTTATGCATGACAAAGTAAAATCATTTGCTATTTTCTTATCATGTAGCTTATAAAAATATATATTGATATTTGCTCATTACAGTTGTATTTTTGGGAGCCAAAGTAGTTTATAGAACAGTATTTTCACCTAAGTTCTTGAATTTTCCATCTTCTCTTCCTTTAGCTCTCAGTATTCAGTCTTAACACTTGTGCTAGAGCAGTATTGGGCTGCTGCTGAAGGCTCTCACACAACAGATATTTGTGCCAGTGCATATTGCAGCACAATGATGCAGCACAACTTAATTTCCTCCTCTCCTAAGGACAGAAACACTGCCTTGGAAAAAACCAACCCTCACCAGGCATGCCCAGAAGCCATACATTGCCCAGTAATTAATGCCAATTTCCCTTTTTAGTCTGATATCTGAAGCTAGGAGTCAAGTTGCAGCCTCTCTCGAGTGCAATACAGAGGAACATAGCTTTTCAGTTCTGCTGTGCTTTAAAAACATTAGCAGTCAATAGCATTTAGGCAGCCTCTTCCCTGCCTCCAACATACAATCTCTCAACCCACATCGGTATCACTGCATACCACTCAAAGGCAAAATTCACCCCAGCAAGGAGGTCACACATTAGTTTCCACCCCCACAGAATGGGCTGTTGGGATACTTTGTGTGGCACTGCATGTGGGCTTATGTGGATCCTCGGTGATAATAAAATACCTAATAAACTAGGCATTGGTATAAAATGTAACAAATCACATCATGACTTGCAGGTCTTCTCTTCTGAAAGCTAAGGAATGTCTTGAACACTACATCTGGGCTTTCCCAATGTGATTGTTTTTAGTGCTGCTAGGTTAATTGTTAATGTTCATAAAGCATTTTTAAGAGACAGGGTGCCACATAAGCGGTAAATATGATTGTATTATTGAGATGGGCTGATACTGCTTCTGTAGCTTTGGTTTATTTCTGAACATATTTGAGTGTCTGGCTGCCAATAGTGAGGCTGAGTAATCTTACTGCTAGTGCACCACACGCTGACTGGCTGTAACTGTTAGACTAGAACTACCACATTCATGGTACTGCAGAGGAAAAACAGTCATTAAGAACTTTTAAAACCTAATTAAGCAGCCGGCCTTCTGAGGAGAACAATACAGGGCAGAATGTTAAAAGTTACAAGATTAAAATTAATCTGAATTTTCTTCTTTGAAAATACTGGAGTTGCTCCAGCTCTCAAGGGCAGAATTTGGCCCGAGGCTTTTCCAGCAAGCTCAAAAAGAAGCAGACAGCTCCCTGGCACTAACTAGCAGACAAGTGTATTACTCATCCATTTCAGCACCCTGCAAAATCAAAGCAAGGGTGACATCAAAATCACAAATCCTTCAGAGGGATGCTGGTCTGGAAGTTCAAATTCCAAATGCAGGTTGTGTCAAAACAGCATTTTCCAAAACCTAAATGTTTGTTCCTAGTTTGTTCTTCACATAGAATGTTTTTCATGGTTTATTTTAAAATTTTATTGAAAACAGTTTATTGGCATATTATTAAACTTCCCGGGCAGTATTAGAAATAAATCCCAATACCATACAATTATGTTAGTCCATGAGAACTAGAAACCGAATGTTCTATTTTTCCATAGCAAATAGCTTTCAGTCTAAAAATGGCTCATTTTGAAAGAACACACTTAGGAAAGAAAGAATAAATATAAAGCCTCCATGAGGGAGCACAGTGTGTATGAGTCACTCTGTATCATCATCCATCTTGAACTAATTCTCATGAGTGCCCTGAAAATGGGCATTGGCCCTACTGTTTAGATAAAGAGAGAGTACCTAGACAACAGCTTTGAAATTACATAGCTTTATATACCACAAGAAGTGACTATTAAAAATACAACATCCAAAGGGTCCAGTCTTCTAAAGTGCAGAATGCTCTCAACTTCCACTGAAGTCAATTCCCCCCTCCTCTTTCTGAAAAATGTACACCAACTAAACACAAGGATTGCATTTTAGGCCAAATTCTGACTTCAATTACACTGCAATGTCATCTTTACTTCACTGGGTATCCAAGGCCAAAATTTTGCCCAATTATTTCTTGTTCTCCAGTTCAGCTATAATGGCAAGAGATACATAGCTTCTCTTTTCTTTTGTTATGGTCACTTTTATACCCAGTGAAGTATTGACAACATCTTTAACTTGGACCTTTAGATCCTAGATTGATTTAGCTACCAACTCTTCTTTTCTGATCAATGCATATCATCCAGTTTGGCAAACCGAATCTTGGCTATGAGGAAAAAAAAAACAGTTTTGAGTATTTGAAATACAGTTCTTGCAAAGTGAGGTAGGTACAGAAGTACAGATAAGACAGAATTTGGTCCTTGGTTCTGCCAGTGTGAATCAGGGTATTTCATCATAATGAGAAGGATTACTCTGTTTTCACTGGGGAAAATGGAAACAGAACTGTGCCACTAGTGCACAAGTGCTCTTATCTTTAGATCCATAAGGCCATAACTAAAACTGTCCTCATGAGATTAGAATCAAACCATTTTAATTAGTTTATTAACTTAATTTTTTCAATGTGATACACATTAGACCCATTAGAGACATACTTGAAAGTCAAAGATAACTAGTCAAACTAACATCAGATCCAACAGAATAATTAAATAATTTACCTCCTTATGCTGCCACTAGAGGTCAGACAATATAATGTCAGCATGAATACCAAAAAAAAGTATTTCCTTTTCATTTCTGCCCATATTATACTTTCAAATATACCAAACAAAACACATGCTGTGGGCATAATTTTCCTCTTGCTTACACCAGTTTTACACCAGAATAATTCCAATGAGTTCAATTCTTCCCTCTTATCCACCTATCCAATGCTATTGAAGTCAGTGGGGTTGCATGAGGCCCAAGGAGTTTACACTCAATCTGTGTACACCATAGTAATAATTTATCAGAAAAATAATGTGACTAAAAAGTTCAGGTTTCATGAAGATAAGAACTTTAATATGGATTAACTGTCAAGATGCAAGTGGTCATTTTTGACAGTTTCCCCCTAATTTGGGGTGGTGGTGACTTTTTTGGGGGAGGAGGGGGAGGGTTGGCTAGATATTAGCAAGACCCTTGAAATGACTATACAGACCATTTTGATCTTTTCCTGAGTCAATTTAATGATATCCCAGAGGACTGATGTCAGGATTTCTTATGATTGTAGCATGTCATTCCATGTGATTTTGATTTTTTATACCCTCCAGGCATATGCATACAATCTAGGGTTATGTCCTGTGTAAGGGAACACTTCCATACTCCTGCCTTATACTCTTCCCTCCTAAACTTCCCCTGCATCATATTTTGTAAGAGAGGAACACATCCTTTGCATTGCTGTTTTAGTTGCATTTTTGTATGTCATTTAGCACAGTCTAACACACATCTATACATTACAATGTGTGCCACTTATCAGTTATACCAAACAAGTAACTCACAGAATTGATGAGGGCTTATTTTCTGATCATTTTCAATTATCATTTTGAACCCTGATGGCATAAGAATAGGGTTTCTGATTTGTAGTTTTTTTTCTCATAGCATTTCCTTATGCACCACAGCCATGTTTTTCTCGTAGAAAAACAACCTAGCAGCACAGTTTAATGATATATTTTCTAATTCAGTCCAAACGGTCACTCTCCAGAGAAAGTACCCTCCTGTACCATGATCTCTCTCTAAAACCCAGACATTTTCACGTCATTGTGGTTCACGTTCTGGTCTCATTTGGAAACGCCGGGAATGTAATCAAAAAAATCAGGAGCACACAAGGGTCTACACATAAGTTTCTTGTGCTGGTTTTAGAGATGGATAGTTTATTCTGCCATCCTGTAGAGGAGAATGGTATTTACTTCTCCTATTTAATGCATGGAGATAAGAAAGAGGTCAAAAACTTTCTGATGGCACCCGTTCAAGAAAAAGGTACAAAACAGTAACGCTTAGTTCTGAAACACATTTACTGTTTGCTCTAACACTGCATTTATGCACATATGCTTTCCATCATGCCAGTAATTAATCCACAAGGACAGCAGTTAGTGGGATCATGATGCTGGGATAAAGTGGTAAAAAGTTTCTATCAAAGATTATGGGCCAAAAAAAAAAAAAAAAAGTTGCCTAATGCTTTTTTTTTTTAAACTGTCCCTTCAGATCAAGTTCGTTTTGTAGAAAAAATGATGTTTTGCATTTAACTGTAGATCAGAATAAAGAACAAAATTATAGTCTTCTTTTTTCTTTCCAGAAGAACACTACCACTGTCAGTAGCCACTAACATCAGTGAGAGCCTAGGTACTGGTCAAAAGTAAAATGGTGGTGGTCTCTGCTCCCACAGGTGCCATTAGGGGCATGAGAATACAATAGGGGTACACAGAAAAGAAACAAAATGAAGGTAACAGATACCTTCACAATGATGTCCTCTTTTTTAAGCCTGTTTAGGACTCAGTATGTCTAGAGCACTACACCAGAGCTGCCACACTGCTGCAGCACTTCAGTGTTGACACTATCTATGCCGATGGGAGGAGGTCTCCTGTTGGCGTAGGTAATCTACCTCCCTGAGACCGGAACCCATAATATTGCTTTAATGTGGATGAAAAAGCACCTTGGTTGTTCAGGTTTTTGGGTGGCTTATTTCGCTATAGCGAGATGTAATACGTAACTATCCACAGAACAGTCCATTTTCTCCTCACCAAACAAAAACCAAACAATTTCCTGTGTGGTGAGGATATGCAAGATTCCAATACTGGTCATATACACTAATCAACAGAGTAAAGTCAGTGGAGTTATTTTGGGTCCACACTGATATAAATGAGATCAGTATTTGGCCCACTGTAAATGGAGATACAATCAATACAGCTTGAGATATTATACTAAGATGAAAATGAACCTGTGCCCTATACACCTTTTAAATAGTTAGTGCTCAACAGAACTGCTGTAAAGTCCACAGAGGCCCAACAGCCCACATATCATCTCAAAAGCTACAGTACATTTTTTAAAATGTTGAGACAATTCACTTTGCCAGGACCTTATACGTAATGCACTAATAATCCCGTTGGTTTCTAAAGATAATGACAAACAGGATATGTATCTGCACATGTTTTTCTCCTTGTGCTCAGATATCTAACATATTGCACACATTTTATTCTGCAGTTTTCAAAAAAGAGTATCAGTGACCATGTTTCAGCTCTATCCTACTGAAAGCTTACAGATGGTGTTTGTTCTGCAGGACACAGTAAGGTCATATACAGTATACTGGTTGCAAAGCAAGATACATGGTGATCAGCCTCCCCATTACTGGAGTGGTCCAGAGGAAAGGTCTGCCCTGCGGGCAAGGCTAAAAAAGAAAAGAAAAGTCAAGTTTCCATGCTTGGGAGCTATGGAGCCAATCAAGGGTTGAGACACTCGTGAGTGAACCCTCCCACTGGCCATGTACCATATCTGTCTGTTCTTGGTCTTGCGCTTTCCAAGGCTGGAGCCTCCTTTCACAGCGCCAGGTGAGGCACAGACAGCAAAAAATAAAAAAGACTAAAACTAATCTTCTGAAGCGCTGGGTAACAGGGCCATGTAGAGGAGAGGGGGGCAGAGAAGAGCAGTTTTCCTATCCTTAATCTTAGTAAGAGTGGTGGTTTCCTACCTCTGATTGCTAGAAATAGGAGACCCTCATAACCCTAATCACCACTGTGGATGCTGATCCCCGTGTCAGAATGGGGAGCTCATTTACCACTCTCCTATTATGTGTAGTCTGGAGGATGGTAGGGCTTATATGTGATTTGTGACCCAATAATTCCCCCTCTTCACCCAGATTCACCTCAGTAATGGAGCTCAGCCCCTTATGACCCTTTTCAATTTGATTTTCTGGTCATGACATTTTTAGCCATGGAAGAATCAGTCCCCTGGACAGTATTACAATATACAGGGAAGTACATAGGCTGCAGATGTCATTCCCATGAGCCGATTGCTGGGAACTCTGCTATGTAACTCTGATCCTGGGAAGGAGGCAGGCTTGGAATGACTCATAAAGCTGAAATCTCCATCATGCAGACACTTTCAAGAAGTAGCCCCTTGGGCTGTGTCTACACCAGCTGTTTTCCCCCTAAAATGTCTCACCATCACTAACACCATTACTACTCCAATGGTGGCAACACTAGTATAACAGGCAAGGCACCAGAGCCTGCTGACATCTTTACCACCGTACCATCAAGCCCTGTTCAGGTCAAGTCAAAACACCAGAATGGCAGAGTGCTAGTAGCCACTGGCTCTTTGTCCACTCCAGAGTGGAGCTGCACCAATGTTAGCAACAGTGGGAATTTTCAGAGAAGAAAGGCTGGTTTGGACAAGACCTGTGTGGGAGAGAGTGTAACGACCATGGCTGTGTAGATCAGGCCACTGGAGGCCCTGAAGCTGCAGATGAGAATTTAACTGTGCATTCTGAGATTTGACTTACATGGGCCCTGATCCAACTCCCAATGAAATCAATGGCAAGACTCCACTACAGAGTCTTCTCCAAACACAGCTCAGACACAGGAGACTATCTGTCCTAAAGAGTTTGAAACAGCCTGAGTAAAAATTGCATCCCCTCACAATGAAGGAGATTTTATAACCTCACTTATTAGTTCTCCAGTCATCTATAAATTCTGCCAGGATAGACAAGACATGAATTTTTAATGTAAAAAAACATAAGAAAAAGCAACCCAGGTAACAGGCCCATTTTTTCCCCTATGCTGGTCACCATTAGAGAAATGAAGTGCTTTTCATTGTAAATTACTTTTCGTTTTGAGGTTGATTGTTTAGATCCCATTCAGTTTGCAGATAGGATCTTAAAAAATAGGATCTCTTATTATTATTTGTATTACATTGACATCCACCAGTACCAATCAGTTCCCTTGTGCTAGGTGCCACAGAAACATGTTGTAAAATGACAGTGACATGACAAAATATAGCAGGTGGATGAAACGAACAGATGGGCAAGAGGGAAGACAAGGTAGCAATAATAGGAGTAGGTGTTTGCATAGATCAGCTGCGTACATAGAGTAGCTCACCACCTGCCTCATCATTAAATGCACATTAAAGACAGCATTGCACTTTTCAAGGGAGGAAGGATTTTCCTGATTTACTTGGTCAAAATGGTTCTCTCCTGTATGATGATGGTTCCCTCCCTCCCCCTCACTATGAAGATGGCTGAATTTCAGTGGTGCCAAACAATATCACATACTTTCCCCCAACTCTTTTAGGATCCTGTAAGATGAAAGGTGCTATATCAACATATTATTGTCAAATCCTGAGGATCTTATTTGGTTTGCCTGCCTCCACTGAGAGTTTGTCATACTATAAACTAAGTAAAAATCCATTTAAGAATTCTGTATTTGACTCATTACTTATTAATTATTATTAACAGCAGCACCTTCTCTATGGGGAAAATATCTTTTTCCAGGAACTGATTGAAAATTAGCAAGCCTTAATATATTTCATGCACGAGTTGCTTATGTAACTGTATATCAACAGGAAAAACAAATATATTGACTAGCTTCTCTTAAAATTGCATTTGAGAGTTATTGCTTAACAGAAGACTTTGGCTATTTTTTTTATTTTTTTTTTTAACTAACACCCAGTTATGGGTATGGCTCCTGTTTCAAATCTTCTGACAGGGATTCAGAATGATCGGTCTGTGAGGATTGTATCTAAAGCTTGTTACACAAGGAGACCCCCCCCAGAAAGGAATTGCTTTTCCTATTATAAATGCAGTCCAGCCCCACCCCCACTCCCTCAATCAGATACTGCCTTCTGATCTTTTGTAAGGAGTCTTCTTATTCAAATAGATAGAAACATCTTTGCAGCTCTGAAATACGAATGGCTAGGACGATTTCTTCTTCAGATCAGATACATACTTGGGTCCCAGTCCAGCAGACACTTAGCACATGTTTAACTTTAAGTACATGCATAAGTGTTTGTAGGATATGGGCCATATGGTAATATAAATAATCACATATCAAACCTATATATAATATAGGGATTTCCAGACATGCCTCATTCTCACTGTGAAGCTATTGTGTAAGCCCATTCTCACCTCCATCTTTTCTCTCATCTCCTCCTACTCCTCTGCTCTATCCAAGCCCCTCAGTTTACTGCTCCTTTGGGCCACTCACCATCTCCTCTCCCGTGTATACTAGTTTTATTCTGGTGGAACTCAGCTGACTTCAAGGGTTTGTGAAATGAAACAATCCATTTTCAGTGTCTTAGCCCAGAATTTTTTAAGAAACAAGACATCACTTTGGCATAAACTAGTGCTGTGGTACAAAATTGTCCAAGCCAGATATGTCTAAACACTGTTTGCAAGGTCAAATTCTTCTCCCTTTTTTTTGTTTAGATAATACGGACACCAAATCCTGCCCTTACTTTACACCCACAGCACCCCATTGATGTCAATGGGGTTCCACTTGGTGTAAGTCAGAGCCTATGTTGCCCCATAGTTTGTGAATTTACTATAAGCATAATAAGCTAGAAGGATAGATAGTCTGAGGTTGTATTGTCTTTTCCACAATAACCCTCTGTGACGGGATCCCCAGGGTGCAGCCTGGGACTATGGGACTGCTGTGCCCCCTTAACACTCCCCAGCCTGGGCTGTCTTTTGCAATGCCTTACTAGTGACCAACAGCAAACCCCTCCAGGTGCAGTTATCACTCAGCACTACCGCATGTGGAGACCCATGCCCAACTATATTGCATGAATGCTCCCAGAGCCACTCATGAATCACACAGGGAAAGGCACCAGATGCCACCAGCAGAAGGCTTATATTCTTTTTTGGTGGTTTGGAGTCTGTAGTTTCTGCATCTGAGTGTTGCTCTTTTAAGACTTCTGAAAGCATGCTCCACACCTCGTCCCTCTCAGATTTTGGATGGTACTTCAGATTCTTAAACCTTGGGTTGAGTGCAATAGCTATTTTTAGAAATCTCACATTGGTACCTTCTTTGCATTTGCTCAGATCTGCAGTGACAGAGTTTGTAAATCAAACAACATGTGCTGGGTCATCATCCGAGACTGCTATAACATGAAATATATGGCAGAATGTGGATAAAACCAAGCAGGGGACATACAATTCTCCCCCAAGGAGTTCAGTCACAATTTTAATTAATGCACTATTTTTTAACACAATCATCGGCATAGAAGCAAAGACAAACTTGTTTGTCTTAGCGATTGGCTGAACAAGAAGTAGGACTGAGTGGACTTGTAGGCTCTAAAGTTTTAGTTTTTTTATACATAACTGCACTCAAAAACAAAACAATCTACATTTATAAGTTACACTTTCACAATAGAGATTGTAGTACAGTACTTGTATGAGATGAATTGAAAATACTATTTCTTTTGTTTATCATTTTTACAGTGAGCACTATACACTTTGTATTCCGTGTTGTAATAGAAATCAATATATTTGAAAATGTAGAAAAACATCCAAAAATATGTAATAAATTTCATTGGTATTCTACTGTTTAAATAGTGCAATAATTGCGATTCATTTTTTTAAATCGCAATTTGAGTTAATCACATGAGTTAACTGTGATTAATCAATAGCTGTACTTTATATGCAATATCACAATTATATATAGATGAGGAATATGGAGGGTTACAGGGTGCTCCCCCAAGGTTCAGAATCATCATCAGTGATCACCCTCCATACCAAGGAACCCCTGCTTTGAGAGTCAATGGAGAAGAGCTCCAGGAATCCTGAAAGAATTGTGGGGGCATGAGGCCTCTGGCAGATGTGTGGATCTCACAGGAGCCCACACCCCTAACTGGAGGCCTCACTTCCCCTGCACTCCAATGCCCTGCCCCAGCCCAGAGCCTTCTCCTGCACCCTGAACCCCTCATTTCTGGCCCCATTCCAGACCCATACCCCCTTCCATACCCCAGCCCTGTGAAAATGAGCGAGTGTGGGGGACAGCGAGAGATGGAGGGAGGGGGGAATGAAGTGAGCAGGGGCGGGGCCTCGGAAAAGGAGTGGTGAAGGGTGACAGATTTTTGTCACTCATATTTCTGCTCCTGACTTTATTTATAGGGTAACAACACATTCGTTCTCTTCAATTACTGCTGATACCTCCCACTTGGCCCACGAAATAGCATTTTCTAAGCCTGACACTAAAATCTTTTATTTTTACACAGTGTGGCATTAAAAACTCAACATTCGTTGGCCCTGAACCTACAGTAACAGTGGTATCTCTTACACTAGTATACAAGATACAATAGTCATTGTGCTGTGGAAGCTGTTGAGTTTTTAATGTGTCTCACTGGAAAAACTCTTAATTTAATTTTTATCGGGCATAAACTGTGAATCCTGTGGCAGTGTCAGCTGCTTCTACAGATTTTAACGTTTAAGGACATATTTTCAGCTGTAGCCTCTAAACCCATACCACCAAAATCATGAATGAAACTGTTTGTGTGCAAAACCTGTATTTCTATATGCAAAGGGTATTTGTATGCGCAATTTAGGTAGTTGTTACAACCCTACTATTCTGCTTTCATGCACATACAGATAAAGGCTAAACTTTACATGTGCAAATGGATGCAGGCACAACATATGCACATATGAAATCAAAGAGCAGTTTGAAGCTCACTGATGATTTGACCTTTGATGATAGCAGATTTCAGTTCCCAAGCAGAAGTGTACAAGCAAAGAGAGAGGCAAATACTGCCATCATATTTATTTCAAAATATGCACTTTAAATGACTCTTCCTTGCTGAAGTCAGACTATAAATTAAGCATTGAGATAGTCAGGCTAACATTTCAAAGTTAAGATATTTTTGAAGGAAATACAAACTACTGCTAACCCAACTGAAAGGCACTGGACAAAACTACTATTTTTGGAAAGCCAGAATGGAAAGATAGTAACATTTTTCTATAAAAACAGCTCTATTTGGGTCATATAACTGATCAAATATTTGCGGCACCATGCAAGATTCCCTGCTTGATAAAAAGCAGATAACCTCTAGACTAAAATTAAGAAAATGCTAGTCATAGTAAGCTCAAATAATCAGGATTGGAGCCAGTTCTACAGTAACTAGCTTGAAAGCCTTCTCCCACTCATCACCTGTTATGCCACCTCAACTCACCCTGGATTATACAAAGATATTTTTGCTTCCCATCTGAGCTATCTTATTGTTCAAAGTCTCTGTGAGGGGAGGGGGTGTGGGGAAGCATGGTGCTTTTAGTTGTCCCTGGAAGGCACATAGATGAAAGATGTCCCTTCTAAGAAAGAACTTCTGCCATTGTGGTTTCAAACCACTGTGATACAACAGAGACTGACAGGCTTAAGGTCTTTCTCATGGTTCTTCAGAGGTGCTAGTTGAAAAGCTGCTTTTTTTAAGCTTTGTTATCTGGGCTTGTTTCCAGTATTTACATTACTTTACCAATATCTGTTCTATATTGTCTCTGTCACAGAGGTTCAGATACTGTACATTGTATTTTATAGCCCTCCTGTTTCCTTTTAACTTATGACCTTTACCGAGAATGAACGCATTTGTCTGCAGACTGTCAGTAGAAAGGGTTGAATCGCGTGGATTTGGCATCAGTAGAAAGTGCTCAGTTGCTTTGTAATCCCCTGTATAGGGTTATTTAAAAAGAAAAAAAAATGATAGAAAATAAGAAATGCAGGAAATTAGAAAGCTCACTCTGAGCCTTTTCTCCTGAACCACCAAGCAAATTTTAAAGTTTGACCAAAATTTTTAAAAGGTAAAACAAGGTAATCTGAAAAGGGATTTCATTATATCCATTGCACATGCTTCTTGATTTCTTTTCTCATAAAAATAGTTCCCCACCCCCTCTATACTGCTCACACAGGCCGTGATCTTAATTGTATCTGCATGTGTAGAACCCTATGCTCACCTTGAGCCCCACTGAATTACAGGACTGGGTCCACTATCAGTTTCAGAACATTTAGATTTAAAAAAAAAACAAAAAAACACCAACACAATTTTGCTTCTCCCTCATTGTTTCATTGAAATCTATCATTGTAGTACTGCATCTGAGCACCTTGAAACGAGAGTCAGGTTAAAAAAAAAATCACATACATAACTAAAAGCACCTTCAGTTATTAAAAGTGTGTGAAAGGGTCAAATTTCAGAAAGAGAGGCTAATGGTCCCTTTGTAAAAGTGAGCTTGTACCATAACTGCTTGCCTGCATTTGTTCACAGTTGTACATGCAAATTAGGCATATCTAAGTGATGAAAGAGGTCAGGAGAGCTGGCAGTTTCTGAAGGAGAGAATATTAAAGGCACAATTGCAGACCATCCCGATGCGAAGGAAAGAGATGACTAGTAAAACACCAATATGGATGCATCAGGAACTCTTTAATGACCTGAAAAATCAAAGAGGAACCCTATAAAAAATGGGATCATGGAGAAAATTGCGAAGGATAAGTGCAAGAGAATGGCATAAGCATATAGGGACAAAATTAGAAAGGTTAAGGCACGAAATGAATTACACCTAGTAAGGGACATAAAGAACCTCTGCTTATTGCCTTTTAAATACATTAGGAGCATGAAAAAGATGAAGGAAAGTGTAGATCCCCTATTAAGCAGGAAAGGAAAAATAACTGATGACATCAAGAAGGCTGAGGTTTTTAGTGCATAACTAAAAGGTTAATGGTTACCATATACTCAACGCAATATTGACAACAAGGGGAAAGAACAGAATAGGGAAAGAAGGTTGAAGAATATTCAGATAAGTTAGATGTATTTGAGTCAGCAGGGCCTGATCAAATTCATTCTACGTACTTAAGGAACTAGCTGAAGCAATCTCAGAACATTAACATTAGCAACCATCTTCATGAACTCATGTAGGTAGGTGAGGTCCCAGAGAACTGGAGAAGGGCAAACATAGTACCTATCTTTAAAAGGGGAAACAAAGAGAACCCGGGAAATTATAAACAGGCTTTATCTGCAGCAAGGAGAATTTAGGTTAGATATTGGGAGGGGGGGGGAATTCTTTCCATCTCTAAGGGTAGCTAAGCTCTGGAATAGGCTTTGTAAGTAGGATGTGGAATCCCCATCACTGGAGAATTTTAAGAACAGGTTGGACAAACAGCTGTCAGAAATAGTCTAGGTTTCCTTGGTCCTGTGACAGGACAGGGGGCTGGATTTAATGACTTCTCAAGTTCCCTTCCAGCACTACATTTCTATGATTCTATGCCCTGAAGTGTTTATATCACTTATATTTGGATAAAAATGTATAACTTCATGTATTAAATATATATGTGCTTAATCATATTGAATTCAACCAAGTTATTGAGTTCAATTATATCTTTTGGCAGCAAGTTTCATAGGTTAATTGTACACCATCAGGAGCGGCTCCAGGCCCCATCACGCCAAGCGCGTGGTTGGGGCGGCAAGCCACGGGGGGTGCTCT
This sequence comes from Mauremys mutica, assembly GCF_020497125.1. Classification (NCBI taxonomy): domain Eukaryota; kingdom Metazoa; phylum Chordata; order Testudines; family Geoemydidae; genus Mauremys; species Mauremys mutica. The sequence goes on from NC_059077.1 coordinate 47,536,604, forward strand.
GCCGGTGCCGCAAGGGCGGCAGGCAGGGTGCCTTCGACGGCTTGCCTGTGGAGGGTCCGCTGGTCCGCGGCTTCGGCGGACCTCCCACAGGCACTGAAGCCGCGGGACCAGCGGACCCTCCACAGGCAAACCGCCAGAGGCAGCCTGCCTGCCATGCTTGGGGCAGCAAAAAGCCTAGAGCCGCCCCTTTACACCATATAAAAGTCTTTGAATTCTCTTCTCAGTTTTATGTGGCAAGATTAATGTAGATAACATTGTTTAAAATTAAAAAAACTGCTTCTCTAAGAAAATTTTAATTTCTGATCAGTGTATTTATTTCTCAGCCCTTGCACTGCAGCTGAAATTGTTTTCTCCCTTTTTTTTTGGTCATCACACTGACCATGCATTTCTGGGCAGACACATTTTAATCTAAAAAGCCATCATAAATATCCCAGGTTCAGATTTGAGTTGCATTAACTGGAAAAGGCAGATCTCTCAAATGTGATACTCCAACAATCAATATATTTTCCTTTCAGAACTGGAGAGAGACACCCACTCCCTCTTCTCCCCCAAGAGAAGGCAGGAAATCTTGCAGCATAAAAGGAAACCACACAATCTGCATGCTCAGGACATTTATCAGCATTGCTTCCGCCCTTGGCAACATCATCCATGCCACACTATTGTTGCAGGTACTATACAAAGACTGTTTTTGGCAAGTTAATTCAAATAGCATTGGCGGAACATGGTATGCTCACCAGCCATCTCACTGGTTTAATACAATTGAAATTTGCCAAACCTACATCAATCACTTGTCCAATTTCCTTTAGCTCTTTTCTTTTTATGGGACTATGGTGTTAAAATTTAATGATGCGTTTCAGTGTTTTCTAATTTAAAAACAAAGGATTTCCCCTCCGCCCCCAGTACATCAAGAACAGACTTCCATTTTGGTCCTTGTCCTCTTGCTGTGTAGCAGCTATTACAGAATTGCCACTGCGGACATCTGGTTGTGGCAAGTTCTCATTATGAAGCATTTTGCTGCATTAAACTTGTTGCAGGATATTTTCTCAGTGACAGCTGGTCACAGACATTTCCTCTCTAGTAGCATAGATAATGGGGCATGGATTTATTATTTTGAACTCCAGGCCCCACAGATACCAACACAGATAACATTTTGTTACCAGTATGATTCTGCAGCTAATCATACAAGATTCCTACAATAAAATTGTAAACCATGAAATTTCACGGTGGCCAGATATCATGGAAGATCGCAATAACATGAAAGGCCCATGAAAGGAATTGTGCTTCTCAGGTGACTTGAGAGCATTAGCTGCAGGGGTGGAGGGGGGAAATCTCTGGTTTCAAGTGTAGGAGTTATACCTTCTGCTCTAAGGGAAGAGCTTTAATCAAAATTGTCAAAGCCAGTTATTTATTCTTAACACATCAGAATGACAGTTTTGCTTTTCAGTGGTGCCATAGGCAAGAATGGTTACATATTTCATTTTTTTTCCCTTTAAGTCTTTGGTTCTGGTTATTTCACACGTGGTTTGGCAAATGTGCCTTGCTCTTTAATGAGGGGTATAATTGCTTGGAAGCCTCATTCCATCCTTTCCTTTGCAGTTCACATGATTAGTACATATCTCTAAATACAAAAAAAATGTTAGCAAGTGAAAATGCTGAATTAAGATCAGTGTTGCTTTTATTCTAATCAGCCTTTATCACCTAGGCTATGGTCTGGCATATTGGAGACTCAGTGAAATCTAATTGAGCATTAGTACAGGCAGAGCATCCAGTACAATTACTCATGCTAACTGACAGAATAATTCCCCCACACTCTACCCCAGCAACCTGTAGTCCTAACTAAATCAAAAACTGTTGAAACCCAATGGGAGTTTTGCCAGGTGAAGGATCCCAGATTGGGTCCACAGTGACTCAGTCAGAAGAAACAGTAGCTGAGACATTTTGATTTTTAATTTTTTTTTAAACATAGAAAGGAGGACAGGCAAGTACAAGACATTTCTTACACATTTAACTAAATCCTATGTGGGTTTTTTTGGTTTTTTTTTTAAATTGTGTTGTGTTCTTACCAGAGCTGTGGGTAACATTTAGTGTCACAAATTGCAGAGACTGTTGTAAAGCAGTTCAGGGGTTTTTTTGTGGCCATTGATCTATAAAATGAAATTATCTACCATAGTCAGGCCTGCTCCTGCAAATCATTACTCCCATATGGAGTTCACTGGATTCAAAAGAACTCATCTAGGAATTGAGCTTTTATTAGAAGTTTTTAAAAACAATTTTACTCCCCCTTCCTCATCCCCCAAGGCAAATAGAATATAAACAAGAATTCCTCATATTATACACCATAATTTACTGAGGGGAAAATTCTATCCACTTCCCTCACAGCGGGGTCCACTGGTTATACTATGCAGGATCTGGGCGGCCACAGGGATGTAAACCCCTGTGCAGTGCAAAACCCACAGCAGCTGGGGAGGAGAACAAGGGCAGGGCCAGAGAATCTGTTATTCTGCCTTTCCTTTCCTCCCCACCCCATAAAATCCAAACCTAGAACCAGATCAGAATTTTGTCTTTATTAAGGAGTGGCCCGAGAGCCTAGATCTGAAGTGTAAATGCAAGTTTTGCAACTTGAGCTGTCTCTGGCTATAATTCACAATTGTTTATAATTAGAAGATTCTGTCAGTGTCTTCAGATAGTAAGTATGGTCTTACTTCAGTTTATTGCTTCCAATAGAGGAATATTTCCATGTGGTTCTCTCTCTAACCACTAATATTTCAGATCTGAATATTATTTTTTCCCTTTAAGTCAGCTAATTTTTGTATTGCTATAATTTATCAGAACTATTCACTGTTTTTAATTAGCAGAGGATAGATATGCCTATCAACACAAAACCGTTGATATCCATCAGAATCAATAGCATAAAAATGAACTTCAAAATTCCTCTCTCGTTAAGAAAATAAATGGCAGTCTCAGAAGGCAGTTTTTCAGCATTAGCTGAAACATTGCTGCTAATTCTCATGAATTGTTTGCACACTAAGTATTAAATGCAAGCAGAATGTTTTATTAAGAAGATGGGGATTTCCTGTCCCCCCACCCCACACACACACACACACCTTCAAAATCAGAATTTTTTCAAAGTTTCTCTTTCTAACCTAGCCCAAATAGATCTGCTGGTACCCACTCTAGAAGAGAGAGTTGCTGCCGGTTTGCAAAAACACACACCACCACCACATACGGCCCCCCATAAAACATTCATTAGATGAGTGTCAGTTTAGGACTGAGCAAGTATATTAGGGGAATTATGTTTGCCTACACCAGGCAGAGCTGAGTTTACCAAACTGCATCCAGGACATGCAGCTGTGTTTCCTAGGACATGCTTGCTTTCATTGCAACTTTGTGTCCTGGCATACTAAATGTATGCATACTAAATACAACTGGGGATTCCCCTCGTGTAAAGGAATTCCCAGGTGACAGAGCTACAACTTACCCCATCCTCCACAATCTCCAATATAAGGAGTGTGACTGGAATGTGCTGTGCTCTGGTGGTCAGGGTCTGCCACAGCAGATCTTGGGAGCCATTGAAAGTGGCCCTGGAGACTGGGGAAGCACAAAAACTATTTTTATTCTCTCCAGTTGATCCTATACCAAGCACAGTTTGGCCAGACACAAAGACAGACTCAAAGAGAAAACTGCTTCCCTGCAAACCTAAAATAGTGTGCAGCCCCAGAATTCACAGATGTTTGGATCTCAGCTTTAGTCTCAGGCTCATTTTGACAATAAAATAAGTAACATCACTGATTAGTCCTTTAATTCCTGTGATTGCTGCTTCATCTCTTCTAGGTCTTCTATCAATTTATTGTTTGAGAAAGTTAATACAGGGTCCACTTGGTTATGTGGAACACCACAGTATAGCTGTTAGCTCAGGGTGGCACAGACAACGCTGCTTGCCATTCTGGAAAGCGTTCTTCTAATGAACTCTCACCAAGCAGATACAGAAACATAGGACTAGAAGGGACCTTGAGAGGTCTTCTAGTCCAGTTCCCTGCACTCATGGCAGGATTAAGTATTATCTAGAGCATCCCTGACAGGTGTTTGCCTTACCTGTTCTTAAATATCTCCAGTTATGGAGAGTCCACAATCTCCCTAGTCAATTTATTCCAGTGCTTAACCACCCTGACAGTTAGGAAGTTATTCCTAATATTCAACCTAAACCACCCTTGCTGCAATTTAAGCCTGTTATTCCTTGTCCTATCCTCAGTGGTTAAGGAGAACAATTTTTCTCCCTCCTCCTTGTGACAACCCTTCATGTACTTGAAAACTTATGTCCCCTCTCAGTCTTCTCTTCTCCAGACTAAACAAACCCAATTTTTTCAGTCTTCCCTTTTAGGTCATGTTCCTAGACCTTTAATCATTTTTGTTGCTCTTCTTTGGACTTTCTCCAATTTCTCCACCTCTTTCCTGAAATTTGGCATCCAGACTGGACACAATACTCCACGCTGATTAGGCCTCAGCTGGAGTAGAGCAGAAGAATTACTTCTTGTGTCTTGCTTACAACACTCCTGCTAATACATCCCAGAAGGATGTTTGCTTTCTTTGCAACAGTGTTACACCATTGACTCATATTTAGCTTGTGAGCCACTATGACCCCCCCAGATCCCTTTCTGCAGTAATCCTTCCTAGGTAGTCATTTCCCATTTTGTGTGTGTGCAGTTGATTGTTCCTTTCTAAGTGGAGTGTTTTGCATTTGTCCTTATTGAATTTCATCCTGTTTACTTCAGATCATTTATCCAGTTTGTCCAGATCATTCTGAATTTTAATCCTGTCCTCCAAATCCTCTCAGCGTGGTATCATCTGCAAATTTTATAAAAGTGTACTCTCTATACCATTATTTAAATCACTGATGAAGATAATGAACAGAACTAGACCCAGAACTGATCCCTGCGGGACCCCACCAGGGGCGGCTCTAGGATTTGCACTGCCCCAAGCAGGGCGGCACGCCGCGGGGGGCGCACTGGTGGTCGCCGGTCCCGCGGCTCCGGTGGACCTCCTGCAGACGTGCCTGCGGATGCTCCACCGAAGCCGCGGGACCAGCGGACCCTCCGCAGGCATGCCTGCGGGAGGTCCACCGGAGCTGCCTGCCGCCCTCCCGCGGGACGCCGCCCCAAGCGTGCGCTTGGCGCACTGGGGTCTGGAGCCGGCCCTGGACCCCACTCAATATGCCCTTCCAGGTTGACTGTGATCCAGTGATGATTACTCTCTGGGAATGGTTTTTCAACCACTCTATAGTAGCTCCATCTAGATTGTATTTCCCTAGGTGGTTTATGAGAATATTATGGGAGACAGTATCAAAAGCCTTACTAAAGTCAAGATATACCAAGTCTACTGCTTCCCCCCATCCACCTGGCTTGTTACCCTGTCAAAGACAGCTATTAGGTTGGTTTGACATGATTTGTTCTTGACAAATCCATGCTGTCTGCTACTTTATTATCCTCTAGGTGTTTGCAAATTGTTTAATTATTTGCTTCATTATCTTTCCAGGTACTGAAGTTAAGGTGATTGGTCTGTAATTCCCCAGGTTGTTCTTATTTCCCTTTTTATAAATGGGCACTATATTTGCCCCAGTCCTCTGGGATCTCTCCTGTCTTCCATATTATACAACTGTAACAGGCTCCTCTAACTCAAAGAGCTTAACAGTGGGAACCAAAGTAATAGACATGGATACATCCCTCTTTTGCCCGGCTTTCTTGTGTTCTTTCATATTTAGCCTAGATTGTAATTTCCTTGGGGCAGGGACCCTGAGGTTTATTCTCTCTGTAAAGCGCTAATGTGTATCTAGAGCAGTATATATACAAATATTAAATAATAAATATAACAAAATAATTTTGCTTTTCCACTTTGTTTGGCTAAGCTTTGTTAATGACTAAGGGTTCAGCCCTGCAAAATGCTGAGACAATGAAAGCAGAATTCTCGCAGCTGTGGGCTGGGAAAATGAGATTTCATGGAGAAAGTAATGTATGCACACACAGAAATGATGCAAGACATTACAATAATGCAGTTGTCGAGGTAGTTTCCCCATGATGTAGTAAAGTGGAATATAGACCCAGACAGATTTTTAAACAGTAACCATAAAAGCCTTACTTCTCCCTTTTGTATTAAGAATGCCTGCATTTGTCATTAGTGCAGCTGCAGTCAAATAGGGAAATGAAAATCAAATCAATCCATAATTTGCCTGAACAATACAGTCAGTGATAGGGCGCTATGCTGTGCAGGGAGGGACTCTTGTTGAGCTCAGAGAGGGAACAAGCCAGAAACACTGACTCACTACAGCTGCAGAAATGCTGAGATAGCAGCTTGCTCCTGAGGAGCAGTGAGCGCATGAGGTTACAGAGCAGTCAAATGAGTACCAACAACACGTCCTGTTACAGTATTTGTGTTCTGTAATGCCCTCTGGATTTACAACAAATTGTTTCCAAGACATAAAACACGCTATTTCCACACAAGGTTTTTCATGTGCAATTTTTGATTAAACTTGAATTCTTTCCAAGGTTTCCGCCCCCCACCCCCCGCTGGCATGCAGATTTTGCAAATACATCTATGCTTATGTAAACTGATTCCAGATTAAGAGAGAGGCCAACAGAGAATGTTTTTGAAAATCCCAGCCTTAAATGCTAAACACATTCATGTTATGCACTTTGAGTTTAAGCCTCTCAACAGCCCTCCAGAATAGAGAAGTTTTATTGCAGCCATTTTGCAGCGGGGGAGTTGAGGCACAAGGAAGTGTAATGACTTTCTTAAGGTCACACTGGGATCACATGTGATCCCAGACTCGCAGTCCTCTGCTTTTATATGGCCTGCACTATTATAGCAGCTGAGCATTTGATAATCTTTAATGTAGTTATCCACCCTGCACCCTGAGATAGGGAAGTATTTTACAGATGAGGAACTGAGGCACAGAGAGACTAAGTGTTTGCCTACACACAACAGTTGTATAATTTGAACTCTCTATATAGTTAGGGTGGTATAACAACCACAGACCCTCACCCCCCAGTGTCATACAAGTGCTTATACTAGCATAGTTATTCCTGTATGGAAAGGAGATAAGCCATACCAATCTGTGGCAACTTTACACCAGTATAACTGCATCCATGTGAGCGGTTGTAGGATACCAGTGTACCTGTATCAGTATATACACACACTAAATCTGTGGCAGAGAAGGGACTTGACCCCACATCTCCCAAGTCAGTGTCCAAATCACCGGACCATCCTCCTTTTCCTGTACATACTCTTAAATGTGACCACTTTTCCTGTACTTCATGTAAGCTAACATATGGATATTTCAAGCCCTTCTCTCTGTTCCAGTGATACATGAGCCAGAGTCTGATCTCATTTATACAGGTATAAAACTACCAGTAATGCCACCAACTTCAAGGGAATTACTCTATATTTACACTGGATACAATAGCTGAGGTCAGAATCTAGTCCACAAGTATCCAGATCCAGAATGGACAGTTACAATATAAAGTATGGCTTCAAAACTGTGGACGTTAATTGCAATAATCTAAAAACCATACATCACACCATTTTCTTTTTTTAGTGCTTTTGTCTCCTTCCATAAGTGACTATTAATAATACAGCAGGTACAGGACTGTCCATCCTATAATATATCATCATAATTATGTGCCGTTTTAATATCAGAACATTTCAAAGTAATGATAAAAGTAATTACCACCAAGAACAATTACGGTCTACATGTAAATGTGTTTTTCAAAAGTGTCATTAAAAGAGGTGTACAAAAAACATTTCTCCTAACATTTGCTGAAGTATGCTCTCATCTCTTTAGTGTTCATTTTCCCATTATCGCTGAGCAATCTGGTTTTATTTACACAATGCTTGTGCAAAGCAATTTTTAATCTCACATATTTGAGAACTCGAATGCCTCTTCCTAACTGCTACCTCTCCCAGTCCTCTAAATACGGGTTACATTCATCGAAGCAGGGAATGAAAATAAGATCCGAGTTCATCTGGCATTGAATACTGGAGACTGAATTCTGATAGCAAAATGCTCACATCCAATCCACAAAGTTTAAAATAAATAAATAAAGCACAAAACATTTGAACTGAGCAAACCAAATAAATGACAGGAAATTAAGATTGTCTCATGAGCATTCTGTGAGGAGAAAGGCTAAATGAATCAAGTAAATTATACAACCTTGAATTATTTGCTCAGCATTAGTCAATAAATATTTGAAGCTATAGTCCTTTAGAAGTGACAGGAAGCTCATTATATTGCTAACTGTCTATACCATCAATGTTTTGCATTTCTTTTTCTTAGTTTATTCTTTTTCCAGGTTGAAATGTTGTACCCAGACAGCTTATCAGTTAGCCTTGGGGGAGTCTCTCTTTGCCATTCAGAACTATGATAGGGGAGACAGTGCCAACATGCTAGGAGCAGCCATAAGGAGGAGGGAAAAAAGCCATTGTCAAGCCTCTTTCTTATTCTCAGTTCTCTAATTAGCATTCAACAAAACAGTTTCATCAAATCAACTGAAAGCCTACTGTATGATTCAGTCCATATAATGTTGCCCATTGCACTGTCAAAGTTCTTACGGCAAGAGGCTGAAATGTTGCCACTGGACTGCTATGAAAAGAAGGAAAAGGATGTTAGAGAAGCACAAAGGGCTTTAAAGGGAATGAAGGATTCAGTGTTTCAAACTACGGGTGTGCATCTCCTGGGGTCTGTGTAATTATGTGCCGAGTGTCACCTCACAGAGCTTACTCCACACATTTTTCAGGAAGAAGCAACAATAATGGTGAGCCTCTGATGCTTTTCTTAACATTATCTTGCTTAGTGATTTAATAAGTAAAGAGTAAAGAAAAAAATCAGAAATTGTTTCAGTGCAGTAAGAAACACAGATGAGCATGTCTCTTCAGCAACATACCACTGACAACCAGACTGAAGCGAATACAGTAATGAAATATTACGAGCCAGAAGCCAGTTAAGGTAGTTTTCTAATTTTCTGTTCTCCATGCCACGTTCAGCTGCTGCTGAAGACTAGTCCTTCCTTTCTTGTCTGTAACAAAGAGTCTTTCACAGGGAGGGGCACTTCCAATTCAAGTGCAGAAAATCTTTATATTCCATTAAAAAAAAGCCATCCCAGCCAGTTGCTTTGGTTTTGTGTAACTACTTACTGTGCTTTCAAACGAAAGAGTTGTCACTATAGAAACTGCCACATCACATGGTATTTCTTCTCTCTCAGAGATACAGAATACCTGTTTAATGAGACATTTGTATTTCTTGCAGTCTATAGGAGACATACACTTCACCAAGTAGCATATCTATCAGTTTTACTTCTTAGCTGTGGATTGGAACTAGAGAATATACAACCAATACCACTGCTTTGTTTATTTATTTAAATTTTTTTTTAAACATTCTTTTGCATCCAAGGGAGATGCATGTATGAACATATTTGTCTATTTGAACTGCACCTTATCAACAACATCAATTCTCCTAGCATTGTGGAAGCTTTGAGATTATAGGATATGGATAGAGAGGAAAAGGAAAACATAGCAAATCTGCTCTTAAACACTCAATCCATAGTTTATTTGGGAGGAATAAGGGGATCATGAAGCTCTTTATTACCTACATAATCTAGCACGTCCCACTCTGATGACAAATAGTCTTGGGGGAAAACCTGTCTGTTAAAAAATTATGTATTTTCCTAGACCTGAATGATAGTAACCTTGCCACATGAAAGACTAAGAACTCAAACAGCTGATGTGCAAAATACTATGCTTATTTAATTTAATCTCAATAAATCACATTCAGAAAAAAAACAGTAAACATAACCATTCACCTGTAGGCCATAATAATCTATTTTTATTTAATTATTTCCACCACCACAACAAAAACTGATCTTAGGTGGGCACAAATCAGCTAAGCAATTATACCCTTAGAAGTCTGATAACAGCAAAGCCAGTAAATATTCTCCTTTTTCAAGAGTTCATAGCAGAGCACTCAGTTTTATCTTTCTTTTAAAACTTTTTCCAGAAAAAGAGAGAGGAAGGTCTCCGAAGATATAAACTTCTCCCACTTCACAGGGTGGAAAATTGCTTGCGGAGAAGGCTAGTGCCATAACTGCTTCTTTGCCCAGGATCAGTTTGTCTCTCAAATTACTTTTCTGTCTCTCCAAGGATAATTCACTTCATGTTTGGAGCAGCGTGCTCCCTGAGTTTGCCACTCTCCAACTCAAGACTGCCCCATTAATCCCTGAGCCCACTCCCTCGATCCCACACCCTCCCTTGCAGCATCTTTCATCCCATCCTCTGCCATCTTTGCCTCCCAATCCTCAATCCCACACCTGTGTCTCCAGTTACCACCCTACTTCCATACTTTCCTTTGCTTCCAAACTTTCTCAACTGCACTGGCTGCTTCCCCTGCCTAGAATACCGGTCCACTCCTCTCTATTACTATCTGGCTTTTGCCCATTTACTCCAGTGAAACTTCCTTTACCAAAGGTACCAACTACAACTTCTTGGCCAAGTCTCAAGGCACAGTCTGATCCTTCATGATCTAGTCACTGCTTTCAACACACTTACCACTCCTTCCTCCTAAAAACGCTCTCCAATTTTGGCTTCAAAGACTCTATAGGACCAATGGTTAGGCTCATCAGAGCAGTGCCTAGGACATCTGAGTGGGGACCAAGTTGATTTCTGCTCCACTAGGGGCTAATACTAACACAAAGCCACAGTCTTGTCAGTGAAAAAAATAAAGTGTCAAATGTACTCGTGTTTCAGAGACAGACTAGTTCAACTCTCTGGAGCCAGAGACTTTTAGACCAGATCCCTTTCTTATACACAGCTTTCTTCTCCTTATGGGAGAATCATTGCTTACTGCACTCTCAGCTTCATTTGTCAGTGACATGGTTTCTCACAACATATTGTAATTGAGAGGCTCACGTGTTAATCTCTTACTGTGGGAGTAGGGTTGTAACCCTCTCTCCACCAAACACCAGCTGGAGGCCTTGTACCCCAGCATGCACACACACTAAATATACCCCTAATTAAGTCCAATTCCTCTAAAATGATTCAATGTTATTTAGCCATAGAAGAATTGGCTATGGTAGGAGGAGCCTGAAGATTGGAATGAATTACAAAATGCACAGATCCCTGGATTGGTACCAAACATTACTTCAGCAAAGCTATAAGCCTGTTTTGAGTCAGAAACAGTGTAAATCTTTACCCATTGCTATAAATGGTCTCAGAAGTTACATGTGTGTGTGTCAGTTTTGCCTTGTGTTCAGATGTCTATCTAGTGAAACAAACATGAGTAGTCAGTACATTTTACAAGGCCAGTGTATGAGAAGGTAACTGTCAGGTATGAGGAGGTTGGCTAGAAAATGTGTGTGTGTTCATCATACATTCTTATGAAGTGTTATCAGAAGAAAATCCTCTCTACATTAGAAAGGTTGATATTTAAATTTTCTTTTACAGTAGACGTGTATTTGGTTTCTTTCTTCTTACAGGACATATTCATGAATCTCTCTAATCAGATCATAGCCTAACACTTCTTGGGACAACTTTGCACGAGCTGTTGGATGACTGTTGTAGTCTTCCATAGAGATTTCTCAATATTGATCAAATTCAAAACAGAATGTTGTGCTCAGAATTCTTTCCTGGACAATATCAGTACTGAACATCCCAGCATGTTTGTAAGTGGCACTCACAAATTAGCTTCTATAAAGTGATCCACACTAAAGAAAAGAGTTTGGATATCTGGGTTATGCCAAACTCCAATCAGAATGTCTCTGTGTGTGTGTGTGTGTGTGTGTGTGAAAGATAATGGTATCAGCCATTTGCATCATGTATTTGAAATCCATAGAGCATCTTTCAGCAATTAGAAGTCTAGTAGACGGTTTCTAGTAATCTGGGAAAACTGGATACTTGATGCAAATTATGACAAGAGACAGCTTATAATGTGACTTCTGTTTACCTACACTGATAATGGAGGTTGTTAATCGCACCCCTGCACCCCAAACAGAAAGTCACCCCCGTCCCCGGGCAATGGCAGGTGGTGTTTACACTACTCACCCTCCCTCAGGGTTTTTGCTTCTCCAAAGCAGCCTTGCTGGAGAAGGCTCCTGGGGAACATGCTGTGTGAGTGCATTCTTCAACTGTCCTCTCCATATTTCCCCTCTCTCACCAGTGCTACTCAGTTTAGAGGCTGCATTGGCTAGAGGCCAGTCTCTAGCAGCTCGGAGGTTGTTGGTGCGCTGTGCCACTGCAACCCCTACCCAGATGGACTTTCCATCACCACAGACCCATTGGCTTCTGTCACCATGTCCTACAGCTGAATTAGAAGCCCTGTGTCTCCAAGTTCTCCATTTGTATCCTTTGTTCTCTACAGTATAACCACCATTAGAATCCTGCTCATGCATTCTTTGTGCATACTGAATTCCTATGGGTTTCAGTGGGGGTTCTGGTTATTCAAGGCAGGCGGGATCTGGTCTAAAGTTAATGATTTGGTCACATAATTCCAAGTCATATTTGGACATTAGCATATTTTCCCCTTTATGTTCAATGCCCAGTACTCAATGGGAGTTCCCTATGTACATTATGAAGAGAGCATATACTCTACATGGCCATTCATTCCATCTAAATTGTTATGGTTATATTACAGTAGCACCTACAATGTTCTAGGGGCTGCACAGCCACATATACCAATCCATTCCCACAGTTGTGTAAATGCAACAATGCACGTCAGTTAGGCAGAGTGATCCTTTAAATAAAGGCTTTGTTCTCTTCTCTTTCCTAGCAAGGCAAAAATTAAAGTCAGGTGCATAGCAACTTTTTCTTATATTGCTTATGAAAATAGCACGGGTTCCACCTGTTTCTTCAAAAGTGTTTGGGGGAAAGCACTGACCTGCAACCTCACTCTGTTCCACCACTTCAGCCTATCAGCCAGCTTTAATCACATAGGGCTAGACTGTGCCCACCCATGCCTGCGTGCATCCAGTCAGGAAAGGCATAAGGAACCTCTCCTTTTGCATCCTGGGACAGTATCAGATAATAATGCAGATTTTATCTTTCCCTGACTGCCCACAGCAGCACTAGAGCTTTCTACAGTGCTGAAAAGATGTGGAAAGCCCAGCTCCATTCAAGTTGTCTAGCAGAGCTGGTATCTTGCAAAGGAACACTGCCTGCTGTCAAATGGTGGCATAGCAGCCTCACACCCCTTGTGCTCCAGGTGGCATTCAGCCTGCCTAAGGCACAAAGATTCCTGGAGTTCCCACTATGGCATTGTGCTTTTTTACACCCCCCCACAGGCTGTGTCTTCAAGGCACTAATTAGCCCACAGCATGATGAGTCAGAGCACAGAGGTCAGCATGTTGTAAAAGCAGTACAAGAAAATGCCAAAAAACTTGATCTTTGATTTAACCTTTAATTAAAAAGCTTTGTATGCATACATCTTCTCTCACTGAATTGTACTGGTCAAGATACAGCAAACTAATTTGCTTAGTTAAAGTGAAGTATTAAAAATCAAACACAAGGAAAGCATATGGGTGCTCTTAGGGGAACATGTCCTTGGCCTGGAATCACAGGACATAAAGAGAAATTATGCATCACCTTTAAAAGACAATAACTTATCAGTAGAGGTGACAACAATAACTACAACTCAACTGATAGGTAATAGAGACCAATATAGATAAGTGAAGAGTAATATGAAAGACAGAGGGCATTAAAAATACTATTAGCATAAATAGAGAAATCTGATCGAGAGGTTTGATAATAGGAAAGGGAGCCAGGAATTCCTGAGTTCTAAGACTAGCTTTAAAATTGACTCCTTGTATGGGTTTGACAAAGTCACAATCTCTCTGTTGATGTTAGGGTTTTATACAGTCACCCATCACCAAAGATTCAAGCACCTTCCACATAGCAATAGCAAAGTCCCTTGTGGGTTTCTGGGAGTCTCTGACATTTCTCCTTTTGAGGGTAAAAACTCTACTTGAGATAGGAAGATGCTGCTGCAGCTGCAGCTTTTAAGATTGGTAAGGGTTTATTAGGTAGGAGGGGGAGTCAGAGGGACCCTACTTTTCTTTGGGAAGAACACTACTCAAGCCTCACAGCAGGGATGTTTGAAGATTCATTCACATTTGGAAATCACCGTGCATTTGGAAAACACTCTGTAGTATTTTTCAAAACTAAACAGGAAAGGCAGAAGATTGGGAAGTTCTAAAAACAAACAAGCAAAACAAGATAAGAACAATCATTTAAATATAATAAACAAGGAATTGAAAATTTGAGATGAGATCAGTTAGTATAATGGGTTCTACAAATATGTACAGAATAGGCAAAGGATAAAAAATCCATTGGTTTATTTCAAAGTTATCTTAGGGAAGATAAATCAGGAGTAAAAGTACCTCTGCCATTTCTTTACATCTTTTGCTTCTTAGGATAGAGACCGTATTCTGGAAAGGTTAGATTTTCTTAAAGTAGACATAACTTCAGGTCTGGTAACATACATGTAGGAACATTCAAAATGTGAAGGGGAATAAAGCTCTGACTGATATTTTTTAAAGTTGTCAGGTTTTGAGAGAGATTCCCTGTCTGGAAATCAGCAAACATAAGAATGGTCAGATATAGAACTGATGGAAAATGGGAAAGTTTTATGAATAACTGTGTCACTGTTTTGGTCAAAAGCTTTTTGAAATCTGAAATTTTTTGACCAGCTCTAGTCAGGTATTGAACCAGACAACTAGAAATCACAGTGTAACATCTGTTCTTCAGAAAATCTTGGAAACCATCAAAAAGGCACTCTGGACATGAAAAAAACCCACACACACAAGAATGTGCTAGCAGTAAAATAATGTGGTGAATATTCCCAATAACCAAAGTAAAGCAGGGAAGTTTCTAGCACCTATGATCACATCTCAACATCTTTGATCCTAGTTTCTCAATCCAGTTTCTAGCCTGTATAACTTTCATCTGTAATGTTCCAGTCCAGTCATGTACTGATGGACCCTACAGATCTCCACTGAAGTCAAAGAATTCTAATATATTGGTGAGGCATGACTTCCCTTTAAAGAGCAGCGTTGACACTTCCCCGACATATCAGCCACATAAATGAACAGGATAATTCTCTTCTTTACTATAGTTTCTACCAATTTGCTCAGTACTGAAGTTAGGCTCACCTTTTTTAAAAATTGGTGTTACTTTAGCTACCTTCCAGTCATCTGGTACAACGGCTTGTTTCAGCAATAGGTTACATGCCGGAGTTAGTAGTTCTGCTGCAGTTCCATATTTGAGTTCCTTCAGAACTCTTGGGTGAATACCATCTGGTCCTGGTGACTTATTGTTTCATTTATCAATTTGTTCTAAAACCTCCTCTATTGATACACCAATGTAGGACAGTATGTCAGATGAGTCATAAAAAAGACTAGCTCTGATGGAGGTATCTCCCCCACATCCTCTGCAATAAAGAATGATGCAAGGAATTCATTTAGCTTCTCTGTAACAGTCTTGTCTTCCTTTAGTGCTTCTTTAGTACCTGTGTCTTCTAGGAGCCCCACTGCTTGTTTAGCAGGGTTCCTGCTTCTGATGTACTTACAATTCTTACTATTAGGTTTTTGCATCTTTAGCATCTCAAATTCTTTCTTGGACTTCCTTATCATACTTTTACACTTAACCTGCCAGAGTTTGTGCTCCTTCCTATTATACTTATGAAGTTTTGACTTACACATTTTAAAGGATGCCTTTTTGCCTCTAATAGCCTCTATTTCTCTGCTGTTTAGTCATGATGGCATTCTTTTGGTCATCTAGATTAACCAACATGCCATCATGTTTTAAGATTGAGTCCTATGGAAAAAAGTTACAGGTGTTTGGATTTATTCTTATTGTAGAGCAAGGAGATCACTAAATTACTTTGGGGGTAACCTAATTTAAAATTTTCAATTATCAAAACTATTGACAAAAGTTTTGATGAATTGTTCAGGCGGGTGAAAAATGCAAACAAACAGTCTAAGTATAAGAAAATGAGCTCTAGCTAGGACACATCAATGGAAATGTGTCACACAAAGGACACCATACACATACATTTGTTCAGCAGTTACCGGAAGAAGCATTCAAAGAAAAATCTGCTTAAGTAAGAGAAAGAAGTGATTAAAGACTATTGTGAAAAAACAAAAAGGTAGATCAGCCAAAAACTATGCAGCCATAAGGATGCAAATGGCCTTTTTCTCCTCCTGAACCAGATACCCAAAAGCCTGTACAGATATTACCCTACATCCTTTTAACTGGATCACTAGTGCTATGCTAATGGAAGTCCAACCACTTTGTTCTCTTCACTTGCCCTGACCCCAACTCTTAGATTCCATATAATTAATTTAATTGAATTAATCCCTCTTTATAGCAGGAGCTGAAATATTGCCCATTGGGGATTACTTTGGCTTTTCCTCTCTCATTGTAAGATTAGCTAGCATGTCTTCACAGAGGACTCATGACAAAAAAAGCTATAAAAATTATGAAAGCAAGTGAATGAATTCCTGGACTGGCAGATTCATGTGCAGACAACTGTACCATGACTTATTGTCATTAACTGCACTGATGTCACAGGCAGTTGTAAAATCTCCTCAGTTGCAGAGGCAGAATGCTTTTGGCAATCAGTGTACAGGTATTAATGCCAAAGTATTAAATGAAATTATTTCTTTAGATCTACAAACAGTTCTGCTCATTAAAAACATTACTATATTTTAAAATGTGTTGAAGCACATACTTTGGGGGTTTCAGCTTGCAGGTTCAACGTGATCTTTGCTCCTTACTTCCCATGTGTTGTTGATTATAATATGCATTTTGTATCTCTCAGAGCTTGAATAAAAACATTTCCCTAAAAACAAAGAGAAAAATACCATGTTATTTGTTCAGCACTTCACAATCCGCTCATTCTCTTTGGGAAATCCTCTTCATTATTATGCAGCACAAATCCTATCCAGCATGCAAACCCAAGCCTGTAACCCTTGTATCAAAAGAAACATAAATGCTTAGACTTGAACTCAAGTTTGTTTTGTTTTTTTGACTGCGGAATAGCCTCTGTGAAGGCAATGCAGTTATATCATTGTGCCCACAACAAAACAGTGTTACAGTAAGGTTGAGGTTGCAGGCACATATCAGTGGTTTGTCTTTAAAACCATTATAGTTAAAGAGTAAAAAACTAAAAACTACCAAGCTCAAAAAATTCAGAGATAAGTTAACCTTACAAGATAACCAAACTCTCTCCTAAAAAGCCTCACTCCGCCATGTGAGACAGTCTCTCTCCTGGAGAAGTATTCTGTCAATTAACCACTGCACCAAGAGATGGGGAGAGGAAAGAAGAAAAAATAATCTAGTTTAATTTGAAAACAACAAAAGGAAACATTTTGTACAGTTCAGATACTCAAAAATCAGCTTTTAAAAGAAGCTGGTTTTGAGTAATACTTTTTAAATTGCTCCAAAATTGAGGGATGTGAATGTTCATTTTAAAAAGTCATCATCTACCTTAAGTTTAAGAATTGCTTTCTTTAAGAAAATCGTGGGGGGGGGGGGTGTCCACATTTATAGTATCAGAGCTAGATATTTGACAGAGCAATTTAAATATATGTAAGGCAATAAAAGGGGTTTTGGAGATGCACAATAAATAATGGCATAGGTTACCTGTGTAGTCACAGATAAAGCCTTTCGAGGATTTCCTCTTGTCTTTTTAAATCCCCGTAGAGCATGGATTGCTGTGACTTTTAAGAAGTGTGTCAGACTTGCAGTTCCCAGAGGGCCCCCCACTTTGCAAGAACAGTGAAATCCCAGTGCCTGGTATAAGAGCAAGAGCTGAGAGCTGCTTTTAAACCTTTGAGTATAGTAAAAAAAAATTCAAGTATTTCTTTCATATCTGGCGTCACAATTAATGCTCCCTAATTGGTAGCTATGAACACCTCCAATGGGAAGTGTTTTTGAAAAGGATATGGAGGCTTGGAAAATGCTTTGAAATGCCTAAGAGACTGAGAACGCCTTCTCAGAATCCCAGTTTGTTGGGCCTTAGCAGATCCCATGTAAGCGTATTTAGTCTTTATGAAATGCTTGTAAATTGCTGCATGCATTAATCTCACTTATAATATCTGAGGTGTAGCTGTGTTAGTCTGTATCCACAAAAACAGCGAGGAGTCTGGTGGCACCTTAAAGACTAACTGTTAATCTTTAAGGTGCCACCAGACTCCTTGTTGTTTTTAGAATATCTGTAACCCATGCTATAGGGTAATACTTAAGCGTGTGTTCTGTAACTGCAAAAATGTTTCCTCTGAAACTCTAAATCCAGTCACGAAAGAAACATCACCAAATGTGAAATACCGGTTTCGAGCCATAAGGAGGGTTATTGCTGGACCATCAGGAAGGCCTATTGAATCTAAATGGGCCATTGTAAGTCAAAGAACAAGGACTTTATTAATTGCTCCTGGCACACCCATGAAGACTGGGGAAATGCTCATCCCATCAGCTCGGCCTTGAGGGAGATGGGGATAAAAATCCCTTACCAAAAGGAATTAGGGTCTTCTTATGCTGTTTGGACTCTAAGGGGCAAAGATTCTTTAACATAGAATATCAGGGTTGGAAGGGACCTCAAGAGGTCATTTAGTCCAACCCCCTGCTCAAAGCAGGACCAGCAAGAGATCCCCTGGATTAACCTGGGTTAGCCCAAAAGGATTTATATAGAGTTGCCATATTTCAGCAGCTCTATCACAATTTGAAAACTAAGACTCTCATTTGTATTACCAGTTTTAACCGTATAAATAACCCTCAGTTCTTTTTCTTTGTTAATAGATCCTGAGCTAGCTTATTATAGGGTTGGCTACAAGCATTGTCTTGTGTGTGAGATTTAAGGTGCAAGGTTACTTGGGGTAAATGATTGGTCCTTTGGGATTGGGAATAACCTGACTATTGTTTCAAAGCGGTAGCCATGTTAATCTGTATCAGCAAAAACAACGGGGAGTCCACAACCCACGAAAGCTTATGCCCAAATAAATGTGTTAGTCTCTAAGGTGCCACAAGGACTTCCCGCTGTTTTTGCTGAATATTGTTGTGATCTTTGGTATAAAGTGACCATCTATCACAGAGTCAAGCTTGCCTGGGTGGTAATGTAGAATGCCAAAGAGGACTGTCTGTGACTCCATGTTAAGGCTGTATAGTGCCTGAGGAGTTTACACGTGTTATGTAGTTGGTGAAATGTAAATATAGAACTCTCAGCCAGTTTGGGGTTTGTGCCCTGGTTCTTAACAGTCTGCCCGGAGTTTGGTATTCTCACTTGCGAGCCAATCCAGACAGCATGACTTCAATTATCTCCCTTTTCAGCATATATCACACAATGATCTTGCCTGATTTACAGCAAAATCTCAGCATCTCCCTAGCCAACAATGCATTTAATGGAATAAAATCATGTTCTCTCATTATTACCAACCAGAGCTCATGAAGATTCCTATTATAATTTTGCACTTACTGTGCATTGCTAATTGACCATTGGATTTGCCTATTAGCAACAATGACACTGATTGATGTATGGATGCTATACGAGGACACTTAATCACAGTATTTGTTTTCTTTTAGAAAGTCAGCACCAATAGTAAGTTATGGCATTTTATTGACCACAAGTATATTCATACTGAAGAATCAGCTCATCATCATAAAGCAAGTTGTAAACACAGAAAATCACTTTTATTCATTCCACATTCTTGCAGGGCATGTGATATAAACTATCAAATGATCTAGCTGCTAAGTATGAGCAGGCCCTGATTTCTATATTCTCAATCTGTTATTACCTGTCTGACAAGGAAGGCCTTTGGGTAATTATTTCTTTTTGCATTTTCCAGCATTACACCAGAAATGCTATCAGTATAGTACAGAAGGTATTTCCATTATAAGCCTCTATTTTCACATGTCTGTAACTTTCCAGATAAACAGCATGTCAAATGAAAATATACCTTTATCGCATCCCAATAATTTATTCCCCCACATGAAGAATTGTTGGTAAGACTTCACAGAAACATAAATCATTTGCATCAGTTAAGATGCTTTTCAGACTTTTTAAAACATACTTAGCTAAACTAAGATTGTTACTTTATTTTAAAAAGATTAACCTTGTTTAGTCAAAGCTAATGATTTCCCTATAGGTGATAGCTTCAGTCTCTCTCAGCAACAAACGGTTGTAACAAATTTCTGAAATTAACCAGACACCTTAGTAAAAAAACATATGGTATTTTGACACGTGTATTGGAATCCTGGCTCCATTGAAGTCCATGGGAAGACTCTCATTGACTTCAACAAGGACCAGAATTTCAGCCAGTGTGTTTTCCAGGGGCATAGCCAAGGGTGGGCCTGGATAGGCAGTGGCCCACCCACTTAGCATCGAGGTCCACCCAAATCTGAGCAGGGATATAGTGCTGCCAGAGGTGTAGCATGTCACCAGGGCACCTGAAATCCAGGATGGCGCTATGCGCCCGCCTTTCAGAAAGCTATGCTCCAGCATCTGCCTTGCCATTTAAGAGCTACCCCATGCACATGCCCAGCTTGGCAAGTGAAGCCTTGTGTCTGGGGGCACTAAGGCTAGGAAGAAAGTGTGGGGTCAGGGGAGAAACTGAGCTAGCACAGTCAGTCATTACCTGTCCACCCAAAAGTCAGGGCCCACCCAAATTTCCACTCCTAGCTATGCATCACATCGAAAAGATAACCAATTGGCAACCTTTGGCCAACTAACAGCGCAGAGAGTTCTAAAATGTGGCTTAAGTCTGTCCTTCTCAATACAGAAATGCAAATGGGGAAGGGTACAGGGCCCAGCATATAAATGCTCTGAGCAGAAAGCAAGGTAGAATGGGTGAAACTGGGGAAGAGAAGGGAAGTGGTAGATGAATGAAAAAGGGCAAAGGGAGATGGGTGAGAGGATTAGAGAAATTGAGAAATGAGAGAGGGGAAAAGGTGTATGGAAGAAAAAGAAACAAAGAGGGAAGACTACAATGCAAGAGATTTGACAATAGAAATGGATCAGAAAAACTGGAGTGTGGAAACTGAACATACTTCTAAGGCCTGGTCTACACTGGGGAGGGGGGTCGCTAGCGAATAGCGTAGCTGAAGTCGAACTACCTTAGTTCGAACTGCCTACCTGTCCAGACGCCGCGGGATCGAAGTCCGCGGCTCCCCCGTCGACTCCGCCACCGCCGTTCGTGGTGGTGGAGTTCCGGAGTCGACGGGAGCGCGTTCGGAGTTCGTGTCTAGATTAGACGCGATAGTTCGAACTCCGAGAAGTCGAACTCTACGCGTCGACCCAGCGGGTAAGTATAGACCTACCCATAGTATCAAAAAGGAGGAAAAAAGTAAAAAGTAAAAATGACAGGGGAAGAATGAGAAAAGTTAGATCATGAAGATTAAAGAGGGATGAATCATAGAATATCAGGGTTAGAAAGGACCTCAGGAGGTCATCTAGTCCAACCCCCTGCTCAAAGCAGGACCAATCCCCAACTAAATCATCCCAGCCAGGGCTTTGTCAAGCCTGACCTTAAAAACCTCTAAGGAAGGAGATTCCACCACATCCCTAGGTAACCCATTCCAGTGCTTCACCACCCTCCTAGTGAAAAAGTTTTTCCATAATAGCCAAGCTAAACCTTCCCCACTGCAACTTGAGACCATTACTTCTTATTCTGTCATCTGGTACCACTGAGAACAGTCTAGATCCATCCTCTTTGGAACCCCCTTTCAGGTAGTTGAAAGCAGCTATCAAATCCCCCTCATTCTTCTCTTCTGAAGACTAAACAATCTCAGTTTCCTCAGCCTCTCCTCATACATCACGTGCTCCAGCCCCCCACTCATTTTTGTTGTCCTCTGCTGGACTCTTTCAAATTTCTTCATATCCTTCTTGTAGTGTGGGGCCCAAAACTGGTCACAGTACTCCAGATGAGGCCTCACCTATGCCGAATAGAGGGGAATGATCATGTCCCTCGATCTGCTGGCAATGCCACTACTTTTATACTATATTATTATATTATATTATATTATACAGCCCAAAATGCCATGAGCCTTCTTGGCAACAAGGGCACACTGTTGACTCATATGCAGCTTCTCGTCCACTGTAATCCCTAGGTCCTTTTCTGCAGAACTGCTGCCTAGCCACACGGTCCCTAGTCTGTAGCAGTACATGGGATTCTTCCATCCTAAGTGCAGAACTCTGCACTTGTCCTTGTTGAATCTCATCAGATTTCTTTTGGCCCAATCCTCTAATTTGTCTAGGTCCCTCTGTGTCCTATCCCTACCCTCCAGCGTATCTACCACTCCTCCCAGTTTAGTGTCATCTGCAAACTTGCTTAGGGTGCAGCCCACGCCATCCTCCAGATCATTAATGAAGATATTGAACAAAACTGGCCCCAGGACCAACCCTTGGGGCACTCCGCTTGATACTGGCTGCCAACTAGACATGGAGCCATTGATCACTACCCGTTGAGCCCAACAAGCTAGCCAGCTTTCTATCCACCTTATACTCCAGTCATCCAGACCATACTTCTTTAACTTGCTGGCAAGAATACTGTGGGAGACCATATCAAATGCTTTGCTAAAGTCAAGGAATAACATGTCCACTGCTTCCCCTCATCCACAGAGCCAATTATCTTGTCATAGAAGGCAATTAGGTTAGTCAGGCATGACTTGCTCTTGGTGAATCCATGCTGACTGTTCCTGATCACTTTCCTCTCCCCTAAGTGCTTCAGAATTGATTCCTTGAGGACCTGCTCCATGATTTTTCCAGGGACTGAGGTGAGACTGACTGGCCTGTAGTTCCCCGGATCCTCCTCCTTCCTTTTTTTAAAGAAAAGCACTACATTAGCCTTTTTCCAGTCATCCGGGACCTCCTGCCATTGCCATGAGTTTTCAAAGATAATGGCCAATGGCTCTGCAATCACATCCGCCAACTCCTTTAGCACCCTCGGATGCAGTGCATCCGGCCCCATGGACTTGTGCTCATCCAGCTTTTCTAAATAGTCCTGAACCACTTTTCTCCAAAGAGGGCTGGTTACCTCCTCCCCATGCTGTGCTGCCCAGTGCAGCAGTCTGGGAGCTGGCCTTGTTCGTGAAGACAGAGGCAAAAAAAGCACTGAGTACATTAGCTTTTTCCACATCCTCTGTCACTCAGTTGCCTCCTTCATTCAGTAAGGAGCCCACACTTTCCTTGACTTTCTTCTTGTTGCTAACATACCAGAAGAAAGCCCTCGTTACTCTTAACAGCCCTTGCTAGCTGCAACTCCAAGTGTGATTTGACCATCCTGATTTCACTCCTGCAGGACTGAGCAATATTTTTATACTCCTCTCTGGTCATTTGTCCAGTCTTCCACTTCTTATAAGCATTTTTGTGTTTAAGATCAGCGAGGATTTCACTGTTAAGCCAAGCTGGTTGCCTGCCATATTTACTATTCTTACTATATATCGGGATGGTTTGTTCCTGCAACCTCAATAAGGATTCTTTAAAATACAGCCAGCTCTCCTGGACTCCTTTCCCCGTCATGTTATTCTCCCCGGGGATCCTGCCCATCAGTTCCCTGAAGGAGTCAAAGTCTGCTTTTCTGAAAGAGTAGTCAGCTTAAAAAAAAAAAAAAAAAAAGCTAAATATTCTGTAATGAGTTCATACGACAGAACAATTAGCCTATGGAAAAACAGAAAAGTATGAAGAAAAAGGGACACCAAGGTGAAGAGGAGAAAGCAGACTGAATGTAGGAAAAGAGAAGAGAAGAACATCCCAAGGGGTGGGCACAGCACAGGTGGGAACATTTTATTCTGTTACAGAAAGTTTGATACTGAAATACAATAGAATGTACATAAGTGGTTACAATTATTCACTATATCAAGAGATAGGATTGTGTAAAGGAGGTGGGGGGCTTTGGAGACTTGAGATGTTGTTTCCACAGTGGGGGGCAGATCTACTGTAGAATAAAATGTTTTAAATATGGTGGTGCTGCGGTCTTGCTTAGTTTTATGTCAGTTTTCATCAGAGTACCTGTGTCCATTTCAAGTTTGAGGGTTTAGGTGTGATTTTTATTTTTTTTTATTTTATTTTATTTTTTAAGAGAGAGAAACACAAGCCAGTAGTTTTCTAAACCAGAATTCCAGGTAAGTATTTAATATTTTGCATAAACTTTTTGTCCTAAAAATCTCATTAAATCTTCTCAACTACAGGAAATTCTATCTTGTACTATAGTATTTTCTACTTATATGACCACCTGCTCCCAAGTTGTCCCTTCTATTTTAGTGTACATGCTGCCACATATAAACTTGCGGACACACTGCTGTAATAAAGTAAGGCAGCTTGAAGCCACTCAGTATAAATTTGGTGTAACCCTCACATTGACAGAGTGCTCCTTTAAGCAAAGTTGGGCATCCCAGCCATAGTGCTATTATAGATAATTTACCTTTAAGAAGGGAGACGGTTACCATTTAAAATAAAATTTTATATTTGTCAGACTCCAAGAAATGTTTGCTCCAGTTTAATAGAACAAGCATGTATGACGTGGTAACAGAGGAATATATTAAAAAAAGCATAATGTTTTACAATGATAATGAAACTTTGTCATCTTTTCAGAGCTAGGGTGCCTTATGAAAAACAGTCTGTCAGCAGCCTGGTACATCTAGGCCAAGAAAACATACACTATCCATGGCTCAGGAGAGGGAGAAGCTATTTGCACAGCAGGTGATTTTTCAGTAAGGACCCCCTATGATATCCCCACTTGTAAATGAGGAAGTGGATCTTGGATCTATACATGCATGGCTCTGATGAGACACAAATTGCTGGTGGTGGTGCTGTGCTGATTCCTCTCTGTGCAGAGCCCTGATGTGAGACAGGGCATGACACACCACTTATAGATTCAGTGCTATAAGGCGTAAATAATTGAAAGCTTTTTTATATTATTAGGCCTTCTTATAGCACATCTTCAATAAATAATTCATAGGGATCTTTAGAACATCTTGCTCCATACCTTAAGCCACTCTCAGTTTTGCTTATTATCCATTTTAGATCATTGGCAATTGTGTACATGCCCTTTCCATATGATGTTCTTATTGTGCTAAGGGGGTTTTGTTTTATGCAGTTGTCACTCTTTTGGAATCTGTACATGTCTAATGCCTACAATTGCCATTATTTGAGTTAGTAGCCAATATATCTCCAGCATTCAGTGCTTCCTCATTGTTATTTAATTCAGGATTCAGATTCTGCAGTTCCTTCCCCTTGTTTATTGGATAATTCATCTGATTCTCACACATGTTGTAGAATATCTCAGCCCTCATAGTCAGGTGACATCTGACACAGGTAGCATCCTCAGGCAGACAGATTGGACCTAGTTTAATTAGCCTCTTATACTGTAGGATCTATTGAAAACCATTTTTTAAAAAGGCATAATTTTGCTTTCAACATCTTTTAAATATTAACATCTTATTTATTATTAATCATCATCCTTCATGTTATGCAGAAGAACTTACCTGGTTAGAAATTCCTTTCTGGCTTAAAAAGGTGCTGTGAAGTTTCTACACGCTGTTTCATTTCCTTCACTCACCACCCTCTCTAGCCTAATTTCTAGAACCAAATCATGTTCCCATTCAAATCAGTAGGCATTTTGCCATCTACTTGAGTGAGAGCAAAATCTGGCCCAGGAAGGTTTATTTTATTGGTTTTAGACTTAACTCCACCATGGTGGTTGTTTCTTTTCCACTGCATTTCTTCTCTAATCTAGATTTTGCCATGTTTTACATCCTGTATGGATGGCTTCACTTATCAGCCACTCCAAACAGAAAAGTTTCGTTCTGTTAATACTTGGTGATAACATGGTTTCTGAATTATTTTCTTTTGACAACTCTTACTAATTCTTGTTGCCTTTGTTTCCAATTATCTTATAAAAAATGTGAATGAGCAACTTGTAATATGGTGAATAGTCAAAACAGAGAGAATCAAACAACACAGGGTTTCAAATAAGTTTTATGGAGGGGAAAAACCAATTTCCAAATGTTTTGTAATCAGTAGTATACGAGCCTCTAGGAAGAACGGGCCTAGAAGTGGAGCAACATCTAGCCTCATAAAAAGAGTAAGGAAAGAGTATACACAAATGATTGCCTTAAAATGCTTCTTTTGCATTTTGACTTGTTCTGATCATATGTTTTGCTGTAGCCCACTGGATAGGTCTCTGATTACTTGCACATTGTATCGACTGCATTCTTGCATATACCACACTTTAAGGTTTGCCTGGTTCTGAATCTGGAACCAATATCCTCGCCATCCTTGGGCATGCAGAGGTGAGGGAAGCAATGTTTTTAGTCTTGATGCCAGGCAACAGAAATAGTTAATCCATAATTGGTTGAAATAACCCATATTTTCAGAGTCTCGGATCCAAAACCTACTTACCGGTTCAAAAGTTTTGGCAGATAGTTTTGTTTGGTTAAAGCCTTATGTCTGTGAGTTCCTTAGAAATTTTACAGCATCACATTGTGCTGAACATACTGACATTCAGGACCAATCTTTCAGCGAATCTTGTCCTGCCTCTAAATTTGCAAATGTACATATTTGTATGTGCAGTTCCTTGTGAAAGCATTACTGCTTGTGTACACGAGTAAATGTACACACAGATGATAGCTGGGTTCTTAATTATCACATTTATACATGCAAATCTCTTCTATGCTTGAATGCTTTCACTGAATGTGCAAGTTTAGGGTGACCATATTTCCCAAAGGGAAAATGGGAGACTTCATGGGGCTAGCCCATGCAAGACTGGGGCTCGCCCGAGCCCTGCCGCCGTCCAACTCCCCTGCCCCCTGCATGAGACTAGGGCCAGGAAATGCTGCTTCCCTCTCCGCCCACCCCCCGCACATTCCGCCACACCCCACTTTAACAAAAAGTGTATTTCTCCAGTTTGCTCTTGCCAGCTGTCTCATTTGCTCTTGATAACTTGATCAAAACACCCACTTTTGCCAAAAAAGTTGGGACAGGGCTTAAAAAAGGGACTGTCCCAGCCAAAACAGGATGTATGGCCACCCTGTGCAAGTTGAAACACTACTGTGATGCGATCCCCAGGGTGCAGCTTAGGACCATGAGATTGCTATGCCCTCTTAACTCTCCAATCTGGGCTATCTCTCACAATGCTCTGCTAGTGACAAGCAGCAAACCTGTCCAGGTGCTGTTATCACTCAGCGCAACCACCTGTGAAGCCCCACATCCAACTATAGTGCATGAATGCTCCCAGAGCCACTCATGAATCACACAGAAAGGCACCAGCCAAATCCCCCTACTCCCAGTACTGTACCTCAGGAATATACCCTCTTGCACTGCTAATTTATTAATTGGTTCACCACTTCGATGGAAAGTGAATATACACCAGCCTTTGTAAACCTGAGCAAATACCTTTACCAAACACTTCAGGCAAACTCACTGGTAAAGATAAACAGTTAAATGTATGGACTACAAAAGATAGATTTTACGTGATAGGAAAGAAGTCAGAGTTAGTTGGTGAAAGAAAATATAAGCACACAGTCTAAACTCTCAACCCGATTAGACTGGGCAACATCTAGATTAAGCAGTTTCTCTCACCCCACTGTATATTACAGTCCTTAATATACAGCTTTGCCCCTTAAACTTGGGCCAGTCTCTTCTGTTGGAGTCTTCAGTCTGAGGGTCTATTGCTTGCAGCATAGGTGAGGGCAGGAGAAAGTGGCCACATGCTGGGCGTGTGTTCTGTTTTATACCCTTAGTCCATGTGCTTGGAGAAAACAGATCCAGGCAGGTCTTGTGGGCCTTGCTGAGTCCCCAGGCAAGGTTGAGCAATTCCCTTGGTGTGGCCTTATGCATGTGAGTCATTGAAGCGTAGCTCCCTTGCTGGACAATGGCTGTTGATGTGTTGGACACATGCCCTGGCATTGGTTACTTTCCTTGGCATTGTCTCTAGAGAGTGTATCTGGGTGCTTCCCAAACCCACAGCATATTTTAGTGGCAACCATACAGCACATTCTCATAACTTCATATGCATTAATGATATACATATTTAGCTGGAACAATGGGTTTCAGCAGATCATAACCTTGCCATGTGAGGTACCATGGGAAATTCTTCATATGCAAGATCACAATTATATGTAAATGAGGACTATGGGGGTTACACGGTGCTCCCCCATGGTATAGAATGTCACAACGAGTTTAAAAAATATGAACCAGTAAGTATATGCAGATCACACAGATTGTCTGGAAAAATCCACCATTTATAATTAATTCTTTGGTTTTATTGTGCTTTACATACAATGCAGCTAGACACTCAGGCCAGATTCTGACCCCTGCGATGGCCCTTTTGTACCTCTCTGCCACAGACCTTGTGTGCTATAACCCACTTCAATCCTTCACTAGAGTGGGGGAATCCCAAGGTGGCATAGAATAGTTATGTCAGGGCTGGTGAATTGGCCCTTGGGAATCTGATTGCAACCCATTTGAAGCTTCTTGTCACCATCTGAAGTTCTGTAGAACTT
The DNA here is from genome assembly GCF_020497125.1 of Mauremys mutica. NCBI lineage: Eukaryota > Metazoa > Chordata > Testudines > Geoemydidae > Mauremys > Mauremys mutica. The sequence goes on from NC_059077.1 coordinate 47,565,125, forward strand.
TGCCTATCCATAAGAACGGCCACACTAGGTCAGATCAAAGGTCCATATAGCCTAGTATGCAGTCTTCTGACAGTGGCCAAAGCCAGGTGCTTTGGGAAAATGAACGGAACGGATAATCAAGTGATCCATCCCCACCACCCATTCCCAGCTTCTGGCAAAACAGAGGCTAGAGACACCAGACCTGCCCATCCTGGTTAATAGCCATGGATGGACCTATCCTCCATGAACTTATCTAGTTCCTTTTTGAACCCTATTATAGTCTTCGCCTTCACAACATCCTCTGGCAAGGAGTTCCAGTGGTTGACTGTCCATTGTGTGAAAAAAATACTTCCTCTTGTTTTAAACCTGCTGCCTATTATTCCTCTTGTTGAGCTTTGCATCAACCTCCAGCCCCCTTCTATTCTGCCATTTTTCCTCTCATTCTCATCTCATCTTCTCACATAATCACCTTTGTCTGCTTTTCCAGGCAGCCCCCTAAACTCATCCACAAAACCCTCACTCTGTCTGCATTTAAGTCCCTCTTAAAAGATACACACCTGCTGAGCTGCCTACAGTGAGCCTAGTTCAATTCTAATAAAAGTCCCTAATTATTATTCTCCTTCCCCTAACTTCCGTTTACTTGTCTGTTTGTCCTCAGAGTGTGAGCGTCTCTGGGCAGGGACCATCCCTTCTTGGATATCTGGAAAGTGCCTAGCACCTTCAGAGTACCACTACTACAGTGTTTCTCAAACTGGGGTCGCCGCTTGTGTAGGGAAAGCCCCTGGCGGGCCGGGTCGGTTTGTTTACTTGCCCCGTCTGCAGGTCTGGCCGATCGCAGCTCCACTGGCCACGGTTCGCCGCTGCAGGCTAACGGGAGCTGCTGGCCCGCCAGGAACTTTCCCTACACAAGCGGCAACCCCAGTTTGAGAAACACTGTACTACTACTACTACTACATCATCCCTAGTTAAAAAGATCTCTGGCTTAAGTGAAAGCAGAAAACCAGAAATACAGAAACAGTAATTATAAGTAGATCAACATGAAGAACATTACTAACATTTAACAATTAACCAGGAAGACATCTGTCTAGCAGACCGCTCCAACTATTTCATACCATTCGTAATTCTTAACAAAACCACTCTGCCACAGATGTCTGGTGTGAGCTTGGGCAAATCACAATCTCTGTGCCTCAGTCCCACATCTGTAAAATTAGGATTAATTCTAGATCCTTTATCTATCTTCTTTGTTTAGCATGTGACCTCTTCAGGACACAGACTATCTCTCACTATGTATCAGTGCCTAGCACAATAGGGACATGATCTTGGTTGGACTTCTAGGTGCTACTGTAATAAAAACAGAACAAGTAGTATGTGCATTAGGTACAGAATAAAACCTTTTATTTATATCACATTGAGTCATGCTACATATTTGAAATAATGATCTGTTTTTACTCTCTCATACAAATAAAATCCTATTTCACTTAATTATATCTGAACAGATAAATGCAGAAACGCATGGGGTGGGGCGGGGAAGCACATTATTTCTTAAACATGAGGAAGGAAAACAGTGATTTTCTAGTGCCCAAGAATAGTTTATATACATTAGGTCTGTTTCAGTAGCAGCCTGGCAAGAATCCTGTAGTACCAGACGTGCCTTAATTCAAAGAGCAATTAATGCACTAGTTCAGATGCTTGTACTAAACGTAGAGTGGATATTCAGTGCCACATTGTCTTGAAAAAGACAACAAAAGAGCTCTATGTAAAACAAAATGTTACTTAGACTAATAAAGGCATAGGGTAATTCTCATTAATCACAGTTAGTGGGTCTGGTATACTGGAGACATAATGGGATGATGAATACTGGTCTCGAGACCATGCTACAGTCTCAGGAAATTAGCTAGAGCCTTACTAGTATTCACTTGCTCTTTTTATTGGTTTTGAGCAGTACTTTCCTCTAAAACTTATTACTGTGGAAAAATTATATGAGAAACAAGCCAAAGGATTGGGGATATTTTTAATCCCAAAACTGAAACAGTGTTTGAGCCAATTGTTGACGATTCCTATTGAAGGCTAGGAGAGTAAAGAGAGCTCAGCAACCCACCAGCCTCACTACTTAGATCCATCCCATCTTGGTAGATACTTTCCAAAGCCAGTAATAATGGCTGGAGTAATTTTAAGACAACAGCCAAGGATCGCTCATGAGAAAGTCAGAGGGTTTTTCCATGTTGGACTAACTTGAACTTCAGTCCCAATGTATCGTCTATATTTTCCAAGATATAGAGTCTCTTTGGATTCTTGCTGAAAAAAATAAATATATTGAAGACATTAAATCTGAAGCTTTTAAAATGTCTTTTGAAGAGTCTGCAGCTCATACTAGCACTAGTTGGAGTAGATGGCCTCTGCAGTGCGTATAGGAGAGATTAGGGTTACACTTTTCTCTGAGCAAAGCTTGTACCCCACCATGTATTCCAGAGAAGTTTGCAGCTCCAAACACATAAGCAGCCATTTGTTTGGGGTCCAATTGACAAGCATTTAACTCTAAGATGTGAATTGTCACAGATGCAGCCGATGGGTCTTCTATAACTTGAAGATCTAGAAATGCATCTACTGGCCTACCACTGACATCAAGATAAAATACACAATGACTTAATACTTGATGCCCATTTGCAGTGGTGCATTCATCAGCCATGTATGCAAATTTTTTTAATGTGGTGAGAGTTCTTCATTTTTTCAACTGTTGAGTCTTTTACTGCTGCACCACATGATTCTAGCCAGTCAGCTGAATTTCTTGCAGAAAGATAGTGAGTATTTGCAGGTGTTGTTCAGCATCAATGATTAAACAGAATTCACTGATTCTACTGGAGACTTCTGCTGCAAAAGTGAAGATGTAAGACCCAGACTCATTCTGTAACACTGAGAGGCAACATGCATCTAAAATTGTAATGTATGGGCTCTCACCCAGAGAGTTTTGGGAAGTCAAAATATGGCCAGGCATACTCTGCTGATTTGTTCTGTAATATATGCATGGCATTTGCATAAGAGTAATACTTCTATTCACAACATTTATCATCTACTGGATGGATATATGTAAATCAAAAATAATTCTGAGCAGGAATTAAACCATATGGAAGTAGAGAAACAAGAGCTTTACTCTCTTCCCTCATACTATTAACTTGAGTACTAGAGTTATTGAAACATAGTATGACATGACAAATATTGAAGTCCTCTAACTACAAATATTTAAATAGAACTTACCCAACTCCTACACAAGTCAATTAAAAGACCTCTCATATGAAAGTCTCATGAAAAACTTGTTTAGTGGTGGGGGTTCTTAAACAAACAAACAAAAAAACAATAAAAACCACCACACACCCAATAACCACACACACAAACTTTCCATGTGATTTACACCAATGTTTCTCAAGGATGGGTGTGTGGACAGGGGCGGCTCTACGAATTCCGCCGCCCCAAGCAGGGCAGCACGCTGCGCCGCTCGCGCTGCCGGGCACCGGTCCCGTGCCTTCGCGGGACCTCCCGCAGACGTGCCGCTGGTCCCGCGCCTATGGTGGAGCTTCCGCAGGCATGCCTGTGGGAGGTCCACACAAGCCGCGGGACCAGCGCACCTGCCGCAGTCATGCCTGCGGGAGGTCCGGTCGTCCCACGGCTCCGTTGGAGCTCCCGCAGGCATGACTGCGGAAGGTCCGCCGGACCCGCCTGCCGCCCTCCCGTTAAAATGCCGCCCCACGCGCGCGCTTGGCGCGTTGGGGTCTGGAGCCGGCCCTGTGTGTGGACCAGCACCAGTCCCTGAGATCTCCTTGACAGCTTAGGAAGGCAGCAAACCAATCCCTGGTATCAAAAAGGTTGGGAAACACTGCTCTATACAACTCTACCAAAAAAAGGATTTCAACCACAAAGTTCAGAGTCAGATCCCAACTTCCCCAAAGTTCAAGGGTGGTTTGGAACAAGTGTTTCAGTTTTGGATCAAGCTGTTAAGTTTGAGTTTAGATCTAAATTTCTGCATGCATAGAGAACAATTAGAATATGGCCTGAAGTAGAACACTATGGTCCAGATTCCCATTTGCACCACTTTACACTCCCTTTGTGGGTGAAAGGGTCCTTAGTGTACATGAGATTGACTCATATAATGTTCTGGTTCAGGCTCTATTCTAATTATTCACCACCTTAGTCTACTCCATCTGGTCTTCGGACTTGCTTGTTCATTGCTTTTTAATGTTGAAATCGAAGCAGAAAACCTGTAGAAATAGGAGCATCTAGCTGAAAAGAATATATTCCACTGTCTTAACATTAAGAGCTGGAAAACGGTGGTGTACAAATTGAAACATCTGGTGATCATCTGAGTTATACACACTTCTTCCCACTCATGCCCTCAACATTCTATCATTCTGACATCATTGTTACGATCAGTATAATTAAGATCATTGTCCTATAAAACATTTCTTGGGGAAATTTACAATGGAAACAAGGAAATGTGTTCTTTTGGACAGCCAGATATGGTATACTCATCTCTCCTAAACAGACTGTGAATGTAAATTAAGAATTTGAAATAATCCCTTTGGTAATTTAAAAAAAATATTCCCACAAATCATTGCTGATATGCCAGATACAAGGGATCAAATTCTGAGGCCCCTGCTCAGTTTGTAAGTCAGTCCTTACCCATGTAAATTCAGGAGTTTCCCTGAGAAAGCATTATATAAAAACTGAGTAACTATCTCAGGAGTTAGCCAGGATTAGCTAATGCAGTTGGACAAACATATTGTGCGAACATGCTGCACTAGGGAATACAAGGTTAACAATTATACTATTAGAATATTTCATGATCTTTGATTTCAAGCTCTGCAGTACATCACAATGAAAGACAACGTGAAATCATTTGAGTTGGATTTCAAGAACGTTCAAACCAAACATACTGGGAGTCTGAAAGTGTAGACACAAAGGGCCACCTCCTCAGCTGGTGTAAAGCATCCCTCTGTTGAAATTAATGGAGCTATGTTGATTTACACCTGCTGGGAATCTAACCCATCATGCTTCTACAACGAACTTATCTAGGTTATCGGCCAGATGCTCTGGTCTGGTCAAGTTTCATTCAGCTGAGCACAAGAGAGTGAGCAAAGATGACTTACCTACATTTGGACAGCACTGATCCTCAGGCCAGCCACTCAGCCCTCCAGTCCCTGGTGTAAAGGAGCCTCATTGTGTCCTACTTTACATATAACTGCCTATGGCCCCAAAAGGGGCATTCTGGCACCTAGGAATCACGATCCCTTGCACTAGACACCAAGATAGGGGTTACTTCTTCTACTACCTAGTGTTTAAACTGGCTTTAAAGGATGCTTTTCTCTATAACCCAGTACAAAAAACACATACACAATCAAAACCATATCTGACAGTCGCTTTGGCAGCTAATATCTCTATGGCATAGCAAATGCATTAGAATGGCATTAAGACAGATTACAGCAGAGTGAGAGAGAGATGCAAATACAGTGGAACTTTGTTTTTGAAGACTTTCAGCTTTGAAAAGGTTTGCAAAAATAGTTCAAGTTTGCAAGGCTCATACAGTGAGATTAACTATACTGCACTATAGATATAACTAAATATGTTTAATTGTATTTCTTTTTTATACAGGTACAAAATTGTCTACATTAACGTAACTATAGTTACAATGGAAATAAAATATGAATAAGAATATCTCCACTATTATTGGATTCGTTACA